>NC_137483.1:19722469-22122469 GCF_918807975.1 Aplidium turbinatum | reverse complement strand
AAACAATCTGTTCATGCTCCTTACTTAATACCAATAGTAGGCTAGCCCAACATAAGCTATTTAGCGAGCCTGGATAGCCTATATGGTGTCACCTTTTAGAGAAGTTGTATTCGAGGTAACCTTACAACCCCGTTATCTATTCTATACTGAGCTACTGGTGAATTCTATGCTTCTTACAACGTAGCCTAGTAGCGTCTTACCGTTTTTTAGTTTTATTTTGTTAGGAAGTCTACAGTTCTCCTATGAGGTTACAACAAGGCTGAGTGCATACGTGTTTGAAGATCTGTTCACGCATAATTGTCACTTTGGTTAAGGGATATTTTATGAAACAACATGAGAAAACATGAAAACAAAAACACCACTCAAAAATTAAACAAAAGCATCATCGATTACTGTAACCTTTTTCAAAAATTCACAGCATTTCGTAAGCCATTGGAGCTTTTGAACAAAAGTATCAAATGGTTGCTGAACTGTCTCTGGGTGCAAACTTCCTTCCTTTCGCCAAGCTAGAAACACAAGGTTGAAAGTTACAACAAAGTCGCTAAGTGCAAAACAGGGACATCTAAAAAAGGGATACGACGGCTCGCAGTGATTGCCTTATTCACGATACTACCAGGGCAGTAGTTTGTAGCGCGTTAAACATGCGATTCTTTTAGAAATTGCCAAAATTTTTGTAGTGCAGCTGGTACAGTCAGCTACAGAAAAGTTAGCAAATGTTACAAAAACAAAACTTTTGGGATAGGCTAGATGTAAGGTATCTGTAGCTAATAAGGCCCGGTCAGTAATAAGGCCCACTCCCGGGATCTCCGTTGTTACAAATATTTTAAACAAAAGTGGAAGCTCTGATTGCTGCTATATTGAATTGAGACTGGCTGGTAAAGTTTCACAGCCTAAAGTTCAAAACTTTTTGAGTTGCAGAAAGTTGAAATTTGGGAGAACTAAAATTGAGTGGTTTTATTAATTTTCACATATTTTAGACTGCTTTGCAGTTAACAAACCACTTTGACCTACGTTTTTTTGCATTTTATGTGAAAGATATGTGCATGCTGAATTTCTGATGCAGTAAAACCAATAAATTTGAACTTTTTCCTGATTAAAGAAAGACTGATAATGATGATCACGACTAGGCTAATGTTGGTAATACGGCCCATAGACACATGGGGTAGGAAAAATGTACCGTTGTGCACCCCTGGTTAAGAAAGTGAGGGTTAAAGACTTGAGTAACCCAAAAAGTTCTACAACATTAATCCAATTTTTTATTGCAATGGAAATATCATAATTTCAGTATCAAAATATTTTAGTAGCCTATACCTACCACATCTAATAACACCATGTCGCTTTGAAAAAAATGGAGCATGGGGGTGGGAGGGAATAGTTGTCTCTGTGTATTTACTTATTAGTTCTGTGCCTGTGTTGCTGATTAGAAGTTGTTTTGTGATGTTTTTATTGTGAAAATAAACCTTTTCTATCACTTTTGGTGCAAACTCAAACCGGGCCTTATTCACAACACAGTCACATGCATCTAATAAGGCCCGCTTGAGATTTTTTTAATATTTTACAACTCTTTTTACTTAGAAACTTGTTTCACAGATATGTTGTTTAGAACTTTAGATAGACCCAAAGTATCCGTATTCCAAGTTTCGTTCGAAATTATGCAGTATTTAGAAAAATATTGAGATTTGAAAATTATCGTGCTTTTTTACAGGTAGGCTACCTTGCAGCAAGTATAGAGGTAGTTGAATTAACAAGTAACCATGAGCATTGAGCAATGAGCATACAGTGAATATCCAGGCCTGATGCTAATAGCGCAATGCAGGTTATCATAACAAAAATTATTCAACTAACATCGGTACCAATTGTCATTTTACGATAAACAGAGATTAATTATTTACGACAAACAAAAGCCCTTCTATTGTCAGACGTAATAAAAGCCTTCGCATTTCCTTCGTTTGATATCCCTTGTGCAAAATACCAATAGGCTAAATGGTATGGCCTCTGCCTACATGTAGGCTTCGTGTAGGCCTAAATTGATTGCTAGAATTTCTATTCAACTCCAGCAATTTAATTAAACCTACTCAGCTTGGTGAGATTTTTTTAGTGTAGTTTGCACGTAGGAAAGTTGCTTGGATGTTTGTTTACCGTGCGTGAATGGATTCAATCGGAAAACCAAAGTAGGCTATGCCTCTACGATTACATAATTGAAAAACAACAAGAGTAGGCTAACATCGTACTTGAAATAAACTCCTTTTAGCTCTACAAGTTCGTCATGAGTTCCGATCTCCACAACTGTTCCATTATCAATGACAGCGATCTGATCAGCGTTTATGATTGTGGAAAGATTGTGAGCGATAACTATGCTTGTCCGTCCTCGTCTAGCGACATCCAGCGCGTTTTGGACAACCTGAATTACAAAGCAGAATGAAAGCAAAGTGTTTGCAAATTTTATTTCTCTGCCACTCTTCTACGTATATTCAAAAAGGATTTTTTAAATCTTTCCTGATCCAAGAAAACAATCAAATAAATAAACTTAGTTTTTGTACTTGTTTATCATCTAATGAGGTGAAAATGATCCCAATCTTGGTTATCCAGCAATGGAATCCTTAATATAAAGTTCTCATTTTATCAAGCTTTCGCCAGAAAAAATTCTTGTTGGAGCCTCATGAAAACGTAGGCCAGTTCCTCGACTGTAGCATTCATGTTATCTATCATGTGGTGTTAAAGTTGAAAACCTTCCTGCTACACAGGTGTGAATTCAGAGGATGTGGGAGTCCTGGGAAAGATTATTTCGTTGGTTATTGCTACAAGTTTGTGATAAAGCAACAGCCTCTGTATGCAATTCAGAACATTGACTGCATTTATTGAGGATGTAATGCTAACATTGACGTTTGAAAATTGATATAAACCAAACACCTTTTCGCTTTCTGTGTCAAGAGCAGATGTAGCTTCATCAAGAAGAAGTATCTTTGGGTTTCTTAGAAGAGCTCTTGCGATTGCAATTCGTTGTTTTTGTCCACCAGATAATTTTCCACCTTTTCCCCCTACAATTGTGTTAAAACCCTGGATAAAAAATAGACGATGAAAAATTGCATCAAACAAAGCAACTACTGGTGGCCTTCCTTATTAGACAACCACCTTATCTGGTACGTACCTTCATCAAATCGGGTACGGATCTGACCAGATCTGTTAAAGATATGTACCGTTACCAGACAAAATGGTTGTCTGGTGCCTTGTCTAGCCACTTTAGTTAGGTTTAAGCTTTATATGTGCCTGATTTATGCTTTGTTTGTTAATTTAGAAAAGTTCAGTTTAGTTTAAAAATTAATTGTTTAGAAAACAAAGTAGTAACATCTGGCACGAGATTGAACAAATTAACTAAACACGTGAAAATTTTATTGATTAGTGAAACAGATATTTATATTGTAACCTTGGACATGAAAAATCTTTTGTGCGACAAGTTTAGTCTCTTGAGAGAACTTACTTCCGGTAATGTGGCGACAAAGTCAGCAATGTTCGCATTTCTTGCAGCCTCCAACACGTCTGACCGTCTCGCTTTCTTACTTCCCTCTCCGTAACTAAGTATATACAGATGATAACCACAGTGGAAGTGGGAATTTGGTTAAATCTTTTAAACAATGCGTTTATAATCTGTGACTTCCATAGAGTGAATTTCGTTGGGTGATGTTCATGCATTGACGTTCATGAAGTGGCGTTTTTGAAGGAGTTTCGTGAAGTGAGGTTGATGAATTGATGTTCATGAAGTGACATAGATATAGTGATGTTCATGAATTGGAGTTTAGAAATTCACGTTTATGAAGTGTTGTTCATAACTTGACATTCATGGAGTGACGTTAATGAATTGACGTTCATGAAGTGAAGTTCATAAAGTGACGTTCATGGAGTGACGTTAATAAAGTGACGTTCGTAAATTGACGTAGCCTATATGAAGTGATGTTAATAAAGTGATGTTGATGAATTGACGTTCATGGAGTGACGTTCATAAATTGACGTATATGAAATGACGTTCACAGAATAAAGAGCTAAATGTTGGATGCTGTTGCATTATTGGAAGTATTATGGTTCATTATCACCAAAGGTTACTGCAAAAGCTTTTTTGCAGATTGGTGTTTATTTTTGTGAACTTTCCCAAAGATACAAACAACAACAAGCAAATACACGTATAGAGTAGTAGTAGTGTAGCAGTAGTCCAGTTTTAATCCGGTGATGTCCACGAGACCGAGGGTGGCCGGATTCACCTCCAAGTGCCGCAGTCGCCTTCACACCCTGCCTCCACATCGATCTGTCTAACGCGTCCTCTCTTGTCAAACCCACCTTGCTGCTTTCCTCCTCAACTTGCCTTCTCCACGTTTTCTTGGATCTTCCTTGTTTTCTACGACTCTCCACTTGCAACTCCAGCGCTCTTTCCAAACATCATCTTCACCCCTTCTCAAAACATGCCCACCTCCTTCCGTTCGCTTTCACCAACTTATCAACATTCTCATTCAACCCAAGTAAGTTCATGAGTTCATCGGTATTCCTTTTGTCCATCAGCTTCACACCACACATTGCTCTCACTATCGCTCTTTTAAGTTCTTCTTAAAACCGCCAATTCGTTTTCCTGTAAGCACCATGTCTCACTTCCGTACTGTCTTTTTTTACGTTGAGACTTTTCGGTCATTTGTCCGAAATGACTTGAAAAAATTTGGTCATTTTTTATTTATTTCGGTCATTTTTTCTGATGAAATTATTTCCTTTCAAGTAGCTGATAGGCTACAAACCAAAATTTGCACATCCTGACTATAGCTACAACATCAAGTTTCGCTGAGAAACGTTGTCGTGTTTTATCTGAGAAAAGTTAGAACAGACAAGTTTTTCCGAACATTTTGACCGAATTGACTATATTTTTTTCAGACATTTAGTAAAAAATTATGGACAATCGATCGTTGTGGAGACTCACGGTAGCCGACGCCTTATTCAGGCATGGCCGATGATGATGATGATGAGTAAAAAATCGGTCAATGACCGATAATTGACAGAAAAAAAAGCAGTTCCGTACAGCATTGAAGATCTCACACAACCACTATAAATTCTTCCTCTCATTTTCAACGGAAATATTCTACCACATAACAACTCTCGGCACTCTCTGAGTTTCACCCAACCAAACCTTACTCTTGCAGTCACTGCCGCTTCACAACCACCACTGGCATTCAATCTATTTCGTATATAGCAAAAGGCATTCACGGATTCAACTTCGTCACTCAGCTTTCCAACAGGACCAACTATTCCTTCTTCAGTCTTCTTGCATCTTTCACATTCAAAACCATCTCCAGATCTCCATGTCACTCTCTTCATCTTTGCACATCTTCCATGCACCCACTGCCTACATTTCGTACACACAACAGAATTTGCCATCAGTCTTCTTCCGCATACGCCGCATAGGTCAATTTTGCTCATTGCGATTTTCCCTTGCGTTCCACTTATTACAACCTTTGTCTTTTTGATGTTGACACGCATAATTTTACTTTGAAGCGACTCCTTCCACTTTTCAAATTTCTCTCTCAGATCTTCCATTTTGTCACTCAACAAATAGAGATAATCTCAATTCAGAGTCGGATTCTGTTGTCTAACTATGCTGTCACTACTTTTAGTAAAAAAAACTATGCGTTGTTTTGCGTTTGTTCATTCAACAGATAAAAAAAATAACAAAGAACGTTATTAGAGGACAAAGAATTGAAAAAAAATAAATATTAATTTACAAAAACAAAAAAAACTCAATATTACCGAATATTTTCTTCAATAGTTTGGTCAAACAAATCTGGCTCCTGAGACACTAATCCGATCTGTTCACGCAGCCATGCAACGTTTAATTCCTTTATTTCAACGTCATCCAAAGTCTGTTGAAAATAATTATACAGCACGTAGTCTACGTTCTCACTTAGTCACTTTCCTCAATAACTTCAAGATGATCCCCTCGTAACAACCACAACAATTGTAATACAGTCAAATACCACAACAAATGGAAAGAAGTATGCATGGATGCTTCAGCTTGGAACAGGCATGACCACTCAAAAAAAAAATGCTGACAAACGAAACGTTAGAAATCAGTTCATTATTTCGTTTCAACAATTTCGGGCAATCGAATGAAAATGGAAGACGCCATACTCGAGTGTCGCCCTTATTTGGAATCATCAGTGGTGCATATTTTTCATGCTGTCTTGCGCGGAAATCGAACTTCTGACTTGATGGATATTGTTTGGCTAGAATCTCACGAAACTATTTCCATCAAGTCGGTATTCGATTCCTGTTCCAAAAACAACATGGATATGCACCACTGATGATCCCAAATAAGGGTGAAAGTCGAGTATGGCGTTTTCTATTTCATTCGATTTGGCCTCAAATGATTTTACAAAATGCCCACAATATTTCTAGGTATCCTAGAATGCAGTAGGCATAACTAAAATAACATTGTCTGCCATTATAGCTTTTAAAGGCATAGTAAATGAAATTTTCAAACGGGAATTAAGCATTAAAATGCGTAAACTGAACATTCAAGAATACATTTCAAAAAGAATTACTGAAAAAAATAATGTTTTCAATGGCACTGGCAAGGCCAAAAGTTCAATGTTTCATTTATTTTTTTTTTTCAAAAAGTGCAAACACTGCTCGAGAATACGTCACTACCGACAGCAATAACAAAAACCACGTTACCACTTCTGATGTTTCAACATCAGATCTGATGTTTTCAGCAAACTGTCTGATGTTTTGATGTTGAAATCTGCTGTTTTGATGTACATACATAGCCTACAGTTAAATCGCCCGCAGTGACAACTATTGCGCGATCAACTGATTGCTAGACTATAGTGAGGTAGACTGTACATTCGCACGCTTCGCTGCTTACGCCCATTCTCGTTTTGAAAGCTATGACAAAAGCAGGCGTGGAATGCTGATCAGACCGCAATAGGGCAAAATTTTATTGAAAATCGTTTTATGGCAGCATGTTAAACACAAAGAACGTGGAAAATTCCCAAGTCAGGTTTTTCCATTACTATCCCTTTAAATACACTCTATTATATCTGCTGTACGTACAATCATTCCATTTTGTGGATCATAGAACCTTTCAATCAATTCAACAGTTGTTGATTTTCCACTTCCTGACTGACCAACCAAAGCCAAAGTTTGTCCTGGCTTGACAACAATATCAACATTCTTCAACACAGGAAAATCCGGACGAGTTGGATAAGAGAACTTTACATCTTTAAATGATATCGTACCCTTGCAGGAGTCCTGCAAGACGAATGTTAAACATTGTGAATATTAAACCCTTTGAGGAGCTCCACCCTTCCATACAACTTCTGACGAGAAAAATATTTTGATGATGAAACTTTTTAGTTTCTTACACAATTTCGAAATGGAGAATATATTGTTTGTGTCAAAAACTATGGGTTAGGAAGTCCCTATTTGAAGTTTTGAACTTTCCTCTCTTGCTGCTTTAATAAAGCTACAAAGCTAATAGAAGTTTTGATGAATTGAAACTAAAAAGTACAACGGTTTGCATATAGCAACGAATCAAAATATTAAATCAATATTTACGACAATCTTCTTCATACATGGCATTGGAGGAGCTTATTAAAACAAACATTTTTATTATACACTTTGATGTTTCCGTGACATTTATAACATCACAAACTACAATATTGGCACAACGAGAAGCATACTTTACATAATAACAACTGTGTTACTAATCACTAACATACTAGTAGGATGCGTATGCTCAAAACATCTCCTATTGTAAAAAAAACATTTACAAAAAATTTTTACTATAAAACCTCAGCCTTGTGATAGCAAAAAACGAACCGGTGAAATGCCTTCGTCGCTATAAGGATCAATGAGTGGAATCTTGCTAAGAATGGCGAACATCCGACGAGTTGACTGCTTCGCTTCTTCGTAATTGGGAATTAAAACCGAATTTTGAATCAGGGCGGTCGCTCCATTGATAAGAGTGAATACAACGCTGACAATAACAAAAACGAATAACGTGGTTGCTTTGCCCTTAGTGACAACATAATACAGGTGTTTGTGTTAGCATAACTTGCACTAAAATGCTGAAAGATTGTTCAACTGGCTTTAACGTTTTTGTGCATCCTTTACACACTTCATTTAACATGTTTCAAAAGTTTAAACATAACTTTCATTCAAAATTGATATCTTACATTACAACACAAGTAAAAGTGGTAGACCGAAAAAGTGAAATTATATAGTGTTGAACTATTGATAGCTCATTGATCTAGCAATTTGAATGAAAATGGACTAAACCACCCAACCAAGCACACGACTTTATGGAAGTAAGGCAAGATTAAGCAGCGCTGGTTTGACTCTTGCATATTAAAGAACTATGCTCTCCATTCAGTGACCCACCTGTAGTTCAAAGCTTCTACAAGTATGAGAAACTGTCAAGATCAAGCTCTCGAAGAAGCTTTATCAGTCAACAATCAAGATTACCACAGCCATCCAACAAAAGCCAATCAATGGAAATATAACTCATCAGAATACCTTTTTATCGGTACCGGTAACGATGATAAAATTATCCGTTTCAGCTTCAGACACTCCGCAATAGAATTTGAAGTTTTCTATAGCCTATTAGATGATGCATTGATTCATATATATTTAACGACACTTATTTTAAATTTAATGTGTAAACTTACATGAACACGCTTTGAAAATACACTGCTCCTTTTTTTACCAAATGTATGCCTAATGCATACGTTACAGCGTACCCAATGAGCATGGTACATCTATGGAAAGCATATATGAAAGATCGAATGACCACTTTTCGAAATTCTGTTCTGCGATAAAACACGATAAAGTTGAAACAATTTAGTTTTGTATCTAGCCTACTACTCACATCATTTCTGTTTTTCAGATGCTCATGCATTCGTTACCGTACAAGAGTCAAGCCCAACGAATGCAGCAAATAATTGCCTTGAACTGGCAACGTTTTCATAGCAACAAAATAGAGCAAAATGAAAGAAATCTCTCTAGAGATTCCGTTTTTTATCTCCAGCATGTCCTCACCGCAGTCATTATTGGAATCATAAACTTCGAAAGCAGCACATGCGTTATATTATTGTATGTATTTTGACTATTATCAAATAAGTTACTTGGTGTTAAAGAATTAGTTTTGAAATTTGAACTTGAGAAATTGTACAATTTAATCCAACCATTGTAAATTAGACGTCTTTTGATATTAGTAAATTTTTATGAACATGTTTTGTTAACCCCATTTCCTGTGGAGGGGGTGGGTGGGGACTTGGTACTTTTCAAAGCAATATTATTAAAGAACTACGCGATCCACAGCTTTGAAATTTCATGACTTTTCCTAAAAATTATTCAAGTAGTTATTCCACTTTAAATGACGTTGCTATTGTCTATAGTTTTAAAGATATGACATGATCTTCATAACATACTTTGATATTTTAGCTAGTTACTAGCTAGCCCTTTTGTTTTCAAATTATACGGACTAATAGGATTACTGAGCGCCACCGTGCGTGGAACTGCGACGCAGATATCTCATGAGTTAGCTTTGTTGTAAAGCATTCAACCGTAATGATTCCGCCTTTTGTTTGCAAACTCGAGTTTTGAGTTGCTTTGATTAAACTTTGAATTACATCTGAGTTTCTATGAAATTATCAGAGAGCATCCGATAAGCCATGCTGAAAGAAATGTAATTTTACGTTGTTTTTCTATGGCTAATACATTTTGTTTCTAACTTATAACAAGAAGCAGTAGGAAAATTCTTGACAAAACTCTGTTTATCTCATAAAACAAACAGACTGATGTGGTAAGTTTCTTGATTTCTTGTCGGAAAGCAAGGAGTGCGTTCTTGACCCGCCAATGAACTTTTGCATGTACCTGTACAGTGTACACTTATATTCACATGAATATTTATGGATGTTGTGAAAATGTTTTATCAAAACGAGAGATTGATGGATACTGAAAAGAACTTGACACAGACTATCTAAACTGCTTGGCTTTTGTGGAAAAACACGCGCAGCTAAATTATTGTGCTTTGACAAACATTGTGCATATTGTATCAGCACTGAATCTTTACCTAAATGGTAATTTTGCAGTTCCTTGAGAGATTACAAAATCATTTTTTCTCTACGAGGATTTAAAAGTTTTGATATATCTCAGCAGAAACACCATTAGGACCAACTCAATAAATTCAAATTTTTCATTCAAATAATGATCTTCAAAAGCTTAATTTCACAAAACGGTGTAGGCCTATATCTTTCTCTCCATAAATTTGGACGTTTGTGTCATTTAGAGCAAAGTTGTTTGTTGGGTTGAAAGAATCTGAAATCAATGCCGCGTTTTTGTAATGTATTGTAACGCAATCTATCAGTCAGCCGCTTTTGTGCCTTTTTGTTTTCGAATACATTTCCGTTACAAAAGATTGGCTTTTGTAATAACGCCTTCAACCATAGAGCTGCATTCTCTGACTGCATCTCAAACGCTATACCATACTCAGCAATTTTTCTAAAGCATTGTTACACAAAATGCATATTGCATATCTGACAAAATAAGGGAAATATGTTGAATTGAATTATTTTTTATACGGATTGTTTTCCTTGTCTCATAAAACTAATCAGAAAAAAAGAAAGAACGATTTTTATTGTTTGGCGTAAAAATATGTATATTGAGGTTCAACTTGGTTTGCATAATGAAAATCACCACAAATAATTGCTCGAAGTGATTTTCGTAGCTATTTGATCCTTCGCGATGATAGGCTATCAATTATAGTTTCTATCAGATCAAGCCTGTTCAAACTATTTTTTTTTTAAAACTATGGTTCATTCAAGAATATAATACTTCATTTTTGTGTTTTTACTTCGATTTTTTCACAAGCAAGACTTTACACAAAACACCTTCAGTGTGAGCTTACCCAGGAATGCCGACTCGATAAGTTGTTTGCAACGTGAGTTGATTGACCATAGTAGCCTAAATGGACCAGAAAGCTGTGGTCAAAACTTGATTACTTTTTATCAAAATGTTTGCACATTGGGAACAGCAATCACTTTGTTTGAAATCAGCAAATCACATTTTGTCATTGGTTCAACGTCTGCAGACGTCTAAACTAACATACAACAAAGTTGGTCTTCTGGGTCTTTGGTTCGGAAAACATCATTATGATGTATTGTGACGTGGTCTATCAGCCAGCAGTAGTTTATGCGCCTTTTGTTTTTGGGTGTGTGTCAATTACAAAAGATGGCTTTTGCAGTAACCCCATCAACCGCAAACTGCATCTAAAATGCTATTTCAAAATTTGAAAAAAAAGAAATCTTCTAATGCGTAATAAATATCTTGACACAAATTGCATGTCCAACAAATTAGAAAAAAATGTAGAAAACGTTATCTTGCAAATCTAGTTAACAACATGAAAAGAAGACATTTCAATCATTTAGACACAAAAGTGCATTTTTAAAATATCAATAACCTTCAATTTTGCCCAAAGAAAAAGTCAAAACGTTAGAGATTTTTTGTTTTTGTACGACAATAGCACTCAGCCTGAAAAAGCTTTTTTTGCAAGATTTGATATCTTGCTAAATGTATCCATTTTTCGTATCGTTATGCCACGACTTTGAGTTTGTCACGCAGAACGGGAGTTCCATTTGGCAATGTGCAAACGACCTTTTCTATAGCCTACCAACACGATTTGACTAAACGATTATTACCACTACATTTTATTACAACTGTTTGCAAAATTGTTTCATTCAAAGTGATCATTGTTGGCAAGTATTGAAACGTATCATTTTTGTAATGCATCGTGACATAGTTTATCAGTCAGGAATTTTAGACGCTCTTTGTTTTTGGAGTGCACGATGCCTAAAATGGAACGAGCTCCTATCGAAGCACGTCACTACCTTTGGATAGGTTGTTGTCCAAATACCACGTGACACCATTAGGCTACCTTACTTTTCTGTATTCAACCGCTACCCAGACAGCAAATCAGACACATTTTACATCGATTCAACGTCTCTAGACGTTGAAACAATGTTAAAAACGAATAAAAAGCTCCCTGAGATATGCTGTGAAATACAAAGTGTTTCTTGATCAAGCATAACCAAATTCGACAGTGTGAATGTGAAAAAAATGCTTGATTTAGTTCTAATATCAAGTAATGACAGTACGTTTGAAAAAGTGTAGACCATAAACATGTGGCTCAAAATTAACTTGAAATACTTTTTTTTGCAGTGATTTTGTCTCATTCTCTGCAAATGTTGAAACAAAGCAAAACATTTTTACAATGCCTCCGGCAAAACAACAAGCTAACGCAAGTCAGACACCAATTGCGATTTCATTGAAGCGTGGACGACGTCTCTGCGTAAAAGATTAAAATCGTACACAATGGAATTAACTCGTCACACTCAATTATAAGTTAATTAAGAAGCGATTTCTCAAGTCAAATAAAAAAAATATGACCAACCATCAAATTATTTGATTTTTCAAGTTGTGCTGTCGAACAAATTGCAAAAAAAATTCGATACTGTGTTGTCAAATAAATTATCTGCATCATGTGAAAATTTGATTGAGCTCGTGTAACTCAAAAACTACGCAAGATAGATCAATCAAATTTTCACATGATGCAGATAATTTATTTGACAACACAGTATCGAATTTTTTTTGCAATTTGTTCGACAGCACAACTTGAAAAATCAAATAATTTGATGGTTGGTCATATTTTTTTTATTTGCGTACGGGGGGGGTCGGTTCGACACTAGCACTTTGAGCTCGTGTAACTCAAAAACTACGCAAGATAGATCAAAGTGCTAGTGTCGAACCGACCCCCCCCCCCCCGTCCGCAAGTCAACTGGCCAAAAAACGTCACAGGAAAAAGGGTTAAAGGTCGGTTTAGATATTCGAAAACTTACATCTCATGATACTTTTGGAAAGGTACGTACTTGTTAATAGCAGGAGACAACATTGAAATAAACTATTTGATGTTCGTGTTTACGTTCTTTTTCTTGACTTTGCTATGTTGACGTGTATTGTTTTTTGCTGTGATGGTCAGAAATAAAAACAACGGAACTGAACTGACGTTCAGAGATTATTGAATCGTTTGTACAGATTTGATTCCGGCGATAAAGAAGTTTCCATTGTTAAAGGTTTTCATTGAACATTTGTGCGAGATATTTATTCCAATTGTTGTGTGGGGTCAGTGAGGTGTACTTACAAAATCAGAAATGTCCCAAGTGACGCAGTTTTTAAAATATTTTACGTTTTTGGGAATGTCAGTTTATAGTCTATTTGGCTTAGTGCAACTAAAGGTTGGCTGTTCTTTGGAAATGGCATTTTAAGTAGACAAGTAATAGCCTAACAATGGTCAAAGACAAGTGTCAATCAGAAATGGTTTTATGTATCTGCAAATGTACTTTTAACACTGGTTTCAAAAGTTATATATATTTTTTTCTAGTATATCAGGTGTTCAAGATATTTATATTATTGTTGTTGAAAAAGTTTCATTTATAGCGACCTGCATACACTGGCCTAGTCAACGTTTGAACTTACCATATTGATTGAAGGACGATGCAATGTTAATTTCTAATATTAGGCTCCTATAAATGTAGCCTACTGCATATCTTAAGCAGGAAGCACGGCATTTCCACGTTTGTATATGAGAGCCTGAAGTGGACCTTTGTCGACCAATCTCCAACTGATGCTGAGATTGAGTGGGTGTGCATTTGCATCTCAGACTACAACATCGTCAACATTTACAAGCCCCCACCCTCGCGAATGTTGCCACCATCCCTTCCAACGTTCCCCTCCCCCAGTCTCTACGCTGGCGATTTCAACTGTCAGCGCATAGACTGGGGCTACAGAAACACAAGCAGCGACGGAGAATTGCTGGCTGACTGGGCCTCTACAAACCATCTTGCCCTCCTATTCAATCCAAAGGAACCAGTCAGTTTCCACTCCGGCCGCTGGGGAACAGGGACAAACCCTGACTTGGCCTTTGCGAGTGTCGACAGCTCTCTTCCAGACAGACGTGTGCTTGAGAAGTTCCCGCGGTCCCAACACCGGCCATCCCTCATCATCGCCCCAAAACTTGTGGCTCCTGTCCCGAGTTCACCGGTGAAGCAATGGAACTTCAAAAAAGCCGATTGGAATCAATACAGCCTCTTGACCAATGAGTCTACTGCAATGTTACCACCACCTGAAACATGCAACGCAGACGAGGCATACCAGGACTTCTGCAATGCCATAATAACTGGGGCAAAGGCCAGAATACCACGTGGCCATCGAACCAGCAATACACCATGCTGGGACTCTGAGTGTGAAGCTCTCTATCGCTCATACCTAGGCGCCACAAGTGGTGCTGCTTCTAACACCGCCGCTACCAGACTACTTGAGCGATGGAACGAAGCTGTCCAAACCATCGACTTCTCACACTCAAGCCGCAAAGCATGGAGCATCATCAACAACCTCACTGGGCGCTCAGCAAACTCCTCTCGCCAGTGCCCCGTTTCTGCTAATGCCATCGCTTCTCAGCTAATGCAGAACGGGGTCTACAAGACAAAGGACCGCAAGGCATCCCGCCTTGTCGCCAAGAAAGTATCTGCCCTGTGGCGACTGGAAACACCACAAGAGGAAGCAATTTCTGGAGACTTCATCCCAGAGGAATTTTCCACCGCCCTCCGCCTAATGAAACCACACAAGTCCCCATGGCCGGATAAGATCTGCCCTGAGCTTGTGCTCCATGCTGGCCATGCCCTAAAGTACTGGTTACGTAGATTCCTCTCTTCCTGCTTGCACCACCTCACAATCCCAAAAATTTGGAGAAGAGCTTTAGTAGTTGCGATCCCTAAGCCTCACAAGCCACCAGAGGACCCAAGGAGTTATCGTCCGATATCCCTCCTGTGTGTTCCTTTAAAGATCTTCGAAAGGCTGATCTACGCACGCGTCAACCCAATCATCGATCCGCTTCTTCCAAAAGAGCAAGCTGGGTTTCGGCGCGGAAAATCCACCGTAGATCAGGTCACACTCTTAACCCAAGACATCGAGGATTGCTTTGAGGCAAAAAAGGCCGGCGCTGTCTTTCTAGATCTTACAGCTGCCTATGATACCGTATGGCATCGCAGCCTTACTTGCAAGCTGCTTCGCCTGCTTCCTGATCGACATATGGTTCATATGATTATGAAACTCGTCAGGAATCGAAGCTTTACCCTCACCACCGGTAGCTCACGGCGAGGCAGACTGAGACGCCTGAAAAACGGCGTTCCACAGGGATCGGTCCTGCCTCCACTTTTCAATATCTACACCCACGACCTGCCAACTACGTTCTACGCAAAATACGCTTATGCGGACGATCTGGAAATTCTCCACTCCACAAAGTCGTGGGAAAATCTAGAAGACATCTTGAGCCAGGACATGAAAACTCTCTCAGCCTATCTCCAGAACTGGCGACTGAAACTCAGCGAAACCAAAACTGTGGCAGCAGCTTTCCACCTCCATAATCGGGAAGCTGATCGTGAGCCACACGTCCAGAACAACGGAAAATCTCTGTCCTTCTGCCCCGAACCAAGATATCTTGGGGTGACACTGGACAGATCGCTCACATACCGCCACCATTTGGTGTCACTGCGCAAGAAACTGACATCGGGCGCTGCGCTACTTAAGCGCCTGGCAGGCTCTAGCTAGGGGGCGAAGGCTGACACTTTGCGTATAGCAGCCTTAGCCTTGTCTACTCTTCAGCAGAGTACTGTACACCTGTTTGGTGCCGCAATGCTCACTGCCATAACATCGACACTGCTATAAACAGCACCCTGGGCACAGTGACCGGATGCCTGCGTCCCACACCATTGGACAATCTCCCCATTCTCGCTGGTATCCAACCCGCTGAGCTTCGTCGCGAAGAAGCCACTATGTCCCTCGGTCGACGGGCACTGGAGCCTAACCACCTTCTCCACCGCAAGATCTCTGCCGTCCCAAACGAGCACCCCCATCGTCTGAAATCAAGACACCCACTCCCGCCAGCCGCTCAACTTCTTATCAACGAAGCTGATGTACAAGACATCTCTGCGGCTGCTTGGGCGGACCATAAATGGAGTTCTGAATGGAAGTCAACCGCCACCAGACTCTATTCGTTCATCCCCGACGCCGACACACGCCCCATCGGTCTAACACTACCAAGACAGGCATGGGTGCGCCTCAACCGTCTCCGTACGGGCGTCGGTTTTTTTAGCTCAACCATGCACCAATGGGGAATGGCCTCTTTCTCCTCCTGTGAATGTGGTGCCGAGGAACAGACTGCAGACCACACCATCAATGACTGCTCCATCTTCAAGCCACCTAACGGAGTGGAAGGTCTGCGTGTCATGGATGATGAAACCAAAGACTGGCTGCTGTCTAGTAGCCTTCCAGTGTAGTCCGAGAACATCGTAAATCTGGGGTGGTAAAAGGATAAACCCTCGGCCCTAGACGCTCACACGACGACGACGACGACCACGACTGCATATCTTTGAGAGTACACAAACCCAACTCAGCTTCCAGTCAAGTTTGCAGTTTGCACTTTGACAAAGCCTGTGTTTATAGGTCTCAATGGTTTGATCGTGGACGTCGCTACAGCCTAATAGCATCTGGAATGGAAGCCAAACACTAGGCCTAACTTTCACGGAAAACGGCATTGCCATATTGGGGGTTTTATTGCCAAATTTAGAAATTTGAGCGTTTTCCAATGTATTTGGCAGGCTACATTGATTTTGGCATAAATTTTTGGCGTTTTTTTTTTTATTTATTCAGCATCGTAAATAGTTTAAAAAAAACTCTGTTTTATTAATGCACAGTAGGTTATAGTTACAAAACATCAGGTTTAAAAAGGAAAATTTTCCTGAATCTTGATGATGCTTTTCATAATAATGCATTTTGGACTGATTTTCTCAACAGCATGATTACTACCATAGCCTAAGTTGTTGCGACCGTGCAAAAATTTAATCTGAAAATGTATTAAAAAAACGTCTAGTTTTTAACCCTATCTGTAGCAACATGAGGCTTTATGAGGACGCCCCACTCTAGCAGTGAAATATTTCACAGAAAAAAATATTCTAGATATGTGAAGCTTCTTGAATTTTAGTTTTTATTCTTTGCGAATTTTCTAAACCTAAACTGGTCATTTTTCTACCTTCCTGCACTTCACAATAAACATTTCGTCTCAGGTGGCTAGACATTTTCGTGCAATGCTAGTTATATATATGTTAACGTTAGTGCAATATAAATGTTAGTGCAATTACTTTGAAATGTAAAAACGCCTAAAAATGGCTTATATTTATGAACACAAGTAATTTTTTGTTTAGTTTAGCATTACTTTATGTTATAATTCCAAACTTTCAATTTTGAAGCTATTTTCAGTAAATTAAAATAAAAACCGACTTTCTGAGGTTTTACATCTCAAACAATTTGTTTCATAAATTTGTTGAGTAAAAATTTAATTTCTGTTTGCACAATACAAATGGATATTATTTTGTAAAATGTTTTGGCTCTGTGATTTTCATAGCTCCCATTATTAGCGATAAATTAGCACGCGGCTAAGATAGCCCGTGACGTGCTTTCCGCGTACGAAAACAGCTCGTATTAATATAGGGTTAATCCTGTTTGCTATGCAAGATGAGGTCTAGCGTTTGGTTTCCAGTCAAGATGTTATTATAGACGAGTATAGTGACGTCCACGGTTTGATCTAGTGTATGAAGGATCGTGCAATGCGTATTTTTTCATTACTTTTAATTTTTTCAAAGCATTGCAACAGAACACGACAAGTATTTAAAGCTATAAAATGAGAATTTAAGATATTTTGAAAACAACATAAAACATACTTCTGATTGATATATAGATATTACAAAATATGTAAAATATTAATTCAGAGTCACTTATTAAGTTTTTAATCGCACGATGGTTGAGTGATTGCAAAAGAGTATCAAGCGCTAAGTTGTAAACGTACCGGATATATATATTGTTTGTTTTGCTCCAGAAAGAAAACTGTTGTAAACTCGAAACTGACGATCGCAAAAGAAAAAAGCCATTAGGCTATACCACTAGCGTAACCGGTTGAGAATTTTTTTTCCTTTGGCATTTCTTCAGTCTGGCAGTCTCGCTTGGTAGTCTACGTAAATGATTATGCACGTACCCGCACGCAAACACAGTTAGGAGCGATAAACGCAAGTTACCAAATGTTTTATGCCAGGCATTAGAACTTCAATCAAAGCATTTTCCGCAGTCTTCAAAATGTTCTTCTGGAAGAAAACTCCTTTCCATAAAAATAGCGGCTTTTTTCATTTGTATTTCTGAACATCTGGTCGGAAACTAGGCTGTTTTCTAGATGTGAAAAACTTTCGTAACAAGTATCCAACAGATTCATTTTAACAAAGCAATATTGTTGATTGGCTCATACGGCAAAATACAAACTGGCATAGACGTTGACAACTAAAAGTAGCCTAGGTTATTTTATCTTTAAAATAAATCCGTTGTGTCGAATAGCACGAAACGTGTGTGGCGAAATGTTTGATGCCAGGCGTTAGAACTTCGATCAAAGAATTTTCCCGCAGTGTTCAAAATGCGCGGACGCATTGGGAATTTCTCGCGTGAAGCGTCGCTTTTAGGCCATGCCTTGAAATACCTCGCGCAAGAAAATTTACGTAAGTCGGCACTCTTCTGATTACATCACGTGATGCTCCCCTCCATTGTTTCTCGACCTGATTTGACGTCCTCTCTCAGTTTTTTTTTTTCGTAATGCACGGCGTTTGTTGAATAGTGACGGCGCGTGTCGAGCGGCACTGTCACCGAAAAAGGCAAAAATCGCAGCCCTGCATGTTTGTTTGTCATCTTAGATTAGTAAAACAACTAACTCTACATTAAAAACAAATTACAAAAGATATAATATTCAACTCACTTATCCTTCCGGTGCAATTCTTTCTCATATCGTTGGTATGTCTTTTCCTCTTTTGTCAAAGAAGCTATCGTCCGAATGTTATAAATAGCTTCGGAAGCTATTTCACCTATGTTAAAGAAACATTTTCTTTTTGCCAACAGTTTTCTTCACTTCATAGCATGGATTTAAGGAATTACGAAATAACCAGTAACCCGACAAGCGAAGGGTACTTTTCGGCAGTCGAGTTCAAGAGTGCGTTAAGTTTTATTTTTCTCTCGATCTTTTCAAGAGAAAGTATCCAATATCTTCTATATCCAATAATACAAACCTGGTTCAACGCCTTGCTAGTTGATGATAAATACCGCTCACCTCTACTGGTGTAATTAATTGGGTAGGCATAGTTGCTGAAGGAAAGGCGGCCGAAAGAAAGGAACTGGCCACCCTAGTCTCATTAGTGCCGAAGACTTTGTGTGAAGAGAACCTTATCTTCTCATCCCCTTAAGCTCAGTAACTGAGTATGGCATCTTTATCTTTACTTTTACATTATAATCATATTATAATACTAAAACTTTCACAATCGTACCGGCTTTTTCATGACTTTCTTTAGCGTCTCTTTCCGCTTTCAGAAGATAGTGTTTAAAAATCTTTTGAAACAAAAATTCAAATGGTACAACAGCTACGTTTGCTAATGTTAGTTTCCAACTGTATCCTAGAGCAATTCCAACAGCAACAACTAAACATGAAAAATAACTTTGTCACCAATTCTTCAAAGTATGAAATGCAAACAAAACTGATAGAATAGGTTTTTTACAAGCTACTTATCACAAAATCAACCAAAGTTAGCCAAAGTCCACCCCGTCATCTTAGTGTCTTAGCGCCCAACTCAAGATCAAGGCCAAGCGGCGTAGATTCAACTATCCGGGTGTGCGCTTGAGCAACTGCTCTCCATTCAGCGACATTCTGCTCTCCATTCAGTAATAATTTCCTCGGCAACAACACTTGAACAACTATTGGAAAATTCAATCTGTCAATCTTGGTGACCGGGCCTGTGTCAGTGGTTGAAAGACTCTACAAGAATGCAAAACTGCTAAAAATAACCTACTACCGGTATAAGCTTTGTCCGTTCGAGGATAAAGATTCAAAACCAAAGTTGAAAAGAGGTTTAAATAAAATCAAAAATGTTACAGATAATTGAAGTTTCAGGATATGCGGCCATGCAATGCGCATCAAGAATCGGTCGAAGATCTAGTGCATGATATAATTTATGATTTAACTTAAATTCTTTATTAAAAAAAAATGTTTTAATTCTGAGCAAATATAGGCTAAATTTTTCGGATTACGTTAAAACCTAAAAATTAAATACATTGCTCATGTCACAAAGTTACAAAATGCTTATGTTTTTAATTTAAGCAATGCTGATGATCGTTACCGAATGTTGAGACGTTTGCCAAAGCTAGCCCAAGTCTGGTTCCCGTTGCTCCCTTTACAAGCGATGCGTCTCTGCTCAGCCTTGCACTGATAGCTCCAGTGCTGTTTCTTGGGTCATCAAAGTAAGTCATGTCTTGGCGTAGGACTGCTCTGAATACTTTTTTTCGCAATCTTATCGTCAGCTCAACTCCTGATTTTGCAAATACAACGCACTAGAATAGTAAAGACAAAATACTTTGTGAATACATTGCAATATTTTAACAATGAAAAACTATTTTAACTCGCACCAAACAAATAGACTTGACTTGGCTATTCAGTACTGTGGATTAATTTTTTGATAACTTGAAAATAAAAAAAAATACTGACATAATTAAACAATAATTAAGAAACATAATTAAACAATTAACTGCACCTGAAGGAGATATCCTAATAATGACACAAGTGCTGCTCCAGCTAATATACAGCTTTGAAATAATGCTTGTTGAAGCTGCTCGGCTGGAGTGGCTAGAGCAAAAACCCCAAGAAATAAAGCACTCAGCAAACCAGCTAACGGCAAAATAGAACCAGTGATACATGAAAGTACGCAGCCACCTGGAAAGTAATATTAGTTCTTAATATTTCAAATGCAATATTGGTCAAAGTCACAATTCCACTTGCATTCCGCAAATGGGCTGGCTACAACCTGTCCTCCGAATTAGCTTTGTGAGCGACCGACCTAAGATCACGCAGTGCTGGTTTGGCTCTCGGGGTGTGCGCTTGAGCAACGCATTCTAAGGAATGTTTTCCATTTAACGGCATCTAATAGATAGAATAATTTTCCAGCAACAAGACTTCAACAATTGGAAACTTCACTCAGTCCATCTCGGTAACTGGCACTGCGTGAAAAGCCTCCACAAGCTTGCGAAACAATCAGAAATAACCTTTCAAGCCTTTGTCAGTCCGAAGATAAAAATTCAAAGCCGACCAACCAATGCTGTAACAGCTTCAAAAATTTCTTCTAACAAATTGATTGTCGATGTTTAGACTAAGTTATGTGTTATCAAGACGAAAAAGTATGAAACTCAAAACTGCGCATTGTGTAGATAAGATACCACGATTGACTTTTCAATTGATTGTTTCTTTGTTTTGCGCATCGCGATGTGCCTGAAGACGACCTATTGATCTGAAGAAAATATTGTGATTGAGAGTTGCATTTGTGTGGTGTGTTGCTGAGCACGGCGCTTTGATCCTCAAGCATTCTACTCAGTTAATTATTGCCTTGATTTCTACACGCTTTGGTTCTACGCTTTCTTCAACAATTACCAGCTCAGTGGCCGAGTGGTTTCGCCTTCGGCTCTGGTGCTGGTAGATCTGAGATCGATTCCAGGTCGGGTCAAACCGAAGACTTTAAAAACGGTACCGATTGTGTTCTATACTGCATAGCGCAGTGAAAATGAGTCGGGTAATAATGTGATAACATCGTAAACCTGATACAAATTACAAATTAAAAATGAGCCCTGTCGCTAAAAGACCTTAGCTGTTGTAGAGCGACAATAAATAAAACCATAACATTATTATTATTATTCTTCAACAATTCATTCTTTCAGTTCTGTTGTTGCAACGTTGTGTACTGTAGGAAGGAGTTATTTATGTATTCTTTTCATTGCAGATATAGTAGCCTTTTATTTTAATAAAGCCTAATCCAGATTGTTATACAAGTGTAGGCCTATTAAGTTCACTTCAATTAATTTGATAGAAAAAAAATGTTAGGGGGAAGACGGGGCAAAGCGGAACGCGGGGCAAAGCGAAACATCGCGATTTTTCACGTTTTGTACTCTTTGGGTTTCACGTTTTGCTCCCTCTAACCGGAAGCACTAGTTAGGAAATTATAAACTGTAGCCTATTTGCTGTGGGAAAATGGCGACTGGCAGAGCACAACGCGTGTTGTGAGGAAGTAAAATGTGTTTTGGCATGGTTTGTTGCAAGAAAGAGATGGAAAAGTAGCTACCACATTCGTTAGCATAAGCGAATTTGTTAGTAGCTTTGTTTTTATCTTAGACATTGAGACTGCATTTGTTGGTAACAAAAGCAACTTTTACCTAAAACTTTACAGGTTTCATCAGAGATGTTATTTTCTAAAGGCTATACGTTGGTGCAAACTGGGACAGCTGTATTAGGGGCAAAGTGGAACAGTGCATTAGGGCAACATGATACTCTAGAAGTCTAGATTGTGTCTGTGGTTCTTCTGTTGATTGAATTTTTGTTTACGACTCTTTTAGCCTTCAAGATTGTAAAATATTTATCAGCATTCATTTATATTGTACCGGTAGGCCTACACAATTTAATTCTGACAATAGTTCGTCGCTATAAGAAAAAAACTGAAATGGATAAATGGAAGGATACCAATATTAAGAATGCAATAGAAGATGTGAAAAGCAAGAAGTTGTCTTTGAGAGAAGCGGCTAAACAGTACCAAATACCCAAATCCTACAATAATGAAATGTCCCGCTTTGTCCCACAGCTGGGACAAAGCGGGACATTTTAAAACAAATTCTTTTTTCATTTGTACTATAACAGTAAAAAGATTCCGCTTGATTTTCGAACCAAATATGCTGACCAACTAAGGCTTTCGATTAAAAAAGAAATTAACTAAATCCAATCATCACTGTTACTAAAATTACGTTTTTACAAAAAGTGTCCCGCTTTGCCCTGTCTTCCCCACTACTTGAAATTCAACACAAAGACTGATTCAGATGGGGTTAAAACAAATTTAATTTTTGCAAATTATTTTAAACATTAGCAAAGAAATAATAATAATCAAAGTCATTGCTTACCTGCTATATAAGGCCATTCCGACTTATTCATTGCCAATACTCGTAAAAAAGAGAATTCAGGTAATACTTCCTCGTCGTCTATGTTCAACTCTGATTTGGTTCTATACCTTTCTGATGTTTTATGGCTGATATCTAGAGTGATTTTGAACATATAGTTACTCTGATGTTGAGTTTGTCGATCTCCGTGTTAAAAATATCAAAAGAATACATTGAAACACCTTACCGGAGGTATGTCTTGTCCTTGGAACAACCAAATCTGTTTCGTGTTCTTCTATGTGATCAACTTTAGCTTGGGCGTTAGTGAGAGAAAAATAAACACCATCTTTGTTTTTCATAAGCTCGTCATGAGATCCTACTTCCACTACTTGTCCCCCTCGCATTGCAATTATGTTGTCAGCTCCTCTGATAGTTGACAAGCGATGAGCTATTATGATCGTTGTACGTCCTGTCCGTAAAATTTAAGCAAAATACTTCACAAGGTAGATTTAAACGATCTGTCTTAGCCTGATGCTGCGAGTTTGCTGTGGCAATAGTAAGTTGCGCTAGCTTTCGGAACACAGTTCCCTAGTCATGTGCTATGATGATTCATCATAGCACATGACTAGGGAACTGTGTTCCGAAAGCTAGCGCAACTTACTATTGCCACAGCAAACTCGCAGCATCAGGCTAAGACAGATCGTTTAAATCTACCTTGTGAAGTAAGCAACGATCATGCTGCTAAAAGCGAAACTCAATCAATTGCTTAAGCAAAATACTTTAACCTGTTAAACAATGTTGCCATGCGTCCTATTTTTGGAAAATTTGTTTTTCTTCTTTAAAAAGTTTTGTTTTTCCTTCAAAGACGTTGAAAATTGTCCAAATCTCTCCTACATATCCGAATCTTTGCTGTAAATACTTTGGGTGATAGTTTACACCAATGGGTCCCAACCTTTCTACGCCGTGAGACCGATAAATGTTTTTAAAAATATTCGTGGTCCAGCAACAAAAGATCGTAGGGAATAGAACAGACCTATTTGTAATCTTTGGCAAAACAAAGTTATCCTTCGTATTATAATGCAAGATATTGGCATAAGCTATGAATTTGAGACAAAAGTAACAACAAAATAGCAACCAAATCAACTCAAATAACAATATGTTGATCTATTTACATATAAAATCAAATGTCACCAGGAAATTTATTGTTGTTTCGCTGCCAGTGTGCGTCACAAGCAAGATACCAACAAATTTCTGAAACAAGGAGCGGTATTTCGGCATTCAGCCGGATTTATTGCTAAAGCTAAATATAAAAACATTTCTCTTAACCTTCTTCTTCTGGTTTTATTCCCACTTCAAGTGGAGTTACTGGTGTAGATTGCAGTCCTCCCAATCACTCTGTCAGCAGCTTCTTCCTCAACTCCCATGATTACCATATCTTCTGCCACATAATCTGTCTAACTTCTTTTCGACCTTCCTCACCTTCTTTTATCAACTTTGAATTGTCTTATTCTTTTTCCGACGTAATCTTCCTCTCTCTTTACGGCGTGACCCAACCATTTAAAGCGTGTCTCTCTCAGCTTGTGTTTCAGCTCTCCAACTTGCATTCGTTTTCTGATATTTTCATTTCTAACTCTGTTCTGCTTTGTGAATTCCATAGACCATCGCAACATTTTCACTTTTCTTCAATTACAGCTTCATTTCATAATAATTTTCCTCCGCGTATAAGCTTCTAATATACTTTAGTCAACTCATAGGTTATCTGAAAAGCGTTTACCCCATTTCGAGACGCTGGTTTTCCACCGCTTTTGTATAATTTCAAAGAAAGAACTTTATCCTCTCAAACTCCGACCCTGGCGAATTCAGGTGCGTTCCACTACTATCCAGGATCTCAAAATGTTTTTAATTTCAAACTATTGTCTCCAACTATCTTGACCTTTTGCTATGCCATACGGTGTCATAGGCAGCCGTGAAATCAACAAACGCGGAGTAGCCTTCTTCTTAGCCGAAAATCTATCCTCAATGTCTTGGGTCATAAGTATGACCTGATCTACAGTTGATCGTTCGTGTGGGAAACCAGTTTGTTCACGGTGGACCTGCAGATCTATTATTGGTTCGACACGGGCGTAGATGAGCCTCTTAAAGATCTTAAAGGGGATGCAGAGCAGTGAGATTGGCCGGTAGCTCTTCGAGTTCCCTGGGGGCTTCTTCGACGACGAAGAACTGTAACCACAAGGGTTCTTATTCAGACTCTGAGAATTTTCAGGTGGCACAAGCAGCAAGGAAGGAAGTCTTTTAACCAGGACTTTAAGGAGGCAGCAGCATGGAGTATCAACTCCGGGCATAGGTGGTCAGGTCCAGGGGCTTTACCAGGCTTTATGTGCTGAAGGGCGACGGAAAGTTCCTCCGGGGTGAACTCACTCGAGATGTTGTCCCCGTCTGAGATTGTTACCTACCAGAGGTCCGTCATTTCTTGCAAGGCCGATCTGTCTGATGCACGATCTCTCGGTTTGTATTTCCCGTTCTCCATAAGTTGTGAGGCGATGGAATTTTCTGAAACGGGACATTGTTGACAAGAGGCACGTACTCTGCCAGTTAGGTTGTTCAGTGTAATCCATGCTATGCGGCTGGAGTGTGTGAAGTCGATTGATTTAACAGCTTCTGTCCAGCGATCCTTCTTATCTGAATCCAGCCTTGCCAACAGGGCTGTGGCTGAACTGTTGATATTTTTGCGGGATGGAGTATTTTGCCGCTGATGCCATTGCGTCACAAAAGTCCTGGCAGGATTCTTCCACGTTTTTGGTGTGTGGAGATAGGAGATACTGCATGGCTTCGTTGGTGAGGAGGCTATAGTACTTTCAGTTAACTATTCTGAAGTTCCATCGCTTAACAGGCTTGCTCGGGACAGGCATTGTGAGCGTTGGAGCTGTGATGAGCGAGGGTCGATGTTGAGACCTGGAGATCTTCTCTAGCACACGTATTTTCAGTTGGAAATTATCGGGGTCATCACTCACAAAAGCCAGATCGGGGTTTGTGCCAGTGTTTCAGCGCCCGGAGAGGAAGCTTGCTGCACCCTTGGGATCGTGCAGTAAGGTGAGGTTATTATTGGCTGACCATGAGGCCAGGCTATCGGTCGGTGTTGGTGGTATTGTAGCCCCAGTCAAGGAGGTGGTGACAATTAAAGTCACCAACATACAGACTGGATTGAGGAAACACTGGGATGGATGTTGGTGTTAAGCGTGAGGGTAGTGGCTTATAGATATTGATGATGTGATAACCTGATATGTCTATATGCATAGCCATCTATGCATAATTGCATATGTCCGATTGGGAATTGGACTGGTCTATTGGCGTCCAGCTCAGTTGCTCATGGACAAATCTGGCGAGGCCGTGTTTCCTGCTGATGGTTCCGCCTGCGAGTGGGAAGTTGGGTACCGTAATATCAACTTGTCCACTGATGTGCAGTGGGTCTTCTGGAGGAGAATAACGAGGGACTGATGTTTTGTGGCCAGGTACCCGATGATGCTGAGCTTGCTGGCCGAAATTCCCTCGGTGTTCAGCTGCAGGACGGTGGGTCGTCGGTACTTTTCGACAGAGGAGCTACCTCGCCCTGAGGCGTTTCCCTATCCACCCTGCGCAGAACCCGGACTTGGTTTGCTCGAGTGGGACAAGCTTCACTTCGCATACCTCTTTTCTGTCTTGAAGATATGGTACTGACGGGAGGGACCAAGAGAAGGTGCTTGTTTTTCTCCCAGTAGTTGTAGTATTTACGTAACTTGTATTTGCACTTCAGTAACGTAATCATAAACGTAACGCACAATTTTTTATATAATCAATGCTTTAATTTTGAAAAGTAATTAAAAAACGTTCTACTTACAGTATGTAATAAAGTTACACGGTGGTTTAGCATGAAATTTGACATTGGGTTAGAAATTTGTAGGCTAACATTTTACGTGCAAAACATCAACGTGATTGGTTACCTGATGCAGCCTTTTCTAAAGCTGCTTGAACCAAAGACTCGCTTTCTCTATCCAATGCTGATGTAGCTTCATCCAGGAGCAAGATTTTTGGATTTCTAGCAATCGCCCTTGCAATTGCTATTCTCTGTTTCTGTCCTCCACTTAACTGCCCACCACCTTCACCAACCAGTGTGTTAAATTGCTACAACAACAACAAAAAACAAAAAAACGATAAAAACAGTTTTTAGCATTGCATAGACCTAAAAATAATGAGAAAAACTAAAAATTTACAACTGAGCTGAAATGAAGAAGTCTATTTCAGTAATATTTGATTTAGCCAAGCCTAATCGACATGACATACATTTATATATTACTGCGGTGCTCATGAAAACTTAAAGCATCCTCAGATCTGGTGTTTAGCTGTGAACAAATGTTAGTGACAAATAATTACTAAAATTCTTACAGTAAGCTATAACTACAAATTCAATTGCAAAAAAAGTTGCAAGTTGCAAATGCGGACAGGAGCAAACGATGCAACATCTACTCGAATGCCCTGACCTAAAAGCAAGGTGCTCTGCACAGGGTTTGGCCGAGTTCAACGATAGAGCAAGAGCTTGCGTGATGCTCTGGGCTACGGCCGTGTGACACACGATGAAGAAGAAGATTGCAAAAAACGGCTCGTTCCCTCTTAACTTTTTCTTTCGTATCATATGAGTTTTTTTTTTGTTGCAAACGTTTGATCGGGGTCAAATATTCGGGCATTCTTTTTGAAGCCACTTGAAAGTAGAGTCATCGAGTATTGACAAACCAAGTGCACTTGTTAGAGTACAAGTCGAGTAGCAGTAGAGTGTGTGGTCCGCAGTTTGCTCTTCTGTACCACAGTTGCATGTCATAGATGCTGATAGGTTCCATTTATGCATGAACGATTCGAAACTCTCAATGTCAAGAGGAGGGTGTTCAGTCATATCCAGGCAGGACGACAGAGCTCCTTTCCTAGTGACATAAGTCAAGCGTCAGGGACAAATGATTGGAGTCTGGAGGTGTTGTGTGTCCACGGCGCTTTCCAGTTGTTAGTAATACAGATGAAGCACAGATTTTGTGCTTCAGTAAGAAAGAGGTATCTTGGCATGAGGCGTTGGTAGCTGTAGATTGCGTAGCTCCACTGATTAGTTAGCTAAACTGAGTAAGGCAGCTCTGCGGCGAAGCTCAGTACAGACGATGTTTGAGAAAAACTCAGTGGGTATTGGTTTCAATTATCCCGTAACAATACGTAAGTCTTCATTAATAGATGGGTGCGAGCAGGTGAGTGTGAGCATTGCGGTACTATACAAGGGCGCAGTAGTGTGTTGGAGTGGATGAGAGTCAACATTGCGGTGCGCAAAATTATTGTTTTTCCACTCCAGTTTTATCTGCCAGTCGATGAATCAGGTCAAAGCATAAAGTTATTTTTTTGTGAATTGATTCCAAGTAATTCCGATGCGTTAGAATCTTGCCTAAACTAACACCTGGGTAGACAGATGTGAGGTAGACCAGCAGGATTTTTCCATGGGTGTTGATGCTCAACTCACACTTTGCTTCCCTTATGTTTAGATCAGGGGTTCTTAAACTGGGGTCCGTGGACCCCCAAGGGGTCCGCGGACTAGTTTTAGGGAGTCCATGCTGGCCCAATGGAAATCTTAGTGTAGCCTATAATTCCAAAAATGGAATAATTTTTTCAAAATAAAAGAGATTAAGTTCAAATAACGCTGATGATTTTCCTCAGGTCATCGTTACTCATTGCTTTTTACATCGCCATGCATTAGCATCGAAAACTCTGCCAACAAATTTGAAAGTAATTTTGTCTGTGAAAATCGTTAATTTTATCAGAGCTTGTGCTTTGAACCATCGAATATTGATTGATTGATTGATTGATTGAATTTTTATCCTCGGACTGGGAAAGCTTCTTGCAGAGCTTAATCCTGGCAGTTTCACATACTTGTAGAGGCTTTGAATCACTGACGCAGGCCCGGTTACCGAGATTGACAGAGTGAAGTTTCCGATTGTTGAAGTCTTTTTGCCGGGGAACTATTCCATCCATTAGATGCCGCTGAATGGAGAACAGTCCCTAACGTGCGTTGCTCAAGCGCACACCCCGAGAGTCGAACCAGCGCCGCTTGATCTTGAAGCTTCTTCGTTCCAAGAAATGGGAGCGGAACATGAAGTTCTCCTCTATCATACAGAAGTTCGTTGGCTGTCAAGGGGACAAGTTTTGAAGCGCTTTTTCTTTTTTTCTAAGAGACAAAAATATTGAACTCTCAAAGCATTTTAACAGTAAAGAGTTTATTCAAAGGTTAGCTTACTTGGCGGATGTTTTTACTCACATGAATGAATCGTTTTATTCAAGGCCCTGCCGTTACAACTATGGACGCTTCTGAAAAACTTAAAGCTTTTCATGACAAGTTATCTCCGTGAAAAAGACGATTGGAGACTAACAACTATTCTAATTTCTCAACGTTGGAAGAATTGATGCTTCAAAATGGAATTGCAGTTTGTAATGCTCTGCCATCTTCTCTGCACACAGACATGTGCAGACATTTGGAAGCATTGCAAAACCCTTTCAGAGGTTACTGCTTAGCCGCAGAGCATATTAAAAATACAGCATGGATACGTTACCCTTTCCTTGTTGAACTGGAATCTATCAGTAATGAGGACCTTGCAAAAGATGAGTTCATTGAACTAAGGGCAATGGAATCATTAAGAATGTCCTTCAATACGAAAAGTAAGTTATTGGAGATTTTTGGAGTTCGTTGACGCAAGCATATCCTCTTTTGGTAAACAGAGCCATGGCTGCTATAATCCCTTTTGCGATTACATAGCCTATTTATGTGAGTCAGGATTTTCATCCAAACAAAGAGTCGAAACCGGTTGGATGCAAAGGATGACATGCGTGTTGCCCTATCAAAGACGAAGTCACAGTTTCATGTTCTTGTTGAAAACAAACAGCAGCATCCTTCACATTAATGAAGTTAAATCGAAGATATTGAAAAACAATTTGCATTCGCAATTTTTTAAATTTAATAAATCATAAATTTTGTTACCAATTTATTTTAATTTTATTGCGTGATGTCCAATTCATGCTGATTAAAAAAGTTTCTCGGACTAGGCCACAAAAGGGGTCCACGCAAACCAATTTTTTTAAGGGGTCGCGTTAAAAAAAGTTTAAGAACCCCTGGTTTAGATGGAAAGCAGTCGACACCATTTTTAATTTTGCTGAGCCTTCAGTATCCACTTGTAGGGGAAATCTAAAATTTAAGCCATATCCTGAGTTAAATCCCAATTAGTGGGGACCTTTCTGAAGCATTATGCACTACTGTATATCCAGACTGCACAGTAGATGTAGGTATACATGTTAAATGGTTGGTGGAAGGTTGTGGATGCAAACATCCCAAAGGAGCGGAGCCAAGACGGATTCCTGAGGTATGCCGTTTTTACGATATTGTGACTTGCTTTTTCGTCCGCGTCCGTTGGTGAGAGTGAAGCTGCGTTTGTAAAAATCTTCATGATCATTATAGTTATGTTCCTGACCGTCAGAAGGCGAAGAAGTTTGCAGACAAGGCCGCAGTGCCATATTGTGTCATATGCTGTGTGATCACGCAGGTGTACATGAACCGTTGGAGGATTTTACAGGGATACATAGGAACGAGATGGAGCGATAGCTCTTGGAATCATTCAATGGCTTGTTATAATTTAGTGTGGCGGTGATGCTCTGGACTACCGCCGTGTGGCACACGACGACGAAGAAGGAGAAGTGTGGCTATGACGTCAGTGGGTCTTTATATTTTGAGGTTGGGCAATTGTAGCGGATTGTAATGATTGACTCTTGCATTGCACTCGCACTAGAGATTTGCAGTAGACATGACGACAGACTAAAAATAAGTCTTACAAGCAGCTTTTCTTTTTTTTCTTCAATTTAAGAAAACATTTTTAGCCATATCCACTTTTCTTGAGGTAGACAAACTTTCTTCACGCAGATGAGTAGCGATAGCGATTTTGAGATGCGCTAGAACCAATCGATATTAAATTAACTGTTACCGGATCAGCATGATGCTTGAATGAGTTTTTTTACGGTTGGGTGGTTTTCCTTACTTTCAAAACTCTCCGTTTATTCTGGTTTGGGACCAGTTACTTTCCTCAGTCAAAGAAAGTGTTTGTGACATCACAATATGATTAGCACTGAAAGAATTCACCCCAGAACCTGGAACCCTTTTAATCTTTGTTTCTTCCCATTGTTGACATACAGAGTGTGGCATAAAAGTAAACATCAAAGAAAACTTTTAATAAATTTTGAAAACACTTTTGATGAAACATCAAACTCAAATCTGTCGGTCCGAATAAAGATAAAAATATGATTATTACGTCACCCATATACAGTAAATTAAAATAACAATAAAGACAATTTTTGTACACTACAGTAGCCTACTTTTGGAAATGACATGATAAAGTTGTAAGCGTTTGCTTGCTTTGCTGCGTCAATCATCTCTTCATCAGTTATCTCATCGCGTCCCCAACGAATGTTTTCTGCAATCGTTGTAGCGAAAAGCACAGGCTCCTGAGAAACAACTCCAATTGTATCCCGATATTTTCGTAGATGCAACTCCCTTATGTCCTGGCCACCAACTGTTATCATTCCAGCCTGACAATACACTTTGTTTTTTCAAAATTTGCTACAAAATATCACATAAAAATTGAAGTGTAGGCCTCGTAGTAAAAGGGCCCAACCCTAAGTCATAACATATGAGTTTTGTTAGTTTAATGTCAGTTTTATTTTGAGCTACATCTAGTTGGCTGTGAAACTTTGATTCCTAGTGTTCTATACAAATCTTTTCAAACGTAAAAATACACTTTTTGAATGTTGCTATCAGCATTTTCAATTTTCTTTAGACACTTTTCCATCGTGTTACCTTACTGTTATGTCAATTTTTGCACTCCGTTAGGCCCCATCATTTCTTATGCCGCCAAAACGAATTTGTTTATACCATAAAGCTCCTTCGTTAATTTGAATGCTTCTGATTAGCCAAATTTATATTTCCTTTTTCTTCTACTAAAAGTACTTCACCACATTTAGATTTATTTTATTCTGACGTTAATTAGCTAAGTGGCCGAGGGTTTTTGCCTTCGGCTCTAGCGCTAGTGCCCCTGAGATCGATTCCAGGTCGGGTCATACCAAAGACTCTAAAACCAGTACCAATTGCTTTTATTCTTGCACAACGCAGTGAAGATAAGTCGGGTAATAATGTGGTGACATCGTAAATCTGCCACAAAATTAAAAATGTGCCCTTTCGCTAAACGACCCTAGCAGTTGTAGAGCGACAATAAATAAAACGTATTATTATTACAAAACAATAACACCAACTTAGCAATCAAAGCAGCTACATTGGCGCATGTATTCTTTGATTCAAACTATTTGACCATCGCAATTAACAAAACTTGTGCACATTTCTTTTATCCACACATAGTTGGCCAGTATATAGGCTATCATCTATGTCTATTGTCTGTACGTAACTTTCAATTGGAAGATATTGCTAAATAATTAAAAAGAATCTTTCGATTGCTATGCAGTAAAAGTTATCGTTTTAGCATTGTTTCAACGAATGGACGTTGCAACTATCTGAAAATCGTAACATTTGATAGCTAGGTAGACAATGAACTAGTGCTGAAGGTAGTAAGCAAACTTACGCTAATGTTATAAAATCTTTGAATAAGTTGAATGATTGTGCTTTTTCCAGCTCCACTTTCCCCAATTATCGCTACAGATTGTCCACTCTTCACTGTGAACGAAGTTTTGTTCAACGCCTGAAAAGCAAGTTTTTATCATTTCGGAAACATGAAATGCAAATTCTGAAACTTTCATTTGTATTGACTCTGAAAGTTTACGACATTTTCTCACGACACACGACACGCTCACGACACATAAATTCTAAGATCAAATAAAAAAGTAGTCTAAGCTTAAGAATAATAATGGTGCCTTGCAAATATGTTAATTAATTCTGTACAACAGGACCAGATTTCAACAGGATCAGAATTAATCAGGATGAACAGAATCAATTTTCCACCCTAACGACTGGTCTTGTTTTCCTCTTTCTACTCTTGTAAGGGGACCAGCTCAGTGCCAGAATGATTTCGCCTTCGGCTCTGATGCTGGTAGATCTGAGATGGATTCCAGGTCCGGTCAAACCGAAGAATTTACAAACGGTACCAATTGTGTTCTTTCTTGCATAATGCAGTGAGAATAGGTCTGGTAATAATATGCGATGACATCGTAAACCGATATAAAATTGAAAATAAGCTATGTCGCTAAAAGACCTTAGCTGTTGTGGAGCAACAATAAATAAAATCATAACATTATTAATACTCTTGAAGGGTTATGAAATGGCGCAGCGAATGAGGCGTTGGCTTTCCAATAGTACAAAATCTGGTTCGACACCCGGCTCAATCTGGTTGTTGAAAACACCGCTCACCTCAAACTAAAGTGTAATAAATTGGGTGGGCATAGTTGCTGAAAGGAAGGAAGTGGCAAAAGCGGCCGAAAGAAAGGAAGTGGCAAGCTCACTTTCCTTAGTGCCAAAGATTTCGTTTTAATACCATGACACCCTTATCGTATCATCCCCGATTTTTGGAATCAAGTATAGGACCAACTTTACCTTTTGCTCTTGTAATGCAAATAATTCTACCAGGAATGTGGATAACTCCACCTTTCACCAAGATGGAAATCCGTCCACCTTAGGAATTATGTCTAATTTCTATCCTATAGAACAGTAGTTCCCAACCTGGGGTCCGCGGACCCCTTGGGGGTCCGTGATAGAAAGCATTTGGGGGTCCGTGATTACTTCGATGAATTTTTGAGAAAAAAAACGAAAAGGCGATATTTTTACTTTCATTTCTCTTTTTCAATGCAAATGTGTCAAGCTCAAGCCCGCGAGAATAAACTGTACCGGTATGCATTAAAATAAATCTATGCTGCTGCTTACAGTGTCATTGTGTGTACATTGACCTTAAACTACATCTAACACAACTCATGTCGATTGCAGTCAAATCAGGATTGGCTTGTCTATTACGTAATAGAAAGCATGCAACCAAAGTATATAGTCAATAGTTCAAGCAAAATTTCGGTAGGGGTTCGCAGAATTAATAATCTGTTCAAAGGGGTCCGTGACAACAAAAAGTTTGGAGACCACTGCCATAGAGTATAGACTCTTAGGAGGAATACTTCCACCATCAATAATTCCATCACTATCGAATCAGGTAGTTGTCGAATGGTGTGGAACATGGATATCCTGTCACATCATGAAGGACGCCGTTAATAGCAGTGTCGCTTTTATGAAAGCGAGGAATCATTGAAAAAATTCCTTTTTCGTCCTGTGAGCCTCTTGGGCCGAGGGTATATCTTTTTACCACCCCAAATTCATGATGTTCCCGGACCACACTGGAAGGCTTCTAAGAGGTAGCCAGACTTTGATTTCATTATCTAAGACGTGCAGACCGTCCACTGCTTTAGGCGAGTTGCTTTGATGACTTGTGGTCTACGGTCTGTTCCTCTCCCTCACATTCACAGAAGAAACAGGCCATTTCCCATTGGCGCATGGTTGAGGGAAACAGTCAGGCTGCGTGACGATTAAGGCGCACACTCCTGTCTTTGTAGTGTCAGGCCAATGGGGCGTGTGTCGGCGTTAAAGATGAACGAATAGAGTCTGGTGGTACTTGACTTCTATTCAGAATTCCATTTATGGTCCGCCCAATTAGCGCACAGATGCCTTGTTCATCTGCTTCGTTGATCGGAAGTTGAGCGGCTGGCAAGAATGGGCGTCTTGATTTTAGTGGACGGGTGCTCGTTTGAAGGAGCAGAGACCTTGGAGTGAAGAAGTTGATTGGGCTCCAATGCCGTCGACCGAGAGACAGAGTGGCTTCTTCACGACCAAGCTCAGGAGGTTGGATGTCAGCAAGAATGGCGAGATTGTTCAGTGGTGTGTGACAACATTCGGTCATTGTGCATAGGTTGCTGTTTATTGCAGTGTCGATATTGTGGCAGTGAGCATTGCATCACTAAAAAGAGCCACAGTACTCTGTTAAGAGTAGACAAGAGCTATGGTTGTCACACACAAAGTATCGGATCTCACTCCCCACCTGGAGCCTGCCAGGCGCTTGAGTAGCCCAGCTCGTGATGTCAGTTTCTTGCGCAGTGACACTAAATGGTGGCGGTATATGAGCGAATTGTCTAGTATCACCCCAAGATATTTTGGTTCGGGGTAGAAGGACAAAGATGTTTTTTTGGACATTCAGGTCACAATCAGCTTTCCGATTGTGAAGATGGAAAGCTGCTGCCACAGTTTTGGTTACGCTGAGCTTCAGTCGCCATTTCTGGAGATAAGCTGAGTGGGTTTTTAAGTCCTGGCTCAAGGTGTCTTCAAGGTTTTTCACAACTTTGTGGCATGGAGGAGGAATTATGTGGCATGGTTGAAGAATGAAGACAAGGCATTGGGCGCTTTGGGCACTTCTTGCGTTAACAAATGGTTCAGTGAATACACAAATTCATTTTAGTGTGAAGTCGAATTATGTTTTTTTTAAAACTAGAAGCCAGCTGATATAAACAGCCACTCCCAATTAAGTATTCTTATTCTGGTTCTGTTGTGTGTTTGTTTGACTTTGTGTCCATTGCTTGTCACTTCGTTTTGTGCCAATGAAACGTAATGTCACAATTAATTATATGTAGTTTAGTCGACAGGCTGCATTCACGTTTTTGAAGAAGTGAACTATTTTATAATGTAATTCTGTTGTGGTATTTCGTCAAATACTTACCTATAGTAACCTTTTGTTACGCAATGTTGTGTTACGTAAAAAGCGTTGTGTTTTAAATAAATTTTTAGCTGATCTTATAACTGGTGATGTTTCTGAAACAAATTCCAAAGTTACTTGTTATTCTTGGGTCAAGAATAGTCACTTTGCTCGAGATTGTTTTGCAGATGATTTGCAACAGGTACGATCTTATGACCGCGTACACTACGAATGTGAAAAATAAAGAAAAAAATACAAGCTACGATCATCGAGAGCTTGCTATCGATGCTGCAGACGCCGGCACTTCGCAAGGGGATGCGTTGCTGACAATGGACATTTGGAGAGCAAGCGTTGCCGTGACAACCACTGCTACTGATGTGGGGAGATTTGACATATAGCAAGGAACTGCTAGTTTGAAAAAGAGACTTGTTACAACTGTCACAGAGAAAGCCATCTGGTCAAGGACTGTCCGGAGAGGAAGTGTTTCCTATGTAAGAAGATCATCTAGCTCGCCACTGCACTGAAGACATTGAGAACTGTGAAAAGTATCGCAGGTGGCGTGGGCAGCTGTTTTGAGAAATGCTTTCGTAAATAGAACATGCCAAACTAATGAGTTATTTGCTGACAATTTGATTTCGTGTTTATGTATCCTATGAGATGATGATATTGTTTTGTATTGATTGTGTTGTTTTATTGTTTTCAATCATATTCTAAAGGATGGCGCATGTCACAATCAATATGCGTAGCTCGGGTGGCAGGGTGCATTCATGTTCTAGAATAGATGAATTATTCCATATGATTTGACCAGAAGAATAAGTTCTTGTGAAATAATACTACTTTAGTCTTTGGAAGCTTCTAGTCCAAGAAAGCCTGCTGTACATAGCTTCGTAATTTGATTACAATTATAATTAGAAATGTGTATTATGGGAATTAGAAGTTGTAACGAAAAGTATATTGAAAATGATTATAAAGATCTACCCGATATTGAATAGATTCTAAAAGTGGAAGTTATTGCCAATTGTAAAGTAGTTGTTGCAAGAAGTAGTGTATATTTATTTTGAAATTGGCGAAGACGTTTACTGTTCAGACTTTGATTTCTTTATGTGGTGAAAGTGGTGCACCATTAGCCAGTTCAATAATTTTCATCTATTGTCTCACAAGTAGAACTATTCGACCATTTTTTGACTGTTTACCGTTTGACATCCCCATAAACTACGTCATCAATCTTTCCAAGGTTTCTTTACGTGTAAGAACCAGAAAGAATTTTGACTCGTACCGTTGCCTTCCTTTGAAGGCTGGTTTAGGGTGAGATCATCTTGCTCCAGAAAGGGGGCAAAATGATCACTTTAAAAACTGATTTCCAACCCACGTGTCTTCCAAACATTTTAGGTCTGAACCCAAAAAAGTTACAAAAGTAAAAACGACCACTCGGTAAAAGTAGGCTACAAGTTTTCAAGTAAATCTGTAGTTCAAGTAACTATTCTTTGAAGTGGTTTGGTTTTCAAACTTTTTGTCTAGGCGGACCCTTTTTGGTGCCTCAAAGTGGTTGCGGACCCACAACAAAATTTATCTGACATTTTAGTATTTCGCGTCTCCTAATGGAAAGAAATGTTTTATGTTCCGAAGTGTCACACTTGGAAGGATTTGCATCACTCCCAAAGCACTTCTGACGATTGATGACATTGACGAAGTTATTTCATCTTCTTGCGTATGAGGTGTTAGCAATCACGTTATTTCATTCAGCAGGCACGGTAACCATTGGACTGTGTTGCTATCAAGCGCTGTAAGATTGGCATTTCCATTTTGAGGTCCGTAAATCGGGCAGTGATGAATGATGGGTTGTGTGGTTTGGGAGGCTGATTCACATACACAGGGTGACGATTCAACAAGACCCAACTGGAACATATTATAATTAAAACGTCCAACTCCAGGAAGAAGACGATTGAGCGTTACCCAATATTTGCGGGGTAGGCTATCTTTGATCCTGATTGGAGTGAGGTGCTTAGATGTACTGTCAACTACTCTGGCCTTGACGTCTTATCCCAACGCTTACTCCAGATTCTTTGAAGGTCAAATTTAGAATCACAGAGATTTGTAGCCTGGCGAGAAAAAGGTTTGCGAGATTTGAGACGTGGAGGCTCTAACTTAAGTTGTTCCTTTGGAACCAATTGATTCAAGAGACGATTCCCATCCAATAGAGTTCGCTGTGTAAGCTGGTGCACCATTTTGTCTCTCCGTAAATTGGCTGGAGGAATCCATGACAGCACAAGTTAGAACTCAGTGTCAGATTATGTTATGTCATGAGCTGTACGTTGTTGTTGGGAGACAGGATCAACAATCGGTAATGTATATCCTGAATTAATGTTTTTCTATAATTTTTTTTCGAAAATTAGTAGAGTTTTTGTGATCTTTTGGTTGACAACGAGTTCTTCCCTTTTTTCATTTGTAGTCAATATTTCGTTGTCATCACAGTGATGGCAAACTTGTGAGTTACGCTGCTTAGTGCTCAATAACATCTGCATTTCTAAATTAAGTGTTTAATCTGCTATTTTAAATGAATAAAAGTATTAATTTGAACAAGAACATACATAGTCTTATAAAAAGATTATCTCTTAGATAAAAGTTATTTAGTTACAAAAACCGAACCTTGATGCGACGCCTTTTAAAATTTCAAACTACGCACTAGAGTGTCGCGACGCACAGTTTGAAAATCACTGTTTGTTTGTTGTTTGTTTTCATATCTTTATCCTGCATTGCGGGAAAGCGGACTTGAGCGCTATGCATCGGTGTACGCCTTCCGACGTACACCTGACCCACGCTGCAGCCGACGCCAATGTCTGTTTCCGGTTGTCTACTCTACTTATGACTTAAATTTGGTAGGCCTACTACCCATTACTCGAAATCGATCACTGGGTAGAGGCAATTATCGTAAATTTTCTTGCCCAGAGAAACAACAGCAAGTGCGGTTGGCTGGAGTCGAACATGCAGGCTCTCGACTGCGAGCCAACGCGCTAACCACTCGGCCACTGCTGCCTAATACACTAATAGCCTGGAGCACAACAAATTTTTAAATGTCGTAATTTATCAATCATGCTTCAAATTCGAAAACTTTCACGGACCCCCGGTTGAGAACCGCTGGTTTAGAGATGCATATTTACATACCGTTGCATCAGGACGTGTTGGATATTTGAAGCTGACGTTTTCAAACACAATATCTCCACTTTTTGGGTTTGGATCGGCGCCATCTTCAGAGAAAACATCAATGTCTGGCTTTCGATCAATAGACTGAAATACTTTCGAGCCGGCAGCTTTTGCATCAATTGTGAAATCGAAGAAACTGCTTGCCTGTGTAATGAAAATCTAAGTTTCAACCAGAAAACGTACGATCCCTACTATGCCCACCACGTTTCGTTAACATGGCAGACAAAAATCGAAATGTTTTTCTAGAGATAGTTTTCGTCAATCTACTACACTCTTTTCAACAAAGTTTAATACTAAAAGAACATTATAAGAAATGAAACTGATTCGGTGAAAAAACATTCACTGGACTAGTGAGGAAAAGGTCAATTTTTTTCTTTCATTGGATAGAAGTTTCGCTTCTTCTGTCTTGATCTGAAAATGTTTGTCTTTCCTTCTAAAAGTTTAAACACTTGCAGTAGCCTACTTAGGCTGTCGGTAGCCTACTACAAAGATTTAAAGTCCAGTAAACTAAGCAAAGGACATGGATTTTTAGACATAATTGCACACGACAAAAGCCATATCATTGAAAAAAAAAAGCGAAGTAAGGTCAAAAAAATGGTAACTACAAATCCCAGAGAGGGCAATGGAGCTGCTGAAACATAAGTGAAAAGCATACAAGCGGTGAACTGAAAGAGAAATGTGTGCGACAGTTAGAAGGTTAATGCTTAACAAAATAAAAGACTTACTCGACCGACAGCTGAGGAAGATAACGTAACTCCAGTGAATGTTGTCGCGACATTCGCGATTGGTATGTCTGTGTCTATGATCAAGTTGGTTCCGTACCAAAACACCAAGCTATATACTGCCATCATTGTACTGTAAATTATTCCCAGGAAAAGTCCTTGCCAGAATCCTCGTTTCAGTTCAACTGGTTTGGCAGACGTCAAGTTTTCTGAATATCTGAAAAATGTAGGAGAGTACAAAGCATATGATCTTTTAATGTCCTTAGTAACATGCCTTATGCGTATTTGAATTACGTAAAAAAATCTTTGAATATTTTTATTGATAAAGTAACTATTTTATTGAATTGAGAATATTAAAGTAGTGTACAGTATATTTATACTGTATACAAGTTTACTTTAGAACAGCTATTGCTATAACGTGAACAAATGCTACATCGCATCTGTCTTACCTTAGTATCTCTTTCTCCTGACCTCCAAAAGCAGTTACCGTCTTTATTGATGACAAGGCTTCTTCTGCAATTGAACCTGCTTTAGCGTAGGCTTTTTGTTCTTTCTTTACGCTGGCGGAGGAAACCTGAAATAAGTAATTCTACAGTAATTTAATGGCATCGTGTCATTTTCCTTAGTTGGTCATATTTAAAACCTTTGGGGTTTAAGTAAACTTTATACTAGTTTGTCAATGATTGTACTGTACACACACTGATCTAACCTTATGATTTCTATAGCTAGTTTTACAGTTGGCCTATGTACTACAGTACTAGCCTATGTACGGTACCTTTCAAGAACTTATACACTATGAACCCTGCAACAACAACAACCTGCTTTGATCTAACAAGCGATTCGGAAAGCTTGTAGTGATGTTAAAACTCGGTTTGTTCTGACTGATGGGAACCAATAAAAATGGAACCCGTTTCCCTGTTACTTGTGCTATGAAAGTAACTTGATAGGGTAGTACTCTCATGAATACAAACCGTCTACAAAAGCTGTAACGATAACCGGTGGAATTCACAAGGGAAAGTACTGTGAATCAAGTCACTTTGCAAACGTAAAATATTGGTGAACATGAGTGTCACGATTTCTTTCTATCTTTTACCAGGAAAAAGACTTGGAAAGGTTCAATGACGTAGTTTAATGGGTATAACCGAAAAGCACTCAATTAAATGCCGAATAGTTCTACTAGTGAAATGATAATCTAACTTCTTGAAGGACTTTAACGAACGGCTTCTCAAATAACTCTAATTTCGAACACAATTTATATCAGCACCAATTCTCATCTACTTGTATTCAATTACTTCAAATCTCAATCAACAATAATTTCTGCACCTTTTACCAACCCACAACTCATAACACAACTCTCATAATCAATTCATAATAATCCACTCAATTCATCATAATAATCATTACGCAAATTACACCACTATTTATACAGGGTTGTTCGGTCTAGTAACTTCGAGAAAGTTATGTAAGGTTACATCATAAAGAACCATTGTTCTATCAAGTTGCATTTAAATGTAAACAACAGAAGCTTCTAGATTGTCACGTAGGGAAAATGATTCTAGAAAATAATGATTTCGCAATCAGAGATCCATTGGTAAACATCCTTGTGACATCATGACAAACGATATTTGGTGATTGAGAAAACAACAGAATGTTCGAGGTTCGCATCTTACAGAATGGTCCAGAACTACGTTACATAACAAAGATTCGCAATCAAAGGTTACTTCAGGTCATAACCGATAATAACACATCGCAATAGAATTCCATAATTAAAACAGCGCGTTCAGTCAAGATACAAACAGCCCGTCGCGAGACCTCGTACATTGATTGTGACATACGCCCCCCCCCCCCCCCCCTTAGAATATTGTTGCAAACAATATAACAACACAATCAATACAAAACACACCACAAAACAATTAATTACTCAATAAATCAATTCTCATTAGCCCATCGTTGCATGATCTACCAACGACAGCGTTTTTCAAAATAATAATTATCACGTTTCCTGTGAAAGTTTCCAACGTCCTCAATGTCTTCAGTGCACCGGCGAGCGAGATGACCCATCTTCTCACATCGGAAACACTTCCTCTCTGGACATTCCTTGGCCAGATGACCCTCTCTGTGACAGTTGTAGCAAGCCTTTTCGTCAAAAGAGCAGCTCCTGGCTATGTGTGCAATCTTCCCACATCGGTAGCAATGGTTGTTACGGCAACGTCTGTTTTCCGAATGTCCGCCGTCAGCAACGCATTCCCTGGCGAAGTGTCCGCGTCTACCGCATCTATAGCAAACTCCAAATGGTCGTCGCCTGCCTCTTCTCCTCGGTTCTTTGCGTTCGTAGTATCCGCGATTGTGAGATCGTCTCTGATTATCTGCAGAACAATCCCGAGCAAAGTGACCATTCTTGCCACAAGAATAACAAGTAACTTCAGAATCTCTCTCAGTAACATTTCCGATTATAAGATCAACTAAAGGGTTTTGTAAACATAACGCTTTCACAGTCCCACTACAATACGGAGTTTCGATATATATCTTCGCTAACGGTCCTTGGATTGAAGTGTTATTTATCGACATCACAATGCCAGTTTTTCCCGTTAACTGACTGTCTTTTACTAAATCTCTCCTCAACATTATACCCGTAGAACCAGAATCACGTAAAACTTTTACCTTTTTGTTTCCCACTGTTCCATTCATTACTGGTAGGTAATCTTCAGGTATTATTTCTTCGTAAGAATCTTTTTTTGTCTTCTTTCCCGTTTTCTTCGACTGACTATCTTCATCCGGTCTCTCATTCTCAAGCGTGGGTTCACGAATCATTAACGCACAACCGCCTCGATAAACCTCTGTGTTTTTGCCATTCTTTCCAGACTGATTGGAAAGAGAAAACGACTTGTTCTTGCATTCCTTCGCTTCGTGTCCTTGTCTATTGCAACGATTGCACCACTTCCTTGCATCTTGATGATTTCTGTTAGTTTTACTCCTGCAGTTAACAGCCTTATGACCTAAGCCATTACAGTTAAAACAACGTACTTCTCTTGGAACAGCACCTCCTTCAAAATTATTTGTTTGTCCTTCGTCATTATCGCATGACAACGTCTCTTCAGTCAACAAATTCTCATCATGAGCAACTAAATACTGTTCCGCCACACTGGCTATATCTTCTAGAAGAGTCTTTGGACTTCTCTCCATTAAATAAACTGAAAGATCTTTGGAACCTGAATCTGTGAATTGTTCCTTAACTATAAGGTTTGCCAATCCATCTAGCAATTGTTCAGCCCCCGAAAGTTCGGGACCATTTTAACAAAAGGTTTCTTAAACGTTCAATAAATTGACCTGGGCTTTCGTGTCGTTCAGGCTTTGCCTCACGGAATCTTTGACGGTATCCATGCTCGGTGAAATTGTATCGCTTTAACAGAGCTAACTTCAATCTGTCATAGTTCATGGCTTCTTTTTCTTGCGAAAGTCTTGAATATACATCAAGAGCTTGTCCCGATAATAACATGCTTAGCTGGGTAGCCCACGTCGACTTCTCCAAGTTGGCTATTGTAGCATATCTTTCAAATCTTAACAAATAACTATCCAACTCATCCTTTTCCTCAACAAATGATGGCAAATCTGGACGTCTAACTTGCGCCACAATAACATCTCGAACATTATCGTTACTAGAATTAGATCTCTCACCAATGTCCAGTTTTTGTTTTTCTAAATCAAGTCTTAACTTTTCCAATTCATATTGCGTTCTTCTTTCTTCAGCTTCTGCTTCCCGCTGCGCCCGTTTCTCTTCAGCTTCAGCTTCGCGTTGTGCCCGCTTTTCTTCAGCTTCAAGTTGTGCTCGTTTCTCTTCAGCTTCTGCTTCACGTTGTGCTCGTTTCTCTTCAGCTTCAAGTTCTGCTTTCCTTATTTCACGAGCAGATCTTCTTTCTTCTCTTTCGTCAGCTTCTTGCTGAGATTTTTGGTCCATTATCTTGTGATACTCCTTCATCACAAACTGAGACTTCTCATTGCCACTCAGCCCCATTCGTTCAGCCATGCTCCCTAAGTTTTCGATCATCTCATGTTTGACAGTATCCGCCATTTTGATAGCTTGTTATAGATTTAATTCTTTCAATAAATCCTTCGGTATTCTTCGGTTTATCGGTTATATCCCGGACGAGCCCCCAGAATGTCACGATTTCTTTCTATCTTTTACCAGGAAAAAGACTTGGAAAGGTTCAATGACGTAGTTTAATGGGTATAACCGAAAAGCACTCAATTAAATGCCGAATAGTTCTACTAGTGAAATGATAATCTAACTTCTTGAAGGACTTTAACGAACGGCTTCTCAAATAACTCTAATTTCGAACACAATTTATATCAGCACCAATTCTCATCTACTTGTATTCAATTACTTCAAATCTCAATCAACAATAATTTCTGCACCTTTTACCAAACCACAACTCATAACACAACTCTCATAATCAATTCATAATAATCCACTCAATTCATCATAATAATCATTACGCAAATTACACCACTATTTATACAGGGTTGTTCGGTCTAGTAACTTCGAGAAAGTTATGTAAGGTTACATCATAAAGAACCATTGTTCTATCAAGTTGCATTTAAATGTAAACAACAGAAGCTTCTAGATTGTCACGTAGGGAAAATGATTCTAGAAAATAATGATTTCGCAATCAGAGATCCATTGGTAAACATCCTTGTGACATCATGACAAACGATATTTGGTGATTGAGAAAACAACAGAATGTTCGAGGTTCGCATCTTACAGAATGGTCCAGAACTACGTTACATAACAAAGATTCGCAATCAAAGGTTACTTCAGGTCATAACCGATAATAACACATCGCAATAGAATTCCATAATTAAAACAGCGCGTTCAGTCAAGATACAAACAGCCCGTCGCGAGACCTCGTACATTGATTGTGACATACGCCCCCCCCCCCCCTTAGAATATTGTTGCAAACAATATAACAACACAATCAATACAAAACACACCACAAAACAATTAATTACTCAATAAATCAATTCTCATTAGCCCATCGTTGCATGATCTACCAACGACAGCGTTTTTCAAAATAATAATTATCACGTTTCCTGTGAAAGTTTCCAACGTCCTCAATGTCTTCAGTGCACCGGCGAGCGAGATGACCCATCTTCTCACATCGGAAACACTTCCTCTCTGGACATTCCTTGGCCAGATGACCCTCTCTGTGACAGTTGTAGCAAGCCTTTTCGTCAAAAGAGCAGCTCCTGGCTATGTGTGCAATCTTCCCACATCGGTAGCAATGGTTGTTACGGCAACGTCTGTTTTCCGAATGTCCGCCGTCAGCAACGCATTCCCTGGCGAAGTGTCCGCGTCTACCGCATCTATAGCAAACTCCAAATGGTCGTCGCCTGCCTCTTCTCCTCGGTTCTTTGCGTTCGTAGTATCCGCGATTGTGAGATCGTCTCTGATTATCTGCAGAACAATCCCGAGCAAAGTGACCATTCTTGCCACAAGAATAACAAGTAACTTCAGAATCTCTCTCAGTAACATTTCCGATTATAAGATCAACTAAAGGGTTTTGTAAACATAACGCTTTCACAGTCCCACTACAATACGGAGTTTCGATATATATCTTCGCTAACGGTCCTTGGATTGAAGTGTTATTTATCGACATCACAATGCCAGTTTTTCCCGTTAACTGACTGTCTTTTACTAAATCTCTCCTCAACATTATACCCGTAGAACCAGAATCACGTAAAACTTTTACCTTTTTGTTTCCCACTGTTCCATTCATTACTGGTAGGTAATCTTCAGGTATTATTTCTTCGTAAGAATCTTTTTTTGTCTTCTTTCCCGTTTTCTTCGACTGACTATCTTCATCCGGTCTCTCATTCTCAAGCGTGGGTTCACGAATCATTAACGCACAACCGCCTCGATAAACCTCTGTGTTTTTGCCATTCTTTCCAGACTGATTGGAAAGAGAAAACGACTTGTTCTTGCATTCCTTCGCTTCGTGTCCTTGTCTATTGCAACGATTGCACCACTTCCTTGCATCTTGATGATTTCTGTTAGTTTTACTCCTGCAGTTAACAGCCTTATGACCTAAGCCATTACAGTTAAAACAACGTACTTCTCTTGGAACAGCACCTCCTTCAAAATTATTTGTTTGTCCTTCGTCATTATCGCATGACAACGTCTCTTCAGTCAACAAATTCTCATCATGAGCAACTAAATACTGTTCCGCCACACTGGCTATATCTTCTAGAAGAGTCTTTGGACTTCTCTCCATTAAATAAACTGAAAGATCTTTGGAACCTGAATCTGTGAATTGTTCCTTAACTATAAGGTTTGCCAATCCATCTAGCGATTGTTCAGCCCCCGAAAGTTCGGGACCATTTTAACAAAAGGTTTCTTAAACGTTCAATAAATTGACCTGGGCTTTCGTGTCGTTCAGGCTTTGCCTCACGGAATCTTTGACGGTATCCATGCTCGGTGAAATTGTATCGCTTTAACAGAGCTAACTTCAATCTGTCATAGTTCATGGCTTCTTTTTCTTGCGAAAGTCTTGAATATACATCAAGAGCTTGTCCCGATAATAACATGCTTAGCTGGGTAGCCCACGTCGACTTCTCCAAGTTGGCTATTGTAGCATATCTTTCAAATCTTAACAAATAACTATCCAACTCATCCTTTTCCTCAACAAATGATGGCAAATCTGGACGTCTAACTTGCGCCACAATAACATCTCGAACATTATCGTTACTAGAATTAGATCTCTCACCAATGTCCAGTTTTTGTTTTTCTAAATCAAGTCTTAACTTTTCCAATTCATATTGCGTTCTTCTTTCTTCAGCTTCTGCTTCCCGCTGCGCCCGTTTCTCTTCAGCTTCAGCTTCGCGTTGTGCCCGCTTTTCTTCAGCTTCAAGTTGTGCTCGTTTCTCTTCAGCTTCTGCTTCACGTTGTGCTCGTTTCTCTTCAGCTTCAAGTTCTGCTTTCCTTATTTCACGAGCAGATCTTCTTTCTTCTCTTTCGTCAGCTTCTTGCTGAGATTTTTGGTCCATTATCTTGTGATACTCCTTCATCACAAACTGAGACTTCTCATTGCCACTCAGCCCCATTCGTTCAGCCATGCTCCCTAAGTTTTCGATCATCTCATGTTTGACAGTATCCGCCATTTTGATAGCTTGTTATAGATTTAATTCTTTCAATAAATCCTTCGGTATTCTTCGGTTTATCGGTTATATCCCGGACGAGCCCCCAGAATGTCACGATTTCTTTCTATCTTTTACCAGGAAAAAGACTTGGAAAGGTTCAATGACGTAGTTTAATGGGTATAACCGAAAAGCACTCAATTAAATGCCGAATAGTTCTACTAGTGAAATGATAATCTAACTTCTTGAAGGACTTTAACGAACGGCTTCTCAAATAACTCTAATTTCGAACACAATTTATATCAGCACCAATTCTCATCTACTTGTATTCAATTACTTCAAATCTCAATCAACAATAATTTCTGCACCTTTTACCAAACCACAACTCATAACACAACTCTCATAATCAATTCATAATAATCCACTCAATTCATCATAATAATCATTACGCAAATTACACCACTATTTATACAGGGTTGTTCGGTCTAGTAACTTCGAGAAAGTTATGTAAGGTTACATCATAAAGAACCATTGTTCTATCAAGTTGCATTTAAATGTAAACAACAGAAGCTTCTAGATTGTCACGTAGGGAAAATGATTCTAGAAAATAATGATTTCGCAATCAGAGATCCATTGGTAAACATCCTTGTGACATCATGACAAACGATATTTGGTGATTGAGAAAACAACAGAATGTTCGAGGTTTGCATCTTACAGAATGGTCCAGAACTACGTTACATAACAAAGATTCGCAATCAAAGGTTACTTCAGGTCATAACCGATAATAACACATCGAACTAGAATTCCATAATTAAAACAGCGCGTTCAGTCAAGATACAAACAGCCCGTCGCGAGACCTCGCACATTGATTGTGACAATGAGTTTAACTTAAACAATTTAAAGTCGGGATCTGTTTTCTTTAACATCATCAAGGCATAATAATGGTAGTTTTTGACACAAAGATTTTACTCATAAATTGTAATATAACCTTGGTTAAATACAACAGAATGTATTTTGCTATAAAATTCTATAATTGTCATTACATCATACATCAAGCCAGTTTTTATACTATATATATAAGGTAGGTATTATAGGCTACACAATTTCATTAAAAAGTTGGGTGTCTCACTTTCATCAGAGAAACTTGCGACAAAACGATCAATGGTGTTAGGCTGAGTCCAATTAAGCCAAGTTGCCAGGAGTAGATCAAAGCTATTGTCATCCCAGAAATTCCCCGAACTAATTGTTGAATGGCCAAGGATAGATTTGTACCAATTCCGTCCTTAATTGTAAGTATATCACTAAAACATAAAGAAAAAATTATTAAGTATAAACATTGTATGATATGGGTTAGGGTTAACCAGCCGTGAACAGAGCCGTTTTTGGGTGCCAAATCGAATAGAGGCTCAGACTTACCATACAAGACACCTTAAAAGAAACCAATCGGACTCCGAAAATTATGCGGTGTTTCCTGTATTCTCGGACTCACTGGCAATAGCCGTGAAATTCATGTGTAAACAAGGCGTTTGTTTACATGACAAACAATAAACTACATGACAAAACATGACAAACAAAAAACTAATGAGAAGATGATGATTTGTTTTACTATTGACCTTCTGTGATTATCATATTTAGTATATGATAAGTATAAAAATAATAATAATATCCTTCATTTATTAAATTTACTAACTCCGATAAAACTATGCTTCTGCAAACAGAAGTTTATTTAACTATTTGTACCAAAACTTTCATTTTTGATTTATTATGGTAATCTTTATTTTTTGACTGAGAAAGGTTCAAACCTAGCAACAGCATTTTTGGTTAGTTTTTGCTTGATGAGCTGCTTGGTTGTGGGTGGCTTTTCATCGCTGTGCACCTACCACTTGCAGCACTGTAGCTTACGTTTAGGTTGGGATAATTAGCTCAGACCGGCTTTAACCTTGGTAGATAGATATTCAGTTTCTGATTAATCTTTCACGTCTTAGACGTTTAACCGTTTCAGAATTAAGTTTCAGTTGAAGAGTTAACGTTTGCGATTCAGGATTAATTTGAGATGTCTATACGCTTTAAACTTTTAATTTTTGCTTTTTCCCACAAAACACCGAGTAGGTTATTAGCAAAACCAAATCAAACAAAAATAGCTCAAGTCTTTTTTGAGAAACATCACGATTAGAGCTACAAGGCTGTGTGTAGAATTGAACTAGTTTTGAACTTTTAAAGTGCGTGAACTAAACTTAAAGTAGTTTCAATGCTTGTACGTTGGGGCATGAGAGCCTCTGCTGCCTGTCAGTGTGGTGCGACGGAGAAAACAGCCAATCACATCATCTTTGGCTGTCCCATGTATTCTCCACCCAACGGAATAACTGGCCTCCGCAAAATTGATGACCTGACGAAAACTTGGTCCAAGTCCTTCCATTTGGTTGACCAAAAACTTTCTGTTTCATAGAAACGACAACAATAGTAGCTTAAATTTTCACGCTACAATGTAGCATGAAAATTATGTAGCGGCTACATCATTTGACAGTATTTTCATTATCATCCACGTCATTGTCATTCGAGCGTATTCAGGAAAAAAACGTTGCAATAAACATTCGATGGCCTGAATTATGTGGGATAATGATGTGTTAAGATTTACAGTCTATATAGCACTATTTTTTCATTTCCAAATACTAAGCATAACCATTTATTTTATCTGGAGAAGATTTTGCATTGAAATCGCCACCAACTGTTGTGACATCATGGGCTGAAATTTGTTTTTCTTTTGGAGAATCATTGGTCGAGCTGTGACAATTCAAATGTTTCTCGGCAGCCGATTGTAGCAAGAATTAACAGCGATAGACACGTGTTTCAACTGCTCGCTGTAGGCTACTCGTGAGTGCTCAGCTTTGTGCTGACAGCCGGGAAGAACGCCCTTTTCTTCACAATGTGACAATTCTGTTAATGTTGGTTGAGCTAAATAATCTTTGCTGGGTTTCCATTGAATGTCACTTGAAAAAGTCTTGAATTTAAGGATATATTACATTCAGTAGCGTGACCATTTGTTTCGGTGTCCGCTTTTTGGTAAACTGCATACAGTCTACTTGTATGTAAAAGAAAAGAAAAAAATAGTGGAGGTGACTTGATTGAACTGCACCCAGCGCTTTTTGAATTGCAAGTATACTACAGTAAAGTTTGCAGAAAAAATTACTATCCAAAAAAATGGTCATGCCATCCCACTGGTTAGGCTACATTGTATGTATATGGTCTTGAGATTTTGAGAGCCTCCGACTTAGCAGTAGCCTATCCCAATTCCTTCAATTGTTTATTTTCCTATTCTTGATCGGAAAAGTTAAAACAAGCTGCCAGCCTTTGCCAACAGTTTTATAAAATATTCTAGTAGGCTACAAGGGTGGTAAATTCTGTGTTCCTGAATACTGACCGCATTGAGATGTAGTTTTTCTGCAAGGGTTGTTAATTTATCTACCGTACCGTACTGTTACTGATTGTTGAAATTTGTGGTGCTGGTTTTGAATGTTGACATTTTGTTTATCTGCTTGCACTTGATTGGTTCGCTTCCTCCAGTATCTCTTTTTCACCAGTGAACAGTTGTCCTACATCTGTGAGCAAGAGGCTGCGCTTTGATGAAGCAAGTCTAGTGAGGCCATGACCCAGTTGTTTCTCAGATGGAGATTGGACTACTTGAAGAAGTGGAGGTATGCGGCTTGACCATGTTTGTAATTACATCGTACCAAGATTTATGATTGCATTTTACCTTACGAGCCTGGTGTTGAGCAAGCCCGCGGATTTAGCGTCGTGATAAGCAATTTCTTGGCGTAGAATGGACTTGAACAGTGCAACTCGAAGTCTTTGAGATTGTCTGAAGCATAATGTATAAAGTTATTAAAGTTAATAAGGCATAAGATAGTTCAAATGGAGATTATCAGTACTTTCATCTGTGACGTAGGCTAAACATGAAACGTTGAGGGGTCCCAAATATGGCACCCTTCAAAATAAATATCTTGTTGAAGTACAATGACCTACTGTTTTAAATGAAATTAAACGTACTTTGTTTGTTTCTATCCGCAAAGTTCTTATTTTACAGTTTTAATAAGGAATCCCTAGAGCTAGTTTTTACAGGTAAACAGAAGAACGATACAATTTCACTATTGTTTCTCTGTAGTCGAATGCAGCAGAAATTTATAGCATTAAACACCGTGCTTTCCAAAATTGTATGAGTTTGAATATTATTTAATTTTTAAGCTACTGACACATATTTGCATCACAGAACATGTTTGAGTGTCTTTTGTGATACACATTTCAGGCCAACCGGACACAAAGTATTGTCTTCTAGTATCTCATCTAGTAGGATATATTGATGGTTTGATGAATAACTCTACAGAAGGTCTTCAAAAATGTTTTGTATGGATTTACGTTTTGATGCATGTCTTATAACTGCCAATGAGAATACCTTAAATAAAAAGATAAGTACCTAAGTATAGTTAACCTACTTGAGCGATAGCTGAGTGTAAGCAAACGTGTGAATGAAACCGACGACAAATCCTATGGCAGCAACCGCAAAAATATATTTAACCGCTTCGTATCCATTGGATTCAAAATCATCTAGCTCAGGTTGAATTACGAAATTCCAAACCCTGCAATCCATTGTAAAATATCACACAACATAATGTTCTTATAGCCTATGACAGTGGTTCTTAACTTTTACTAACCTGCCGAATCCTTACGCTAATCTGCAAGCTTTGGTTGAACCCCAAATTTTCGCTGAGTCACAAAAACAAAAATCTGCCACATTTAATAGTACAATACATTACTGTATCAATGAGACTTCTGTTGTTGTTTTTCTGAGACCAGTAGTGAGATTCGAGGCTTTGTCTCGGAAACAGCAACAATTCTCATGTCATTTTCGCATGCAAGCCGGTTTCGTTTTTTGCTTTAACATCCACCAGAGTAGAAAACGCATGCTCACATTAATAAGTGGTTACGAATGGCATGAGAACTTCAAGAGCAACTTTTGTAATAACAAGATCTTTCCATTTGTTGGCACCAAAACGTCTGAAGATTTGTTGTGTTGAAGTTCCTTTTTGGGCCTCGCTTTCTTGAAGCTCGGTAATGTCATCCAAGTATGGACTGTTTATATCTGCTGTTGTAGTATCATCAGCAAATGATTAATGTATCCATGCTGATGCTGGATATTGCGTTTGTTCAGGAAAGTAGTTTTGAAATGAATTTTGCAACGTCTGCAAATGCTCAGTAATTACTGGCTTAAGCAGATGGGATCATTATACATCATGCGTCAAACACACAATGTTTATTTGTCAACACGTAAGCCGCTATCAAGTTTCGGCTAGACAATATTTTCCAAAAAATATTCGCAGATATACCATCCAGTAGGCCGTGTGTTAATGTTTCAGAGGACGTTCGCGCCGAACCCCTGAAATAGCTTCGTCGAACTTCAGGGGTTCGATCGAACCCTGGTTAAGAACCACTGGCCTATGGCAAGTCACGAAACGCAAGCTCAATTACCAATAATATCAACTTTAATCCAAGTAAAAATATGATTTAGAAATTACATTATAAAGATTTTCCAACCAGACAATAGGCCTTCTGCAAGGTTTTATAACAAATAGTATGACTTTGAGTGGTCGTATCCAAGCTTACTCCTGATGGTTGAAGATTTGGATTAAACAAAAGAGAAGGAAACAAAGCCACTCTTCGTGTCCACTTTCAGGCATGTCTTTTAGTGTCCTGCCGAAGACACATCCACATGCTCTTGAGCGGTGTAACCAATGCTCTTACCACTTGGCTGTGTAGCCGACTTTGGGTTATTTTATGCAATTGGCCTTTGGTTACATGAAAAGTGGTCGAAACACCGTCTTTATTGGGTAGGCACTTTAACGTATTCCACTGCGCCAAAGCAATAACGCAATCTTGCGTGACATATGACATCACTGATGTTTGAAACCACTTGATTGCAGCCAAAAATTCTTTTTGCAATTAGTTTAGAAAAAATAGCAAAGATAGGAAAGATAGGAGGTGAGAATCGAACCCAAGCAATCGAAATGAATACAGTATGTCTCTTGGCCAAACTCCAATCCACTAGGCTACGCTGATGACGGCGATTCATTCACTTAGTTTAGTTTGTATCAAAAAACTTTCGAGAAGGGCGCTCATATTGTCACGTGCTAAGTCACATGACTGCAATCAGCTGATTCGCGAAGAATCGTATGTAAGATTCGTAAATATGTAAATCGTATGTAAGAATCGTAAGCGAATGACTATGTCACGCATGATTGTGTTACTGCTTTGGCGCAGTAGAATACGTTAAAGTGCCTACCTCTTTATTGACCTATCTTGTCACTTTTGATTTGTAGCCTATCTATTCTAATTGGTCAACTTTTTATTCTACTCTACAGTAGGCTACTCTGCGTTGCTTCACTCACGATTTGTTGAAAGTAGTTAGGTTGTTGTTGAAACAAGTGTAATAATCTAAATTGCATTGTTTATATCGCCCATAGATTGTGAAGGAGCCTGCCAGCTGGCCGAAAAAGATGGCCAAAAGAGGAATGAGAATTCCATCCCCAATAGCAGCCAATGTTCCGAAGAAAATCAAAACCAGGTCCCACGAATCAGCATATCGAAACTGCGTAAAATAAAAACCTTGGTTATTAACCATTATCTGCAAATAACCAACTGGCTAAATAAAAGTAGGTTACTTGTTTTAATTCTAAAGTACAAAGTCGATGTACGTTTTACAGTGTTCAAGCTTTATTTAGTTTTATCCTATGCAAACATAAAATTCAATTTAAACAAACTTACCAACATGTTGCAAGAGAGTTTTAACCACCCATTAAAAATTGTTAGTAGCCTGCTCCTTATTGTATAAAGTCAGTTTGGTTAAATTAGACAGAAAGAATTGCTTCTGATACTTTAATTACCTTGTGTCCCAGACTAAATGCGGAGCACAAAACTTAATTAATCTAATCACAAATTAACATACCAGAGTAAACAAAGATATGCTTGGCGGTGTTTTTTCATTCAATGTTGTCGGTTCATTTGAGCTGTAAAAGCAGTGAGGGCAGATTAAGAAAAGGAACATTCACTTGGACATGAACGACTTGGTTACCGTTTCGATATTTTCTTGCGACTTCAGATCAGATTCACCGATTCATGGTCTTTTTTTCTTTCAGTATATTTCAATATAATATGCTACACTAGATTTTACTTTGCAGGGCCTACTTAAAATACATATTGTTTCAGTGTTTTAAAGTGGACAGATAAAACCAAGTAAGTTACTTGAGAAGGACTAACTTGAGTATGGCCGAAAACGTTCGTAGTTTATAGTTTTATGTTCACTCTAATTGTATAATGTTAAATGCCGTGTGGTTGCTTGTTGTTATCTGCCTATGGTTAAAGAAAGTCACCTCTCTACCAAAATTGTGTTTTAAAGTGATGCACAAATACAAAACTTATCGCGGATAAATAAAATAAAGCTTGTATCTACTTACCTAGTTAGGGTACTACTTCCATATTCAACTCTTTCAGTTTTTTCCAGAAGAGGTTTCTCATCTGATTCGTCGCTTTGTGTCATGTCAGATAATTTGAAACCTTAGCTTTTAAACGGCAAAATGTACAAGCAATCATTAAATTGGTGTGATCAATGCAAAGTTAGTTGGATCAATGTTGTGGTTGCGTGCAATGCGTGCTAACACAATGCGTGCAATGCGTGCAAACACAACGAAAACCGACTGAGAGAAACCTTGTCAGTGAAGGTCAATTTGAAAAAACTTAAGGATGATGAAGTCATGGTGGTTAGCTAGTTTCAATTTTGGAGTAAAGCAGAAAAGTAGGAAATAAAAATAAGTTACTATGTCAAGATCTGCTGATGTTGAATTGATATAAAAGAATCGACTTTTCAGTTGGGTTGTCACGTATGTGTTTCTTATCCCCGACTTACACCTAGTAGTTGAAGGTTTAGATTAAGTGATCTAAAAACCAAGGAAGACAATTTTTGTGTCCACCTTCAGGCAGGCCATGAAGTGTCCCTGCCAAATACACAACCACATGCTCTTGAGCGGTGTCAAACCTTCGGCCTTTCAAACGTCGAACTAGAGCTCTTATCACTCTGCAATGCGACTACGCAGCAGCCTAATGGTTGTCGCTATGTTGCTTCATACATGAACATCCAACTCCCAACTCAGTAGATCTAATAATGATGGTTCAACTCTGTGCAGGGGTAGAACCTTTCGAGGGGTCGGAAACCACCGGGCCGCGGCCCGGGCTGGTCCATGAGGAATTTGTTGTATTAGGCTGTACAAAACCACTTGCTCCAACAATTAAAAAAAAATCATCAACCGTGCTAGTGCTAAAATATCAATTTAAGTTTTCTTTAATTGTAAACGTTTGCTGCTAGAAATATTCAAACTAAACAAACAAGAAGTTTATAAAGTTTTCTTTAAAAACAACAATCAAGACAAAATTACAAAATAGGCTGGGCTATATAAACTCACTGCGAGTGTCATTGACTATCATAATCCCAAATTGTGAGCGGCTTATTGCTATAAAACAACCTCAGGGTCTTCACAGAACCAGCGTTGCGATAATTGAGTGAGTTGTAACCTATATGTGCAAATTGTACATGCAAACACATGCGTTTAATTGGAGGTTGGACCGAAAAATAATGCGTAGCTTTAACTGGTCGGTAGTGGGAAAATGGTTGCTACAGTGCTCTGGATTACACATTCCATAGTTTGCACAAATATTATGTTGGTCAATGTCAGTAAATGTTGGTCATGTTGTGATGTATGCTTTACATTGTCTTTACAACAGAGTTAAAGTTAAGTCAGGAATCAGAAAGTAAGTGTCCACCCCGATGGCTGTGTTGAAAAACGCTCGACTGTGAGGAAGCAGAAGATTCACTACTATCGGCGTGGGCGCTAGAGCAATGCATTTCAAGAAAATCTTCATTCAGGAGCATATTATAGTAGATGAAGTAACTTACAGAAAGCACTTCAACAACAATCGGAAATTTCAACCTGTCCCTCTTAATGCCCGTGCCTGTAACAACAATTGAAATTTTAGTGGAGCTAAGCCTCATTGCCACAAAAACTATTTAAAAATATCAAAAAAGATTACAGCAGTTCATCAGAATATCTCTTTTCTCCAACTTTAGAAAATTAAACTAGAAAAGTTTCTATTGAGTATTGTCTAATTTCTTAACAATGTGTTTTCTCTGTCCTGACAATTAATTTTTCTCAACATAACTGCAACTGTTATATTTCTTTTATTTCTTTTTTTAATTGATTAAATAAAAAATGGTTTATCAAACCGAAAACAAAAATACACTTGAATTATTATTATTTTTTCATGAAAAAAATCAACGGAATAGACCCATATTAGCAAGCAGGCTTCAAATTAGTTTCATTTTCCAAAACACGTTTGGCTAATTATAGAATTCCATCCAGGTTTACAAAAGCATTGAAAAGACAAAACTGAACAAAAAATAAATTAAGTTAATAAATCATCAAATTATCACTATTTAGGCTACCACAAGTATTATGTTCATCTAAAACACCACTTTCAGTTATTCAAGGCAACGCTATTCTTGAAAGTATGTGAGCGGCACTGTCGGCTGTTCATCTGAGATGAGGGACTCTGAAAGTAAGTTTCCTGAACATACGGAAACAATGCTAACACTCTGTACATAGATAACAATTGACAAAGCTTGGATCAATCGCTTTAAAGGAAGTCGTTAACAAAGCCTGCACGTTTTGTTGCATTCACATATGCTCTTACAACTTTTATCTTTCGCATGTCTTTAACTGATGATAAAAACGGCTTTGTGGAAAAGCACACAAATCTATTTTCCTAACCAGTCTGTTGATGTAAGCTACTTTATGCAAATAAATGGTCAATTTAATTTGATTAGTTTTACAGTTTGGAGGGAGCAAAGTTTGATAGAAAATAGCCTCCCTACTTTCAACTAAACATCCCATGTTATACCATCAGAATCAATCTTTTTCTTACATTAGTTATTCTCTCTTGACCAGCTTGAGAAGAAGATTGATCCCTTCACCTCTCCATAATCGGTAACTTTTGGTAGCTACAATACGACGCTGCATCAGGGCAGCCAGATTTTGAAATCATCATCCAAGATATGCAGACTTGTTATTCCGTTTCGTGGTCGGAGGATGGTAGATTAAAGTTTTTTTGATGGTCTGTGGAATAAATCTACTTGAAAAAAGTGTGATTGGCAGCCTGTGATTGGTTAATTGTGTCTAATGATGCCGCGCTGAAGTAACTTTTATAAATACGCAAACCGTGGTGCCTCACTGGCAAGAGGATTAACATGTCATTGCACATTTGTGCATTGATGGAGGTGTCAAAGCTAGAGAAGGATTGGAGTCTTATTTTATTCGAACTCTATCACTATTCCGGGTGCTAGCTTAAAACGTGGGCCAGAGTGGACGAGATGGTTCGGTTCCGGGGCTCGTAAACTAAGACATTGAATGGACTTTTTGTCATCAAAGTCAGGTTAGGTTGGATGTATGCTCAAGAAGAAGACAAGCTGCTGTCAAGAGTTGTGGGACGCAGTCATGCGTGTTGGTAAAGGCAAAGTGTCAACGCAAAACGAACAATGCGGCAACATAGCCTACAGGTGAGCATAACTTCAATGGAATAAAACAAACAATTACTCGGGATGTTGTTCACAGTGTGTCAGCACTTCCCCTAAGCTAAATCATCACAAGATGTGTCAGGTGATAGTCTTCTTTTATTTCGACGTTTTATCTACGTCGAAATATATCACTTGAAACACTGGCAAGTGGCAACTCACCTGAACTCTGGACAAATGAAAAAACTCCAAAATGAGATTGATACAGAGCAGTGGAAACAAACAATCAACATAGTTTTGAAAGTTTTTGCGGGTGAGGACGAAACATAGGGCACATTCCATGATCATGCGTGACATATGCCCGTCTAGAAACAATTGCATATCACGCGGGAAACCGGGGTTCGATTCCACGACGGAGAGTTTATGCAATCGACAGTATTTTTGGCAAATTTATGAGTTTATAACCTGGCAAGACGCATCATTGAGTAAGAAAAAGTAAGGAAGACAATATGAAAATTCATAATTTTTCCAAGTTTAATCTGTATTAAAAATGACCTGCATTTAACATGCAAATGGATATTAATTGGTTGCAAACTTTGCTTGTGAACGTTAAAACTTTAATAACGAATTTGAATATATTTATCCTTAATTAAGTGATAATAAAATTGTGGATTCACAAAACACATAGTTTTGTTTGTGTAGAAAATGTACCTGTTCTGTTATTTCACTACATCCAGCACGACATCACGTAGTCCTCGTTATAGTATAGTGGTAATGGAAGTAATCGCGGGAGAACGAGGTTCGATTCCCCGACGGGGAGATGCATTCGATAGTCATTTTGGCAAGTTCATTAATTGATTGGCAGCCAAGATTCATAACTTATCAAATTTAGTGGAAACATTTTAAAACCTAGGAGCAAAATGGTTGGAACGCCTGGTTAATCTAATCAAAAAATAAAGAGAGCAAAATGTAGATACTAAACTCATGTTCAGCAAACAAACGTTTCGAAAACTATACTGTCTTCATCTTCAGTGTTATAAATGTAAGCAATCCCTGATGCCTTAATTTAATTAATTTAATTAATTGATGCCCGGATTTACTTTCATAATAGCTTGTTGATGAGTCTTTGTGACGTCAGCCGCAATTCAATTTAAATCTATGCGGCATCAAGGATTGCTTACATTTATAACACTGAAGATGAAGACAGTATAGTTTTCGAAACGTTTGTTTGCTGAACATGAGTTTAGTATCTACATTTTGGGCTCTTTATTTTTTGATTATTTTAAAACCTGTTCATGATTTCCATACACCAAAGTTTCAGACAAACAGAATTCATACTTTTGAAAGAATGCGTTTGATATAAACACAACCTTTCCGTGTTATCCCACTAGCTCCTGCATGACATCACGTAGTCCTCGTTAGTATAGTGGTAAGTATCCCCGCCTGTCACGCGGAGACCGGGGTTCGATTCCTCGACGGGGAGATGAATTCAAAAGTCATTTTGGCAAGGTCATCAATTAATTGGCAGCCATGACGCATCACTTCTCCAATGTGGTGGAAAACTTTTAACAACTAAGACAGGCAAGACCCAGCAATCCCACTGGGTTGAGCATTACAACAATATCATCATCATTATCATCAGCCGGTCATGGCACTGCTGGCAGATGGCCTTCACATATTGTGTTTCCACACCATTCTTTCATTAGCTGTTCTCATCCAGGTGGTGACAATCTTTTCTTCTATGTCATCTCGCCATCTTCTTTTTGGTCTCCCTCTAGTTTTTCTTGCATATCTTGGTGTCCATTCTGTGGTTATCTTGGCCTATCTGTTGTCTGTCATTCTTGCTGCATGTGCCGCTCATTGCCACTTTAGGTTTGTTGCTGTTTCTATGACATCTTTGATGCAAGTTTTGTTTCTGATGACTTCATTTCTAATCTTGTCTTTTCTATTTATGTTTAATATTATTCTTTCCATGTTCCTTTGCGCTGCTGCCAGTTTTCTTGTTTGTTGTTTTGTGAGTGACCATGTTTCTGCTCCGTATGTTAATGTTGACAGTATTACTGTGTCCATGATTTTTCGTTTTAAGCTAATTGGAATGTTCTTGCTCTTTAAAAAAGTGCTATATTGTATTTGGTCAATACAACAATATATTTTACATAATTTAAAGCAATTTTATAAAAATTTTCAGATTCATGATGAGGGCTTAAGTTAAGCCGAAAACGTTTGACTGTTAAAATATTTGTAAATATGTAAAATATATTGTTGTAATGATCATCCCTTTGGTATTGTTATGTCTTGTCTGTCTTTGGTGCAAAAAAAGCTAACTCTCTCCGGAAACTATATTTTAACATCTGTTCATGATTTTTGCACACCAAAAAGCATTTATTGAGACCAACAGAATTCATATTTTTGGAATAATGTGTTTGAGATAAACACAATCTCTCAGTGCTATTCCACCACCGCTTGCATGACTTCACGTAGTCCTCGTTAGTATAGTGGTAAGTATTTCTGCCTGTCACGCGGGAGACCGGGGTTCGATTCCCCGACAGGAGATACATTCAAAATTCATTTTGGCAAGTTGATTAGTTTATAACCTGGCGAGACGAAGCACCATTGCTTCGATTCAGTGGGCACGTTTCAACATCTGTTCACGATAATACCACACACCAAACGCATTTATTTCAATAATTCGATTATATTTGCGAAACGACCACAGAAAGACAATCAATCAATCAATCAAGCTTATTTTCGGCATAGCTCCACATTCATTTTCAATATACACATCAGGAGATATAAAAAATAGCTTTTTTTTATATGGAAACTACACCATGGAGGCACCGAAAAAACCATGCGGTTATCTACGTCAAGGTGCCCCCACTAACAAGGTGCCCCTTGCACTAACAAGGTGCCCCCAATGACAAGTAAAAAAATCCATGCTTTTATCAAGTCTGAGCTGTATCACAATTGACCTTAATTTGCAATTGAAAATTGATTGGTTGCAAAGTTTGCTTGTGAAGGTTAAAACTTTATTAACGAATTTGAATGTATTTATCCTTCGTCATCGTCGTGTGAGCATCTGGGGCCGAGGGTCTATCCATTTACCACCCCAGATTCACGATGTTCTCGGACTACACGGGAAGGCTACTAGAGAGCAGCCAGTCTTTGGTTTCATCATCCATGACAAGCAGACCTTCCACTCCGTTAGGTGGCTTGAAGATGGAACAGTCATTGATGATGTGGTATGCGGTCTGTTCCTCGGCATCACATTCCCAAGAGGAGGAAGAAGCCATTCCCCATTGGTGCATGGTTGAGCGGAAAATCCCGACGCTCGTACGGAGACGGTTGAGGCGCACCCATGCCTGTCTTGATAGTGTCAGGCCGATGAGGCGCTTGTCGGCGACAGGGATGAACGAATAGAGTCTGGTGGCGCTTGACTTCCATTCAAAACTCCATTTATGGTCCGCCCAAGTAGCCGCAGAGATGTCTTGTACATCAGCTTCGTTGATTAGAAGTTGGGCGGCTGGCACGAATGGGTGTCTTGATTTCAGTCGATGGGGGTGCTCGCTTGGGAAGGCAGAGATCTTGTTGTGGAGAAGGTGGTTAGGCTCCAGTGCCCGTCGACCAAGGGACAGAGTGGCTTTTTCGCGACGAAGCTCAGCAGGTTGGATGCCAGCGAGAATGAGGAGATTGTCCAATGGTGTGGGACGCAGGCATCCGGTCACTGTGCCCAGGGTGCTGTTTATGGCAGTGTCGATGATATAGCAATGAGCACTGCGGCACCAGACAGGTGCACAGTACTCCGCTGAAGAATAGACAAGGGCCAAGGCTGCTATACGCAAAGTATCATCCCTCGCCCCCCAGCTAGAACCTGTCAGGCGCCTGAGCAGCGCAGCGCGGGATGTGAGCTTCTTGCGCAGTGACACCAAATGGTGGCGGTATGTGAGCGATCTGTCTAGTGTCACCCCAAGATATCTTGGCTCAGGGCAGAAGCACAGAGATCTTCCGCTGTTCTGGACGTGTAGCTCACGATCAGCTTCCCGATTGTGGAGGTGGAAAGTTGCTGCGCCAGTTTTGGTTTCGCTGAGTTTCAGTCGCCAGTTCTGGAGATAGGCTGAGAGAGTTTTCATGTCCTGGCTCAAAATGTCTTCTAGATTTTCCCACGATTTTGTGGAGTGGAGAACCGCCAGGTCGTCCGCATAAGCGTATTTTGCGGAGACCACAGTTGGCAGGCCGCGGGTGTAGATGTTGAAAAGAAGTGGAGCCAGGACCGATCCCTGTGGGACGCCGTTTTTTAGGCGTCTCAGTCTGCTTCTCCGTGTGCTACCGGTGGTGAGGGTGAAGCTTCGATTCCTGACGAATTCCACAATCATATGAACCATATGTCGGTCAGAAAGCAGGCGAAGCAGCTTGCAAGTAAGGCTGTGATGCCATACGGTGTCACAGGCAGCTGTGAGATCTAGAAAGACAGCGCCGGCCTTCTTTTTTGCCTCAAAACAATCCTCGATGTCTTGGGTTAAGAGTGTGACCTGATCTATGGTGGATTTTCCGCGCCGAAACCCAGCTTGCTCTTTTGGAAGCAGCGTGTCGATGATTGGGTTGACGCGGGCATAGATCAGTCTTTCGAGGATCTTGAAAGAAACATAGAGAAGGGATATCGCACGATAACTCCTTGGGTCCTCTGGTGGCTTGTGAGGCTTAGGGATCGCAACTACTAAAGCTCTTCTCCAGATTTTTGGGATTGTGAGGTGGTGCAAGCAGAAAGAGAGGAATCTACGTAACCAAGACTTTGAGGCATGGCCAGCATGGAGCACAAGCTCAGGGCAGATCTTATCCGGCCCTGGAGATTTGTGTGGTTTCACTAGGCGGAGGGCGGTGGCGATTTCCTTCGTAGTGAAGTATCCAGAGATTGTCTCTTCCCGCGTTGCTTCCACACGCCACAGGGCAGATACTTCCTTGGCAACAAGGCGGGATGCCTTGCGGTCTTTTGTCCTGTAGACCTCGTTCTGCACTAGCTGGGAAGCGATGGCATTAGCAGAAACGGGGCACTGACGAGGGGAGTTTGCTGAGCGCCCAGTGAGGTTGTTGATGATGCTCCATGCTTTGCGGCTTGAGTGTGAGAAGTCGATGGTTTGGACAGCTTCGTTCCATCGCTCAAGCTTCTTTGTGTCCAGCCGCTCAAGCAGTTTGGTGGCGGCGGTGCTGCAGAAGCAGCACCACTTGTGGCGCCTAGGTAGGAGCGATAGAGAGCTTCACACTCAGAGTCCCAGCATGGTGTGGAGCTGGTTTGATGGCCCGTGGTATTGTGGCCTTTGCCGCAGTTATTATGGCATTGCAGAAGTCCTGGTATGCCTCGTCTGCGTTGCATGTTTCAGTCGATGGTAACTTTGCAGCAGACTCATTGGTCACGAGGCTGTATTGATTCCAATCGACTTTTTTGAAGTTCCATTGCTTCACCGGTGAACTCGGGACAGGAGCCACAATTTTTGGGGCGATGATGAGGGATGGCCGGTGTTGGGACCGCGGGAACTTCTCAAGCACACGTCTGTCTGGAAGAGAGCTGTCGACACTCGCGAAGGCCAAGTCAGGGTTTGTCTCTGTTCCCCAGCGACCGGAGTGGAAACTGGCTGGTTCCTTTGAATTGAATAGGAGGACAAGATGGTTTGTAAAGGCTAGGGACAGTAGATTACGGGACGCGCAACTCCGTTGTTCCGCCAACATTAGAATGGTCAATTGCCAATTTGACATTTTTTTACGCTTTGCTGCTGGCTTGCTTTCAACTAAAAACCTTAAATCACCGTAAAACCCACTTCACTCTTCTTATATAACCCATAAAAAGTACATTATTTTGTAAATTACAAAAAAACGTAACCCTTCTAGTGTTGCGGATAAGCGAAAAGCGGATGTAGTTACGCATGCCTGTAATCTACTGTCCCTAGTAGAGGCCCAGTCAGCCAGCAATTCTCCGTCGCTGCTTGTGTTGCTGTAGCCCCAGTCGATGTGCTGGCAGTTGAAATCGCCAGTGTAGAGACTGGGGGAGGGGAACGTTGGAAGGGATGGTGGCAACATTCGCGAGTGTGGGGGCTTGTAGATGTTGACGATGTTGTAGTCTGAGATGCAAATGCACACCCACTCAATCTCAGCATCAGTTGAAGATTGGTCGACAAAGGTCCACTTCAGGCTCTCATGCACCAACGTGGCAAAGCCGTGCTTCCTGCTTAAGGTAGACCCGGCTAGCGTGTAGTTGGGAATAGCTAGCCTATCTGCAGAGGTGCAGTGGGTCTCTATTGGAGGAGGATGACGAGTGCCCGGTTGGTATGGGCAATCTGCTCCACAACTTTGATCTTGCTTGTTGTGTAGCCTTCTATGTTGAGCTGCAGAATGGTGGAGCGTCTGAACTTGTCCATTGCCCCTTGCAGCTGTGCCGTCCGGGTGGAGGCTCTTTATTGACAAGTTTCGTTTGGCATCTGCTTGGATGCAGATGTTACTCACAGGATGGGGCACGAGAAGCCACTTGTCGTCCATCCCAATATTTATCCTTAATTTAGTGTTAATAAAATTGTGTATTCACGAAACACATAGTTTTGTCTGTGTAGAAAATAAACCTCACATCCAAATGACAAACATAACACAAGGGAACACAATTTTTGTTGACTTCGATCTTACAATTGTTTTTAACTAACTTTTGAGCGCTGAATCCATAAATTATATCAGTTTATCTCTATCACGTCAAGTTTTTGAGCTAGGCACCCACCACTTTGTCTCGTAACCCAGAAAAGGACAACATTTAAGACATCTGCGTTTATTGTATAAAACGTTTTAAGAACTACAAGCAACCGAAAGTAACTCCATGGTTTTCAAATAAACATTCATACAGCTATATTCTGTTCCTTAAAACGAATATTGCTTCTGCAGGACAAATAAAGTGCGAGTTTTAGTGCAAAAATTTACATTTGTAGCTTTTCCTGGAATGTTCAAGCTATGAGCAGTCTCGCTTATTACTCCAGCAATAGTCAGCCAGCATATCTAAATCCAATCTTCCCTGATATCTTTCCACCATCACCTTCAAATCTTGGTGGAATCTTTCTCCTTGCTCATCGCTGACCGCACCAAGGTTTTCCGGGAAATTAGCAAGACGACTATGCAAAAAATGCATCTTGATGCTCATGTTGCAGCCGAGTTCTTAGTAGCTTTCGAATAGCTTCTGAATAATTTCGATATAATTCTCTGCCCGTGTAATCCCAAGAAATCCCTTGACAAAGTTTTTAAATGATAACCACGCATTTTTTTCCAATTCTGACATTGAACCACTGAAACGTTCATCTTTGATGAGTTGCGAATTTGTGGACAATCAAATACACCAGCCTTAATTTTTTGTATTGACACTTGACAGGCCAGGAAAAGCCAAAACAAGGTAATTGAAACAGCTACTTTCGGTTGACCACGCTTTAACGAATTGCTTCGTCAGGCCGAGCTTTATATGCAGAGGTGGGAAAATAATTTTCTCTCTGTCAACAAGTGGCTCATTTAGAATATTAGGATCACCAGGTTTAAGGTCACGTCTCGGTCACAAAGCTACTATCACTTCGAAAGTACGGTAAAAACGCACTTTCTTTCGATCGAAAGTGATACCTTCGCTCCTTTCCCAAGTAAATTCTTCTCATTTAGTCTGGATGCTAAGAGTTCCGAAGCTTTTTTTCCTAGTTCCAAATCTCGTGCCAAATCATTCAACTCATGTTGATGGTGTAGCGCTAGAGAGCTCTGTCGTCTCTGACGTCACACGTACACGTCACTAGATTTGTCCAGAAGGCTCCGCCTTGAGCGCATAACCGCACGTCTCGGGAATTCAATCCAGTAATCGGGAATTCAACTTCAGCAATCAACTTCACTATGCCGAATTCCTACCTTGGTTCATCGTTATGTAGATTTGCAGTCGTGTTGCGTTGTGTGATCGTATGTAAAACTCGCAATCCCACACTAGAACCTTCTTAAAGAAGTTCAGCTCATGATTCTAAATCAGAGTTACCAGAGTTATCAGAGTTTGTTCAGTTTTGCGATATGAAAATCAGAGTTGGTTTAATATGGAATCAGTTTGTTGAGTGTTTGTTCAATATGAAAAGTCGGTTCTTTCAATATGAAAATCAGTTGAATGCAATATCTAAAATCAGAACTTAAAACCAGTATCAAGAAATCAGTCTTGGTAATTCTAAAGCAATATATCAGTTACGTTGTTGCTACTGTTTCTATGTTTTTTGGCACTGCCAGGATGACGTTTGGATCAGTTTATTGTTAATAATGTAGCAGCGACAACTTTTCGTATCCAGTTGTTGGTGGTGGAGATTTAATGATTCTGGTGTTTTCCTTTACTTTCTGTGTTGCTGGATCGAAGATTAAAACTATAAACAATTACGTTGTGAGCAAGCATTGATCTTCTGAGTTGGAGTTAGCAAGCAATATAGCAGCGTAATCGACCTCGTGTCCTATCATTCCTTGCCGACTTCGACCAGGAATGTTGCCATCCCATTGATGGCTGTGTATGGGTGGATATGCTGAAAGCAGCGTCCGCTACAATGGAATACTACACGTTCTGAATCATCTTCAATTGCAACATCTTCATCATTAGGCCTGCCATCACTAAGACATTCATCATGATCCAACTCTTCGAGCGTAGGTGTTTGAACGATAACTGGAACTGGGATTTCAGCTGAATGAGGCACTGGACGTAGGCTATAGCTGCTGGAAGACTTGGGTACTCAATTTTACGTTTGTTTTTCTTTTTATACCCTGAAGTTTGCACCAAGCAAAAGTAACAGTCTGTGTAATGATGTTTAGGCTCTCGCCAAACCATGGGTATGCCGAATTGCAATTTGTCACGTGCTCCCTTGTTCTACATTAGCATATCCCCAAACTCTCGATACACTGCTTGCATACCTTGTGGGGTGCCTAAGACTTATCTTGATCACCAAGTTTTATTTCAAAATGTGCAAAGTAGGCTTGTTTGACAAATGCACTGAAGTATTTTCTTTGGCTAGGAATAGTAAAACTACTGCAAATATAACAAAATGAATCCGGGTTATTTAGACACTGAGGACGAAAAACAACAGACACAGTCGCAGACAAGATAGTATTCTAACAAACAAACATGTAGTGCTAGTACAAACATGATTGAAAATGGAAAGATCCTAACTTCAAAAATGATGACTGCATCGTTGGATAATTGCATCCTCCTACCAAAAGTGGGGAAATAGCATCGACCTAAATCGATGCCTGTGCCTGTTTTGCTAAATAATTAAGCTGACCCTTCTTGTATATAACTTACTATATGATTAGCTTGTGCATTCCTACTACGTATGGAAAAGCAATACGGCTAAAGTCGTGCAAAGTTGCATATTTTGGGTGTATGATGTAGAGCAAAATCTTAACGTGATAGATGAAAACTGGCGGCATTTTTGAAATCAGCACACCGGAATTAGATTAAATCAAGTGTAAAATCAAAGACAACAAAAAAAATTTTCAAAATTGTTCCCCAGTGATAATACATATTTTTGAAAGAATGTGTTTGAGATAAACACAACCTTTCCGTGTTATTCCACTAGCTCCTGCATGACATCACGTAGTCCTCGTTAGTATAGTGGTAAGTATCCCCGCCTATCACGCGGGAGACCGGGTTCGATTGCCCGACGGGGAGATACATTCAAAAGTCATTTTTTCAAGTTGATTAATTTATAACCTGGCGAGACGAAGGACCATTGTTTCGATTTAGTGGGCACGTTTCAACATCTGTTCACGATAATACCACACACCAAACGCACTTATGTCAATAATTCAACTTTATTTGCGAAACGACCACAGAAAGGCAAGTAAAAAAATCCATGCTTTTATCAAGTCTGAGCTGTAACAAAATTGACCTTAACTGGCAATCGAAAATTGATTGATTGCAAAGTTTGCTTGTGAACGTTAAAACTTTATTAACGAATTTGAATATATTTATCCTTAATTTAGTGTTAATAAAATTGTGGATTCAAAAAACACATAGTTTTGTTTGTGTAGAAAATGAACCTCACATGCAAATGACAAACAGAATTCATATTTTTGAAAGAATGCGTTTGAGATAAACACAACCTTTCCGTGTTATTCCACTAGCTCTGTTCATGACATCACGTAGTCTTCGTGAGTATGGTGGTAAGTATCTCCGCCTGCCACGCGGGAGAATGGGGTTCGATTCCCCGACGGGGAGATACATTCAAAAGTCATTTTGGCAAGTTGATTAATTGATAACCTGGCGAATAAATCGACTGTATTTGCGAAACAACCACTGAAAAACAAGTAAAAAAATCCATGCTTTTATAAAGTTTAAGCTGTATCAAATTTTACCTTGAAAATGAACCTCACATCCAAAAGACGAACAGAATTCATATTTCTGAAAGAATGCGTTTGAGATAAACACAACCTTTCCGTGTTATTACACTAGCTCCTGCATGACATCACGTAGTCCTCGTTAGTATAGTGGTAAGTATCCCCGCATGTCACGCGAGACCGGGGTTCGATTCCCCGACGGGGAGATACATTTAAAAGTCAATTTGTTAAGTTGATTAGTTTATAACCTGGCCAGATGAAGGACCATTGTTTCGATTCAGTGGGCACGTTTCAACATCTGTTCACGATAATACCACACACCAAACGCACTTATGTCAATAATTCAACTGTAGGCCTATTTGCGAAACGACCACAGAAAGACAAGTAAAAAATTTTATGCTTTTATCAAGTCTGAGCTGTATCAAAATTGATCTTAACTTGCAATTGAGAATTGATTGGTTGCAAAGTTTGCTTGTGAACTTTATTAACGAATTTGATTATATTTATCCTTAATTTAGTGTTAATAAAATTGTGGATTAACAAAACACATAGTTTTGTCTGTGTAGAAAATGAACCTCACATGCAAATGACAAATATAATACATATTTTTAAAAGAATGCGTTTGAGATTAACACAACCTTTCCGTGTTATGCCACCAGCTCTTGCATGACATCACGTAGTCCTCGTTAGTATAGTGGTAAGTATCCCCGCCTGTCACGCGGGAGAATGGGGTACGATTACCCGAAGGGGAGATACATTCAAAGTTATTTTGTCAAATTGATCACTTGATAACCTGGCGAGACGAAGCACCATTCAATTTGGTTGCAAAGTTTGCTTGTGAAACGTTAAAACATTATTAACGATTTTGAATATATTTATCCTTAATTTAGAGTTAATAAAATTGTGGATTCACAAAACACATAGCTTTGTCTGTGTAGAAAATGAACCTCACATGCAAATGACAAACAGAATTCATATATTTGAAAGAATGCGTTTGAGATAAACACAACCTTTCCGTGTTAGTCTACCAGCTCTTGCATGACATCACGTAGTCCTCGTTAATATGGTGGTAAGTATCCCCGCCTGTCACGCGGGATACCGGGGTTCGATTCCCCGACGGGGAGATACATTCAAAAGTCATTTTGGCAAGTTGATTAATTTATAACCTGGCGAGACGAAGCACCATTGCTTCGATTCAGTGGGCACGTTTCAACATCTGTTCACGATAATACCACACACTCAAAGCACTTATGTCAATAATTCAACTGTATTTGCGAAACGACCACAGAAAGACAAGTAAAAAAATCCATGCTTTTATCAAGTCTGAGCTGTATCAAAATTGACCTTAAATTGCAATTGAGAATTGATTGGTTGCAAAGATTGCTTGTGAACTTTAGAACTTTATATTAAGGAATTTGAATATATTTATCCTTAATTTATAGTTAATAAAATTGTGGATTCACAAAACACATAGTTTTGTCTGTGTAGAAAGTGAACCTCACATGCAAATGACAAACAGAATTCATACTTTTGAAAGAATGCGTTTGAGATAAACACAACCTTTCCATTTTATTCTAAAAGCTCTTGCATGACATCACGTAGTCCTCGTTAGTAGCCTATAGTGGTAAGTATCCCCGCCTGTCACGCAGGTACCGGGGTTCGATTTCCCGACGGGGTGATACATTCAAAGTTATTTTGTCAAATTGATTAATTCATAACCTGTCAAGACGAAGCACCATTCAATTTGGTTGCAAAGTTTGCTTGTGAAAGTTAAAACTTTATTAACGAATTTGAATATATTTATCCTTAATTTAGAGTTAATAAAATTGTGGATTCACAAAACACATTGTTTTGTTTGTGTATAAAATGAACCACACATCCAAAAAACATACAGAATTCATATTTTAGAAAGAATGCGTTTGAGATAAACACAACCTTTCCGTGTTATTCCACTAGCTCTGTTCATGACATCACGTAGTCCTCGTGAGTATAGTGGTAAGTATCTCCGCCTGTCACGCGGGAGATCGGGTTCGATTCCCCGACGGGAAGATACATTCAAAAGTCATTTTGTCAAGTTGATTAATTGATAACTTGGCGAATAATTCGACTGTATTTGCGAAACAACCACTGAAAAACAAGTAAAAAAAACATGCTTTTATCAAGTCTAAGCTGTATCAAATGTTACCTTGAAAATGAACCTCACATCCAAAAGACAAACAGAAATCATATTTCTAAAAGAATGCGTGAGAGATAAACACAACCTTTCCGTGTTACTACACCAGCTCCTGCAAGACATCACGTAGTCCTCGTTAGTATAGTGGTAAGTATCCCCGCCTGTCACGCGGGAAACCGTGGTTCGATTCCCCGACGGGGAGATACATTCAAAATTCATTTTGGCAAGTTGATTAATTTATAACCTGGCGATACGAAGGACCATTGTTTCGATTCAGTGGGCACGTTTCAACATCTGTTCACGATAATACCACACACCAAACGCACTTATGTCAATGATTCAATTGTATTTGCGAAACGACCACAGAAAGACAAGTAAAAAAATCCATGCTTTTATCAAGTCTGAGCTGTATCAAAATTGACCTTAAATTGCAATTGAGAATTGATTGGTTGCAAAGTTTGCTTGTGAACTTTATTAACGAATTTGATTATATTCAGAGATGGGCAAGATCACCAGTATTGGTGATCTTGAAGATCAAGATCAAGATCACCAAGAATAGGTGATCTTGAAGATCAAGATCAAGATCACCAAACTATGTGATCTTGAAGATCAAGATCAAGATCGTGATCTTGAAGATCAAGATCAAGATCGTGATCTTGAAGATCAAGATCACTTTCAAGATCACTTTTTGTGTACTTGAAAAAAATGAAGTTTTTGATAAATGATGTAGTAAAAAATAATCACTATAAGCAACCTGGCCTGGGTAAAGGTATATAGTTGGTATTGCTAACTTTTACTTTTAACTACTCGATCGCTGGCCTAAGAATTGTAATAAGTTAGTGACTGTTGCTATCAGGCCTATCAATTGTTGACGCAGTTTGCGTAGAATCGCAACGTCACACCCAAGGCCGAGGTTAATATTACAGTAGTAAGTTACTGAAAAAGTCGCAAAATTTGAAATTGTTTGTATACTTTTTATTTATAATAAATGAAAATAAATAAACTTTAAACTGCATAAATTTTTACCAAATTTTTGTCTGGTTCATGTGGGAGTTTTAATACGTGTCAGGCTTACTAAGTAGTTTTAGCTTTCACTGTAATATGTCAATGTTTATTGCACCATTTATCCATCTTGCAACCTTGATAGTCTTGATACTGTTGTCTGCTATCAAAAAAGTTCAGAGGTTTGCGATCAGACAAACCGCTCCATACTCAGACCCTAAACAAGTCTTGGTCTGGTTGATTTGCTGCAATAAACCACTTTGCATGACCAAAGTCGGCTAGAGTCCAGATTTTTTAACACCGCCATTCTAGACTTTTGAAGCATCTAAAATTGGGTCAAAGAAAGCAAATATTTCTTTTAATTCACACATGGAAATTGTGAACAAAATTAAATCATTTTTTATTATACGTCAACATAAAGTACACGGAAGTTGACTTCTTTATTCTGACCAACACAGAAAACTTTTTCAATTTTGAAATGGCAACACTGACCAGATTAGATGGAGACTTTAAATCGTCTTTTGTTGGACACATATCATATTAACAGTGGCTTAATGTTAGTAGTTACCACTAACTACTTTGTGCAGTACGAGTCTAAAAAATTGCCTCTATCTACTAAGTAAACTTCAATTTTAAAGTGATCTTGATCTTATTGTTCTTCAAGATCAAGATCACACAAAAAAAAGTGATCTTAGATCAAGATCAAGATCACCAAAAAAAAAGTGATCTTGAAGATCAAGATCAAGATCACGATCTTGATCTTCAAGATCACTTGTGATCTTCAAGATCACTTGTGATCTTCAAGATCAAGATCATGCCCATCTCTGATTATATTTATCCTTAATTTAGTGTTAATAAAATTGTGGATTCACAAAACACATAGTTTTGTCTGTGTAGAAAATGAACCTCACATGCAAATGACAAACAGAATTCATATTTTTGAAAGAATGCGTTTGAGATAAACACAACCATTCCGTGTTATTCCACTAGCTCTTGCATGACATCACGTAGTCCTCGTTAGTATAGTGGTAAGTATCCCCGCTTGTCACGCGGGAGACCGGGGTTTGATTCCCCGACGGGGAGATACATTCAAAGTTATTTTGTCAAATTGATCAATTGATAACCTGGCGAGACGAAGCACCATTCAATTTGGTTGCAAAGTTTGCTTGTGAACTTTAAAACATTATTATCGAATTTGAATATATTTATCCTTAATTTAGAGTTAATAAAATTGTGGATTCACAAAACACATTGTTTTGTTTGTGTAGAAAATGAACTTCACATCCAAAAAACAAACAGAATTCATATTTTAGAAAGAATGCGTTTGAGATAAACACAACTTTTCCGTGTTATTCCACTAGCTCTGTTCATGACATCACGTAGTCCTCGTGAGTATAGTGGTAAGTATCTCCGCCTGTCACGCGGGAGACCGGGTTCGATTCCCCGACGGGGAGATACATTCAAAAGTCATTTTGTCAAGTTGATTAATTGATAACCTGGCGAATAATTCGACTGTATTTGCAAAACAACAAGTAAAAAAATCCATGCTTTTATCAAGTCTAAGCTGTATCAAATTTTACCTTGAAAATGAACCTCACATCCAAAAGACGAACAGAATTCATATTTCTAAAAGAATGCGTTTGAGATAAACACAACCTTTCCGTGTTATTACACTAGCTCATGCAAGAAATCACGTAGTCCTCGTTAGTGTAGTGGTAAGTATCTCCGCCTGTCACGCGGGAGACCGGGGTTCGATTCCCCGACGGAGAGATACATTCAAAGTTGTTTTGTCAAATTGATCAATTGATAACCTGGGGTGACGAAGTACCATTCAACTTGGTTGCAAAGTTTGCTTGTAAAACGTTAAAACATTATTAACGATTTTGAATATATTTATCCTTTTAGTGTTAATAAAATTGTGGATTCACAAAACACATAGCTTTGTCTGTGTAAAAAATGAACCTCACATGCAAATGACAAACAGAATTCATATTTTTAAAAGAATGCGTTTGAGATAAACACAACCTTTCCGTTTTATTCTACCAGCTCTTGCATGACATCACGTAGTCCTCGTTAGTATAGTGGTAAGTATCCCAGCCTGTCACGCGGGAGACCGGGGTTCGATTCCCCGACGGGGAGATACATTCAAAGTTATTTTGTCAAATTGATTAATTTATAACCTGGCAAGACGAAGCACCATTCAATTTGGTTGCAAAAATTGCTTGTGAACGTTAAAACTTTATTAACGAATTTGAATATATTTATCCTTAATTTAGAGTTAATAAAATTGTGGATTCACAAAACACATTGTTTTGTTTGTGTAGAAAATCAACCTCACATGCAAAAAACAAACAGAATTCATATTTTAGAAAGAATGCGTTTGAGATAAACACAACCTTTCCGTGTTATTCCACTAGCTCTGTTCATGACATCACGTAGTCCTCGTGAGTATAGTGGTAAGTATCTCCGCCTGTCACGCGGGAGACCGGGTTCGATTCCCCGACGGGAAGATACATTCAAAAGTCATTTTATCAAGTTGATTAATTGATAACTTGGCGAATAATTCGAGTGTATTTGCGAAACAACCACTGAAAAACAAGTAAAAAAAACCATGCTTTTATCAAGTCTAAGCTGTATCAAATGTTACCTTGAAAATGAACCTCACATCCAAAAGACAAACAGAAATCATATTTCTAAAAGAATGCGTGTGAGATAAACACAACCTTTCCGTGTTACTACACCAGCTCCTGCAAGACATCACGTAGTCCTCGTTAGTATAGTGGTAAGTATCCCCGCCTGTCACGCGGGAGACCTGTCGATTCCCCGCCTGTCACGCGGGAGACCGTGGTTCGATTCCCCGACCGGGAGATACATTCAAAATTCATTTTGGCAAGTTGATTAATTTATAACCTGGCGATACGAAGGACCATTGTTTCGATTCAGTGGGCACGTTTCAACATCTGTTCACGATAATACCACACACCAAACGCACTTATGTCAATGATTCAATTGTATTTGCGAAACGACCACAGAAAGACAAGTAAAAAAATCCATGCTTTTATCAAGTCTGAGCTGTATCAAAATTGACCTTAAATTGCAATTGAGAATTGATTGGTTGCAAAGTTTGCTTGTGAACTTTATTAACGAATTTGATTATATTTATCCTTAATTTAGTGTTAATAAAATTGTGGATTCACAAAACACATAGTTTTGTCTGTGTAGAAAATGAACCTCACATGCAAATGACAAACAGAATTCATATTTTTGAAAGAATGCGTTTGAGATAAACACAACCTTTCCGTGTTATTCCACTAGCTCTTGCATGACATCACGTAGTCCTCGTTAGTATAGTGGTAAGTATCCCCACTTGTCACACGGGAGACCGGGGTTTGATTCCCCGACGGGGAGATACATTCAAAGTTATTTTGTCAAATTGATCAATTGATAACCTGGCGAAACGAAGCACCATTCAATTTGGTTGCAAAGTTTGCTTGTGAACTTTAAAACTTTATTAACGAATTTGAATATATTTATCCTTAATTTAGTGTTAATAAAATTGTGGATTCACAAAACACATTGTTTTGTTTGTGTAGAAAATGAACTTCACATCCAAAAAACAAACAGAATTCATATTTTAGAAAGAATGCGTTTGAGATAAACACAACCTTTCCGTGTTATTCCACTAGCTCTGTTCATGACATCACGTAGTCCTCGTGAGTATAGTGGTAAGTATCTCCGCCTGTCACGCGGGAGACCGGGTTCGATTCCCCGACGGGGAGATACATTCAAAAGTCATTTTGTCAAGTTGATTAATTGATAACCTGGCGAATAATTCGACTGTATTTGCAAAACAACAAGTAAAAAAATCCATGCTTTTATCAAGTCTAAGCTGTATCAAATTTTACCTTGAAAATGAACCTCACATCCAAAAGACGAACAGAATTCATATTTCTAAAAGAATGCGTTTGAGATAAACACAACCTTTCCGTGTTATTACACTAGCTCATGCAAGAAATCACGTAGTCCTCGTTAGTATAGTGGTAAGTATCTCCGCCTGTCACGCGGGAGACCGGGGTTCGATTCCCCGACGGAGAGATACATTCAAAGTTGTTTTGTCAAATTGATCAATTGATAACCTGGCGTGACGAAGTACCATTCAACTTGGTTGCAAAGTTTGCTTGTAAAACGTTAAAACATTATTAACGATTTTGAATATATTTATCCTTTTAGTGTTAATAAAATTGTGGATTCACAAAACACATAGCTTTGTCTGTGTAAAAAATGAACCTCACATGCAAATGACAAACAGAATTCATATTTTTAAATAAATGCGTTTGAGATAAACACAACATTTCCGTTTTATTCTACCAGCTCTTGCATGACATCACCTAGTCCTCGTTAGTATAGTGGTAAGTATCCCCGCCTGTCACGCGGGAGACCGGGGTTCGATTCCCAGACGGGGAGATACATTCAAAGTTATTTTGTCAAATTGATCAATTGATAACCTGGCGTGACGAAGCACCATTCAACTTGGTTGCAAAGTTTGCTTGTAAAACGTTAAAACATTATTAACGATTTTGAATATATTTATCCTTAATTTAGTGTTAATAAAATTGTTGATTCACAAAACACATAGCTTTGTCTGTGAAGAAAATGAACCTCACATGCAAATGACAAACAGAATTCATATTTTTGAAAGAATGCGTTTGAGATAAACACAACATTTCCGTTTTATTCTACCAGCTCTTGCATGACATCACGTAGTCCTCGTTAGTATAGTGGTAAGTATCCCCACCTGTCACGCGGGAGACCGGGGTTCGATTCCCCGACGGGGAGATACATTCAAAGTTATTTTGTCAAATTGATTAATTTATAACCTGGCGTGACGAAGCACCATTCAATTTGGTTGCAAAATTTGCTTGTGAACGTTAAAACTTTATTAACGAATTTGAATATATTTATCCTTAATTTAGAGTTAATAAAATTGTGGATTCACAAAACACATTGTTTTGTTTGTGTAAAAAATCAACCTCACATCCAAAAAAAAACAGAATTCATATTTTTAAAAGAATGCGTTTTAGATAAACACAACCATTCCGTGTTATTCCACTAGCTCTGTTCATGACATCACGTAGTCCTCGTGAGTACAGTGGTAAGTATCTCCGCTTGTCACGCGGGAGACCGGGTTCGATTCCCCGACGGGGAGATATATTCAAAAGTCATTTTGGTAAGTTGATTAATTGATAACCTGGCGAATAATTCGACTGTATTTGCGCAACAACCACTGAAAAACAAGTAATAAAATCCATGCTTTTATCAAGTTTAAGCTGTATCAAATTTTACCTTGAAAATGAACCTCACATCCAAAAGACGAACAGAATTCATATTTCTGAAAGAATGCGTTTGAGATAAACACAACCTTTCCGTGTAACATCACATCACGTAGTCCTCGTTAGTATAGTGGTAAGTATCTCCGCCTGTCATGCGGGAGAATGGGGTTCGATTCCCCGACGGGGAGATACATTCAAAATTCATTTTGGCAAGTTGATTAATTTATAACCTGGCGTGACGAAGGACCATTGTTTCGATTCAGTGGGCACGTTTCAACATCTGTTCACGATAATACCACACACCAAACGCACTTATGTCAATAATTCAACTGTATTTGCGAAACGACCACAGAAAGACAAGTAAAAAAATCCATGCTTTTATCAAGTCTGAGCTGTATCAAAATTGACCTTAAATTGCAATTGAGAATTGATTGATTGCAAAGTTTGCTTGTGAACTTTATTAACGAATTTGATTATATTTATCCTTAATTTAGTGTTAATAAAATTGTGGATTAACAAAACACATAGTTTTGTCTGTGTAAAAAATGAACCTCACATGCAAATGACAAACATAATACATATTTTTAAAAGAATGCGTTTGAAATAAACACAACCTTTCCGTGTTATTCCACTAGCTCCTACATGACATCACGTAGTCCTCGTTAGTATAGTGGTAAGTATCCCCGCCTGTCACGCGGAGACCAGGGTTCGATTCCCCGACGAGGAGATACATTCAAAATTAGTTTGTCAAATTGATTAATTTATAACCTGGCGAGACGAAGCACCATTCAATTTGGTTGCAAAGTTTGCTTGTGAACGTTAAAACTTTATTAACGAATTTGAATATATTTATCCTTAATTTAGAGTTAATAAAATTGTGGATTCACAAAACACATTGTTTTGTTTGTGTAGAAAATGAACCTCACATCCAAAAAACAAACAGAATTCTTATTTACAAAAGAATGCGTTTGAGATAAACACAGCCTTTCCGTGTTATTCCACTAGCTCTGTTCATGACATCACGTAGTCCTCGTGAGTATAGTGGTAAGTATCTCCGCCTGTCACGCAGGAGACCGGGTTCGATTCCCCGACGGGGAGATACATTCAAAAGTCATTTTGTCAAATTGATTAATTGATAACCTGGCGAATAATTCGACTGTATTTGCGAAACAACCACTGAAAAACAAGTAAAAAAATCCATGCTTTTATCAAGTCTAAGCTGTATCAAATTTTACCTTGAAAATGAACCTCACATCCAAAAGACGAACAGAATTCATATTTCTGAAAGAATGCGTTTGAAATAAACCCAACCTTTCCGTGTTATTACACTAGCTCCTGCATGACATCACTTAGTCCTCGTTAGTATAGTGGTAAGTATCCCCGCCTTTCACGCGGGAGAATGGGGTTCGATTCCCCGACGGGGAGATACATTCAAAATTCATTTTGGCAAGTTGATTAATTTATAACCTGGCGAGACGAAGGACCATTGTTTCGATTCAGTGGGCACGTTTCAACATCTGTTCACGATAATACCACACACCAAACGCACTTATGTCAATAATTCAACTGTATTTGCGAAACGACCACAGAAAGACAAGTAAAAAAATCCATGCTTTTATCAAGTCTGAGCTGTATCAAAATTGATCTTAAATTGCAATTGAGAATTGATTGGTTGCAAAGTTTGCTTGTGAACTTTATTAACGAATTTGTTTATATTTATCCTTAATTTAGTGTTAATAAAATTGTGGATTAACAAGACACATAGTTTTGTCTGTGTAAAAAATGAACCTCACATGCAAATGCAAACATAATTCAAATTTTTAAAAGAATGCGTTTGAAATAAACACAACCTTTCCGTGTTATTCCACTAGCTCCTGCATGACATCACGTAGTCCTCGTTAGTATAGTGGTAAGTATCCCCGCCTGTCACGCGGGAGAATGGGGTACGATTCCCCGACGGGGAGATACATTCAAACTTGTTTTGTCAAATTGATCAATTGATAACCTGGCGTGACGAAGCACCATTCAATTTGGTTGCAAAGTTTGCTTGTAAAACGTTAAAACATTATTAACGATTTTGAATATATTTATCCTTAATTTAGTGTTAATAAAATTGTGGATTCACAAAACACATTGTTTTGTCTGTGTAGAAAATAAACCTCACATGCAAATGACAAACAGAATTCATATTTTTAAAAGAATGCGTTTGAGATAAACACAACCTTTCCGTTTTATTCTACCAGCTCTTGCATGACATCACGTAGTCCTCGTTATTATAGTGGTAAGTATCCCCGCCTGTCACGCGGGAGACCGGGGTTCGATTCCCCGAAGGGGAGATACATTCAAAGTTATTTTGTCAAATTGATCAATTAATCAATTGATAACCTGGCGAGACGAAGCACCATTCAATTTGGTTGCAAAGTTTGCTTGTGAAACGTTAAAACATTATTAACAATTTTGAATATATTTATCCTTAATTTAGTGTTAATTAAATTGTGGATTCACAAAACACATAGCTTTGTTTGTGTAGAAAATGAACCTCACATGCAAATGACAAACAGAATTCATATTTTTGCAAGAATGCGTTTGAGATAAACACAACATTTCCGTTTTATTGTACCAGCTCTTGCATGACATCACGTAGTCCTCGTTAGTTAGGGCTACCATATGTCCTCTTTTAAGAGGATTTGTCCTCTTTTTTCAAGAAGAATGAATTGTCCTCCGAGGACACTAAAAAATGCTCAAATGTCCTCTTTTTTGACAATTTGGGTTTTCTTGCTTATATTTTCAACGGGATTATATTGCTTGATGACGTTTCAATGACGGCTTGTAGGCTATTAGTTTTCTAAACATTTTCTATTACCAATGTAGCCTATAACATGCTGATTTATAAATTCTGAGAATATGTCCTTATAATGTTTGTAATGTTTTGTATTGAGTTTAAATTTAACCGTTGTTATTGCGTTCATAAACGTAGTTGCACTGATGAGAATTTAATATTCGAAAACGCGTTCTGCAACACTGTTTTTTGCACTCTGCAATGCCTGATGCAGATTTATCTGTAGATTTCCATCACGCATTGAAGCGGTGATCTGATAATTACATTTTCTACGGTTCGAGAAAAAGTTTTCTCTGCCTATAAAACGTTGAATGGTAGTTTAAATAATTATTTCTGAAAATTCCTTGGTTTCATATTATCTGAATTTTCTCAACTAGCTACTCTCCAAGGCGTATATGATCAATCAGAGTTGACTCTGTCAAGAAAACAAGCAACGATGGTCCTGTAACCGGTGGTGAAATCTTCTAAAATGACTGAGACTTTTGATAAATTGTTATTTCTGTTCGAATTAACGTGTACTTTAGAAGGTCGTCGCTAATTAATTGGATACGCTACTGTATTACATTGTATTATAATCACTGAAATCATATTGAATTGATATTAATAACAGTACCGTCTATTAATTTTCAGTGCTTATCTAAAGTACTGTAAATTAGTATACTTCGGTAGATGTTCATTGTGATGGCTTTTTTGCTTTGAACATTAAGTTTGTTTTAACAAAAAAAAACCTTAAGCGAGTAATGTCGGTCTGGAATTGCATGCGGGAAGTGATTTTCTGATGTCTCTGGATTTATTAATATTCAATTGAACACTGAGAATATGTCCTTATAATGTTTGTAATGTTTTGTATTGAGTTTAAATTTAACCGTTGTTATTGCGTTCATAAACGTAGTTGCACTGATGAGAATTTAATATTCGAAAACGCGTTCTGCAACACTGTTTTTTGCACTCTGCAATGCCTGATGCAGATTTATCTGTAGATTTCCATCACGCATTGAAGCGGTGATCTGATAATTACATTTTCTACGGTTCGAGAAAAAGTTTTCTCTGCCTATAAAACGTTGAATGGTAGTTTAAATAATTATTTCTGAAAATTCCTTGGTTTCATATTATCTGAATTTTCTCAACTAGCTACTCTCCAAGGCGTATATGATCAATCAGAGTTGACTCTGTCAAGAAAACAAGCAACGATGGTCCTGTAACCGGTGGTGAAATCTTCTAAAATGACTGAGACTTTTGATAAATTGTTATTTCTGTTCGAATTAACGTGTACTTTAGAAGGTCGTCGCTAATTAATTGGATACGCTACTGTATTACATTGTATTATAATCACTGAAATCATATTGAATTGATATTAATAACAGTACCGTCTATTAATTTTCAGTGCTTATCTAAAGTACTGTAAATTAGTATACTTCGGTAGATGTTCATTGTGATGGCTTTTTTGCTTTGAACATTAAGTTTGTTTTAACAAAAAAAAAAACCTTAAGCGAGTAATGTCGGTCTGGAATTGCATGCGGGAAGTGATTTTCTGATGTCTCTGGATTTATTAATATTCAATTGAACACTGAGAATATGTCCTTATAATGTTTGTAATGTTTTGTATTGAGTTTAAATTTAACCGTTGTTATTGCGTTCATAAACGTAGTTGCACTGATGAGAATTTAATATTCGAAAACGCGTTCTGCAACACTGTTTTTTGCACTCTGCAATGCCTGATGCAGATTTATCTGTAGATTTCCATCACGCATTGAAGCGGTGATCTGATAATTACATTTTCTACGGTTCGAGAAAAAGTTTTCTCTGCCTATAAAACGTTGAATGGTAGTTTAAATAATTATTTTATGGAACTGTTGTTGAACATTCATTGCCTGGTTCACTGTAACATATTAAATGACATTTCAAAGGCCATGCTCACACTTTCACAAAAAATAATCTTTTACCTGCATACGTTTTATATTGATACCGTACAACCATGGGCGCCGATCGCTCTCTAAGATTGGTGGGGACATTTACTAGGAAAGAAAGGGCAGACGAGCGAAGCGAGCTGAAAGATTGGGGTCTGTTCAACAAACAAACAAATAGGCCTACAGTAGATAGGCTACAAGTCTAATGCGATGTATTTTAATTGTCAGTGTCAGCATTGGACAGCAGAAGTCCAAACACTGCAACTCGGCAACGAATCTCCGGCGAATTAAAAACGAAGTCCTTGGTTGATCCTTGGCTTGTAATGAAGGTTGATCGAATTCAAAACTTTATTGTGCACATAGCAGACCATTGCATGATTTGGCCGTTTCTGTGTCATGGTAGATCGTAACAAAGTTTTGATACGTCGCAAAGTTGAAAATGAGCGTTCAGCTGAACACGAGCGGGCTGGTGATATGAGCAAAAGTTTCACTTGCGGAAACATTTGCCGAACAGCGGATGGTATCTTCTTGAATATCATTCGAAAATCTTGTGCAAGGGACTCTGTGTCAAAGAACTGAAGATAATCGTCTACCAAATGTGATTGTAGCTTTCCACTAAAGAGTGATTCTTGTAGAATTTTGTAGTGCTCAAGATCGGTCGACTTGAAATAGTCAGTAAGATTTTGCTGCGAGCTGTCAATGACTACAAAATACTCTGACCGATCGATTTTGAAGTTTAGGAGGTTGACCATGGCCATGTCCATACTGAAGACGATTTGGAACGTGACAAGTCTTTTAAAAATTGGGTAGGGTAAGAGTTTTTTCAATTGAAAAAAAGGTGCCTGCCAGCCTTCCAACTGCTGATTTTCCTATATACAATTTTTTGCCAAACCGGTAAAGACATTTCAGCAGCTCTTAACCTCAATGTAATAATAACTGAAAAAATAGATTTTTTCTTATACAAAAGTAATACAAGCTACACTTACTGCACTACATGCTTGTACGACTCTTTCAAAGTAATTCTAAAACTCTGCACTGTGTGGCCCTGGCGTAACCAAATTAAATACAATTTACGAGTTACACCAGGGTTTCTCTACCTAATAAAACATTTCTACTACGGTTGGGGCTTCCTCGCATAAAACAAAAATGTTGTCCCCTCCTTTCAATATATTTTAAACGTTTGACTGGTAAAATTGTGACATTCGGGTAATATTTTCCCTTTTACGTTACAAAAATAATGTAAAAAGATGATGGGGACATGTAAAAAGATGGTGGGGACATGTAAAAAGATGGTGGGGACATGTCCCCACTGTCCTATAGGGATCGGCGCCCGTGCGTACAACGCTGGTAGACGTTGTTGATTACCGTACCAACTCAGTTTGGTAGGCTACCGTACTTGAACAAATCGAAACGAATGTCTAAAAGTGCAATGTGTATAGGCTAACACCTAACCTACAGCAAAAGAAATCGTGGCATGGATAGGCCTACAGCTTTGCAAGGAAACGAACAGCTTTTTAGGTCACGCCGTTTTTAGCATCGTAACGGTAATGTGCAGCCTACAGTTTTAGTCACATTTCTTGCAAATAATTTAGCACTTCGTTAAGGCTGACCAGTTACCATTCCTAGTTGAAGAAAACTTAAGGCTTGATCTGGAGGTCGTGCCTGATTTGTCACATTTTGCAGATTTTTGCGATCATTACTGTCTGACTGACATTGTCTAAAAATTAGGTCTTTTTTCATTTTTTGCTTAGCTTACTCTTAAAAATATAAAACCATTTGTTGTCTTAAGGAAGCACTAGAAATAAGAAAAAATAAGTTAAACGTTAAGTCAATCTGTTTTCGTGTTTTTTTTTTGATAACTTTTGCTGCGTAGGGCTATACTGTAATGATCTAAAAACCTGCAGAAAATTCTTCAAGCGTAAAATTTACTTGCTGGCGAAACGTGTCCTCTTTTTAGGCGATGAAAATATGGTAGGCCTATCGTTAGTATAGTGGTAAGTATCCCCGCCTGTCACGCGGGAGACCGGGGTTCGATTCCCCGACGGTCAAATTGATTAATTTATAATCTGGCGAGACGAAGCACCATTCAATTTGGTTGCAAAGTTTGCTTGTGAACGTTAAAACTTTATTAACGAATTTGAATATATTTATCCTTAATTTAGAGTTAATAAAATTGTGGATTCACAAAACACATTGTTTTGTTTGTGTAGAAAATGAACCTCACATCCAAAAAACAAACAGAATTCATATTTTAGAAAGAATGCGTTTGAGATAAACACAACCTTTACGTGTTATTCCACTAGCTCTGTTCATGACATCACGTAGTCCTCGTGAGTATAGTGGTAAGTATCCCCGCCTGTCACGCGGGAGACCGGGTTCGATTCCCCGACGGGGAGATACATTCAAAAGTCATTTTGTCAAGTTGATTAATTGATAACCTGGCGAATAATTCGACTGTATTTGCGCAACAACAAGTAAAAAAATCCATGCTTTTATCAAGTCTAAGCTGTATCAAATTTTACCTTGAAAATGAACCTCACATCCAAAAGACGAACAGAATTCATATTTTTAAAAGAATGCGTTTGAGATAAACACAACCTTTCCGTGTTATTACACTAGCTCCTGCATGAAATCACGTAGTCCTCGTTAGTATAGTGGTAAGTATCTCCGCCTGTCACGCTGGAGACCGGGGTTCGATTCCCCGACGGGGAGATACATTCAAAGTTGTTTTGTCAAATTGATCAATTGATAACCTGGCGTGACGAAGCACCATTCAACTTTGTTGCAAAGTTTGCTTGTAAAACGTTAAAACTTTATTAACGATTTTGAATATATTTATCCTTTTAGTGTTAATAAAATTGTGGATTCACAAAACACATAGCTTTGTCTGTGTAAAAAATGAACCTCACATGCAAATGACAAACAGAATTCATATTTTTAAAAGAATGCGTTTGAGATAAACACAACCTTTCCGTGTTATTCTACCAGCTCTTGCATGACATCACGTAGTCCTCGTTAGTATAGTGGTAAGTATCCCCGCCTGTCACGCGGAAGACCGGAGTTCGATTCCCCGACGGGGAGATACATTCAAAGTTATTTTGTCAAATTGATCAACTGATGACCTGGCGAGACGAAGCACCATTCAATTTGGTTGCAAAGTTTGCTTGTGAACGTTAAAACATTATTAACGATTTTGAATATATTTATCCTTAATTTAGTGTTAATAAAATTGTGGATTCACAAAACACATAGCTTTGTCTGTGTAGAAAATGAACCTCACATGCAAATGACAAACAGAATTCATATTTTTGAAAGAATGCGTTTGAGATAAACACAATCTTTCCGTTTTATTCTACAAGCTCTTGCATGACATCACGTAGTCTTCGTTAGTATAGTGGTAAGTATCCCCGCCTGTCACGCGGGAGACCGGGGTTCGATTCCCCGACGGGGAGATACATTCAAAGTTATTTTGTCAAATTGATTAAATTATAACCTGGCAAGACGAAGCACCATTCAATTTGGTTGCAAAGTTTGCTTGTGAACGTTAAAACTTTATTAACGATTTTGAATATATTTATCCTTAATTTAGTGTTAATAAAATTGTGGATTCACAAAACACATAGCTTTGTCTGTGTAGAAAATGAACCTCACATGCAAATGACAAACAGAATTCATATTTTTAAAAGAATGCGTTTGAGATAAACACAACCTTTCCGTTTTATTCTACCAGCTCTTGCATGACATCACGTAGTCCTCGTTAGTATAGGGCTAAGTATCTCCGCCTGTCACGCGGGAGACCGGGGTTCGATTCCCCGACGGGGAGATACATTCAAAGTTATTTTGTCAAATTGATCAATTGATAACCTGGCGAGACGAAGCACCATTCAATTTGGTTGCAAAGTTTGCTTGTGAAACGTTAAAACATTATTAACGATTTTGAATATATTTATCCTTAATTTAGAGTTAATAAATTGTGGATTCACAAAACACATAGCTTTGTATGTGTAGAAAATGAACCTCACATCCAAAAAACAAACAGAATTCATATTTTAGAAAGAATGCGTTTGAGATAAACACAACCTTTCCGTGTTATTCCACTAGCTCTGTTCATGACATCACGTAGTCCTCGTGAGTATAGTGGTAAGTATCCCCGCCTGTCACGCGGGAGAATGGGGTTCGATTCCTCGACGGGGAGATACATTCAAAGTTGTTTTGTCAAATTGATCAATTGATCAATTGATAACCTGGCGTGACGAAGCACCATTCAACTTGGTTGCAAAGTTTGCTTGTAAAACGTTAAAACATTATTAACGATTTTGAATATATTTATCCTTAATTTAGTGCATGGCGCCCTCTAGTAGAGGCCAGGTCATCGCGCGTACTTCAAACGTGACTGACGGCCTATTCTTAACTTAATCAGTTGTGAGGAAGATGTTTCATCTATAGTCTATACTTTATGCTAAGGTTCTAGTTTTACTGAACTTATTTTTTATACTTTCCTTAACTTGTTCACTAACTATGCATCTTTGCCAGATAGTAGAAGTTTAGTTACAAACTTTATGAAAAGCTGAAGCAGTTACAGTTATGCAGCTTAGTTTAACAAAATTAGGTATAAGCTACAATGTTTTTGTTTCAAGGAGCTTTTATCTGTTCATGAAGTCATTGGTTACACAGAAAATTCACAACAAACTGCCATTACCAATCTATGTTTTCTTTAACAATAAGTTTCTGCCCAGTTTCCTTGTAGCATGTTGTGGGTAAAGTAGGCAGAAAATTGTATTTCTTCCAGGTTTATTTAAGTTAGCAAATAGAGTAGGCCCAAGGGCGTCCGCAGGTTTTTGGTTAGGGGGGGTCAAGGTGGGTTCACTCTGCCCTTTCGGCCGAATGCAAATTTTTTTTGAAAATTTGACTATTACACCATCCAGACAATTTATCATTTTTATCAGTGTTTACATTTCTACTGATTTTTATCAAAATTGGCCAGAGCAAAAATTATCAGAGTTATATAATCGTTTTATTGCGTACTATTATCGTGCTCAAGTGAACCTTGCGTAATGTGTAATATATACATTTGGGGTAATAATGCACTTTGTTTTGTCATAACTGTGTGGTTTCCGCAGCGACTGACTGCTAGTAAGGCTAATAGTTCCAAGAAGAGATAGTAAAGGAAGGAAGGTGAGAGCAATGTGTGGGGTGAAAACGAGAAGGGAAAAAAGGACTGAAGAATTGTTGGATATGCTAGAGATGAGAGAGACCATAGACTAACTGGCAAGGGCAAATGGAGTAAGATGGTATGGACATGTGATAAGGAGGGAGGAAGGAAGTTTTCTTAGAAAGGCACTAGATCTAAAGGTGGATGGGAAGAGGAAACGCGGTCGTCCAAGAAGAACGTGGAAACAACAAGTGAAGGATGAATTTAAAAAAGTCGGACTGAAGGAGGAAGATGCAAGGGACAGGGTGAAATGGAGAAAAGGGATTAAAACAATTGCTGCGCGGAAACAATCGGCCACCCCCACTAGTGGGGAACAAACCGACGATGGATTATGATGATGGTAAGAACAGAGAAAAAAAACCATTTCAATTACGCGATGGTATTTAGGAGTCTATATAATCTTTAAAACCATACACACAAAAAAGTTATGAGTTGTGATTATATCAACAGCAAATTTGAAAATTAGCGTCAAGTATTCAGAGCAAATAGCTTACTGGTGGCACCAGTGAGGAATACTATCGCCGCTCCATTTAGGCCTACGTTCCTCACATGGACTCTTTAATCCAGTCTCTGAAAAGCCGCTTCTCAGAGACGAACATGCCGGCATTCATGTTACACCGACTGCATCCAGATCCAGCGCAGATGGAGAAAATTGACCGTTCAGACTACAAAGCCCTGGTCAAAACCATACACCAATTCTACAACTTTGACAAATTTCAGCAGGACGCCATGTCGTGGTATGACATAACCATAAAAGGAAAATTTCCTCAGTCCGAAAACCAGGAAGAATTGGAATTTGTGGACTTGGTGAAAACTATGAAACTTTTTCCAGCTGTACGTCAAGCGATGATAACATTACTGACCCTCCCCGCCACTACTTGTACAGTAGAAAGATCATTCAGCACAATGAGGTGGGTCAAAACGTGGCTCAGATCAACTATGTCTGACGACAGGCTGTCCGGGCTGTGTATGATGAGTGTCCACAGAAGCCGAATAAACTCGGACAAAATTTGTTCATCCAAAAAGTCATCGAAAAATTCGGCAAAGACCCACGTCGACTTCACTTTTTATTCAAGAACTGATTAACTAAACTGGTGGCTGATTGTTCTTTTCTGTATGATTCAATGTTACGTGCAGCTTCATTGAATTTACGAAATACGAGATGATTTTATTTGAAACTGTGAATTATCCTTCTTCAGATATATGTGAGATAAAGCCAGTGCCGCACTAGTAATGTGGTTCTAAGAGTACAGGAGCTCAAGTTGTCGAATTTTGCGATTACGGGTAGCTTGTATAGGTGTCTTCGTAAATTAATAGAGGAAGTGGGATACTCCCGAAGAAGGGTGATGATCACAATCGGAGAGCTTGACCAGCCAGTCATCACTCGTATCACCTTCACCCCTCCCCCCCTTTCAGAAAATTGCCTATTTTTGCATGTTCTCGCTTTTTCATTTTTCATCCAACAATTTTCCAGGGGGGGTCAGCTGACCCCATTTGCCCCTATGTGCGGACGCCCATGAGTAGGCCTATTTAATAAATCTCCATTTATATGTTCAGTTGTATGCAATGTTACTCACTACTGGTAAGTTAGTTTAACAGCTTCAGTCAGTTTTGAATGTTGATACTAAATGTTTACCTGTACTTTATATTACAAATCTTCATGTACCGTATTTTTTTGCTTGCCAGCAACATGTCTTCTGTCCACTCACCATTTTCTTATAGATAACATATCAATATTCACAAAAAAGTATTTCACTGATATTACATTTATTTTCTTAAATACCAGTACCAAAGCTAATCTTTGTAGAATGTAATGTTATTAATTTGTGTGGATTACCGTACTTACTGTATAGAGTTCTAACAAATCTTAACTAACTTAAATAGTAACTTTCAATAGGCTATACTGGTAGTACAACAATTTTTAATAGATGGACTGCCCAGTTTCAACAACTGTTTAGTTTTGTAGCATCTTCATTTAATACATGCATGATGGGGGATCTTTATTTGTTATGCTTTCATTTATTTCTCGAGATGTTTTGATTTTTGCAATACATACATCTTGAGAATTCATGATCTGCATGTCAGTAGAAAGTAGTTAACATGCATGGTTTGATATTATTTAGATTTACTAATCTGATTAATTTGCATGAAAGATAATTCCTCTGTTTTAAAAAATGCCTTTAAAGTGTTGCGTACCAAACTGCAATTCAAATTATAAGTCTAATGGGATTGTTGTGTCCATATATAAGTTACCACAGGATGAGGAAGACAGAAAGAAATGGATAGCCATGATACTGCGTTCAAATTTAGTAGTAACGAAACACACAGCGATTTGTCGCAAACATTGGCCAGATGATTGCAAGATGGTTGCTTGTCGTGGAAAACTGCGCCCCAGTGAACCCCCAAGTGTCTTTCCCAATATTCCAAGAAGCTGTTTGTCCTCACCTCCTCCCAAATGCAGAAAAACAATACAATCTTCTGTCAGTGTTCGAAGTGTTTTGCCAGATGAGATCGCAGAGTTTGAAAAGGCTGATATGCTTACATTGAATGAGGTTGAGAAGAAGTTACATGATTCAGAATTATTTGTGTACAGTGATGATGAAAGTAAAATTATTCAGTCAAAAAAAATGACGCAAGGTGTACCACATTTCATAATCAAAATAAAAAGTGATTTAACCTATGAATCATTTCACTGTGGATCCTCATGTACAGTTAACACACTTTCAGCAAACAGAGTCACTTATTGCAATCGTTGGTCTACTCTTCATGAAATTATTCGATTTTTAAAACATAAAGAGCAAAACCACAAAACCCAAATCATTTTTGAGCAACTGAGTGCCATGGGAAAAGAGAAAGTTGGGGAAGCTATTTATTCACCAGATTCAGTCACTAGAGCATTTGAATATTTCGCATTGTCAAGATCATTATACAACCGATTTCGTGAAGATTACAAGCTCCCGAGTGTTAGTACACTGAAAGGTATTACTTCGAAAGTGGATAACATAACTGATTTGGCTTTCTTAAAAAATGTTTTAGATGGTTTACCTGCGCGTCAACGTAACTGTGTTTTGTTGTGGGATGAAGTATATATTAAATCTATGATCACATACCATGGTGGCACACTATTCGGCAAAGCTGCAGATCATCCAGAATGCTTAGCAAAAACTGTTTTGGGGATGATGGTAAAGTGCTTGTTTGGTGGTCCGGAGTTCCTGGCAAAAGTTCTACCAGTGAGTAATTTGACATCAGATTTTTTAATCAGTCAAAGTGAACCTATTTTGCAATGTATCAATCAGTCTGGTGGAAACGTTTTAGCAATTATTGCAGATGGGCATCAAACCAACCAAAAATGTTTTAGGAAACTTAACACGGTTAAGGGGAAACCATGGCTCAAAGATGAAGGAACATTTTTGCTGTATGATTATGTTCATGTTATGAAATGTATTCGAAATAACTGGCTCACTGAAAAGTGTGGCGAGCTGGAATTTGAATTTGATGGTAAGCGTCAGGTTGCAAAGTGGAGTGATCTAAAGCGGTTACATGAAATGGAAACAAATCATCTACTGAAGCTTTCGAAGTTAACAAATGTGGCTGTTTCTCCAAAACCAATTGAGAGGCAAAAGGTGTCAACCTGTCTGAAGGTGTTTTGTGATGAAACTGTCGCCGCTTTACAAACTCATCCGAAACTGAAACATCTTCCTGTTGCAGGTACAGCAAATTTTATCAAAATTTTCATTAAATTATGGAAGATTCTTAATGTCAGAAGACTTGGTACTGATGTGAGATTTAACGATCCAACTAGGGCAGTGATTCGGTCACCCGATGACCCAAGGCTACAGTTTTTGCTAGATGTTGCAAGCATGGCAGAAAAAATGAAGAAAACTGGCTCAGTCAGAATTCGTCAGTTAACGGCAGATACTGCCAACTTCTTGTATCATATATGCCATGGTTTTGTAGATCTAGCAAATTATTTACTTTCATGTGGAAATGATTTTGTAATCTTTGGCTGGTTTACAACAGACCCATTAGAAAAGTGCTTCAGTAAACTTTGACAAGGGTCTGGAGGTACCTATTTCATTACTGCTCAGTCAGTTTTGGAAAAGGTAAGAATTCAACATGCGAAGCTCTCACTGCAATTAGATTTAAAGTTTGATGTTGCCGAAGGTCATGCTTGTGTCGCTTGTAATCGTGATCTTGTAGAAAGTGAGCTTGAAATTTTGCATAGCTTATGTGCTTTGGAAGGGAAAGTTTCAGAAGAGGTTTTAATTGCAATGGTTTATATTGCTGGGTATGTTGAGTTGAAGAATGGATGTGCTATTGCAGAAGACACATACTTCTATTATGAAAGATTTGGTTCATATGTTGATAAATTAAATCGAGGTGGTCTGACACGTCCTAAGGATAGTGTTGTACAGTGGTGTGTATTTTGTTACATCTTTTTTACAAGTGTTGTTGGCGAAATGTGTCGAAAATTTATTTCCTGTAACTTTCTATCCATATCTGAACGACATTGCTTTTTCATGACATTGTCTCATTGTCGCACATTGGCTAATGTATTTTTAAAGAACTATGCCCTGTTGCAGTCTCCCAGATGCTCAAAAGAAAGTGCATTGAAAGTGCTAAAACTTTCGTAGAATATAGTCTATACATGCTGATAGCTAAAGGCATAATCTTTCTTTGAATCTTTATTTAGCTGATCTGATGTTATAAAAATGCTTGGTAGTTTATTTGTATATTTTTCCAGGTAAGCTTTTACTTTCCATGCAACTTTTAATGTTTTTAAACAACATTTCTACTGTATTTATTTAGTAAGTATTTTCTACTTCGTTATATGGCTGCATTTATCAGTAGTAATCATTCACCATCTACAATTAACCACTTCTATAGTTCTATTGTAGTAAATCACAATATAATTGTGACTCATTTGACTTTCTCTTCTACTCGTTCATTTTGTAAAATTACAGCTTTATATTTTGTTTAACCTTATTGTTTTTGCATTTTAGGCAGTCACTCTAGGGCTAGGCAGACTGGCTTCATTGATTAATTTATTGACTGTTGATATTTGAAGAGTTGAGCTTAAAGTTTTGAAGTATAGCTCTGTCTGTCAGATGAATATGAAAACAGAATTTCACCATTTATAAGTGACTATATGGCAGAAGAACATCGCACTATCAATGGTATGAACTACAGAGACCAACGCTGATCCTGATCAACCAACACCAGGTGCCTCTCCCTCCATCAACTGATGACTCAGAGATAACCATACAATATCAGATTCAGAGGGTGAACACTGACTCATTTTGATGTGGCCAGAACTGCTTACATGCTTATTGTTTTGTGTATATGTCTATTGTCTAAACTCAAAACTATTCTTGGATAAAATTACCAGCAGGCATATTTTTGTTTACTAGTTTCTACTGCTCTAATCTCACTGTATTTTCTGATTGTATAGGAGAGTTGGATGTAATATCTGTCTAGAAGGCCAACACATAAGATCTTTTGCAGCGCGATCTAACGAACGATATAGTTTGAGCAACGTCCGGCTCACCTGCATTATACTGTGAAGGCATGATTCAATTGAAAACTATTGATCAGCACGATTTTGTTTAAATTGCTATTAATGTTGCATGGAAATTAGTTGCAGATATGTATGATGCTCAGTACTTTATTTCTACCATGTTTAAATTTTTCTGTGCTTTTAAACTGTTAATGGTTTTATATTTTATGCATCCAGTAGGCTACTTGAATTTTTTGAATTACAGTACGTACTGTTTAAAGTCAATAGGGGAAATGCAGAAAACTGATTCGTAGAAATTGTGGTCTATCAACATTATGCAGCGATTCCACTGTCATTTGCTTACCTAAACTACTAAAACTGCTGTTATTACTAAATGCTATTTGTAATACAGTAAAACATATGATGATCAAGTTATATCCATGTGATATTGTTTGTATATTAATTACAATAATTAATAAATTTTGACGAAACATCACCTAACTATTAATAACGTTCCAGGAAAGTGACAAAATCGTGTTTTTTTACATAAAGCATATCGGCCGTCAGTCAGATCTCGTGCGTGCACGATGCGCTGGCCTCTATTATAGCTCGCCGTGATTTAGTGTTAATAAAATTGTGGATTCACAAAACACATAGCTTTGTCTGTGTAGAAAATGAACCTCACATGCAAATGACAAACAGAATTCATATTTTTAAAAGAATGCGTTTGAGATAAACACAACCTTTCCGTTTTATTCTACCAGCTCTTGCATGACATCACGTAGTCCTCGTTAGTATAGTGGTAAGTATCTCCGCCTGTCACGCGGGAGACCGGGGTTCGATTCCCCGACGGGGAGATACATTCAAAGTTATTTTGTCAAATTGATCAATTGATAACCTGGCGAGACGAAGCACCATTCAACTTGGTTGCAAAGTTTGCTTGTAAAACGTTAAAACATTATTAACGATTTTGAATATATTTATCCTTAATTTAGTGTTAATAAAATTGTGGATTCACAAAACACATAGCTTTGTATGTGTAGAAAATGAACCTCACATCCAAAAAACAAACAGAATTCATATTTTAGAAAGAATGCGTTTGAGATAAACACAACCTTTACGTGTTATTCCACCAGCTCTGTTCATGACATCACGTAGTCCTCGTTAGTATAGTGGTAAGTATCCCCGCCTGTCACGCGGGAGAAAGGGGTTCGATTCCCCGACGGGGAGATACATTCAAAGTTGTTTTGTCAAATTGATCAATTGATCAATTGATAACCTGGCGTGACGAAGCACCATTCAACTTTGTTGCAAAGTTTGCTTGTAAAACGTTAAAACATTATTAACGATTTTGAATATATTTATCCTTAATTTAGTGTTAATAAAATTGTGGATTCACAAAACACATAGCTTTGTAAGTGTAGAAAATGAACCTCACATCCAAAAAACAAACAGAATTCATATTTTAGAAAGAATGCGTTTGAGATAAACACAACCTTTCCGTGTTATTCCACTAGCTCTGTTCATGACATCACGTAGTCCTCGTTAGTATAGTGGTAAGTATCCCCGCCTGTCACGCGGGAGAAAGGGGTTCGATTCCCCGACGGGGAGATACATTCAAAGTTGTTTTGTCAAATTGATCAATTGATCAATTGATAACCTGGCGTGACGAAGCACCATTCAACTTTGTTGCAAAGTTTGCTTGTAAAACGTTAAAACATTATTAACGATTTTGAATATATTTATCCTTAATTTAGTGTTAATAAAATTGTGGATTCACAAAACACATAGCTTTGTCTGTGTAGAAAATGAACCTCACATGCAAATGACAAACAGAATTCATATTTTTAAAAGAATGCGTTTGAGATAAACACAACCTTTCCGTTTTATTCTACCAGCTCTTGCATGACATCACGTAGTCCTCGTTAGTATAGTGGTAAGTATCTCCGCCTGTCACGCGGGAGACCGGGGTTCGATTCCCCGACGGGGAGATACATTCAAAGTTATTTTGTCAAATTGATCAATTGATAACCTGGCGAGACGAAGCATCATTCAATTTGGTTGCAAAGTTTGCTTGTGAAACGTTAAAACTTTATTAACGAATTTGAATATATTTATCCTTAATTTAGAGTTAATAAAATTGTGGATTCACAAAACACATTGTTTTGTTTGTGTAGAAAATGAACCTCACATCCAAAAAACAAACAGAATTCATATTTTAGAAAGAATGCGTTTGAGATAAACACAACCTTTCCGTGTTATTCCACTAGCTCTGTTCATGACATCACGTAGTCCTCGTGAGTATAGTGGTAAGTATCTCCGCCTGTCACGCGGGAGACCGGGTTCGATTCCCCGACGGGGAGATACATTCAAAAGTCATTTTGGCAAGTTGATTAATTGATAACCTGGCGAATAATTCGACTGTATTTGCGCAACAACCACTGAAACACAAGTAAAAAAATCCATGCTTTTATCAAGTCTAAGCGGTATCAAATTTTACCTTGAAAATGAACCTCACATCCAAAAGACGAACAAAATTCATATTTCTGAAAGAATGCGTTTGAGATAAACACAACCTTTCCGTGTTATTACACTAGCTCCTGCATGAAATCACGTAGTCCTCGTTAGTATAGTGGTAAGTATCTCCGCCTGTCACGCTGGAGACCTGGGTTCGATTCCCCGACGGGGAGATACATTCAAAGTTGTTTTGTCAAATTGATCAATTGATAACCTGGCGTGACGAAGCACCATTCAACTTGGTTGCAAAGTTTGCTTGTAAAACGTTAAAACATTATTAACGATTTTGAATATATTTATCCTTAATTTAGTGTTAATAAAATTGTGGATTCACAAAACACATAGCTTTGTCTGTGTAAAAAATGAACCTCACATGCAAATGACAAACAGAATTCATATTTTTAAAAGAATGCGTTTGAGATAAACACAACCTTTCCGTTTTATTCTACCAGCTCTTGCATGACATCACGTAGTCATCGTTAGTATAGTGGTAAGTATCCCCGCCTGTCACGCGGGAGACCGGGGTTCGATTCCCCGACGGGGAGATACATTCAAAGTTATTTTGTCAAATTGATCAATTGATAACCTGGCGAGACGAAGCACCATTCAATTTGGTTGCAAAGTTTGGTTGTGAAACGTTAAAACATTATTAACGATTTTGAATATATTTATCCTTAATTTAGTGTTAATAAAATTGTGGATTCACAAAACATATAGTTTTGTCTGTGTAGAAAATGAACCTCACATCCAAAAAACAAACAGAATTCATATTTTAGAAAGAATGCGTTTGAGATAAACACAACCTTTCCGTGTTATTCCACTAGCTCTGTTCATGACATCACGTAGTCCTCGTGAGTATAGTGGTAAGTATCCCCGCCTGTCACGCGGGAGAATGGGGTTCGATTCCCCGACGGGGAAATACATTCAAAGTTGTTTTGTCAAATTGATCAATTGATCAATTGATAACCTGGCGTGACGAAGCACCATTCAACTTTGTTGCAAAGTTTGCTTGTAAAACGTTAAAACATTATTAACGATTTTGAATATATTTATCCTTAATTTAGAGTTAATAAAATTGTGGATTAACAAAACACATAGTTTTGTCTGTGTAGAAAATGAACCTCACATGCAAATGACAAACAGAATTCATATTTTTGAAAGAATGCGTTTGAAATAAACACAACCTTTCCGTTTTATTCTACCAGCTCTTGCATGACATCACGTAGTCCTCGTTAGTATAGTGGTAAGTATCTCCGCCTGTCACGCGGGAGACCGGGGTTCGATTCCCCGACGGGGAGATACATTCAAAGTTGTTTTGTCAAATTGATCAATTGATAACCTGGCGTGACGAAGCACCATTCAACTTGGTTGCAAAGTTTGCTTGTAAAACGTTAAAACATTATTAACGATTTTGAATATATTTATCCTTTTAGTGTTAATAAAATTGTGGATTCACAAAACACATAGCTTTGTCTGTGTAAAAAATGAACCTCACATGCAAATGACAAACAGAATTCATATTTTTGAAAGAATGCGTTTGAGATAAACACAACATTTCCGTTTTATTCTACCAGCTCTTGCATGACATCACGTAGTCCTCGTTAGTATAGTGGTAAGTATCTCCGCCTGTCACGCGGGAGACCGGGGTTCGATTCCCCGACGGGGAGATACATTCAAAGTTATTTTGTCAAATTGATTAAATTATAACCTGGCAAGACAAAGCACCATTCAATTTGGTTGCAAAAATTGCTTGTGAACGTTAAAACTTTATTAACGAATTTGAATATATTTATTTTTAATTTAGAGTTAATAAAATTGTGGATTCACAAAACACATTGTTTTGTTTGTGTAGAAAATCAACCTCACATGCAAATGATAAACAGAATTCATATTTTTAAAAGAATGCGTTTGAGATAAACACAACCTTTCCGTTTTATTCTACCAGCTCTTGCATGACATCACGTAGTCATCGTTAGTATAGTGGTAAGTATCCCCGCCTGTCACGCGGGAGACCGGGGTTCGATTCCCCGACGGGGAGATACATTCAAAGTTATTTTGTCAAATTGATAAATTGATCAATTGATAACCTGGCGAGACGAAGCACCATTCAATTTGGTTGCAAAGTTTGCTTGTGAAACGTTAAAACTTTATTAACGATTTTGAATATATTTATCCTTAATTTAGAGTTAATAAATTGTGGATTCACAAAACACATAGCTTTGTATGTGTAGAAAATGAACCTCACATCCAAAAAACAAACAGAATTCATATTTTAGAAAGAATGCGTTTGAGATAAACACAACCTTTCCGTGTTATTCCACTAGCTCTGTTCATGACATCACGTAGTCCTCGTGAGTATAGTGGTAAGTATCCCCGCCTGTCACGCGGGAGAATGGGGTTCGATTCCCCGACGGGGAGATACATTCAAAGTTGTTTTGTCAAATTGATCAATTGATCAATTGATAACCTGGCGTGACGAAGCACCATTCAACTTTGTTGCAAAGTTTGCTTGTAAAACGTTAAAACATTATTAACGATTTTGAATATATTTATCCTTAATTTAGTGTTAATAAAATTGTGGATTCACAAAACACATAGCTTTGTCTGTGTAGAAAATGAACCTCACATGCAAATGACAAACATAATTCATATTTTTAAAAGAATGCGTTTGAGATAAACACAACCTTTCCGTTTTATTCTACCAGCTCTTGCATGACATCACGTAGTCCTCGTTAGTATAGTGGTAAGTATCCCCGCCTGTCACGCGGGAGAAAGGGGTTCGATTCCCCGACGGGGAGATACATTCAAAGTTATTTTGTCAAATTGAATAATTTATAACCTGGCAAGACGAAGCACCATTCAATTTGGTTGCAAAGTTTGCTTGTGAACGTTAAAACTTTATTAACGAATTTGAATATATTTATCCTTAATTTAGAGTTAATAAAATTGTGGATTCACAAAACACATTGTTTTGTTTGTGTAGAAAATCAACCTCACATCCAAAAAACAAACAGAATTCATATTTTAGAAAGAATGCGTTTGAGATAAACACAACCTTTCCGTGTTATTTCACTAGCTCTGTTCATGACATCACGTAGTCCTCGTGAGTATAGTGGTAAGTATCTCCGCCTGTCACGCGGGAGACCGGGTTCGATTCCCCGACGGGGAGATACATTCAAAAGTCATTTTGTCAAGTTGAATAATTGATAACCTGGCGAATAATTCGACTGTATTTGCGCAACAACCACTGAAACACAAGTAAAAAAATCCATGCTTTTATCAAGTCTAAGCTGTATCAAATTTTACCTTGAAAATGAACCTCACATCCAAAAGACGAACAAATTTCATATTTCATATCCTTAATTTAGAGTTAATAAAATTGTGGATTCACAAAACACATTGTTTTGTTTGTGTAGAAAATCAACCTCACATCCAAAAGACGAACAGAATTCATATTTCTGAAAGAATGCGCTTGAAATAAACCCAACCTTTCCGTGTTATTCCACTAGCTTCTGCATGACATCACGCAGTCCTCGTTAGTATGGTGGTAAGTAGTATTTGCTTATGAACTTTATTAACGAATTTGTTTATATTTATCCTTAATTTAGTGTTAATAAAATTGTGGATTAACAAAACACATAGTTTTGTCTGTGTAAAAAATGAACCTCACATGCAAATGCAAACATAATTCATATTTTTAAAAGAATGCGTTTGAAATAAACACAACCTTTCCGTGTTATTCCACCAGCTCCTGCGTGACATCACGTAGTCCTCGTTAGTATAGTGGTAAGTATCCCCGCCTGTCACGCGGGAGAATGGGGTACGATTCCCCGACGGGGAGATACATTCAAAGTTGTTTTGTCAAATTGATCAATTGATAACCTGACGTGACGAAGCACCATTCAACTTGGTTGCAAAGTTTGCTTGTAAAACGTTAAAACATTATTAACGATTTTGAATATATTTCTCCTTAATTTAGTGTTAATAAAATTGTGGATTCACAAAACACATTGTTTTGTTTGTGTAGAAAATCAACCTCACATGCAAATGACTAACAGAATTCATATTTTTAAAAGAATGCGTTTGAGATAAACACAACCTTTCCGTTTTATTCTACCAGCTCTTGCATGACATCACGTAGTCCTCGTTAGTATAGTGGTAAGTATCCCCGCCTGTCACGCGGGAGACCGGGGTTCGATTCCCCGACGGGGAGATACATTCAAAGTTATTTTGTCAAATTGATCAATTGATAACCTGGCGAGACGAAGCACCATTCAATTTGGTTGCAAAGTTTGGTTGTGAAAAGTTAAAACATTATTAACAATTTTGAATATATTTATCCTTAATTTAGAGTTAATAAAATTGTGGATTCACAAAACACATAGCTTTGTCTGTGTAGAAAATGAACCTCACATGCAAAAGACAAACAGATTTCATATTTTTGATAGAATGCGTTCGAAATAAACACAACATTTCCGTTTTATTCTACTAGCTCTTGCATGACATCACGTAGTCCTCGTGAGTATAGTGGTAAGTATCTCCGCCTGTCACGCGGGAGAATCGGGTTCGATTCCCCGACGGGGAGATACATTCAAAATTCATTTTGGCAAGTTGATTAATTGATAACCTGGCGAGACGAAGGACCATTGTTTCGATTCAGTGGGCGCGCTTCAACATCTGTTCACGATAATATCACACACCAAACGCACTTATGTCAATAATTCAACTGTATTTGCGAAACGACCACAGAAAGGCAAGTAAAAAAATCCATGCTTTTATCAAGTCTGAGCTGTATCAAAATTGACCTTAAATTGCAATGGAGAATTGATTGGTTGCAAAGTTTGCTTGTGAACTTTAGAACTTTATTAACGAATTTGATTATATTTATCCTTAAGTTAGTGTTAATAAAATTGTGGATTAACAAAACACATAGTTTTGTCTGTGTAAAAAATGAACCTCACATGCAAATGACAAACATAATACATTTTTTTAAAAGAATGCGTTTGAAATAAACACAACCTTTCCGTGTTATTCCACTAGCCCCTGCATGACATCACGTAGTCCTCGTTAGTATAGTGGTAAGTATCCCCGCCTGTCACGCGGGAGACCGGGGTTCGATTCCCCGACGGGGAGATACATTCAAAGTTATTTTGTCAAATTGATTAATTTATAACCTGGCAAGACGAAGCACCATTCAATTTGGTTGAAAAGTTTGCTTGTGAACGTTAAAACTTTATTAACGAATTTGAATATATTTATCCTTAATTTAGAGTTAATAAAATTGTGGATTCACAAAACACATTGTTTTGTTTGTGTAGAAAATCAACCTCACATCCAAAAAACAAACAGAATTCATATTTTAGAAAGAATGCGTTTGAGATAAACACAACCTTTCCGTGTTATTCCACTAGCTCTGTTAATGACATCACGTAGTCCTCGTGAGTATAATGGTAAGTATCCCCCCGGGACTACAGAGAAGGGGACTTCCGACTGAAAAAATTTGCTTCTGTCATTGGGCTTTAAGAGGGTCGTTGTGCGCATGCGCGAACTTCTTACGGCATGTTCAGTATTGGTTTGTCAGTTGAAGACTGGAGGTTAACTCATGAAGTGATGCAGTTTGCTTTGCTTTAAAGTTAAGACAAGTGTGCAGAGTAATGGAAAGAAAGACTTGAACAAAAAGCAATGTAGCAAGCAACGTTATAAAATGGTGATTTAGGCTAGGCTAAGCTTTTTGATTTTTTTTAGACAGTTCAACTGCAATTGCTGTGAGGCCATTGACAGAACATGTTTTTAACAATTTTGGCTGATGTATTTTATAAATTACCTGCAAACATATATGCTTTTCAGTGTTTATTGTATATTAGTACCGTACATTTTTTGTCACAATTATCAGCAATAGGTTAGTTGGTTACCGTACCGTAATACCGGTAGGCCTACATGTTGTGTACGGTACCTCAATGCCAGTCAGGTCACAAATCTAACCGACAGATGCCAAAATTTCAATGTTTGTCTTTCCAATGAATGAAGAGTTGACAAGAAAATGGCTTATAGTAATTCTGCGTAAAGATTGGACATTAACTAACTCGCACAGAGTGTACATAAATCATTTTCGGGAAGAATACATAAAGAGAGTCGGCATGAAGGGATGCAACCTACGGTAATTCGTACCAGGAACAATTCGTACCATGAAAAGATTGAGAGAAAAAATAGCACAAAGCCATGATCGCTACAAAGCCGAAGTTGCTAATCGGAGTTTCCGCAAACATTTTAAAGTTAGGGTTAAGCGGAAACTCCGATCCGTGTGTTATTTTGGCTTTTTTTCTTCTTTTTTTTAACCTTAACGTATTTCTATTTTTCGTTAACACTAACCCTAACTCTAATCCTAACTTTAAAATGTTTGCGGAAACTCCGATTAGCGACATCTGCTTTATTGCGATCAGCGACTTCGGCTTTGTGCTATTTTTTCTCTCGATCTTTTCATGGTACGAATTGTTCATGGTACGAATTAGGTTGCATCCAGCATGAAGCACTGGGGCGCCAAGGGTATCAACGTTTGCGACTAAAGGAAAGTGCTGTTCCACATCTATTTTTCCTCACCTGCCAAGGCATTTGTCAAAAACACTCTCTATGTCTCGACCAACAACATCTGGTACCGGTACTGCTTCTTGATGTGACAAAGAAAATGAACGAATAGAAAAGCAAAAACTTGCATTGTTTCAACTTGATGCTCTGTGTGATTTTAATTCTTTTTTGCTTTAGCTGCAAGACGCAATCTTGCCTGAAGGATATTACTTAAAATTTGTTATAGATGAAAGTGTTCATTTTCATTACTTTCAAAATAGGCTACTGCATGTGAATTTGACAACCATGTATGCAACAGGTAGGCTTTCTTACTCATCCAACTAAGAACCATTACAGTGAAATGACTTTATAAATAGGCTGGGGCTATATTTACACTATATAGTGTAATAATAGCCTCAATAGCGTTGCCAGATAAGGAACTCTGCCCTAATTTGAGAAAAGTTTAAAGCTGTTGAAAACAAAAACTTGCCTTTTGGAAAGCAATGGATATATTTATGAAGTGGAAAAGTCCAGCAATAACGGACTTACCACTGAAACGTTTACCGCTTGTATTCAGAGCATGAGTGCAGTTCCGAAACTTGTTGAATACCTCCAGAAGAATGGATTTGATTCTGCCCTTAGTGGAAAATTTATGTCTCATCCTACTGAATCGTGCTTTGATTGGTATGATGGTATCGTCAAACCAATGGAGATAACTTCTTCATGTCAGTAAAGCAGCTGCTCGAGTCAGAAAAAAATTTTGTTGTTTAAGTTTGTTACAACAGCAAGCTTTGGTATCAGCATCTTGCCTGGTATCCTCTGACCAATCTCCCCCGGAAATTTCAGATGCTTCCTCTTTCAAATGGCTTGATGATTTCTTTGTTGTAGTTAGCACAATAGCATAGATGATTTCTCTGATGTTGAATTGTTGATGCTAATGTTACGTGCATTATAGTGGATACATTGTACGTAGTGTATCTCACCGAAGAAAGTGCTCTGCTTGCAAAGAATTGCTTGTGCAAGATTATAAATGTACATAAAATCCAAGACTGTGTACCAGAGGAATATGCCCAGTTGTTTGAGTTAGCTGATCGTGGAGGTTTGTCTGCTCCTATAGATGCTCGACTGCACTACAATATTTTCTATGTGTTTGTGTAGAGATCCTACCCCAATCAAGGAACTTCAAACATCCTCCGAAACCAGGCAACAATGAGCGACGTGGCAGTCGTGACACCCCCCTTTCAAGGGTTAATATGCTTGCCCATGGCAGCAGGGGACCTGGAGCCACCGGAAACACATAGGCCTAACACTGTTGGCGTTGCTGCAGTATTCATTATCTTTGTTTAATTTTACAAAAAATGAATATATACGGTCTGAAAGTATTGGCGATTCCATGTACCGTAGCCTTATGATTTTAAATGTTATAGTGAAATGTTTATAGGCTGTAGCTTTATTTACATTGTATAGTGTAATAATAGCCTCTATAGTGCTGCCAGGTAAGGAATTCTGCCCTAATTTGAGAAAAGTTTAAAGTTGTTGAAAACAAAAACTTGTATTTAGGAAATTTTTTTTAGTCCTGGGAAGATCAAAACCCTAATCTTATTCCTAATTTTAACCCTTCCTAACTTTAATCCTAACTCTGGCAACACCTTATTGTGGAAAAATAGCCACTTCCATGTTTATAATACTAAAGTTACGTTTTATCAGTGTTTGCATATTTTCCTCACCATATACTCAATTAGAAGTGGTTATTTTTCCACACTTAATGACGTGGTTACAATGAGGTGTTGCCAGAGTTAGGATTAAAGTTAGGAAGGGTTAAGGTAAGGGTTAGAGTTAGGAATAAGACTAGCGTTTTCATCTTTGCCCAGGACTAAAAATTTTTACAAAATTCAAGTTTTTGTTTTCAACAGCTTTAAACTTTTCTCAAATTAAGGCAGAATTCCTTATCTGGCAACACTATTGAGGTAATTATTACACTATATAATGTAAATATAGCCACAGCTTACTCAATTTTGTGCTGAGTACCCTTAAAAGTTGTTACATGAAACAGAAAGACGTTTAGATGTTATCTTTTGTCGATTTTCGTTTGAGCAGTAGTAACCCTCTTAAGGCCCATGCCGTTTTTGAGTCGGAAGTCCCCTTCTCTGTAGTCCCGGGTATCCCCGCCTGTCACCCGGGAGAATGGGGTTCGATTCCCCGACGGGGAGATACATTCAAACTTGTTTTGTCAAATTGAACAATTGATAACCTGGCGTGACGAAGCACCATTCAACTTGGTTGCAAAGTTTGCTTGTAAAACGTTAAAACATTATTAACAATTTTGAATATATTTATCCTTAATTTAGTGTTAATAAAATTGTGGATTCACAAAACACATAGCTTTGTCTGTGTAGAAAATGAACCTCACATGCAAATGACAAACAGAATTCATATTTTTAAAAGAATGCGTTTGAGATAAACACAACCTTTCCGTTTTATTCTACCAGCTCTTGCATGACATCACGTAGTCCTCGTTAGTATAGTGGTAAGTATCCCCGCCTGTCACGCGGGAGAATGGGGTTCGATTCCCCGACGGGGAGATACATTCAAACTTGTTTTGTCAAATTGATCAATTGATAACCTGGCGTGACGAAGCACCATTCAACTTGGTTGCAAAGTTTGCTTGTGAACGTTAAAACTTTATTAACGAATTTGAATATATTTATCCTTAATTTAGAGTTAATAAAATTGTGGATTCACAAAACACATTGTTTTGTTTGTGTAGAAAATCAACCTCACATCCAAAAAACAAACAGAATTCATATTTTAGAAAGAATGCGTTTGAGATAAACACAACCTTTCCGTGTTATTCCACTAGCTCTGTTCATGACATCACGTAGTCCTCGTGAGTATAGTGGTAAGTATCTCCGCCTGTCACGCGGGAGACCGGGTTCGATTCCCCGACGGGGAGATACATTCAAAAGTCATTTTGTCAAGTTGAATAATTGCTAACCTGGCGAATAATTCGACTGTATTTGCGCAACAACCACTGAAACACAAGTAAAAAATTCCATGCTTTTATCAAGTCTAAGCTGTATCAAATTTTACCTTGAAAATGAACCTCACATCCAAAAGACGAACAAAATTCATATTTTTGATAGAATGCGTTTGAGATAAACACAACCTTTCCGTGTTATTACACTAGCTTCTGCATCACATCACGTAGTCCTCGTTAGTATAGTGGTAAGTATCTCCGCCTGTCACGGGGGAGAATGGGGTTCGATTCCCCGACGGGGAGATACATTCAAAATTCATTTTGGCAAGTTGATTAATTTATAACCTGGCGAGACGAAGGACCATTGTTTCGATTTAGTGGGCGCGTTTCAACATCTGTTCACGATAATGCCACACACCAAACGCACTTATGTCAATAATTCAACTGTATTTGCGAAACGACCACAGAAAGACAAGTAAAAAAATCCATGCTTTTATCAAGTCTGAGCTGTATCAAAATTGACCTTAAATTGCAATTGAGAATTGATTGGTTGCAAAGTTTGCTTGTGAACTTTATTAACGAATTTGATTATATTTATCCTTAATTTAGTGTTAATAAAATTGTGGATTAACAAAACACATAGTTTTGTCTGTGTAAAAAATGAACCTCACATGCAAATGACAAACATAATACATATTTTTAAAAGAATGCGTTTGAAATAAACACAACCTTTCCGTGTTATTCCACTAGCTTCTGCATAACATCACGTAGTCCTCGTTAGTTAGGGCTACCATATGTCCTCTTTTAAGAGGATTTGTCCTCTTTTTTCAAGAAGAATGAATTGTCCTCCGAGGACACTAAAAATTGCTCAAATGTCCTCTTTTTTGACAATTTGGGTTTTCTTGCTTATATTTTCAACGGGATTATATTGCTTGATGACGTTTCAACGACGGCTTGTAGGCTATTAGTTTTCTAAACATTTTGTATTACCAATGTAGCCTATAACATGCTGATTTATAAATTCTACAAAAAATTGGCGCCTTTTATGGAACTGTTGTTGAACATTCATTGCCTGGTTCACTGTAACATATTAAATGACATTTCAAAGGCCATGCTCACACTTTCACAAAAAATAATCTTTTACCTGCATACGTTTTATATTGATACCGTACAACCATGGGCGCCGATCGCTCTCTAAGATTGGTGAGGACATTTACTAGGAAAGAAAGGGCAGACGAGCGAAGCGAGCTGAAAGATTGGGGTCTGTTCAACAAACAAACAAATAGGCCTACAGTAGATAGGCTACAAGTCTAATGCGATGTATTTTAATTGTCAGTGTCAGCATTGGACAGCAGAAGTTCAAACACTGCAACTCGGCAACGAGTCTCCGGCGAATTAAAAACGAAGTCCTTGGTTGATCCTTGGCTTATAATGAAGGTTGATCGAATTCAAAACTTTATTGTGCACATAGCAGACCATTGCATGATTTGGCCGTTTCTGTGTCATGGTAGATCGTAACAAAGTTTTGATACGTCGCAAAGTTGAAAATGAGCGTTCAGCTGAACACGAGCGGGCTGGTGATATGAGCAAAAGTTTCACTTGCGGAAACATTTGCCGAACAGCGGATGGTATCTTCTTGAATATCATTCGAAAATCTTGTGCAAGGGACTCTGTGTCAAAGAACTGAAGATAATCGTTTACCAAATGTGATTGTAGCTTTCCACTAAAGAGTGATTCTTGTAGAATTTTGTAGTGCTCAAGATCGGTCGACTTGAAATAGTCAGTAAGATTTTGCTGCGAGCTGTCAATGACTACAAAATACTCTGACCGATCGATTTTGAAGTTTAGGAGGTTGACCATGGCCATGTCCATACTGAAGACGATTTGGAACGTGACAAGTCTTTTAAAAATTGGGTAGGGTAAGAGTTTTTTCAATTGAAAAAAAGGTGCCTGCCAGCCTTCCAACTGCTGATTTTCCTATATACAATTTTTTGCCAAACCGGTAAAGACATTTCAGCAGCTCTTAACCTCAATGTAATAATAACTGAAAAAATAGATTTTTTCTTATACAAAAGTAATACAAGCTACATTTACTGCACTACATGCTTGTACGACTCTTTCAAAGTAATTCTAAAACTCTGCACTGTGTGGCCCTGGCGTAACCAAATTAAATACAATTTACGAGTTACACCAGGGTTTCTCTACCTAATAAAACATTTCTACTACGGTTGGGGCTTCCTCGCATAAAACAAAAATGTTGTCCCCTCCTTTCAATATATTTTAAACGTTTGACTGGTAAAATTGTGACATTCGGGTAATATTTTCCCTTTTACGTTACAAAAATAATGTAAAAAGATGATGGGGACATGTAAAAAGATGGTGGGGACATGTCCCCACTGTCCTATAGGGATCGGCGCCCGTGCGTACAACGCTGGTAGACGTTGTTGATTACCGTACCAACTCAGTTTGGTAGGCTACCGTACTTGAACAAATCGAAACGAATGTCTAAAAGTGCAATGTGTATAGGCTAACACCTAACCTACAGCAAAAGAAATCGTGGCTTGGATAGGCCTACAGCTTTGCAAGGAAACGAACAGCTTTTTAGGTCACGCCGTTTTTAGCATCGTAACGGTAATGTGCAGCCTACAGTTTTAGTCACATTTCTTGAAAATAATTTAGCACTTCGTTAAGGCTGACCAGTTACCATTCCTAGTTGAAGAAAACTTAAGGCTTGATCTGGAGGTCGTGCCTGATTTGTCACATTTTGCAGATTTTTGCGATCACCACTGTCTGACTGACATTGTCTAAAAATTAGGTCTTTTTTCATTTTTTGCTTAGCTTACTCTTAAAAATATAAAACCATTTGTTGTCTTAAGGAAGCACTAGAAATAAGAAAAAATAAGTTAAACGTTAAGTCAATCTGTTTTCGTGTTTTTTTTTTGATAACTTTTGCTGCGTAGGGCTATAATGTAATGATCTAAAAACCTGCAGAAAATTCTTCAAGCGTAAAATTTACTTGCTGGCGAAACGTGTCCTCTTTTTAAGCGATGAAAATATGGTAGGCCTATCGTTAGTATAGTGGTAAGTATCCCCGCTTGTCGCGCGGGAGACCGGGGTTCGATTCCCCGACGGTCAAATTGATTAATTTATAATCTGGCGAGACGAAGCACCATTCAATTTGGTTGCAAAGTTTGCTTGTGAACGTTAAAACTTTATTAACGAATTTGAATATATTTATCCTTAATTTAGAGTTAATAAAATTGTGGATTCACAAAACACATTGTTTTGTTTGTGTAAAAAATGAACCTCACATCCAAAAAACAAACAGAATTCATATTTTAGAAAGAATGCGTTTGAGATAAACACAACATTTCCGTGTTATTCCACTAGCTCTGTTCATGACATCACGTAGTCCTCGTGAGTATAGTGGTAAGTATCTCCGCCTGTCACGCGGGAGACCGGGTTCGATTCCCCGACGGGGAGATACATTCAAAAGTCATTTTGTCAAGTTGATTAATTGATAACCTGGCGAATAATTCGACTGTATTTGCAAAACAACAAGTAAAAAATCCATGCTTTTATCAAGTCTAAGCTGTATCAAATTTTACCTTGAAAATGAACCTCAGATCCAAAAGACGAACAGAATTCATATTTCTGAAAGAATGCGTTTGAGATAAACACAACCTTTCCGTGTTATTACACTAGCTCTTGCATGAAATCACGTAGTCCTCGTTAGTATAGTGGTAAGTGTCTCCGCTGTCACGCGGGAGACGAGGGTTCGATTCCCCGACGGGGAGATACATTCAAAGTTGTTTTGTCAAATTGATCAATTGATAACCTGGCGTGACGAAGCACCATTCAACTTGGTTGCAAAGTTTGCTTGTAAAACGTTAAAACATTATTAACAATTTTGAATATATTTATCCTTAATTTAGAGTTAATAAAATTGTGGATTCACAAAACACATAGCTTTGTCTGTGTAGAAAATGAACCTCACATCCAAAAAACAAACAGAATTCATATTTTAGAAAGAATGCGTTTGAGATAAACACAACCTTTCCGTTTAATTCTACCAGCTCTTGCATGACATCACGTAGTCCTCGTTAGTATAGTGGTAAGTATCCCCGCCTGTCACGCGGGAGACCGGGGTTCGATTCCCCGACGGGGAGATACATTCAAAGTTATTTTGTCAAATTGAATAATTTATAACCTGGCAAGACGAAGCACCATTCAATTTGGTTGCAAAGTTTGCTTGTGAACGTTAAAACTTTATTAACGAATTTGAATATATTTATCCTTAATTTAGAGTTAATAAAATTGTGGATTCACAAAACACATTGTTTTGTTTGTGTAGAAAATCAACCTCACATCCAAAAAACAAACAGAATTCATATTTTAGAAAGAATGCGTTTGAGATAAACACAACCTTTCCGTGTTATTCCACTAGCTCTGTTCATGACATCACGTAGTCCTCGTGAGTATAGTGGTAAGTATCTCCGCCTGTCACGCGGGAGACCGGGTTCGAATCCCCGACGGGGAGATACATTCAAAAGTCATTTTGTCAAGTTGAATAATTGATAACCTGGCGAATAATTCGACTGTATTTGCGCAACAACCACTGAAACACAAGTAAAAAAATCCATGCTTTTATCAAGTCTAAGCTGTATCAAATTTTACCTTGAAAATGAACCTCACATCCAAAAGACGAACAAAATTCATATTTCATATCCTTAATTTAGAGTTAATAAAATTGTGGATTCACAAAACACATTGTTTTGTTTGTGTAGAAAATCAACCTCACATCCAAAAGACGAACAGAATTCATATTTCTGAAAGAATGCGCTTGAAATAAACCCAACCTTTCCGTGTTATTACACTAGCTCCTGCATGACATCACGCAGTCCTCGTTAGTATGGTGGTAAGTAGTATTTGCTTGTGAACTTTATTAACGAATTTGTTTATATTTATCCTTAATTTAGTGTTAATAAAATTGTGGATTAACAAAACACATAGTTTTGTCTGTGTAAAAAATGAACCTCACATGCAAATGCAAACATAATTCATATTTTTAAAAGAATGCGTTTGAAATAAACACAACCTTTCCGTGTTATTCCACCAGCTCCTGCATGACATCACGTAGTCCTCGTTAGTATAGTGGTAAGTATCCCCGCCTGTCACGCGGGAGACCGGGGTTCGATTCCCCGACGGGGAGATACATTCAAAGTTGTTTTGTCAAATTGATCAATTGATAACCTGACGTGACGAAGCACCATTCAACTTGGTTGCAAAGTTTGCTTGTAAAACGTTAAAACATTATTAACGATTTTGAATATATTTATCCTTAATTTAGTGTTAATAAAATTGTGGATTCACAAAACACATTGTTTTGTCTGTGTAGAAAATGAACCTCACATGCAAATGACAAACAGAATTCATATTTTTAAAAGAATGCGTTTGAGATAAACACAACCTTTCCGTTTTATTCTACCAGCTCTTGCATGACATCACGTAGTCCTCGTTAGTATAGTGGTAAGTATCTCCGCCTGTCACGCGGGAGACCGGGGTTCGATTCCCCGACGGGGAGATACATTCAAAGTTATTTTGTCAAATTGATCAATTGATAACCTGGCGAAACGAAGCACCTTTCAATTTGGTTGCAAAGTTTGCTTGTGAAAAGTTAAAACATTATTAACAATTTTGAATATATTTATCCTTAATTTAGAGTTAATAAAATTGTGGATTCACAAAACACATAGCTTTGTCTGTGTAGAAAATGAACCTCACATGCAAAAGACAAACAGATTTCATATTTTTGAACGAATGCGTTTGAGATAAACACAACATTTCCGTTTTATTCTACCAGCTCTTGCATGACATCACGTAGTCCTCGTGAGTATACTGGTAAGTATCTCCGCCTGTCACGCGGGAGAATGGGGTTCGATTCCCCGACGGAGAGATACATTCAAAATTCATTTTGGCAAGTTGATTAATTGATAACCTGGCGAGACGAAGCACCATTGTTTCGATTCAGTGGGCGCGTTTCAACATCTGTTCACGATAATATCACACACCAAACGCACTTATGTCAATAATTCAACAGTATTTGCGAAACGACCACAGAAAGGCAAGTAAAAAAATCCATGCTTTTATCAAGTCTGAGCTGTATCAAAAATGACCTTAAATTGCAATGGAGAATTGATTGGTTGCAAAGTTTGCTTGTGAACTTTATTAACGAATTTGAATATATTTATCCTTAATTTAGAGTTAATAAAATTGTGGATTCACAAAACACATAGCTTTGTCTGTGTAGAAAATGAACCTCACATCCAAAAAACAAACAGAATTCATATTTTAGAAAGAATGCGTTTGAGATAAACACAACCTTTCCGTTTAATTCTACCAGCTCTTGCATGACATCACGTAGTCCTCGTTAGTATAGTGGTAAGTATCCCCGCCTGTCACGCGGGAGACCGGGGTTCGATTCCCCGACGGGGAGATACATTCAAAGTTATTTTGTCAAATTGAATAATTTATAACCTGGCAAGACGAAGCACCATTCAATTTGGTTGCAAAGTTTGCTTGTGAACGTTAAAACTTTATTAACGAATTTGAATATATTTATCCTTAATTTAGAGTTAATAAAATTGTGGATTCACAAAACACATTGTTTTGTTTGTGTAGAAAATCAACCTCACATCCAAAAAACAAACAGAATTCATATTTTAGAAAGAATGCGTTTGAGATAAACACAACCTTTCCGTGTTATTCCACTAGCTCTGTTCATGACATCACGTAGTCCTCGTGAGTATAGTGGTAAGTATCTCCGCCTGTCACGCGGGAGACCGGGTTCGAATCCCCGACGGGGAGATACATTCAAAAGTCATTTTGTCAAGTTGAATAATTGATAACCTGGCGAATAATTCGACTGTATTTGCGCAACAACCACTGAAACACAAGTAAAAAAATCCATGCTTTTATCAAGTCTAAGCTGTATCAAATTTTACCTTGAAAATGAACCTCACATCCAAAAGACGAACAAAATTCATATTTCATATCCTTAATTTAGAGTTAATAAAATTGTGGATTCACAAAACACATTGTTTGTTTGTGTAGAAAATCAACCTCACATCCAAAAGACGAACAGAATTCATATTTCTGAAAGAATGCGCTTGAAATAAACCCAACCTTTCCGTGTTATTACACTAGCTCCTGCATGACATCACGCAGTCCTCGTTAGTATGGTGGTAAGTAGTATTTGCTTGTGAACTTTATTAACGAATTTGTTTATATTTATCCTTAATTTAGTGTTAATAAAATTGTGGATTAACAAAACACATAGTTTTGTCTGTGTAAAAAATGAACCTCACATGCAAATGCAAACATAATTCATATTTTTAAAAGAATGCGTTTGAAATAAACACAACCTTTCCGTGTTATTCCACCAGCTCCTGCATGACATCACGTAGTCCTCGTTAGTATAGTGGTAAGTATCCCCGCCTGTCACGCGGGAGACCGGGGTTCGATTCCCCGACGGGGAGATACATTCAAAGTTGTTTTGTCAAATTGATCAATTGATAACCTGACGTGACGAAGCACCATTCAACTTGGTTGCAAAGTTTGCTTGTAAAACGTTAAAACATTATTAACGATTTTGAATATATTTATCCTTAATTTAGTGTTAATAAAATTGTGGATTCACAAAACACATTGTTTTGTCTGTGTAGAAAATGAACCTCACATGCAAATGACAAACAGAATTCATATTTTTAAAAGAATGCGTTTGAGATAAACACAACCTTTCCGTTTTATTCTACCAGCTCTTGCATGACATCACGTAGTCCTCGTTAGTATAGTGGTAAGTATCTCCGCCTGTCACGCGGGAGACCGGGGTTCGATTCCCCGACGGGGAGATACATTCAAAGTTATTTTGTCAAATTGATCAATTGATAACCTGGCGAAACGAAGCACCATTCAATTTGGTTGCAAAGTTTGCTTGTGAAAAGTTAAATCATTATTAACAATTTTGAATATATTTATCCTTAATTTAGAGTTAATAAAATTGTGGATTCACAAAACACATAGCTTTGTCTGTGTAGAAAATGAACCTCACATGCAAAAGACAAACAGATTTCATATTTTTGAACGAATGCGTTTGAGATAAACACAACATTTCCGTTTTATTCTACCAGCTCTTGCATGACATCACGTAGTCCTCGTGAGTATACTGGTAAGTATCTCCGCCTGTCACGCGGGAGAATGGGGTTCGATTCCCCGACGGAGAGATACATTCAAAATTCATTTTGGCAAGTTGATTAATTGATAACCTGGCGAGACGAAGCACCATTGTTTCGATTCAGTGGGCGCGTTTCAACATCTGTTCACAATAATATCACACACCAAACGCACTTATGTCAATAATTCAACAGTATTTGCGAAACGACCACAGAAAGGCAAGTAAAAAAATCCATGCTTTTATCAAGTCTGAGCTGTATCAAAAATGACCTTAAATTGCAATGGAGAATTGATTGGTTGCAAAGTTTGCTTGTGAACTTTATTAACGAATTTGATTATATTTATCCTTAATTTAGTGTTAATAAAATTGTGGATTAACAAAACACATAGTTTTGTCTGTGTAAAAAAAGGAACCTCACATGCAAATGACAAACATAATACATTTTTTTAAAAGAATGCGTTTGAAATAAACACAACCTTTCCGTGTTATTCCACTAGCTCCTGCATGACATCACGTAGTCCTCGTTAGTATAGTGGTAAGTATCCCCGCCTGTCACGCGGGAGACCGGGGTTCGATTCCCCGACGGGGAGATACATTCAAAGTTATTTTGTCAAATTGATTAATTTATAACCTGGCAAGACGAAGCACCATTCAATTTGGTTGCAAAGTTTGCTTGTGAACGTTAAAACTTTATTAACGAATTTGAATATATTTATCCTTAATTTAGAGTTAATAAAATTGTGGATTCACAAAACACATTGTTTTGTTTGTGTAGAAAATCAACCTCACATCCAAAAAACAAACAGAATTCAAATTTTAGAAAGAATGCGTTTAAGATAAACACAACCTTTCCGTGTTATTCCACTAGCTCTGTTCATGACATCACGTAGTCCTCGTGAGTATAATGGTAAGTATCCCCGCCTGTCACGCGGGAGACCGGGGTTCGATTCCCCGACGGGGAGATACATTCAAAGTTGTTTTGTCAAATTGATCAATTGATAACCTGACGTGACGAAGCACCATTCAACTTGGTTGCAAAGTTTGCTTGTAAAACGTTAAAACATTATTAACGATTTTGAATATATTTATCCTTAATTTAGTGTTAATAAAATTGTGGATTCACAAAACACATTGTTTTGTCTGTGTAGAAAATGAACCTCACATGCAAATGACAAACAGAATTCATATTTTTAAAAGAATGCGTTTGAGATAAACACAACCTTTCCGTTTTATTCTACCAGCTCTTGCATGACATCACGTAGTCCTCGTTAGAATAGTGGTAAGTATCTCCGCCTGTCACGCGGGAGACCGGGGCTCGATTCCCCGACGGGGAGATACATTCAAAGTTATTTTGTCAAATTGATCAATTGATAACCTGGCGAAACGAAGCACCTTTCAATTTGGTTGCAAAGTTTGCTTGTGAAAAGTTAAAACATTATTAACAATTTTGAATATATTTATCCTTAATTTAGAGTTAATAAAATTGTGGATTCACAAAACACATAGCTTTGTCTGTGTAGAAAATGAACCTCACATGCAAAAGACAAACAGATTTCATATTTTTGAACGAATGCGTTTGAGATAAACACAACATTTCCGTTTTATTCTACCAGCTCTTGCATGACATCACGTAGTCCTCGTGAGTATACTGGTAAGTATCTCCGCCTGTCACGCGGGAGAATGGGGTTCGATTCCCCGACGGAGAGATACATTCAAAATTCATTTTGGCAAGTTGATTAATTGATAACCTGGCGAGACGAAGCACCATTGTTTCGATTCAGTGGGCGCGTTTCAACATCTGTTCACGATAATATCACACACCAAACGCACTTATGTCAATAATTCAACAGTATTTGCGAAACGACCACAGAAAGGCAAGTAAAAAAATCCATGCTTTTATCAAGTCTGAGCTGTATCAAAAATGACCTTAAATTGCAATGGAGAATTGATTGGTTGCAAAGTTTGCTTGTGAACTTTATTAACGAATTTGAATATATTTATCCTTAATTTAGAGTTAATAAAATTGTGGATTCACAAAACACATAGCTTTGTCTGTGTAGAAAATGAACCTCACATCCAAAAAACAAACAGAATTCATATTTTAGAAAGAATGCGTTTGAGATAAACACAACCTTTCCGTTTAATTCTACCAGCTCTTGCATGACATCACGTAGTCCTCGTTAGTATAGTGGTAAGTATCCCCGCCTGTCACGCGGGAGACCGGGGTTCGATTCCCCGACGGGGAGATACATTCAAAGTTATTTTGTCAAATTGAATAATTTATAACCTGGCAAGACGAAGCACCATTCAATTTGGTTGCAAAGTTTGCTTGTGAACGTTAAAACTTTATTAACGAATTTGAATATATTTATCCTTAATTTAGAGTTAATAAAATTGTGGATTCACAAAACACATTGTTTTGTTTGTGTAGAAAATCAACCTCACATCCAAAAAACAAACAGAATTCATATTTTAGAAAGAATGCGTTTGAGATAAACACAACCTTTCCGTGTTATTCCACTAGCTCTGTTCATGACATCACGTAGTCCTCGTGAGTATAGTGGTAAGTATCTCCGCCTGTCACGCGGGAGACCGGGTTCGAATCCCCGACGGGGAGATACATTCAAAAGTCATTTTGTCAAGTTGAATAATTGATAACCTGGCGAATAATTCGACTGTATTTGCGCAACAACCACTGAAACACAAGTAAAAAAATCCATGCTTTTATCAAGTCTAAGCTGTATCAAATTTTACCTTGAAAATGAACCTCACATCCAAAAGACGAACAAAATTCATATTTCATATCCTTAATTTAGAGTTAATAAAATTGTGGATTCACAAAACACATTGTTTTGTTTGTGTAGAAAATCAACCTCACATCCAAAAGACGAACAGAATTCATATTTCTGAAAGAATGCGCTTGAAATAAACCCAACCTTTCCGTGTTATTACACTAGCTCCTGCATGACATCACGCAGTCCTCGTTAGTATGGTGGTAAGTAGTATTTGCTTGTGAACTTTATTAACGAATTTGTTTATATTTATCCTTAATTTAGTGTTAATAAAATTGTGGATTAACAAAACACATAGTTTTGTCTGTGTAAAAAATGAACCTCACATGCAAATGCAAACATAATTCATATTTTTAAAAGAATGCGTTTGAAATAAACACAACCTTTCCGTGTTATTCCACCAGCTCCTGCATGACATCACGTAGTCCTCGTTAGTATAGTGGTAAGTATCCCCGCCTGTCACGCGGGAGACCGGGGTTCGATTCCCCGACGGGGAGATACATTCAAAGTTGTTTTGTCAAATTGATCAATTGATAACCTGACGTGACGAAGCACCATTCAACTTGGTTGCAAAGTTTGCTTGTAAAACGTTAAAACATTATTAACGATTTTGAATATATTTATCCTTAATTTAGTGTTAATAAAATTGTGGATTCACAAAACACATTGTTTTGTCTGTGTAGAAAATGAACCTCACATGCAAATGACAAACAGAATTCATATTTTTAAAAGAATGCGTTTGAGATAAACACAACCTTTCCGTTTTATTCTACCAGCTCTTGCATGACATCACGTAGTCCTCGTTAGTATAGTGGTAAGTATCTCCGCCTGTCACGCGGGAGACCGGGGTTCGATTCCCCGACGGGGAGATACATTCAAAGTTATTTTGTCAAATTGATCAATTGATAACCTGGCGAAACGAAGCACCTTTCAATTTGGTTGCAAAGTTTGCTTGTGAAAAGTTAAATCATTATTAACAATTTTGAATATATTTATCCTTAATTTAGAGTTAATAAAATTGTGGATTCACAAAACACATAGCTTTGTCTGTGTAGAAAATGAACCTCACATGCAAAAGACAAACAGATTTCATATTTTTGAACGAATGCGTTTGAGATAAACACAACATTTCCGTTTTATTCTACCAGCTCTTGCATGACATCACGTAGTCCTCGTGAGTATAGTGGTAAGTATCTCCGCCTGTCACGCGGGAGAATGGGGTTCGATTCCCCGACGGAGAGATACATTCAAAATTCATTTTGGCAAGTTGATTAATTGATAACCTGGCGAGACGAAGCACCATTGTTTCGATTCAGTGGGCGCGTTTCAACATCTGTTCACGATAATATCACACACCAAACGCACTTATGTCAATAATTCAACAGTATTTGCGAAACGACCACAGAAAGGCAAGTAAAAAAATCCATGCTTTTATCAAGTCTGAGCTGTATCAAAAATGACCTTAAATTGCAATGGAGAATTGATTGGTTGCAAAGTTTGCTTGTGAACTTTATTAACGAATTTGATTATATTTATCCTTAATTTAGTGTTAATAAAATTGTGGATTAACAAAACACATAGTTTTGTCTGTGTAAAAAAAGGAACCTCACATGCAAATGACAAACATAATACATTTTTTTAAAAGAATGCGTTTGAAATAAACACAACCTTTCCGTGTTATTCCACTAGCTCCTGCATGACATCACGTAGTCCTCGTTAGTATAGTGGTAAGTATCCCCGCCTGTCACGCGGGAGACCGGGGTTCGATTCCCCGACGGGGAGATACATTCAAAGTTATTTTGTCAAATTGATTAATTTATAACCTGGCAAGACGAAGCACCATTCAATTTGGTTGCAAAGTTTGCTTGTGAACGTTAAAACTTTATTAACGAATTTGAATATATTTATCCTTAATTTAGAGTTAATAAAATTGTGGATTCACAAAACACATTGTTTTGTTTGTGTAGAAAATCAACCTCACATCCAAAAAACAAACAGAATTCAAATTTTAGAAAGAATGCGTTTAAGATAAACACAACCTTTCCGTGTTATTCCACTAGCTCTGTTCATGACATCACGTAGTCCTCGTGAGTATAATGGTAAGTATCCCCGCCTGTCACCCGGGAGAATGGGGTTCGATTCCCCGACGGGGAGATACATTCAAACTTGTTTTGTCAAATTGATCAATTAATAACCTGGCGTGACGAAGCACCATTCGACTTGGTTGCAAAGTTTGCTTGTAAAACGTAAAAACATTATTAACAATTTTGAATATATTTATCCTTAATTTAGTGTTAATAAAATTGTGGATTCACAAAACACATAGCTTTGTCTGTATAGAAAATGAACCTCACATGCAAATGACAAACAGAATTCATATTTTTAAAAGAATGCGTTTGAGATAAACACAACCTTTCCGTTTTATTCTACCAGCTCTTGCATGACATCACGTAGTCCTCGTTAGTATAGTGGTAAGTATCCCCGCCTGTCACGCGGGAGACCGGGGTTCGATTCCCCGACGGGGAGATACATTCAAAGTTATTTTGTCAAATTGATCAATTGATAACCTGGCGTGACGAAGCACCATTCAATTTGGTTGCAAAGTTTGCTTGTGAACGTTAAAACTTTATTAACGAATTTGAATATATTTATCCTTAATTTAGAGTTAATAAAATTGTGGATTAACAAAACACATTGTTTTGTTTGTGTAGAAAATCAACCTCACATCCAAAAAACAAACAGAATTCATATTTTAGAAAGAATGCGTTTGAGATAAACACAACCTTTCCGTGTTATTCCACTAGCTCTGTTCATGACATCATGTAGTCCTCGTGAGTATAGTGGTAAGTATCTACGCCTGTCACGCGGGAGACCGGGTTCGATTCCCCGACGGGGAGATACATTCAAAAGTCATTTTGTCAAGTTGAATAATTGATAACCTGGCGAATAATTCGACTGTATTTGCGCAACAACCACTGAAACACAAGTAAAAAAATCCATGCTTTTATCAAGTCTAAGCTGTATCAAATTTTACCTTGAAAATGAACCTCACATCCAAAAGACGAACAAAATTCATATTTCTGATAGAATGCGTTTGAGATAAACACAACCTTTCCGTGTTATTACACTAGCTTCTGCATCACATCACGTAGTCCTCGTTAGTATAGTGGTAAGTATCTCCGCCTGTCACGGGGGAGAATGGGGTTCGATTCCCCGACGGGGAGATACATTCAAAATTCATTTTGGCAAGTTGATTAATTTATAACCTGGCGAGACGAAGGACCATTGTTTCGATTCAGTGGGCACGTTTCAACATCTGTTCACGATAATACCACACACCAAACGCACTTATGTCAATAATTCAACTGTAATTGCGAAACGACCACAGAAAGACAAGTAAAAAAATCCATGCTTTTATCAAGTCTGAGCTGTATCAAAATTGACCTTAAATTGCAATTGAGAATTGATTGATTGCAAAGTTTGCTTGTGAACTTTATTAACGAATTTGATTATATTTATCCTTAAATTAGTGTTAATAAAATTGTGGATTAACAAAACACATAGTTTTGTCTGTGTAAAAAATGAACCTCACATGCAAATGACAAACATAATACATATTTTTAAAAGAATGCGTTTGAAATAAACACAATCTTTCCGTGTTATTCCACCAGCTCCTACATGACATCACGTAGTCCTCGTTAGTATAGTGGTAAGTATCCCCGCCTGTCACGCGGGAGACCGGGGTTCGATTCCCCGACGGGGAGATACATTCAAAGTTATTTTGTCAAATTGAATAATTTATAACCTGGCAAGACGAAGCACCATTCAATTTGGTTGCAAAGTTTGCTTGTAAAACGTTAAAACATTATTAACGATTTTGAATATATTTAGTGTTAATAAAATTGTGGATTCACAAAACACATTGTTTTGTCTGTGTAGAAAATGAACCTCACATGCAAATGACAAACAGAATTCATATTTTTAAAAGAATGCGTTTGAGATAAACACAACCTTTCCGTGTTATTCCACTAGCTCTGTTCATGACATCACGTAGTCCTCGTTAGTATAGTGGTAAGTATCTCCGCCTGTCACGCGGGAGACCGGGGTTCGATTCCCCGACGGGGAGATACATTCAAAGTTATTTTGTCAAATTGATCAATTGATAACCTGGCGAAACGAAGCACCTTTCAATTTGGTTGCAAAGTTTGCTTGTGAAAAGTTAAAACATTATTAACAATTTTGAATATATTTATCCTTAATTTAGAGTTAATAAAATTGTGGATTCACAAAACACATAGCTTTGTCTGTGTAGAAAATGAACCTCACATGCAAAAGACAAACAGATTTCATATTTTTGAACGAATGCGTTTGAGATAAACACAACATTTCCGTTTTATTCTACCAGCTCTTGCATGACATCACGTAGTCCTCGTGAGTATAGTGGTAAGTATCTCCGCCTGTCACGCGGGAGAATGGGGTTCGATTCCCCGACGGAGAGATACATTCAAAATTCATTTTGGCAAGTTGATTAATTGATAACCTGGCGAGACGAAGCACCATTGTTTCGATTCAGTGGGCGCGTTTCAACATCTGTTCACGATAATATCACACACCAAACGCACTTATGTCAATAATTCAACAGTATTTGCGAAACGACCACAGAAAAGCAAGTAAAAAAATCCATGCTTTTATCAAGTCTGAGCTGTATCAAAAATGACCTTAAATTGCAATGGAGAATTGATTGGTTGCAAAGTTTGCTTGTGAACTTTATTAACGAATTTGATTATATTTATCCTTAATTTAGTGTTAATAAAATTGTGGATTAACAAAACACATTGTTTTGTTTGTGTAAAAAATGAACCTCACATGCAAATGACAAACATAATACATTTTTTTAAAAGAATGCGTTTGAAATAAACACAACCTTTCCGTGTTATTCCACTAGCTCCTGCATGACATCACGTAGTCCTCGTTAGTATAGTGGTAAGTATCCCCGCCTGTCACGCGGGAGACCGGGGTTCGATTCCCCGACGGGGAGATACATTCAAAGTTATTTTGTCAAATTGATTAATTTATAACCTGGCAAGACGAAGCACCATTCAATTTGGTTGCAAAGTTTGCTTGTGAACGTTAAAACTTAATTAACGAATTTGAATATATTAATTCTTAATTTAGAGTTAATAAAATTGTGGATTCACAAAACACATTGTTTTGTTTGTGTAGAAAATCAACCTCACATCCAAAAAACAAACAGAATTCAAATTTTAGAAAGAATGCGTTTAAGATAAACACAACCTTTCCGTGTTATTCCACTAGCTCTGTTCATGACATCATGTAGTCCTCGTGAGTATAGTGGTAAGTATCTACGCCTGTCACGCGGGAGACCGGGTTCGATTCCCCGACGGGGAGATACATTCAAAAGTCATTTTGTCAAGTTGAATAATTGATAACCTGGCAAATAATTCGACTGTATTTGCGCAACAACCACTGAAACACAAGTAAAAAAATCCATGCTTTTATCAAGTCTAAGCTGTATCAAATTTTACCTTGAAAATGAACCTCACATCCAAAAGACGAACAAAATTCATATTTCTGATAGAATGCGTTTGAGATAAACACAACCTTTCCGTGTTATTACACTAGCTTCTGCATCACATCACGTAGTCCTCGTAAGTATAGTGGTAAGTATCTCCGCCTGTCACGGGGGAGAATGGGGTTCGATTCCCCGACGGGGAGATACATTCAAAATTCATTTTGGCAAGTTGATTAATTTATAACCTGGCGAGACGAAGGACCATTGTTTCGATTCAGTGGGCACGTTTCAACATCTGTTCACGATAATACCACACACCAAACGCACTTATGTCAATAATTCAACTGTAATTGCGAAACGACCACAGAAAGACAAGTAAAAAAATCCATGCTTTTATCAAGTCTGAGCTGTATCAAAATTGACCTTAAATTGCAATTGAGAATTGATTGATTGCAAAGTTTGCTTGTGAACTTTATTAACGAATTTGATTATATTTATCCTTAAATTAGTGTTAATAAAATTGTGGATTAACAAAACACATAGTTTTGTCTGTGTAAAAAATGAACCTCACATGCAAATGACAAACATAATACATATTTTTAAAAGAATGCGTTTGAAATAAACACAATCTTTCCGTTTTATTCCACCAGCTCCTACATGACATCACGTAGTCCTCGTTAGTATAGTGGTAAGTATCCCCGCCTGTCACGCGGGAGACCGGGGTTCGATTCCCCGACGGGGAGATACATTCAAAGTTATTTTGTCAAATTGATCAATTGATAACCTGGCGAGACGAAGCACCATTCAATTTGGTTGCAAAGTTTGCTTGTGAACGTTAAAACTTTATTAACGAATTTGAATATATTTATCCTTAATTTAGAGTTATTAAAATTGTGGATTCACAAAACACATTGTTTTGTTTGTGTAGAAAATGAACCTCACATCCAAAAAACAAACAGAATTCATATTTTAGAAAGAATGCGTTTAAGATAAACACAACCTTTCCGTGTTATTCCACTAGCTCTGTTCATGACATCACGTAGTCCTCGTGAGTATAATGGTAAGTATCCCCGCCTGTCACGCGGGAGACCGGGTTCGAATCCCCGACGGGGAGATACATTCAAAAGTCATTTTGTCAAGTTGAATAATTGATAACCTGGCGAATAATTCGACTGTATTTGCGCAACAACCACTGAAACACAAGTAAAAAAATCCATGCTTTTATCAAGTCTAAGCTGTATCAAATTTTACCTTGAAAATGAACCTCACATCCAAAAGACGAACAAAATTCATATTTCATATCCTTAATTTAGAGTTAATAAAATTGTGGATTCACAAAACACATTGTTTTGTTTGTGTAGAAAATCAACCTCACATCCAAAAGACGAACAGAATTCATATTTCTGAAAGAATGCGCTTGAAATAAACCCAACCTTTCCGTGTTATTACACTAGCTCCTGCATGACATCACGCAGTCCTCGTTAGTATGGTGGTAAGTAGTATTTGCTTGTGAACTTTATTAACGAATTTGTTTATATTTATCCTTAATTTAGTGTTAATAAAATTGTGGATTAACAAAACACATAGTTTTGTCTGTGTAAAAAATGAACCTCACATGCAAATGCAAACATAATTCATATTTTTAAAAGAATGCGTTTGAAATAAACACAACCTTTCCGTGTTATTCCACCAGCTCCTGCATGACATCACGTAGTCCTCGTTAGTATAGTGGTAAGCATCCCCGCCTGTCACGCGGGAGACCGGGGTTCGATTCCCCGACGGGGAGATACATTCAAACTTGTTTTGTCAAATTGATCAATTGATAACCTAGCGTGACGAAGCACCATTCAACTTGGTTGCAAAGTTTGCTTGTAAAACGTTAAAACATTATTAACGATTTTGAATATATTTAGTGTTAATAAAATTGTGGATTCACAAAACACATTGTTTTGTCTGTGTAGAAAATGAACCTCACATGCAAATGACAAACAGAATTCATATTTTTAAAAGAATGCGTTTGAGATAAACACAACCTTTCCGTGTTATTCCACTAGCTCTGTTCATGACATCACGTAGTCCTCGTTAGTATAGTGGTAAGTATCTCCGCCTGTCACGCGGGAGACCGGGGTTCGATTCCCCGACGGGGAGATACATTCAAAGTTATTTTGTCAAATTGATCAATTGATAACCTGGCGAAACGAAGCACCTTTCAATTTGGTTGCAAAGTTTGCTTGTGAAAAGTTAAAACATTATTAACAATTTTGAATATATTTATCCTTAATTTAGAGTTAATAAAATTGTGGATTCACAAAACACATAGCTTTGTCTGTGTAGAAAATGAACCTCACATGCAAAAGACAAACAGATTTCATATTTTTGAACGAATGCGTTTGAGATAAACACAACATTTCCGTTTTATTCTACCAGCTCTTGCATGACATCACGTAGTCCTCGTGAGTATAGTGGTAAGTATCTCCGCCTGTCACGCGGGAGAATGGGGTTCGATTCCCCGACGGAGAGATACATTCAAAATTCATTTTGGCAAGTTGATTAATTGATAACCTGGCGAGACGAAGCACCATTGTTTCGATTCAGTGGGCGCGTTTCAACATCTGTTCACGATAATATCACACACCAAACGCACTTATGTCAATAATTCAACAGTATTTGCGAAACGACCACAGAAAAGCAAGTAAAAAAATCCATGCTTTTATCAAGTCTGAGCTGTATCAAAAATGACCTTAAATTGCAATGGAGAATTGATTGGTTGCAAAGTTTGCTTGTGAACTTTATTAACGAATTTGATTATATTTATCCTTAATTTAGTGTTAATAAAATTGTGGATTAACAAAACACATTGTTTTGTTTGTGTAAAAAATGAACCTCACATGCAAATGACAAACATAATACATTTTTTTAAAAGAATGCGTTTGAAATAAACACAACCTTTCCGTGTTATTCCACTAGCTCCTGCATGACATCACGTAGTCCTCGTTAGTATAGTGGTAAGTATCCCCGCCTGTCACGCGGGAGACCGGGGTTCGATTCCCCGACGGGGAGATACATTCAAAGTTATTTTGTCAAATTGATTAATTTATAACCTGGCAAGACGAAGCACCATTCAATTTGGTTGCAAAGTTTGCTTGTGAACGTTAAAACTTAATTAACGAATTTGAATATATTAATTCTTAATTTAGAGTTAATAAAATTGTGGATTCACAAAACACATTGTTTTGTTTGTGTAGAAAATCAACCTCACATCCAAAAAACAAACAGAATTCAAATTTTAGAAAGAATGCGTTTAAGATAAACACAACCTTTCCGTGTTATTCCACTAGCTCTGTTCATGACATCACGTAGTCCTCGTGAGTATAATGGTAAGTATCCCCGCCTGTCACCCGGGAGAATGGGGTTCGATTCCCCGACGGAGAGATACATTCAAACTTGTTTTGTCAAATTGATCAATTGATAACCTGGCGTGACGAAGCACCATTCGACTTGGTTGCAAAGTTTGCTTGTAAAACGTAAAAACATTATTAACAATTTTGAATATATTTATCCTTAATTTAGTGTTAATAAAATTGTGGATTCACAAAACACATAGCTTTGTCTGTATAGAAAATGAACCTCACATGCAAATGACAAACAGAATTCATATTTTTAAAAGAATGCGTTTGAGATAAACACAACCTTTCCGTTTTATTCTACCAGCTCTTGCATGACATCACGTAGTCCTCGTTAGTATAGTGGTAAGTATCCCCGCCTGTCACGCGGGAGACCGGGGTTCGATTCCCCGACGGGGAGATACATTCAAAGTTATTTTGTCAAATTGATCAATTGATAACCTGGCGAGACGAAGCACCATTCAATTTGGTTGCAAAGTTTGCTTGTGAACGTTAAAACTTTATTAACGAATTTGAATATATTTATCCTTAATTTAGAGTTATTAAAATTGTGGATTCACAAAACACATTGTTTTGTTTGTGTAGAAAATGAACCTCACATCCAAAAAACAAACAGAATTCATATTTTAGAAAGAATGCGTTTAAGATAAACACAACCTTTCCGTGTTATTCCACTAGCTCTGTTCATGACATCACGTAGTCCTCGTGAGTATAATGGTAAGTATCCCCGCCTGTCACCCGGGAGAATGGGGTTCGATTCCCCGACGGGAGATACATTCAAACTTGTTTTGTCAAATTGATCAATTGATAACCTGGCGTGACGAAGCACCATTCGACTTGGTTGCAAAGTTTGCTTGTAAAACGTTAAAACATTATTAACAATTTTGAATATATTTATCCTTAATTTAGTGTTAATAAAATTGTGGATTCACAAAACACATAGCTTTGTCTGTATAGAAAATGAACCTCACATGCAAATGACAAACAGAATTCATATTTTTAAAAGAATGCGTTTGAGATAAACACAACCTTTCCGTTTTATTCTACCAGCTCTTGCATGACATCACGTAGTCCTCGTTAGTATAGTGGTAAGTATCCTCGCCTGTCACGCGGGAGACCGGGGTTCGATTCCCCGACGGGGAGATACATTCAAAGTTATTTTGTCAATTTGATTAATTTATAACCTGGCAAGACGAAGCACCATTCAATTTGGTTGCAAAGTTTGCTTGTGAACGTTAAAACTTTATTAACGAATTTGAATATATTTATCCTTAATTTAGAGTTAATAAAATTGTGGATTCACAAAACACATTGTTTTGTTTGTGTAGAAAATCAACCTCACATCCAAAAAACAAACAGAATTCATATTTTAGAAAGAATGCGTTTGAGATAAACACAACCTTTCCGTGTTATTCCACTAGCTCTGTTCATGACATCATGTAGTCCTCGTGAGTATAGTGGTAAGTATCTACGCCTGTCACGCGGGAGACCGGGTTCGATTCCCCGACGGGGAGATACATTCAAAAGTCATTTTGTCAAGTTGAATAATTGATAACCTGGCGAATAATTCGACTGTATTTGCGCAACAACCACTGAAACACAAGTAAAAAAATCCATGCTTTTATCAAGTCTAAGCTGTATCAAATTTTACCTTGAAAATGAACCTCACATCCAAAAGACGAACAAAATTCATATTTCTGATAGAATGCGTTTGAGATAAACACAACCTTTCCGTGTTATTACTAGGGCCATTTAAAGTCATTAAAGTCATATTTTTTTCTATGCATCAGTAAGTCGTGAAGTCAAATTTAACGCAAAAACCGCATCCCTATGAGGTATATTAAAAAAGTTATGAAGTCATATAAAGTCATATTTTCCTGGTTAGGTCATATATCAGCTTTTTAAGTTATATAGTCATATTTTTGAGTTATAAAGTCATACCGTTGTATACTTTAAATAAAAAATACCAATTTAAGCGGTGAAGCAATTAAGCACTAAGAAAGTAAGGCAATTTCTGATTGAACGAAGGCAAACTGTAGGATTAGCCTACATAACACTTACAGTCACAGACCTATATTTTATGAGGTCACACATTGAGGTCAACTTAATACTCAAAATTGAAAGTTGTACGTACACCATCAAAGAGGCCCATGCTGATCTAAATGCCCTTGATTTCGGAAAAGATCCGCTTGAGCTCAAAAATTACATTAAGAAGCGATTCGACAAAAACGATGTGAAACAAATTATGGAGCTACAAAGACAAGACATTTCACCAGCGCTTTATGCAAAACTGCAGAAGTGGCAACCCACGTCAGCGTCTGTGGAGCGCTCATTTTCCTTACTAAAGTCATTTTTACGTCCAAATCGTAACTTCAAAGACTCTAACATTCCACACTACATGAAACTGTACTACTACAGTGGTTTAAAATAAAAATGGATGTGTATTACTGTTATGTTGCGTATGTTTTACTCTTTAGTTCCGTGAGTGACGTTGTTCGTATGTAAAAATAAACGATTTTTACATAAAGTCATATAAAGTCATATTTTCCAAAAAATAAAGTCATACTATTGATTTTTTAAGGTCATATAAAAATGGCCCTAGTTATTACACTAGCTTCTGCATCACATCACGTAGTCCTCGTTAGTATAGTGGTAAGTATCTCCGCCTGTCACGGGGGAGAATGGGGTTCGATTCCCCGACGGGGAGATACATTCAAAATTCATTTTGTCAAGTTGATTAATTTATAACCTGGCGAGACGAAGGACCATTGTTTCGATTCAGTGGGCGCGTTTCAACATCTGTTCACGATAATACCACACACCAAACGCACTTATGTCAATACTTCAACTGTAATTGCGAAATGACCACAGAAAGACAAGTAAAAAAATCCATGCTTTTATCAAGTCTGAGCTGTATCAAAATTGACCTTAAATTGCAATTGAGAATTGAATGATTGCAAAGTTTGCTTGTGAACTTTATTAACGAATTTGATTATATTTATCCTTAAATTAGTGTTAATAAAATTGTGGATTAACAAAACACATAGTTTTGTCTGTGTAAAAAATGAACCTCACATGCAAATGACAAACATAATACATATTTTTAAAAGAATGCGTTTGAAATAAACACAATCTTTCCGTGTTATTCCACCAGCTCCTACATGACATCACGTAGTCCTCGTTAGTATAGTGGTAAGTATCCCCGCCTGTCACGCGGGAGACCGGGGTTCGATTCCCCGACGGGGAGATACATTCAAAGTTATTTTGTCAAATTGATTAATTTATAACCTGGCAAGACGAAGCACCATTCAATTTGGTTGCAAAGTTTGCTTGTAAACGTTAAAACTTTATTAACAAATTTGAATATATTTATCCTTAATTTAGAGTTAATAAAATTGTGGATTCACAAAACACATTGTTTTGTTTGTGTAGAAAATCAACCTCACATCCAAAAAACAAACAGAATTCATATTTTAGAAAGAATGCGTTTGAGATAAACACAACCTTTCCGTGTTATTCCACTAGCTCTGTTCATGACATCACGTAGTCCTCGTGAGTATAATGGTAAGTATCCCCGCCTGTCACCCGGGAGAATGGGGTTCGATTCCCCGACGGGGAGATACATTCAAACTTGTTTTGTCAAATTGATCAATTGATAACCTGGCGTGACGAAGCACCATTCAACTTGGTTGCAAAGTTTGCTTGTAAAACGTTAAAACATTATTAACAATTTTGAATATATTTATCCTTAATTTAGTGTTAATAAAATTGTGGATTCACAAAACACATAGCTTTGTCTGTGTAGAAAATGAACCTCACATGCAAATGACAAACAGAATTCATATTTTTAAAAGAATGCGTTTGAGATAAACACAACCTTTCCGTTTTATTCTACCAGCTCTTGCATGACATCACGTAGTCCTCGTTAGTATAGTGGTAAGTATCCCCGCCTGTCACGCGGGAGACCGGGGTTCGATTCCCCGACGGGGAGATACATTCAAAGTTATTTTGTCAAATTGATCAATTGATAACCTGGCGAGACGAAGCACCATTCAATTTGGTTGCAAAGTTTGCTTGTGAACGTTGATGATGGCGTATGAGCGATCTTTCCAGGCTAGATTGGAGGGCAGGAAATCTTCAGCCACTCGGCAGTCTCGTCGTCCAGGATTCTCAGACCATGCGCACCGTGTGGAGGCCGGTGGGTTAGGCAGTGGTGGATGACATGGTCTGCGGTCTGTTCCGTGGCACCACACTCGCATTCTGATGAAGGAGCCAGGCCCCATTTGTGCATGTCCGAACGAAAGCGGCCGACGCCAGTTCGCAGGCGGTTAAGCCTGACCCACGCAAGCCTTGCGAGGGACATCCCTGGTGGACGGGGATCGGCGTCGGGTATGAAGTCACGGAGCGTGGAGGTGTGATTTTGCCACTCCGTGTTCCACATGTGGTTCGTCCAGTGTGCCGCACTTAAACTAAGTTCTTCTGCGTTCTTAAGGAGTTGTTGTGCGGCAGGCACAAAGGGGCGTCTTGATTTCAAGCGCTGCTTTATAGGTGGTGGTCTCTTGAGTGTTGCATGGAGGAGATGGTCGGGGTCCAAAGCGCGGCGAGCGAGAGAAATCGTGGCTCCTTTACGGCGTAGCTCAGCGGGTTGGATGCCTGCTAGGATGGGTAGGCAGTCCGTTGGAGTGGGACGCAGGCATCCAGTCACAGTACGCAGTGCGTCGTTAATGGCGGTATCAATCTGGTGGGTGTGAGAACTACGACACCAGACCGGCGCGCAGTACTCAGCGGTGGAATGAACAAGGGCTAGGGTAGCTGTACGAAGAGTTTTAGCACCAGCTCCCCAGCCGAAACCCGCCAATCGCCTCAAAAGTGCGACGCGTGTAGATAGTTTTTTGCGCAGTGACTTCAAGTGCCGGCGGTACGTGAGTGACCTGTCCAGGGTTATGCCGAGGTATGTAGGTTCGGCACAGTAGGGCAGGCGTTCCCCATCAATCTTGATGTTTATCTCACGCTGTGCCTCCCGGTTGTTAAGGTGGAAGGCCGCCGACACTGTCTTTGGCTTGCTGAGCTGTAGCTTCCATTTCTGGAGGTATGCTGATAGTGTTTGCATGTCTTGGCTGAGGTTCCTCTCCACTGACTGCCAGTTTCCTGCTGAGTGCAGGAGTGCCAGGTCGTCTGCGTAAGCATACTTCCTGGAGGTGGTGGGGGGCAAGTCGTAGGTGTATATGTTGAACAGGAGAGGAGCCAAGACTGAGCCCTGTGGGACGCCGTTTTTAAGTCGGCGTAGTCTGCTTCGACGACCACTACCGGTTGTGAGGGTAAAACTGCGGTTTTGCACAAGTTCCATCATCATATGGACCATGTGTCTGTCAGAGAGCAGACGGAGTAACTTGCAGGTAAGGCCGCTATGCCATACGGTGTCATAGGCAGCCGTGAGATCAACAAACACGGCGCCAGCCTTCTTCTTAGCCGAGAAGCTGTCCTCAATGTCTTGGGTCATAAGTGTGACCTGATCTACAGTTGATCGTCCGTGTCGGAAACCAGCTTGTTCACGGGGGAGCTGCGGATCTATTATTGGTTCGACACGGGCGTAGATGAGTCTCTCGAGGATCTTGAAGGGGATGCAGAGCAGTGAGATTGGACGGTAACTCTTCGGGTCCCCTGGGGGCTTCTTCGGCTTAGGGACTGCAACCACAAGGGCTCTTCTCCAGATTCTGGGAATTCTCAGGTGGCGCAAACAGCAGGAAAGGAAGTCTTTTAACCAGGACTTTAAGGAGGCAGCAGCATGGCGTATCAACTCCGGGCATAGGTGGTCAGGGCCCGGGGCTTTACCTGGCTTTATGTGCTGGAGGGCGGCGGAAAATTCTTCCGGGGTGAACTCACCCGAGATGTTGTCCCCGTCTGGGGTTGTTACCCTCCAGAGGTCCGTCATTTCTTGCAAGACGGATCTATCAGATTCACGGTCTCTCGATTTGTATTTCCCGTTCTCCACAAGTTGTGAGGCGATGGAGTTTGCTGAAACGGGACATTGTTGACGAGAGGCACGTGATCTGCCAGTTAGGTTGTTCAGTGTACTCCATGCTATGCGGCTGGAGTGCGTGAAGTCGATTGATTCAACGGCTTCTGTCCAGCGCTCCTTCCTCTTTAAGTCCAGCCTTGCCAGCAGAGCTGTGGCTGAGCTGTTGGTGTCATTGCCCTGAGGGGCGTGGAGGAAGTCGGAGTAGAGGCTTTCGCACTCCTTATCCCAGCACGGTATGTAGGTCTTTCGTCGGCCGCGGGGGATGGATTGTTTTGCCGCTGATGTTATTGCATCACAAAAGTCCTGGTAGGCTTCTTCCACGTTGTTGGTGTGAGGGTATGGGAGATACTGTGTGGCTTCATTGGTGAGGAGGCTATAGTACTCCCAGTTAGCCATTCTAAAGTTCCATCGATTAACAGGCTTGCTCGGGACAGGCATTATGAGCGTTGGAGCCGTGATAATCGAGGGTCGATGTTGGGACCTGGGGAACTTCTCTAGCACACGTCTGTCCGGTTGGCAATTATCGGGGTCATCACTTGCGAAAGCCAGATCGGGGTTTGTACCAGTGTTCCAGCGTCCGGAGAAGAAGCTCGATGCACCCTTGGGATCGTGCAGTAGGGTGAGGTTGTTATTGGCTGACCATGAGGCCAGGCTTTCTCCGTCGGTGTTGGTGGTGTTGTAGCCCCAATCAACGTGGTGGCAATTAAAATCGCCAGCATAGAGGCTGGGTTGGGGGAACACTGGGATGGCTGTTGGTGTTAAGCGTGAGGGTGGTGGCTTATAGACATTGATGATGTGATAGCCTGATATGTCTATGCATAACCACTCTATCTCCGACTGGGCACTGGACTGGTCTATTGGCGTCCAGCTCAGTTGCTCATGGACAAACGTGGCGAGGCCGTGTTTCCTGCTGATGGTTGCGCCTGCGAGTGTGAAGTTGGGTAATACCAACTTATCCACAGATGTGCAGTGGGTCTCCTGGAGGAGAATAACGAGGGCCTGATGTTTTGTGGCCAGATACTCGATGATGCTGAGCTTGCTGGCCGTGATGCCCTCGGTGTTCAGCTGCAGTACGGTGGGTCGTCGGTACTTTTCGACAGAGGAGCTGCCGCGCCCTGACAAGGGCGTTTCCCTATCCACCCTGGGCTGAAACTGGGCCTGGTTTGCTCGAGTGTGACAAGCTTCGTTTCGCATATCTTTTCTCAAAGATATGGTACTGACGGGAGGGACCACGAGAAGGTGCTTGTTCTTCCCCCCCTTTGTGAACGTTAAAACTTTATTAACGAATTTGAATATATTTATCCTTAATTTAGAGTTAATAAAATTGTGGATTCACAAAACACATTGTTTTGTTTGTGTAGAAAATCAACCTCACATCCAAAAAACAAACAGAATTCATATCTTAGAAAGAATGCGTTTGAGATAAACACAACCTTTCCGTGTTATTCCACTAGCTCTGTTCATGACATCACGTAGTCCTCGTGAGTATAGTGGTAAGTATCTCCGCCTGTCACGCGGGAGACCGGGTTCGATTCCCCGACGGGGAGATACATTCAAAAGTCATTTTGTCAAGTTGAATAATTGATAACCTGGCGAATAATTCGACTGTATTTGCGCAACAACCACTGAAACACACGTAAACAAATCCATGCTTTTATCAAGTCTAAGCTGTATCAAGTTTTACCTTGAAAATGAACCTCACATCCAAAAGACGAACAAAATTCATATTTCTGAACGAATGCGTTTGAGATAAACACAACCTTTCCGTGTTATTACACTAGCTTCTGCATCACATCACGTAGTCCTCGTTAGTATAGTGGTAAGTATCTCCGCCTGTCACGGGGGAGAATGGGGTTCGATTCCCCGACGGGGAGATACATTCAAAATTCATTTTGGCAAGTTGATTAATTTATAACCTGGCGAGACGAAGGACCATTGTTTCGATTCAGTGGGCACGTTTCAACATCTGTTCACGATAATACCACACACCAAACGCACTTATGTCAATACTTCAACTGTAATTGCGAAATGACCACAGAAAGACAAGTAAAAAAATCCATGCTTTTATCAAGTCTGAGCTGTATCAAAATTGACCTTAAATTGCAATTGAGAATTGAATGATTGCAAAGTTTGCTTGTGAACTTTATTAACGAATTTGATTATATTTAAACTTAAATTAGTGTTAATAAAATTGTGGATTAACAAAACACATAGTTTTGTATGTGTAAAAAATGAACCTCACATGCAAATGACAAACATAATACATATTTTTAAAAGAATGCGTTTGAAATAAACACAACCTTTCCGTGTTATTCCACCAGCTCCTACATGACATCACGTAGTCCTCGTTAGTATAGTGGTAAGTATCCCCGCCTGTCACGCGGGAGACCGGGGTTCGATTCCCCGACGGGGAGATACATTCAAAGTTATTTTGTCAAACTGATTAATTTATAACCTGGCGAGACGAAGCACCATTCAATTTGGTTGCAAAGTTTGCTTGTGAACGTTAAAACTTTATTAACGAATTTGAATATATTTATCCTTAATTTAGAGTTAATGAAATTGTGGATTCACAAAACACATTGTTTTGTTTGTGTAGAAAATGAACCACACATCCAAAAAACAAACAGAATTTATATTTTAGAAAGAATGCGTTTGAGATAAACACAGCCTTTCCGTGTTATTCCACTAGCTCTGTTCATGACATCACGTAGTCCTCGTGAGTATAGTGGTAAGTATCTCCGCCTGTCACGCGGGAGACCGGGTTCGATTCCCCGACGGGGAGATACATTCAAAGTTATTTTGTCAAATTGATTAATTTATAACCTGGCAAGACGAAGCACCATTCAATTTGGTTGCAAAGTTTGCTTGTGAACGTTAAAACTTTATTAACGAATTTGAATATATTTATCCTTAATTTAGAGTTAATAAAATTGTGGATTCACAAAACACATTGTTTTGTTTGTGTAGAAAATCAACCTCACATCCAAAAAACAAACAGAATTCATATTTTAGAAAGAATGCGTTTGAGATAAACACAACCTTTCCGTGTTATTCCACTAGCTCTGTTCATGACATCACGTAGTCCTCGTGAGTATAATGGTAAGTATCCCCGCCTGTCACCCGGGAGAATGGGGTTCGATTCCCCGACGGGGAGATACATTCAAACTTGTTTTGTCAAATTGATCAATTGATAACCTGGCGTGACGAAGCACCATTCAACTTGGTTGCAAAGTTTGCTTGTAAAACGTTAAAACATTATTAACAATTTTGAAAATATTTATCCTTAATTTAGTGTTAATAAAATTGTGGATTCACAAAACACATAGCTTTGTCTGTGTAGAAAATGAACCTCACATGCAAATGACAAACAGAATTCATATTTTTAAAAGAATGCGTTTGAGATAAACACAACCTTTCCGTTTTATTCTACCAGCTCTTGCATGACATCACGTAGTCCTCGTTAGTATAGTGGTAAGTATCCCCGCCTGTCACGCGGGAGACCGGGGTTCGATTCCCCGACGGGGAGATACATTCAAAGTTATTTTGTCAAATTGATCAATTGATAACCTGGCGAGACGAAGCACCATTCAATTTGGTTGCAAAGTTTGCTTGTGAACGTTAAAACTTTATTAACGAATTTGAATATATTTATCCTTAATTTAGAGTTAATAAAATTGTGGATTCACAAAACACATTGTTTTGTTTGTGTAGAAAATCAACCTCACATCCAAAAAACAAACAGAATTCATATTTTAGAAAGAATGCGTTTGAGATAAACACAACCTTTCCGTGTTATTCCACTAGCTCTGTTCATGACATCACGTAGTCCTCGTGAGTATAGTGGTAAGTATCTCCGCCTGTCACGCGGGAGACCGGGTTCGATTCCCCGACGGGGAGATACATTCAAAAGTCATTTTGTCAAGTTGAATAATTGATAACCTGGCGAATAATTCGACTGTATTTGCGCAACAACCACTGAAACACACGTAAACAAATCCATGCTTTTATCAAGTCTAAGCTGTATCAAGTTTTACCTTGAAAATGAACCTCACATCCAAAAGACGAACAAAATTCATATTTCTGAACGAATGCGTTTGAGATAAACACAACCTTTCCGTGTTATTACACTAGCTTCTGCATCACATCACGTAGTCCTCGTTAGTATAGTGGTAAGTATCTCCGCCTGTCACGGGGGAGAATGGGGTTCGATTCCCCGACGGGGAGATACATTCAAAATTCATTTTGGCAAGTTGATTAATTTATAACCTGGCGAGACGAAGGACCATTGTTTCGATTCAGTGGGCACGTTTCAACATCTGTTCACGATAATACCACACACCAAACGCACTTATGTCAATACTTCAACTGTAATTGCGAAATGACCACAGAAAGACAAGTAAAAAAATCCATGCTTTTATCAAGTATGAGCTGTATCAAAATTGACCTTAAATTGCAATTGAGAATTGAATGATTGCAAAGTTTGCTTGTGAACTTTATTAACGAATTTGATTATATTTAAACTTAAATTAGTGTTAATAAAATTGTGGATTAACAAAACACATAGTTTTGTCTGTGTAAAAAATGAACCTCACATGCAAATGACAAACATAATACATATTTTTAAAAGAATGCGTTTGAAATAAACACAATCTTTCCGTGTTATTCCACCAGCTCCTACATGACATCACGTAGTCCTCGTTAGTATAGTGGTAAGTATCCCCGCCTGTCACGCGGGAGACCGGGGTTCGATTCCCCGACGGGGAGATACATTCAAAGTTATTTTGTCAAACTGATTAATTTATAACCTGGCGAGACGAAGCACCATTCAATTTGGTTGCAAAGTTTGCTTGTGAACGTTAAAACTTTATTAACGAATTTGAATATATTTATCCTTAATTTAGAGTTAATAAAATTGTGGATTCACAAAACACATTGTTTTGTTTGTGTAGAAAATGAACCACACATCCAAAAAACAAACAGAATTTATATTTTAGAAAGAATGCGTTTGAGATAAACACAGCCTTTCCGTGTTATTCCACTAGCTCTGTTCATGACATCACGTAGTCCTCGTGAGTATAGTGGTAAGTATCTCCGCCTGTCACGCGGGAGACCGGGTTCGATTCCCCGACGGGGAGATACATTCAAAGTTATTTTGTCAAATTGATTAATTTATAACCTGGCAAGACGAAGCACCATTCAATTTGGTTGCAAAGTTTGCTTGTGAACGTTAAAACTTTATTAACGAATTTGAATATATTTATCCTTAATTTAGAGTTAATAAAATTGTGGATTCACAAAACACATTGTTTTGTTTGTGTAGAAAATCAACCTCACATCCAAAAAACAAACAGAATTCATATTTTAGAAAGAATGCGTTTGAGATAAACACAACCTTTCCGTGTTATTCCACTAGCTCTGTTCATGACATCACGTAGTCCTCGTGAGTATAATGGTAAGTATCCCCGCCTGTCACCCGGGAGAATGGGGTTCGATTCCCCGACGGGGAGATACATTCAAACTTGTTTTGTCAAATTGATCAATTGATAACCTGGCGTGACGAAGCACCATTCAACTTGGTTGCAAAGTTTGCTTGTAAAACGTTAAAACATTATTAACAATTTTGAATATATTTATCCTTAATTTAGTGTTAATAAAATTGTGGATTCACAAAACACATAGCTTTGTCTGTGTAGAAAATGAACCTCACATGCAAATGACAAACAGAATTCATATTTTTAAAAGAATGCGTTTGAGATAAACACAACCTTTCCGTTTTATTCTACCAGCTCTTGCATGACATCACGTAGTCCTCGTTAGTATAGTGGTAAGTATCCCGCCTGTCACGCGGGAGACCGGGGTTCGATTCCCCGACGGGGAGATACATTCAAAGTTATTTTGTCAAATTGATCAATTGATAACCTGGCGAGACGAAGCACCATTCAATTTGGTTGCAAAGTTTGCTTGTGAACGTTAAAACTTTATTAACGAATTTGAATATATTTATCCTTAATTTAGAGTTAATAAAATTGTGGATTCACAAAACACATTGTTTTGTTTGTGTAGAAAATCAACCTCACATCCAAAAAACAAACAGAATTCATATTTTAGAAAGAATGCGTTTGAGATAAACACAACCTTTCCGTGTTATTCCACTAGCTCTGTTCATGACATCACGTAGTCCTCGTGAGTATAGTGGTAAGTATCTCCGCCTGTCACGCGGGAGACCGGGTTCGATTCCCCGACGGGGAGATACATTCAAAAGTCATTTTGTCAAGTTGAATAATTGATAACCTGGCGAATAATTCGACTGTATTTGCGCAACAACCACTGAAACACACGTAAACAAATCCATGCTTTTATCAAGTCTAAGCTGTATCAAGTTTTACCTTGAAAATGAACCTCACATCCAAAAGACGAACAAAATTCATATTTCTGATAGAATGCGTTTGAGATAAACACAACCTTTCCGTGTTATTACACTAGCTTCTGCATCACATCACGTAGTCCTCGTTAGTATAGTGGTAAGTATCTCCGCCTGTCACGGGGGAGAATGGGGTTCGATTCCCCGACGGGGAGATACATTCAAAATTCATTTTGTCAAGTTGATTAATTTATAACCTGGCGAGACGAAGGACCATTGTTTCGATTCAGTGGGCACGTTTCAACATCTGTTCACGATAATACCACACACCAAACGCACTTATGTCAATACTTCAACTGTAATTGCGAAATGACCACAGAAAGACAAGTAAAAAAATCCATGCTTTTATCAAGTCTGAGCTGTATCAAAATTGACCTTAAATTGCAATTGAGAATTGAATGATTGCAAAGTTTGCTTGTGAACTTTATTAACGAATTTGATTATATTTATCCTTAAATTAGTGTTAATAAAATTGTGGATTAACAAAACACATAGTTTTGTCTGTGTAAAAAATGAACCTCACATGCAAATGACAAACATAATACATATTTTTAAAAGAATGCGTTTGAAATAAACACAATCTTTCCGTGTTATTCCACCAGCTCCTACATGACATCACGTAGTCCTCGTTAGTATAGTGGTAAGTATCCCCGCCTGTCACGCGGGAGACCGGGGTTCGATTCCCCGACGGGGAGATACATTCAAAGTTAGTTTGTCAAATTGATTAATTTATAACCTGGCAAGACGAAGCACCATTCAATTTGGTTGCAAAGTTTGCTTGTAAACGTTAAAACTTTATTAACGAATTTGAATATATTTATCCTTAATTTAGAGTTAATAAAATTGTGGATTCACAAAACACATTGTTTTGTTTGTGTAGAAAATCAACCTCACATCCAAAAAACAAACAGAATTCATATTTTAGAAAGAATGCGTTTGAGATAAACACAACCTTTCCGTGTTATTGCACTAGCTCTGTTCATGACATCACGTAGTCCTCGTGAGTATAATGGTAAGTATCCCCGCCTGTCACCCGGGAGAATGGGGTTCGATTCCCCGACGGAGAGATACATTCAAACTTGTTTTGTCAAATTGATCAATTGATAACCTGGCGTGACGAAGCACCATTCAACTTGGTTGCAAAGTTTGCTTGTAAAACGTTAAAACATTATTAACAATTTTGAATATATTTATCCTTAATTTAGTGTTAATAAAATTGTGGATTCACAAAACACATAGCTTTGTCTGTGTAGAAAATGAACCTCACATGCAAATGACAAACAGAATTCATATTTTTAAAAGAATGCGTTTGAGATAAACACAACCTTTCCGTTTTATTCTACCAGCTCTTGCATGACATCACGTAGTCCTCGTTAGTATAGTGGTAAGTATCTCCGCCTGTCACGCGGGAGACCGGGGTTCGATTCCCCGACGGGGAGATACATTCAAAGTTATTTTGTCAAATTGATCAATTGATAACCTGGCGAGACGAAGCACCATTCAATTTGGTTGCAAAGTTTGCTTGTGAACGTTGATGATGGCGTATGAGCGATCTTTCCAGGCTAGATTGGAGGGCAGGAAATCTTCAGCCACTCGGCAGTCTCGTCGTCCAGGATTCTCAGACCATGCGCACCGTGTGGAAGCCGGTGGGTTAGGCAGTGGTGGATGACATGGTCTGCGGTCTGTTCCGTGGCACCACACTCGCATTCTGATGAAGGAGCCAGGCCCCATTTGTGCATGTCCGAACGAAAGCGGCCGACGCCAGTTCGCAGGCGGTTAAGCCTGACCCACGCAAGCCTTGCGAGGGACATCCCTGGTGGACGGGGATCGGCGTCGGGTATGAAGTCACGGAGCGTGGAGGTGTGATTTTGCCACTCCGTGTTCCACATGTGGTTCGTCCAGTGTGCCGCACTTAAACTAAGTTCTTCTGCGTTCTTAAGGAGTTGTTGTGCGGCAGGCACAAAGGGGCGTCTTGATTTCAAGCGCTGCTTTATAGGTGGTGGTCTCTTGAGTGTTGCATGGAGGAGATGGTCGGGGTCCAAAGCGCGGCGAGCGAGAGAAATCGTGGCTCCTTTACGGCGTAGCTCAGCGGGTTGGATGCCTGCTAGGATGGGTAGGCAGTCCGTTGGAGTGGGACGCAGGCATCCAGTCACAGTACGCAGTGCGTCGTTAATGGCGGTATCAATCTGGTGGGGGTGAGAACTACGACACCAGACCGGCGCGCAGTACTCAGCGGTGGAATGAACAAGGGCTAGGGTAGCTGTACGAAGAGTTTTAGCACCAGCTCCCCAGCCGAAACCCGCCAATCGCCTCAAAAGTGCGACGCGTGTAGATAGTTTTTTGCGCAGTGACTTCAAGTGCCGGCGGTACGTGAGTGACCTGTCCAGGGTTATGCCGAGGTATGTAGGTTCGGCACAGTAGGGCAGGCGTTCCCCATCAATCTTGATGTTTATCTCACGCTGTGCCTCCCGGTTGTTAAGGTGGAAGGCCGCCGACACTGTCTTTGGCTTGCTGAGCTGTAGCTTCCATTTCTGGAGGTATGCTGATAGTGTTTGCATGTCTTGGCTGAGGTTCCTCTCCACTGACTGCCAGTTTCCTGCTGAGTGCAGGAGTGCCAGGTCGTCTGCGTAAGCATACTTCCTGGAGGTGGTGGGGGGCAAGTCGTAGGTGTATATGTTGAACAGGAGAGGAGCCAAGACTGAGCCCTGTGGGACGCCGTTTTTAAGTCGGCGTAGTCTGCTTCGACGACCGCTACCGGTTGTGAGGGTAAAACTGCGGTTTTGCACAAGTTCCATCATCATATGGACCATGTGTCTGTCAGAGAGCAGACGGAGTAACTTGCAGGTAAGGCCGCTATGCCATACGGTGTCATAGGCAGCCGTGAGATCAACAAACACGGCGCCAGCCTTCTTCTTAGCCGAGAAGCTGTCCTCAATGTCTTGGGTCATAAGTGTGACCTGATCTACAGTTGATCGTCCGTGTCGGAAACCAGCTTGTTCACGGGGGAGCTGCGGATCTATTATTGGTTCGACACGGGCGTAGATGAGTCTCTCGAGGATCTTGAAGGGGATGCAGAGCAGTGAGATTGGACGGTAACTCTTCGGGTCCCCTGGGGGCTTCTTCGGCTTAGGGACTGCAACCACAAGGGCTCTTCTCCAGATTCTGGGAATTCTCAGGTGGCGCAAACAGCAGGAAAGGAAGTCTTTTAACCAGGACTTTAAGGAGGCAGCAGCATGGAGTATCAACTCCGGGCATAGGTGGTCAGGGCCCGGGGCTTTACCTGGCTTTATGTGCTGGAGGGCGGCGGAAAATTCTTCCGGGGTGAACTCACCCGAGATGTTGTCCCCGTCTGGGGTTGTTACCCTCCAGAGGTCCGTCATTTCTTGCAAGACGGATCTATCAGATTCACGGTCTCTCGATTTGTATTTCCCGTTCTCCACAAGTTGTGAGGCGATGGAGTTTGCTGAAACGGGACATTGTTGACGAGAGGCACGTGATCTGCCAGTTAGGTTGTTCAGTGTACTCCATGCTATGCGGCTGGAGTGCGTGAAGTCGATTGATTCAACGGCTTCTGTCCAGCGCTCCTTCCTCTTTAAGTCCAGCCTTGCCAGCAGAGCTGTGGCTGAGCTGTTGGTGTCATTGCCCTGAGGGGCGTGGAGGAAGTCGGAGTAGAGGCTTTCGCACTCCTTATCCCAGCACGGTATGTAGGTCTTTCGTCGGCCGCGGGGGATGGATTGTTTTGCCGCTGATGTTATTGCATCACAAAAGTCCTGGTAGGCTTCTTCCACGTTGTTGGTGTGAGGGGATGGGAGATACTGTGTGGCTTCATTGGTGAGGAGGCTATAGTACTCCCAGTTAGCCATTCTAAAGTTCCATCGATTAACAGGCTTGCTCGGGACAGGCATTATGAGCGTTGGAGCCGTGATAATCGAGGGTCGATGTTGGGACCTGGGGAACTTCTCTAGCACACGTCTGTCCGGTTGGCAATTATCGGGGTCATCACTTGCGAAAGCCAGATCGGGGTTTGTACCAGTGTTCCAGCGTCCGGAGAAGAAGCTCGCTGCACCCTTGGGATCGTGCAGTAGGGTGAGGTTGTTATTGGCTGACCATGAGGCCAGGCTTTCTCCGTCGGTGTTGGTGGTGTTGTAGCCCCAATCAACGTGGTGGCAATTAAAATCGCCAGCATAGAGGCTGGGTTGGGGGAACACTGGGATGGCTGTTGGTGTTAAGCGTGAGGGTGGTGGCTTATAGACATTGATGATGTGATAGCCTGATATGTCTATGCATAACCACTCTATCTCCGACTGGGCACTGGACTGGTCTATTGGCGTCCAGCTCAGTTGCTCATGGACAAACGTGGCGAGGCCGTGTTTCCTGCTGATGGTTGCGCCTGCGAGTGTGAAGTTGGGTAATACCAACTTATCCACAGATGTGCAGTGGGTCTCCTGGAGGAGAATAACGAGGGCCTGATGTTTTGTGGCCAGATACTCGATGATGCTGAGCTTGCTGGCCGTGATGCCCTCGGTGTTCAGCTGCAGTACGGTGGGTCGTCGGTACTTTTCGACAGAGGAGCTGCCGCGCCCTGACAAGGGCGTTTCCCTATCCACCCTGGGCTGAACCTGGGCCTGGTTTGCTCGAGTGTGACAAGCTTCGTTTCGCATATCTTTTCTCAAAGATATGGTACTGACGGGAGGGACCACGAGAAGGTGCTTGTTCTTCCCCCCCTTTGTGAACGTTAAAACTTTATTAACGAATTTGAATATATTTATCCTTAATTTAGAGTTAATAAAATTGTGGATTCACAAAACACATTGTTTTGTTTGTGTAGAAAATCAACCTCACATCCAAAAAACAAACAGAATTCATATCTTAGAAAGAATGCGTTTGAGATAAACACAACCTTTCCGTGTTATTCCACTAGCTCTGTTCATGACATCACGTAGTCCTCGTTAGTATAGTGGTAAGTATCTCCGCCTGTCACGCGGGAGACCGGGTTCGATTCCCCGACGGGGAGATACATTCAAAAGTCATTTTGTCAAGTTGAATAATTGATAACCTGGCGAATAATTCGACTGTATTTGCGCAACAACCACTGAAACACACGTAAACAAATCCATGCTTTTATCAAGTCTAAGCTGTATCAAGTTTTACCTTGAAAATGAACCTCACATCCAAAAGACGAACAAAATTCATATTTCTGATAGAATGCGTTTGAGATAAACACAACCTTTCCGTGTTATTACACTAGCTTCTGCATCACATCACGTAGTCCTCGTTAGTATAGTGGTAAGTATCTCCGCCTGTCACGGGGGAGAATGGGGTTCGATTCCCCGACGGGGAGATACATTCAACATTCATTTTGGCAAGTTGATTAATTTATAACCTGGCGAGACGAAGGACCATTGTTTCGATTCAGTGGGCACGTTTCAACATCTGTTCACGATAATACCACACACCAAACGCACTTATGTCAATACTTCAACTGTAATTACGAAATGACCACAGAAAGACAAGTAAAAAAATCCATGCTTTTAACAAGTCTGAGCTGTATCAAAATTGACCTTAAATTGCAATTGAGAATTGAATGATTGCAAAGTTTGCTTGTGAACTTTATTAACGAATTTGATTATATTTAAACTTAAATTAGTGTTAATAAAATTGTGGATTAACAAAACACATAGTTTTGTCTGTGTAAAAAATGAACCTCACATGCAAATGACAAACATAATACATATTTTTAAAAGAATGCGTTTGAAATAAACACAATCTTTCCGTGTTATTCCACCAGCTCCTACATGACATCACGTAGTCCTCGTTAGTATAGTGGTAAGTATCCCCGCCTGTCACGCGGGAGACCGGGGTTCGATTCCCCGACGGGGAGATACATTCAAAGTTATTTTGTCAAACTGATTAATTTATAACCTGGCGAGACGAAGCACCATTCAATTTGGTTGCAAAGTTTGCTTGTGAACGTTAAAACTTTATTAACGAATTTGAATATATTTATCCTTAATTTAGAGTTAATAAAATTGTGGATTCACAAAACACATTGTTTTGTTTGTGTAGAAAATGAACCACACATCCAAAAAACAAACAGAATTTATATTTTAGAAAGAATGCGTTTGAGATAAACACAGCCTTTCCGTGTTATTCCACTAGCTCTGTTCATGACATCACGTAGTCCTCGTGAGTATAGTGGTAAGTATCTCCGCCTGTCACGCGGGAGACCGGGTTCGATTCCCCGCCGGGGAGATACATTCAAAAGTCATTTTGTCAAGTTGATTAATTTATAACCTGGCGAGACGAAGGACCATTGTTTCGATTCAGTGGGCGCGTTTCAACATCTGTTCACGATGATATCACACACCAAACGCACTTATGTCAATAATTCAACTGTATTTGCGAAATGACCACAGAAAGACAAGTAAAAAAATCCATGCTTTTATCAAGTCTGAGCTGTATCAAAATTGACCTTAAATTGCAATGGAGAATTGATTGGTTGCAAAGTTTGCTTGTGAACTTTATTAACGAATTTGATTATATTTATCCTTAATTTAGTGTTAATAAAATTAGGGATTAACAAAACACATAGTTTTGTCTGTGTAAAAAATGAACCTCACATGCAAATGACAAACATAATACATATTTTTAAAAGAATGCGTTTGAAATAAACACAACCTTTCCGTGTTATTACACTAGCTCCTGCATGACATCACGTAGTCCTCGTTAGTATAGTGGTAAGTATCCCCGCCTGTCACGCGGGAGACCGGGGTTCGATTCCCCGACGGGGAGATACATTCAAAGTAATTTTGTCAAATTGATTAATTTATAACCTGGCAAGACGAAGCACCATTCAATTTGGTTGCAAAGTTTGCTTGTGAACGTTAAAACTTTATTAACAAATTTGAATATATTTATCCTTAATTTAGAGTTAATAAAATTGTGGATTCAAAAAACACATTGTTTTGTTTGTGTAGAAAATGAACCTCACATGCAAATGACAAACAGAATTCATGTTTTTAAAAGAATGCGTTTGAGATAAACACAACCTTTCCGTTTTATTCTACCAGCTCTTGCATGACATCACGTAGTCCTCGTTAGTATAGTGGTAAGTATCCCCACCTGTCACGCGGGAGACCGGGGTTCGATTCCCCGACGGGGAGATACATTCAAAGTTGTTTTGTCAAATTGATCAATTGATAACCTGGCGAAACGAAGCACCATTCAATTTGGTTGCAAAGTTTGCTTGTAAAACGTTAAAACATTATTAACGATTTTGAATATATTTATCCTTAATTTAGAGTTAATAAAATTGTGGATTCACAAAACACATTGCTTTGTCTGTGTAGAAAATGAACCTCACATGCAATTGCCAAACAGATTTCATATTTCTGAACGAATGCGTTTGAGATAAACACAACATTTCCGTTTTATGCTACCACCTCTTGCATGACATCACGTAGTCCTCGTGAGTATAGTGGTAAGTATCTCCGCCTGTCACGCGTGAGAATGGGGTTCGATTCCCCGACGGGGAGATACATTCAAAATTCATTTTGGCAAGTTGATTAATTTATAACCTGGCGAGACGATGGACCATTGTTTCGATTCAGTGGGCGCGTTTCAACATCTGTTCACGATAATATCACACAGCAAACGCACTTATGTCAATATCTCAACTGTATTTGCGAAACGACCACAGAAAGACAAGTAAAAAAATCCATGCTTTTATCAAGTCTGAGCTGTATCAAAATTGACCTTAAATTGCAATGGAGAATTGATTGGTTGCAAAGTTTGCTTGTGAACTTTATTAACGAATTTGATTATATTTATCCTTAATTTAGTGTTAATAAAATTGTGGATTAACAAAACACATAGTTTTGTCTGTGTAAAAAATGAACCTCACATGCAAATGACAAACATAATACATATTTTTAAAAGAATGCGTTTGAAATAAACACAACCTTTCCGTGTTATTCCACTAGCTCCTGCATGACATCACGTAGTCCTCGTTAGTATAGTGGTAAGTATCCCCGCCTGTCACGCGGGAGACCGTGGTTCGATTCCCCGACGGGGAGATACATTCAAAGTTATTTTGTCAAATTGATCAATTGATAACCTGGCGAGATGAAGCACCATTCAATTTGGTTGCAAAGTTTGCTTGTGAACGTTAAAACTTTATTATTAACGAATTTGAATATATTTATCCTTAATTTAGAGTTAATAAAATTGTGGATTCACAAAACACATTGTTTTGTTTGTGTAGAAAATCAATCTCACATCCAAAAAACAAACAGAATTCTTATTTTAGAAAGAATGCGTTTGAGATAAACACAACCTTTCCGTGTTATTCCACTAGCTCTGTTCATGACATCACGTAGTCCTCGTGAGTATAATGGTAAGTATCCCCGCCTGTCACCCGGGAGAATGGGGTTCGATTCCCCGACGGGGAGATACATTCAAACTTGTTTTGTCAAATTGATCAATTGATAACCTGGCGTGACGAAGCACCATTCAACTTGGTTGCAAAGTTTGCTTGTAAAACGTTAAAACATTATTAACAATTTTGAATATATTTATCCTTAATTTAGTGTTAATAAAATTGTGGATTCACAAAACACATAGCTTTGTCTGTGTAGAAAATGAACCTCACATGCAAATGACAAACAGAATCCATATTTTTAAAAGAATGCGTTTGAGATAAACACAACCTTTCCGTTTTATTCTACCAGCTCTTGCATGACATCACGTAGTCCTCGTTAGTATAGTGATAAGTATCCCCGCCTGTCACGCGGGAGACCGGGGTTCGATTCCCCGACGGGGAGATACATTCAAAGTTATTTTGTCAAATTGATCAATTGATAACCTGGCGAGACGAAGCACCATTCAATTTGGTTGCAAAATTTGCTTATGAAACGTTAAAACATTATTAACGATTTTGAATATATTTATCCTTAATTTAGAGTTAATAAAATTGTGGATTCACAAAACACATTGCTTTGTCTGTGTAGAAAATGAACCTCACATGCAAATAACAAACAGAATTCATATTTTTGAAAAAATGCGTCTGAGATAAACACAACATTTCCGTTTTATTCTACCAGCTCTTGCATGACATCAGGTAGTCCTCGTTAGTATAGTGGTAAGTATCCCCGCCTGTCACGCGGGAGACCGGGGTTCGATTCCCCGACGGGGAGATACATTCAAAGTTATTTTGTCAAATTGATTAATTTGTAACCTGGCAAGACGAAGCACCATTCAATTTGGTTGCAAAGTTTGCTTGTGAACGTTAAAACTTTATTAACGAATTTGATTATATTTATCCTTAATTTAGAGTTAATAAAATTGTGGATTCACAAAACACATTGTTTTGTTTGTGTAGAAGATCATCCTCACATCCAAAAAACAAACAGAATTCATATTTTAGAAAGAATGCGTTTGAGATAAACACAACCTTTCCGTGTTATTCCACTAGCTCTGTTCATGACATCACATAGTCCTCGTGAGTATAGTGGTAAGTATCTCCGCCTGTCACGCGGGAGACCGGGTTCGATTCCCCGACGGGGAGATACATTCAAAAGTCATTTTGGCAAGTTGATTAATTGATAACCTGGCGAATAATTCGACTGTATTTGCGCAACAACCACTGAAAAACAAGTAAAAAAATCCATGCTTTTATCAAGTCTAAGCTGTATCAAATTTTACCTTGAAAATGAACCTCACATCCAACAGACGAACAGAATTCATATTTCTGAAAGAATGCGTTTGAGATAAACACAACCTTTCCGTGTTATTACACTAGCTTCTGCATCACATCACGTAGTCCTCGTTAGTATAGTGGTAAGTATCCCCGCCTGTCACGCGGTAGACCGGGGTTCGATTCCCCGACGGGGAGATACATTCAAAGTTATTTTGTCAAATTGATTAATTTATAACCTGGCAAGACGAAGCACCATTCAATTTGGTTGCAAAGTTTGCTTGTGAACGTTAAAACTTTATTAACGAATTTGAATATATTTATCCTTAATTTAGAGTTAATAAAATTGTGGATTCACAAAACACATTGTTTTGTTTGTGTAGAAAATCAACCTCACATCCAAAAAACAAACAGAATTCATATTTTAGAAAGAATGCGTTTGAGATAAACACAACCTTTCCGTGTTATTCCACTAGCTCTGTTCATGACATCACGTAATCCTCGTGAGTATAATGGTAAGTATCCCCGCCTGTCACCCGGGAGAATGGGGTTCGATTCCCTGACAGGGAGATACATTCAAACTTGTTTTGTCAATTTGATCAATTGATAACCTGGCGTGACGAAGCACCATTCAACTTGGTTGCAAAGTTTGCTTGTAAAACGTTAAAACATTATTAACAATTTTGAATATATTAATCCTTAATTTAGTGTTAATAAAATTGTGGATTCACAAAACACATAGCTTTGTCTGTGTAGAAAATGAACCTCACATGCAAATGACAAACAGAATTCATATTTTTGAAAAAATGCGTTTGAGATAAACACAACCTTTCCGTTTTATTCTACCAGCTCTTGCATGACATCACGTAGTCCTCGTTAGTATAGTGGTAAGTATCCCCGCCTGTCACGCGGGAGACCGGGGTTCGATTCCCCGACGGGGAGATACATTCAAAGTTATTTTGTCAAATTGATTAATTTGTAACCTGGCAAGACGAAGCACCATTCAATTTGGTTGCAAAGTTTGCTTGTGAACGTTAAAACTTTATTAACGAATTTGAATATATTTATCCTTAATTTAGAGTTAATAAAATTGTGGATTCACAAAACACATTGTTTTGTTTGTGTAGAAGATCATCCTCACATCCAAAAAACAAACAGAATTCATATTTTAGAAAGAATGCGTTTGAGATAAACACAACCTTTCCGTGTTATTCCACTAGCTCTGTTCATAACATCACGTAGTCCTCGTGAGTATAGTGGTAATAAGTATCTCCGCCTGTCACGCGGGAGACCGGGTTCGATTCCCCGACGGGGAGATACATTCAAAAGTCATTTTGGCAAGTTGATTAATTGATAACCTGGCGAATAATTCGACTGTATTTGCGCAACAACCACTGAAAAACAAGTAAAAAAATCCATGCTTTTATCAAGTCTAAGCTGTATCAAATTTTACCTTGAAAATGAACCTCACATCCAAAAGACGAACAGAATTCATATTTCTGAAAGAATGCGTTTGAGATAAACACAACCTTTCCGTGTTATTACACTAGCTTCTGCATCACATCACGTAGTCCTCGTTAGTATAGTGGTAAGTATCCCCGCCTGTCACGCGGGAGAATGGGGTACGATTCCCCGACGGGGAGATACATTCAAAGTTGTTTTGTCAAGTTGATCAATTGATAACCTAGAAAACGCACTAGAAAACAATACATTGTTACGCGGGAGACCGGGGTTCGATTCCATGACGGGGAGATACATTCAAAGTTCTTTTGTCAAATTGATTAATTTATAACCTGGCAAGACGAAGCACCATTCAATTTGGTTGCAAAGTTTGCTTGTGAACGTTAAAACTTTATTAACGAATTTGAATATATTTATCCTTAATTTAGTGTTAATAAAATTGTGGATTCACAAAACACATATTTTTGTTTGTGTAGAAAATGAACCTCACAGGCAAATGACCAACAAAATTGATATATTAGAAAGAATGCGTTTGAGATAAACACAACCTTTCCGTGTTATTCCACTAGCTCTGTTCATGACATCACGTAGTCCTCGTGAGTATAGTGGTAAGTATCCTCGCCTGTCACGCGCGAGACCGGGGTTCGATTCCCGACGGAGAGATACATTCAAAAGTCATTTTGGCAAGTTGATTAATTGATAACCTGGCGAATAATTCGACTGTATTTGCGAAACAACCACAGAAAGACAAGTAAAACAATCTATGCTTTTATCAAGTCTAAGCTGTGTCAAAATTTACCTTGAATTAGAACTTCTCATCCAAAAGACGAACAGAATTCATATTTCTGAACGAATGCGTTTGAGATAAACACAACCTTTCCGTGTTACTACACCAGCTCCTGCATGACATCACGAAGTCCTCGTTAGTATAGTGGTAAGTATCCCCGCCTGTCACGCTGGAGACCGGGGTTCGATTCCCCGACGGGAAGATCAGTGCTTACACTTCTGACAATTGATATTTCCTCAAAAATCCCTTTTTTCTAAGTCGGAATTTTTTCAAAATTTCCTTGATAGCCGAGGTTATTTTTGACGTTATTTAAGTTAAAAAAGGTGCTAATACAACTTTAAAGTTATTATAATCTCAGTTAAAACTATTTTAATCTCGATTTTTTTGATATTTTACAATAACATGGTTTACTTCCTTTGTTCACTGTCCAGACAAAAAACTGCTAGTCAGTCGGTTCTGGGACATTTACCACCTGGAGCCTTGGATATCATTTACCCATTACCACTCTCATCTTTCCTACCCGGACTCCTAACCTATCCCTAACACCGAAAATATACAGGTGGTCATTGTCCAGTAATGAATTATCCATCCATTAACAAATTTATTTTATTGTTTAGTACAGTTTTCCTTGCGCTAACTTTAACACTAGGCTGTAGGCTAGGTTATCTCTTTTTCTCCTTGTCAGTAACGTCTTCACAATCATCTGAGACTGATGAAAAACTTTAGGATACTAGGCCCATTCATGATACTGACTCAGTCTGACTGTGTACACTATGAGTTTCACTCTGTTTTTTGTGTACACTATGTTGTACATTACACAGCCTAGCTCGCTCTATTATTATGATACCATAATAATAGGTTAGCGTAACATTCATCACTGGCTATACGGTAACTAACTTTTCTAAATCGGAAGAATACCACTAGCCGGATGCAACCTAGTTCGTACCCTGAACAGTTCGTACCCTCAGTTCGTACCTTGAAATGATCGAGAAAAAAAATAAAAAAAGCGGTAGACGCTGATCGCAGTTTCCGCAAACATTTTAAAATTTTCCCCCTGAAAAGATCGAGAGAAAGATAGCACAAAGCCGAAGTCGCTGATCGCAGTTTCCGCTAATCGTAACCCTTACCCTAACGCTAACCCTCGCTCATCGCAGTTTCCGCTAACCCTAACCATAGACTAATCTATGCTCTAACCCTAACCTTCGCTGATCGCAGTTTCCGCTAACATTTTTCCGCAGTTTCTGCTAACCTTTACCCTAATTCTAACAATCGAGTAATCTATGCTCTCTAACCCTAACCCTCGCTGATCGCAGTTTCCGCAAACATTTATCCGCAGTTTCTGCTAACCGCAGTTTCCACTAACCTTTACTCTAACCATAGAGTATAATCTATGCTCTAACCCTAACCCTTGCTGATCGCAGTTTGAGCAAACATTTTCCCGCAGTTTTCGCTAACCTTTACCCTAACCATAGAGTAATCTATGCTCTAACTCTAACCTTCGCTGATCGCAGTTTCCGCAAATATTTTTCCGCAGTTTTATTTTTCCGCTAACCCTAACCCTCGAGTTTGTTTGCGGAAACTCCGATCAGCGAGTTCGGCTTTGTGCTATTAAACTGCCATCAGCGACTTCAGCTTTTTTTAATTATTTCTCTCGATCTTTTCAGGGTACGAACTGAGGGTACGAACTGTTCAGGGTACGAACTAGGTTGCACCGGTGCACCCCCACTAGCCTAAGCTTACCATACCTAACTGTACGTTAAAGCTCAGTGAACTTTGTCATTGCTTCTCAAGTTCAACTGTAAATCAACAGATCATCTAATTTTAACTAAAATAATTGAGAACTAATTCACTCACTGCACTCACCTCCATTTACCAAAATGGCAAGAATAGAAATCAAGCGACAGAAAGGCGAGAATGGGAAAGAGAGTGAGAGAGGGTTCCGGATGGCGAGTGATGACGGAAACCAGCTGATCATCGTTATTCCAGTCGTTCTTAGAACTTTTGAAAGGGATTATTAATAAAATTGTTTTTATAATTGCTAAAAACAACAATTCCCTTTTTAAGACGAAATTTCCTTGTAAAATTGTTAAAAATGCTTAAAAAATCCTTCTGATCTTCACTTCCTTTTTTTATGATTCGAAGCGTTGAAAAATCCCGATTTCGGGATAAAATCCTTCAAAGTGGAAGCACTGGGGGAGATCAGGCCGTAGCCAGGGGGGGTTCTCGGGGTTCCCGGGAACCCCCCCTTGAGCCGAAAAGGTCCATATTTTGGAAAAGGTGTAGTGTACATAGGATCACAGGATCAACTACCTAAGATAAATGAAAGATTGTAGCCTACATTGTACAATAATAAAGTATTAAACTTTGATCATTGCTGCATCATAATGCCTTGTGTTGCAATGTCAATGGTGTCCATCACCTGTTTGTGAATAGTCACAAACATTCGGTTGTTAACTGTCGTCTGTCATTGTGGTACGAAGCAAAGTTTTTACTCGCCTCATGGTGTCATATTCTGTCTGTTTACTGGTGAATTATATACAGAAACAACATGCACTTCCACTTTGATTAATTACTCACAACAGAATGTACTTCCGGGATACTTGCCAGGGTTGCCAAAAGATATTCTGGTAACCGGTCATAAGCATAACATAATAATCACACTTCAATACACTACATCCCTTCCTTCTCGGTTTAAAACGTAGTTTTCAAAGGCATTACTTCTTTTGATCAAAACAATTTTACATTAAATGATTATAACAGGTGATGATAACCATGAGCACTTGAACCAAAAGACGCATCATCGTTAGGTTTCGATTACGTAAGCATCATTCATGCAATCTATGGTATAGCCTACACAGATTAACTTTAAGTACCAACATTTACTGTCAAAAGCAATATAGCCATACTCCAAAGATCATGATTAGCCTAATACGTTTGCTTCTACTTTTCACACTTTGATATTGAAATTGTAGTGGCGAACAATTAAATAGGTTACCACTCAATTGACATGACGTTTAAACAAATAGACATGCGTTCCAGAGCTAGTCTTTATAACGAAAAAACAAAAGGAGTCATAGGCATACAAGTCTGCATTCTAGTCCCTTCAAGTTACATAATCGTTAAAGCGAGCAGGTTTACTGACATTAGGCTACGTGTCGGACGAGTACGTACAGGTATTGAGGACTCATTCGAATCAGCGTTCAAGGTCATGTCCACAGGAGGTGAGTTTACATTTTCATCACTGGTGTTCAATTTCTTAAAAAACGACAAATTTCGTGTCAATTGAACCCCTTCATTGTTTTGTACTGTCACTTCCCCCCTTTCCTTCCTAACTACCTGTTGGGTAGCGCTATCAAAATTTGCAAAAAGTTTATTTGATTTTTGACTTTTAACCAAAACTTCATCTCCAACCCGAATATCTGAGTCGACAGCACGTCGCTTAAACTCAGTGTATAGTTTACCGTCTATTTTACCCTTCCAGTCTCTGTCTCGAATCCCTTCATCAAAGATCTGAGGTTCTCGACACAGTTCAGGTAATTTAGACTTCATTTCTCTGCGAAACATCATATAATAAGGAGTAGAACCTGTAGAAACTTGCGGAGTTGAACGATATGCCATTAGAAATTTGTTGATCTCATACCGCCAATCTTTCTTTTCAACTTGAGCAACTTTGATTGCCTTTAACAATGTTCGATTTTGTCGTTCCACCTCCCCGTTTGCTTGAGGCCATAATGGTGTTGTTTTGCGGTGTATTACTCCATATTCTTCTAGAAAATTCTCAAAATCATTCGATACAAATTGTGGACCATTATCAGTTCGCAATGAGTAAGGTACTCCAAACCTTGAAAACATGGGCAGAATCGCTTGAATCAATTTTTCGCTTGTGATTGATTTCAAGATTGCAATTTCGTAAAAACGACTAAAGTAATCTACCACTACTAAAATGTTCTCACCACTTGGTAATGGACCAAGAATATCTGCCGCACAATCTTGCCAAGGCCCACTTGGTGGCAATACCCGAGCAATTGGTTCAGGTCTGCAAAAGTCGCTGGTGACTTGACATCCGTGACAAAGTTTACACATCTTTTCTGCATCAGCATCGATCTTTGGCCACCACACCTTTGTGCGTAATCGATTCTTTGTCTTGACAATGCCTTGGTGACCCTCGTGTGCCAAATTGAGCACCTTTTCACGCAACGTAGCAGGTATAACGAGTCTTGTCCCTCTGAGCAACAAGTTTCCATATGTACACAGTTCATTTTTTACATGCAAAAAGCTTGTGTCTGTACACTTGGACCAATTTCCTGAATGAATATAGTCCCTAATTTCTGACAACTGTGGATCAGCAGCTGATTTTTGTTCAAGTTCTTTTGTAGATAAAGCGACTGGCATACTTTGCAGAACAATAGATCTCACATAATCATAAGGTTCTGTCAAATCTTTGCTTTCTTCATAGGGCTCTTTATTTAGCCTTGACAATGCATCAGCAATGTTAGTTTTCCCTGGACGATAGATAACACTAAAATCAAACGATTGTAAACGCAATACCCAGCGTTCTATTCTTGCTGTTGGTCTTGATTTCTTCGTGTAAATGTATTGCAGGGGCTTATGATCTGTTTCAAGTTCAAAATGTCTTCCAAATACATACAAATTGAATCTTTCACAAGACCAAACCAACCCTAGAGCTTCTTTTTCCGTTTGGCTGTACTTCTTTTCCACATCTGACAAACTTCGAGATGCATAAGAAATGACTCTCCACACTCCATCTTGTAACTGTGTCAACACAGCACTTAAACCAACTGGAGATGCATCTGTCACAATTCTTGTCTTGCAGTCATTCCGATAATATGCCAATGTATCAGCCTTTGTGATCACTGTTTTTAATTTCAAAAATGCATCTTGGTGTGCTTTATGCCATTGAAACTTTGCAGTCTTTTTGGTCAAGTCTAGTATAGGCCTTGCAATGGTTGCTAAATTTGGGATAAACTTAGCTGAAAACCGAACAAGACCCATGAATGATCTGACTTCACTAGCTGAAGTTGGAGGTTGTGCTTTTTGAATAGCTGCAATTTTCTCTGCACTGGGACTTACCCCTTGTTGGTGCAAGTCATGTCCAAAAACTGTAAGCTTTGACATTCTAAACTGACATTTTGTTTTATTCAAAGTCAATCCAGATTTTAACAACTTTTCCAGTACCACATGTAATCGACTGTCATGTTCTGTCCTGTCTTTTCCATAAATGACAATGTCATCTGCAATGTTAGCAACACCATCGCAGTTCTTCAATAAATCTCAAATAATTTTCTGATATTGTTCAGGAGCAGAACTCAGTCCAAATATTAGCCTTTTATATCTGTATAGACCTCGATGTGTAACAAATGTTGTATCAGCTTCGCGCACAGCGCCGTGGAGCGTCACGCTCGCGTTCTGATAAGATTCTCTTTTTTGTGAGTAAACGCGACCTGGCAACACCGGACACACTCAGTAGATTTTTGCAGGACGGTTTATTGTGGAATAATAATACAACGAACATAAATACATAAAACAACGAATTAAGCGGTTACCACCAAACATGCCAGTGCACTTACCAAACTTTTATGTGCTCCACACGTACTGATCACAATCATTGAATCACATGACAATTCACAGCCTAATTGTCTTGGAAAACATGAATACAAAATAATTAGGCTAACTGTACAGTGCACTGAAATCGAACACACACGGATTTCACTAACAAAAACTACTGTACAATAAGTTCACTATAAACTTAAGAATTCCCTTACTACCTCAAATCGGCTGCTGATATTTACAGATAAAAAACTGCACATAGAAATATTAGCTAACTTGCTTACAAAACAATTCTGTCATGGTAAACATCGGAAGGTTTCGCAGCAGCAAACGACGACTAAAATGTGGTAACCGCAACTACGGAACAATAATAAAAAATAAAGGGCGTAAAATCTCATACACTCCCCCACCAAAATGGGGACTGCAGAATCAGTACACATTTTTTACAAACACGATACAGAAGATTTTACGATCACATACCGCATCACAATGACTAAACGACAGAGAAAGCGGATCGTGTAGCAAGAGCATTTTGCAATACAACAGAAAAAACGATGACATCAACACTACTCTTTAGCAGGAATTAGTACGGAGTACGGACAGTTTCACAATAGGTCGTTCACGTACACCCTTTTGTGTAAGTACAGAACAGCTACGAACGACGCCATGTTTATCATGATTAACACTAATTACTCTACCCAGAGGCCATCACACCTAGCGGAATCCTAACTAGCAATTAAAACAATGTCGCCCAGTACAGGAATTTGGCTTCAGATTATCCAATGGCTTAGGCCAACTCTCTGGGTTTAATTTTAAAAAGTCAGGGCCTTCCAACCACATACCGGACTTTAACATGGCTTCAGCAGTGAGTCCACGAGAAGCTTGATCAGCTGGATTCAACTCTGTGGGGACATATCGCCAGTCGTAGGCTATACACATGTATGTGCTTGAATTTTTGACAAACGGTTTCGGGTGTAAACAGGAAAACTTTTACAATCTGCCAACAAGCTACGCAACACTGCGGCAGAATCAGACCAAAATATACAGGTGCAGTCATTTAACTGTAACTGGCGTTTAACGTTTTGCGCCATTCTTACGGCATCCAATGCAGCTTCAAGTTCAAGCTGTGGAATCGTGCGTTTCTCGGAGTCGGCTAAAAAGGATTTTGCAGTCACAATGTTACACTGAGCCCTTCCGTCCGAATATATTGCACGCAAATAGCAAACACAACCTCTGGCATTATTAGAAGCATCAGCGAATATGTGCAGTTGCTTCCCAACAATAGGCGTGTTGTCAGACCTCATCTCATAAAAACGTGGTATGCGTACATCACTCAACTGTGCTAGACTTTGAACCCAAGTTTCCCATTTCTTGCTAATAGAAATGGGCACTCTTTCATCCCAGTCCAAAGCCAGCCTACATGTCTCACGAAACAACAATCGTGCGGCTAGAACTACTGGAACGACCAAACCTAAGGGGTCAAACAGGGAATTCATAATAGACAACATTGAACGTCGTGTCAGAATTCTATCAGGAGGGTTTACGGAAAAGCGAAAGTCATCATCAACTACATTCCAAACTATCCCTAACACTCTCTCTTGCTTGCCGGCCAAGTTCAATTCTTGCATAGGTTTCGGCGCATCTGGTTCTTGAAGGGAGTTAGTCACTTCATTACAAGTGGACACCCATTTTGTGAGATTGAAGCCGCCCAGAGATAAGAGCTGTTTTGTATCACTGGCCAATTTTATAGCAGCATCTTTGTTGTTAGCGCCGGAAAGAAAATCGTCCACGTAAAAAGAATTCAACACGTTCTGTGCAACATTAGGGTCAAAAAATTTACCATACTCTCGAGCACATGTGCGCAAGCTAAAGGCGGCACAACTAGGCGATGAACGAGCACCAAACAAGTGCACTCGCATTCGATAAGGAACAGGATTTTGCTTGATGTCGCCATGAGGCCACCATAAGAATCTGAGAGCATCACGGTCTCGCACTGTCACTTTCACTTGGTGAAACATCGCTTGTATATCAGCAACAATTGCAACACGGTGGCTGCGAAACCTCATCAGCACACCTACCAAAGAATTGACAAGATCGGGACCTTTCATCAAATAATCATTTAAAGATTGATCATGTGATTTTGCAGCACAGTCAAACACAATGCGCGTCTTATCCGGCTTTTTTGGATTTATGACTGGGTGGTGTGGCAGATACCATGTTTTATTTTTGGTGTTAATTTCATTTTCAGGCACAATTTCAGCATGAGCTTTCTCAACGTAATCTTCCATCTGTTTCACATAACGTTTGCAAAGCTCATCATCTCGCAATAGCCGTTTTTTTAATGTGGATAGACGTTTTTCAGCCATGCTTTTACTTTCAGGCATTTTAACGGCATCATTTTTCCAGGGAAGAGGTAGCTCATAATGCCCATCGGAATGGACAATATGGCGTTTCATCATGTCATGAGCAATTACATCTTCTTTTGAGTATTTCAACCCAAACTCTGCTGCTTCTTTGTTGTTACCAATCCATGTGAGCAAATTTTCAACATGGGGTATGTCATGTTCCAATGGTGAAGGATACATAGTTCCTTCATCATCAATAATTACATCAGACAGCAATTGAGAATCCTTATAGTCAAATGCCGATGAAAAGAATCCAGAACTGGAAATTTCTTGCTGCTCAACCAAGGCAGGACCTTTCAATAGCCAGCCTAATGGCGTCTTCACTGCGTCTGGGTACTTTGTTGAGTCAGGGGAGAATCTACTTTCAAGACACCGATGCAGCATCACATTGTCATTGCCTAACAGCAACGTCACATCTCCAGTCACTAAATTAGGAAAAGAAACATCATGCAAATAATCTAACTCGCTCAACAAAGTGGCATCAGGCAGATTGTTGGGTTTGGCTGGAATCTCATCCAACACAGCAAGGCCAATAAGTTCATATTCTCCTTCTTCTACCAAAGGAAGCACAGTTAAATTAACAGATGAAGTATTAATAACTTCAGGATGGCTAGTGGTGAGAGTTTTTAAAGTAAACTGAGTTTCCACATTATCAGCACAACTCACATTCAACTCATCAAGCAAACTTTGCTCACAAAATGATTTGTTGGAGCCGGAGTCCAACAAAGCATAGGTTCGTGTCTCCTTTTCACCACTACGTACCCTTACAGGTACGATATCCAAATAAGGTAAGGAATTCATAGGAACAAGTGAACATTGCATACAATTTCTTGCTTCGGGATTATTCGCTACCATCGAAGCACTTCTTGGGCCAGTGGGAGGCAAGTGTAACAAGCGATGGTGACTCATACCATGGCATTTATCTAAGTTACATCTCACATTAAGTTTGCATTGGTTTGCTCTGTGTCCTCGGTATAAACAATTAAAACATAATCCAAGTTTCGATGCAAACATTATTCGCTCCCTAGGAGTTTTTTGTTTAAATAGAGCACAGTTATCTAATTTGTGCTCTGCATTACAACAACCACAACGCTTTTGATCAAATTTTGAATGTGGGATGGGTTTGGATGATTCATCAGCAAGAGCTGTCAATACCCGGTGACTACGGCCACTGTCGTTTGTATTACTCTTTCCAATTTTAGGAAATAGCATTTTACTATACACTGAGTTAGCCTTCAGTGATTGGTGAATAACAAATTCTGCAAAGTCTGAAAACTCAGCCACTCTCCCGTAGTCCTCTTGCACATTCATAGCTTTATCTACCCAATCTTTTCTTAGATCCACAGAAAGTTTATTAACAAGAGAACTAATGAAGTCCACAGAATTCATGGGTGAAGGTGTTCCAGCATCCTCCATTGCTGCCAAGCATCTTTTCATTAAAACTGCAAAACTTTCTAATGCTTCTGCATCATTTTGCGAAATTCTAGAAAAATCTAAAAGACAACGCTCACAACACCGTGAAACAACATGAGGTTGGCCGTATCTATTATACAACTCACGCCACACCATACTGTACGCTCGAGACTTGTTTCGTTCACTGGCAAGATGCTTCACCTTTTCATATACAGATTTACTGCAATGTTGGAACAGATAAACCAATCGAAGATCATCATCATACACTTTATTTGCCACATGGACCTCAAATCGATTTACAAAGGCCCAATAGTCCATGGGGTCACCTTCGAATTTCTCCACAGAGGGTTTGGGGAGAAATCGATCTCCAACTTCAATATGACGACACTGAGGTACAACCGGATCCATGTGATGAGACTGAGGCACAACAGGATCGATATGGGGAGACTGAGATACGACAGGATCAATGTGAGAAGACTTCTTACTCTTTGATTGATAGCAGTCTAGGGTGACATAACTACTCCTTTGAGACATGCTATCCCACAATTCAGCCTCAGCTTCTGCCATTTCTATATTTCTTTTTATCTGATTTCTTTGCATTTCCAATCCTTCTCTTTTCTCAGCTTCTTCCTCATCGAGGTGCTTCAAAGCGAGTTTGGCCAATTCAACTTTTATGCGGCCTTCTTTACGTTTAATACTAATTGAACTATGACTAGAATGATGGCTTTTGATTGAGTGAGCCTGAGAAACACCCTCAACCGAGATTTTGGATTTTGAAGCCCTCCCTGTGGAATGCACCGCTACCTCCGAACCAGGCCCATCTGTCCTACCCAACACTTCCCCCGAACCACGCTCTTTTTCAGTCATTTGATCAGCCATGGCGCCCAAACAGATAAATTACACAAAATACACAATAAGCTACCAAAAGCGCAAGAGTATCAATATAAAGGCACAAGAATAAATTATTGTTCAATCCGCAAGAGAAAGATACCTCTTCGTTTTTGATGAAAAGTTTGTACACTGAACGAAGGACACCTCTTCTTATCGACCAAGGTTGTAAACTGAGCGAAGGACACCTCTTCGTCTCGATAAAAAAGTTTGTAAACTGTATCAGCTTCGCGCACAGCGCCGTGGAGCGTCACGCTCGCGTTCTGATAAGATTCTCTTTTTTGTGAGTAAACGCAACCTGGCAACACCGGACACACTCAGTAGATTTTTGCAGGACGGTTTACTGTGGAATAATAATACAACGAACATAAATACATAAAACAACGAATTAAGCGGTTACCACCAAACATGCCAGTGCACTTACCAAACTTTTATGTGCTCCACACGTACTGATCACAATCATTGAATCACATGACAATTCACAGCCTAATTGTCTTGAAAAACATGAATACAAAATAATTAGGCTAACTGTGCAGTGCACTGAAACCGAACACACACGGATTTCACTAACAAAAACTACTGTACAATAAGTTCACTATAAACTTAAGAATTCCCTTACTACCTCAAATCGGCTGCTGATATTTACAGATAAAAAACTGCACATAAAAATATTAGCTAACTTGCTTACAAAACAATTCTGTCATGGTAAACTTCGGAAGGTTTCGCAGCAGCAAACGACGACTAAAATGTGGTAACCGCAACTACGGAACAATAATAAAAAATAAAGGGCGTAAAATCTCATACAAATGTTGTAATATGGCGGCTCGTTTCATCCAACATTATCTGATGAAAGTCCCATTTTAAATCCAACTTACTGAAAACAGTACTACCATTGAGTTGATACAACAGTTCTTCAACAGTGGGAATTGGATGTCTCTCTCTAACTATAGCCTGATTGGCTTGTCGCATATCAACACAAATGCGAATGTCACCATCACTCTTAGGTATGACTACCAATGGAGAGATCCAACTTGATGGTCCTTCTGGGACTTCTTCTATAATATCAGCATCAAGCAGTTTATTTAACGTTACATCTACCTTTTCTCTCATCGGAAATGGTATTCTTCGAACAGGTTGAGCTACTGGCTTAAGAGAATCATCAATATGCAATTTTAACTCATAATCTTTTAACAAGCCAACACCAGTAAATAAACCATCATACTTAGACACAATGTCATTATCAACTTGAGGTTCAACATTATTAGCACCAGATTTAACACCATTTACATGTATTGGACCAACATGCAACAAACCTAAAGTCTCTGCAGTGTCTTTGCCCAATAGTCTGTGTCCATCGGTATCTGCTACAACAAAATCAGCAACACATACTTTTTGTGTAACTTTTGATTCAACTTTTGCCGTAAATGTTCCTAATGTTGGAATTGGCTTCTTACTTCCATACGTGTACAATGTTTTAGCAGATTTCCTTGTTGTTGCATTAATATAACATGTCTTCAGCCATTCCCAAGTTTGCTTGTTCACAATGTTGCATGATGCACCGGAATCAACTAACATGTCTCCCACAGACACACCACCAATGTTTAAACTTACACTGCACAGCCCATGTGTTGAAATTTTCATTGAAAAGACATTAGTTGATGCTCCAAATTCATTTTCACCCAATCCTGAATTATCTATTTGATCGGCATTAGATTTTAAAAAGGTTTTAGATTTTGCATTTCTTTGTTGATAAAACTGTGTTGTATTCCTTACTTTTGATCTGCATTTCTTTTGAAAATGTCCCAGATTTCCACATTTGTGGCACTTCTTCCCTCTTGCAGGGCACTGCCTGTCAAGTTTGAAATGACCAAATAATCCACATGCAAAACACTCTTGTGTGTCTTTTCCCTGTTTTGACTTAATGTTACTCTTTCTTTGTATAGGAACTGAATTTACTTCATGCTGCATGCTTGGTTCTAATGATTTTCTTTCCATCATCTTAACCTGTGAATTAACTGCTTCATGTGCTCTAGCAATAGCTAATATATCATTTAACTGCACATCTCCTTTTTCCAAAAACTTTCGTCGTATATAAATGATTGGAATGACATTTATCAATTACTTGATCACGAAGTTGGGTATCCAATGAATCACCAAATTCACACATAGCTGCCTGTTGTCGCAGTCTGCAAACAAATTTGTTCACCGGCTCATCATGTTTTTGCATCAATTGCAAAAACATGATGAGCATGATGATGAGCAAAACATGATGAGCAAAAACATGCAAAAACAAAAACATGGCGTTCAAAAGGTACATTAGCCTTAGGAAGAAAATGATCATCCAACAATGTTAAAGTCTCTTGAAGAGTTTTACCTTCATTGTCTGGAACCAAAGAAAAATAAATTTCTTCCACATCCACACCAGCAGTGTGCAGCAGCAGAGCCTGTTTTTGTTCATCACTGGTGACACCTTTTCCAGTGATATACAATGAAAACGCCCGTTTCCATCGCTTCCAACGTTGTCCCTGGCTTTGTGCATCACCATTGACATCAAAGGGTAATACAGCTGACACCTCGCAGGTAACTGCAGCTCAATTCATGATGCTCACTAGTAGTTTGGACAACACGATAAGAACAATTCACTGTCTGCTTGGACCTCTTGAACTAATAGGCTACAGATTTAAATATTTTCCTCGTCGCCAAATGTCATATTCTGTCTGTTTACTGGTGTATTATATACAGAAACAACATGCACTTCCACTTTGATTAATTACTCACAACAGAATGTACCAGGGTTGCCAGATCCAAAATAGCTTTGCCTGCCAAATGTTTCATAAAAACTGCCAAAAAACTGCCAAATTTTTCAGGGTTTCAAAAAAAACTGCCAAAAAAAATGCCAAACTGTTAGTGTTAGAAGTTACTTGTCCTGTTAGTCAGAAAGGTCATACACCATACTATTTGGTGCTACATATAGCTCTGTCTGATGGTATAGGCCTACTGTCTCAATTTACCTTGATAAACCACTTAGTATGAATAATAAAACACAAACTGCATGTATCAAGCTAAATTAAAACAAACTTTCAAAGGTTGTACGCGGCCACATAGTTGGAGGTGGAGCTATCAAGCATCAACCAAGCGCAATCAGAGGAAGGTGATAAAGACCAAGTGGCCTTGTAGTGGATGTTTTTACAAGTGGATTTGGAGCTATTCTGGCATCCGATGGGTTTTCACATGCATTTATAATATCAAACAGCTGTCTGAAACTTTTGTATTGCAAATATTCTGTTTGAATAAGCTTAACTGAAGGTGATCTACAGTGGCGTATCTAGGGGGGGTGGGGGGACAGACCACCCCGGGCGGCACGTCTGGGGGCGGCACTTGCAGACTAAAATTTTAGATTTTGATTATAATCTGATAAAAAAACGCATTTCATTTACATCTGCTTTTTCACATGCCATATATAATAGACTGCATGTACGGTACTGGTGAGGAACTTCCGGTACCAATTCAGCAGCTCAAGTCAACGAAATTCCTGGTAGGTTGCACAGTGACCGTGTGCTCTTTGAGACAGTAGCCTCCCGTATAGGTTTATAGCCTACTGCCTATCTGTATGTCGACATGTTCAGCCCAGCCAGCCATTCATACACAGTACCGTACAGCATACCGGTAGGCCAAATACGTTCCGGTTCAAATTTCTACAAGACCTCTGACCTAAGCTATGCTTTCAACTCATACGGTCCGACTGCGCATCATTAACCATACCCTGTTAACACTTACTATTGGCAAGAAAATAAATGTCAAATCCGCATCCCTCCAGCTGCCCAGTCCAACTCCAACTTTGGTTGGTGAATGGTGACTGGTGTGACTGGCCAGTGGCCTCTGGTCTGGAGCTTCCATTTCAATAAATTAGGAATCGGAGTTTCCAGTCCATAAATTAAAGTTTTTTGATGGACTTTCATTAATAAAAGTTTTTTAAAAAACTGTAGTGGTGAGTTGTACCGGTACCGTAATAATTACAAAAAAATGCCAGACACAAAAATAAAAAATGCCAAAAAAATGCCAAACTGCCAAACGTAATTTTCTCCTGCCAAACGCTTTCAAAAAACGCCAAATTTGTGAAATTTGGCAGGAAAAACGCCAATATGGCAACCCTGGAATGTACTTCCGGGATACTTGCCAGGGTTGCCAAAAGATATTCTGGTAACCGGTCATAAGCATAACATAATAATCACATTTCAATACACTACACATGGCACTAAAACTGCGTTCAGCATTGATCGAGATGAGCGCGATTGTTCGATAAATGCACAAAAGTTTGTGTATTTCCGAAAGATATGTCTTTGCTGCTTGTTTAGAACAGGGCCGTAAATACTTGTTTGCGCGACCGTGAATCTTCGCGGCCCAAACGTTTCAGAAGCATATAATTTTGCGCAAAATACTTTGCAATTTAATATCAATTTCAATACGATCGTCCCCGCTTATTAAGCTCACATAGGGACCGGACAATTTTGGGCTTATTGAGCGTGGAGAATTTTCTACCACTCCTGTACCTTCAGTATATCAGGAATGGACCAAATTGGGCTTAATAAGCGAGTGGACTTATTAACCGTGGGCTTTGTCGTCGTGTGAGCCTCTGGGACCGAGGGTCTATCCTTTTACCACCCAAAATCCATGATGTTCCCGGACTACACCGGAAGGCTACTAGAGAGCAGCCAGTCTTTGGTTTCATCATCCAAGACGCGTAGAGCTTCCACTCCATTAGGTGTCTTGGTAGCCTGCAGTCATTGATGATGTGGTCTGCGGTCTGTTCCTCGGCACCACATTCACAGGAGGAGGAAGAGGCCATTCACCATTGGTGCATGGTTGAGCGGAAAAGCCCGACGCCCGCACGAAGACTGTTGAGGCGCACCCATGCCTGTCTTTGTAGTGTCAGGCTTATGGAGCATGTGTCGGCGTAGGAAATGAACGAATGGTTTCTGGTGCTAGCCTACTTGACTTCCGTTCAGAATTCCATTTATGGTCCGCCCAAGTGGCCGCAGAGATGTTTTTTCATCAGCTTCGTTGATCAGAAGTTCTGGCACGATTAATTATCTTGATTTCAGTCGACGGGGTGCTCGTTTGGGAGATCAGAGATCTTGTGGTGGAGAAGATGATTATGGCTTCAAGATCAAGCGGCGCTGGTTCGACTCTCGGGGTGTGCGCTTGAGCAACGCACGTTAAGGACTGCTCTCCATTCAGCGGCATTTAATGGATGGAATAGTTCCACGGCAACAAGACTTCAACAATCGGAAACTTCACTCTGTCAATCTCGGTGACCGGGCCTGCGTCAGTGATTCAAAGCCTCTACAAGTATGCGAAACTGCCAGGATTAAGTTCTGCAAGAAGCTTTCCCAGTCCGAGGATAAAGATTCAATCAATCAATCAGTGCCCGTCGACCGAGAGACAGAATGGTTTATTCGCCACAAAGCTCAGTCGGTTGGATGCCAGCAAGAACGGGGAGATTGTTCAATGGTGTGGGGCGCAGGCATCCGGTCACTGTGCGCAGGCAGTGGCGTAACTACCCATTGGATCTTGTGGATAAATCCAGGGGCGGCACGTTGCTAGAGGGCGGCAAAATGTGATAACGTTTTAAAGTTTAAACGAACAAAGACAGTCACATTAATTTATTCTCGGAGAGACTCAGATTTAAACGACATAAGTTAACCCTGATCTAAGTGAAGCCAAAAAATTAAACAAGTTATGCCTATAGGCCTAAACTAATTTGCAACTTTTTTAGATTGAGCCTCACCATGTGGTAGCCTATTTGTGATGGTTTAATGATACGGTACTCATGCTGTTGAAGTAATGATAAAATGTCGGTTGTAACTTGTAAGGTATAGCATTGTTCAGTCAATTTAGCTTTGGTCGGTAGTTAAGTTCAGATTAGTTTTAAGTTTATTTCAGTTTCGTGCAAAAATCCAAGGACGGTATATTGCGTTGCTACGCCACTGTGCGCAGGGCGCTGTTTATGGCAATGTTGTGGCAGTGAGCACTGCAGCACCAAACAGGTGCACAGTACTCTGCTGAAGAGTAGACAAGGGCTAAGGCTGCTATACGCAAAGTGTCATCTCTCGTCCCCCAGCTGGATCCTGCCAGGCACTTGAGTACTGAGTAGCCCAGCGCAGTTTGTCAGTTTCTTGCGCAGCGACACCAAATGGTGGTGGTAGGTGCGCGATCTGTCTAGTGACACTCCAAGAATTTTTGGTTCGCGGCAGAAGGACAGAGGTTTTCCATTGTTCTGAACATGTAGCTTACGATCAGCTTACCGATTGTTTAGGTGGAAAGCTGCTGCCACAGTTTTGGTTTCGCTGAGTTTCAGCCGCCAATTCTGGAGATAAGCTGAGAGAGTTTTCATGTCATGGATCAAGGTGTCTTCTAGGCTTTATAACTGTGGGCTTAATAAGAGAGGACTAGGCTACTGTAGGCTACTACTTTGGAAAGTAGAAATTTTCTTGTACAAAATTGTACGAAACTCAGCACGTCAAAGAGTAGGCCTATATGATTGTAGGCCTATTTATTTTTGACATACAAGTTATATTTATAGTAAGTTTAAACCCTTTTGCGACCCACTGTGGATGGTCTCGCGACCCAAATTTGGGTGGCGACCCACTATTTGCAGATCCCTGGTTTAGAACCTCGCATATCGTAGACAATTTAGGCTAAAAGCGAATAACAGAAATCGTTACCGGTATATTGCAATATGTAGCCTATTTATTTAGTTTGTTTTTGTAATGTTGACAATTTGAAGTTTGTTTTGTTTGTTGGTTTATATAATTATTATGTACTGCCAGAGATGTACGTATACGCCGCATACTTGCGGCGTAGACTTTTTAATTACGCTAACGCTTGCGGCCACATTTTTTTGGATAGTTTGCACTTGAGGCTACGCCGTAAAGTTTTCGCGGTTTTTTAGCGCATAACGTCAACGCATACTTTTTAATATATTTTTTTTTCGCTACAACACGCCAATACCTTCCAGCGCTGCAGTTGAAAAAATGTTTTCAATGGGCAAAGACATATTGGAACCAAAACACAGCAAAATGTCAGATGAACACTTTCAGATGCTTGTGTTTCTTCGTGGAAATTCAAAATAAAACTTGTTTGTTTCGAGTGGTTTATAGCGTGTGAATGTTTGAAACCTAGCAAACAAAATTAGTTTACGCTAGTATATGCGCTGACGCCGACTCCGCCAACTTTTTTTTACAAGTTACGTTGACGCATACGGCGTATACTTTTTCGAACGTTTGCGTTTACGCTGACGGCGTCAATATTTTTTGTATGCGCGTACATCACTGTGTACTGCTTCTTCCTATGTTTTGATTGCTTGCTTGTGGACACGCCAAGAAGAAAGTGTTATCAAAAAGTCCATATTTTTGGATTTGGGAACCCCCCCTTGAAAATGTCTGGCTACGGGCCTGGGGGAGATACATTCAAAAGTCATTTTGGCAAGTTAATTAAATTATAACCTGGTGAGACGAAGCACCATTGTTTCGATTCAGTGGGCACGTTTCAACATCTGTTCACGATTATATCGCACACAAAACGCACTTATGTCAATAATTCAACTGTATTTGCGAAACGACCACAGAAAGACAAGTAAAAAAATCCATGCTTTTATCAAGTCTGAGCTGTATCAAAAATGACCTTAACTTGCAATTGAGAATTGAATGATTGCAAAGTTTGCTTGTGAACTTTAGAACTTTATTAACGAATTTGAATATATTTATCCTTAATTTAGTGTTAATAAAATTGTGGATTCACAAAACACATAGTTTTGTTTTTGTAGAAAATGAACCTCACATCCAAAAAACAAACAGAATTCATATTTTAGAAAGAATGCGTTTGAGATAAGCACAACCTTTCCGCGTTATTCCACTAGCTCTGTTCATGACATCACGTAGTCCTCGTTAGTATAGTGGTAAGTATCCCCGCCTGTCACGCGGGAGACCGGGGTTCGATTTCCCGACGGGGAGATACATTCAAAAGTCAATTTGTCAATTCTGATTGAATTTTTTAGGTATATAGGCTACTGCTAAATTAAATTGTTTTTATAGCTCAATTAACTTTAACACTAGAATTACCAGGATTTTTTACACCCTAGAATTACCACGGTGTCCCATAGGACACCTTCAGTAATGCAGCGTTTTTCTGTCTAACTGCTAACTTTGTAACTATTATTATGCATTCTAAATGAAAGCAGGTTTCCCAGAAACACATTTGCATCCAACTTGTATTGTTGAAAACCTATTTCCAACAAAAAAAGCATAAGAAACAATCACTTTATGGGACACGGCTTAGCAATCTTAGACTAGTCTACAGTCTACATATACTACATAGTCTACAGTCTACAGATCATAGTATCATTTGCAACACCCGCTGAATTTTACAAAAACAACTTTTAAATCATTTTGCGAACACTTTCCGGTTTCCACAGGTAGGATTCTGACACTTGGAACAAGTAACTGTTGTTGCATTGTCACAGCCTCTTCTATAGCATTTCCTGCGTTTTCTTGACCCAGGTGTCATGACAATAGTTGTGTTGTTTTGTAGTTGGTAGCACAAACATTCAATGAGCTCGAGTATAAAGTATCTTCGTGATATATGGTTATCAGTCGACTTTATAAAAAGAGCACATGCGTTGATTGCCGCTATATCGAGCATGTTACCCTATACAGCTAATGGCAAGTTTGCCACCTCCGGGAAACTGATCGCGTACTGTACAAACGAGCCATTTGATCAAAAACGGCGACGCCGACTTTTGCTCTCATTGTAGAGACCGATCACACATGGCTTTTTACCTTAGCAGCCATGGTGGTGTCCACATCTGGCGTAGAATGCATGGTGGATAACCAGTGGCGCCGCCAGACCTTCAACAATGGGGGAGCAAAATATTGACAGTGCAAGACAGTAGCGTAGTCGAAAATTTTGAAAGGGTGGAGTGTTGACAGCCGGCGGGCGAAGCCCGATGGCGTGTTTGCCGAAGGCGACACTTAGCGGCGGGGGGTCTGGGGGGCCTCCCCCAGAAAATTTTGAAAAAATACTTTCAGTTTGGTGCATTCTGAGAGCATTTTCAACAAAATTGTGGGTATGAATATTTCTGTAAAATGGTGCTGTCCGGTGGCATAGCAAAAAGATAAGATCATGTTTTCTTCGGCATTTTTCGGATATAAAGCTAAAGCTAAGTCTTTTCTATGTTTTCTTGTTGCTAATTCCAGACTGAGATATTTGAATGTTTGGTATTGGAAAAACTCGCTCTTTTAATGCAGTTTCGTTTAAAATTAGGCAAACTTTGTCTTAGAGACATAGGTTGATTCATGGTTGATTGCTTTTTTTGCGAGGTTTTACAGTTTTATTATTTATCAATTTTCTCCTTGGTTGATTCAAAAAGCGATCTTATTCCGGTAAGACACTAACTTTTATGCTCTGAAGTCAACCCAAAGTTTAGAAAATGTAACGTCATAGAGGTCATACATCTTGATGAGTGTCAAACAAAAAGCTTTGAGACAATGAAGTTACTTTAGGCTATTTCTGATATATTCAAGTTTTGTATAACGAATAGCAGTTTAGATGTTAATCTAGATCGAACAAGCGATCTCAGCAGTTGCAGATGGCTTGCATCCTTGCACAGTTTGACGAGAAATTACATCATAGGCTGAAGCTTTTCTTGCAAACAATGTATTAACATCCGTAAATTCAATTTGAAAGGTTGAAACCCCCGATCCCCCCTCCCTTGGCTACGCCACTGGTGCAAGACAGTGGTACATTATTTAATTTCTCTTATTTTCTACCAGGCTGGAAAAAATGTTTAGCTTTCCGGGAATTTGTTTTTTAGAGAAAAAATTTCCCGCGGCTTACAATCACGATAATGAGAACCTTATATTTTACTGATCTCCAGAGCTGACGTAAACCTTAAAAGTCATGTCGACATATTCTTGATGCCCCCCTTATCGAAAATTGTTCTTTGTAATACCGCTTTGAAGGAGGATTACGACTATGAACAAAAGAATAAATTTTAAACTTAATTTTGAATTGAAAAGACATGACGTAATGTCTTCCAACCTTAGTTATATATTTTTTCATTACGTAACGTCTTGTAGGAATAAATTGAAAATCAGTATGATCACTCAAAATGAAAGCAATGGGACTACGAATCCTCACTAAACCAATCAATCAATGGTTTTGTTGCACCGAAGATGACAACCTTATATTTTACTGATCTCCGGAACTGACGTAAACCTTAAGGCATAGATCTGTTGACTCAATGCAAACCCTTTAAAGGTTGCGGTGGCTGTCAATTCAACTTTTTTGTATCAACAGTTGTATCTCTAAAACCACTGAGGCTGCGACTACGAGATTTCTTGACTTTTACTAACTTTTATTCACCTCTATTGAGCTGAAATTTTGAGCGAATAAAGGTTATAAATTGAAAGATATAAGGCATTTCTCAGCACATCCTCTGAAATATTTCATATTCTATTGTGAAACATTTTCCCACCAGCTGGATGAAAGTAATTAATTTGGCCCATGTCTCGTTAATCCTAACTGTTTCACAGCGTGAAGGGCATTGGCTGTATGTAAAATAATGCAAAAAAAATTAATCACAACGTTACAATGCACGTTAATCATTACTCTACCCAAAAAATAATGTGTAAACTCACGCTACAAATTACACTCATAAGTGACCTCAACATTTCAACGTATATGAGCAGTTCTAAAATTCACATAGTTTTAATTTTCGGATTTGCTCAGGGTGAATAATTTTACAAAGTGAATCCCAAACTTTGAAACCGTGCCAACATAACAGAGATATCACTCCTAAAGCATAAGAAGAATCGACAGCCCCCCTCTCCCCAAACTGAGCAAGACTCCAGGAGCCCAACCTTCTAAGGGTTAAAAGTCATGTCGACTTATTCTTGATGCCCCCCTTATCGAAAACTATTTTTTGTTGTACCGCTTTGAAGGTGGATTACGACTATGAACAAAAGAATAAATTTTAAACTTCAATTTTTATTGAAAATACATGACGTCATGTCTTCCAACCTTATCCCATTTTTTTCATTACGTAATATTTACCACCACCAAACCACTTTTGACGATCGAATTTGTTAATTTATTATTCGGTAAAATGTTTAGATGATATCACGTCATTACGCCGATTTAGGATATAATTTCATTCATGACGTCGTATGGATGAAAAACTTTTACAAGTTTTATACTCTGCTGAGATTAAAGAAGAAACATAAATGATAAATATTGGAGAAATTGAATCTCCTTTACAACTTAAGAATCGAACAACTCAAAACTGCTGAAACAAAACGTTTTGTTTAAGAGAAAGAATCACCGCAAGCAACCAATGCCAAAATGCGCGCGGAAGAAGTCATGGGAGTGTTTTTTTTTTTTTGGGAGTGAGGTATCAAAAATTTAAATGGGAGTGTGAGTGTAAAAAAAAAAATGGGAGTGTAAAAAGGTATCAAAAATTTAACAGGTTGTTATTTTTGTACATCAATGTGACTTTAGTTAAAACTTTAAAAAGTCTATATCTTTGCTTCAGTAGAAAATCTTTTTATCTACTGTACAATTTAGTCATCAAGGTTTTCCATACTTTTTTTTAAAGAGAGTGCTTTTACCCCCCCTTCTTGCAACTTGAGTTGACTTACTTGAGGTTGGGATCCAAATATTAAAAAAAAATATTAATATGTATTAATAAAAAAAAAAATTAAAAAGATGATGCCCAAAACATTGGAGGGGCAGCAACTAAAATTTTATTGCCTTTTGCCACGACCTACATGTGTGAGACAGCATTTTTAGCTCTTACCAACATGAAGACAAAATACAGGTCCAGACTTTCCGTGGACCCTGACTTACGAGTTTGTCTTTCACAAATAACTCCGAAAATTTATGACTTAGGGAACGTTCAAATATTATGTAACGCTTTTTTTCCGAATTTTTTACCCCCCCCTCCCCCATGTAACGCCAACGTAACGTTTTTTTTTAAACCCCCCTCTTCCATGTAACGCTTTTTCACTACGAATTCAGCACAAAAAACTACCATTCCGTACTCGAAAGCGTGCGCTACGTAACGTTTTGCTTGAACCCCCTCCCCCCCGGTGTGACGCTAACGTTGCATAAACTTTGCATAAACCCTCCCTTCCCCTAGAAGGAGTTACGTAATATTTGAACGTTCCCTTATGCAATAAGAAGCAATCTCATCCGTGCCATTGATGTTGTCAGTTTTTTAATTAAACAAAATTCGGTTTTATTCATTTTAACTTTTGTATTGGGGGTCCGCGAATAAACAGATTTACAAATAGTGGTCCGTGGCCCAAAACAGTTTGGGAAACCCTGCTATAGGACACCTTGGTAATTCTAGTGTTAAATTTGTATTTCACACTAAAATGCAAAAATAACAAAAAGAGATTAAATATCAGTTATTTTGTTTGTCTTTTCTCAATACGATATTTGTTGCTGGTTTATTGATAAAATTCGCTCAAACGTTGGTTCGATTATATTCAAGGCAACAAGTAAATTATCTTCCAGTTGCAGACTATTTCTGTACTTATTCTTGATAGGCTATACATCATGGTGGAAAAGCCACTTTCATAGTGATAAGTTGTTGAGAAGGAAATTAACACTGGCATGACTTGTTTGTTTGTTTATCTTTATCCTGCATTGCGGGAAAGCGGACTTGAGCGCTATGCATCGGTGTACGCCTTCTGACGTACAACTGACCCACGCTGCAGCCGACGGCAATGTCTGTTTCCAGTTGTCTACTCTATTTATGACTTAACCCTTACGAGGTTGGGCTCCCTGGAGTCTTGCTCAGTTTGGGGGGGGGCTGTCGATTCTTCTTATGCTTTAGGAGTGATATCTCTGTTATTTTTTAAGGTACGGTTTCAAACTTTGGGATTCACTTTGTAAAATTATTTACGCTGAGCATATCCGAAAATTAAACCTATGTGAATTTTAGAACTGCTCATAGACGTTGAAATGTTGAGGTGACTTATGACTTTTGGATTATTTTGCGATTAAAGCGATTGTAGCGTGAGTTTACACATTATTTTTTGATAGAGTAATGAAGAACATGCATTGCAATGTTGTGATTAAATTTTTTTTACATAATCTCAATTTGAATCTATATTTTTCATGCAAAATAATAACTTTTCCCACGCTCAAAATAAACCTCGCTACTTGACTAAAAGAACAATGCTTCATCTATTACATGCAGTAATGAGATTTCTGAACGCGTGTCACACCAATTTGGATTATGATCTTGTGACCTCGGTTCCAAGAACAGCAACTCCTACGCTTTATTAACAAATGTAGACCAGCTGAAGAAGCAGGGTCGCGTTTATCAAATACTATTATGTAATCCACGAAACGAATGGAAGATCATGCAACAAAAAACGCGGTTTAAATGCAATGTATTGTAGTTGCAACAGCGTCTCTCAATGTAAGTTCAATGTAAACTCGGCTACATACAAGGCTAGTACTAGGAGTAAGATTACCCGATAAAGTCGATGATGCTCTACGTAAACAGAAGTCAGAAAGAAATTCAAAATAAAACAGTTACGGTTCATTAATAAACAGAACGTCACAACGCTTTTCACCAAAAGGAAAATCTGTAATGCCTCGGGTCATTTTCTTGTGGATTCAATAAGCTCTCTAAGATTTATATGCCACACACTAAAATCCAAACAATATTTCGATTTATTCAAAGTAGTATTTATTATGCGTCAAATCATTGTGAACCTGGAGAAATACTTTACAAAGAATTAGCTGCCTAATGGGCGTTTATGCGATAAAAATGTCAGTTTGGCAGCAAAATATTGATAAGTATTTTGATTTGGTTACAGCAATACCGGACTGCAGCAATTGGCACAAGGCTCTTGCAGCAACGTTTTTCAACTTGATTCAATGGTAAAGCAACCTGTGTTCTGTCAGGTTATGTACACACAAGTTCAGAAATATTTAGGAATATGCAATGAGGCACATTGAAATTACAAGTGACTGCACATTTACAGTTCGATAATACGAGCAATTGAATACAAGCTAATACAATCATTTCGACGTGGATTCAACATTGCAAGACAATGTGAACATGCGCGGGTTTGCAATTAGATTACTTCTCTTCTATCCTTGTTTGTATAAAAGTCATAAAATCAGTCGTTGTATCCGTGCTAAAATTCAGCTATGTTCAAACCGCATTATATTGATATTTTCTAAATAGAAAATGGATTTATAAAATATGAATACAATACTGTTTCAGCATATAAAAATGCTGAATTTTACATCCAGTATTACGATTAGTTTTATGACCCACTTTTTATACAAAGAAGGATAGATGATTTTGATAAGCAATCAAATTGCAAAACCGCGCATGTTTACAAATATTCAACGTCTTGATATGTTGAATCAACCTAAAAATAGCTATCTGTCTAATGAAAGGAAAAACTTTCATTGAGCTCCGCGTTTTATTTAGGCTGTGGTTGAAGCCAATGTTTATAAAACCGCAATCATTCAAATAGTTTATTCTGCCCAAAAGCAAGCTTGACATACTCGTGTGGAATGTGCAGGGCATAAAGGCTTTTCACAGCACTGACATTGGCCACGGTTTTTTGGTAGTTTATTTTTTCTGGCTTTGGCACCTTCTCCCATAATAGCGTGTTTGCATACGTCGCATCTACGTCGTGTCGACGATAGTTGGGGCAGAGTGGCCCTTCTGCCGCTTGGAGTTGTTGTTGAAGGTTGTTTCCCTATTACTGCTTCAATCTTATGTATGGTGTGATAGTTCAGGCCCTGGAGAGATCGCGACTTTATGAATGGCTTCACGAGTTCCATGGCCAGTTCCCAACCGAAGTCGAAGGATTTTCGCTTGCGTGGATCAGTCCCTTCATTTAGTGCTAAAACTGTAGATGCGTTGACGCGGCAAGTATCCAAAAAATAAGCAAACGCAGTAGTTGTCCACCGTGGGGACTTCGCTTTGCACGTGAATGAACCCATCCTTTGGTCGATGATATCGGTGCCACCCTTTGTGAAGTCGTAAAGCTTATACAAGCCTGGCTTCTTTTTGCCGTCATCCTTGGTAATCCCCAATAGAGGTTGCATGGTCGTCAACATCAAAACATTCCGCATGCCAGAACTCTTCGTTTTTACTACATAAGAATGTAGACTAAGATCAGCCCCACTCGTCTGCCAATAAATTTCGTACGTAAATTTCTCCCTACCACTCACTTGCTTCACTTCCAGGGGTATTCCTCTACGTATAGCGTTGAGGGTTCCCACTGACGTTATACCCCTGTCAAGCAACCACTGCGCGAGTGGTATGGAGGTGTACAAGCGGTCATACGAAATATTCCGACCTTGAAGGTCACCGTGTTGTTCCAGGCTCATCACCATTCCTTTTACCACTTCTTCTGTTCCACGAACGTAAAAATGAAATGGCTCTTCCTTCGGTTTACCTGAATAGACCGATGCCGTAAATGTGTATGGGAATCTGCTGGCGTTTACCGACTTGAACAGAAGGCCATATTTCGCAGGCTTGTTTGGATTATATTGCTTGAAGGCAATTTGTGTCCTCATGGGGTATAGCGTTTCGTCCAACGACAAGTAGTCACCTGGAATGACATGTTTGCCGCAGTTTTCGTTAAACATTTCGAAAATGACTCGAAATGCGGCAAACCGGTCATTCTTCCAACGTTGCGGCCTAGTATTTTGGTCGTCAAACGAAATGTTCGAAAATAAAAATTTAAAGCGGTTCTTGCTCATTGTTGCACTAAACACGGGATGCCCTTGCAGTTGATTGAACAATACATCCGTGGAATGACCAGCCTGTCCTAAAAGCCCCCGAAAATACCCCAATCCAACAAAGGCCAGCATCTCCTCGCTGTTGGTTGGGCCAAAATAGCAGTACCTGCTGTCATGTAAAATTCTCTCTGGCAATTGAGAAATGAGTGTGGCAATTTTTCTATTTGTTTCTTGAACAATAATGTTCAAAATGTTTAAAGAAAAAAATAGTTCCCATGCTTGCCGAGGAGTCTTGGCTTCTTTGGCTTCTCCTCTAACACCAGTCGGGCCAGATATAATGTTAGCCCGGCCCCTTCTCCCATTGTGCACCGGTCTCGCATTAGACCAAGTAATGCTGACGCCGCCCTCTTGTCTGTTCTTTGGCTTTTCTACAAAAGTTGTATAAGACTTCAGTGTGTCGGGAAACTCAACAGCATCGTAGTTGTTCATGTCGAGAGAGGAATCTATGCTGTTCACCAGTCTTTTCGATGTTATAATCCGTCGTGGTGGCGCAAACTCCGGTTGAACATCGCCCATGGAAGGTAACTGGTCGTCAATCTCGATCGGAATCGCTGTTGCGGAAGTTGACGGAGAAGAATCCGCTTCTTCATCTGAATCGGAGTGCCATAAATCCTCCAAATCATCCGCCTGGCTTTCGTCGTCAGAATCCAGTAAAACATGTTGCAATATTTCTTCAGCACTGAATCCTTGCCTTGCCATGTTTTATTTAAAAGTGAAAAGGACGTAATTTTTTTAATAATGGCGTTGAAATACTAAAGAAAATGTATAATGAAACAAATTGTTAGTCACGTAGAAACTAGTTAGAAAAAAACTTTTACACAGAATTATAAAAGTCAAGAATAAACCAAAACTTTGCAATATAATAAATTCTCAGACCGTTGTCAAAAATTGTGAAGTGCACTTTACATATTTACTGATGATGAAACTATATGAATGCTATGGTTATCTATGATGATTCAGATTAGCTTCTTGAGCAATGCTTCACGTTTATGATAAACTACACGTAGAAGGGAAATCCAACAGGCGTTTGCACAATTTCGTCGTTTAGCGACGTAGATTCGACGAAAGCGGCGTAATAATTATTAGGCCTACCTGGTATCAATATTGGCTGTTTCTGCAATGTTGCGTTATGACCATGAACGCCACGTGGCTTGAAAAACAACATTATAACGCTGAATGAAACCATGTGCATGAAGCTGATAATTTATCTAATAAAATAATCTCTGATGTAAATTCAACGATTGGGCAATGGTATGTCTCAACAAAATTACCAAATATTCCATCATTTTGACGGCTAGAATGCATTGTTGAACCTAAACCGAAAAATATAGATGCGCTGTTCATCCATAATTTTTGATATTTTTTTATATGTTTAGTGAAAATAAGCTGTCATTCTTGTTATTATATTGAAAATTAAAAAAAAGTTTGCAAAACGTCTATATTACCATGAATGCGGTTTCATCTATTTTGATTGTCCCTTGCTGTAGGCGTACTTAGGCAAGTTGTAATTATCACAATCTAACTTTTCCCAACTATGAGCACTATATCTCGATGCGCATTTGTGTATTGTGTAAAATTTTGATGGTGTCCAAAAATCAAATATTATTTACAAAATAACTCGATCTCTTAGAATATCCTCATATGTCACATCAACAAATACTTTCCTGACTTACAAATAGGCCTAACTAAGGTAATAAAGAAACATTCTACTAACGGACAATTCAGTGATAAAAAAAATCCAAAAGTTTGATATTTCTTGCAAATGCAAACAATATAAGTTTTTCATAACAAGATGAAGTTCAATAGCATTACAAGAATTCCATCACCATAATTCAAAAAGAACCTTTCCATTACTTGGGTTGACCCTTGCAATTAATCCGCATATGGGTTATGTTATGTACCACTATGGTTCACCATACTGCCGATTGCCTAAAGCAGGGGTCACCAACCTTTTTTGCATGCGGGCCACTTTGGCACTAAGGAGAGCTGTGGCGGGCCGCACTAATAAAATGTTAGGTAAGTTGACTTTTATGCTAGAAAAGAACGCATTTCGCACCCAGTATCCAGCGTTACATGTTGTTCATATTTATGTTAGAATACCGCAGCAATAAAATTAATCGAACAACGCTACTGCCAGGCCAAGCTCCTTTTACAACACTTTTGACTTTTTTAACAATGCCTAATAAACGAGGCCACTTGTTTTGTGCACTTATAGCGAGGCGAGCGGTTTCATCAGAATATACATCGCCAAGCAAGAGTGGTGTTGTTACTTCGCTTCGCAAAAGATATCTTGCAATTAACAGTTTCAGTAAACAAGGAAATGTTTGACACATCGCAATACAGGCAACAATAGTGACCTGCAAACGTATCAGCGAAAAATAGGCTGCAATAACAGGGAAAAAGAAACCAGGTACCATGAAACAAACGCTTGTGGAAATCACCGAAAAATCGTAATTCTATCGTAATTCATGAACAGTCTTCCCTCTAAAAAAGCAATGAGTTGGTTTTTCATTCTTTTTGTGAGAGTCTATAAAACCGTCTTTCTTTGATTACTAGACAACTGTCACTTGCGGTGCTTATCAGCGTGGCAAGAATTTGTTGATTAACAACATTTTGCAATACTTGCTTTGGCAGTAGCCTACATATACTATAATTGGAACGATACACAGAAGATTAGCATGGCTTCTGCGCAAGGATGACACGCAAAATCGTGAAGCGTTCCATATTTCTTAAAAAAAAAACGTTTTGCAGTAGAAGCTAAATATTTTCATAATACAACCAGAAAAAGTCTCTAAATTTATATATAATATTTTGCCAATTTATTATAAATTGAGTTGGCACACCGACCTATTTTGCAAACAAAAACTTGCATAAAGAGAACACTGCTCGTGAAGCACAATAACGGTGAAACTCGCACTAGTGTTTACATGACATTTGCAAACTTAAAATAAGCAACCCTATGCTCACAGACAATTTCGAAGTTCAAAAACAGACGTTTTAATCAACCACTGGGACAGTGTGGCTGGACATCGCATTGGAATAACTTTAAGCAATCCCCACCTAGCTAGAACTAAGTTATAATCTGATTGGTTGGTCGGTGGAATCGTATGCAATGCGAATTTATGCTTCCCGGAAAGTATTTTTTGCCTTCGTGCTCTTTAACTCCTCAAGAAAAGTATTTTTGGTTATACTGGTACGCTGATACCTTCCGCGGGCCGCAGCGATACAGCGTGGCGGGCCGCATGCGGCCCGCGGGCCGCCATTTGGTGACCCCTGGCCTAAAGCATGAAAAAAGTTGCATCTGTCTGCGGTTATAAGTTATATTTTTTTCTAAATTGAACTAAAACAGCTATTCGCATTATGAAACAGTTGGATAAGTGCCATAAATCAAACTATGGAATAAGTTTGTTTCCCTATAAAAACGCCTGCCTGCAAGATGATACCATGTTCATAAAAATTACTCGATGTAGCCTGCATAACGCAATATACTTTATGATATTATATTTTCTGATTATACATTTCCAGTCCTTGTCACAGACTGCATAATGCTCACTCATTCACTTTCAATGTAACTGAAAATAGTTGTTAGATAAAACCTATATATCACACGCGCTATCAAGTAAAAGCGTTCTATTTTACATTGATTCGATTGGCTCAATATGAGATGGCTACTTCTAAACTACACTTATGAAGGCAGAGTCTGCAATTACTTGAATTTTTGCAGGTGTGACCTACAATAAATAATGCGATTAATCGAATACAATTCTCACACAACTCGTGAATATGTCTAGTCAATCAGCGCTGACATAATGCTGGATGATGCATTATTGTTTATTGAATAATTTAGTAAATATGCGTAACTTCATCTGTTTGTTATTGTGAGACGAAACTAGGAAGAATGGAAATAGAAATGGATAAAATAAAGGTATTTTTATTCAATGTAAACGCGCTGCCGCGTGTCATTATCTAACTAAAATATCTCTCGCCGCTAGCCTATCTCGATTCACCGTTTTCTGACGTCACGTCCATTCGACAACAAACGATTTCTTTCATGCATTCTCAGTTCAGGTTGGCAGTTACCCGCCTTTCCGTCGATTCAACATTGCAAGACGTCGCATAAGTTCATATCTTTAGTTTGGTAAACAGAGATAATATTTCATTGTGACATTGCTATGTAAACTTATATTTCACATGAGACAACTTGACAAGTAAATATACAAGTTTTCACAATTTACGACGAGTTATAGCACATGGAAATGTTACGCTACAATTGCTTTGGGAGGTACTGCATTGTGGTTTAGTTTATCAGTGACAGTGAACCTGGTACAAGAAGCCTCGAATATATTGATTCAACTAAGCTGCATCACGTATAAACGTGGTGGAACGATCGTCCTTTTCACAAAAGCGTGATGTTCTGGTTTATCCTACACAAATGAGAAGCGTATTGCATTTCAAATCTTTACATGTCGACTTGGAAATAAATGTTTACAAGTATATGTGAGAAGCTTTGGGAACATCGACGCCTTTTCTGCTTTTGATAGTGTGTCGGACAAAAGGAAAGATTTGAAACCAAAATCATGATATGTTACAGCGCAGCTTCTACAGTAGCTAAATTTCTAATTATTCAAAAAAGCGTTGTGGCCCAAACAGTACAATCTAAAACCAGTCCACAACGTTGAATATGTCACGAGAAAGGAAAATGCAATCAAAAGAAACCAGCCAATCACTTTCAATACTTATCTCACATTTTATATCAAATCTACTCCAAATGACGCTGAGTCATTGCAATAACGTTGTAGCCTATGCTTTGTTTGATTGAAAGGACATCATTTTCTGCGAAAAACAATTGTCGCGCTAGATGTATTGTCACCAAGTCTTATGTTTAATTTTACGCAATTTCAACCGCAAGCGACGGTAAATCATCGTATCAAAGTTGAAGCTTTTCCTGTATCGACGTCGCTTATAAGCCGTGGTGAGAACAAAAGATCCACGCATTCTGCCAATTTCCTTCACGCTGTGAAGCAGTTAGGATTAACGAGACATGGACCAAATTAATTACTTTCATCCAACTGGTGGGAAAGTTTTGAACAATAGAATATGAAATATTTCAGAGGATGTGCTGAGAAATGCCTTATATCTCTCAATTTATAACCTTTATTCGCTCAAAATTTCAGCTCAATAGAGGTGAATGAAAGTTAGGAAAAGTCAAGAAATCTCGTAGTCGCAGCCTCAGTGGTTTTAGAGATACAACTGTTGATGCAAAAAAGTTGAATTGACAGCCCCCCCCCCAACCTTCAAACAGTTAAATTTGGTACTACCCATTACTCGAAATCGATCACTGGGTAAAGACAATTATCGTAAAGTTTCTTGCCCAGAGGAACAACAGCAAGTGCGGGTGGCTGGAGTCGAACATGCAGGCTCTCGACTGCGAGCCCAACGCGCTAACCACTCGGCCATTGCTGCCGACTTCCACAGCAAGACTTGGAAAGGCTTTCATAACAACACACCAAAAATCTTACAAGTTTGATCTGGTCAAATAGCAGTTTAAATTTTTGACAGCGTTACATTTTGATGACGTTTTCCTTCAAATTATCATCATCCGACATTTTTGATCAGAAAGAAATGGATTTATAATCCAATGCTGGAAATAATTCAATTCACCAGCAGAAAAGTAACTATCGAAGGAATCAACCAGCATCTTTAAATGGGAAATTGATAGAAATTGGTCTAAACTTGTAAAAATATTTTTCTAAACATTTTATCCAAGAATAAAATTAGGCTATCATATTTGAGATTTTTTCTATTGTAGACTTAATGTCTAAACTTGTTTCGTAAATGGTTTGGTCACTGCGTCCTGACGCACAGCCGATTTCTGTGCCCAAACACTGTATTTTACACTTTAGTTCTAGAGGTGGATAGTAGACCGTTTGTAGCAGATTTACAGCAAGACTACATTGAATGATCTACATTTTACATAAAGGTGTTGCAACCGCGCCATATTTTAAACTGATAGTTCTGCTTAAAAGCTTTAGTATCATGCACGTTATAACGTCCGCGTTTTGTCGCTTCTGCCTTTTTCTAAACCTCTGCTATGTTTGGCACGTATTGTTTTTCGTTGTGATGCTCAGAAATAAAAACAAACTGAACTGAATGCCTCCTTTACCTGTGTATTTTTTTCTTAACTTTGTGCTTTTTTATGTATTGCTGGCAGCAGCAAGTAAAAAAATACATATTAGGCCGATTATGAGACAATGAGGCTTCTCACTAAAGAACAACAATTATTTGTGGATAATCGTTTTTTTTATCAAAGCAAAGACCGTAATAGCATAATAACATTTACAATTCCAAAATAAACTGTACTGTGAAATCTGTTTGAAAAGCTGCTCTGTGGCCCAAGGTTCTTCGCACGCCTAGATGTTCAATCTCGTACCCCCAATGGGTACGAGTATTCCCGGTTGGAAACCCCTGGTCTAATCAGTTGTTTACATAAATCTTATGTTGTGCTCAGATATTTTTTCCAAATGAAAATTGTATGAAAACTGTTTGATGCAAGTCAGCAGCATTGAGAAATATTAAAGCTTCGGAGTTCCTCAGGCATCGAGATCTCGTAACGCATCAGTTTTTTTGAGACGCATCTTCTATTGACGAGTGACTCCCCATTGTCAAGCTGCATCAAAATTAAAGTTTAACGTGTTTGAATGTAACATTAACAACCATACTTAAAAAACTTCGAAACTTTGTAGCCGTTTATGAATTGCAGTTCATTGTTTACTGGCATACATTGCCAACCTCTGCCAGTTCATGAAGTTCAACCCAGCTCTCGCTGTACCGTTCCTTCCTCGACTCCTCTTGCTAGTGGACCTACTAAGGAACGTGCACTTTGCAAATCACTTGCAATAAGTTCAGTTTAGCCTGAAATATCACGCATGGACCAAGAAGCGTTTCACAGTAGAACAAAAATATAGTGTTCATTAAGTGCTTGCTTGATTAAAAGAACCGTACTCCTTGGACAGAACGTTTGCTTAGATGTTGGATATACTCATGGAGGTCTAATGACTTTTTTGGATGTTTTAAGGTTTATCACAATGCTTGTATTTACTACCAATATTGCATAGGTTATCCAAACTTCATTTTTACTGCTGTAAGTACAGAGATGTGCGTATACGCCGCAAATTCTACGTCGTAGACTTGCGGCGTAGACTTTTTGTTCACGTTAACGCTTACGGCCACATTGTTTTGGATAGTTGTCGCTTGAGGCTACGCCGTAAAGTTTTCGCGGTTTTTTAGCGTATAGCGTCAACAAATACTTTTAATGTATATTTTTCACTACAACACGCCAATACAGTACCTTCCAGCGCTGCAGTTGAAAAAATGTTTTCAATGGGCAAAGACATATTGGAACCAAAACACAGCAAAACGTCAGATGAACACTTTCAGATGCTTGTGTTTCTTCGTGGAAATTCAAAATAAAACTTGTTTGTTTCGAGTGGTTTATACCGTGTGAATGTTTAGCACCTAGCAAACAAAATTAGTTTACGATAGTGTATGCGCTGACGCTGACGCCGCCAACTTTTTTACAAGTTACGTTGACGCATACGGCGTATGGGTTTTCGAACGTTTGCGTTTACGCTGACGGCGTAAATATCTTTTATATGCGCGTACACTGTGTAAGTATATGAAAGTAAAGTAGAGTAGTCCAGAATTTCTTTTATTCATTTCTGTAATAAAAAAAAACTGTGTAAGTATATGAAAGTAAAGTAGAGTAGTCCAGAATTTCTTTTATTCATTTCTGTAATAAAAAAAAAACTCTTAATGAGCTCAAAATGCCGCTTGATAAGCCTAATTTTCGATATTATTTTCTTGAAACGGTAAAAACGCATTACAATTGGCCAGTAGCGTAGCCAGGAATTTTGAAAGGGGGGGGTTTGACCTGGTTTGACCACCCAGCGGCGGGGGGTCTGGGGGGCTTCCCCCAGAAAATTTTAAAAAATTGCTTTGAATTTGGTGCATTCTGAGAGCATTTTCAACAAAAATGTGGGTACGAATATTCCTGTAAAATGGTGCTGTCGGGTAGCATAGCAAAAGGATAAGATCATGTTTTCTTCGGCATTTTTCGGAAATAAAACTAAGTCTCTGTGTTTTCTTGTTGCTAATTCCTGGCTGAGATGTTTGAATGTTTGGTATTGGCAAAACTCGCTCTTTTAATGCAATTTTGTTTAAAATTAGGCAATTTTTTTTAGACTGAAAGCATCATTCTCAATATCGTGACGTCACACGCATGCCAAAGGGGGGGTTGTAACCACCAAAACCCCCCCTTGGCTACGCCACTGCAATTGGCTATTTATGCCTATGAGAGTGGCAGAAATTCGTCCCCGCTTAATATGCCCACCCGCTTAATCAGCCCAAAATCAGCCGATCTGTCAAAATCGCCTTTGAAACTGATAGTTAGCGCAGCAGAACACTACTGACAGAAGAAAATCACTTTCGCAGAACTACTTTTGTTCATGCATTTAAGAGCTTATGTAATTTTACTTGAAGTAAACTCCTTTTAAATCCAATAATTCGTCATGAGTTCCAATCTCCACAACTGCTCCATCATCAATGACAGCGATCTGATCAGCGTTTATGATTGTGGAAAGACGATGAGCGATGATGATGCTTGTCCGTCCTCGTCTAGCCACATCTAGTGCTTCTTGGACGACCTTGATTAAATAAAAACATGGAAGTGAGAAATTGATTTTGTCTGCAATATGACAACCTTTTGTCTTTGAAAGTTGGAAAGAGTCTTTCCTGCTTTTTAATTTAAGGAATTTTAAAAGCAAACAAACTTATAAGCGTCTACTTAGCAATCTAACTGCATTCTTTGCAATGAAAACGGGAAGGAAAACTGCTGTTGCTATAAGAAAATTAATATAAATAAACCAAACACCTTTTCGCTTTCTGTGTCAAGAGCAGATGTAGCTTCATCAAGAAGAAGTATCTTTGGGTTTCTTAGAAGAGCTCTTGCGATTGCAATTCGTTGTTTTTGGCCACCAGATAATTTTCCACCTTTTTCACCAACAATTGTGTCATATCCCTGGGTCACAAAGCAACATAGCATTGAATGAAATTGTTTACCAAAGATCATATATAAAAATATGACGCTCTATTGAGATCAAAATCAGAAAATGTATCAGGCAATGAAGCATGGGTTCTCAATGAAACTCTGTTAGGTTAAACTTTATATGTGACGTAAGTAATTTCAGTAAAATAATAAAAACAGTTCAGTTTGTTTTTATTTCTGACCAACACAGCGAAAAATGATATATGCAAAACATAACAGAGGTTAAGAATAAGGTAGAAGCGACAAAACGCGGACGTTATAACGTGACCTTTTTGGGTTAGCCTACGCATAATTTGTTTCGTAAATAATATTGAAATGAAATACCAGGAAGCAAAGAATCGGTTTAAACTAATACGCAGAAGATAACGTGCTTCAAGAACTTACTTGAGGCAAGTCAGATACAAAATCATGAATATTTGCATTCATTGCAGCATCCACTACATCTGAGGTGGCTGATGTTTTGCTACCTTCGCCATAACTAAACACAAAAATGAGTCAGTTGAAGCACATATAAAAGAAAACAACGAATAAAATAAACTAATCCAGTTGGTGGCGATCTAAATTGAATGCATTTATGACAAAGAATCACTTTTCAGATTGAAAGAAAATAATTTGGTTTTATTGCACTACAACTAGAAAATAGTCTTATGTAGATCAGAGAGCAATGCTTCTCTGGCCAGGGTTCGAATTTAAAACAACCATGTTTCTTAATTACATTGACAAGCTTACATATTTACAAAATTAGAAGTCGTATATAGGTAGTCGAACAAATGCATGGAAATGAATTCAAAGGTGTGAAAAACTAACTGGAAAAAGCGATCTGGTAGTAAAACACTTCCTCAAATGGGCGATCTACCTAATAATCAGAAGCAATCACTGCGAAAACAAATCAATAATTTTTTTTTTAACTCTACTCGAAACCTTAAAATCTTTTGGCCAGGCTATCACTCACAACAGTATTTCAATAAAAAAAAATTATGTTGCAGACCATTAAAGCTGTCGTCCATTAGGATCAGTACAGTGCTCATCAGTAGGCCTACAACTGGATTGAAACGAAAAAAAATTGCAATTTAAATTGGTAACATATCAGTGCAACTATACTTTGCCTTTCCATGGAGAAAAAGCCTCACAAAACTACGATAGTCAAACTCTAACACCGCTCGTCATAGCACATGACTAGGGAATGGTGTTCTGAAAGCTAGTGCAAACCGCTACTACCTCAGTACCCCAGTGAACCCGCAGAATCAGGCTAAAACAAGTCGTATGTATCTACACATGTGCAATACTTAGCAAGACACGGCTAGTTGTTCATTCGAATTGGGATACTCACCGTATGTTTTCTTGAATTGTCTGGTCAAACAAATCCGGCTCCTGAGACACTAATCCGATCTGTTCACGCAGCCATGCAACGTTTAGTTCCTTTACGTCAACATCATCTAAAGTCTGTTGAAAATAATTATACAGTAGCCTACGTGAAAAGGTGATGTAGTTTTTAGTTAATTTTTAACATTTACCCTATTCTACCAAAATGACAGGCACGGAGTGAAGAATGTTGTTGAGTGTGATGCAACAAATTATGAGTCTAACTTGGTTTTCAAGTTGTTTTTTGCAACTCAAAAGTTTATGAATCGGTTTTGTTATCTCCTGACTTGCTTGTTATGTAAACTATACTTGAAAAGTTTACATTTACTTGTCCACATGCACCAACTCTAAAATGTACCAACATAAAAAATATCAGACAACATACAATTTTTCCATTTTGTGGGTCATAGAATCTTTCAATCAATTGAACGGTCGTAGACTTTCCACTTCCTGACTGACCAACCAAAGCCAAGGTTTGTCCTGGCTTGACAACAATATCAACATTCTTCAGCACAGGACAATCCGGACGAGTTGGATAAGAGAATTTTACATCTTTAAATGAAATTGCTCCTTTGCAGGAGTCCTGTAAATTTCATTTGTTTGAAAAAGTCAAAAACATGTCTTATTATAGGTTCGGGAGAGAGTTTGCTTTTTTGTACCAAAGACAGACAACACATAACAATACAACATTAAACTATCAGATGATAATTTAACTTAGTTTGCACCAGAAGAACATCTTGTTAACTTATCAAATAAACTGTTAAAATTTATGTTATGAACCTGAAAAAAATATTTAAAATCATAAATGTGAAGAGCAACGTTTGAGAAAACTTTTTGGAAAGTTTCAAAAAGCACATTTGACAAACTAATGTTGTTGTGCACGTGCTGATACAACGTGCACCTAGAAAAGGTTTTGTCCCAAAATAGTTTTCAACATCAGTGCTATCTATAACTTTTTACCAGCAGCAATTTTATGTGTCTCTTGTATTTACTTATAAATGCAACGAATGCGACCAAAAACATAATACTAGTAAACTTAACAAAGAAACGAAACGCACGAGCAACTCAGCGTTTATAATAAAGAAAAAAAATTATTGCTTGCTATTACTGTAGTATAGAAATATTGAGTAAGAACCTTACTGGTGAAGCGCCCTTTTCGCTGTAAGAGTCGATTCGTGAAATCCTGTCCAGCAACGCAAATATCCTACGTGTAGATATTTTAGCTTCTGCGTAATTCGGAAGCAAATATCCATTTCGACTTAAAGCTGTCCCGCCGTGTAGGACAGTGGCGACAACACTAGAAAAATAAATGTTAGTACAGTAGCCTATGTCAGCGAGCAAATATTATCGCCTGGGATTGCTGCATGGTGGGAAATAATCGACAACTGCAGGCTTTCATCGAGAGATTACATTACTGGACGAGCAACTCCAACTTTACTATTGGCTTGCTTCCAACTAAAAACCTTAAATTACTTCAAACCAACTTCCCATCTCTCATATAACCAATAAAAGGTACAATATTTGTGAATCAGAATAAACTTAACATTTCTAGTGTGGCGGATAAGCCAAAAGAAGATGTAGTTTCGCATTCCTATGATGTAACTTTATACTTTCACCGCACATTGCCCACAGAACCATTGTGTGGGACAACATTCAGGATTTTGTGACGATATTTGGTGCTCATTGTTACGTTCCTTCAATTAATCAGCTTAATCATTTAACGTGAAAAATTTATCTGAGGTAAAAACTCTACTAATATATCATATAACACCAACACTGGAGTTTATATATCACAGGGAATCTGAATTTAACAAGATGTTCTTATGTCTTGCTTGCAGCATGAATCGGTGCTTTGCATAATTCTATGAACCAACCAAATATACTCTATATTGGTTTGTAGGAAGTGGCTGATCACTTTTAGACAATCCTTGCATATTTGTTCCAAGAAATTCATTGTGACAGATAAAATAGACTTTGCTTGTTTTGAACTTTGCAAGTTTTTCTAGATCGAAGTTCAGGAAACAATCTCTTTAAACAAGAGTCACGGATTTGGAAGAACAGTTTACTCATTTGTCAATTTTAGAACGTAGCCTATATGTACAACGACGTTTAACCTTTTATAAGACGACTACACATCGCATAGATATGTGTATTGCTTACACAAACATATCTCTGAAATATACTTGTCCACGCGCGATCATGAATACTCCCAAGGCATTGGTCAAAGCAATTGCGAATATTAACGAACACCTGTGGAATGCGTATATCAAGGCCTTGACAACAGCTTTGCGTATTTCTGACCTGCAATTAAAAAGATTTAGAACTGGGTGAAAAAAAGTGTCAAACACAAGCTATAACATTGCTTTACTCCCTTGAGGTTTTCTTACTAGAAAATTAAAAAGTCTTAATTTAACACCATTTACAGTTGCCTGCAATGCAAAACAAAAATCTTCATGCAAGCTATATGCAAAATCAACTGCATACAACAAAATCGTTTGGAATGTGTATAAATAAGTTGGATTATACTTGAAGAGTTGTTTGGTGGTAAAAAACTTGAACATTGAGAGTAGAATGTTGTTCCTATAGCTCGAAGCCGCAGTTCTTCGTTTGAAGGAATTCGTTTATGTCTTATATAAAGCTCTTTCTTTAATTTGAATTCTTCTCATTAGCCAAATTTAAATTTCGTTTTTTTTTTCTACTATAAACACTTTACCACATTTAGGTTTATTTTATTCTGACGATACCAGCTCAGTGGCCGAGCGAATTCGCCTTCGGCTTTAGTGCTGGTAGATCTGAAGTCGATTTCAGGTCGGGTCAAACCGAAGAAGTTACAAACGGTACCGATTGTGTTTTTTCTTGCATACGGCAGTAAGAATTAATCGGGCAATAATGTGATGACGTCGTAAACCTCATATGAAATTAAAAACGAGCTATGTCACTAAAAGACCTTAGCTGTTGTAAAGCGACAATAAATGAAAGTAAAACCACAACATTATTAATATTATTTTAACGATAACTCCCGAAGGGAGTCAGACGAAAAAGTTCAACTTCGAGCGATGATAACACTCTTTTCGCAATTTTGGATTATTCTGTACAGTACAGTAGGCTACATGTTGCATTTGATAGAAATCAATTTTAACAGAGGCCCTACACATTTACACAATCAATCTTTCTTGTACTTACTTGTCATTCTTATGTAACTCATCCCCATAAAGCTCGAGAATTTTATATTCCTTTGTCAACGAAGCAACTGTACGGATATTGCTGATTGATTCGAGGGCTGTTGTAGCTAAATAAAAGTTTGATTTAAAATTAATTGAATCAGTTTACAGCTTAGACCTATATTAAGTACTCAATAAAAATAAACATGTATTTTAACGAGTCAGTATTTTCAATTACAACAATGTGCTGCACAAACGAGCTTTGCATTTCAGTCATGGCAACATAGCCTACATTTTTATGGGGTGCCATAGGGAATTACGTCACTAGTTGTACCAGCATAATTTTGACAAAAAATATTTCCTTGAAAACAAAAATAAACATTTGAAAATTGTATAACTTTGGATAAAAGGTGATTATATTTTAATCTATAAGTCACAAATGATCGACAAATTAATGTTAAATTTGATTGAATAAAATAATTCAAAATCAAAAGAAGATAGACTGTAGTGTTTTTAACTCATTCAACAAGAGTCAAACAAAAATGTTTCTACTTGTATTTAAAATCGCAAGAATCCTTTCAAAATGCGTGCAACCAAATATATTGCGAAACTAAACGAGAAGCGCTGATGAACAAAAACGCAAAAGAGAAGACCTAAGGAGAACGAAAGCAAGGTGCATTTTTTCAACGAAAACAAACCAAAATACACAATAGAAACAAAAATATTTTAGAACTCCTTTGACGAAACACTGTGTATTCGTCAAGTAAATACACAACAGATAAAATTAGTGAATTTGAAATAAGCATGAGCCAGTTCCAGCACTCATGAACAATACTCAATTATTTTCTATTGTACAAGATAGGCTATGCCTACCATTCAAAACAAGACTTCGCAAGAACACTGTCACATCACATCGATGCCTTTTTTCCAACACTGTAGTTAAGAAACTAACTTAGAAATGGGGCAATTAATATAATAGGAGAAATTACAACAAGAAAAAATTTAATCACCAGTTGCACGTGCCCTTAGTTCTTCAAGTGCAAATGCACTGGTTAAAAATTAATTGCAATTTTGAAAAAGATTGAACTTGGCAAGAAACTTGCTTTATGATGCAGTAAATAGCTAAATTGAAATTAAAATCGCACATATCCAGCTTTCGGAAAATCCTCAAGGCTCCATGAAATTATAAGGTGTTTTACAGTATTTTATACAATTTGGCGGGTTGATTATGTTTATATTATATATAGCCTACTGTAAGTCAGTGACGATCGGTGAGGGAAAGCAAGGAAAGCAGTGCTTACCTGAGCGAAAACTATGCAAAATATAATGACTGAATTCTAGGTTTAACTTCTTATTATTTTTATCACGTCTATTTTAACTTGAAAATTACTGTATTCGTGACTAGAATTACTCGTAACGCTTGTGAGTAGTCTAAGTCCTCACCAAACCGCATGTCTTGCCTATAAATGCCAATTAACGCAAACGCTCCTGTCAGAAACAACCACTGAGGCTCCAAGGGAAGCAACTATCAAAGTTGCTTTTCCCAGGTTTAAAAATGTCAAAAAACGCCTTCGTTTTGTCCAATCCTCACTCGTTTTGCTTTGCAAAACGTCACCAGCTGCTTAGCCAATCAGATGTGTTATGGTTAGTTTTGCTTTCCCAGTGACGTCAATGCGTACATTAGCCAGACTACCTAGTCAGAATGGTCTCTCGTCACGGTACACAGCACAGCATCATAATGCCGAAAAGATTGTTGCTGTTTTTTTATGTCTCCTCGCCATGTACTTTAGCCTACTTGCTTTCATAGTCATGCCTTTTCCCTTTTTATAGCGCTGATATAACGTTACTTCGCCAATGAACGTTCAGGTGCGGATGCAATATTTAGTTCGTTAAGCTTCTATACGAAGGAGGCAAACTTATCCAGCTTTTTGTACAAATTGCTTGCGGTTGTAATGTTTAGGCCTAAGTGTTAGTTTTTGTAGTGTAGGCCTAACTGAATATCTAAGAATGAACATTCATGACGAATTAAATATTTTAAACCATAAACAGACATACCTAAGCAACAACACTACATTTAACATTATAAAAACAAAAAACAACAAGCGAACGTTTTTGGCTAGTCATATAGCCCTTTTCAAGCCTATAAGAAAAATACATTATTGAAAGAAATGCTAAAGAATCATATAGTATCACAGCAAAAAATATGGTCAAATCTAAACATTTGAGACAAATCTATTGGTCAAATCTAAACGTCAAATCTAAACATTGCTTCTGTCTTTCTTGCGTAATCTGCCTGAGTCCTTGTCTGAACAATCAATTATTTTTACCTCTGAAATACTTGACCCGTTGCGCTGTGTAATTTTCAGTTATCATTTTGTGTGAGTGAGGCAGTTTCTCAAATGTTTAGATTTGACCATATTTTTTGCTGTGATACTATATGATTCTTTAGCATTTCTTTCAATAATGTATTTTTCTTATAGGCTTGAAAAGGGCTATATGACTAGCCGAAAACGTTCGCTTGTTGTTTTTTGTTTTTATAATGTTAAATGTAGTGTTGTTGCTTAGTTATGTTTGTTTATGGTTTAAAAGAGTTACCTCTCTACCCAAATTGAATTAAATATTTAGACAACTATTATTCCATGTCTAACACAGGATTTTGGTCCTGCAACGTTAAAATTAAGATTGTTCATGACTTCTAAACATTAAGTGGATGTATGGTCACGACATAGACGAAGCACAATTTGACAGATTTTTATTTTTGATTTGTTTTGGAAATGCTCTCAGAGCGCACCAAATTGGAAGTGTTTTTCAAAAACTTCTGGGGGAGGCTCCCCAGACCCCCCGCTGGGAGTGTTGCCTTCCGCAACACGCCTTCGGGCTTCGCCCGACGGTTACGCCCTTCGTGCCTACTACCTTGCTGCAGCATATTTCCAAGTTGCTTTCCCAACGGTTTAAGCCACCGAACGTCACTGTTGTAATTGTACTTTACGTATTTTATTTACTGTTGCCGGGCTAGGTTGCCGATGATGTAACTTGTTTATGATACACTTTAGTGCAAAGTATCGTAATATCTTTGTTATGTTTAATTATAATGATGGTAAACTTGATAACCTAATGTAGCATGCTTTTGCACTAGAAGAGTGTAATTTGAAAAGTGCCTCAGACCAAAATTCAAAAATTAAGTTTTCTAATGTGAGACAAGATTTAATTCCTTTTCAAACGAAAATTTTGCATGGAGTGAAATCTGTGAAATTTAGAAGAGGTCGTCGACATTTTCTCGTGCTGACATTTTGCAACAATGTTTATGTAACTACCAAAAGCACTTGTCCGAAGCTAACTCTAATTTAGCAAATTATGACTGAGGCACTTTTAAAACTACGCTCTAACATTATTTCTCATTCCTCCAGTGACAACTGCAAACTAAAATCAGTAGCAGAGCAGCAGTACAAAACTCAGAAAACAAGTATCAATCAATCAATTAAACAAGTTCATTTTGAAGTAGCTCCACATTCATTTCAAGGCACAATAGTAGCCTAAATATAACACATTAATTCTATTCATATGAAACCTACAGTACACCATGGAGGCATCGCAAAAACCTGAGATTATCCCAGTAAAGGTGCCCTTACTAAAGTAATTACCTACTCATCAAGCAGAGCAAACAAAGTAGCAGCAATAAAGCACACCTTACAAACATTGCTTGCTCTACAGTGCAGTAGTGGGACAGTTTTACGTGATATTGTGAATGGTCATGTTTATAATAAAGCCGGACATACATGCAAAACGATTGTCAAATAACGATAGGGGAGATGTGGGATTCTTGAACCAAAAATTGGGTTTAACAAGGCTAAAAAGTTTGTTTCTTGAAAAAACTCTAAAAAAATTACATTTAAGCTTACTTTACATAATTATGGTAAGCATGACCTTGAATGTTTTACTTTTGCTTTTATTTGTAATGAATTTGGAAGGATTGTAATATCTTGAGAAAATTGGTTTAAAGAGCCGTGGAACCTTCAAATCTCCCGTCTGGGACGTTTGAACTACGTTAGTGAAAACACATTTACAATAAATAATAAACCCAAAAGATGCATTTGTTTATAGTATAAGTACATTTCAAGCAACATTTTTAAAAAAATGTTTGTTGTGACATTGCTTCAATTCAAACCTGTAGAATTGTTATTTTAATTATCAACCAATATTTCCCTTACTTAGGGTACAGCTAGATTATTTTAGTAAAAGATGTTGTAGAATTTGCTAAGGATAGGCTATGTATATGTACCGCTTACCTGCTGTTTCTCTATGAAGTTTACCTTTTACTTCTATCTGGGAATTAACCTTTCTAAATATAATCTTGAAAACCATCTCTAGAGGTACAAAAGCAATGTTTGCCAAAGTCAGTTGCCAACTGTGTGCCAGTGCAATTCCAACTGCAGTAACTAAACACATAAACAATCAAGCAAGTTTACAGTCTCGAACGACATTAACAATAGTCGTACGAGGCAGATTCTCTCAATATGCGCAACACGACTTAGATCGTTTTCACAACCGCAATCTTTCATGAGACATTTAATTTCGCTTCATGCTCTTCGCTTTTGCCTTGGCTTTTGGCTCTTGTCGCTTTAGCGGCGCTATAAAGAAATCAAGGGACATTTTTTTGTCCAATGACAATTGCAGTCTTACAGAAATAATGCAGTAATAATGCGATTACATCAGGAAACAATATTCCAGCATAGTATTCTCCAGAATAGTCAAAACGACAAAAGGAAGTAAGAGCTACGAAATAATGTGAAACAAAAGCTTATTGGGCTGCTGGATGGGGACTCTAACACTCTAAAACAACGGTTCTCAACCGGGGTCCGCAAAACGTCTTTCAGGGGGTCAGTGAAAGTTTCCGAATTTGCAGCCTGATTGATATATTACGACATTCAAAAACTATTAGTGATTTACAAATGTAGATTCAAACGAACTGTTATAGGCTGATGCTGCGGGTTCGCTGCGGTAGCAGTAGCTAGCATTAGTATTCGGAACACAGTTCCCTAGTCATGTCCAATGACAAATGATGTTAGAGTTATTGTGTTCTGGAACCTGTGTTCCGAAGCTAATACAAACCCCTGCTACCGCAGCATCAGCCTTATGAAGTAAATAACGATCATGCTGCAAAACGCGAAACTCAATTTATTGTTTTTATTTGCGTATTTACAATAATTCTCAAACAACTATGCGTCGTGACGCGCTGGTGCGTGTTGTGAATTTCAAAGGGTATCACACAAAGGTTTAGTTTCCTGATGAAGAAAACGTCATGTGAAAGAGTGAAAACTTCTCATTAGGCTATGTGTATGTTTATGTGTATGTTCAATTCCTTTGAGACAGTAGATTGTTGATCAATGCTTAACTTTGTAATCTTTGTAACTTTGTAACATTTGTAATCAACAAATTATTGATTACAAATGAAAAAAATGATAAATTCTTTGTAAAGGTCACAAACTTTCCATTAATTTTTCATAAAATTTATGAAAAAACATTATATCATCATATAAATAAGCCAACATTTTGCTCATAACATAACTTCGAACCAGTCTGCATCGGCTCCTGCGCGTCATCGTGACGTGTTCGGCTTTCTTTAACTTTTGTCGGACTGGGTTTTTCCATGGGCTGGCGGGCTCATGTGAAGCCACTTCAAATAGCAGATCTTGTACTTCAAACAGTAAATCAGCCTCTTTTACATAGATTCAACGTATTTGAGCCTTCAATCATTATAAAACGACTTCTTTAAAAACTAGTTATGAACCAACAAAATTTTGCCCGCTTTTGAGACTTCTTCAAGGCATATGTGAACTGATGTGAAACGAATTCAGCTTGGCAATTCAACCGGCATCGAGTAATCAGCTTCTGTTACATGGATTCAATGTGTCCAGGCCTTGAATCAGTTTGAACAGACTTTTCTCAAAACTGCTTGTAAACAGACCTGCTTTTCGTTGATAAAGCAGCAACATGACAATGATTTATCGAAGCCAAACTATTTCTAGTTAGTAACAGAAGTTTTAGGTATTTCTCTGAAGTAATACAAGCTGTATGCGACCATAAAGGCTTTTCCGAAGTTAAGCAACAATAAATTGCGTCTGCACACGCTTGCCGATGCTGGGCACGCAAACGCGTAAAGTCATCAATCGTCATAAGTGCGTCGCGAGTTCAGAAAATTCTTTTCAAGAAGTGTGTCGCTTTGAAACTTATGAAACACTTGTTTCCGTTCGGAGTAGAGATGTACTGAAATCGCAGATGAAATTTTTGTAGAGGTCTGCGACTGGTGCAGGGCACCAAGAAGGGTCCACCAAGATTGAAAGGTTAAGAACCACTGCTCTAGACAGCAATAACGAGACAATAAAGTCGCCAAATTAAATACACACTTTTCTTTTCAAGTTGAAATTTCCAAAGGGAGAGTAGACTAAGTTTATAAATACCATTACATTGATAATGTATTTCTCGTATTTGGCCGACACATAAAAAACTATCTTCTGGATCCAAACAATCGCATAAAAAAACGAAACGATTGCAACCGTTATCGGAAACAAAGGACCATTGAAGAAAACACTTACATGGGTACAGTGTAGCGTTTACAAAGCATGGTCACAGAGTCTGCCGTCAGGCAGATGCGAATGCTACAAACATTGTGGCACTAAATTTCACCTTTCCAATAAACACCCTTCTAAAAGTTTTTCTTCAGAGATAGCTTGAAACCTTGCAACCAAACAAACCCCGGAACCTGATTTTAACCAACCCGGGTGATTTACCTTTAGGTAGAGGAACCTAACACCATCAACAGCCAGGATTTAAAAATAACCCCTGCGCCCTGAAAACTTCTATTAACGGTACTGATGAGAGATAGGTTCCCCATATACAAATCCCATATCGAAAAACTAAGAGTTAAAGTGGCTTTTCGAAATAATATCTTACAGAAACTGGAAAACTCTGATTAGGGTGCCCTTCCAGATACAATGCGGTCAACACTGCTTTAGCCTTATGCTATTCGATTGCAGAATAATTATGCCTGTCCAGTGTGGGAACGCTCGGCACATGCCAAGAAAATCAATCCCATGTTGAACCAAAGCTGCTGTTTGATTACAGGCTGTCTCAAACCTACCAACATCACGTTGCTACTCATTCTGTCTGGAATTGCTCCTCCCAACATTAGAAGAAGCGTGACCATCAGAAAAGAAAGATCTTGTCAGGACATGGATTGAGACACCCACTACATGGCCAAACCCCAGCACGCAGACGATTGAAGTCAATAAAATGTTTCCTTGCTTCAGTTGTCCCACTGGGTCAAGATGAGGTTGCCACCAACGTGCAGGTTCAACTGTAGGAGGAGCTGGAAGCCGGGCTGACACCGGCCAATATGGAGTTTTCTCCCACAGAAGGCCTTCCTCTCTGAAAGCACGAACCCTGGAAGTATTGGCGATGCCTTTATGGTAACATTTATTTTAGGTCTATTTTATTTAAGGTATAAAAATGCTTCAGAGCCACCTGCAACCGACTCTATAGCGCCTCATAGCGAATGCAAAAAGCCGAATGCCAAAAATTAAATGTTATGACAACGTCAATGATCCCCAGCTGCGATGATGGCGGTGATCTCTAGCAAACAAAAAGCAAGACAAGGCTACATTTGCATCAAGTCAATCGGCATGGTCTGCTTTTCAACAGAAAAAGTCAGACAAACAATGAATGCCTGCTATGGTTTGCAACGGTGCTCACAAACAAAACAACGAATTCTTTATGCGGTGGACTCTTCTATTACGGCACAAACTCAGACATTCTTTTTCGGAAGGCGGTAGAACAACGCAGAATCACGTCGCGACACGATACCACAGACACAACACCGCATCATTATCACAAACACTCAACATACTTATTTTGTACGATATCATTCAGTACCGTTTTTAACTCCTTAAATTTGAATTAAACCTGGTAGGCTACCCTTGGTTCCAATTTAGCCCAAATTTGGGGGGCTTCTGTAGCGATCGATTATTTCATCATATAAGTTTCCCTTTCTTTTACTATTGTAAACTAGTTTAACTTAAATTTATTTCCTAAACATTCTGTAATTTTCCATGCAACTGCTCCCGAAGAAAATAGGAAAAAGGGAACAGAAAATAAAGTGATTTGTTCGCATTTGGCGAGAGCTCAATCAGACCAGCTCAAGCTGAGGTCAGTTCCGAAAAGGGAAAATAGATTATGTAGTATGTAACAATTTGGACGACTGTTGAAATGTGAAAATTCGTAACCTTTGTTACGTTATTCTACAATGTTTAAATTCATTTTTGCTATAAACCTACAACATTATATGAACACCTTCTGATAACTAAAAATTATAATTCGAATACCGATAATAATTGTGTGGAAATTAGTTCATGGAGTCAGATAGCTAAATTAGATAAGTTAGATAGAATATTTATTAGGTAGTCAGACAGCCTTAATATTAATTCAAATATAAACAAAATATCCTTATACGTTAAATATAACCTAAATAAATTGTTACCACACCTTAACCACTTAAGCACTGGCATTGGAAGATGTAGGCCTAACACGATAATGCGACACTAGGGGTATTCCTTAAGAAGTACAAGATTTAAATGTGGATAGAGGTAAACAGTGCAACATCTCTTAGAATTCCCTGTTCTAAAAGCAAGCTGCTCTACACATGATTTAGGCGAGTTCAACGATAGAGCAAGAGCTTGCGTGATGCTCTGAGCTACAGCCGTTGTCCATGTGACACACGAAGAAGAAGATCAGAGATATGTTTTTCTGTCTACAAATTATGGCTAGTTGCCTTAGTTTTATAGCAAGTTTAGATAGCAACCTACAAAATTACAGTTTTCATTTTAACTCTGATTATTTTTCAAATTTTCCTTTTATTCCACTAACCGAATGATGAGATGTTGATCACAACTAAGCCCAGCCTTGTCCCCGTTGCGCCTTTTACCAGTGATGCGTCTCTGCTCATTCTTGCACTGAGAGCGCCAGATGTGTTCCTCGGATCGTCAAAGAAAGCCATTTCTTGTCGCAAGATTGTTTCCAAAATTCGTTTTCGCATTCTTATAGTCAATTCAACTCCAGATTTAGCAAAAAGAACTGCCTGCCAACATTGAAAAGCAAAAACATGCAAGCCAGAATGAGCATCAGTCAATCTGTCATTTAGTAGGTTAAATTAGGGCATGATGGTCTTTCGTAGAACAAAAAGAAGTTAAGAATAAAAATATAGATAAAATATAGACACATTAAAGTATTGTTTATAGTGGCTAGAACATTAAATCATTTATTGTATGATTGTTTCTCTGAATGGAGAAAATCTCTTTCCACAACACAACCTTCCCTAAGTGCTTTAGAAAGATTACATTATCATCAGCTCTGTATTAACAGAGATGTCTCTATAGGCTATCCGTTTAAGGAAACCTGCCTGAAACCTGAAAACAGTTTCGTATAGACAGTAAAAGTTTTACAAACAAAGGTGTGAAAAGTATAAAGTTTTATCCATATACTTTCAATCAATCAACAATAAATTTGCTGTCTAAGTAAAGATTAAAGAACAATAGCCTAAGCTAAGGTATTAAAACAAACATAATCTAAGTTTTCTCAGTTATGTTTGTTTAATAGTTTGAAAAAGTAACCTCTCTACCCAAACTGTATAGTAAGATATTACCTTGACAGGAAAACCAAAAAATGATCCAAATGCTAATGCAACCATTATTTGGAACAGGAATGTCCCTTGCCTGAGTTGTTCTTGAGGAGAAGCAATGGCGAAGTAACCAATGAATTGCGCGTGTATCCAACCGCTTATAGGAAGTATAGAACCATTCAGGAATGCCAACACACAGCCACCTATAAGAGACAATAAAGTTTGATGTTGATGTGGTTTCACACTTAAAATAGTTAATTTTATTGAGTAAACGGTTTATCACACATTTCAAAATGATAAAAATAAATAAATCAAACAACAAAAATATTTTTCTATATTATAACCTAGCCTACTGCTTTTGCATTAATACAGTGGGCTAAACTCTTTGATGTTGTTTGATTTGATTGAATCTTTATCCTCTTAGTTACTGAGAAAGGTTCTTGCAGAGCTAAATCCTGGTAGTTTCGCATACTTCTAGAGCAGTGGCTCCCAACTTTTTTTTTTTGGCGGACCCCTTTGGTACCTTCGAAGTAGTTGCGGACCCTTAAAAAAAATTATCTGAAATTTTGGTATATCGCTTCTCCTATAATGGAATCAAATGTTTCATAAGTTTCGAGGCGATACACTTAGAAAAAGTTGCTGAATTCGCAACGCACTTATGACGATTGATGACATTGACGAAGTTATGTTATGAGTAAGGCAACCAATTTTTTGACATAAAACCTTGAAATTTTGACTTTTTAATTTACAAATTTTGACCGAATTTTGACCAATATCTTTCCGCGTTTGCAACTCAAATGCGAAATTTCAAAGCATATTAGACACCACCATCATGGAAGCCTTCCACAATATCTCTTACTTTTGGTAGACTTCTTGAATAATAGAAAGAAGCTTTCAACCAAGTGCCCCATCTAGTTACAGTTGGCTGTGGAGGTTGGCCAATGGTAGTAAAACTAGCTCTTCTTGACCTGTTTTTAATGGTCACTGCTTTAACCATGGCAACCAACTCATCAACAGTAGGGTAGTTGGCTAATATTCAATCGCCAGTAGTGGGCGAAACAAGATTATTACCGCAGAAATTGCAACAAATGGATTATTACGTCAAAAAACAACAGAATTTGCAACACAAAATCAGTACCTGTGTAACTTCAATAAAATATCAATAGAGAGAAGAAACACTATGGTACGTTAAAAGAAAATTTTGACCTAACCATAAAATTTGACTTTTTTTTTACTTAATAACTTTGAAACCTCTCTTCGTGTCAGCCTGAAATTTAGTTTATGGACGTTTTATAAAGTTTGAACAAGGCAAAAAAATTTTGACTTTATTGACTTTTGGTTGCCCTAGTTATGAGCTATTTGTTGGCACACAGCACCAAGAATCAGTAATTTATATGTTGATTAGACGTTTTTCAATAAATTTTATCAAAAATCAATAGAATTTTGCGACCGTTACAAACAATTTCTCCCTGTTTTCATTTCTAATCAATATTAATTCGTTATAATCTTTGTCATTGCAAAACTGTAAGTGGTGATAAACTGCTGACTAACGTTTGCATTTCTAAGTTAAGCATTAATCAATAGACTGCTGTCTCAAAATAATTAAGTTGAACAAAGCCTTATTAAAATATTAATTCATTTATATGATATTTTTTTCGTTAAGAAACCAAACCTTTAAACTTTTAAACGGACATCGCACAAGTTCGTTGGGAAGTACAATTTGAAAATAACGGTAATAAACAAATAAAGCGCAACCAACCAATTTTTAAATTTCGTAATTTATCAATCATACTGCAAATTCGGAAACTTTCACGGACCCCCTGAAATCGCTTCGCTGACCCACGGTTAAGAACCACTGCTCTAGAGGCTTTGATGCACTGACGCAGGCCCGGCTACCGAGATTGACCGAGTGAAGTTTCCGATTGTTGAAGTCTTGTTACCGGGGAATTATTCCATCCATTGGATGCCGCTGAATGGAGAGCAGTCCTTAGAATGCGTTGCTCAAGCGCACAACCCGAGAGTCGAACCGGCGCAGCTTGATCTTGAAGCTTGTTCGTTCCGGAAGTCACGCGCTAACCAACTGAGCTATCAGGCGGAGTTTCTCTTTTCTGTAATTTTTTTGCCTTAACCTATACGGTTTGCTGTTTGCACTTGAACCAAATTACTGCATATTCATCAAAGATCTTCTTTCTCCAACATAGATGTTTAAAAGCTTAGAACCGTATGAGGGATACATGAAGAGATACTTCCACATGAGTTGAAGTAAATTAAAACATTGAATAGCCTACTAAAACACATTTTAACTGTGGGATTGGTTCTTACTTTAGAACTGTTTTCATGTAAGTAAATGTATTTACTTGCTATGTACAACCATTCTGGCTTATTCATTGACATTACTCTTGAAAATGAAAACTTTGGTAGATTTTTAAGTTCTTGCTGCAATTGCGATTCCACTTTAATTGTTTGCTTCGTTGAGTAAATCGGGATTTCATGTTGGGTTTCTAAGAAAATATTCCTTGTATAAAGATATGTAAATCTATAGAATTAGCTGTAAACTAATTGAGCAATTTACGTGACATTAACTTTTCGTTGGAGAAGATACGTGTCTTTGGCTGTTGTATAATGTTGGCAGTTGCACTGCCTTACAAACGATTGCAATCGCTAGTGTGGGTTTATCAACGAAAATAACATTGTACAGTGTCCATTTGTAGTTAAAATAGTGTTTTGTACAAAGCAATCCATTTATAACAATTATAACAATTATAACAATCCAATTATAACAACAATCAACGAAGAAAATGTATCAACTGTTAAAGTAAAATAACAAGGGGCCTTGTATCTTGATTTCAAAGCTAAGCCTAGAATGAAACGTTGCAACATTCATGCAAACTTTACAGTAGAACCACACAAGCCCACTAGTAAGTATTTGATTCCTACCAAAGCTTAACAGTCTGCTAGTTATTTGTAGCCATAATCGCACCTCGTTTATCCAAAATTCTAAAAACTGGAAATTCTATCGAAACTACTGTAGAACTGATAGCTACAAATTTATTTCCATTATTATAGCCCTTTAGGTCGGACACATTCATGTTTTAATCCGGCAGAAAAATTTATTAATCCTAATTCTGTAAAAGAAGTCATTTTATAATAGCAATAACAGATAGGGGAAGGTTTGGTTAGTTGAGCCGGCTAACGGTTGATCCATCCGGTTTTATCGCAACGTCGTGCATGATTAGTCAACCGTTTCATAACGAAAATATGGAAAAACTTGAAGTCCATCAGCACATGTAGTTTTAGGGATTTTCTTCAAGCAGAAAAATTGTGAATCAGTTAAATGTAAAATGGTAGGTAAAAGTAGTTTTGAGAAAAATAGGAAATGTGTTATTTTTTCCTACGATGTTTCATCGTTGTCTTAATGGAAATACTGGGATAGGTGAGGGTAACTTACTCTTTGTTTTAATAGTTCTCGTTGCTTGATTAGCCAGTTGGTTCTTGGCAATTTTTCATGAATTTTGAAAATGGCGGCGATGTTAACAGTTGAGCCACTTGCAATGTTCACGGTTGAGCCATGCCTTTATCATAAGGAATGTAGTTTATGAGCCGATGGTCCTTACGTACTGCCCTAATTTTGTTGTACTGTAATGTAATTGATGCGTAGAACTGGTGTCTTAGCCGGGGGCGGTCCACTACCCCCCTTAAACTTCCATAAGAGTAGTTTTTTCTGTAAAGCGCCAGTTTGAGGGTAATTTTTTTAGCACTCCCCCCCTTATATTTTTCTCGATAGCAACGCCACTGGTTGCTAATGTTCGTTTTCTTCACAAAGTTCGCGAAATCGTTTCAGAAAGGTAAAAGCACCTTCGTGCAAAGTTTCCTATTCAATGATTCTCGGTGTTTTCAGAAATATAAATTTCTGTTCGTTCAGTGTTCACTGTTCTTTCATTTTAAGACACTAGACACAATACACAGTTTAAACTTTTTTTGATTGTTTATTTGCAAGATGTTCAAGAGAAGAGTTTATTGTGTTTGATGCAGATTGAGCTCTGTTTTGGGATATCTTTTCGAAGTGAAATAATGGTGGATCAACCGTGAACAACGGGTGGCTCAACCGTGAAATTTAGGGTATCATTTGAGCCGGCTAAATTTCAATTTTAAAATGCCGATAAATGATATAAATCGGGGTCAGTCGCAAACACAAACTTGTTCACAAGAACCGCATAAGACTGAAATTTATCATGATGGATTCGGATTTTTGGTAAAGTTTGTCGTTAAATTTTTATTGCAGAAAAATCGATTTCTGGCTCAACTAACTAGACCTTCCCCTAACATACTTTTTTATGAGTGTAGGCTACTGTACTGTAGAATAAGTTTCAGTGATGATGTCGATCTTTATCAATTTAGTCATCACCGAGTTTTCAGGTTGTTGGAGCTAGAATTTTGCCGAAAACATTTGAACTTTCCTTATTTGTTAGCTTTGTATTGTTGAAATAACGTTATTCAATCCCGTTAGTTGTCTACTATCTGTTTGTTTCTTTGCTTTTAAGATCTGTTTGTAACCTTAATCTTTTTACAAAATTAAAACGAGATTCAAAGCTTGAAAATGAACCATGATAACTTATGATTTTCAATCGTCTTGTTTGTTCGGACTGCTTTTTATATCTTGAGAAAAATGATGCCAATTGTTTCGGTTAGTTATTTTAGATACCGGTACCTTGGTAAAATGACCATCGTGACAAAACAAAGTAATCTAGATGAACCAGATGACAATATATATGAAGCTTGCTTCAACGAAGGAAAGAAAGCATTCGAAAAAATACCTGACTTGTGTCGGTGTCTATCAATGACGTCATCTTTTGCAGCATCACTCTCTTGATCAACTTTAGACTGGGCGCTATAGAGAGAAAAATAAACACCATTTTTGTTCTTCATAAGCTCATCATGAGATCCTACTTCCACTACTTGTCCCCTTCGCATGGCAATTATGTTGTCAGCTCCTCTAATAGTTGACAAGCGATGAGCTACTATGATCGTTGTACGTCCTGTTGATCAAATATCTTACAATCAAGCACATGTCAAAGTTTAATTGTAATTTCAAATTAACCTCGAAAGATTTATTCATTCCCTTGCTCATTTGTGTTATAATGTTGCCACCCAATGCAATGATATTTGAAATGAAATCAGTTTGAAAACGTAATCAGTCGGCATAACAAAAACTAGGTTATACAACATTAAAAAACAGCAATAATAAACGTATATTATATAATAATAATATAAACAAATAATCAATAAAATCAACATTCTGTCACCGGCTTAAAACAGCCAGAAAACCGTTGAGTGGTGGCCAATCGTCCATATCAACGCAAGTGCAGTAAAGAATACCTTTGTTATAAAATCTGCCTTGGCAAAATTACAATATATCCTTGACGTCCACTAAACACTTGCTAATTTTCTGGTCAATGAAGTTTACCTAAAACAGGTATTTTGCGGAAAGAGATTGCATGTTTGACAGACTGAAAACTTATGCCAAAACAAGGATGTTGATCAGAATGATCACCTCAACAATACTTCAGAGAAATGAAGTTAATTAAAGTACAAGAATATGAAAAAGATAAAAGGACATTCACTAGCTAGCCTATTAAAGAAAGATTTTTGCGATTGATCAGACTTTTAATGAAACAGTTCTCTTGTATCAGCTACTCACCCGTGGCGGCCTTTTCTAAAGCTGCTTGAACCAATGACTCGCTTTCTCTATCCAACGCTGATGTAGCTTCATCCAGGAGCAAGATTTTTGGATTTCTAGCGATCGCCCTTGCAATTGCTATTCTCTGTTTCTGTCCTCCACTTAACTGTCCTCCACCTTCACCCACCAGTGTGTTGAATTTCTGTAAGAAAAAATTAATGTAAATCTAAAAGTTCGTGATGAAATCAAATAAGCAGACGACATTGCCGAAAAAAGCTTGCAATGGAACTTTCATCATTTTGGCAAGAAGTAAAGTTCACCCTTGTTTGAGATCATCAGTGGTAAAGATCCATGTTGTCTTGAGCAGGAATCGAATGCCGACTTGATGGAAATAGTTTCGTTAGATTCCAGCCAAACAATTTCCATCAAGTCGGCATTCGATTCCTGCTCAAGACAACATGAATATGCATCACTGATGATCCCAAGCTAGGTTGAAACTCGAGTATGGCGTCTTGCATATTCGTTCGATCGGGACATTTATGATGTTATCACATTTGGAAGTAATTGTAATTGAAGCTGTAATTTGAAAACTTCAGAACAATGTAATTATAATTAAAAAAATTGATATTTTAATTGTTATGTAATTGAACTGAAAACTGTGTAATTGATCCAACTCTGCTTGAGATGAGAGTTTTTGCGCAGTGACACCCAAATGATGGCGGTACATTAGCAATTTTGTGATGACCTGAAGTCCTGTAGTTTGGAGCAGAAAAATATTGACAAAGTAATAACATAAAAAGATTTAGGCTGCAATGACTAAATTACAGAATTTAGGCAATTTTTTCCCTTGTCATCATGGGATGTAAAAACTTTTGATCAGTCATATGTCACGAGCGAAGGAAATCCTTGCACATCAAAAATAATTATAGGCCTAAATGAATATATTGTGCGAAACTTTGAAACAGATTAGGATTATCTAATAAAGTTGCCTACTTTGGGATAAGTTGTTTTTCTGCAGTGTGATATAAGAACGCACCGTGCATTAAATTTTAAGGATACTATACATTTTAGAAGTTTGGAAGACAATGATTGCCAACGTCTGTATCAGATCAGGCGCATAATCATCATAATACATTTCAAGTACAGTACACAACCGCAGTGAGTGTGAGATCTTGTGTAAGCAGTGAGCTGACCGACAATAGCCTTAGCCATTACGCCACGACGACAAATTTACAAAATGTTTTAGGCTACCTTAGGAAATTTCATGATGAAGTTATAAGCGTTTGCTTGTTTTGAAGCTTCGACTACTTCTTCATCAGTTATTCCTTCACGTCCCCAACGAATGTTTTCTGCAATCGTTGTAGCAAAAAGCACAGGCTCCTGAGAGACAACTCCAATTGTATCCCGATATTTTCGTAGATGCAACTTCCTTATGTCTTGGCCACCAATTGTTATTTCTCCACTCTAATGAAACAATTTTTTTCATTAAACGTTGCGAACGAGTGACTTATGATGTAGCATGTAGATTTAACAGAGTAAACCTGAACTAAAGGTTTTTTTTCTTTCACTTTCATTTTATCAATCAAGCCCATACTCTTGAATCTTGATGGTTTCATAAATGCAGGTCACGGCAATGCATTATCACATCACTGCCTCTTTTGTTATTGAATAAAGTTAACATATGAATGTAAAATAATTATCCTACTTAGGCCATGTTATTTGATTTCATTTATATTTACGTGCTTCAAAATGTAGATACTAACAACCTATTTTAACCATCGATGACTTACTAACTACCTGTTTACATTTACTTGATTTGGTGTTATACAATACAAAGCAACTTGGAAGAAAAATGTTAGGTTTGTTAAAATACAAATAAGCTTATAACCACGAAACCAAGGGAAAACTCTTGTAACCACGAATAATAACTATATTTTCCAATAACTACTTACGAATAGCCTACTTAGCCTTATAATAGCTGAGTCAAACAAAAGTCATGAAATACCAATGGATTCCAACATTTTGCAAAATAAGCCAGAATCAAGTTTTCTAAAAACGGATATCCTACAGTTTGACATTTTGTACGTACAGATGCATCTAACCGCAATAATGAAATACGGCTACAGCCATTAGCATAGCGTGACTCATTTGATTGTGGGGAGGGGCACTACGAAAGCACAAATATTTAACTTGACATGAAAATTTAGCCACAGACAATTTTGGTTGTTTAATATTCCAAATTTTATGTGTATAATACTCCAGCACTTATATGCAACATGTTTCGTTGCGCCACATGCTGACGATCAGTGTGACTACTAGTACTACCGGTACCTTTCCAGCAATTTTAAAACTTTGAAGTGGTTGTATTTCAGAAACTGATTTTATCTATTTGTAGCTGGCTAGCTTGTAAGAGGTTGGGCAGGCTCTGACTTGATAATTAACTTACAGTAGCCCAACGTTTCTCAAAGTGGGCGAAATCGCCCCCCTGGGGGCGATTTCGAGCGCCATGGGGGCGAAAAAATCAAAGGGGGTCAATCGGGGGGCGAAAATACTCGAATGGGGCGAATTTATTAAACCACCAATAACAGTCCAACGCGCAAACCATTTACTACAAATAGATGAATTAAAAGAATAACAATCTTCTTGCATCTTTTACATTTAAAACCATCTCCGGATCTGCATGTCACTTTCTTCATCTTTGCACATCTTTCATAAATGAATGTAAAACATAAAAACAGTAACAATGATGATGATGGCGTATGAGCGATCTTTCCAGGCTAGATTGGAGGGCAGGAAATCTTCAGCCAATCAGCAGTCTCGTCGTCCAGGACCCTCAGACCATGCGCACCGTGTGGAGGCCGGTGGGTTAGGCAGTGGTGGATGACATGGTCTGCGGTCTGTTCAGTGGCACCACACTCGCATTCTGATGAAGGAGCCAGGCCCCACTTGTGCATGTCCGAACGAAAGCGGCCGACGCCAGTTCGCAGGCGGTTAAGCCTGACCCACGCAAGCCTTGCGAGAGACATCCCTGGTGGACGGGGATCGGCGTCGGGTATGAAGTCACGGAGCGTGAAGGTGTGATTTTGCCACTCCGTGTTCCACATATGGTTCGTCCAGTGTGCCGCACTTAAACCAAGTTCTTCTGCATTCTTAAGTAGTTGTTGTGCGGCAGGCACAAAGGGGCGTCTTGATTTCAGCCGCTGCTTTATAGGTGGTGGTCTCTTGAATGTTGCATGGAGGAGATGGTCGGGGTCTAAAGCTCGGCGAGCGAGAGAAATCGTGGCTCCTTTACGGCGTAGCTCAGCGGGTTGGATGCCTGCTAGGATGGGTAGGCAGTCCGTTGCAGTGGGACGCAGGCATCCAGTCACAGTAACAATAAAAACAGGTGATAAAAGATCTACCATCCTCTTCAACGAAATGCGTAAGCTGCTTGGTTATGACAATGCTCACAATATTACAGCTAATGCCAATCTTAAAAATTTATTCTTGGAGAGTATGCCTTCACAGAATATTCATCCAACTTGACCGACAATGTATCGCTGCTGCTGCTTGGATAGTGCGTTTTGTTCGTAATATGAAAACAATAAGAAATGATTTTTGCGCTCAATCTTTCTACAGATATTCGGGAATCAAGCATCTTTAATGCAGTGAAAAACTTCTACGAAGAGAAGGGGATTCCACTGAAGAAAATTCTACAATGCACAACTGATGGTGCTCCGGCAATGGTTGGAAAGCATCGAGGGTTCATTGCACTGATGAAAAGAGCAATTCCTGGACTTATTGCAATACATTGTGTAACTTATCGTTGCGCGAAAAAAAAAAATTCACCGTCAGTATTTGGTTGCCCGTAATCTAGTCCTGAGCTGCATGAATCACTGAATATTGTGATAAAATGCGTCAATAAAATAAAAGCGCATGCTCTCAACGACAGATTATTTCGTTTACTTTGTTGCCAAAATGATGAACAATTTGAATGTTTTTTATTGCATTGTATAGTATTGCATACCGCGGTAAGATGGCTTTCAAAAGGTGCTTGTTTGAGCCGCTTTTGTGCCCTTTTTGTGTTAGTTACCGTATCGAATTCCTATCAAGCACTGACGCTACATTAGCTAAAGATGTGATACCCTTAAAGAATGACATCGCATATTTGGCGGACATTTTCAATGCCATAAACGAAAGTTGGCCTAAGCAAAAAGGCCTAAGCTTCAGGCAGAAATGATAACTCTCATCAAGTGCAAAAGCGTGATTATAGCCTACCTCATTTATTTCAAAGCTATCTTTATTCAAACAAAATTTGGTCAAAATGTCTTAACTCAGTTTCCCAATTTGAGCGAGAATGTTATTACAAAAGAACAACGGCAAAAATACTGCTCACATTTAGACATGCTTCATAAAGACATGAAACTTCGCTTTGCAGATCTCGTGGACCTCCATGTTCCAAACTGGGGGGTACAACTATTTTCTACCGAACCCACAGATACTGTAGAAGTGGAACTTCAAGAGCAGTTCATTGATATGCAAACAGATGATGAGTCAAGAGTGAAATTCAGAAATGATCGATACGATTTGTTGTGGTGCCAGGTTGCTGGAAAATATGAGCTTCTCTGGAAACGGGGACGCTCTCTAAGTCCCCGTCTGGAAAGAAGCTAGAATGTCGATTTTGTCGTTTCCTACTTCATACATATGGTTGAAAAGAGGTTTTCGGCTGTAACATTAATGATTTCAAAGCAAAGAAATCACTTGCTAGTTCATAAACGGGATGATCTTCGACTCTATCTTACGAAGATGTCGCCAAACATTTCAAAACTTTATAAAAGTTGGCAAGCTCATCCATCCCATTGAACATTATCATGTTACTGTCAATTTCGTTGATTAAATTCCCAAAACTAAATTTGTCTATCACTTTATTATCAATGTTTATTTTACTTGACAGAATTAGGGGGGCAAAATTTTATTTCAATAACGAAAAGGGGGCGATGAACTAAAAAAGTTTGAGAAACACTGCAGTAGCCTATATTATTACCACCAAGATAATGATGAGATGTTATCTCCGTGGTAACGGTAGAACTGCGAGCATTACGTTTTGCAAACCATACCGGTGTAGCCTTCGCGTTAGCCGTTAAGACTTTTTCAATGGTGTGCACTTTGCACCGTTGTGTCTAACGGTGGTACACTTCAACTCACAGTTGTTTGTTTTTTTGAGTTTATGATTAAGTTTATATTTTTCTAAGTTTATATAGGCCGAGTAAGAGTTTATTTCATGTAAGTTAGAATGCTTTTAAAGGATTAATACTGGTACCGGTACCCTACGCATTGCTATTGGAATCGATTGACTGTTCCCGTGAACTTTGAGCCTAAAAACACTTTATCTTTTCATGCAATACCAATAGACGTGTAGCCTACCAATCCTTGAGCTAAAAGTTTCATTTGAAATAAGCCTTACGGTCGATAAGAAATTAATAAATCACCGTATTGTCCTTTTCAATTATACATTAAACAATAATGAAAGAGAGCGAGATAAAAGATAACCTTAACTGGCCACCGAAGTGGAAATTGCTCACACAGTACTTTCTAAGTAGAAAGTTATAAGATGATTTTATATTATCCTACTCCAATAAACTCACTGAGCTGTTGTAGAACCTCTGAATCAATTGAACAATTGTACTTTTTCCAGCTCCGCTCTCTCCAATTATGGCGACACGTTGTCCACATTTCACATTAAAAGAAACTTCTTTTAGTGCCTGAAAGAGTTGGCGTTATTAAGCTCGTTTTCAATCATATTGGCTAAACATTATAACTATGAAAAGTTAATCAATCGTCCTGTTGAAATTAATTCACATAGGCACACAAAAGTTACATACCGTTGCACCAGGACGTGTCGGGTATTCAAAATTAACATGATCAAAGACTATGTCTCCACTTTTTGGATTTGGCTCGGCGCCATCCTCAGAGAAAATGTCAATGTCTGGCTTTCGATCAATGCATTGAAACACTTTGAAAGCAGCAACTTTTGCGTCAATTGTATGTTGAAAGATACTGATTGCCTGTTAATTAAAATTGTACTGTTATAAGTAATGGAAATATATTTTGGTTGAAGGCTATTGATTGTTTTCCAGGTTTTCCATATAGCCTACATTAATAAAATGTGCTTTGTTATTGTAGGCTACGCATACTTAGCATCCAGACTTTTTTAGGCTTGTACACTTAGTAGGCTACTTAGTAGCCTACTTAGTGGATTGTCACATCTACCATCTTGGTTTGTGATTGGAAATTATTAGACGTTAAGAAAACCTTTCAATTTTATTTTTTTGAATATGAATATATATGTAGGGATTAAAAAATTAGGTTGCTTAAACGGAAAGGCAACATTCGCATACAATTTCCAGCAACATCATGAGTCACGATCCAGCAAGACTGGCCGAGTTCAACGATGGAGCAAGAGTTTGCGTGAGGTTGTGTATTAGGCTGTGTGATACACAAAGATGTTGCTTGCTCATACCAAACCGCGCTTTCACACATTGAATTGACGCTCATAGTAATCAGCCCTTTGGCAGAACTGTGAACTATTGATACTAGTGAGCGAGAGATCTAATAATTTGCATATATTGTATCATATTTTGCAAAAGCATCTTCAAATGTCTTCAAGAGCTTTTTCCAAATTACGCAAATTTTGTAACACTTTTCCGTTTTACAACACACCATTGTGAAACGGCGCATACTTTGAAAACCCAGCTACGACTAAAGTGACTTATCCAAAGATGCAACAACTTTATGAAAGGGCGGTTAGAATAATAGTTGGACCTACATATTGCAACCAGAATCAGCTTTTAAACGACGCTTCAATTTCCCAGCTATTCTCCCTATACTGTATTGTAGGGTTTAGGCTGTAAGAGAGGAACAAAATCCAAAATCAGTTGTAAGAGGAATGCATTAATAAGGTTAGGAACCACTGTTCCAAGCATTTCAAAGATCTGAGCTCAATATATTTAGAGCAAAATTGCCCAGCATGAAATTGTTTTCAGCGGTGGATTACGTAAGGAGTTAGCTTCAGTAATATAACAAGTACCTGACCAATAGCTGCTGAAGCCAACATGACACCAGAAAAAGATGTAACAAAATCTGAAAGTCGAATCTCTTGAGCAATTACTAGTCTGCTGCCAAACCAATACACCACTCCCCAGACCAAAATGGTTAAAGAATTAATGGTTCCGACGAAACAACCGAACAAGAATCCTCGTTTGATTTCGATTGGTCTGACAGAGTTTAAGTTTTTTGAATATCTGAAATAATTATACCAAACAATATGTTTTCAAACTGCGCATTATCAACAAAAATGTGTCAGAATAAACATGTTCATGATCAAGATAACTTTTTATGGTCAAGTACTTTTGTAATTTTCATTGCGGAACTGTTTTACTCAACCTTTGAAAACTGATTAAACTATGTCAGGATTCAGCAGACGTATGGAAAGCAATTGATAGTTTTACACATGCCTACTCTTGTTATGTACGGCATAGCCTACATTATTCTAATCTTTATTCTGTTCATTCAAAGTCCTATCACATTCCAATGTTTTCTCATAATTTCTTTTATGCTATAATTTGCTAGATCGCAATTATAGTGTATATGTAGAACTCCATAATATTCGTCATTAGAGACTTAGCCTACTTTTACAGCCCTTGACTAAAAGTTTTTAGAAACGTTTTCACAAATTTATCAAATTCTCACTCACCTTTTCATTTCTTTTTTCTGACAACCGAAAGCAGTTACTGTTTTTATGGATGATAATATTTCTTTTGAAATTGAACCTGCTTTTGCATAAGCTTGTCTTTCCTTCTTTGCATAGACAAACGTAACCTAATGCAACACCTCTATCAATTCATCACACACTTAGTCGAGAATATAATAGGGTAGGTACAAATAGTTTCTCTCTTTTTTAATAGTCTATAATATCCTTATTGTCACACACAAACCCACCACACTCCCCCAATCATGATTATTGTATGGCCAGAGATTTGATATTATAGCCTAGGCTACTTATTTCGAAGACAATGAAGTAGCGCTATTTTTGTAAGTTAATTGACTTTAGTTCAAATTGTACCGCTACGACAACAGTAGCCTACTGTAGCCTGCAGTAGTCTTCTAATGTAGCTTGTAGCAGTGGCGGATTTAGAACGTAAATTATGGGTGGGCCTAGGAAATATCTTGGTGGGCCTTCACCAATAATGCCACGGCGGGCCAGCATACAAAAACTTAGTGTTACCGGAGCTTCTACACAAGGCGGAGTCTCCTAGGTTTCGAGTTAAAAAAGTTGATTATATCATCATCATCCGAACTGTCAATGAGTTGTCTCTCAAAAGACAAAAGTGTCAAGTTGTTAAGGCGTCCAGTCAGCGTAGATGATCTCAAGCGCGTTTGGACCCTGTTTGTTGAGGAGAAAAGTCTCTCAACGCTGTAGGACGTTGAAGGCAGTGTTATGATGGTCCTTAAAACACTGTTCGACTTAGGGTGATTCATAAATTGAAATTTTTTTTAATTCAATGGGGCACCCTCTTGTATCGTGTCAATACCTGAAAAAATAATCCTGTCAAATTTTTAGAGCAATAGAAAGCATTTTTAAGGTTGCCACCGACTTTGAAAGCTGCACATAATACGCACATGGGTCATTCCATGTCAACTCAACAGGGTGTGCAAGCTCGATTCTCTTAAGATTTTCTTGAAATTTACACTAAAGTTTTATATTGATGTATAATGAACACAAAAAAAATTTCAGCTTATTATTTCAAGACGTTTAGAAATTACAGCCCTTCAAAGTCACCAAGGTCCCTCAAAATGCGTTCGCATGTAAATTTTCCTCCATGTTTGGGTCTTCATAACTTTTAATCTAAAGCATTTACAAAGCTGAAATTTGGTATTCTGATTAAGAAGCAGCCCTAGTATTCATATCTACCACCAAAATTGCTACTTTCAAATTAGTTTTAGATATAGAACCTTTCAAAAATTGAAATTTTTTACATTTGAAAATTTTTTATCAATTTTTGATGTCTGCTATCTCCCAAACCAATAGTCACAGAACTACCATTTTGCATATCATTTATCTATGCTAGTTGATAATTAGCCCCCATGAGACTGACACCAAACAAATGTGAAATTATTGAAGTTTGGAGGGTGTAAAGATGGTTCGGGCTTCATTTTTGCACCCTCCAAACTTCAATAATTTCACATTTGTTTAGTATCAGTCTCATGGGGGTTAATTATCAACTAGTATAGATTAATGATATGCAAAATGGTAGTTCTGTGACTATTGGTTTGGGAGATAGCGGACATCAAAAATTGATAAAAAAAATTCAAATGTAAAAAATTTCAATTTTTAAAAGGTTCTATATCTAAAACTAATTGGAAAGTAGCAATGTTGGTAATAGATATGAAAACTAGGGCTGCTTCTTAATCAGAATATCAAATTTCAGCTTTGTAAATGCTTTAGATTAAAAGTTATGAAGACCCAAACATGGAGGAAAATTTACATGCGAACGCATTTTGAGGGACCTTGGTGACTTTGAAGAGCTATAATTTTTAAACGTCTTGAGATAATGAGCTGAAATTTTTTTTGTGTTCGTTATACATCAATATGAAACTGTAGTGTAAATTTCAAGAAAATCGAAAAGGGTCGAGCTTGCACACCCTGTTGAGTTGACATGGAATGACCCATTTGTGTATTATGTGCATTGTGCAGCTTTCAAAGTCGGTAGCAACCTTAAAAATGCTTTCGATTGCCCTAAAAATTTGACAGAATTATTTTTTCAGGTATTGACACGATACAAGAGGGTGCCCCATTGAATTAAAAAAAAAATCAATTTATGAATCACCCTAGACTGTTCGTGTTCGGAAAATGTCACCAGGCTGTCCAGTACTTCTATTAATGTAAGAAAGTTTCCCCCATCCATTTTCCGTCTGATGTGTTGAATAAACACAGCATGTTCAGCATCTGCGATCTCAATGCCATACACCGCACACGGACCATTTAGAATGTTGTTTTTTTCGCCGAAAGTGGCAGATCCAGGTGCGAAAAAGGCCGTTGCTCTCATTAATCCATATGTGTCGTCCATAAAGCGGCAGTTTAACTCCGTTATCTGCCTGTCAAGAATACAGTTCCACAGCGCCCTTAAATCCTCATTGCTCTTGACAGCCGACGTTTTTCCCAGCGTTGGGTGACAACAGACTTGTGAAACTTCGAAGGCGGCTTGCGTTCACGAGAAGCAACCACTCCCCAGTTAGTTATCTCATGTTTTACCATCAGTTTGAGCACGTCACCAAAGTCACCCTTCGAATCCTCGCGGAAAGTTGCATATGTAGCCTACTTGGTTGTTCTAGTGTTAAACAGTAATACAGTATATTTTTTTTCATGAATCTGATTTTGGGTGGGCCCACTGTGAATCTGGGTGGGCCTGTACCAATCAGGCCCACCCGGTAGATCCGCCCCTGGCTTGTAGTAAGCTACGCTACGCACGAACTGTAGCCTTTCTTCACCCATGAGCCATCCAAATAAAGATAATTTGCCCAATTTGTAAAAGCAGTAGGTAGCCTATATGACCATTGACCAATGTGAACCACATTGTTAAACCATAAACAGTTGACCATATAATTTTAGACTGGGTTTAGATTACTCGGTGTCTATAATACATTACACCAATGCGGTTATCCCACCATGCAAAAACAGGCTTCAAAATTATGAGATGAATGCATGAGAATGTGTCAATCAAAATGTCTACCAGGAATAATTCAACTTCCTTTGTTATTCCGTAAATTATCCAGTCTCACCTTATTGAGTAAAACGGTAGAAACACCGATTGCAGGAGCTATGCTCAGAACGACTAATCCAATCTTCCAAGTATATACCAAAGCTATTGTCAGTCCCACAATGCTTCGGACTATATGTTGAAAAATTAAGGAAAGATTTGACCCGATGCCATCCTTGATAATGGCCACATTGCTGGGGATATAAAACATATATTGTTCTCAAACTTTTAAAGTAAAATTTCACTTGCATATAGGTACTCAAAAAAGTATGGAACTGACAAAGTTATATTGAAATTTAAAGATAGCTGTATGTGCTATATACTTGCACATAAAAGCTTTCAAAAAAGACTATAAGACTATGCAGAAATAAAATCTTTGGATTAGAAAAAAGCGTTTAGCACAACATAGCCTAGCCTAGAGTAAGCCTATGTAGTTTCATCCGTTTTTGATTTAGAGCCTGCTGGTGTTTATCGCAATTGAATATAGTTGTAGTCTACCACAGACAAACAAAGCACAACAACATAATAGAGTTGAGCAGGGCTGTGTGAGCACCATCTTGCTCCCTCCCAAAATCCACTACTGGGCCACCTATATTTAGTGATGGCTTTCAAAAATAGGACAGGAAAGCGTTAGATTATGGCCGCAAACTCTTTCAAGAAAAAATCAACACTCATCATTTCAGCAAAGAGTAAAAAACTTTCGGATTTTTTAGAAAAAGTGGTAGCCTAAATATGCTGAAAATGCAGTAGCGGATCTGAAAAAAGTTGAGGAAGGACCAAAATTTTACAAATCAAAATTGATAAAATAAATAAAAAATGCAAAACTTAATGTTATCAAACCAAATGATAAGTTTAAGTTACCTCCATACATGAAATTTGTTTAAATTATTTTGCATTGTGATTTTGAAAATTATTTTACAACACCTGTCACCTGGCACTAACAAAATTCTAAAAAAATGCGTTTAATGACAAATCTAATCTTGGTTTAGTTGCTTTTTAGCAGTGATGTACGCGCATACAAAAACGCCGTCATTGACATTGTACTGACGCCGCCAGCATAAACGCAAACGTTCGAAAAACCATACGCCGTATGCGTCAACGTAACTGGTAAAAAAAGTTGGCGGCATCAGTGTCAGCGCATACACTTGCGTAAACTAATTTTGTTTGCTAGGTGCCAAACATTCACACGGTATAAACCACTGGAAACAAACAAGTTTTATTTTGAATTTCCACGAAGAAACACAAGCATCTGAAAGTGTTCATCTGACATTTTGCTGTGTTTTGGTTCCAATATGTCTTTGGTTCCAATATGTTTTAGTTCCAATATGTTCCAATTAGAAAGTAGGCCTATGCGTTGACGCTATGCGCTAAAAAACCGCGAAAACTTTACGGCGTAGCCTCAAGCGCAAAATATCCACAAAAATGTGGCCGCAAGCGTTAGCGCAAACAAAAAGTCTACGCCGCAAGTATGCGGCGTAGAATTTGCGGCGTATACGTACATCTCTGCTTTTTAGCATAATGTTTTTTTTAGATGCACACTTTCTAAAACCAATAAATAAATACCATATAAACACCAGTAAATAGGCACCAGTAAAATACCATAGAAATACCGTGGCTGTAACTAAAAGTCATGTTGTAAGCTATGTCGCCAATTCATCAAATTACAATTGGATTTTGGTAGAAGGTTTGGTTCAAAATTTAAGTTAGGCCTGGTATTTAAACAAAATCAGTCATGACCACAGCATAGGCGTAGCCAGGGGGGGGCGAACGGGGCCATGGCCCCCCCCAAATTTTCAAAGTTTGGATTCCGAAGTTGAACCCTTTGTTGAAAATATAATATAATTTGTATAAATTTATATTGTTTTCCAAGACATCTGGCTATTAACACCCCCCAGGACTTGTTTTAGACACACAGAAAGACACCAATAAATTTTGCAAATCGTAAATCGCGCAAAGTTTACGCGATTTACGCTTATTTTAACTAATCTGTGGAAGCAATTTCAGAATCGCTTACTCTGTAGGGTTTTTGTGTAGCTGAGTTTTTTGTGTTCTCTAATTTTAGCCGCAGTTTTTGCCCGTTTGTGTGTAGATAAGAGCTACCTTTAATAAGTTAATAGCTGTTTATCTGCTAATAAGTTTCATACAAATATTACCCTGAAAGTGTTTCCAGAAAGCGTTATAATCCATTATTTAAGTGTAATTTTGCAAAAATTTTCCGGGGGAGCATGCCCCCGGACCCCCCTAGAATACGCGTGCCTTTGGCACGCTCTAACCCCCACCAGCTTTATTGCTTTCCTTGCTTAACCCACCAGGATGCACCACTGCACATCAGGTGGCGATGTCTTAAATCAAACATTTTGTCGTTCTCTTCAATTCATCAAATATTTGGCCCCCCCCAAAAATTTTTTCTGGCTACGCCACTGGACCACAGAGAGATTTCAATAATTTACTTCTTGAAAATTTTATAGCTTAGTAAGGCGTAGCCTTTCAGTAGACCAGAATTTCAAAAATCTGTCTAAGTGTCCCCACCTTCACCTATAGTATTTTCAGGGCACATGTTACTTTATAGTCTATCTCAAACAACATGGAAATTTATCAATTTATTTGTTTATTAACTGGGATATTTGTTTCTTTCGGAAAGTTGCATAATTTTGTTAGTTTTCAATGGGACAGAAAAACTCTTTAGGCGACTCCCTTAATCCACTTTTGAAACTGCACATGCTCATCATCGCTGATTATACAAATGAAATGTGGTTGAGAGAGCAAAGCGAGAAAAGTTTGCAAAAATGGAAAAAAATGAATTAATAATTATAAAATAAAAATAAAAATAAATTAAAAATGTTAGCTTACAAGTGAAATTAAAAGCCGAAAAACGCTCCACTTAATATGCGTGGGCCCCGAGGCGGAGGTGGGCCCCCAACCGAGTGTTTACGAAGCAGTTAATACGGCCTTGCATGATTTAAGCGTTTGATTATCGAGGTTCTGTAGAAATTTTTTTCTTTTTTAAGCAGTCAAAATAAAATTAAGCAGACTAAACTGAGTAGGCCCCTAAACAGCCGGCAGGCACGGGGGGCGGTTAACATGGCCCTGGAGTTGAGCATTCCTATTGTACATCACACGTATTTACAAATAGTTTTCACAGTCGAACGTTTTCGGCTTAATCTAAGTCCTCATTAGAAATTTGAAAATATTTGTAACAAATGCAATAAATTTTAACTTTCAACGTAGCTATAGTAGCTAACAGAATATACAATGAGAAATACGCAGAGATCGAATACCAGCACAAAAAGAAAAACAACTATTGAGAAAATAAAGAGACAGAGGAAAACCACATTAAGTTACATTATGGCTGACACAATAAACTACAAGTGGATGTGCAACACATTTTTCCAGCATTCCTATGGGAGAGTGAGAGAAACTACATATTTTACCTCATTAGCATTGTTTTTAATTGGTTGGCAGATTCCATGTCATGATATGCAATTTCTTGACCCAAAATAGACTTGAAAAGATCAAGCTGAAGTTTGAGGGCTTGTCTGAGAAAAGTGAAAAAGGCACAGTAAATAACTGAAGGTTAAACATCACCATATGTGTCTTATAAAAGACTAAGCTCAAGCCTATAGGCCTACTGACTATCACTGCTTGTTGCGAAAAGCAAATTTGATAGCTCAGTAGATGTGAAAATTGTAAAATAAACGTTTTAGAAATTCAAGCATATAAGGTTAAGAAAAAATGTTAATAAAAAACTATAGTTGTATCTGGCATGTTGGCTACTGACAAAAACTGTATTAAAAATTGTTCTAAAAAAAAAGAAAAATCTGTTACAAATTAACCTCCACCATCTTTGAATTATAAAGTGATGCTAATGTTTGTAATCTTTGTTCTACTTTTTTTTATGTTCGGTAAATGACAATTTATAAATTATGATATGGGATCCATCCTCTATGGAATGCAACCGAACGAATGAACATATCTAGAAAATAGAACAGCCCAGCTTAGTTGGTAGAGAAATATATTTCTAACTAGCCTATACAAGAAAAAGAATAATTTACAATATAATTAGTAGCTTATTATACGATAGTATAATTAATTTACCTTTGAGCCTGTCTTGTCCATGTATACGAATGGATGAAACCAGCAACAAACCCAGAAAAAGCCAATCCGATCAAGAAAAACACATTTTTAAAAGCCATAGCTTCAAAGTTGTTGAGTTTTGGTAAAATCTCTTCATTCCATTCCCTTTAAAATCAGTCTAAGCTAAACGAAGTAGGTTACCCTACGCTTACTTTTTCAACGAATATTTTAAAAGTTTAAATCATTTTTTTTTTAAATAAGCATGCTTTATAATCAGGTATTAGAATGCTATTATTTGGAATGGACGGTAAGCAGCTTCTCGCGCTCCACTCTGTTATTAACATCTGCACCTAAGAAGATACGAAAAGAAACTTTCCAACAAAAAGCTTCCACCCAAACGGCACAGCTGAAGGAAACAATGGTGAGCAGAGGCAATGCCTCTGACAAGTTCAGACACTCTGCCACCATGCAGCTTAACATAGAAAGGGACATAACAAGCAAGATTAAAGTTGTGGAGCAGCTTGTCCTTACCAACCGGGAACTCGTCATCTTCCTCCAAGAGACCCAATGCACTTCTGCAGATACATTAGCTATACCCAACTACACGCTAGCCGGGTTTACCCTAAGCAGGAAGCACGGCATTTCCACGTTTGCGCATGAGCGCTTGATCATCAATCTCCAACTGATGCCGAGATTGAGTGGGCGAGCATATGCATTATGCATGTCATACTACAATATCGTCAACATCTACAAACCACTCCCCCCTCCGTCTGGCGAATCTTGCCACCATATGTTCCAGTGTTCTCTTCTCTTAGCCTCTACTCTGGTATGGGCCGCTGCAAGTCATCTTGTCCTCCTATACAACGCAACAGAACCGGCCAGTTTTTACTCAGGTTGCCAGGAAACTATGATTCACCCTGGTGTGGCCTTTTTGAGTGTCAACAGCTTTTTTCAGGCATACGTGTGCTTGAGAAGTTCCCGCTTCCTAATACCGACCGTCTCTCATTACCGCTACGAATCTCATAGTAGGCTATCTGTCTTTAGTGAATATATCATAAAAATATCCTACCCAGTTTTACACCATTCGCGGCTATTCAATGACAAATGATTTGATTGAATAGTCATATATGAGATTATTATATAAAGGCTAAGGTCTCATACTCAGGTGCTAAACCTCGGAAAACGATAAGTACTCATTGTGCTAGCCATCTTCACTAATGAGATTAGGTTAGCCAGTTATTTTTTTTCGGCTACCTTTCCTTCAGCAACAACGCTCATCCAATTACATAGAGGCCTAAAGGCAGTGCTGTGTTAAGCCCTTGGTGGGCCCCGGGGCCAAAATAATTTTGGGCCCCTTATCGGCAAGCAGACTTATGATAATATAGTGTGTATGTTAACTGCACTGATATGGAAAGGTGGTTCACTTCACTAGACTTTCTCACCAGTTGAGAAAACAATACAAATGTAAATAAGAGCAAACACAGGTCCATCAAGTCATAGCTACACCTTTGCTCGCAATGAAAGCCAAAAGTGTTAACGATTTCTAAACATACTGGCAACGGTCATGAAGCATAGGGGTCATTCAACCCAGATCTTGTATTAGTATATATCACACAGTAGAAGTTAGCATAAAAATTTGACATGCTTATCACATTGAGTTCATACAATTTTTTATATCGGACAAGAATTGACAAAATTATGAGAATTTTTAATTGGTTAATTACATTTGAAAGCAATTTTTTCCAAAAATTACAATTGGCATCTGAAATTTCACTAACCTATTATTTTTAAATGTATAGCCATAACATAGCAAAACAGTTTAACACTTTGCTCCTCAAAGGGAGGCCAGATTTGGCCCCCCCCTCATATTTCCTTTAATTATTTGAAGCACAGTAACGCCATGCACTTGGTTTTTCTTGACTTTTCCTAAAATTGCCAGGCGGATCTGATGATATTAAATTTGATGCTAAAAGTTGTGCAGTTTTCTTGTAAATTCAAGATTTTGGTGAATTTTTGCTATTTCTAGCTAACTTCCAGCAAAGCGTGAAATGGATTACATTGCGATGACAAGCCATAAGCTCATAATTGCTTCGTGCATCGATATGCGCGAGCAGAGAGAAGCATCCTCTTGCTTTCTTTTGTTTGGTTTGACCTCAATAATACAAAGCGCGTTATTTCTTATGCTACAAAGAAAAGCCAGTGATTGCAAAGCTGTTAATTAGAAACAATAATAGCAAGCTTTTTTGCGTTATCAGCTCTACAAAGAAGAATAGCAATCCACGATCAAAATAGTAGGCTATGGAGGCCACAAACTATTCAAAACAGTTGTTTCAAGCAGATAATATTCATTGACGAATAAAAAACGTTACAATAAGAAATCTTCTCTTGGATAAAGACACGAAAACCTGGTTTCGAAATAAACGTTCTATGGAAATGCTCTCATTGACAAAACTTGCAATTGAGGAAATGTATCACTGCAAATGCTTTTGGGAGAAGCCGGAGAAATAGCGTTTTTGCAAACAGTAATTGTGAGATACACTCAAAATTATGAGATAGGCTCCATTTACACGTAGCAGCTAACTCGATGGCGTCCCTTCACTGCTTTATGTCGCCTACTTGTTGTTATGTCCTGTATTTTTGTTTCACAGTGCACTGTGTTTTGTTCCAAAGAGCGCAAAATAAAGATGATAATGCCTCATCTACATTACAAAATATTTTGTAATGTAGGCCTACAAACAAAATGTACAATGTACACAATGTACATTACAAAATATTTTGTACTGTAGACGAGGCATAAATTTAGGCGTCACATAAGACAAACAACAAATCAGCTTTCTTCATCATTGATTCAACATCTGAATACGTTGCGCCAATGTATAAGAGGCCGGCTATTGTGAAGACCCGCCATTTATAAACGATCCGATTATACCAGAAGTGGGACAAACTAGTGGATCAAAGAATGAATAAATAATGCTGAGAAAACTAAATCTAAGTGACGAACAATACCGATGTCTTCATTTATCTTGGAAAAATGCTGCCTAAACTTATCAACAAAAAATACAGTAAATAACGGCAAGGATCCCGAAAGCAGAATTTGCTCGACTTTGGCATGAATTTAGTCAGACATCTACAGTAATAATTCCACACATACAATAACGGGCTCTCAACTGCTGTAAGATACATAATAATCAACCTGGTTCTGGGCGATTTGTGTAACAGTTTAGGGGAAGACACTACTTGAAATGATGCACCACACAAAAGATTTTCAATGAAGACTGAGTCTAAAAACCGATGTGGATAGTGCTGCACAATAACTTCAAGTTTAGGACAGAAGAGGCACAAAATATCACGATAAAAATAAAGACCTTGTGGGAAGTTTTCGAGAATCATAACACGATGCAAATACCATAAACGCTTAGTTTGCATGCTGCTCTAAGCTGGCCGGCAACCACAAAGGTAGACAATAGCCTACAGGCAGTTTATAATTCGATAACAGCGCAATAAACATTATAAATACGTAAACCGACACTTTTCTTTTACAAACGTTTTACGTCTAATAGTAAATTTTCCCCCAACAATTTTTTGTGAAGCACTTGCAAACCACGGTTTTGTAAAATAATTCATCATTATTATTTTTTACTTCTCGGATATTGTAAAACGTCATCAGCAAAATCACAAAAAAAATTTCATTACTTCAATGTAGTAGGCCTAAGAATTTTTTATAGAACTGTAACCACGTTGTTTCAACAAAGAAGCCATTTTTTAGCAATGTAAAGTTATAGAAAATAATTTGCAATCATGCAAATGGTTGGAAAGAATCTAGGAAGTCTTCTCACAATCTGGCACAAAATGATTATGTTTATTGTATCTCAGTAAAATGTTTTACGACAAACTTTGAAGCTTCGTTATAATCATTTTTATCTTTGAAGTCAAACGTTATTTTTTTTTGGCCAGAAACATAATTACTGCCTTGCTGACGTTGTCGCTTTTACGCGTATTTTTAGTGCTTCAAACAATAAGGACCCAGTCAGCAATCCAGTCCTTTTACATTGATTCAACATTTGTAAACGTTAAATTTATGTAGATTTGCTGACTGTGGGTTATTTCACATTTCCTTTGTTTACGCATGTTCCTCAATTCGCTGTTGCATTATTTCGACGCTGGCTGACTAAAAATGTATTTTCAAATTGATTGACACAATCTTCAATAAAAAGTGAGCTTCGAACTTAGCTTTGTTGATGTAAATGCTGTATTTTTTGTGGATGTAATTTATGAGTCATGTTTATAAACACCCGTAAGCGAAATGACTTATGATGTGGCCTGCATGATATTTGTGATGCGACTTGACACAAATCCACAATTTCAAAAGCACCTAATTTGAATTTAGAAATTTCAGATTATTTCAACAACTTGTTCAATTGTCTTCTCTCTACTAAAAATATTCATACTACAAACTCAATTGTAGACCTAAAATACACAAACGAAGATGTAAACAGCTATTCAAGCAGGCTAAGGTGTTACTTATGAGAAATTTGGTTCCATAAAACGAGAAGCTAGCCATGAGTTTCGGAATGCATTAGTTTAGGATAAAAATGTAAGACAACAAACGCAGTTTTGTTTTTTTTCAAATTCGTGTAACAATATTACTCTGATTGTAACTATTTTAGAATCAGCGAGTAGCTTACAATAAGATTTGCTCGCAAGTCGTAAATTCTAATCAATGCAATGATTCGGCACACCGCACACACACTTCGTGCGTTCGATCGAGCTCTTTGTTATTTAGAAGTTTGCATGAAATCGGATTAGCACGGTTAATTGAAGGCGGCAAGTTAAATCAAAATTGTCGTTTTTGGGTACCTTTGCAAAAATTGAAATATCAAGTTTAACATATAAAATTTTAAAATAATGAGTTTTCAAACTTATAGACAAATGATTTGCTTTCACACCAGTGCAACTTCTGTTGAAATAGCATCAGCGGATAACTCGTAACAGCTGATTGAATTTGATCCAAAAACGGCCCCCCCTTGAGCAGTTAACTTCCCAAAAAACGTTGAAAAGCAAAGGGTTAAAGTGCAAAAAATAAAGTGAATTTACAAATGCTTTAACAAACAACATTTTAACACTTTCACCAAGTGGTAATTATGTTTTGCCTTATAGGATTACTGGGGTGGAGGCTGACTTGGTGACCTCATAAGGTCTTTCGCTTCCTTCCTCTCTCACATTTATGTAATGTACCAGTGCATTTGGTGTAATATTTTGTGAAAAAACATAAACCAGTGATTGATTGATTAAACCACTCACCATTACAATACTTTCAAAAAGCTACCCAAGTAGCCTACCCATTCAAACTGCTAACATGAAAACTCAAGTGTACTCAAAACTCAAATGTGCATAATCAGGAACTTTAGTATGATAAAAACAGTAGTTACCAATCTAGTGATATACTTTCAATTCACAACAGAACAGTAGTAATTTATAACAGCACAGAATGGCGTACCGGTACATGGTTTATTAACTAGGCCTACTCACACAAGATACATTATTATTAGAAACCTGTTGTTAATCATGCTATATTTCACTAAAACATTTTTTTTATTAATTGCTTTATTCTTGGAACATTGTGGTTGTTGAATTTAAGAAGCACAATTATTATGAGCAGCAGTTGCTGTAATCTAACTGTTGAATTAACTTTACTACATGTAATTATTTTTTTCATATGCAAACACCATTGTCCATTGGTCATGCTAAAAACAACTGTTATTGGAATGGTGCATGGGCATGAATGCTGACTTATGTAGATGAAGTTTAATAACTTTATCACATGTTGCAACTACTTCACAGGAATCACAGCATACATAAGAAAATGACTATGAACTTTAACAAAACGGAGCAATATTTACAGTGCAACACTAGTTAAGCAGTTTCTAGGTAAGGTCTAACAGCTTCATTACTCACTGACAACTTTGCAGTACTCAGAAAGCCTTCATAGGTTACTGGTGCTTAATGAAATGTTGTAATGCTTACTGCACAATAACTACTACCTAGTTAAACTTTTATAACTTCATAAACAACCATCAACCCAGCAGTGTACAGAACACAGCAGAAATATAATTTATAGTAAACACAGGTCTATCAAGTTATTTCATCTTTGCTTGGAATGAAAGAAATGAAATATAAAGCAGTAACGATTTGAAATCACAAACAAAATCCTGGCAACTGTCATAAAATACTTATTATACTGGTATGTAAATGTAGCCTATGCTGGTTACACTTGCCGATAGCTACCGTATCTCTGTAAAGTCAGGGATATTTATAATTACGGGATTGTAAATGCTGAAAATGAAATGCTAATTAATCTATGAGAAATGCTATTTTGTTTACTGTTTACAATTTTTTAGCAGTAAACAAAATATGACTGCAGAAATGGAATAGGCTACAAATAAGACAAACATTTTTATGGCCTACATCTAAAGGCAGGTGAATTGAATATTACACTACTCAATGTCCGCTGTTCGCTTATTACTTGCTGACCTTTGAGGTCAGTTTTTGAATTGTTTGCCTTACTTTTGGTGGTTGTTCTTCAGCATGTGGCCTGCTGGTCACTTTATCTGGTTCTTACCACAGCAATTAAAGACATGGGTAAAGATCGCATTAAATGCTTCATGGTTTCTGGTACATTCAAGGTTTAACATTTGGCTCAACATAACTTTTGAAAAAAAAACTATGCAAAGAGCTTTGAGAAAAACATTCCCTTGTTTGGAACATCTGCAAAACTTTTGCAGCACGTCTGCACCATTGGTAATCATAGTAAACGAATGTACTTCAATGGCAATAATGGCAAAGTAAAGTTTGCTTGGTTCTGACAAGCCTCCATGGTCAGCCATTTCAAAAAATTCCTCTTTGAGAGTTTTGTTTATCTGAAATCTTCAAAGCAAGAATGTCGCTAGTTCAAACAAGACATCTTCTTTATGAAATGCTGAATGAAATCTTGGTACATAGCAATGCTACACCATTCTAGAACTAGACTACCAGTTGTAAACCAGTAACATTCACTTTGAAGTTAAGCTTAAGAAAACAAAACACCCTGTAAAACCAAATCGTTAAGCCAAAAGTGCAACAGCCTTAATGCAGCTTATGACACTTCAAAAAAGACTTTTACCTTGCAAGTTATACCAGTAGATGTAGAAAAATACTTTATTGTTAAAAGGGGTATCAATAGACCAACCAAACTTTCAGCTAGTCCAGTATTACAAAAAGTATTTCATGTGACTTGTTTAGTTATTGGCAGACTTCAAAATCAATCGTACCTCACTCTTAAAGTTTATGCTAAAGAGAAGCTAACCTACAAAACATGAACGCTTTCACCTTACCCGGTATGCTAAAGAAAGGTTTCAATCTATGCTTTTGCAAAATTTAGACAAGGCATTGCAATAAAGTTATGCAAATGTCTTACATAATTTTCCCATTTATGACAACCAATTTAAAATGAGCTGTCTACTTCGTGGTTTAACAGTAGCTTACAAAGTATGGTGATCCTACCAGTGTATAAAGTGGTTTCAGTTCAACAGTTGCCAATTCCAAAGTTCTACCACAAAATACGAAAAAATAAACAGCCAAAATAATTAAAACACATTTATCTTAAACACACCTTTGTGGGAATTGGGCCCGTCTTGACTTCAAGTATTCAATTGCAACCAACCTGTTTTATATCAAATACAGACCTAATTTTACTAATGTTGTCATATTTTAACTTTTCTTTAAGATAATGTGGTGTTTTTAGAGATGTTTTGGTATAAGGGCACAGCATCTCATTGGTACCGGGCCTAAATTATCTTCTTAATGGACAAGTAGGCTACACGCAGTAAACTTTAACTAAAAAACACATTGTTACTGAAACGCAAAAGTCTATTACCTGTGGGCCCCCTGAAATTCCATTACAAAATAACTACAACACATTTATTTTAAACACACCTTTGTGGGAATTGGGCCCTACTTGATTTCAAGTATTCAATTGCAACCAATCTGATTTGTTTCAAATACAAATGATTTTACTAATGTTGTCGCAGAGACGCAGACTATTTTAACTTTGATTCAAGATAATATGGTGATTTTTGAGATATTTTGGTACAAGGGCCCAGGCCCGGCATCTCATTGGTATGGGACCTAAATTATCTTCTCAATGGAAGTACACGCAGTAAACTTTAGCAGCTAAAAACATGACACTGACGCGAAAAAAGTCTATTACTTGTGGGCCCCCTGAGATGGTGGGCCCGGGGGCCGGGCCCCCCTTGGCCCCCCCCCTTGACACAGCACTGCCTAAAGGTGTACAGTATATTTCGACATCCTGCATGGGCTAGTTGTTGAACTGGAGTTGTGTCATCAAGAAGCGAGGACTTTATCAATCTATAAATGCAGGTAGTTGGCCAGACGATTAATGAAGTACGAAGTGTAAAACCAAATCTAAAATGTTTGATCTGTTAAACGGTAGCATCTGAATAGGAAGACCCCGGTGTCAGATTGTTCTCCTCAAGTAAGCACAAACATGGCAAGTTTCTCAACCTTTGAGTGTCGCAATTGTGGCGTGGAGAGATAGATTGCAAAATCACATCATTAGCTGCATAATCTACACTTTCCCAAGCGTAGCTTGTGGTGGGCATGATTTCAGTGATAAAAACGAAACAATAGCCGCTCGTCACCTGCTTAACCATTCATTCCGCGTCATCGGGAGAGAGCCCCACAACTCCTGGACTGCCGAAGAAGATTCATACAAAAAGCATGCAATTCGGTATAATTTTACTTACGATATGTTCAATGTTGTAAAATTATTCTGGAAGCAAGTGTGATAGTCCAAACTACACTGATTATATCTTCCGTATACTGTAATCAAATTTGCTATATTGCCGATAAATATTCCCTGGCAAGGCACAACAATTCCATCAGCGATTGCACCTAATGAGCCCAACACCATATAGAGATAGTCCCACCAGTCAGCATATCGAAACTGCAAAAGCAAAAAGCTCAGTTGTGTTACGAAAAGCAGGACTCTGAAATTGGAATCGAAATCGGGGGGATTTGGCTTGTCCTGGGTCGAAATCGTTATAAAAATTATGTTCTCCCTATTGCGTTCTCAAACTATACCAGAAAATAAAAGTTAGAAAACGAATAAGGTTGTTCACTGGCACCAATTCACTCAGTTGGTTAGCCTGCTTGAAAAAGGCTAACATGAGTAGCCTATGGCTGTAAACGTTTGTAATTTTTTAGTTTATTTTCTTGTTATTATATTACGTTAAATGCCCTGTGGTTGTTGGGTTTTATTTGTCTATAAAACTAATGTACCGTACATTTAACGAATAATCCTTCCAAACACAGCTATGCAGTATAGCTTACGGCTATTCGAATTGTACAATTATTTTAAGTAAATTTCAATGATTTTTCTTCTTTTTGATGAAGATTTGTCAGAGCTATTTGAACTGGTAAGAAGTTGTAAACAAATTTGAAAGTTGTGTGAATATGCTACAACGTGTAAATAAACTATATCCGATATTATCGACCATATCTTGAAAACTTCATGCTATAAGTTAGTGTAAAAAGAATCTCTATCACAGAACAACTTTCAAAGTCAACAACCTTGCTTTCACATTGTAGGTCAACACCTGTAATAGCTTCTATATCCTTAAGATTCCTAGGTATTTTACATACCAGTACGGTAAGTTTTAATTACAATTCCAAGTAAGGCCATTCCAGAAGACTGATTTTTTTTGATATTAGAACCGTATGATGTCACAAAATATCTTTGCATGCTGTGATATTAAACGTCAAATACTGGTTGATCAGTTGTAGGCTACGAGGAACCTACCAAAGAAACCAAAGAAACTTCTGTTTTTTGCTCGTAAAAATCATCATCTGTTTTACTTTCTAGTTTAGACTTCTTTTTCCTGTTCCAAAATTTATTCATTTTTGATTGGCTTGATCTGAAAAATTGATGGCGATATTATATGAAAGAAAAAGTTTTGGTGATTCAAAATTGCAACAATTTGTTGCCCATGATCCGTTTCTTTTTTGAGTACCAAGCACATAAGTTACAGGATATTGAATCCATGACTACAGATTCGGATGTGGACTTACTAATCAGCGAGTGGCTCATGTCAACCTAATTAGCCTATATCTCAAAACTACTTCTCGGGTGCCGAATCAAGTAGTCCACTTCAGTTCATGTCGGCTGCATTGCCGAGTGGTGAGAGCCCTGGAACGACGTTCGAAAGGGCGCCGGTTCGACACCGCTTAAGAGCATGTGGCTGTGTCTTTGGTAAGACACTTAAAGACATGCCTGAAGGTTGTTACGAAGATTGACTTCCTTGCCTTCCCGTCCACTTAATCTAAATTTTCAATCACCGGGTGTAAACCTGGATGCGACAAACAAAAAGATCTTCAGTTTATCAGGCCCGCATGTAGTAGCCAACTGTACTTCCATGTGCGTGGCAACGGAAGTTGAACGGAAGACTTTGTGAATGTAATTGTTTCGTTTTTTTTTTATAGATAACTGGCACTTCATTGGGGGTTGGAGGTGTAGGCTTAAGGGAGTGTAGGCTATAGGTTTTATAAAGTCACTCAAACCCCTATCGAACGAAAATGGAAGACGCCATACTCGAATTTCACCCTTGTTTGGGATCATCAGTGGTGCATACCCATGTGTCTTGTGCAATGCTTATGACTTGCAAGGCAAAATCGTAGTTGTGAGGTTCTTCGCGTGGAGGTTATTAGCTTGATGGATTCATGCGTCTCTGCGTACTGGGACAAACCGAAGTGTCCTTTCTTGCATTGAACGGAATAACACTGCAGTTAACAACAGCTGCTTCAATGTCGAGATATAGCCGAGTGGTTAAGAACGGCATAATAGATACCGTAGTAATTTCAACGAAGGTTTGATTCCCACTGAAGACAAAAATTCTAAAAATTCCCATCAAGTTGGAAGTTCGATTTCGATCAACTGAAGACAACATGGATAATTATGCATCACTGATCACACCAAACAAAGGTGAAACCCGAGTATGGCGTCTTCCATTCACGTTCCTTCGGGGCCTCAATATCCAGGGGTTGAAAGTTTAGATTAAATGGTTGGGAAGACAAGGAAACCAATCTTTGTGTCCACCTTCAGACATGTCATTAAGTATCCTCCAAAAGACACACAGCATCATCCTCTTGAGCAGTATCAAACTGGCGCCCTATCTAGTGCCGCACAAGGGTTCTTACCACTCAGCTGCAGCCTAAATGTTGTTACTTTAATTGAAAAAATAAATAAAGGAAAGATGATGCAATCAAATTAATTGAAAACATGGTTTACTCTCAGGCTGAAGGTAGCTGCAAACATGACAATTCCCCGTAAGACCCGATGACACCGCCAACCAATCAGAACATGTTTAAGTGACTACTGTCCAGTTGTGGCCCTTTTAGCATTCAATCAGAGAGTTGATCCGTACTTTGAACTTTGTTTAGTAATTACAGACAAAAAAAGAGTTGTGGTTTGGGTGGGAATCGAGCACACGTCATCGAAATGACTACAACTGTCTCAACCCTACACGCCAGTGCTACTCAAACTATGGTACGCGTACAGGTGCCGCTACGCAAGCACGTGACCGCTGGTACGCGATTAGTTCTAACATAATTTATTGAGCATTGATTTGTGTTGATCAGCAGGTGCTTTTTGCCATGCTCAGGTTGTTTTTATTTTGCGGCATATGTACTGAGCATTCGTTTACTAAAGCGATATATAACTTAATTTGTCAAATGGCAAAACGTGGCCGCATGGGCATGTGGGCCGCATAAATACAATAAGAATACTAATAATAAACAAGAAACAATCACTTTCAGGCCCTATAGATTCCGATAAAAGTGATATTGGAAGTATCAAAGTGTTAGCTGAAAAAAAATCCTTTAAATTTTTTCGACAATACGATAGCCTTCATCAATTGAAAGCTACGCAAAAACAGATCTACGGCCACTCTCATATAAATATAAAAGCTTTACGTACATCCTATAAAGCAGGGCTAAGGATTGCAAAGGCTCGAAGATCACAAAGCGTTGGTGAAATATCAGTAAAAGACTATTTGTGAATATGCACATTGTCGACATGAAATTCCAAAATTGGACTTGTTAATGCCAGTATTTGCTTTTGTGACAAATGTTGACCGTACGTCGAATGATAATAAGATCACTGCCGGTAAGCTGTATTATAAAGTTTGAGTAGCACTGCTCTACGCAAAGCTATGGGCGACAAAACGCTGGCTCAATTTACTTTATATAGTAAAAAAATTCTCTGTTTTCCCTGCAACTTCTGATTGCTTGAAACGCTGCTTCTGTAACTTCTGATTGGTCCAAATGATTCATTTGCCTTACAAAACTTTCTATGTTGAAATGCCTACCGGTACCCAGACCGAAGAAGCTTTATTGAGAACTTAATCCTGGCAACTTCGCATGCATGTAGAGCAGGGGTGACGAAACTTTTTGAGGTCGCGGGCCACTATGTCAATTACACATGAGTTATCGGGCGAAACAACTTTTTAATCGTGACGTCATAGATTGAAATCGACCAAAAATACAAGGTGAAGTTGGTGAATAGTGTTTTCACAACTTTACCTTATAGATTTCCTATTTTCTAACTTTAAACCGTGAAAGTTGGTGTTTAGGGCAAAAAAATAACAAAGGAAAGGTGTACCAGTGAAGGCATAAAACGGCTTTGAGATGTCTTTTGTCCTTAATGCATGAGCGATTGTCAAATTGTTTTGCGGGCCGCAGGTTCGTCACCTCTGATGTAGAGGCTTTGAATCACTGACGCAGGCCCAGTCACTTCGTTTGACAGAGTCAAATTTCTGATTGTTAAAATATTGTTGTGTGTGAGTTATTCCATCGATTTGGTGCCACTGGATGGAGAGCTGTCCGTGAAAATACGTTGTTCAAGGGAACACCCCGAGAGCCGACCTAGCACCGCTTGATCTTTAGTCGGGCGAGTAACCACTGAGCTAACGGGGTGTACTTTCCTCTAGTGGCAGTGTTATATCCAAGTAATGCTATAATTCCATAAATAATACACAACCTTTGAAAATGGTGGAATTAAAGTAATGTTCGGATTGATGGAGTAGTCTACTTGCTGAGAAAATACGAAATATTTTTTCACTACTGGCAGCAAAGAGCTAAAATGTCGTACTAATGCGCCTACAGTAGCCTATACATCTAGACCCAATGGGTCGATCTGGAAACAACTTTTAACTATATAGAAAATGACAGGGCATTTTTTATTGCATCAAACGTGTTTGTGATATTGCAGTAGCATTCATGGTGGCTTTTTTTCAATAAATGGGTCCCAAAATTCCCTCGGCTCGACGTTAAATATTGTTAATTTTTTTAAACAACTATTTTAATGATTTATAGCCTAATTTATATTATGCATATAATAAAAAGTCAAGAAACTGTAGATTAAAATTAAAATTTTACGAGGAGTCGCAACGCACTCACTTTGTGTTATAATAAATGCCACTCTGTCTGTAAAATAGGTATGTTAGCTTGGTTTATTACATTTTAGGTTATCAGCGAAACAAGTTGACTAGTGACTTACTTTTTAGCTCCATTGGTTTCAAAATTATGATCAAATGTATTGTACAGAAGAGGTTTCTTGTCATTGTAAAACTTGTTAATTTTCATGCTTTGATTGGCAATTTGTGCACTGTTTCATCAAGTTCGCCTACTTCAGTATCTTCCCGAAATATAATCTATTCGTAAAACCCAAAACCTTTGTTCTTTTCAAACAAGCAACAAACTCTATACAAAAACATCTTTAATGTATATTAAAATAAGTAGCCTAGGCTAATAGGCCTAACTGTCCATTGAAATCGAGTAGCTTATATTTGAACCTTTGCAGTTAGTGGACACATCTTTGACCAACAAGAAATAAAAATCAAAGTTTACCGAGTTGTTCGCTAACTTTGAAACAAATTATTTGTAATGGTTCTATGTTTTCATTGTAAAAATGTTTGGTTGATGTATTCAGCCTACTTTTAAATAAATATTTCCAGGGCTGTATTTTTCACTAAATAACAAACTCATTTCATTCAAATATTCGCACAACATTTAATTTTCAGTACCTTTAATTAAAAATTTAACAAAATTGTAGCTTTATGTCATTAAAAGACACTACGTAAAAATCGTAACTATAGACGTTCTATAACACTTCCCGTTATAAATTTGCTTTGTATTTTTTACATTTAAGTGCATGGTAAAAGTTTGCTGTGGCAATATCAATCAAATAAAGGCAATATGTTAACAGTTGCAGTTTTGCTGTTAAAACAAAGTAAAATGTTAGCTTGGTAAGCAAGTGTTCTAAATTCCAAAAGAATTCATACGACAGGTTTGGTTGGTTGAATTAACTCTTTGGTGTAGCAAAAGTGGGCTACTTTGTCTTCAGTAGCCTATTATGTAATTGTAAGCTACTTGGTTTTTATTGTGGTTTTACTAAATTCAATTTCATTCAATAAGAGCGGCGACTTTGTGATTGTTATTAAAACTGGATCATGGACCCCAGCAATGTGTCTGGCGACCCACTGCCATATCAAAATAAGGCAAGCTCAAAAATGGCAGGTTATAGGTTTTTTATTTATTAATTTATTTTGAAATTTGGCAATTCACCAGTGAATAAAACAGGCAAGCTACACCTGATAGGGGGCTGTCATTTCTTTTATGTTAATTTCCTTTGTGACGCAATCCTCCTGTTATGAGTCACATCAGGTCTTTTTCGAGCGTTTGGTTCGATAGCAAGAAGTGTCAATGCAACTTGTTACAAGACGTGTCGAAAAATTGTCGGAAAATTCCTTTGTTTTGATTTCTTCAAATTATCTTTTTTAGCCTAAAATTTTGTTTTATTCGATTTGAATTGCTTTTCAGAGAGAACAATTATTTTTCACTTTTACCAAAATAAGACCGTTTCAGACTCGCTAGGCTGAATGACACGGAAGTGAAAGTGTATCAAGTGTATTCAGGGTTGGAAGTAACGACTAGTTGTCACTATTCGATAGCGTTATTGGTTGCTTTCTGAATATCGAATGCTTATACCCATTCCTTTTAAAAATAAATATCGAATGCGCGTTATTCACTGCTTTTTTATGCAAGCAACGAAATCATTATTCGTTTTTCACTAATCGATATTTAGGAGAACTGCTGAATCATTTTTTGTTGTTCACTTACTTTGTCGTCAAAACGAATTTACGAGATTTGGTTTTCGGATTACTATCCGACCTAGTCCCCTTCCGGTTTTCGAACTTTAAAGGATTAAGGAAAATTTTTCGGCAACACAGTTCAGAAAAACCATGCCAGTGAGAGCCGTCAACAGTATTGCAAACCTTGCGGTTTTCCCGCAAGTTTGGGATTTTTTTTTTGAGTTTTGCTACCTTTTTTTGAGTTTGCGGGTTGCTTGTTTTTGGGCTATTTTTGGCCAGTCAATTTTTAGGAATTGCTATTCGTTGCTTTTTTTAAGTATCGATAGCGGAAAGTCATTGCTTTTTTGGGGACTGTCGAATAGTGAAATAGTCATTGCTTTTTGACTAACGACTTCCAACCCTGAGTGTATTATTAAAAATATTTCAGATTTTATTGACAAAATATTAAGAAAATACCTTTGACTTGAATTTATGTAGCTTTGATTGTAATTTTCAGACACTCGTATAATTTTTTTACTGTTTCAAAAGGCTCAAGCATAGCATATCAGTCGGCATTTTCAAAGATTAATTTCATAAGCAACAAAATTTAAAATAGAATTTGTATTTACCAAAAATACTTTCACGACTGTCCAAGACTCATTATAATTTACTTCGAAGCAAAATTCAAGGAATATTGAAGATAGGCCTACAGTAATAGGCCTACAATTTTTTTCCAGGTCTTTACCAAATCGAGTACGGATCTGACTAGATCTCTACCAGATAACGTAGCTGTCTAGGAAGTGACTTTGCATTTCTAAGACAAGTCGCATTTGCAATATTGGATAAGGATAATAAGCCTCAATGTTGGAAGCTACAGTTGTTGTGATAGTTGTTCGGTTCAGTCGTCCTCACATTGCTTCCACAATTGGCGGTCTAGTTGTTTTGGGAATGAGGAGATGACTGATTCTTTCAACTAATCCATCTAAGATATTTGTTTCAACTGATTTTTGTTTGTTTGTTTTATTATCTTTATCCTGCATTGCGGGAAAGCGGACTTGAGCGCTATGCATCGGTGTACGCCTTCCGACGTACACCTGACCCACGCTGCAATGTCTGTTTCCGGTTGTCTACTCTATTTATGACTTAAATTTGGTACTACCCATTACTCGACATCGATCACTGAGTAAAGGCAATTATCGTAAAGTTTCTTGCCCAGAGAAACAACAGCAAGTGCGGGTGGCTGGAGTCGAACACGCAGGCTCTCGACTGCGAGCCCAACGCGCTAACCACTCGGCCACTCCTGTCAAGTTTGGTGGCCGTTCTTTATTATATTAATCGATACATATACCATAAAATTAGATCTTGTGCACTCACTTTTTAAACCATTATGGTTCTGCCTCATTTTCTTGTTATTGCTATATTTTATTTCCACAGTATCGCTTCTTTTGGGATCTAACAAAGAAAAATAAATTGAAATGAGAAAAACAAAAATTCTTTAATTTTTCTGCTTTTCTATTCGGATCTTTACTAAAAAAACCTTAAAGCAGTCTTAGCCTAATCTGTACTTACATTAACAAGCTAGACTTCTAACTATAAAAATTATTTTTGTTTTATTGAGTTTGTGCTGCAATTTGAAAGGCAGCTTTTTATTGTTTGAAATATGAATTTTTCTGAAATGTCTTGAAATGATAAATGAAACGTTTATTTCTAACGGAAGCTCAAAAACCGTACTTTAATCATCCAGTAATTGCACAAATTACAATTAACGCTTCACGCGCAAATAAGATGGTCTACCTAGGCTACACCTGCTTGGAAACGGATAGGTTTTCTTGTTTGGTTTCGTGTTCACTCAATCCACGCAAAATGACTAACATCAGGTCTTGCTTGGATGTTTAGGTTGACAGCAAGGAATGCTGAAAATGTAATCAATTAAAACGACACACTAACAACCTGTTATTATCTTAATTTCCTTTTTGGCGGTGGAGTCATTACTCAAATTACACCAGTAAATACAATATGTTTATGCAAGAAATGTTTTGTCGATTTGGGGTAGGCCTGTATTTTGGACGCTAAATCTAAAAATTAAGTGGTGTTATTCGATACGTAGGGAAAACCTATAATTTGAACCCCTTAAGCAGGATTTGTAAAAACTCCTTTACAACACAACTTTTTTTGAAATTGACATGTTAACAACTTGAAGACATAAGGTACACACATGAAAAAAATTATTGGAAGAAATGGTACACAATGGCCACAAGGGTGGTTTTTAAAAAAATCGTACTCTGGTCCAAATTACACATGCCTGTGTAAAATGAACCTCACCCATGTGTAATTTGAACCAGCATTTGTTTCTATTAGGTGAAAGCATATTTTGCATAAAAGAAGTAAGTATTCTAACTTAGCAATTTCCCAAGTGTAAAGTTCCTATGAAACATTAGCAAGGAGTGATTTGGGTAGTAAAAAGTGTGAAAGAGTTGACAGACACAAGAGGACACTATTTGTGTATGACATAATTGAGAACAAATTCAAAAGCAGCTGGCTATTACTACAAAACTGTTCAGTAATTGGGCAATAATGCCTTAAACCTTTTCAAACACTCAGTCAATACATGTAAACTTGTTTAGTCTACTGACAATTTGAAATATTTTGAAATTTTTGCTGGAGAAATGCTAAAATGTGATAAAAATTAACATCTAATTTTTAATAGATGACAAACTTGAAAAGGTTTGACTTTGTTTCATTCTTGCCCATTGAAAGCCGATGTTTGTTCTGAGAAAAACAACTTGTGATCCCCAGGGCCGTAGCAACAAAGAACGTGGCCCCCTCCGAACATAAGTCCGAGGTCCCTTACAACGCAGGTACTGCAGGGTTCATATTATGTATACACAGTAGAGGGCGCAGTTCTGCTAACCGCTAATTAGCGAAGCTATAATGCTTTGGTTAGCCGATTAGCATTTTCGTTAATATTTATTAATTTTAGCGGACTCGTTAGCAAAAGTAAATTTATTGGAAATCCGCTGATTTCTTTGTTGAAAGCTAACCTTTTACGTTAACTGCGCCCACTGCTGTGTTTACAATACACAGGCTAGGTCTACAGTGACAGTGTTTAGCCTACATGTATTTCATAATTACGCAAAGCTCTTTTGAGCCTTGTTCTGCGCAAATTGTTCAATGCGTCATAGTCGGGGAGGTGTGGGACCAATGATCATGGTGGGACCAATGACCATAGGCTCAATTTCGCCATCCTGTGGACGTTTTGTTTTCTTATTTGTTGTTATGGTGTCGAGATTTCTTCTTTGCCAAGCACATGTGTTTTGGTCAACTCAGACTTGATAGTTTGATTTTAAGAGGCAGAAGTCGTTTTTTTAGGGAAAAAGTAACTTTTTTGGGCGCATTTATTTTTATTTTCGAATTGAAAGAGAACGTTTTTAAATACTTTTTTTAGTTCAGGTTATGCACCATGGATTGGGTAATAGAACTGCATTGGTTTCAGGTTAACATTCGGACCAGTTTTTTAACCATTGCATGAATGCCAAGATAGAGCAGATGTGGTACCTTTGACCCATGCTTACCATCAGGTGGGTCAAGGGTCCCTCAACAATATTTTATTTGTTTTTAGCTTCAATATGCCTACTTTTAAGCTGTGCAAAAATAAATATTCCTTGTTTACCCAAGAAGAGTTGAACAATGAACAATGCTTTGAAGGAAGTATTGGAACATAATGTCAGTTTAAGAAAGGCTGCCAAAGAAAACAATATTGATAGAAATACTTTGCGCCGTTATGTCAGAAAAGCAAGGCGTGAAAATAGCAACACCATTGATAAACATTCTTTTGTTACAAAACAGGTTAGTTGATGCTTTTTAAATATAGCCTACTTTTTATTGTATAATGAGTAGCCTGATGTAGGATCATGCTATGCAGATATTTGTATGCCAGTTTAAAGTTGTTTGACGTGTTTGCATGATGAGGTTTTGCAATGTTATGGAGAGTTCATAGCCTACAATATTGTGAATATTTAGGCCTAAAATTGCAAGACATGCCACCTACCTCTAAAGTCAGGGTTAAAGTGGAGATTTGGGCTAGAATTAGAGTTGGAGTTGTAATAATCCCAGGCAGGCCAAACCCGAATTCTATTCCTAACTTCTTTTTATGACCAATTTCTAACCCTCACCCTAAAGGTAGGTGGCACACAAAACAAATAAGTGCCCAAATTTAGCCTATAGCAAAAGCATTGTCTTTTCCTTCATAGGTGTTTACAAGGAAAGAAGAGGCAGCGTTGGCCAATTATGCAGTTCTGTCATCTCAAATGTTTCATGGATTGACTAAACAACAATTAAAGGAGCTGGCATATTCGTTTGCAAAAAAAAGGAAAAAGTTCTTCCTCGTGGCTGGGAGAAAAACAAAGCAGCTGGTGAAGATTGGTTTAAAGGCTTTCGTCGCCGAGTAGATTGCATCAGCCTGCGACAACCAGAAGCTACCAGCATTGCTCGGGCAATGAGTTTCAATCAAGAAAACGTGAGACTGTTTTTTAACAACATAAGAGACTTGTACCAAGCAAAAGGAAGTAGTGTACCCCAAAATATATGGAATTTAGATGAGACTGGTATCTCAACGGTGCAGAAGCCAAGGCATGTTCTCGCGCCAAAAGACATGAAGCAAGTAGGGCGCATAACATCTGCTGAAAGAGGGGAAACCGTAACAATGTGAATGTGTCAATGCACTTGGGAGTGCTTTGCCTCCAGCATTTATTTTTCCGAGGGTGAAATATACGGTGCGCATGATTGAAGGAGCACCAAACTAAAGTTTGGGTCTAGCGAATCGTTCAGGCTGGATGAATCATGACCTGTTCATAAAAGTGTTGACACACTTTATCAGTTTCATGAACGTTTCTAAAAACAACCCAGGCCTGCTCTTCATGGACAACCACAAAAACAACCCAGGCTCTTCATGGACAACCACAGCAGCCACGTGTCTCTGCAAGTCATTGACTTGGCGAGGGAAAATGGTTTGTCTATAATCACACTTCCTTCCCATTACAGCCACAAGCTCCAACCATTAGATATCTCAGTGTACAGCCCCTTCAAACGATTTTATGCATCATTTTGTGATTCATTCATGACAGCAAACTCGAACACTCCGATAAAAATTTATGATGTCTGCAAAATGGCCGGGAGGAAGGCGTATTTAAAATTCTTTAGCATGGAAAACATTATTTCGGGATTTACGATAACTGGAATATGCCCAATATTCAATCGCGACGTTTACGCTGAAGATGATTTCCTTGCTTCGAATGTGACGGACATTCCCTTGGAGAATGATGAAGAGGTTGAATTTGATTTACCGGTAACTCATGCTTCTCCGGTAAATGAAGAAAATGTCAACTTTGGGGCCAGCTCATCTGGTCAGTCTCAAGCAGTGGCGGCTGGTGGCCTCCTGAATTGGGGGGGCTGCAAGGCAGCATATCCAAGAATTGTTGGAGGGCGATATCAGGCGAACCTTGCGGGCGTGTCGCCGAAGGCGACACCCACGGCGGGGGGTCTGGGGGGCCTCCCCCAGAAAATTTTTTACAATTACATTTAATTTGGTGCATTTTGAGAGCATTTTCAAAAGAAATTTGGGAGTGGAATAACAGTCAAAAATGCTGCTGTAGAGCTTGAAAAATACTAATATTTCAAATTTTTATATTCAAAATCAGTGCTAAATACAAATCAAACTATGTTCTATGCACTTCGTCGTTTTCTCAATAGTTCGCTCAGTTTGTTGTCTGCAAATATTTATTGTCGATCGCCGGCATCGGACACGATTGTCCACATACGATCCACACAAAAAAATACACAGAAACAAAAGACAAACAGAAGTACATTCACAGGAATGACGCTGAAGTAAGCAATAAATTTATTAATCAATCGTCCATTTCAGATCATGCGATCCATATCACACAAATTAAACATGCGAAACAAAAATCAATATTCAAAATGAAATATCATACTTAATCTGTTCAAACACCCAACTATAAAAAGAAATTTAAACTTTATCAATCGCTGAATGTTGATATCACTGCTGTGCCATAGCAGCCATCAAGGCTAGGTAACGGCATAGCCTACATAGTGGTATTATAATGAAGGAGGTAGTTTGAGTTACGATAGCAGTCATACCTTATCAGGGAATCAACAATAGAGTTTGACGATGATTCACATTACCCAACAAAAAAAAGGCCCTTTTCCGTTGTAATGCATCAAATGTTATATGACATACAATGTTACACAAGACTTGATGTTCACGTAGCCTACGCTATAATGTTTGGGCAAATGGTGAATAATTCTAAATGCATTATTGAATGCAACACGCAAGCGATTAATTCACGTTGGTGATAATTTTCCCATGATGACATGCATACATTGGGGTACAATATGAACGGAAGAGAACATTTTTAACTTCACTGGAGCTCTTGTAAAATTTTAATTTATTGGTAAAACAGTATAATGATCGTACTTGTCGGTTTATATCCTTGTCATCACACATTGCCGTGTCAAGAAATACACCCAAGTATCTGACGCTATCTACAGATTTGATTTGACTTCCGTTGAGCCGTGAAATTGGATTTAAATTTAACTTTAAGTGATTAGTTAGAAAATACATAGCAAACGACTTTTTGCAGTTAAAAACGATCTCATTACAAAGTACATAATCTTCGCACACACACAGTATATTGCAGTATACATGTAGTATAACCGTAGCTACATCTTTTTTGGAGCACCCTGCATGTATGCACCCACTGCTCCAGAACTAAAAATGCTTGGAAGTTAACATTTTTTATTCTTTCCTACAAAAATTATCTTTTGCCAGCTGAAGCCAGCTAGCAACCCTGCATGTATCACAATACAGAAGGACAAAGACAAAATCTCAATTCTATCACAAGTGTAAATGCCCACTGGATGGCAAGTATAATTCAGTTCAATTCAAATTATTTTTCTTTGACAGAATGCAAAAGAAATGATATTGTAAAAAAGAAATACAGTAACAAAACCAACAAAAGGAAAAGGTGGCAAAACCTTAATGGTTTAAGACGTGCATGAAAGGATCTAATATTGCGGTATATGCATCGATAAATATAGTTAAGCACGGCCACCAAACCTGACACTTTAAAACAAGTAGATGAATTAGTTAAGAATCAGTCGCCTCCTCATTCCAGAAACAATTGGAGCGCCAATTCTTAAAGCAATGAGAACACGACTGAACCTAACATTACAAAAACAAACAAATACACACACACATATTGTAATTATAACCATTGATCTCGCTCAAGCCATAGGTGCCACATTTACTCTTTGCTACACATTACTGAGCATCACATATAAAGGACAGCGGACCTTTATTTATAGATGAATTCCATTCGGCGACTTTTTGCCATGGCAAAATGGTCAATTACCCTCTCGTTGAAATCTTTGGTTTCAGTTATTAAGCGATTTTCTATTGACACCATGGCTAATGCAGAAAGTCTTTCAGTACACATGGTGCTGCGGGAAAAGGTTTTAATCCTTTTCAGTGATGAAAAGCAACGTTCTGGTTCTGCTGTTGACATTGGAGTGGTAAGTAGAATTTTAGCTAGCTTTATTACTTCAGAAAAAGTTGATTGCATTCCTTCCAGGTTTAGCAACGAAAGCAGCTGCACAAGTCCACTCACTGAATGCATGTCATTTCTAGAATAGAGAACAGACAGCTCCGGTTTGAGCTTGTCTTTGATTAACATAGGGTATGCTTCACAACATTTTTCTAAAGCTTTTTCTGGAAACTGTCTTGCATATTGTGAAGCATTTTTCAAATTAAATAAAGTGCTTGCTTCAAGATGATTGGTGAACTTGAACCTTTCTTGACACTGCATTAAGACAACATCACATACTTCTTTAGCATCAATGATTTGGGATTCAGGCATTCTCCGTGTGGGTGAAGGTGACTCATTGTCTGCAGCAATGCCTTCCCTTATTCTTTGTATTGCTGACAGAAAATTATCCAGAGAGCACTGCACTTTGAATGACTCAAGCTCCACAGACTGCAGCTGAGCAAACAGTATGTCAACATGAGGCATGATTTTCGAAAAGAAATCTAACCAAAACACAAATTTTGGATCTATGAGCATTCGTTTTATACCAGCAGCAGCAAAGCCAGTCACCGAAGAGTTGCTTTGTTCCAAAGTTGAGCAGCATTCTATAAGTGCGTCTTTTACCTCCGATACAGCATTCACCGTCCTGCTTTTAAAATTCCATCGTGTTGCTGATGGGCGAGGAATACGCCTTTGAGCAACTTGGTCCAAAGCAGCCATTCTTTGAGGAGATTTGGAGAAAAAACTTGGGATTCCCGAAAGACTGTTAAAAAAGTCTCTGACACTGGTATTCTGCGAAGTGGCTTTTTGTATAACCAAGTTTAGCTGGTGTGCATAACAATGGACAAAGTGTGCATTGCTATATACTTGCTTGATTCTTGATTGCACACCATTTCTTGCACCACTCATAGCAGCAGCACCATCATAAGTTTGTGCTACAAGTTTGGATGTATTGCTCCCAAGCAAAACTTTAAGTTCCTGAAATAGGATTGAAGACAGAGCTTCTGCTGTCTGGTTAGCAGGATTAAAAAAACCCCAAAATCTTTCAACAGGCTTCCCATGACTTTCATACCGTAGTACAATCACCATCTGTGTCTTCTCTGAGATGTCAGTAGTTTCATCACACATGATTGCTACAAATTCAGACTGTGATATTTCTTCTTTAATTTTGCTTTTGCAAAGCTCAAGAATCGTTTCCAAAAGCTCATTTTGAATAGTTTTGGATGTACCTTTGAATACCTTTGCAGAATTAAAATGATTTTGGAAGCGTGAGTCAAGATTGGAAGCAAAATCAATTAACCCCATGAACACACCAGGATTTTTTGAGCCTTGACTTTCATCATGTCCCCTTAATGGCAATTCAAATCTGCCACAAAATTTTATACAATCTATAATCTTTGACAATACTGTTCTGTTCTTCGTTACTTCTTCATTATGTTTAGTAATGGAGAGTTGATATCCAGAATCTATAAGTGTAGCAATATTAACTCTGCCAAGCACTGAAAGACTCAAAGTATTGTTCATGTGGAAAGTTGATCTACTATGCTTCTCTGTCTTTCTACTGAGATGTTTCAGGTCTTTCACACCTACTTTGGTCCAGGAATGTTCTTGATCTCCACCAAACAGTAAACAGGGAAAGCAAAAGAAAGCATTTTCACTGTTGCAGCCACACAGCCAGTCATGATCATCATACACATTTCTGTTAAACTTCCTTGCATAAGGGTTACCTCTACTGGTGGATGATTGGGAAATGTCAAGGTTTGGAGTGGGTCTTCCTTGTGCTTTGATGCTAAGTTTTTCTTGCAGAGACAACTGGAAAAACCTAATTTTTTTCAATGACATTACAGAATTATCCATTGTATATAAATTGCAAAATGTTCCAATTAAAGTGTAAATTATTATAGCATAAACCTGTTAAGACAAATGAAATCATTGTCAATTTTTTTAAATGAAGGTAGATTCAGAGTCAAAATAAGAGTATCCATATATATATGATATTTTTTTTTTATTTATTTGCATCAGACTCAAGATGAAAGTAGAAACAAAGCAGATACTCAACTCCGAAGAGCTGAGTCGTAATGTACCAAATACAAAGATTGAGTGTAACAGTCTGTTCGCATTAGTTCATATATCCATTGGTTGGAAAACAAGTTACAGCGGGTTACAAACTGATATAATTTTTTACAAATGAAAGCTTGAAAAATGGTGATATTGTTATCAACGAATGCAGAGGTGATGCTGCATCGTCTCTGCAGATTAAACAACATTCTGTAACAATTATTGTATCCAACACGTAAGCGATTACTACTGGATAGAAGATAGTTACACCATAGTTGACAGGCATATAAAGGCATACAATAGGAACGAAACAACACATTTTTAACAGCAATCAAACGTTTGGAAAACCTTGCTTTTAACATGTTTTCAGAACAATACAATGACCGTAATTGTCGTTTCATGTCTTTATCATCAGGTAGAAGCGTTAATTATTACTCCAATATATTTCAAGGGTCTCAAAGCAGATACGATTTTTATTTAAATACCGTATTATATATGATCGGATTATAGCCAAATTTCAACATCTAGGCTTTATATAAAACACCAACAGTTTTGTTGCAATTAAATATAATGTCATGAGAAACTACATACATTTGACAAACATTGATGAGTTTCTGGAGTCCCTTGACACTTGATGCAAAACAACACAAGCCTTCAGCATAGGGATGGGCAAAATAGAATAATTAGCTATTCTAGAATATTCTAGAATACTGAAACCGAATATAGAATACAGATATGTATTCTAGAATAATTGACAGTTTTTACCATCGACACATTTTAATGATTTTTATGACTTTACAAAAACAATGAACATCACAAAAATTGCTTGTCGCAGTGTAACTTTCACCAGTCAAACGAGATCTCAACTTGGTGGCAGTTAAACCTGCACTTGAAAAACATCTCTCTGAAGAAGCAGATGTAGCAGGTACACAAAAATATTTTGAAACTAACTGACAGAAACAAGAAAATTGGTTTTTGTTTTGCTTTCCATCAAACAAGGGCGTTTTGAAGAGATGTAGTGAATGCTTTCAACAACGTGAGATATGTATCTATTTCTGAAGCAGGGGAAGCCAAATTTGCTGATTCATCTTCACTACTGCAAGCAGCATCTTCAATCCCACAGCTCAACAAGTCGTCCATGTCAATGTACTGGCATGTACGGTATTACAGGCCCGTAGCCAGCCGGGGGGCCTCGCCCCCCCACCTAAAAATTGTTGCCCCCCTGGCAAAATCCCAACATTCTCGAGCAACAGCTACAATTATAATGATTTTGTCCATTTAAATTTTTTCGGCCCCCCCTAAAAAAAAATTGCCCCCTCCCCTTGCTCTGCGGCAGTACAGTAAAAGCTAAGACAAAGCCCCCGTACGTACTTCAGCAGGGAGGGTAGCTAATTCGCACACCCTGTGGTCGACGTTGCCCTGCATACGAGAGTGGGAGCCCACGATGTTAGCGAAGGCAAGTCGACTGTTGTATTCTACCAGAAACAACTTAGGTTTGTGGTACCGAAATAGAGAAAAATCCTAAAAAGCGGATTAAGCTGTTTCGTACTACACTTCCGCAAGACTGTGAGGACTACAAAGCGCTTGACAAGAAAGATCTCTTTAATGCGAACAATGAAACTCGTGCGTTTTCCGACGCCGCATCGCACTGAATCGATAAACAATGCTACTTTCGCTGCAGCAAATTCGTTGCGATCAAACGGACTATTACGAAGTGGATCGTTAAAGCGGTTTCAATTATCCGATTTCATATGCATTTTGAAACCGGTTAGACTCTACAACCGGTTATTCTATATTCGGTATTCTATTTTGCCCATCCCTACTTCAGCATACATTAAATGATTGAAGACAGGAGTTGCCAATGCAGCAGCCAACAGAAAGACCGTTTAATTCAGAAGATAAATCATTCATGTAGATGCACTTCTGCAGCATACCGGTACTAGACCTAGAGGGCAGACACTAGTGAAGCACCTAACTTAACTATCTATCACTCCTGACGGATCACTGAGTGGAAACAATTATCGTTCCTTGCCCTAGAAAATACTATACCAACCCTCAGCAGCATGGAGTCACATGCAAAGATCAAAACTGGGCAAAGATCAAAACCCTAACCTTATTCCTAACTCTAACCCTTACCTTAATTAACCCTACCTAACTTTAATCCTAACTCTGGCAACACCTGATTGTAACTATGGCAACAAGTGTGTAAAAATAGCCACTTTGTAATAACAATAATAGGATGGATAAAGAAAACCGGACATAAAAGAAACCCATCCTCAGGCAAAAGCAGGTTTCGATGTGGCCCAGGAGAGCAGGTGTTGAGCTCTTTTTATGGTCAGACTGCACATCACAGTCACACAGTAGCCTAAGACGATTGAGGTTCGAGATCCAGTGTAAGTTATTGTTTCTTGTCCTAGCACTATTGTTTCTTGTCCTAGCACTGTTGTTTTCTTGCCCTAGTACCGGTACATCCTATAACCTGTTGAATACCCTAATCCTACAGCTATCACATTTACAGTCATGTCTCATCGCTACTCTGCGAAACAAAACTTAACTTTAAAAAGTCTGTAGAATTATTCGGTTAGGGGGGGGGGGGCTGTTTTCCATGCAGCCCCAACAGATTCAAAAATTGCTGTTATGTATTCTGTAAAATACCAAAAGAGGTGGAGCTTCAAGGATATTTTTTAGCCAATCAGAGCACTTGAAATCCAAAATCTGGGGCTGCAAAGAATGTTGTCCCAAAGCCATGTTTCCAAACAAATTTTTAAATATTTTAATTTTCAATCCGCAATCCATAAGTGAAAAAAGTAATCGGGTCGGACAAACACAGAGGAAAACATATCTTCCCTTTTTTCTCTTTCTTTCAGGGGGGGCTGCAGCCCTGCAGCCCCATGGCACGAGCCGCCACTGGTCTCAAGTGAATGTGGGGGCTTCAACATCATCAGCGTTCAACCATTCTTCGTATTCAAGCCTTTTTCTGCAAATAAATCCTTTACCAAGAGTGGCTTTAGGCACAAAGAGATCTGGGAGGAGGAAAGTCCGATCGTCAATCCTCACCTCTAGGCTACACCTGAAAAGGAACGAGCGCAGCAAAACGAAGCCTTCAAGCATAAAGCTCCTACCAAGCGCAAACCAAAGCCAAACAAGCAAAGGCTGATTCGTCGTCGTTCTCCATCAAGTAGCAGCAGTGACGATAATGCGCTTCCATTAAATTTGAACGACGATTCTGAATCAGCGGTTGAGCTTCTATCATCTGATAATGACACGACGACTTCGCCAAACCAGAGTGATGAAATTATTGAAGCTGGTTGTTATGCGCTAGTGAAAGTGTACTCCAGTGAAGGAAGATGTAAGAAGTTTGCTGGCCTGTTGCTGAATGGTCCCGATGAGGATGGAGATTTTGAGGTTTCTTTTTTGAAGAGGAGCATCAAAATTAAAAATGCTTTTGTGTTTCCTGATATTGAGGACATTGCGTCTGTGAAGCGCTCAGAAATTGTGTGCATTCTTGACAAACCTACACAGGTAGCAGCTACAAAAAGGCTTTTTGGAGTTATGCGGTTTAACGAAGATTTATCCCGCCATGACATTTAATGATGCATTGTGACTTTGTTTTGACAGTGCATGAATGAACACTTTTCTGATGCTAGACTTGAAATTTCGTTTTTCGTGTTGTTTTCATTGTATTTTTGTGAAAAATCAAAAACAAAACTTAAAACCTGAAAGTATTGTGTGGGTTTAGACTCGATTGTGAGGGTGGGTCAAAGGTCCCACAAGGGTGGGTCATCGGTCCCACACGTGTGGGGCCAATGACCCACTTTTTCACTTTTTTTTAATTTAAGTTTTGGAGGATAAAATTTCAAGGTAGGTTATTCATTTGGTGTTTGGCATGTAGGTAGAGATGGGTTTGATGACAACTTTTTTGCAGATTTTGGTGATTCTGCGAGTCAAACTTTGAAAAATTGTGGCCAAAGTGTGCAAAACAGGTCATTGGTCCCACATCTCCCCTCTAGAAATCTGGTAATAATTGCAAGAGCAGAAAGCCTGTCGTCTGTCATGGTTGAGAGCAGGATATTCCTGTTCAGTTTCATTCTGCTGAAGGTGCTTTCAGCACTGGTGACAGTAACTGGTGTGGTTAGAAGAATTCTGATGCAAATGCAAAGATTCGGATATAACTTACTGTATTTACTGAAGACTGTTCTTGTATAGGCCTGCGTAGCCTACCTTAAAAAATTGCTTGCCGTGACAAGTCCTCTCTCTTTCTCGATGACATAAATAAAACGATTCAATTCCATTATTAGTTCGTTGGCATCAATGTCTTTCATTTTTCTTTTAAAATTTTGCAGTGATTCTCCAGTTCATTTTCTCTGAGACATTTCTTCAGGCTGTTAGCGTTGTGCAGAAATCCAAACAACTTGTAGGGGAGATGTGGGACCAATGATACAAGGGGACCAATACAACACAGCTCGTTTTTGATCCCTATTCAAAATTAACTCTTTTTTTGGGTAAATATTGGAACGTGATTAAACCTTCTTTGCCACGAGGTTTGAAAGTTGGCTTGTTGCAAACGCAGAAATGAGAGACAAAAGTATGTTTTTGGGAGGCAAAAGTAAAATGGAGTAAGTTACTTCTGGAAAACTTTCAATATTATGTTCAGGTGTTTATTATAGCAAATGCTAACTTTTTTATGTAAGCTTACTAGGTAGGAAGGTATTCTACAAGATTGGTAGGCTTTATGAGAGATAATAAGTCGAGTTTTGTGAAACCATCGTTTAATTCAAAGTTTTTGAGATAGGGGAGCTTTGAGACACTGTCAATGGAGACCAGATCCCTGTCTGAATTTTAAAGTAGGCTATTTTTGGCAGAAAATGCCTATGTTAAAGCAATCCAAAGGCTTAAAAAGGAATTTTTTAAATAATGCTTTGCATGACATTGTTTCAAGATAATGACTATGAAATTGAGTTATTAAAATTGAATTGAGAAAACATCAGACAAAATGAAGGACTGTTTTGTGTTCCCAGAAAATGAAAATGTGGCTTCTGTGTCTCATTGTGATATTGTGTGTCTTCTGCCAGATCCAACCTCTGTTGCCAAAACGAAACGCTTGTCTGGTGTTTTGAAATTTACAATGAACTTGTCACAATATCACATTGCCTGATGAAAAACTTGTCTGTGACGACCCCTCCCCAGCTAACTGTTATTGTTTAACTTTAAACAATTTTGTGTTGAATCAGCTTGTTCGTTCTTTCGTTTGTCCATGTTCGTTCTAGAAACTGCTTGTTCTTTGCTTTTACACAAAATGCAATCTTTCTTCAGAAAAAGTAAAGTTGTCGTGTAAGTAGTAAACCTGTCTCATTGGTGTGTTGCAAAGGGTAGACCAATGATACAAAAAAGTGAACATTTAAAAAGTAAACTATTTTTTTAATCTGTGATCCAATTCGAAGCCCTAGCTATGCGTAAATACAGTAAGAAGATGTGCTTCCCTCAAACGCTTAACTAGCCCTGTAGCCTACTGCGAAAATCACGCGTGATAACGGAAAAAATACTTATTTTGTTTCATTGGTCCCACATCTCCCCTACCACTCCACGAGTTGGTCAAAGCGCAAAGAAATTACAGAAGATATGGCCTGATCAGTGAGAACAAGAAAAAAATTGCGATTTGAATTTTTCTTCGGCATAAAGACGACTCGAGTCATCAGCACATTCGCAATCAAACATTCTCTTCCTACGTCGCAGCGTGTTTTTGGAAACATTTTTGGAAATATGCTCGCCCAGACGCAGCACAGCGGTTAGGATCATTCGGCGCCACCAAACATTTTAGAGGCCCTCATTCCTTGCGCTCCCCAACCGGCCGGAGGGCGCTTGCTACGCTTCTGGTGATCCCCGACAGCTCGTGTGTCCGCCCCGATAGCTCAGTTGGTTTGCGTGTGACTTCAAGAACAAGCTTCAAGATCAAGCGGCGCTGGTTCGACTCTGGGGGTGTGCGCTTGAGCAACGCATTTTAAGGACTGCTCTCCATTCAGAGGCATCTAATGAATGGAATAATTCCCCGGCAACAACATATCAACAATCGGAAACTGCACTCTGTCAATCTCGGTAACCGGCCCTGCATCAAGAGCCTCTACAAGTATGCGAAACTACCAGAAATAACCAATCAAGGCTTTGTCAGTCCGAGGATAAAGATTCAAAAACCAAGCACCAGAAACATTTTGGAATGTAGCCTAATATGCAACACGAAGCTTGACCTTCAGACCTGTGATTTTTCAGAATGTGGCCTACATTTTCCCCCAATTGTACATAACCGTTTTGTTCCAAACACGTGTCTTTAGAATACAGGCTACAAATTATAGGCAAAATATAATACTGGCAACACAGCCTATAGAGTTTAATTATATTTTCAAAACCGATGAAGTTACCGAAATACAAGTAGGTATTTCCGCATGTAGGCTACTGTATATCCACTCGGGTAGTTTAGTTGGTTAAGCGCCTGACTATGTGCACGAAAAAGCAGCGGCTCTTGGGGTGTGGGTTTGAGCAACGCATTTCAAGGACTGTCCACCATTCAACGGCAAAAACTCAACCTGTTTGGTTCACTTTTCCACTTTCTGTGGATGGGTAGCCTCATGGCCACCTGGAAATTTCTGCAAAATGTGACAAATCAGGCCGTATCTTTAGGTGGCCATGGTAGCCTACAGAAAAAAAAACATTATTGCTTTTGACATGAACACCAGAATATGCTTATTGCTTAACATACGTTTCTTTCACGTGCGTGCAAAAATATCTTCTGGCTTGTTGAGGTTACAAGTCAATTGTAGGCTACAAGACAATCTATTATAGTGACTTTGTATTGTGTGTTGACAATTCTGTAATTAAACCATAGTACAGTATAACCAAAAGTAAGCCTTGCCAATTTATTGCACAATTAAAAATATCACCTGAACAAATATCCGCATTCCGCAAACCCATTTAGTGATCTAATTGTTTTCAAATCAAACAATAAATCCAAAGATGAATGTTTTCAAAGAACGCACTAAAATTTATTTATAAAGAGCTATAAAACAGGACGTTCTCATAAAATATGAAATAAAACTTTTTTCTTTTTTTTTCAAAGAAGCCTACTGTATAATTGTATATTCTTTTCCTAAACAAAAAATATACAAATTCATACGAGAGCCAACAGGTGAAATATATTTCAAGAAAGGTGACAAAAAACCCAGACTGCAAACCATCCGTTTTTCACATTGATGCAACATCTACAGACGTTGAATCAATTAAAAAAAGTTGATTTGCTGTGTGGGAACGAAGCCTAGTCTTGCACGATCCTCTGTCACACAAAAAATTTTCCACCCAAATAACAATCCACTCCTTGAACAGATTGAATAGAACTTGTACAATCCGTGGAAAAGTCGTCAAGAATCCTTATCATCATCATCAGCGTGCTTTATCTGGCCCTTAGAAATGAGGTCGGGGATTTCCACAGCCAACCAAGGACCCAACTACAAGCAAAAAGGTTGTTTAGAAATAAATGGAAGTTGGTTCATAAACATTAAACCATGCAGCAACATCGCAAGAGGCCATCCCTGTGATTGCCATAACAATCACAGATAGGAGGCAGTTGGAGATGGGGTTGAAAATCCATTTTTTCATTTTCCTTTGCATTTGACCTTGAAGCAAAGTGATTTGAAATCATTTGATTGCGCAACGAAACGACGCATGTCACAACTCTGTTATAAATTAATAAAACAACATGCCAGGAAATAACACTACACGTTTTGCATGCACAATAGGCTCTCTTGAGATGAGAGAGACCATAGACCAAATGGCAAGGGCAAATGGAGTAAGATGGTATGGACATGTGATAAGGAGGGAGGAAGGAAGTTTTCTTAGAAAGGCACTAGATCTAAAGGTAGATGGGAAGAGGAAACGCGGTCGTCCAAGAAGAACGTGGAAACAACAAGTGAGGGATGAATTTAAAAAAGTCGGACTGAAGGAGGAAGATGCAAGGGACAGAGTGAAATGGAGAAAAGGGATTAAAACAATTGCTGCGCGGAAACAATCGGCCACCTCCACTAGTGGGGAACAAACCGACGATGGATTATGATGATGATGAATAGATAAACAGTAAATTTGCGCCGGCCTCTGAATCCGTAACCATGAGTTCGATAACCAGTTGAATTATACCAAAGACTTTTTAAAAGTGGTACTGAATCAAATTCCTGCTTGGCACTTGGCAAAGGAATAGGTTCAGTGGAATAATGTACTCTGTTACGCCACTATAGGGTTGCGCTGACACTGTCTGCTTTATAAAGCACTACATGAAAACAAACATCTTTAATTTTTTATTATTAATTTGAAACATACTGTATTTCGTTTTCTGGTAGCAACATGTGCTATGCCAGGGAATCAGATCAGCCATTGTGGCCGGTTTAGAAATATATGCAATATGCATCTACTCAGAAAAAATAATGATCAAAGAGATTTGAGAAATCACGTATCATAAGTTTATTCAAATATGTAAACTGCTTTTCTTCAGAAATTTTTATCGTTTTGGTACTTTGTTTGGGACGTGGTGGGTGACTTCATCGACTATCAAGCAGCAAAGCGGCCTTGTTAGCTCAGTTGGCTAAGCACCAGACTCAAGATTACGCGGCTCTGGGTCGTCTCTCGGGGTGTGCGCTTGAGCAACGAATTTCAGGACTGTTCTCCATTCAGCGGCATCCAGTGAGTGTAATAATTTCCCGGCAACAACACTTCAACGATCGGAAACTTCACTCTGCCAATCTCGGTAACCGGCCCTGCGTCAAAAGCCACTACAAGTATGCGAAACTACCAGGAATAACCTATCAAGACTTTGTCAGTCCGAGGATAAAGATTCAAAACCAATCTTTGTTGCATCACTACTTACCCCTAAAGCCATCGCGTGGGCAATACCAAACTTGGGGACGTTTCGTGCCCACAAAGGCTTGAAGTGATCAGTCATACAAATCTTTCCTCCTCTATACATCTTTGCGGTTTTTCCATCCAGTTCGGGCAAGGCAATTTCCGGTGCTGTGGTAGGATATGTGACAGGAATCTATGATTTAAAATTTACTCTTAAATAAGAAACTTCCAAGAAACGACAAGTTTCATAAAACAAATCATACTGTATAATCATAAAAGAATATTTTAAAGTATCTATCATGTGTGGACAATTCCTTTTCCCAAACCATAGGAATACTTTCTGTGACTGAAGTCGAGTTAAAAAGTAAAAATATCCTCATTAGATTTCTTCTTTTTAATGTATTAATATACTCTTCACTTAAGACATTAAAAACTCATGTTTAAAGAAATACTAGTATTGATCGTAATTTAAAGCTTATATACCACAAATATTCAAAATAAGGTAACTGGGTTCCTCATATTTATTTTAAACAGAAACAAAAAAGTACATTTACAACTATTTACGTTGTCCATCTTTTATATACACCAGAATTTTTTTATATATGTTTTCAGAACTACTTGCAAAGATGTGCTACAAAACCTGTGTAATAACAAGTTAACAGCATTATGGAATAAGTTGTACATACATCGAATTCGACTTTAAACTCATATTTGCGAAGTTCATTTATATACCAGCACTTTCCAAACCATTTCGTTCCATCTCTGTTTGATTCAAGTCGAAACCAATCGTTGTCTTTATCTTTGTTATTTTGAACATACTGAAATAAACGTTATCATGTACGTTGTGTACTGCACGGTATTTCAATATATATAATGGCTTTACCGACTTTAAGCAAACCAATATATATCTAATATTAATTATTAAATTTCAAACAATGCGTTTATCGATTTTAAGTAAACAACAAGTAACAGACTGTGCAATTGTGACTAAGTGGTTGTTACAAGTGCCAGGTGTTGTTTATAGGCATAATTGTACGATTTGTGCAACTCAGTAGGCTACTGTAGTGCTAAACCAAATAAAAAGAATCTGCATCAACTCTATTAAAAAAATAAGAAATATGATTTAAAGCCACAAGTGAATATTTTTTTTCCTTCTAAAGTCAGAATAAACGAAACATACATTGGTCCACAAGATATAATATTATACAATTTTCTAATAAACAAACATAGCTGAGCAACACTACAACATTAAAAATTATAACAAAGAAAAATAACATAGCAAACGTTTTCGACTATACATTAGGGTGGCCAAAAAAAATTGAAATTTTTTCTTTTTGTTTGCACACTCTCTCATTTGAGGAGGATTCATGAAAAAATGACACTGTGAAAATTTGAAGTGAATCCGACAAGAGGAAGTGCTCTCCCACCGACCTCTAAATTTGCTTTCTTTGTCATAATTCCTTGAATATGTGACGTAATTCTTTTTTGACTTATCTCTACATTGCAGTTGCAGCATTTTTGTGTTAACCATTGTTTTACTCTGAATTTATGATATAATTAGTGTTTTCACATGCAGAAAAACAGAAATAATGCACAAAATAGATCACATTAACAAGCGTTTGGTATGAAATTAAATGCACTAAACTTTAGTGAAAACCACATAAAAGTACGTTCACCAGTCACGGTCGCAACGCTTCAGGTGACAACACATTGCCCAGAAAAAGCAACAAAAATGTTTGTAAAGAGTCAAGCCACTGATTTTATTTAATGGAGCTGTTGGCATGCTGGCTTTTACTTGCACTTGTTGGAAGCAGCTTCTGTGGTGCTCGACCACCTGATAGAGGAGCTGGCGCTGTTGTTCATTTTCCGTAAGGACTTCATTAAAGTCAGTAGCTAATTTGACTGCCCAGTGCCCGCTCTGCACAATCATTGACGACTTTAAGATCATGGCATGCAAGAAATAGCAGCCTTTGATTAAATGCCTGTTGCACGACAGTGATAGCTCCAGTGTGGATTCTCGTATTGCTTGATGTCGCGTCAAAACAAAGTGCAGCTAAATGCTCTGCTACAACTCGTGTATGAATTCCACTACTTTTTGGCCCATTAATGATCTCGTTCCAACAAGCAGCTTCTGAATGCCAAGCAGTATCTCAACATGCATACCAGAAACTACAATGGCCAAAGAGTCGCACTTTGTGCCATTGGCATTAGTCAAATGTTTACCATGAAAATGAGCGACAAGTGGAACTGTTGGTTTAAATTTTTGCCGCACTGCAGCTGCCAGGCTTTCACGTGAGGCGTTTCGAGCATTCATGACAGAGGAATGTGACATGGTCAATTCATTTATATTAATTCCAGCTGCAGCAAGAGCAGGAGTGACGATCATCGTTGCTTGACGACATCTTGACTTGACGATGTTATAGTTCTGTTCAGTGCTGCATTAAACAGTAAATTCGATAATGCAGCGTTTTGGTAATGGCTGCTCCTACTGGGTTTTCTTTTGTTTTGGTGTTATTTGGATTTACGGTGCAAACAGTGGGTCACTGGAAGAATCTTCATCATCTGCTGATCATTTTCAGATGAGAAAGCAGCAGCACTTGATGGTACTGGATCAATGCGATTTCTGTTGCGTCTCTGTTCATCATCTTTGCGCTTTCTATAGGCTACTTTGCAGCAGCTTGCCGATGCATTGGGTCCTCTGTTGTCATCAGTATCTGTCATGCACCACATTGGTCTATCAAAAACTGGCAGTCTTCTGGTATTGTTGTGCGGCATTCCCAGTTAGCATGTGCAATATCAAATAATGCACAAGCTCTGGGTGAAGTCAGCTTCTGAGGTCAGCTGGGAAGCTGGATTTCGCCTCCCTTTGTGCTTTGATTCTCCTACATGCTCTTGATGGATGCGTTTTAGTTTGGTAACAACGTGAGTCTTTGCAGTGGTAGCGATATTAGCTTTCACTCACAAAAACTGTACTGCAAGCAAGTGGCAGTGTAACCTGATTGATCTTCATCTCGTAGTAGAGGTGGTGAAGAACCACACCCCATACAGGCAGCTGACATGGCCCCTCAAGAGAGTCAGAGTGGGTGTCCATTTGTTGACTCTCTTGAGGGCCATGTCAGCTGCCTGTATGGGGTGTGGTGCTTCGCCGTCTCTACTACGAGATGAAGGTCAATAAGATTACACTGCCACTTGCGTGCAGTACAGTTGCAGATGAAGTAATATTAACTACTACCATCTATGCCACTTTTTGGTTTGCAGCACCTTCATCAATATCTGCCCCTACAAATGACCTAGCAATGTTACAGCTCACAGAGGATTATAAAGAGGTTGACAATGCAATTTCTCAAGTGGCAGAAAAAAGTTGAGGTTGCGCTTGTGGTACTTCAGTGAAGATCTTGCTGCACTACCTTTATTCAGTGATAATAATACAGATGTTGAAAAGAAGGCAATCGTTAATGCTCTTAAGAAAGATCCATTTCCCGAAGATGTTCGTCGTGTTGCCCCAAACAAAATTGTCAAGTTTTAACGTCTCTGGCACAGTTTGTAACACAGCGTTCACTTAATCTTTTCGAGTCACTGCTTCTGTCGACACATGGCGTGACCGTGATGATTATAAAGAAGCATGCAAAGTTTGGCGTCATCTCAAAGCCGTCAATGATTGTGCAGAGCGGGCAGTACAATTAGCTACTGACTTCAATGAAGTCCTGACAAAAAATGAACAACAGCTCCAGCTTCTCTATCAGGTGGTCGAGCACCACAGGAAGCTGCTTCCAACAAGTGCAATAAAGTCAACCAATGGCTTGACTCTTTACAAACATTTCTCTTGCAATTTCTGGGCAATGTGTTGTCACCTGAAGCGTTGCGATCGTGACTGGTGAACGTACTTTTATGCGGTTTTAGCTAAAATTTAGTGCATTTAATTTCATACCAAACGCTTGTTAATGTGATCTATTTTGCGTATTATTTCTGTTTTTCTGCATGTGGAAACACTTATTATATCATAAATTCAGAGTAAAACAATGGTTAACACAAAAATGCTGCAACTGCAATGTAGAGATAAGTCAAAAAAGAATTACGTCACATATTCAAGGAATTTTGACAAATTATGCCAAAGAAAGCAAACTTTGAGGTCGGTGGGAGAGCACTTCCTCTTGTCGGATTCACTTCAAATTTTCACAGTGTCATTTTTTCATGAATCCTCCTAAAATGAGAGGGTGTGCAAACAAAAATAAAAAATTTCAATTTTTTTTGGCCACCCTACTATACATACAGTATTACAGTAGTCTTTTTCAAGTTTCTAAAAGAAAAAATATTTACATGTATATATAAGACATAATAAAAAAACCTTACAGTATGATATAACAACAAAATGTAGCCTAATCTAAGCATGAGAAAAACAAACTTAATAGAAACAATTTTCTAATAAGTTTTCAAACACTTTACACAGGGACTGGGGAAAAGACGTACAGCAATGAGAGACTGGTATTCTTCTTTCAATCGACTTCCCCACACGTCACCGTCTCGGGGGCCAGCCTTGGTTTTAAAAAGTGGAATGTCAGACAAAGTTTTTCTTGTAGCATCATCAACCATTGTTACATAGAAAAAGTAACTATATATAAATATATATCACTATATTGCCGTATAAACTTTAGATATATTCTGTATAAACATTGAGAAAGCATTTTAATAAACACTCAAGATAATCGCCACACACATCTTGCAAATGTTTCTACTGTTATGTCAATTTCACGAAAAAATATGTTCAATTAATTGTTTAATAAAACTATTTTTTTTGAAATCTTTAAACAAAAACTTATTACGTTCCAAAGATCTAGAAAACATGTATTTAACATAATTGGATTTCAATTATTAAGTAAATGAAATGTTTCATACATAATTTTGGAAGATGCAGTCGTGAACAAAATTTTGACCAATCTCCAAAAGCCACAAAGATGGGTCTACGTCTTTTAGGTGGGTCTGCTACTATTCGGTGAGTTCGATTCGGTGAGTTCCTAACCTCTAACCCTAAAACGGCAATGATAATTAGGCTATGGTACCCAATAATTTTTAAAAAAAAATTGAAAAATTCCCCGTTAAGGGATCGGACTCACCAAATCGGACTCACCAAAACGGGCCATTCCGCTTTTAGGTGCAGGCAGTTAGGCACCGGTCAAATAGGCGTGCACACTGTGGGGTCAGGCTATGTAGGTGCGGAGCACTATGGTGCCCGGTCATTTAGGTGCTATTCCTAGTAAAGTCTGCAGATTATATCACCTTGGCAGGTAGCGCAATGCTTTACGATACCTCAGCAGGTAGCGCAAAAAAAATCATTTTATGATAACATTATTTGCCTTGAGAATATGAAAATTGATCGATAAGATTTAAATTGCTTACCGTACTTTGTTATGTCACGCCAAGTTAAATGTGATACTGTAGCCTATAGCCTACCAAAGGTGCAACCTAATTTGTACCCTGAACAATGTGTACCTTCACTTCGTACCAGGGTTGCCAGATTGATAAAACAATAAAGGCCAAATGCATCCCCAAAAAAGGCCAAATTATAGAAAAAAAGGCCAAACCTGAGGTTCTATTCTCTTTGTTGAAATCAGTGGTGTTTTTGCACTTACTTTCAACAACAAATTAGATAATATAATATTTACCCAGTTTCTATTGTTCTACATGTTATCTGTTAAAGAAGAATTGCTTAGTAAAATTCCTGAAAAAATACCATCCATAAAATACAAACAGATAGGTATGGAAACAATTACAATACAATTGAAATATGTATATAACATTAGGCTAAGCATCATCCTGTAGAGTGTAGATTAAAAAGCCATTAACGTCCACCAGTGAGACCCTTGTGACTAGTGAGCAGAGGAAAAAGGAGTTAATATTGGCATCACTTAATGCAATATGAACTATACAATATTTATACCAAATACAATTACTTGTAGGCTACCAACACTGCAAAATCAGAGAAATCCATTGCATTTATGTCCAACATCCTTCCACAATGAACACTCCTTATTCTAGGAATGCTAGCGCCTCTGCCATTTCGTTACTGCTGGTTTCACCATAAACAATACCAGATGTGAAACGCCTTATCATTATGGGTTATGGCACTGACATCAAAGTTTGTGCAACATTTTCCATTCAGCTGCATGTCCTTTCGTATTCGCAAAATCGCTTCCAAAAGCTCAGTCTGCATTTTGCTTCGTGGTTTTGTTTTCACTGCAGTAAGTAATGAAAAAATCCTCTCTACTACTGCATTACTGACAGGGATGCAGAGACATGTTAAAGCAGGGGTGGGGAACCTGCGGCCCGCGGGCCAAATGCGGCCCGCGTGACTGTTCCATGTGGCCCGCGTCAAAATTTCTTTACCCAAAATATATTGAAACAAAAGCTCAAAAAAAGAGTAGGCTCTGCAATGTCCGTATATTGCGAATGGCCTTCTATGTTCTATGACTTTAGTGGTATGCCACTGTCTCATTCACCAAGAAAACTTGTGCGGGAAGTCAGTTCAGCTTAGTAATGTCATGCCAATAGTGATAAAATTCATCAATTTCATCAAAAGCAGAGGTTTGAACAGCCGCTTGTTTAAGCAACTACTGGAAGATCTGAATACTGATTTCCACGACCTTGTCTACCACTGTGCAGTGTGCAGTTCGTTGGCTGAGTCGTAGCGACATGCTTACACGCTTTTACTTGTTGCGGAACGAAGTCGATCAGTTCATGAATAATCGGGGAGACCATGTCGTTTTGAGTGATAGCCAATGATTGTGTGACCTAGCGTTTATGGTTGACATTAGCAAGCACGTCTCCGAGCTTAACCTCAAGTTGCAGGGCCCGAGCCAGCTTTTGAACTCCTTGTTTGCAAAAGTGAAATCATTTGAAACTAAACTACATCTGCGGAAAGTACAACTTGAAAACAATAACACCGCACATTTCCCTACCTTGCAAGATCAAAAGCCTTCTACAACAGCCAAATATGCCGATGTATGCGTCAATCTTATGGAGACATTTAGTGCAAGATTTTTGGACAAAAAGAGTAAAGAAATGGAGTTAGATATTTTTGCCTCTCCTTTCAATGTGGTTGCAACTGATGTTCCTAGTAATTTTCAACATGAAATAGTAGAGCTCCAGAGTGACCGGTAGCCTACGTTGAAAGCGATGTACCAAAACATTCCGCTGCTCAACTTTTATCAACGCTACATAAATGCTGATGATTTTTCAGTCATGCGGAAACATGCTTTGAAATATGTGTCTCTGTTTGGAAGCACCTAGCGTTGCGAACAGTTTTTTTCCAAATTGAATCTTACAAAAAGTCGGCTTCACTCCAAACTGACTGATAAAAACGTGGAGATGCAGTTAAGAGTTGCAACATTTTCCGTGTCAGCAGACTCACACGACTCACCAAAAAAAAAAACTTTCAGCCATCCTACTAGCTGTGAAAGTGAAATAAATCATTGTCTACTTCGCTGCATTTTTTATCTGTAAATAAAATTTCGAAATTTTTAGTGGCCCGCCTGTGTTATTTCTCATTTTATGTGGCCCGCAATACTAAAAAGGTTCCCCACCCCTGTGTTAAAGCATAGCCAGCAAGGTCTTTGAAATGGGCATGATGCAAAACGCTACTCCAAAACTTTTCACTGTTGCTAGGGAGAACCAAAAGAACTATGAAAACCAAAAGAAAAAAAGGCTAAACAAATGCCAGTCGGGAAACTAAAAAAGGCCAAAAAAAGGCCAAGCGGCCAAACAAAAATTGTCCGGCCAAACACTTTTCAAAAAGGCCAGATTTTTCGAAATTTGGCCGTAAAAAGGCCAATCTGGCAACCCTGCTTCGTACCCTGAAAAGATCAAGAGAAAAAATTAAAAAAGCCGAAGTCGCTGTTCGCAGCATCAGCAAACATTTAAAAATTTTCCGCAAACAAACAAAAACTCTTAGCATCATTACCAGAAATTTTAAAATGTTTGTGGAAACTCCGATCAACCCTAACCCTTTTAAAATGTTTGCGGAAACTACTATTGACCCTAACCCTTTTAAAATGTTTGCGGAAACTGCGATCAGCGACTTCGGCAAACTCTTAGGATCATTACCAAAAATTTTAAAATGCTTGCAAAAACTGCGGAAAAACGGACACTGCAATCAGCGACTTCGGCTTTGTTCTATTATTTTCTCTCGATCTTTTCAGTTTGTTTGCGGAAACATCCTAACCATATTAAAATGTTTGCGGAAACTCCGATCAACCCTAACCCTTTTAAAATGTTTGCGGAAACTGCGATCAGCGACTTCGGCAAACTCTTAGGATCATTACCGGAAATTTTAAAATGTTTGCGGAAAAACGGAAACTGCGATCAGCAATGTTCTATTTTTTTCTCTTGATCTTTTCAGTTTGTTTGTTTGCGTATACCAATACCTAACCGATACCCAACCCTTTTAAAATGTTTGCGGAAACTGCGATCAGTGACTTCGGCTTTTTTTCAGTTTTTCTCTCGATCTTTTTAAGATATGAACTGACGGTACGAATTGTTCATGGTACAAATTAGGTTGCACCCGGTACGAATTAGGTTGCATCCGCCTACCAACATTCGATGTCTTGTTAGGAAAACAAATGTTTTTATTGGTGTCTTAATAGGGTACGAACTGTTCAGGGTACGAACTAGGTTGCACCCGTGGGACTTGGTGAATGATTGCCATTATTTGATGCTGATGTAGCCTACTCTTTTCGCTGCTCTTGTTATCTAATATCGAGCAACACCACCTCTGAGCCTGACGACGAGGGGTGCAACCTAGTTCGTACCCTGAACAGTTCGTACCCTCAGTTCGTACCCTGAAAAGATCAAGAGAAAAAATTAAAAAAGCCGAAGTCACTGATCGCAGTTTAAAAATAAAAAAATCCATGTCACCAACGGAGTAAGGCAGGGAGGGATTTTAAGTCCTTACCTGTTTTCTTTGTATATAGATGACTTATCGACTGAATTGAATTCCCTAGATGTCTGATGTAATTCTGGTTCATCTCACTTGAATCACCTATTCACCTAATGTTTGCAGATGACTTGTGTGTATTTAGTCCAAGTGCTAAAGGTACCCAAAAACTCATTGATGTGTGTGAATCCTATGCTTCTAGACATGACATTATTTTCAACTGTAACAAAATTGTTGGATTGGTCCATCAATGTCGCAAATTTAAAGTTTTGACTTCTCCATGCATGCGGCTGTACAATACACAAATTAAATTTGTTGGACAAGTGAAATATTTAGGTATACTGATTGATTAAAAATTTGAATTCTATGGACTTTGAGTCTGATTGCAAATAAATAATAATAATAAATAATAGGGATGCAACCTAATTCGTACCATGAACAATTTGTACCGTCAGTTCGTACCTTGAAAAGATCGAGAGAAAAAATTAAAAAAAGCCGAAGTCGCTGATCGCAGTTTCAGCAAACATTTTAAAATTTTCCGCAAACAAACAAAAACTCTAAGGATCATTACCAGAAATTTTAAAATGTTTGCGGAAACTCCGATCAACTCTAACCCTTTTACAATATTTGCGGAAACTCCAATCAACCATAACCATTTTAAAATGTTTGCAGAAACTGCGATCAGCGACTTTGGCAAACTCTTAGGATCATTACCGGAAATTTTAAAATGTTTGCAAAAACTGCGGAAAAACGGAAACTGCGATCAGCGACTTCGGCTTTGTTCTATTTTTTTCTCTCGATCTTTTTAGTTTGTTTGTTTGCAGAAACACCCTAACTCTTTTAAAATCCTTGCGCAGGCCTCGAAATTCACGACGGACATGTCCGCCGTCACAGCATGTGATGTCCGCGGGAAGTACCCTCTAGATCGGTCATATTTGTCCGCCGAGAAATAACACAGGAACTACGGATACAAATCGTCATTGCATATCACAAACAATTGTTGCAAGAATATAATTTCCCACATAGCCGTAGGAGATGGGGGGGCAGGGGGGGCGGTCGCTCCCCCGCTGAAAAAAAAAATGCCGCAAATTTGGGCAAAAAACTGCACTTATTTGGGCAAATCAATCTTATCGTGATGTTTCGACATTTTACCAGTTTAGAAAGTTTACGTAATTGTTATAATTTATGAGATACATCAATATTTTCCAATCAATTATTATGTAAAATGTATTTTCATCTATTTTGAAAATTGTTGCATGTGGTACGGTAGTTGTGGTACGTATTGCAATTTGGGCAGAGTGATAAGTTTCAATTCAACACCTGCAAAAAGTAAAGTGTAAAAGAACATAATTGGCAAGCAAAGTTAAGCTTATTACTGTAGTACTGATATTCACCAGCATGTACATAGGCTGTGTTTCTTCACAGGTGAGATTTGTAAGCTTGCTAGGTAGCCTACTAACAACCTTAAATGGTTTTTGCTTTTTAGTTTATGTCCTAGTCCTACTAATGTAGTTATTTCTAAAATTATATTTGGGCAAAAATGTCCAGTTATTGGGAAAATCAATCTTACCATGAGTTTTCAAAATCTTTCTAGTTTAGAAATTTGTTTATAGTGTTGCATTTTGTTTGAAATATATTAACATTTTTCTTTAAATGTTAAATGTAGTGTCATCAATTTTGGAACGTTTGTATTTGGTGTATTGCAATTTGGGCAGAATGTTAAGCTTCGATTCAGTATATATCTGCAAAATGTAAGAAAATACAATTAGCAAGCAGAGGTACCGGTAAGCTTATTACTGATGTTCATTAGGATATACACTAGATTTCTTCATTGGTGGAATTTTGAAACCCTGCTGGGTAGTCTACTGGTAATCTTATGAGGTTTTTGCTTCTTTCTGTATATTCTACTAATGTATTTATTTGTAAAAATATTTGGGCAAAAATGTCCTGTTATTGGGAAAATCAATCTTACCATGAGTTTTTAAAATCTTTTTAGTTTAGGAATTTGTTTATAGTGTTGCATTTTGTATGAAATATATTAACATTTTTCTTTAAATGTTAAATGTAGTGTCATCAGTTTTGGAACTTTTGTATTTGGTGTATTGCAATTTGGGCAGAATGTTAAGCTTCGATTCAGTATATATCTGCAAAATGTAAAATAATGCAATTAGCAAGCAGAGGTAAGGTATTACTAATATAATCATTAGGATATATATCATATTATATACACTAGATTTCTTCATTGGTGGAATTTTGAAACCCTGCTGGGTAGTCTACTGATAATCTTATGAGATGAGGTTTTTGCTTCTTTTTCTATATTCTACTGATGTATTTATTTGTAAAAATATTTGGGCAAAAATTACCAGTTATTGGGCAAATCAATCTTAGGCTACTATGAGTTTTCAACATCTTCCCAGCTTAAAAACTTTGGATATATATTTGTTATGTATAGTGTAATATTTTGTATGAAATACATTAAAATTTTCCCATGAATGTAAACTGTGCCATCTTCAATATTGGAAACTATTGTATTTGGTATGTTGCAATTTGTAGAGAATGCTAAGCTTCGTTTAGTATCTGTGAATTTTCCAGTGTTTGATTTCATGTTTTTGTGAACTGAACTGAACTTGTGGGCTTTTGAAATGTTTTCTATAAAGATTATTTTTGTATTAACTGCTGTTTGTCTTTGCCAGTCCTAAGGTTGATATGCTTGGCTATTTACCGTATATATATGACACAGTACATATCAAAGTAATCAATGATCAAATATATAGGCAAGTGTTATGTTGCTTTGGCATCCAATTCATGCAGTTAATATATCAGGCAATGTAGACAGTACGGTATTGATGATGTTGTCTGTATTTTCTGGCAAAGATTGAGTTTGAAGTTATTACATATGTGAGTTATTTTAGTTCAGTGCCTGCGATTTCAGTAGTTGCTTCCTCATGAACTTAGAATATCTTGGTACAGTATTGATGTTAATGAAAAAACATTGGTTATAACTTCACTTTAATATGAAATCAATATTCATACTAATTGCAACTTAGTTTTGTTCAAAGGTGCAAATTTGATGTGCATAGTATGATAAACTGTAGAATTCTTTTCAGGTTGTAAGGTTTTAAGTAGCATGGATTAAGTAATGTTACTAGTTTGATAAGTAAATAGGTTGTCATTTGAGATTTTTTCAATGCAAATTTACGAATCTTGACTTGATTTTTTGAACTATCTTTATATTTATATATACTTTATATATTATATATACTTTATTCTTTTCAGGTTGTAAGGTTTTAAGTAGCATGGATTAAGTAATGTTACTAGTTTGATAAGTAAATAGGTTGTCATTTGAGATTTTTTCAATGCAAATTTACGAATCTTGACTTGATTTTTTGAACTATCTTTATATACATATATAATGAAAAGATTCAGCTACTTTTGGTCTGGCTTTTTATTGCAATTGAGCTAGAGATTTTGAAATGATCTGATGACATGGATATTTAGCCACTGTTCTCCAGTTATTGTTGAATTCTCAGTTTAAATTGTTGTTGAATCCAGGTAGGCCTAATATATATAGTATACATATTTTTGTGCCACAAGAAAATTATTTCAATTTGATGGTTTATTTAGTTTAAAGTTAATTCAGCCTTGTTTTGCTAAGTTAAACGTTTTGCTGCCTGTGTTTTTGTACACCGCCAAATTGATGACTGTGGAGTTCTTAGACTGCACTATCTCAGAGGTTGTGAGTAATTTTGTGTTTTCGAAAATATATACGCAAAGACACAATTTGGGCAAAATTTGGAAAATTTTGTTTGCCCCCCCAAAATGTTTTACTCTCCTACGGCTATGCCCACGCATCTAGAAAATGTGAATACTGTATCTCCTAGCTTCCATTCAGATTCAAGAAGGAAAACTTTCGAGTTTTGTGTTGCTTCAACGATAGATGACATTGAATCAGCGTAACAAAGGCGAATTCTTCGCTAAGAATCAATGGGAATACCGGTACTTCTACACTACACCAATCACACGCAACTTAGTTCAAGTCTTACGTCACAATGTCTGGCTTTGATCGAGTAATATTGATAACACGCAAGTGACGCAAGGTAGGTTACAAAATTAGATTATACGATTAGGCTATATTACAGCAAGATGCAGCAAAATTTGTTAAGTTTTGGTATTACAGTAAGAAAGAAAACGCCCAAGGAAAAGTAAATTTCGCTCACAAGACACGCAAAAATAAACCTTAAGAAAAAATCCCAATGAAACTTTGCACAGCAGAAAATAGTGACATTAGTGTCACAGAAGTTTTCCGACTCGTGCCCAGAGCATTGTGATGCAAGAAGCCACGCGACCTCGTTCGGTGGAAGTTAATCAGTTATGCGTCGTACCGTATTAAGCATCTACACAGCGCTTTGACTCTTCGAGCACACATCGTTGGTCTGATGAAAGCCTTTCAGAGTGACTTCACTGAAATTTTAAAAAGCCTTCTCAACCGTAGCTATACAGTAGTTCTCAAATGGCGAAGAATTATCAAGATAAAGTGATTAAACATGACGATCAACGCTAAAACTGGTGTGTTCGCCGTGAGACTTAATTTGTCCGCCGAGATAGCTGCTCAGCTCAGACCGGACACGTTTGTCCGCCGTCAACAAAAACGAATTTCGAGGCCTGCTTGCGGGAACTCTGATCAACCCTGACCTTTTTAAAATGTTTGCGGAAACTGCAATCAGCGACTTCGGCAAACTCTTGGAATCGTTACTGGAAATTTTAAAACGTTTGCAGAAACTGCGGAAAAACGGAAACTGCGATCAGCGATGTTCTACTTTTTCTCTTGATCTTTTCATTTTTTGTTTGCGGATACCGATACTCCGATAACCTAACCCTAACTACCGATACCTAACCGATACTCTGATACCCTAACCTTGCGGAAACTTTGATCAGCGACTTCGGCTTTTTTTAATTTTTTCTCTCGATCTTTTCAAGGTACGAACTGACGGTACGAATTGTTCATGGTACGAATTAGGTTGCACCCGTTTAATAGCACAAAGCCGAAGTCGCTGATTGGAGTTTCCGCAAACAACTTGAGGGTTAGGGTTAGCGGAAACTGCGGAAAAATATTTGCGGAAACTGCAATCAACGAGGGTTAGGGTTAGAGCATAGATTACTCGATGGTTAGGGTAAGCGGAAGCTGCGGTTAGCAGAAACTGCGGAAAAATATTTGCGGAAACTGCGATCAGCGACTTTCGCCTTTTTTTAATTTATTCTCTTGATCTTTTCAGGGTACGAACTGAGGGTACAAACTGTTCAGGGTACAAACTAGGTTGCATCCGACGACGAGCACATACCATACTCTCTTCAGATCAAGTTTTTAGCTAATCTTGTCAGGCTTGATAACACTTTGTGTAAAATTGGTCAATATATGCCTAAAGAACCAGAAACCTAGTTACCAAAACCTTTTAGTTGCAGTCATTAATTCTCTACCAAACTCAAACCATGGTAGCAACGATTAATTTGACTTTGATAAAAAACACAAGATTTAGCCAAAAATCGATCGGAAAGCACAAGAGCACAAGTAAAAACACAAGGTCTTGTGCAAAAAACACAAGCCATGGGATGGCACCACTGCCAAAATGTGAAGGGATTTAGGAACAAATGGTTGCCATTTCAAAATTTCAAACTTTATTTTTTTTTCGGTACTGCAAATAGATAAACCAGGGTTTTTAAACCATTGAAAATGCTAAAAAAAAAAAACTTCAAAACATGCCAAAAAGTGCTAACATGCTAAACAAAAACTTTACTACCAAACGTAATTAGAAAAACGTCAACTTCCTTGAATTTGGCATTAAAAACGCGGATATGGCAACCTTGGTATGAACAACAATGATTTTTGAAGACGTAGCTACTTACGTTGGCAAAAGGCTATAAGTAAGAGAGATCAGGGACCAGTGGGACAAAAATAGCTTTTTCCTTAATACCTCAAACAATTTATGAACAATGTGTACCACACCTATTTTTCATAAAGTTTCACCTTTTGTTCACATCTTCAAATCCTTTCAACAAAATAATTTGATGCTTTGATGTTTATTTTCAAGTTTTAAAGGCGTACTAAAGTGTCCCTCTTGTGTTTAAACTAAGGAAGCAGTGGGACACTTTCAAAATGCATTTAGTGCAACAAGAAACTAGTTGCAAATAAAAAACATAGATTTTACATAGCTTCCATCAGGGATATCTAAAGAAGGGGATACGAAGGCTTTTATTACGTCTGACAATAGAAGGGCTTTTGTTTATAGTAAATAATCTGTGTTTATTGCAGGGTTGGTTGATTTAAATCAAATGATTTAAATCATTGATTTAAATCATGATTTAAATCAAACAATAAAAATCAAAAAAATCAATTAAAAAAATCAAATGATTTTTTATTTGCTAAAATAAAAATATATACATCAACAAACGTTTCACTGCTTCACTGTAATACAAAAGTTATATTTAAATACTTAAGGCTATAGGCTATGCATGTTTTGAAAGGCAACTTAGTTTACTTTTCAGTTCACAAACAGTGTTGTTCACTAAACATAGTTTTTGAGCGAGTTTTTTCCACTTTTGGTCTGGTTCAATCAGAAGTTCGAAATCGATTGGGCACTGCAAAAGCTGGCGAGCTTGTATTTATGTACAAACTTCTCAATGCAAAATAAACTGCAATTTTGTGTCATATGAACTTTTATAATTTTGGTATGGTACGTCGGTAACATAATTATATTACACAGTTAAACTTTCTTTGCAAAAAGTCTGGTTGTAGGCCATGTAACAGATAAGCAATACTGCCTCATGCGGATTTAACACGCTTCACTGATTACTGCACTGTACCGATCAAACCATTCATTATTATTATGTGATGTTTACAGCTGTGGTAGGTCACCAGATTTAGAGTAAATGAATCTGCCTTCATCTTGATTTACGAAGAGCCCACAAAGATCAACTTACCGTTATACGTAAGTTATGAACATTACATGGTGTCAGAGTGAGATAAGAAGTTGGTAGACGTTAATTTGGACTGAAGTTATCCAACTGGAGTGACCAGTACGTTTTGCGCTAGTAATCCGTACATTGTAAAAAACATGTCGGAGTTAAGGCAACCAAAGGAAATGAGCTTCTCTGTGACAAATATTGCAGAAGCATGGCGCAAATTCGAGCGTGCATATCGAGTGTACCACGTAGCAGCTGAACTCACCAAAAAGGCACAGGAAGTCCAGATAGCCAATTTTTTGAATGCGGCTGGGGCTGAGGCCCAGGAAATTTTTGACAATTTTGTATTCTCCAATGAAGAGGGAGATAAGAAAGATATTTTAGAAGACGTCCTGAAAAAGTTTAAGACCTACTGTGAACCACAAAAAAACGAAATATTTGAAACGCATCGCTTCCAGCAGCGCACACAGCGGGAAGGAGAAAGCGTTGATTCATGGATCAATGACTTAAGAACCATTGCCACAGGATGTAATTTTGAGACTGTACGTGAAAAAGAGCGAAACTTAAGAAATCAAGTAGTGTTTGGTGTGCAGGACTCGCATGTGAAAGAAAGGTTATTGCAAATGCCTGATCTAACATTAGCTAAAGCACTGGACATATGTCATGCGGCAGAAGCCAGCAAGGATCACATGAAAGTAATGAATTCTGCAAACGGACATGCTATCAATGCTGTGAGCAAGCACAGTACTAATACTAGGCACAATAATTTTAAACGTGCAGTAGCAAAAACTGATTATAGCCCTACTAAGTGTAAATATTGTGGTGGTAAACATGCTCCTAGAAAATGCCCAGCTTACGGCAAAGCGTGCCATAAATGTGGTGGACGTAATCATTTTTCTAGTGTTTGTAGGAGATCAAATGACAGTGCGACAAGACATGTACCCGTGCATGAAATTGAAACACAAAATGAGGATGTAGGTTTCCTGAGAATCTCATCAATTAACAGTAACGAAGAGTTTACATCCAGAATGAAAACTCATCTTACCGTTATTGATGGAGATAATCACAAATTTTCTGTCTTGTTTAAACTAGACACAGGAGCCGAAGCCAACGTGATACCGTTGAAATTGTTTAGTGCCATGACTGGCCAAGTACTAACTAAAACCAACACTAAGCTTTGTGGTTTTGGAAATCTAAATGTGAAGCCTTTAGGCACTACTGTGATTAAATGTGCAAATAAGAACGGTGATTACTTTGATTTATTGTGCTATGTTACTGATGTTGTAAACTTATCAATATTGGGTGAATCATCGTGTGCGAAACTTAATTTAGTTAAGCGAGTGGATGTATGTAGTGAACCCTTATCACGTGACAGCGTAAACACTAATTATGCTAATGTTTTCACCGGCGTTGGTACCTATGCAAAGGAGTACCACATTCAGATAAAGCCTGATGCACAACCTGTAGTTCAACCACCCCGTAGAGTCCCATATGCAATACAGCCCAAACTGAAAAGCGTCCTGGACAAGCTTGAAGAGGATGACATCATTGCGAATGTAGACATTCCAACAGAATGGGTGAGCAACTTGGTGGTAGTTGAGAAGAAAAACAAAGACTTGCGTATATGCTTAGACCCCAAACCACTTAATGCGGTTATCATGCGCGAACGTCATAACATCCCGACGCCAGGAGATGTACAAGCAAAGTTATCAGGAAAAAATGTTTTCACTGTTATTGATATGAAGAATGCGTATTGGCATGTGAAGCTGAGTGACGAATCATCCTATCTCACAACATTTCACACGCCATGGGGTCGAAAGAGATTTTTAAGAATGCCCTTCGGTATTTCATCCGCCAGTGAAGTTATGCAGAAACGAAACGAAGAAACGTTTGGCGACTTACTGGGTGTACATGTTATTGCTGACGACTTGATTATTGCAGCCACTGATGAAATACAACATGACGAAATTCTTCGAAGTGTGCTCAACAGAGCACAGGACAAGGGTGTGAAATTCAACAAGGACAAGATTCAATTTAAAGTCAGTACTGTTGAATACATGGGAAATTTCGTGTCACAAGATGGGTTGAAGCCAGACAACAAGAAAGTATCTGCCATTGCAGACATGCCTCAACCAAACGATATTGCATCTCTGCAAAGATTTTTGGGAATGACAAAATATTTATCGCAGTACATACCGAATGAGTCAACGATTACAGCACCCCTTCGTGAACTTTTAAAGAAAAACGCTGAATGGAAATGGACAGATGAACACGACAAAGCGATGACACACTTGAAAACTGTGTTAACAAGTAAGCCAGTTTTATCGTTTTATGATGTAAACAATCCGGTAACAATTCAGTGCGATGCATCACAGAGTGGTTTAGGATCTTGTTTATTGCAAAAGGGTAAGCCTATTGCATATGCGTCCAGAACAATGACATCAGCCGAAAAGAATTATGCACAAATTGAAAAGGAAATGCTTGCCATTGTGTTTGCAACCGAGAAATTCCATCAGTATGTGTATGGAAAAGAAGACGTGACTGTTGAAAGCGACCACAAACCGCTGGAAACAATCATGAAGCAACCTTTAAACAAGGCTCCACCGAGACTTCAAAGACTGATGCTGAGATTGCAACCATATGATCTTCGAGTAAAATTTGTACCAGGAAAGTACATGTATATGGCTGACACGTTATCGAGAGCATATTTACCGGAGACATCAGACAATGCATTGAATGAAGAGCTTGAGTATGTTATACACTCACTGATTACAAATTTACCTGTTTCTTCTCCGAAACTTGAAGAATTCCGAAAAGCTACAAGGGAAGACCCAACCTTACAAACCATATCCAACTACTGCTTGAATGGATGGCCAAGTCTACGGAAAAGCGTACCGGCTCAAGCAAGACGTTTTTGGGATATGCAGAACACATTGCACTTCTCTGAAGGCATTGTTTTTTCAAATGAACGTATCGTTGTTCCTTCTAAGTTACAATCTGAAATGTTGACTTTAATTCATGAAAGCCACTTAGGTGGTGAAAAATGCAAATCTAGGGCAAGAGAACTGCTTTATTGGCCTGGAATGTGTGCAGACATTGAAGATGTTGTTGCAAACTGTCAAACTTGCGGCAAGTATCAAAGATGTCATCAGAGAGAACCATTAATCTCTCATGTGATTCCGAATGGACGTTTTATTAAAGTTGGAACGGACATAATGACTCTTAATAATGTTGATTATCTTGTTGTAGTAGATTATTACTCCAAGTACCCTGAAGTAGTGAAACTTGTGGATAAAACTGCAAAAAGTGTTGTTAATGAATTGAAACAAATTTTCTCACGTCATGGCATTCCTGAGGAAATTGTGTCGGATAATATGCCATTTGGTAGTAAAGAGTTTTTACAATTTGCCAGCAAATGGGGTATTAAGTCCACAACATCTAGCCCTGGTTTTAGTCAAAGTAATGGCCAGGCTGAAAGAACTGTCCAAACTGTCAAAAATTTGATGAAAAAAGCGTATGATGATGATACTGATCTGTATATTGCATTGTTAGAGTATCGTAACTCGCCTATTGCTGGATTGCAGTATTCACCTGCACAAATGTTGATGAGCAGAAGACTACGTACAAAATTGCCTATCGCGACGAAATTGCTTGTACCGCAAATTGTTGACGCTTATGATGATTTGTGTAACCGGCAAAGTCGTCAGAAACACTATTATGACCGTGGAACTAAGTCATTGCCTGTATTGAAAAAGGGAGATGAAGTACGTTATCGTAAAGACAATTATTGGGAAAAAGCTATGGTAAATAATGAAAGAGATGAGCCTCGTTCGTACGTCATTGAAAATCCTCATGGACAAATTAGACGAAACCGGCGTGATTTGTACAAAGCTTGTAATTCAACACCTGTACGTAACTATGATTATTTAGATGACATAGTTTCATCCAGCTTCCCACACAATGCTCAAGTGTCATCCACACAGAGCAACCTAGTGTCCCCACCAAATGAAACTACTCCGCAGGTTGTTGAGAATACTCTTAATCGCACGACACGATCTGGCAGACATATTAAGACACCTGCGAGATATCGTGATTGAATTATTTATACCGTGCTTGTGATTTGTTATCAGTTGTGAATGTCATTAGTAATGCTTAAGAACATCCTGCAAGAAGGGAGGTGTAACAGATAAGCAATACTGCCTCATGCGGATTTAACACGCTTCACTGATTACTGCACTGTACCGATCAAACCATTCATTATTATTATGTGATGTTTACAGCTGTGGTAGGTCACCAGATTTAGAGTAAATGAATCTGCCTTCATCTTGATTTACGAAGAGCCCACAAAGATCAACTTACCGTTATACGTAAGTTATGAACATTACAGGCCATGCGTCAGTTGAGCAAAAAAGCAAAGTAATGTGTGCTCAAACGTAAGGAAAGATCTTAGTGTAGTGAGATGACAGTCTGAGACGTAACTCAATCTCGATATGCACATTATGATTTAGTATAAAACAACATATCACACCTACTTAAAAATATGTGCAATAGACAGTAGTCAGGCTAGCCTACAATATGATAATAAAAATGATTAAACACTTGCAAAGCAAAGCCTTTCAATCAATCAAGAAGTTAAAAATAATTCTGCTGTCTTACTAGAATAATCTCTTCCCCCAAGTAGACTCGACGCTTTTTTATATAAAAAAAATCAAAAAAATCTGATTTAAATCAAAAAAATCCGATTTAAATCAAAAAAATCCGATTTTTTTGATTTTTTAAAAAAAATAATGATTTTTTCCAACCCTGGTTTATTGTAAAATGACAATTGGCACCGATAGTAGTTTAATAAATCTTGTTATGATAACTTGCATTGCGCTATTAGCATCAGGCCTGGATATTCACAGCATGCTCATGGTTGCCTTGTTAATTCAACTACCCATATTCTTGCTTTACATCTAGCCTACTGCAATGGCTTTGTTTAAAAAAAACAGCTTTCTGGTAATTTTTCAACTGTCTTTTTAAACAAGCTCTATGTAACGTTTAGTAAATATGCTCTATGTAACGTTTACTAACTGTCTTTGGTAGCTGACTGTACCAGTTGCACTACAAAACCACATGTTTTACGCTCTACAAACTACCGCCCTGGTAGTGTCATGAGAATAAGGCAATCGCTGCGAGCCTTCATATCCCCTTCTCTAGATATCCCTGGCTTCCATACATGCATTTGTGTGTTAGACTACTTGTTTCGACACTCTACATCAAAGAAAACAACAAAATTATCAAACTTTCAAAACAACCACTACCGAAACAAAACAGAATACACAATGGATATGTTTTGCTTTGCTTTGCTTGAATCTTTATCCTCGGACTGGGAAAGCTTCTTGCAGAGCTTAATCCTGGCAGTTTCGCATACTTGTAGAGGCTTCGGATCACTGACGCAGGCCCGGTCACCGAGATTGACAGAGTGAAGTTTCCGATTGTTGAAGTCTTGTTGCCGGTGAACTATTCCATCCATTAGATGCCGCTGAATGGAGAGCAGTCCTTAACGTGCGTTGCTCAAGCGCACACCCTTAAATGTATCATGACTTTAATGAAAAAAAAAACTTGTCAGCACTATTACACTGTAGTGATCCATTATTTCGTCATATAAATTCCCTTTCTTTAACTAAGATGAACCATTTCAAACCATGCGTAATTTACTAAAGTTTCTGTAATTTTCCATGCAAATGCTCCCAAAGAAAATAGAAAAAAGGGCGCACACAATAAAATGGTTTGTTCGTCCTTTGACGAGAGCTCTATAAAATCGGACGAGCTCTATCACATCAAACCCAGCTCAATTAGACAAAGAGCTCTATCGGACTAGCTCACATGAGCTCTATCACATCAAACCAGCTCATATCAAACGAGCTCTATCACATCAAACCAGCTCAATTAGACAAAGAGCTCTATAAAATCGGACCAGTTCTATCAAATCGGACGAGCTCTATCAAATCGGACCAGCTCTATCACATCAAACCAGCTCAGTTAGACCAGTTCAGCTCTCAGGAAAACATTAAATTGATTGTTTAATTAAAATGTAATAACTCGTGATAATGTTTCACTATCCTGTAATTTCATTATTCTGTACTGTTTAAATTCAAATTGTGTTATAGACCTACAACATTATATGAACATCTTCTGATAACTTAAAATTATAATTCGAATAACAATTGTGTGGAAATTATTTCATGGAGTCAGATAGCCAAACTAGATAAATTAGATAGATAGAAATTTTATCAGGTAGTTAGACAGCCTTAATCTTAATTCAACTTATAAACAAACCATTCTCATACTTAAACTTATACTTAAATATAATAATAAATAAAATATAACCACAACACCATCATATTGTGTTATATACGTTATATATGTAGGATACGTTTATATGGGTGCCAGATGTTTCGTTCCTGAGATCTTCCGTCCCGACGTTTCGGCCCTACAGACATCGGCTACTTTGGGGGAAAGTGCTAGATTGAGAGTGGAAAAACACCGCCGAAAGATCTCAGGGACAAAACATCTGACAAGCGTGTGAGATTGAGAGTGGCAAAACACCGCAACCGAAACGAAGTTTTATTTGAAGTCGGCATGTAAGCCTAACTTAGTTGTAGCTGTATTTTAGACTGTAGCTCTCCCGTGATTTTGGTAGACCTAATATGCGCCATTTTGTCGAAAATGACTTTTTTGCATTTTTCTACGTTTAAAGACTTCATGCATCTCCTGACAAAAATTTGTGCCCTAATGTAGTACGGTATGGTTTTCGAGATAATTGGTGGGTAAAACCTAACATATTCTAATCTATGCAAGAATAATTTTCTGAAACCTAACATATTCATCTACTCCAATCACGTAACAGGATATTCTCACGTGACAGCCATAATTTCAGAAGCAATTGCAGCAGGCTATTTCACAACATCTTACATCTCTTGAGTTGCATGAAGCGGATTCAAAAGCGTTTGATAAAAAAGATTGGGCGAAAATGTTGTCAAGCACTAAGTAAGCTTAATTATGTAGCCTAAAAATGTCCATCCGAACACACTAGCTTTTCTTTTCATTAAATGCCGTATCATTTACGTCTCGCCGATCAGTTTGATTTTTCGTAGCCTACTGGTGTACTGATGGCTTAGTTGACTTTACGGTGTCACGCTAAATAACTTAGCTTGCATAGGGTAAACCGGGGTAAAATGGGACACAAATGACTATTTCTGTTGCTGGACCAAATAACCTTACAGCTAGCATGAATATTGTTTTGTAGATTTTGCAAACAATCAAAGGGTGACACAAGCCCATAAAAATTTCAAGGCTGCCACCTCGGGAAGGCAACTTTTAAAAAAAAAAAAAGTGTCTTATTTTTCCCGGGTGTGGGAAAAATGGGACACTGAAAGAAATGCCGGAACTGGTATACAAACCCCCCCACCCCTTGGTAACTCATGGAAAGACAGGACTCGACCAAACATATAGGGTGAAACTACTTTACCTTTGCTTTAGGCTACAGTTCACACACTTCAATCCACATGTTTTGTTCAATTCCTCTTTGTCATGAGTTACCAAGGGGGGGGGGGGTGACTTGTATAACAGATCCGAAATTCCTTTTGTCTTGTTTTTCTATTCACTAGGTATAGTGAGACAACTTTTAACAATAACATTTGAAAGAACAAGTATTTTGCTAATTTATCACAACAAACAAAATTATATGTTCGTGTGTAAATAAACCCTATTTCGAGATATGTAAAATGAATAAACAGCAAAATGAACAAAAACGGTGGGTGATGCCATAGTAAAGTTAATGGGTTTGCATTTAAAATTTAAAAAGATAAACTACAGAATGATTTATTGCTGGAATAGACATTGCCACTAAACGCTGTGATATTGTATGATTTATTGATCCCATTTTTATCATAAACAAAGCAGGAGCACTGATTTGTGATTTTAATGTGCACTTGGTCATTGCGCCTGTAAAAGGGTAAATCCAAAAGTTACAGATAAAATACTACATTAAAGCAAAAGTACACATCATGGAAAACAATTACACCACAATTGAGCACTTTTTGTTAACTGTCCCATTTTACCCAGACGTGTCCCATTTTACCTCGGTTTACCCTACGATTATTAAGATTTTAAAGCAAAGGCCCGGGAGTACGCTAGCAGTGAGTTTAGTCATTTTTAATCAACTGTCCCAGATGCTGTGCAGTCAATGAGGCAATGTAGTACGGTAGCCTTAAATCAGGGGTGACGAACCTTTTTGCGGTCGCGGCCACCTTGTCAATTACACATGAGTAATCGGGCCACACAACTTAGCGCAAGCGCTTGTCAAAATTCTATGACGTCACAGATTGGAATCGACCAAAAATACAAAGTGAAGTTGGTGAATAGTGTTTAAACAACTTTGCCTTATAGCTTTCTTATTTTCTAACTTTAAACCTTGAAAGTTAGTGCTTAGGGTAAGAAAATAACAAAGGAAAGGTGTAGGCCTACCAGTGAATGCACAAAACAGCTTTGAGATGTCTTTTGTCTTTAATGCATGAGCGATTGTCAAATCGTTTTGCGGGCCTCACAAATCTCTTTGACGGGCCGCATGCGGCCCGCAGGTTCATCACCTCTGCCTTAAATGAAAGCATGGTTATTAAGTAGGCTACCAGCAACTAATTTTGCGTCAGCGATAGCCTTTAACCTAGCAAGCTTTTGTGATATCAGCAAAGTCATCTAGAGATTACAGTGATGAAATGATGCACAGTTCTGGGAGAAATCCAGAGGCTTACCGGCACTTTAGGTTTGATTTAGGCTTACAAAGCCAACATAGTGTGGTCAAAGTCAACATTTAGCTTACATGAGGCTTTATCATACAAAAACATAACATTAAATAAGCCAATAAGGCGGTTAAAGTCAACATCGAGAGTATATATTAGGTTTTATCATACAAACCTAATACTTTTTTTTATAACTATCAGTTATCTGGCAAAACCAAATATAAGCCATATTTTAATAAACAAACAAAACCTGGCTCAAATTTCATTCTTAAAAATTTTGTTCGATTGTCCGCTCCAGCCTTCCAAAAGTCAACTTCGAGTGTTTTACCTTGTTAATTTTACAGCTATAAACACAAAAAGTCGTTTATCTCGAAAACTTGAAAATGGCTGATATTAGGTTATGACAAATCACGGGAGAGCTAACCCGAGCGACCGCACGAACGCCCCGACCACGCGACGGTGGCGGTGCCTTTGTCATTTCATGACAAGACGAATCGCAGACCAGAAGGCAGACTCAACGAATCGCAGTCAAAATACTGTTATAGCGATCACGACACGATCTTCATCTAGGTCACCCGGTCTCGACACTTTGGCCGCGACTGACCCGAACGGCCTCTCCGCGGCTTTGCCGAAATAAAGACGATTGCTCTATCTTCGCCCGCTCCGGACCGGGCACAAACAAATCGTCGCTTGTCGGAAGGATTCCGACTTAGAGGCGTTCAGTCGTAAGCCCGCGGACAGTAGCTTTGTGCCGCTGACCGATCGGCCAAGCGCATGTAAGTTACAGGATAAACAGGATAAATACTTTACGATAATTGCCTGCATGTTCGACTCCAGCCACCCGCACTTGCTGTTGTTTCTCTGGGCAAGAAACTTTACGATAATTGCCCCTACCTAGTGATCGATTTCGAGTAATGGGTAGTACCAAGTTTAAGTCATAAGTAGAGTAGACAACCGAAAACAGACATTGCAGTCGGCTGCAGCGTGGGTCAGGTGTACGTCGGAAGGCGTACACCGATGCATAGCGCTCAAGTCCGCTTTCCCGCAATGCAGGATAAAGATAATAAAACAAAACAAAAAAACAAAACAAAAGTGGCAAAATTATCATTTCTGTGGGGTGGCAATTGACCTTATGGTCGTTTCGTTGTCTCCCTGTCAGTGTGGGAACTTATGCCAGTTTTGCAGTGGATAAGTTATGCAACTTGCCTATTTCGACTATATAGCCTACTGTTCCTGTTTCTGGCAAATAAACTAGCCTATTGGTTGATAGATTGACTGAATGTAAATCCATTATCATGTAAACTTTAACATTGCCATAGATTTGTTGTGGACGTGGCGTATCGTAGGCTACGTTGAAACGCCCGCTACAAATGGTACAGTAATAGATTTGTAGCACACGTGGCGTATCGTAGGATGAAACGCCCGCTCATATGTAGCCGTGAGAGTGACGACAACCCTCCTGGGCACGATGGTGGCGAGGGGTGATCAAGACACACGGTCTTCCACGTCTGGTTTATTCTTGAATGTAGGTATGAAGGCGAAGCAATACAGCAGACATAGGCTACTATCAGCATATGGAACGAGATCCAGAGAACAAAAGGGCAAAGCAAGAGTCGCCCAACCTAACATCTAACATAAACCAACAAAAATTCGCATCAGTGTAGGCTAATAGTAATAGTAACAGTAGCCTAAGGTAACGTAGAGTAGAGTGACAGTGACACACCATGGATGAAGCTGCCAGGGCCGTTGACAGGATTTCTCGGGCCCGGTACCAAATTTATTTTCGGGCCCCTTCATCGACAATGTTATGAATATAAAGGTTGTGTACAAACTTTTATTGATGTGCTGTTAAAATGAGGATGACACATGCCGTTCAAAGTAGAAAATTAAGAGGAATATTATTTATATATTCTCAAAGATTTGTGGTACCGTATCCACGAATTTCCCCAACTGTGCAATTACGCATTAGGGATTTCTTCATAAACTGCAAAAACCTTGCTCTCAATCACAATCTTCGTCGATATGTTTAAAATTGTTGAAGTTTTCGGCTGAAATTAATTCTTTGTAAAGTAGAGTAGCCGTAGGAGAGTAAAACATTTTGGGGGGGCAAACATAATTTGCCTAAATTTTGTCTTTGCGTATATATGTTCAAAAATACAAAATTACTCACAATCTCTGAGATCAACTTGGCCATGTACGAAACACAAGCAAAAAAACACGTATAACAGCAAAACAAGGCTGAACTTACTTTAATTTACGTTCATAGACCTGTCTGTGTCCCAATTAAATAAACCATCAAACTAAAACATTCTTGTGAGTTGTGTATAACAAAAAAATATGCAGTACGGTATATTAAGTCTGACTGGATTCAAAAACATTTGAACTGAGACTTCACCAATAACTGGATAACAATAACTGCTGAATATTCATGTCACCAGTTTATATGAAAATTTCCAGCCAACTTCAATACAAGGCCTGACCAAAAGTAGCTCAATCTTTTCAATTCAAGGATAGTCCAAAGACTCAATATTTGTAAATTTGCATTGAGAAAAAACTAAAATGACAATCTGTTTACTTATTAAACCAGTAACATTACATACTTAATCCATGCTGCTTCAAATCCTAAAGCCTGAAAAGAATTTGACAGTTTACCATGCTATGTGCATCAAACTTCCACCTTTGAACAAAACTACTTTTAATACCAAAAATATTGATATTAGCCTATATTACAATGAAATCATAGTCAATGCTTTTTCAGAAGATCATTACAAAGATAATCTTACTTCACAATGAAGCAGCTAGGCCTACTCAAATCACAAGCACTGAAGAAAAATGACTCCCAGTCTCCCGGATAATAACTTTAAACTCAATCGTTGCCACAAAATACAGACCACATTACCAAAACATGACACAAAAATAGCACTGTTTACATTGCCTGATATATTAACTGCATGAATTGGATGACAAAACAACATATATAACATGTGTCTTTATATTTGATTGTTGTTGCTCTAATACTGTGTCACAGATAGTAGCCTAAATAGCTGAGCATATCAACCCTGGGACTGGCAAAGACAAACAGCAGTTTATACTAAAACATTCAATATAGAAAACAGTTAAACCATAGCTCACAAAAACATGAAATTAAATCCAGGAAAATTCACAAGTTGTTTTCATTTAATATAATTTTTCACTTTGTGCATAACTATAGTTAGTGGCCGGGATCAAAGTGGTGTAGGCCTATATGTGGCCTCACAACTGTTGATTAAAGTTTATAACAAATCCTTATTTTGTTTGACCATATCTAAAAATGATAAGCTATCTTTGTAGTATTTAAGTCAAGTTTTGCGAGCACAGCATAACTCATGGTAAAATTGACTTCTACCAATGAAGGAATGTAGGCTAGTGTGATATTCTAATGAACATCTGTAATATAATAAGCTTATCTCAGCTTGTCGAAGCATTATTTTCTGCAAATATATACTGAATCGAAATTTAACATTCTGCCCAAATTTTAATACCAAATATAAAAGTTTTCAAAATTGTTGATACTCTGTTTTACATTCAAAGCAAAATGTTTTTTATACAAAATGCAACACTATAAAGTTACTAAACTGGTAGAATGTTGAAAACTTATGGTAAAAATTGATTTGTCCAAATTACTAGACATTTTTGCCCAAATGATTTTTATAATCAACTACATTAGTAGGATATATTAGAAAAAACAAAAAACCTCATAATGTCATAAAGTTACCAGTACCCAGTAGGCTTTTAAATCTTACCCATGAAGAAATGCAGCCTACATGTTAGTGAGTATCAGTTATCCCTGATATCAGTAATAAGCTTACCTCTGTTTCCCAACTGTGCTTTTTTACAGTTATATTTTGCAGTGTCGAACCACATGCAACAGTTTTCAAAGTCGGTGATAATACATTTACATTCATTGGAAAATATTAATGTATCTCATAAATTACAACAATTACGGTATGTAAACTTTCTAAACTGGTGAGGCGTCGAAACATTGTAGTAAGATTGATTTGCCCAAATAACTTGACATTTTTTGCCCAAATTTGCAACATTTTTTTCAGCGGGGGAGCGACTGCCTCCCCTTCCCCCCATCTCCTACGGCTAAGTAATGTAGATGCAAGTAGCTAGAAGTGATTACCACCAAAAAATATATATATTCAGAATTAAAGAGTGGGTGAAGAAAAATATTTCGTGTTTTTGAAAAAAAAAATCGTGGTTAGGGAAATTACTATACCTGGAAGGGGGCCCGGTACTTTACCATCTGACGGCTGAAGTGGCTGTTTAACTTCTGATGGCAATTCCTTTAGATCTGATTATATCAAGATCTTGATAATGTTTGAAGTCGCGAGGAATCTTTTAAATCCGGGCCCCCTAAATATTCCGGGTCCAAAAGTACCACCTAGACCCCCCTGTCAACGCCCCTGGAAGCTGCTTCAGAAAGAACCCTAGTTCTTAACTAGAGATGTGTCGCTTGTGGCGTTGCAATCACTATATACAAATGCACAACGTAAGGAAATCGCAAAACTAGTTGCCTATCTAGATACTTCTTCTTCGTCGTATGAGCTTTCTTCCGGACTATATGTTTGGGCATGAGGTCATCAGCCACTCGACAGTCTCATTATCCAGGGCCTTCAGTCCAAGCGTTCCATGTGGTGGTGGGCAGTCATGGACGGCATGGTCTACTGTCTGGTCTGTGGCACCACACTCGCATCCCGGTGTGGGAGCCAGGCCCCATCTGCACATGTCTGAACGAAAGCGACCGACGCCGGTTCGTAGGCGGTTAAGCCGGACCCACACAAGTCTTGCGAGGGACATTCCCGGAAGGTGGGGATCGACGTCGGGTAGGAAATCACAAAGTCGGGAGGTGTTGTTTTGCCACTCCGTGTTCCATGTGTAGTTCGTCCAGTGTGCCGCACTTATTCCAAGATCTTCAACGTTGTTCAGAAGCTGTCGTGCGGCGGGCGCAAACGGGCTTGATTTCAGTCGCTGCTGTTCTCCAGGTATAGGCGCTGGAATGTAGCCTACTGTGGAGGAGGTGGTCGGGGTCCAGTGCGCGACGAGCAAGGGAAATCATGGCTCTTTTACGGCGAAGCTCAGCAGGTTGGATGCCTATGCCTGCAAGGATGGGAAGACATTCCGTTAGAGTGGGACGCAGGCATCCAGTCACAGTGCGTAGTGCGTCGTTGATGGCGGTGTCAATGTGGCGGGTGTGAGAGCTGCGGCACCACACTGGTGCGCAGTACTCGGCGGTAGAATGAACGAGGGCCAAGGTAGCTGTGCAAAAGGTTTTCGCGTCAGCTCCCCAGCCGGAACCCGCCAGCCGCTTCAAAAGTGCAACGCGCGCAGATAGTTTTTTGCGCAGTGACTCCAGGTGTCGTCGGTACGTGAGTGACCTGTCCAGGGTTACGCCGAGGTAGGTGGGTTCGGCGCAGTATGGCAGGTGTTCGTCATCGGTGGTAATGTTGATCTCACGTTTTGCTTCCTTGTTGTTTAGATGGAAGGCCGCCGACACTGTCTTTGCCTTGCTGAGCTGTAGCTTCCATTTCTGGAGATATGTCAATATAGTTGACATGTCCTGGCTTAGGTTCCTCTCCATTGACTGCCACTCTCCGGCTGGATGTAGGAGAGCCAGGTCGTCTGCGTAAGCATACTTCCTGGAGATGGTGTCAGGCAGGTCATAGATGTCAGTGGAGAGGAGGGGGCCAGGACAGAGCCCTGTGGGACGCCGTTCCTGAGTCGACGCAGTCTACTTCGTCGGCCGCTACCGGGTGGAAAGGGACAAGCTGCGGTTTTGCACAAGTTCCATAATCATATGGACCATGTGCCTGTCAAGGAAGGAGACGGAGTAGTTTGCTGGTAAGGCCGCTGTGCCATACAGTGTCGTAGGCAGCCGTGAGATCGACAAACACGGCGCCAGCCTTCTTTTTTGCCGAGAAGCTATCCTCAATGTCTTGGGTCATCAGAGTGACCTGGTTTACGGTTGATGTTCCGTGGCGAAAGCCGGCTTGTTCCCGAGGGAGCTGAAGGTCTATTATCGGTTCGACACGGGCGTAGGTAAGTCTCTCGAGTATCTTGAAGGGGATACAGAGCAGAGAGATGGGACGGTAGCTCTTCGGATCCTCTGGGGGCTTCTTCGGCTTTGGGACTGCAACCACTAGGGCTCTTCTCCAGATTCTTGGGATGCGCAGGTGACACAAGCAGCAGGAAAGGAAGTCTTTTAACCAGGACCTCATAGTGGGGGCAGCTTGGAGTATTAGTTCCGGGCATAGGTGGTCAAGGCCCGGAGATTGGCCTGGCTTTAGGTGCTGAAGGGCGGAGGCAAATTCCTCTGGGGTAAACTCACTAAAGATGTTGCCCTCGACAGGTGTTGGGACCTTCCAGAGGTCCGTCATTTCCTCGAGGACGGACTTGTCTGATTCACGGTCTCTCGTTCTGTGCACTCCATTTTTCACAAGTTGTGAGGCGATGGCATTTGCTGAAACGAGGCATTGGCGACGAGGGGCACGTGATCTGCCAGTGAGGTTGTTGAGTGTACTCTATGCTGTGCGGCTGGAGTGCGTGAAGTCGATTGAGCCGATGGCTTCTGTCCAGCGCTCCTTCCTCTTTGAATCCAATCTTGCCAGCAGGGTTGTTGCTGAGTTGGAGGTGGCGGTGCCCTAGGGGGAACGGAGGAAGTCGCGGTAGAGCCTGTCGTACTCCACATCTCAGCAAGGTATGTAGCTTTTTCGTCGACCTCGCCGGATGGATTCTTTTGCCGCAGATATGATTGCATCACAAAAGTCCTGGTAGGTTTCGTCCACTTTGATGGTATGTGGGGATGGGAGGTACTGCGTAGCTTCGTTTGTGAGGAAGCTGTAGTATTCCCAATCGGCCTTTCTGAAGTTCCATCGCTTGACAGGCTTGCTCGGAATAGGTGTGGCGAGCAAGGGGAACGTGATAAGCGAGGGTCGATGTTGAGACCTTGGGAACTTCTCTAGCGCACGTTTGTCCGGTTGGCGATCATCGGGGTCATTACTTGCGAAAGCCAGGTCTGGGTTCGTGCCAGTTTTCAACGACCGGAGAGGAAGCTTGCTGCGCCCTTAGGATCGTATAAGAGGGCGAGGTTGTTGTTGGTTGCCCAAGCGGCCAGACTTTCTCCGTCGTTGTTGATGGAGTTGTAGCCCCAGTCAGTGCGGTGGCAGTTAAAGTCGCCAGCGTAGAGGCTGGGGTGGGGGAACACTGGGATGGCTGTTGATGTTATCCGCGAAGGTGGGGGTTTGTAGACATTGACGTCTGACGATGTTGTGGCCTGCTACATCTACACAAAGCCACTTGATTTCCGATTGAGCTTGGGATTGATCAACCAAGGACCAGCTCAGCTGGTCATGGACAAACGTTTTGCAAATATGTTATAAAACCGCAACAATTTACGATTTGCTCATATAACTAATATTTTTGCCAAAATTAGCGACATATTTTTGTAGCCGGGTGCGACTTTTTTTCCTCTCTCCTTTAGCACTCCCATCTCCCAGGGATGGAGGAACCATTTTAAAAGTATGTGGGCCCAGAGGCGCAGCAGTCAAAGTCAATCCAACTTTTCATTGCAGCAGTCAAAGTTTGCAGCAGTCAAAGTCAATCCAATTTCGCTACCTTTTCAAAAATATTTGGCTTTCAAAAATGGGTGGGCCCGGCCCACCCAGAAAATAAAGTAGGTGGGCCCAGGCCCACGAGGCCCACGTGGTTCCTCCATCCCTGCCATCTCCTATGGGGGTATGCTTCTGTTAGGCTTTCTGCAGAACTCGAGACATTTCTTTCGTCCTTGCAAAAGAAAGTCTATGGTTTTGTACATAACCGGCATAGTTAGACTAGCTTACGTAGGATACATTTACGGTCCCGACAGAAGAAATGTCGTGTTTTGTTATGTCGACGATTCTGTACCTGACTGAACGTTATTCTGCACTCCCAAGATGTTATCGGATTTGTGGCGGTTCTTTTATTTTGTAACATCAGAATTTACAAAAGTTGTATAAAAAAAAACATTTTTTGGTTTATTAATGATATTCACGTGATTCACTGAAGTAGCCTATCTAACATAAAATACCTGAAGCGTTTTTATGATTTAAAAAATGTTTAATGAAACAGATGGAGAGTGATGAGACACACTGCTCAGTGATAAGGTAGCTCCTCTATGATGATTCGAGATGCCGAGTTCCAGCCAGTTCGGACTAGTCCTCTCTCGTAACCGCCATTGCATCTTCCCACCCAGAATGTAACATTATGAATTCCTTCCGATATTCCACGACATAACCCTACAACTAAAACACAATTTTTTTAGTTGAAGCTTAGGCCTACGTTAGAAGAGAAGCTCCACTGAATTGTTGCCTAGCCCATACTTCGTAGTCCACAATGACAAAGTGAAACGCTGCCTGGAGAAAGTATAGGCTACAATAATTATGAAAATTTTTTTATTAGTGCTGAAATTGTTTGTAGGCTGTAGCCTATTTCCAATGGAGTGTCTAGGCTAAGCATATTAGGCCTAAATGCCTTACTGAACTTGATGACAAAAGGAATTATGAATCAGAAGAGAAATATTTCTTGCAACGTATCAGAATGATAGGCTAATTATACATTGTAGCCTATACAGGATGTACAGTAATTAAGATACCTGTTACAAACATATAAAAAATCCAAAGTTATAGCCTACATTTTATTGAAGTGTTAAGTTCGAGGCCTATTACCTTTTGTAAACAAATTATCATATTTTTTTCAAACGTAGGCTACAGTGGAGGGTAGGCTATGAATTGGTTGGTTTGGTTTTTGAATCTTTATCCTCGGACACGGACTGACAAAGCCTTGATAGCCTACTTGATAGGTTATCCCTGGTAGTTTCGCATCCTTGTAGACTTGTAGAGGCTCTTGACGCAGGGCCGGTTACCGATATGGGCAGAATGAAGTTTTCCGATTTGTAAGGTGTTGTTGCCGTCCAGCAGTCCTGAAATGCCTTGCTCAAGCGCACACACCGAGAGTCGAACCAGCGCCGCTAGATTTTGAGCCGGGCGAGTAACCACTGAGCTATCCGAATTGCAGGTAGCCTACATTGGACACACCATGTAGTATGTAGCCTAACTTGTGCTTACTGCTCATTGACCGATGCACGTTGATTGTAGTGTTTCCGCTATCAACATAAACAAGCCCATCTATGGGTTGAGGGTCTCGGCATTCTGTTCCGTCGATGTTGAAATACCAGCGAGAGCAGCATGCTCCTGTGAAACACTTTACCCTGGTCGACCCATGCCATTCCAATCGCAACACTGAAGTTCTTTGCTTCTGCAAATACCAATTTGATTTCATATTAAGGGTTGGTGCAATAAACTGATGTAGTAAAAAAATCTTTAGGTTTCGTCATTATATTGGTTTTGGTTTGGTTTGGTTTTGAATCTTTATCCTCGGACTGACAAAGCCTTGATTGGTTATTCCTGGTACTTGTTCGCATACTTGTAGAGGCTCTTGACGCAGGGCCGGTTACCGAGATTGGCAGAGTGAAGTTTTCCGATTGTTGAAGTCTTGTTGCCGAGAAATTATTCCATTCACTAGGTGCCGCTGAATGGAGAGCAGTCCTGAAATGCGTTGCTCAAACGCACACCCCGAGAGTCGAACCAGCGCCGTGTGATCTTGAGCCCGGCGCGTAACCACTGAGCTATCGGGGCGGATATTAAAAAGCAAGTTAAAACAAAGAAATGCCTGACACGTCACGTTGCTTAGCGCAGTAACTGCCAAGGCCTAATATCCCAATGTGGTAGCCTACAGGCACCAATGGAAGCTTCAGGGTTCCATATTAAGACACTTCTGAAAAAAACGAGCCATAACCAACAAATACAAAGTGTTGTTTTTTTAAGTTTATGGGCCCTTTTGAAAGGTCATGGGCCCCTGAAATCATAAGTTCAAATAGCCTACCTAATGGACCTCCCTGTCAACGTCATTGGTAATACCAATAGCCTAGTTGTGATAGTCATTTCATAGCCTACACACAGGAAAACCATTGCAGAAGTAGACTGTAGAAAAAAAATATACACAAATAAACAAGAAATAAATTATTATCTCCTACCTTAGCGAAAGAACATGTTTGCACTTTTCCGACACTCAGAGCAAAGTTGTAATTATTCCACGCACAATGTTTCATATTTGGTAGAAATGTTTTAGAATCCTACAAGGGTATGAAAAACACGTCAGCTCACAAAGTGTGCCCGAACTTTTAACTGTTAGGATATTACAGAAAGCTACGGTACGTCTACATTACAAATTGATAAACGCATTTACTGTATGTTCACACAAACAACAAAAAGAAGATCATTTGATCCGGACTGAATTGACGGTTACGGTTAGGCTCAAACGTAAACAACTAAAATAAGTTGAAATTTTATTATAGCCTGCTACAACAAGATTCCTTCAAGCTTTGCCGTTGTGAGCTCAGGCCTAATCTTCCTTGAGGAGGCAAAATAGCATTTGTTGGTTTAGTATTTTCTCCGGTACGAAAACTAATTGTTTGCAATCATTTAATATTTTAACGAAATATTTTACCTGTTCCCTTTTGCAATTACTTCCTGGTTCGCCTTTCTGTCCCTGTAGTCCTGGGATGCCTGGAATTCCATGCTTTCCTGGCTCACCCGGAATGCCAATGAGAGCAGGAGGACCGTTTAATCCGTTCCGAAAGAATATTGTTTCCATACATTGTATGTATTCATCACCACCAGGCAGGGTCTGTCATTACATAGCACGATGCATTCAATAATAAATTACAAGAAAATTGAAGATCCTCGATCATGTAGCCCATGCAAGGTGATAATGATAATTCCTTTACAAATACAACAACTGCTATTTTAAAGATTGAACAGTTTGAAAAGTTGTAACAACTCAAAGCCAAAAGTTATAGCAGACTTGTTATACTAAAGCAGGGGTCACCAACTTTTTTTGCATGCGAGCCACTTTGGCACTAAGGAGAGCTGTGGCGAGCCGCACTAATAAAATGTTAGGTAGGTTGACTCTTACGCTAGAAAAGAACGCATTTCGTACCCAGTATCTAGCGTTACATGTTGTTCATATTTATGTTAGAATACCGCAGCAACAAAATTAATCGAACAACGCTACTGCCAGGCCAAGCTCCTTTAATAACACTTTTGACTTTTTTAACAATGCCTAATAAACAAGGCCACTTGTTTTGCGCACTTATAGCGAGGCGAGCGGTTTCATCAGAATATTCATCGCCAAGCAAGAGTGGTGTTGGCACTTCGCTTCACAAAAGATATCTTGCAATTAACAATTTCAGTAAACAAGGAAATGTTTGACACATCGCAATACAAGCAACAATAGTGACCTGCAAGCATATCAGCGAAAAATAGGCTCCAATAACAGGGAAAAAGAAACCAGGCACCATAAAACAAACGCTTGTGGAAATCATCGAAAAATCGTAATTCTATCGTAATTCATGAACAGTGTTCCCTCTAAAAAAGCAATGAGTTGGTTTTTCATCCTTTTTGTGAGAGTCTATAAAACCGTCTTTCTTTGATTAATAATTATTAGACAACTGTCACTTGCGGTTCTTATCAGCGTGGCAAGAATTTGTTGATTAACAACATTTTGCAGTACTTGCTTCGGCAGTACATATACTAAAATTGGAACGATACCGGTACAGAGAAGATTAGCATGGCCCCTGCGCAAGGATGACACGCAAAATCGTAAAGCGTTCCATATTTAAAAAAAAAAGAATTTGCAGCAGGCCTAGCCTACTAAGCTAAATATTTTCATAATACAATCAGAAAAAGTCTTTAAATTTATATATAATGTTTTGCCAATTTATTATAAATTGAGTTGGCACACCGACCTATTTTGCCAACAAAAACTTGCATAAAGAGAACACTGCTTGTGAAACACAATAACGGTGAAACTCGCACTAGTGTTTACATGACATTTGCAAAGTTAAAATAAGCAACCCTATGCTCACAGACAATTTAGAAATTCGAAAACAGACGTTTTAATCAACCACTGGGACAGTGTGGCTGGACATCGCATTGGAATAACTTTAAGCAACCCCCACCTAGAACTATAATCTGATTGGTCGGTCGGTGGAATCGTATGCAAAGCGAAAATATGCTTCTCGGAAAGTATTTTTGCCTTCGTGCTCTTTAACTCCTCAAGAAAAGTATTTTTGGTTATACTTGTATGCTGATGCCTTTCGCGGGCCGCAGCGATACAGCGTGGCGGGCCGCGAAATTTTTTTCCCACGAGATTTCTGTATCATTGATTCTGGTCACTCTAAAAGTAAGATTTTCCGAAAGTGTTAAGAGATTGGTTGATTCAGATTGCGAAATAACTATTTACCAATCAAATTCTGCAATGATAATAAAATATAAGCTTTCCCTAACCCTACTTTTATTGAAAAGCTCTTGTGCACCGCAAAAATTAATTTAAAGAAGAAAAAAAGTTTGACTTCGTCGGGCGTCGAACCCTCGTTCTCACGATCACTAGGCGAGGATGAAACCACTGAACCAACCGTGCCAACGAGAAAATGTTGCATTCACACGGTTTTAATACAAACTTTTACCAACATATGTAAATGAGACGGCAATCTCGTGGGAAAAAAATTTTCGCTGGCGGGCCGCCATTTGGTGACCCCTGTACTAAAGCATTCATTGTGATGTGATTTAAAAAAAAAATTCTATCAGTGTTTTTGGGTGGGCTAACATCACACTTCACCTGCTTTGTGTCTTCCTTTGAATTAAGATGTTCTTCGTTGATAACTGGTTTAGATGAACTCACAGGAAGATGCGGAGATATTGGCGGAGATGATGAAGTGTCATCAATGTTGAAGTGATTAAGAATAGCACTAAAAATTAAAATAGAAAATATTGAAATGAACCTGAGCTATAGGCGTAGTCTTCAACCGGTTTGACGGCGCCTTATCGAAATTTCATCGAAAGAACTTCTCATCGAAAAGAAGCATCAATCCGTACGGTTAAGCTATATTTTACACAAAGGAAACGTTTTCTTGAAAATCTTAGAAACAAATTATTTCTTACTCGCAGACGTTGAATCAATGTAAATAATGGCTAATTTTCTGTCAAGGTATTGTAGTCATTAAGGCAAAATTCAATGCCAGGTTAAAACTTTCAGCAATCAGCATAGATAGGCTACCGTCGATTTATTTTTTTCAACATTTCCACTGGAATAACTTTATTTTTATATGATTCAGTTCAATCTTATACGGTTATAAACTATTGAGCTGCTCCATCATCTTCAATTACCGTAAGTTTATTCAAACAAAATCTATCGCTGACTGTTAGAATTTAGAAAATGTAAGTTAGACGACTTAATTTTTAACTACGTGTCGCTTTTGTTCCATGGCCTACTTAGATTTTTCTAATGTGCAATTCATAGAAGCCAAAAAATATCTGATTTATTTTTCAACATTGGAATGCGTTGTTTTTTTATGAATAAACTAATATGAATGAAGAAATACTCTACTAAAACTTTATCATGATTGCAGTGGAAAACTGTGACCTCGAGTAATCTTCTTCCTCTTCTAAAGAAGCATGATGGTTCAGCTCTTCCGGACTGGACGCACTGTCATCTTTTGTACTTTTTTTTACAAGTTTATTGGTCTGTAGGTTACCAATTGACCAAACTCCACGCAACAAGCAGTAGTTCCAAGCGAGAGCAAAAAAGAAAATTTTTGTTAATGAGTTCATGGAATCAGCTTACTTCACTGAAAAGATGCGATTTTACTGCTAGTCTAGAAACTAGTTAAGATAGCCTAAGAACAAGCAAACCAACAAACAGTGTATATCAACTTCTAGAAACCTTAATGAAACTTTTTTTGTCATTTTCTTTTTAAGATTTTCATTGTTTTGAGTGCGTAGCTTAATCTTCGAATGGCTATAGTATTGTTGAGTTTAAAATTGTTGCTTTGTTTCCATTATGTGGCATTTTCAAAAAATTGTTTTATTCGATTTACGTGCAAACATTAAGGTCATATTTAGCTCGTTTTAAAGAGCACTTGCAGTAGAGTGAAACGGCATCTAGCAACACTTTTCAACACAACCTTTTCAGCAAACAATTTCGGATCCAGTGCTTCTTGAAATCCGTGAAAAGAACAAACGTTTCTCATTTTGCCATAAGGAGTAGGTTAAGATTACACGAGAGTTCCATTTTTTTTTTTTTGCAAAAAACTGCAGCGGTCACTTGTTTATTGAAAGAAACCCACGTCCCACATTGTCAATTCAACGTCTTACTAAATAGTTCTTATCTTGGTAGGCCTAAGTTATTGCATCAGAACATATTGTCTCCAATTGATGAAAGCTTTACCACATCGCGAGGTTGAAAGATATGACGCAACTGCTGGAAAGCTTGCAGTGACTGCTCGATACCTATTCTAACACCACAAGCCGAAGGATGGTGAAAGACACAGCCTATCAAGCTTAGAACTGAAAAAGAAACATTGTACGACGAAGACCATCAGCTGCTGTAGTAAATTTGAAACTAAAACTGAATTGATTTCTGGCTTGAAAACGTTTCTTGTAAAAACTCTTATGAATGATAGACAGACAATCGATAACAACTTAATAACATTGAATTGCATAATTCAAAATTAATACAGAAATGAAATAGATACATAATTTCAAACGTTTTCGGCAAAACTTTCTGCCCTCTTCAGGAAAATATCTTAATTCATCTAAACAAAACAAAATTATTCGTGAAATATTAATAATAAATGACTGAAATTCAATAAAACTGCACTGACCTGCGTACAAGCAACAACTTATGAATGATAAAAACAAACTTTCCTTTCAACCTGATTTGCTAATTTCACAACGCAAACTGGGCAGTCCAGAGATTTTTCAAGCTACTTAATTAGCTTTCCTATATAAATGCCTAGTCATTCGAGTAGCAGCAGGTGTTTTGTTTCAGTTTGACATTGCACATTAGTTTCAAACTTGCAACTTTTCGATTCGTTTAACGTCATTAAACATCATTTTAATGCCCAGTAGGACATATCTGCAAAGTAGAAAAGTAACAATTGATTTATAATATTTCCGGTTTTGCTTCGAAAATTTAAGATGAAGGCAAGCGGGCTATGGGTTGCTTTCTTCCTGGTAACTTTATCATTTATCTTGGTAATGGAATGCAAAACTCTCCAACTTTTGTCCAGCCAATTACTTTGATGGATGCAATGCACACTGCAATCAATCGAGACTGCTTTGCGTAGCATAAAAATATGACGAGGATCAATCAAACCAAACCTAATTATCATTTTTGTAAGAACAAGGGGATGTTACTTTTAGTAATGAATTCTTTAAAGTAGCAATATCCTTATTACATAAAATGCGCGGTAACTAGTAACTTATCAGAGCATGAGAGTAGAATATCCCTCGGCAAGGGTGGAGGCAAGAGTAGCATGTAAACATCTTTGCTACATAACCAGGATGTTTTAGAGCTGGGTGCTTTCACTCACTCTAAACTTAAGAGAAAATTGAATGCAAACTGTTGAATAACATACCGGAAGTAATTTGCTGCAGTATTTCACGTACTGATGTAAAGCTTGTGTTGATAATTGTATTGGATCCCAGTTTCATTTATAATTGCGACAGTCTACAACAGACGAGGTGGCTACACAGCCCACATGACATAATTGGATCAATTATTGAGGCAGTCGCAAACAAAAGCGCTACATAGGCGATGCAACAGCACTGGCACCAAACAAGCAATTTAATAATGGATTAATGGTCAATGGAACGATGTGGGAACGAACAAGAGAAATTTAAAAACAAAACATGATGATTTGAAACTAATTAAAAACAGGTAGCACGATTGGTTTCATACAAACAATAATCAGCAGGAACTGCATCAGGTTATGTACAAGGCTGATGTCGGGGCTCATCAACCTGTTGAAGAGAAATTATTGCATCATAGTGGTGTCGCATATGGTTCAACAACAAAAATTTGAAAAACAAATGTGAAAGTACATGTTTATAAGTAGGTGTCAATATGAGGTAAGTGGCCACTTCAAAGTAGCCTACCAAACAAAACCTGGGTTTTCCTTGCGTAATGAGCATTGAGGCATGTCACGTTTGAATATGCTGTGTATAATTATATGCAAAACAAATGAAATTAAACACGACTACTGTACTGAGTTGACGAAACGGCATTGAGGTCCTACATCTGCAAATTGCATTTAATCAACTAAATTGAACGAAACAAAAGTTTTTTCGGGCTTTAGTAGATATTTTAGTACCAAAGACCCAGCTGGTAAAATCCGTTCCTTTTTTTAGATTGATTCATTGTCTGCAGACGTCAAATCAATATAAAAAAGACGAATTTTGCATGCTAAAAAGATACCAACAAAGTTGATTTATGACACAAAAGCATGAAACAGATCAAGATATTTCACAATTTTCAAATAAAGGTTTTCAAAGGGCGATTGTTCAACTTAAATTGCAAAACTGTTTACATCTCTAATCAACTATATCATCACAGAATTACAATAAACACCTGTTTCACCTTGCGAAATGTAGAACAAAAAGCACAAGCAATACAACCCTAAAAATAAGCTTAGCGCTCTACTTTACAAAAGCTACTGTAACTCTAATTGCAGATAAAATGACCGATCCATCTGCTGCTCTACCGGGTCGCAACTTACCAAAAGGTACCATAAAAAATTCCCTACTTTGAAATTTAACCAATCAGAGTCGCCCTGATCAGTAGGGTAGGCACTTTAACATTTATTACTTTAAAGTTTGTTTGGTAATTACAGACGAAAAAAGCAGCAACAGTAGTGGTGGGAATCAAACCCACGTCAATGAAATGACTAGCCTATCACCGCCCTAACCCTCTGCGCCAAGTCAGCCGATGGTAAACCGATGACTTAATTTACTGTAGCTAGGATTTGCGTTTTTCCTTTGTTCTTCCGAAGTTTCAACATAGGGGATTTTTTATGGTACCTTTTGGAAAGTTGCTACCGGCTTGAAGTGAGTGAAGTCACTCGCTCAAGTATTTGCTATTACTTATGACATAGAAAGCCAACATTATGCATAAAGTGTGGACGTCGCTACATTCCATCGATGCAGCGGCCACACATTTCTTACGTGTTGATTTCAATAATTTTACTTGTTTTTAGTATGAATACCACTTATACGTAAATAACGTTCCCAATAGAGAATATCACGCAATTTGCACCACTGCCAGGTGATCCAACAACATCAAATAGCGTTCCTTCTCTACACCATCCTCTCATGGAGCGACTCTTGGTCGCTCGTCGAATACTTCCCAGCCATCCGTTCCAGTCTCGGGTCGAATGGACTGACAAGATGGACCTTGGCTTCATGCTTCGCTCCCATCCGCTCGATGGCGTAAGAACCGTCCAGTATGATGACGTCATCGAGTTTAGTTAGGGACTTCCCCAGAATAATGTAACTAAAAACAAAGATATAAAAAAATATATAAAAAGAATCAATTAAAAAGTGAAATCAATAAGAATCCATTTGAAGAAGGTATCCCACTCTCCCACTCCCAACAAGGCAATGGTTTCATGAGTCAAACTGGTCTTCAACTGGCGCTCTCCGAGACAACAAATGATTCATCTGGTTTAACTTCAATTCAACTTGTTTTCTCGGGTCTGGATGGACGGGAACGATTTGAAGACGTGAAAATACGAACGAAAGGATTCAGAGAGCACAATTTGTCAACAGGTTTTCAACGATTTTTTCACAACTTTTTTTGAAACTTTTATAACCTTGTCCAGCAGAGCAAAACTACAGCACAAGAATAACGGTCGTTAACTCACCCGCAGCCGATGTTGGTGTTGAGAGCATGAGCGAACGCTCCCGACCGCAAGTGGCCAACAACTACGTCATTCCTTCGTATTATTTCATTGCCATATATGGGGCCGTCGCTGTAAGCGATACATGGTCAATGGTAACCGCAATGATAAGTCTCGACTGGACTTGGCAGGAATAGACCAGTCTTGACCAATCACCATGTAAACTGTGTTTGTTAATTGTTGTCAAACTCCACACTGAAGAAAGGATTTAAAAACAGGCGACAGACACAACACAGAAGCACACTCCTACAGACCTAGTCTGAGCTTAGAGACAACAAGGCACAGCGTCCTGGAATCAGTGAAGACGGTTCAAAAAAGGTATCATCAGCAAACATAACGTTTATCCCAGAAAGCAAATCAGTCGTTTTTTACATTGATTTAACATTTGCAGACGTAAAATTAATGTAAAAAACGGTTGATTTGCTGTCTGCGATGACAGATGGTGGAGTCAAAGACTTGGCATTAACCATGGTTCGCAGAACTGTGAGTTAATAGTCAGAATTGTTTTTACTTCGATAGCTTTGTTTTCAAAAACGTATCATTCATGTGACAAAACAATCACGTCAATTTTTTTTAACAAATCATGAAAGTATCGGGCCAACTTACCAATCCACTGTGAAGTAAACGATTCTCTTCTTCAAAGGTTCACACCGTAGCGTGGCTAGCTTCTCAGAACCGACGTAATTAGAGGTTTTGTCACAGAACTTGAGCATGTCCGCTTCCACAGGATTGTCCGATATGTTGATGGTGTGAGGCCAATGGTGGAAACCTGATAAATATGTGGGGCTTAGTTTTAAACAGAATGATGATGAATCACAAATTATCTGTATTGCCTCAAAAAGATTCCCATCGCTACATCCCAAATATGTTAATAATAGATATCGTTAATATAGTTTCGGGAGAGGGTTATGTGTTTTGTACCAAGGACAGGCAAAGCACAAGAGGGCTGAGCATTACAAGACAATACTACACATATTTGTGAACAACTGTTAAAATTATCGGTAAGTATGCCAGATATCGTTAAGTTTTGCAAAGTAAACAGAAGGCGTTTTGAATTCTAATGTCATAGAACAATGCAATGTGTAAAGGTCTTGGGATTCAATTAATTGGAGTTAATGTATTTGGACATCCATAATAGCGAACCTGTTTCGGAACTAAGCGAATCCATAGCACGATAGCCGGCCACACAAGCTTTGTACTCCTCTGCTCTGGCCATCAATGCATTGTATACACCGACGACGTCATCGCTGGCACAGTGGAGCTCGTATCCCAATTCTCCCACGAAGGACAACCTGGGAACGAGATATAAAACTACCAGGACAGCAAATCAGCCCTTTTTTATATCGATGTAAAAAAATGACTGATTTTCTGTCTGGATAATTTGTATCACAAGTCAAGTGAATAGAGTAAAATACTGTTCGAAAGACAAAGCTGAACTTAACACTTTCTCACTCCACATATTCAAGCCAACTAATTGTACCAATATACTTTTGCTATATCACAGGGAAAATGCATGACGGCAAAATTTCAAATTATTAGCAAGACAAAATAAAATGCTAGAATAAAAGTAAGACCACGACACAACAGCTCCTTGCGTAATGCCTTGTGGCAATGTCTTCTTGTCAAACGATAACCACTGAGTTGTTCTGTCGATGAACATTTGCAAACATTGAATCATCGTAAACAATACCGACGCTGTTGGATGGGAACGACACAAAGACGCGTTGTTCGTTGCAAGGTGCAACTCTGATACGATCCTTGCGCGTGCAGCAGCAGCGCGTCTCAAAGCAGCGTCAATTATTGACTCGAGCAGCGCTGAACCAAATTAACGAACCTAATCGACCGCTGCACCGAGCTCGTGCAGCAAACTCTCTTGCAAAGTGACCGAACTGTTTTAAAAGTTTAACGTTAATACAAAGCTGTTTGACGTAAACTTATCATAGCAGATGGAGGCGTGTCCAAGTGCGGCTCCTAAGCAAATGTTCGCTGAACCGGCAGCACGAAACCAAATGAAGACCAGAGATTTCACTTCCAATCTACGATTGGTAACGTTAATACTAACGACCAATCTGACCGAATTTGGATGCCGACAAGTAAAGCTTTCCGACCGCAACAAACACTTTCCAAGAATAGCCCTCCAGATAGGCTGCAACAAGCGCAAGTAGCTATTGGTTAAAACATGAAGAATGCTGTTCTCTGTAGAGTCACTTAATCGTTATTTTTTCGGCTTTCAAAAGGATAAGCTGTTCTTCAAAGTGTAAGACAGTGTTTCATCCAATCGAAGAGTTGATTACAAAATGTTCTTACGAAAAGTCACATACGAATAAAAAAAAGTTCAAGCACTCTAAGCAATTGCACAACGAACCTTTTAAGTACACTTGCAAGACATTTACAACAGAAAAACTTACCATTTCCAAGTATAGATATCTTGACAATGCGTTTAGTGTGAATACTTTTGTAATGACTTGAAGTACTTTCAGTAATACAAGCTCTTCAATTGCAACACTTTCGTGTAGTAAAATACAGATTCGAGCTTGGCGTTGAACTGATATGCGGCACTATGTTGGAATCTGGGAGCTCTTCAATAGCGTCTTCAAAGAAGTTGAAGCCGACTGCTAGCCTAGAAAGATTAAACAACGTAGAAACTATGTAAACTATCACCTTCCCACCATCAGGCTGGCTCCATTCATTGCAAAATCTTTCCATTCACCGTATTTCAGTCCCGATAACACATCGCCTGAGCCTAGAACCGATTCCAGCCATTGTGTGCTGGAACAAAATATTTCAACAGTTACTTTTATTTTCATCATTATTTTTTCCGTTTTTTATTTTTTTAATTCCAGAAATTGGCATTGCTTTACGTATAGAAGTCACAACCTTTTAGGTCCTTGCACGCTTAGTATGGACCTTTCTTCCGTTCTATTATCAACATAACAGTCAAGACCTTCATCTTGAATAAAACGCTGCATGTGGGATTGGCAATACTGTTCACCGGAAGATGGCGCTGTGATGTAGTACTCAGCATCTGAATTCAGTAACATACGTAAGGATAAAATCTTACAGATTTCAAGCGTATTAATATCACTAAAATGAATAGCGGACAAAGGGATGAGGTGCATAATGTTACAGTCACATTGAGGAATGCGCGGGGTATGCTCCGATTGCTTCCTGGCACTTGAATGCGTGTCACTGCCATGATAAAGTCAATTTCGAAACAAACTCTTAAAAATCACGCAGTAAAAAGTAAATAAATCAGTGTTTGGAAGCTTTTTAAAAACACTACTCTTTGTGCAAATTAATGTGTTGCAATTAGCCCATAGGAAAGAGAACATGAAGCGTATGGTGCAGTGCTTGCTGACAAGTTAGCTCAGTTTGCTGACAAGTTAGCCCCGATAGCTCAGTTGGATAGCGCGTGACTTCTGGAACGAAGAAGCTTCAAGATCAAGCAGCGCTGTGGTTCGACTCTCGGGGTGTGCGCTTGAGCAACGCATGTTAAGGACTGCTCACCATTCAGCGGCATCTAATGGATGGAAGAATTCCCCAGCAACAAAACTTCAACAATCGGAAACTTCACTCTGTCAATCTCGGTGAACCGGCCTGCGTCAGTGATTCAAAGCCTCTACAACAACGGTTCCCAACCTGGGGTCCGCGGACCCCTTGGGGGTCCGTGAGAAAGCATTTGGGGGTCCGTGATTACCTTGATGGTTTTGGAGAAAAAAAAAACGAAAATCGATCTTTTTACTTTCATTTCTCTTTTTACTTTCATTTCTCTCTTTAAATGCAAATGTGTCAAGCTCAAGCCCGCGAAAATAAACTGTACCCGTATGCATCAAAATAAACCTATGCTACTGCCTACAGTGTGTACATTGACCTTAAACTACATCTACCACAACGCATGTCGATTACAGTCAAATCAGGATTGGCTCGTTTGTTGCGTAATAGAAAGCAGAGAGAAAAATTTTACGCACACTTGGAAACCCTGCAAATCTCATTTCAACGTTATTTTAATTTAGAACACCTGCCGAACGAAGTTGAAACATTGATTCGAAATCCTTTTCTTTTCGACTTGAACAACATTAGCGATGACGATCTCAGTAAAGATAAAGATGACCTAATTGATCTGAGATCAAAAGAGTTATTAAGCATTGAATATCATTCAAAAACTGTGGAAGAATTTTGGTGCTCACAACTGCAAACCTACCCAATCCCATTCTTGGCAAAGCAAGCGATTATTGTTTTGTTACCATTCATAACCACATTACCTTTGCGACTGCGAGGCAGGATTCTCAGCTCTTATTACAATAAAAACTAAACATCGAAATCGCCTAGACGTTGAAGATGACATGCGTGTTGCATTGTCAAAAACTCAACCACAGTTCAGTCGCTTAGTTCAGGAAAGGCAACAACAGCCCTCCCATTAAATTTGCTTACGTTGAAAAAGTTTCGGCATGGCACTTTGGGTCACCTTAATATTCAAATACTGCTGACATTTCTTGAACAATTCATTCATTTTCTTATTTGAGCAACTGTTTCACCTGATATTTGCCGCAGGAGTCATAGCGGCAATGCAATATGACACAGTACAGTAGTTGAGTAGCATAATCATTACAATAGTCAATACTGTAGTACAGTATGTTAATTGAGTTTCAGGCAAAGTTTAGGTAGGGGTCCGCAGAATTAATAATTAATTTGTCTAAAGGGGTCCGTGACAACAAGGTTGGGAACCACTGCTCTACAAGTATGCGAAACTGCCAGGATAAAGCTCTTCAAAAAGCTTTCCCAGTCCGAGGATAAAAATTCAATCAATCCATCAAAAAGTTCGAAATCACATGCTGCCAAACTGACCTCCATTTTTACCTTTGACCTTCGTTGCTATGACGTCACATTCAATACCAGCCTCCGGATTGAGCATCAGCGAGTAGACAAAGCGATTGTCACGTGATTGGGTCAGGTCACGGGTGAGTAACTTTCTGACGGTTTTGTCAGCGTCTTTGCCGCGCAAGAAAAACTTGGCCATGTAGGAAGAGTCAAACAGAGCCGCAGAAGTGCGACATGTTAAGCATTCATTGCGAATCTGGAGATTGCAAGCTACAGTTCAACATCGCATGCAATAAAACGTATGCTCTGAAACCGAAGACTGACTGTATTGTTTTCGAGCACTACAGCTTGGCTGGTCCCAGTCACGCACGCAAAATGTTTTGTTTACATTAAGTCAATTTCTGTACGTTCAATCATTCCAACAAGAACTTATTTTGATTGCTGGGAGCGCAATGTTAGTAGACACAAGTCGCTCATATTACTGACGTAATGTTTAAGTCAAAACCGAATAAAACAATTTCACAAAAAAGGTCAAGTGATTCCAGATCGGATCTTGTAAGAAGCAAATCTTGCAATCTCACAATTATTGAAATGCGCTGTTCATCGCTACAACATGATATCTAACAAATGCAACTACAGTTTGGTAAAGCAGTTCTTCGTTTCTCCTACTTATCAAAGTCATAAGATTTCAATGAACTCACAAGTTTATGACTTTTCTCAGGAAATGAATGCGTGCAATCCTTCATCACTTCATCGCAGTATCTGTCTTCTTCGTGCTCCTTCTTGCCATAACTCCCATAGTACATGTACGCCAGCACCTGCAGCCCGGTGTTGGGCTTGCCACTTTCCTTCACGTAATATGCTGGTCTTTCAATTCCATTCCTACAACCCATCAGCGCACCTTGGCTCATGTGAGCCTAAAATCGACATTACAAGCCGATGTTAATATAAACTTTGATAAAGCCCATACCTTCTAAATTAAATCAGTTTGATAAAACGACCTCAAAAACTATGTTAATGGAGTCCGCTACAATTTCCATTAGAAACCAATAAGCAAGCTCTGTGAAGTAACATAGGAAAGCACAAAGAACAACTGTGACGTGAGTGACAAAGTTCTTGTATGCCAGCCCCCAAAAAACACGAAATACCTCATGCATGTTCGTCCTGCATTGGTTCCTGCCACCAAGGCTATGATCATAAGGGAAGACCAAGCTGAACCGCTTTGTGAACTTTTCATGGGACTTTTCCACAAGCCACTTGTTGTAATTGAGAAATCTTGTTTGATGTCGTCTGCGAGAAAACATCCCAAGTGTTATTTTAAATGGACCCTGAACCCCTTTCACGGAAATCGTTAATTAGGAAGATATATAAATGACCAGGATATTAGCTACCTCAGTACAAACACAGCACTACGTAATGCGAAACTCATTTTTTCGGCCACGCTAGAAGGATTATTTCTCGAATATTTATGTACACATCGTTACAAGCCTGGATTCAAAAAAAGAACATTAAATAGCTTTAAAACTAGCATTCCTTAAAAGTTATAAAGATTGCAACAAAAATTCCAAAAACTGTGATCCATGTAGTTTCGCATTCCACAATTCAAAATTCTTTATTTATACCCGTCATGTTCAATAGCTGAGTTCGTTACATGTAGCCGTACCTTATGTCACAATTGAATAAATCAATTTCAGGCCTTCCGTGATAGACCCAATGAGCCAGCTGTCTCCCTGCCCCCCCACTTCCCATTATACCTCCACTGTTGAATGCACAGCCCACAAAGAATCCTCTCACTTCAGGGGATTCCCCCATGTTTGGTTTGCCATCCGGTGTGAAAGATTCTATCGAAGAAGACATAGACAAGGTAGAAATTTAGTAACGCCATGGCTGGTAGCAAATCTGATACAACAGGCAACCCGTTCGACTGAGTGGCTTGTGTTTGCTTTCATTTTGATAACAAGGCATTTTTTTTACATTGCATTTACCTGTAAACTTGCAAACAGCAATTTAGTAAACCAGTGAACGCTTCATAAATCAACGAACAGTCACACGCTGGTGCTGCAATGGCGATCATTCCATACACAGCAAGTCACATGCATATAGGCTTACCGGACCCACAGACACGTACCGGGCCCACAAACAGTGGATCTGATGCCGGACTTTTCAATAGCAGGAATCCTGTTGATGGCAGCAATGTTGTGAGGTTCAAATACGTCCCAGTCTAAGTCGTAGAGACCAAATGCAAAGTCCCTTGGGAGCTGTGTATGTCAAAATGATGAAATATACTCCTGGAGAAAGGTTCTAATCTATCTAACAAAATCAGTCCTTCTTACATTGATTCAGCGTCTGTAGAGACGGTTTTTGCTTGATGGCATAATAAAAATAGTGAGAAAATTTTTTTAAGTCAGCTCTTTACCTTATTTTAAACCTTTTGAAAGGACTTTGAAAGGAAAAATAAAACTGACCCACTATGCATTTGTTCCTTGCTGAGTTAAACACAAAGCTTCACTTACGCTTTCAACTCGATGTGGGTTTACTTCATAGCCGCCAAACTGCAACGCTTCACCTTGAGGCTTTATGTAAACAGTCCTATGATCCTTTATCATCGGGGTGTTCAATATACCGGGTATTGGTTCAGTAACAACGTAGGCATGCTTGTATGTGAGTTGCGGCAATCGGACGCCAACCATCTGACATTCAAATAACTCAAATTGCATGACGTTCGCATCAAAATATGCTGCGCTAAAGCAGTGGCAGTGAATTTCTGCTGCCATGGCTTCACATTTTATCTTCTTTCAAAAAGACATAAGAGCCAAACAATTATCTTCACTCCAGAAGACACAAACTGGTGGCGGTGGTGACTATAATTTCAGTGTTTAAGAATTTAAATTGTGTTAGAAGATCTCGGGTATGACATTTCACGAGCAACAGCATTCCAACAGCCAGCAGAAACTTGACCATGTCCAACTCAATAGCTGGCCTACGTCGGTAATTCAAAGCCTTTCGGCCTAGAAGTATGTAAAACTGTCAGATTTAGTCCCAGTGCAAGACTGCAAGTGTAAATATTTCCCCGATCAATTGCTCCAACGTGATATCAGCGAAACATCCTCAAATTTATCATTTCTTTAATATATAGATTAGACTTTGTAAATTAGAAGCACTGATCCTTCTACGTTTGTACAATGTATGTACAGATAATTTGCAATAATTACTACTGTACCTCTGCTATGTAGGGCGACCACGCTCCAGCGCAGCAAATAACCTTCCCTGTCTTAATCGTTCCCAAGCTTGTATCAACAGAAGCAACATTAACGTTTCCAAGATCATCCGTTGTCGTTGTAATGTTGGTAACGGAACAATTTTCTATCACCTACAAAAGAAAGCAATGTCATTGACAATCTTTGGCAATTCATCTCGCTTGATCTAACTCAGGGGTGGGGAACCTGCGGCCCGAATGCGGCCCGCGTGACTGTTTCATGTGGCCCGTGTCAAAATTTCTTTACCCAAAATATATTGAAACAACAGCTCAAAAAAGGGGTCTGCTACTACTCGGTGAGTCCGTCTCGAAGAGAGACTTTTCTTAGAGTTCCCTATTCGGTGATTTTTTGAAATTTTTTTTGAAAATTATCGGGTACCGTAGCCTAATTATCAATTTATCATTGCCGCTTTTACATCGTTTTAACGTCGCCAAACGTTGAAATAAGACCCCAACCGTAACCCCTAAACCTGAAACGGCAATGATAATTAGGCTACGGTACCCAATAATTTTAAAAAAAATCACCGAATAGGGAACTCTCCGAAAAAGGCTCTCACCGAATAGGGAACTCACCAAATCGGACTCACCGAAACGGGCCCTTCCGCAAAAATGAGTAGGCTCTACATTCTCGGTATATTGCGAATGGCCTTCTATGACTAGTTAATCTATCATAGAAAGCCATTTGTAACAACAATGTGTACGTCACAATGTGACCAGTTGTTGTTAATCGGTCAGTTATGCCATTCGTGAAAAGTGTTTTGCAGAGTAGCCTACTTCTCAAGTTAGCAAAATTTTATGTTGTATGATGGCTTCTGGAAAGAAAAGAAAGATTGGTGATGAAGGCAGAATGTTCCAGAAAGATTGGACAAAATTTCGAAATTTTTAGTGGCCGCCTGTGTTATTTCTCATTTTATGTGGCCCGCAATACTAAAAAGGTTTCCCACCCTTGATCTAACTGATCAGTCAATCAAGCTAGCTTTCACAACCTAGCCACTAACTTATCACTTCTGCTACTATTCGGATAATCCGATTCGGAGAAATCCCAATTCGGAGACAACCTTTTCGGAGAAAGCCTCTTTTGGACATTTCTAAAATCTCACAGCGGCAATGCGGCATCCGTTTATTCAAAGGAATTAGCTTATAGAGAGATAATTACCAGGAGATATTAACAAAACTTTAGAGATTGTTTGTATTTGATGAATATGATGTACGTTTCGGCGTTTCACATCCAAACAAAAACAAAATGACCACAAAAAAATAAGTGAATCTTCGATCTGAATATAATTATAACACCGGAATAAAAATGTCATCAGCAGAGAGCATACCCTTCATGCCTTTCAAGCAAAAGTTACATAGCCAGCCGCTTGGCCCTCACCTTTGCACCTCGCTTCACAGCACCTTTGACGTAGGCCATGCAGTAGGTGGCTGGATCAATAGTGCCATCTCCTGGCGAGTACACAGCACCATACACGTCATTCACGTTCAGTAAAGGGTGAATGTCGTTCACTTGGTTAGCAGGAAGCTCTATTATTTCAACTCCCATAGCCTTTGCTAGCTGAGGAAAGAATAGTAAAGACATAAACGCCTGCAATTATTTCGTGCAAGGCTCTGTGTCTTTGTGCAAAAAATGTAGTTGCGGTACAGTACCCTGAAAGCAATTCCACATTTTTTTACAAAGTTTCACATTGGTATGAAGCTATGAGCAACTGAGTACATGCATTTTAGTAAATTTCTTCAGTGCATTCAAACACAACAAGCTAACTACAGTGAGGTTCCACAACTGACCAGTTATGGTTTGCCAAGGTGAAGTGTTGCCACATCAAATTTACAAAAAAAAACATTTATATAATACATACTATGCAACCAAGCAAAGTAAACATAATTGTCAACACGTACTGTAGAGAACTGGGTGATGTCTTTCAAGTCGTCTTGGTTCTTTGCAATATTCAACGTTCCTGTTTTAATCCAACCAGCGTCCTCACCTGTGATACCAGGCAGTTCGTTGCTGATGATATCTCGTGTCTGTAACTGCATTATGGTCTCTGACTCACTCGGCCTGAAGCTCCACAGGATTCCTGTCAAGTTCAGGAAATCGTAATTTATTTAATAATAATGCTTGTTTTTATATAGCGCTGTCTCGATCGCGGAATGCGTTGCTCATTAGCGCTTTACAAAGCAGACAGTGTCAATGCAGCTGTATACTTGTATAGAGGCGGAATGGCCCATTTCGGTGAGTCCGATCCCTTAACGGGGGATTTTTTCAATTTTTTTTTTTAAATTATCGGGTACCGTAGCCTAATTATCATTGCCGTTTTAGGATAAGGGGTTAGAGGTTAGGAACTCACCGAATCGGACTCACTGAATAGTAGCAGACCCGTATAGAGGCGCAACTGAGTAGCCTACATTATTACCAGAATTCATTCCATTGCTCAGTGCCAAACAAGAATTAGATTCAGTACCATTTTTAAAAAGTCTTTGGTATGAAAATGAACCGACAGGGTATCGAACCCATGCCTACCGATTCAGAGGCGGACGCGCTAACCACTAAGCCACCGACCCGGATACTTAATTACTTGTAATCATAATTTTAATTATCATAAATCTTAACAACGTTATCAATGTCAACTGTAATGGATCGTAAAAATGATGTAAAAATTTAATAAAAAATACACAATTATATACCGTTGACACTTGACAGTAAAGGAATCATACCATCGTCAAACTAAAAAAAAACATATAATATGTTTCTCGGCAGCTGATATATATATATAAGTTGAAACATATCTCTGTGTTGTCATTAGAATTACTAAATGAGGATAGTGAGATGATGAAACATTAAAACCTTCAGTCAACTGTATCGGAGACAATTTTGCTGTGGGAATCTAAAATTGCTTTGTTTCTAAAATGAAAGTTGTCTGGAAGTTTCCCATCAATTTAAGGTTAAACAAGCAACGAATTACATAATACATACTCACTCACCTGCAGTGTGCCAAGTAGTGCCCGATGTGATCCTGTTCTTTTCCAACAAAACAACATTTCCACCAGTTAACTTAGACAGATGGTAAGCAGTGCTACAACCAACTGCACCGGCGCCTATCACCACTGCATCGGCATGAAATGGCAGGTCGGATGTTATGGCATCTTTGCTGTTTTTGTTATGAATTGAAGACTCGTAAGGCACCCCACTTTCAGAGGCCTTAACACAAGCTGTTGAGTGGAGAAAGCATCTTTTTCCAAATTTGTTGTGTCGCAATATATGAGCGCAACGCAACAACGTCATTTTTCACAAGTAGTTGCAGTTTTTACTTGTTCATCAAAGTATCATACCTACTACCTAAAACAGTGATTAGTGAATTAAAGTGTTGCCTTATCAAATACCATTAAGCAAATTTTTTATCCTGTTGTGTGATTGGAGAAATCAATAGTTTTTAGCCATGTTCATAACGGAATGGCCCGTTCTGGTGAGTCTGATTCGGTGAGTCCGATCCCTTAACGGGGGATTTTTTCAATTTTTTTTATAAATTATTGGGTAGCGTAGCCTAGTTATCATTGCCGTTTTAGGGTTAGGGGTTTGGAGTTAGGGTTAGGGGTTAGAGGTTAGGAACTCACCGAATAGTAGCAGACCCGTTCATAAAGGGTGCAAGATCCAGCATCAGATGAGATTCGAATAAATATTAAATCAATATTCAGTATAATACTGTATATAATTAATAAAAAGTAATTTTTCAGCTGTAGAACCAAATCTTAGTTTTGATGAGCTTACACAAAGCTCTTGAACCTTCCATAGTATGGCAATGCACAAATTATCATGCAGAGTCCAGATCGTACATAGGTACAGTATTGACTATCAAGCAACATAAAATTTTGTCAAACAATTAATACAAACATTAAAACCTTGCTTACAGACAATCTTACGAAATAATCAGCATCATGTGAAAATTCGGAATGGCCCGTTTCGGTGAGTCCGATTCGGTGAGTCCGATCCCTTAACGGGGGATTTTTTCAATGTTTTTTTTTAATTATCGGGTACCGTAGCCTAATTATCATTGCCGTTTTAGGGTTAGGGGTTTGGGGTTAGGGGTTAGGGTTAGAGGTTAGGAACTCACCGACTCGGACTCACCGAATAGTAGCAGACCCGTGAAAATTGGTTAAATGCAAGTCCAACAGCACATTCTAATCAATAATCGTTAAATCATGAAACGAGACAATAATTCTGTCAAACGCTGAAATATTGGGATGCTCATCAGGATTATTTACTTTTCCAGCATTTGATGAGTGAGGATGTAGAAGCTACTGATGTGTTTCTTAGATGAACGAGTGGCAACTATCGCTAGAGAAGTTCGGATGTTATGATATCAAAGGATGATCTTGAACTTGCACACATTCATTAATTAACTGATTTTAAACCTAAGAATGAAATAAGGCATATTTTATATATGCAATACACATTACACATGCAGTGATAGCGCTATGATTTATTTAAAACATTGGTGATAGAATACCTACTCAAATTCTGGAAAGAAGAGAAATATTAAGGTAGGTGAGTGTCTGAGTGGTACACTAAGAAAACGTTCGACAGTTGCTAAGTGAAGAAAGTGAATGGACGTTGACTAAGCTTTCAAATGCACTGAAGAGTGAAGACAATGATTGAGATTGCATGGGCTAAGATCATGGGTAAAATCGGAATAAGCCAAAAGTTACGATATGCAGGATAAATTCCCTGGAAGACAAAGATACTTGCGAGAGAGGAATTGACGGAGAATTTTAAGAAAAAAAAGAAAGTTTAAAAGCAACACCAGCAAAAGCAAGAATTTTACATCAAGCTAGAACTATTGAGTGCAACGTATTTTATTGAGCGGATTTTATAAATAGACAAGAAACAATCACACTGAACAAGCAGACTTAATAGCACAACAATGTGAAACATCTTGCAAAAATGCTACTCTCTGTTAATTGTACTAAAATGGTAGAAATAAAATGCAGCTAGATGTAGATAGCAAACCTGAAATGGCCCAAATTGGTGTAGCCTATTGGAGACGTCGATTTGGAGATGTCATTTCAGAGACTACCCCAAACGAAGGGTCTCAAACCTGCAGCCCACAAGCGCCATTCACGATATTTGGTCCTCAGAGCAATCTGAGTTTGAGACCCCTATACTAAACTAGCTGCTAGATTTATTATACAGACAAGATAACAGGTAATGTACATTTACCATACTAAGTGGAATCAATAAAAATGATCCCCATAATTTTTCTAAATAAATAGAAGCAACATCAAAATGATCATGCCCGAAACAGGGTAGCCTCTCTCCAAAATGGCCACTCATCTGCAAATCCGCAGCAATCAACTGCACCCAATTGTGAGAGACCCAAACTAACGTCATTTCCTGTTGATTTAACGATATCATTTTTGGCCGTATGATGATAACTTGTTCTGTTCTATCAAAATTTCACTCAGCCAATGTCATAAACTGAAAGCAGATCTTGGAATTGTGAAAAATTATAGATATAGAGCTTCAAGATCCAAATTTCTTTGCAACTGTTTGCGCTCATAGACTAACAGTTTGTCAAGCTGACAACTCACCAAACTTTTATGCAATTTTCTTTGCAGAATTTACATGAACTGTGATTAGGATTATTTTTTTTTATAAACTGTTATTCACCATTGTTGTGTGGTACTCGATTTCGGACGTTTCTATCCTGAAGCGCTTTGCGCTGATTACTTGGGTCTGCTACTATTCAGTGAGTCCGATTCGGTGAGTCCGATTCAGTGAGTTCGATTCAGTGAGTTCCCTATTCGGTGAGAGCCTTTTTCGGAGAGTTCCCTATTCGGTGATTTTTTGAATTTTTTTTTGAAAATTATCAGGTACCGTAGCCTAATTATCATTGCTGCTTTTACATCATTATGATCATTTTAACGTTGCTAAATGTTGAAATAAGACCCTAAACCCAACCCTAAAACGGTAATGATAATTAGGCTACGGTACCCAATAATTTTTAAAAAAAATTTAAAAATCACCGAATAGGGAACTCTCCGAAAAAGGCTCTCACCGAATAGGGAACTCACCAAATCGGACTCACCGAAATGGGCCATTCCATATTTACTTTGTACGCTTACTTTGTTTGCCACAGTTGAGTTCTGTCTTATATATATACTGAGCTGCAGTTGCTTTGTTTAGTTTAATCTTTAGTAGAAGTGTGGTTTGTTGAGTTTCGTGAGTTAACCTTATTGTGTTTTAGGTTATGCAACTTCTTGGTTAATTAAAGCCAACGTTTTTTGTGTGACTAAATGTGTGGTAATATAACCTACAACGATATACACTTGCGAGTTGTAATACAATTCATTGTGCATTTAAAATATTAGATCATCCACAGCGATAACACCAGTGATACCTAATCGAAATACAACATCTGATAGCATGCACCACCCAATCATAGATTACGTATTCGGCAGTTGAGGGTAAGAATTGACAACAGACACTTGCGTGATAAGTGGAGATAAACATTTAGCGACAAGTACCAATAAACGCCAATGTAAATAAATCCTTCTTTTTATCCTAAGTTATGAAAACTAGTTTTGAACTCGCACATCAAGACAAAATTGCATTGACAATATGCACAAAACGTGAACAGCAATTACAGTAAAATTCGCCTATAACGGCACATCTAGGGGATTGCAAAAACTGACGTTATAACCGAACTACCGCAAACTATTCCAAAACTGTCTTTTGATTAAAGAAAGAGATGTATAATCCAGTCAGGTTTACTGTGTACCACCAAACTGACAAAGGTCACGCAGAAAATACAGTAAACAAAGAAATTGTTTAAAAAAATAACCTACAGCGAAAGGTACAGGAAATTTGCGCAATACAGCTCGTTACATACAGTAGTAGAGAAGTTGTTTACTGCTACATTGTTTACTGCTTTTTACATGTGATAGTTTTTCACGCGGGAAAAAAATTAATTCAGTTAATTAAAATCCCTGCTGCAAACGATGTAGCAAAATAAGGGGAAGACATTTTGCAAGCAGCAGCGCTAACTGGATTAAAAGACTGACCGTTCGTGGTGAAGGTGATAGCTTAAAGTGACCTTATAAACGAACAAAAGACGTCTGGGGACCAATAAAGGGTGCTGTTACATGCGAATTGACGTTATAGGCGATGCTGTTGTAGCCGAACTACAATGTACGTAAAAGATAGGAATTCTGCCGGGACCGAGCACAATGTGACGTAATAGGCGAATTGACATTATAAACAAAGCCGTTATAGGCGAATTCTACTGTACTAACCACTGTTTTGTTAATAAGGAGGCAAACCAAACTCTTCAGGCTTGAAATCTTCCAAGCTTTTCAAAACTAATGTTGCATCTTTTGTCAACTCTTGGGGAATATTTACGTCTGGTACCATTACCACCTGCATATTTGCTGCAATGCCAGAAGTTACACCATTTGGAGCATCTTCAAAAACAAGCACAGAATCAGCATTAGGTTGATCTGGAAACCTGCTGCAGGTAATGTTATATGCATCCGGATGTGGTTTACCATGCTTCACTTCCTCATCACTTCCACAGAGCACTTTTGGAGTAAATAAGGAAAAAAAATCTTTCCAGTTTTCAGTCTTGCTTTCATAAGCATACAATGATGATCCTGAACATAATGCCATTGGCACCTGATGCTTGCTCAAATGTTTAACTAACTTTTCTGCCCCTGGAAGCAGTTGAGCTTGATTGAATAAGCCATCTATTTGCTTATTAAGCCTCTCCAGCCATTCATCAACTGTTATAGGAATATCCAACGAGTCAATGACATACTGAGCCCCTTCTCTTGGCTTTTTCCCCATACAAGGAATTTTTATCGACCAGTCATACGTTTTTCCAAATGGTTCGCACAACTTTTGATATGCAATTGTGTACAAATCTTCGGTATTCAACAGAAGTCCATCCATATCAAAAATCACATGGGTAACAGGTTTAAACATTTTGTGTGTGGTTTACCAATTAAAACAGGATATACCTAACTCTTATACCGGTATGTTTTAAACTGCTAACACAAATAGAAAATTACAAAATTATAACTTCAGCCATTGACAAGAGTTGGTTAAGTAAAAACTTACAGCAGTGGTTCTCAACCTTTTTGTCTTTTCGGAAACCTTTTGGTGCCTTCAAAGCGGACAACTTACAAAGTTTTTGAGTGTACCGTCAGTTCGTACCTTGAAAAGATCGAAAAAAAAAATTAAAAAAAGCTGAAATCGCTGATCGCAGTTTCCGCAAACATTTTAAAATTTTCTGCAAACAAACAAAAATTCTTAGGATCATAACCAGAAATTTTAAAATGTTTGCGGAAACTGTGATCAGCGACTCTGGCAAACTCTTACGATCATTTCATTACCAGAAATTTTAAAATGTTTGCGGAAACTGCGGAAAAACGGAAACTGCAATCAGCGATTTTGGCTTTGTACTATTTTTTTCTTTCGATCTTATTAGTTTGTTTGTTTGCGGAAACACCCTAAACCCTAACCCTTTTAAAATGTTTGAGAAAACTCTGATCAACCCTAACCTTAACCCTTTTAGAAATTTTGCGGAAACTGCGATCAGCGACTTCGGTAAACTCTTAGGATAATTTTATTACCGGAAATTTTTAAATGTTTGTGGAAACTGCGGAAAAATGGAAACTGCGATTAGCGATGTTCTATTTTTTTCTCTGGATCTTTTCAGTTTGTTTGTTTGCGGATACCGCTAACCGATACTCCGATACCCTAACTCTAACCAGGGCTTTTAAAATGTTTGCGGAAACTGCGATCAGCGACTTTGCCTTTTTTTAATTTTTTCTCTTGATCTTTTCAAGGTACGAACTGATGGTACAAAGTGTTCATGGTACGAATTAGGTGGCACCCAAAAGATACTACTGTACTAACTACAAAAATCGATAGGCAATAGACCTACCAACACGTTAATGAACATGAAAAGGTGGCAAAACTTTGAAAGGTTTAAAACGTGCCAGAGTGGAAAATCATGTAGTAGGTAGGCTATGTCAGTAGCATGGCCACAAAAACCAAATAGCAAATAATAACAAAAACAGAGAAAAGCACACATTTGATACTCCATTTCCTTCAAACTGCTGAAGACCAAACTTGAACACTACCTTGTCTGAGTTCAAAAACTTGACTTTTTAGATGTTTGAGGCTCAATGAGCAATGCATTCTTCTAAGGTCTGCTCTCTATTCAGCAGCACCTAATGAATGGAATAATTCCCTGGCAACCAGACTTTAACAATCGGAAAACTTCACTCTGTCAATCTCGGTAACCGGCCTGCGTCAAAAGCCTCTATAAGCATGCGAAACTACCAGGAATAACCTATCAAGGCTTTATCAGTCCGAGGACAAAGATTCAAAACCAAACCAATGCTTCGAGCACAGATGACTCTGGTTTGACCATTGACCGAGCAAGAACAAGCTAGCTGCACGCACTGCTGCACACGAATACACTTGTGTCCATGATTTGACGCACCACTGCACACTATCAAGGTTGCCACTTGATAATAAAATTTCATGTTTTGATTAATTGAATCTTGATACTCGGACTGGGAAAGCCTTGATAAGTTATTTCTGGTAGTTTCGCATACTTGTGTTGTGTAGCAATCCATTATCATGCCAAAAACGTTTTCCTTTCAACAAGTGAACCATTTTAACCCATACGTTATTTCCTAAAAATTTGAATTTTACCAGTAGCCTATTATTTTACGGTTTATTTTCGCCCCTTGAAACAGAGAGACGAACAGCCATGAGAATAAAAACGTAAACAATTTGGATGAAAGTTAAAATGTGATAATTCGGTACCTTTTATTGTTTCATTATTCTATTGTGTTTGAATTCATTTAATTTGAGTAATAATTGTGTGGACATGGTTTCATGGCATGTGCTCCATTAGACCCAGCCAGCAAGCACGTATGAGCTCCACATGGGGACCCATATGAGCTGATGTACGGGCCCCATGTGAGCTGCCTATAAGGGGCCCGTACACATTGTGTCCGCGGGCATCACATTGAGCCAGCATGGGCTACCCATATTCATTTATGGGTTTCGTGTGGGTTGCTCACATTCAACCCACATATTAATGTGGGCTGCCTATATGTATCCCATTAATCTAATACACGCTGCCCATATGTAACCCATAAATCTAATACAGGCTGCCCATATAGTATATATACAAAACAATGAAAACTATCAATACTACAAAAAAGTGCTCAATGCTTGTTCCCGACAATTTTCACCAAATCAAACGTCATATAAAAACCGTTCAAGTCTACTGAATATTACGTCATGGAAATTCCTAAAGCATGTGCCAAAATTGCACCATCGTTTATAAGACCTGTTTGGACCTGTTTGGGCCTGTTTAAACAGGAAATATTACATCAGCTTAAACACCTGTTGGAATGACTTCATAATTGTCTTTCATTTATTGCGTCACAGTTACTTTCTACGTGAATTTGAGATATTGATATCTATTCTGGTCATTCGTAAAATGATTGTTTGAAAGTTGGCCGCACATTTAACTGTTGGCTTAGTGCTTGCTAGCTGGACAAAAGTTCCGTCTTTTATCCAAGTAATCTGTTGTGTAGTGACAGTTTAAGTGGTGTACGCGTTGCACCCCCTCGTTTTTGGTAGCCGTGGGCTAATTTTTACAGAAATACACTGTTTGAAAAGAAGTTCAAGTGTGTGTTTCTTCGGTCATTATATGCAGACGAAAGGATCCGGGAACTTTAAGTTACAATTTTCCCACGAAGAAATTATGGTTTACCGCTGTGACCATAAAAAAATAAAAGACGATTTTGTTAGCTGGTAGGCCAAGAAGCACTTGAAGGCATAAAAAAATAAAAGACGATTCTCTGTCTAGTGTTTGGCACAGAAGCACTTAGAAGCAAAAAAAATAAAAGACGAGGTTTGTAGTTGGTAGGCTAAGAAGCACTTAGAAGCAAAGAAAATTAAAGACATTTCTTCTCGGTAGGCAACTGAAGAACTTTAAGCTAAAAAGTAAAGACATTTCTTCTCAGTTTGGTACAGAAGAAAAAATAACTTTGACATTCATTGGCAAGAAAGAAGATTAAAGGCAATCCATCTGTGCTTGAAGATTCAAGTGGAAGAATCCAAGCAAGTTTTGTGGACGTTTGGACTTCACATACTCGTACAGCTACGGTATCGTGCATTTAAATTCTTTTTTGTATTTTTTACGGTCTTTGCAGTTAAGTTTTTTATAACTACTGTAATTTGTGTGTTTGTGTAACTTAATTTTTTAATTGTTAAATTTAGCCCTAACATTTAATATGTCTACACTCGGTGGCGACAGGGACTCGACCGCCGTCGACTCGACTGAGTTTAAGCCTGATGATGTTCTTTGCGGTCGGGCAGGCCATTCTGGGAAGGGACCCATTAACGATGAGGCTAAGTCAGTTCGAGAGGCCCGGCATCTTAGACGGGATATTTTGACTCAAATTGGGAAACTTTCTGCGGCCCTAGGTTCTTTGAGTGATAAGCAGGAACTGTTAATTTTTAGATCTAACTTATCTACTTTAGAAGAGGAATTAAGGCATTTCCATGCTCTTTTGAGTAAAATTGTTAACTCTGCAATCTTGGCAGAACTTCGTGATAGGGTAGATCCCGAATTTAACTCGTTAAAAAATAACTTCGAACAAAAAGAAAGTGATTTCTCAGATAGGTTAGATGCTGACATACATCCTGAGGATAGCGCCTCAAATGTAAGCACTAGGATGTCTGAGAGCTCGTCACGGATAGTTGCACAAATTAACCTACAGCTAAGACGAGAGGAGCTCCAGATCCAAGCCGAGGCCGAAGCAAGAGCTGCTGAGGCCGAAGCGAGAGCTGCTGAGGCCGCCGCGAGAGCTGAGACCATACGAGTTGAGGCCGAAGCGAGAGCTGCTGAGGCCGCCGCGAGAGCTGAGGCCGTACGAGCTGAGGCTGCCGCGAAAGCCGAAGCGAGAGCTGCTGAGTTCGCACTCAAAGACGCACAGTTGAGGGCTGAACAACGTAAGGAGGTAGCTTTAGCTGAATATCGTTCTGAGTTGGGCTCCCGGCGTAGCTCTAGGAAGGGCTCTTCTAGGCATTCCAGAAGTGAACATCAATCGCAGTTTAATTTACCTAACCTTTTCCAGACGCCTGTTCAATCTGTAAGTGGACCTGTACAATCCACATGTTTTCCAGCTGTTTCAGGAGGTCTCGGGGCCGCGGCTAAGGGTCTTCCGAAGGCTGTAGAGCCAAGGTCTGCAAATTACAACCGAACTCCTCCCCCAGAGCGTACAGGTTACGGGGCCGCCATTAGCAGTAATGCTTTGCCCCCTTCAAAGTTTTCTGCGCCGCTAGTTGCTGATCGCCCAGCTACACGTAATTTAGGTGGTTGTGAGAGGCGTATCGTGTCTCCTGATTTTAACGTGTTTAAGGATCGTGATCAGGCTGTGCATGTGACTGAGCCCACTCAGCCCCTTAAGGGATATAGCTTGTCTTCTCCCGCTAAATCGAGTTCTCAACAGCAGGATTGCTTTTTTGAATACCAAAATAGTAGGACGTTCTTCGATAAGGCGGCCTTGATTGGTTACGATGGTAATAATATGCCATTTGTCTTCTTTAAAAATCGTGTTATGGCCTTGATGGCAGCTTCGCCCTTTAAGGGAACTCGTTTGACTTTGTTGCAAGCAGCTTGTGTTAGAACAGCTGCACAAACGATTGCTAATTTGGTTTCCGACACTCCTGGCTTGTCAGAGGAAGACAGGATAGAAATGTCGTTATCTCGCTTGTCCCAACGTTTTGGAGTTCGTGGAGGTCTTTTCGCAGAACCAGAAATTAGAAAGTATCGCTATGGTAGCAAATTGACTTCTATCTCTTCCAGTGATTTGAAAGAGTTTAAAGATGAATTGTCGCAGTGTTTGCTTTACGCGAAAGCTTATGGTCAGCGTGATAAATTAGAAGGACGTTTTGTTTTGGATTTGGCTAAGCGACTCCCGTTTGACGCTAAGCAGCGTTATCTTGACTTTTTAGGTGATCAGTATGGTAGCACTGAGGAACCTACCTTTCAGAGTTTGTTTGATTTTGTAGTACGGGAGGAAACGTGCAAGTCGACTGATTTTAGCATTATGCTAATGGGCGATTCTGGTGAGTCGCAGCATTTTAAAAAGTTTGGCAAAGGAAAATTGCCTTCATGTCCGGTTAGGCAGACGTCGGTAAAACCCCATGATAATGTGATTTCAGGGAGTTCGCAGTACTCGACTGCTGTTGGCGCACCGCGCGGCGGTGTGGCCAGACGTAGTGACATACCGGCATGTTTTTGTTGTTCGTCACGTGGTCAAGTTGAATATCATTTTTTGTCTAATTGTAAAGAATTTTTGCGCTTGACACCTAAAGATCGGAGAGATGTCATTGTGAAAGCTGGCAAATGCTTGAATTGTTTGCGCCAGCATATGGTTAGAGACTGTAATCATGCAAATAACTGTCGTAAGTGTGGACCTACCAACGATAGGAAACACTATTTTCTTCTGCATGATTTTTATGTGACGTCACGTGATTCTCTGGATTTGGTCGGTAAAGATGAGGCTGGTGCCAGAGTTCCTGTGCGTAATGTTAAGATTGGAAATGTTAAAGCAGCCTTTAACCGCGTTACTGCTGCTCGTGTTTTGAATCCAATGACTGGCAAATCGAAGTTGGTGTATTGTCAGCATGATCCTGGTTCGCAGTTGACCTTTGTTTCGAGTGACTTGGTGTGCGAACTTGGTCTTAAACCGTATGATAAAGCGTCGTTTAAAATGGATACTCTGGCTGGTCAGAAACCTACTTGTGCTGACCTTGTTAAACTCAACATCCAGTCGTTAGAGACTGATGAACTGTTTTGTGATATAACCTCGGTGGTTAACCCAGCTTGGGCTGACGATGTTAAAACTTTACCCCATAAACAAGATTTAAGTGGTTTCCGTCATTTTCATGACGTGAATATGTTTCATTTGAATGATTGTAGTACTGTAGATGTACTGATTGGCAACGACAACGCTTATTTGATGTGGGCAAAAGAAGAACGTGGTGGTGAAAATCGTAGTGAACCACATGCTTTGCTCACTCCTCTCGGTTGGTTGGCTTGTGGTGGTAAGTCACCCTTAGATGAAAACGTTGCTAATGTGTGCAGAGTGCAGACGTCTTCAGAGTCGGATGTCATCTCTGGCTTTCAGCATAAAATTGAGTCTCGTGATATGGAAATAGCAGACCTGAATAAAGTCATTCAGGATTTGACTTTGCAAAATGAAACCTGTGAATTGTCTCGCAATGACATTTTGGCTAGAGAACTTGTCGAACCGAATATTGAGTTGAAAGATGGTCGATTTGAGATACCTGTTCCGTTGAAGGAAGATATTGATCTACCTAACAATTTTGTGTTGGCGTCAGATAGAGCTGCTGCTTTAAGAAAGAAAGCTTTAAAACAACCTGAACTTCGTGATTTCCTTACTGACACCATGAAAGATCTTAAATCTAATGGCTATATTGAGCGCGCGGGTGAAGCAGGAAATGTCAAGGGATTTGAATGGTATTTACCATACTTTGTGACGTCACAATTAAAAAAGCGCATTGTTTACGATGGCAAGTCTGAATTTCGAGGAACTTGTGTAAATGATGTAATGTCTTCTTGCCCTGACTTGTCTGACTTGTTAAACCCTCTGGCAGATGTCTTGGCTAGATTTCGGCTTGAAAGATTTGGTTTCATGGCTGATGTGACCAAATACTTTTTTCACATTTTGGACTCTTCAATACGTAAGCCCAGTTTTATTGAACTGCTTACGTACACAGGTAGTGCCGTTCGAATCGTGAACGAACGCCCTTTGGTACCTTTGAGTGACGACCCTAGGGATTTTACTGTCATCACCCCTGCCTCACTTTTGACCCCATACTTAGACCCATACTGTGCTGTTGGGCAACCACATGATCGTGACCAATTAAGAAGGGATTATCGGTTCAATTTGTCACTTTCTCAGCAGTTTTGGAGTAAATGGATCGATTTTTACTTGCCAGGTCTTCAGGGCCGGAAAAAATGGCTAAAAATGGCCGAGAATTTGGAGCCTGGTCAACTTGTAGTGGTAGGTTCTCTCCAAGACATTGGTAAACGTGGGAAGTATCAACTTGGGAGGGTGCATGAGGTAGTTCCACAAATTAGGAAAGGGAAGCCTGTGGTTCGTAGAGCCAAAGTTGCCGTCTGCAACTATTATGAGAGTACGGGGAAAGTAAAAGTAGACTACGTGTTGAGGGATATTTCGTGCCTCGCCCCCGTAAAGAACACCTAAGTGTTAGGGTTTGAGCCTGGTTTTGTCTGCGATGGCCGACCCTTGTCTGAGCCCGGAACAGTCGGTTATTATCGCAACTATTGTATATAGCGTCATTTTTGCGTGTACCTAATACCTATGGTACCAATTTCATGTATCATCGTGTTTATTCTTATTGCTGTTCATTCTTTGCATGCCCTTTGTATTTGCGTATTAACTTAAACGTGAGTGATTCAAACAATTTGTGTATCATGTGTTTTTATTCATTGGCTCACAATTGTCGTCATTTCTTTTTAGTTATGCCATGTCAGACTGTCATAACTAGGGGCCGCTATGTTCCCGACAATTTTCACCAAATCAAACGTCATATAAAAACCGTTCAAGTCTACTGAATATTACGTCATGGAAATTCCTAAAGCATGTGCCAAAATTGCACCATCGTTTATAAGACCTGTTTGGACCTGTTTGGGCCTGTTTAAACAGGAAATATTACATCAGCTTAAACACCTGTTGGAATGACTTCATAATTGTCTTTCATTTATTGCGTCACAGTTACTTTCTACGTGAATTTGAGATATTGATATCTATTCTGGTCATTCGTAAAATGATTGTTTGAAAGTTGGCCGCACATTTAACTGTTGGCTTAGTGCTTGCTAGCTGGACAAAAGTTCCGTCTTTTATCCAAGTAATCTGTTGTGTAGTGACAGTTTAAGTGGTGTACGCGTTGCACCCCCTCGTTTTTGGTAGCCGTGGGCTAATTTTTACAGAAATACACTGTTTGAAAAGAAGTTCAAGTGTGTGTTTCTTCGGTCATTATATGCAGACGAAAGGATCCGGGAACTTTAAGTTACAATTTTCCCACGAAGAAATTATGGTTTACCGCTGTGACCAATGCTAAGCAAAAAAGCAAAGCAGAGCAAATTAAATCAAATATAGTTATTACTATCTGAAGCCTTTACAAATTGTTTCACCTAACGGATCATCAGAAGGTCTTATGAACCGTTAGGTGAAACAATTTGTAAAGGCTTCAGATAGTAATAACTATATTTGATTTAGTATATAGGCTATACATATATATAACTGCAGACAGTGCACACCGTTTCGACTTTTTTATTTCTTTTTTCGCGCAACGCTCAGAGTTCAAAATGGATACCACTAGGAGAAGGTGACCATAGTTGTGCAGGTTTCATAGTTGTGCATGTGCCATTTCCCGCTTTTTTATACATGGTTGATCAAGCATGACCACACTCCTGTGACGCCTCTAAGTCAGTAGTTCCCAACCTTTTTGTTGTCACGGACCCCTTTAGACAAATTATTAATTCTGCGGACCATTACCTAAATTTTGCCTGAAACTCAATTAACATAACTTACTATTGACTATTGCAAAGAAATTTATTTTTACACGAATCAGCTCAATCACAGTATTTTGTTTGTTTGTTTGTTTATCTTTATCCTGCATTGCGGGAAAGCGGACTTGAGCGCTATGCATCGGTGTACGCCTTCCGACATACACCTGACCCACGCTGCAGCCGACGGCAATGTCTGTTTTCCGGTTGTCTACTTTACTTATGACTTAAATTTGGTACTACCCATTACTCGAAATCGATCACTAGGTAGAGGCAATTATCGTAAAGTTTCTTGCCCAGAGAAACAACAGCATGTGCGGGTGGCTGGAGTCGAACATGCAGGCTCTCGACTGCGAGCCCAACGCGCTAACCACTCGGCCACGGCTGCCGACTTATTGGCTTATTGACTATTGTAATAATTATGCTACTCAACTACGGTACTGTACGGTGTTGCAACATTGCATTGCCGCTGTGACTCCTGCGGCAAATATCAGGACAGTTGTTCAAATAAGAAAATGAATGGATTGTTCAAGAAATGTCAGCAGTGTTTGAATAGGTGACCCAAAGTGCCATGCCGAAACTCTTTCAACGTAAGCAAATTTAATGAGATGGTTGTTGTTGCCTTTCCTGAACTAAACGACTGAACTGCGGTTGAGTTTTTGACAATGCAGCACGCATGTCATCTTTAGCGTCCACTGTCCAGGCGATTTCGATGTTGTTTTTATTGCAACAAGAGCTGAGAATCCTGCCTCGCAGTCGCAAAGGTTAAGTGGTTATGAATGGTAACAAAACAATAATCGCTTGCTTTGCCAAGAATGGGTAGGTTTGCAGTTGTGAGCACCAAAATTCTTCCACAGTTTTTGAATGAAACTCAATGCGTAATAACTCTTTTGATCTCAAATCAATTAGGTCATCTTTATCTTTACTGAGATCGTCATCGCTAATGTTGTTCAAGTCAAAAAGAAAAGGATTTCGAATCCATGTTTGAACTTCGTTCGGCAGGTGTTCTAAGTTAAAATAACGTTGAAATGAGATTTGCAGGGTTTCAAGTGTGCGCAAAATTGTTCTCTCATAGAGATCAAAAGTGTACATTTTCTTTGAGTTTCATCCATCAAGATAAGATCTTCTAACATTGGAAAGTTAGCGTAATTACCTGCTTCCAATCTGCGTTTCCAAACCGGCAACTTGCCTAAAAACGCTTTCAGTTTTTCAGCTGCATCAATTATTGTCACACCTGGTCCTTGAAGACCACGATCAACATTGTTAATATGACCGAAAATATCGACTAAGTAGGCCATGCCGTATAGAAAACTTTTACACTCGAAACATTTTGAGAGGGGACTTCCTTTTGCTTTCAAAAGAGTTGATACCTCATTTTTTAGCTGCTACAGTCGTTTTAAAACTTCTCTAGATCAGGGGTCCGCAAATACTTTTTGGTGCGACCCAAAAAGTAATCGTTCGAAGTCTTCGCGACCCAAACGTTTCGGAAGCATATAATTTTGCGCAAAACACTTTGCAAATTAATATCAGTTCCAATACGGTCGTCCCCACTTATTAAGGCCACATCGGGACCGGACAATTTTGGCTGCGGGAGACAATTTTCTATCACTCCTATACCTTCCGTAATTCCGGAATGGACCAAATTGGGCTTAATAAGCGGGTGGACCTATTAACCGTGCGCTTCGTCGTCGTGCAAGCCTCTGGGGCCGAGGGTCTACTCTATCCTTTTACCAGCCCAGACTCAAGATGTTTCCGGACTACACTGGAAGGCTATTAGAGAGCAGCCAGTATTTAGTTTCATCATCCATGACACGCAGACCTTCCACTCCGTTAGGTGGCTTGAAGATAGTACACTTATTGATGATGTGGTCTGCAGTCTGTTCCTCGACACCACATTCACAGGAGGAGGAAGAGGCCAATTCCCCAATGGCGCATGGTTGACCGGAAAAGCCCGACGCCCGTACGAAGACGGTTAAGGCGCACCCATGCTTGTCTTTGTAGTGTCAGGCCGATGGGGCATGTGTCGGCGTTGGGGATGAACGAATGAAGTCCGGTGGTACTTGACTTCCTTTCAGAATTCCATTTATAGTCCGCCCAAGTAGCCGCAGAGATGAAGTTCATCTGCTGCGTTGATCAGAAGTTGAGCGGCTGGCACGAATGGTTGTCTTGACTTCAGTCGACTGGGGTGCTGGTTTTGGGAAGCAGAGATCTTGTGGTGGAGAAGATGATTAGGCGTTAGTGCCCGTCGGCTAAAAAACAGAGTGGCTTCTTCGTGACGAAACTCAGAAAGTTGGATGCCAGCGAGAATGGCAAAATTATCCAATGATGTGGGACGCATGCATCCGGTCACTGTGCGCAGGGCGCTGTTTATGGCAGTGCCGATGTTATGGCAGTGTGCACTGCAGCACCAAACAGGTGCACAGTACTCTTCTGAAGAGTAGACAAGGGCTAAGGCTGCTATACGCAAAGTGTCAGCCCTCGCCCTCCAGCTGTGGCCTGCCAGGCGCTTGAGTAGTGCAGCGTGGGATGTCATTTTCTTGCACAGTGACACCAAATGGTGGCGGTATGTGTACGATCTGTCTAGTGTCACCCCAAGATATTCTGGTTCGGGGCAGAAGGTCAGAGGTTTTCCATTGTTCTGAACATGTAGCTCACGATCAACTTCCCGACTGTAGGCTATAGGTTGAAAGCTGCCGCCAAAGTTTTATTGTTTTGGCTAAGTTTCAGTCGCCAGTTCTGGAGATAGCCTAAGCTGAGAGAGTTTTCATGCCCTGGCTCAAGCTGTCTTCCAGGCTATATATATAACCGTGAGCTTAACTACTGTACTACAATCGAAAGTATAAATTTTCTTGTAGCCTACCAAATTGTACGAAACTCAGCACATCAAAGACTATGATTGTATTTATTTTTGCCATACAAGTTATATTTATGGTAATTTTAAACCGTTTTGCGACCCACTGTGAATGGTCTCGCGACCCAAATTTGGGTCGCGACCCAGTATTTGCGGACCCCTGCTCTAGATAACCAACGTAGCCTACCTCAGAATGATACAAAAGTACTTCGTAATCTGACCCTACTTCTTGACAGAGCGCTTTAAAAGTACGGTGGTTTACAGCTCTGCTTTTGATGAAATTATCAACTTTCACGCAATTCGTCAGAATTTCTTTGACTTGCTAGTAAAGTTTTTGCTGCTAAAGGCGTACCTGTGCAAGAAGCAATGGGTAACAACCACGCGAGGAGCTTCGTTTTTTACTAAAGCAGCAAATCCGGATTTGTTCCCGAGCATAGCTGGTGCTCCATCCGTGCATATAGAACAAGGTTTGTTTTTTTCAAGATTCATCAAGGTAATCACGGACCCCCAAATGCTTTCTCACGGACCCCTAAGGGGTCCGCAAACCCCAGGTTGGGAACCACTGCTCTAAGTAATAAGCTCATCTCTCATAGGTAACAGATTTCTAGTGTGTTCTCTATGCAAGCTGTTGCTATAAATGTTAGTTTGTTGCATTTTTTCCTGGTTTTTGAGATATCAGATAAGTTGTCATTTTTAGTAGATGTTGATTCTCTAGGAAAGTGAGCTTATTTGTGATCAGTAAAGGTGCATAGAGCTTGCATTACCTGCACTTCTGGAAAAAGGTTTCGCAGTGTGGTCAGAAAATCCCTTTCAAGATGGTGGAGTCTTGATTCCATAGTTGTGCAGCACGTGATTCCTTAGTTGATTATTCTGCACAACTATAGACAGTAGACACCGTACGAAAATTCTAAGCACTGATATTGAAAATTCTCAGCACCTAAGACAATGATATTCTCAGCACACCAGTAGCTCCCCAAAGCAGTGAAAATCCTTCCAATGTGTATAGGCTACATATTATATTTCTCCATCACATATCCTTCGAATTCCTAAAGCTCCTCCTCGCAAACTTCAGTTCAATTAAAGGAAGAGAAGAAAGTCGATTATTCTTACTAGTGCTCATGAAAAGCAATAGCTGTTAAAGGAAAAAGTGTTGAAAGGCAAAAAGAAAATTAAGAGTTCCAAAAAGGTCCAAAAAAGGTAGCAAACCAAGACGTAAAAATAAGAAATCAACACCTCAAGTTTCTTCTTTGAGCTCTTCTTTGAGGATGAAAGCCAAATGGTTCTAAATGACGATTCCTCCGACAATGCCTGCGGAAGTGACATGGAGGGCGAGAATGTGTGCCCGGGGCACTTCTAGATCGGGGTGCCCCCGTGCAAAAAAACACCTCTACGTCTACAGTAGCATTAATCCAGCACTGCACAACATTTTGCACAAACTTCATAGGCTGAAAGAAAAAAAAAAACAACACAAAATTACATTTTTTCCACTTTGGGGGGGCTTCAAAAGGGGGGGCGGAGTACCTGCACCCTCTGCGCCCCTAAATCCGGGCCTGCATGGTGTCTTTTGAAAGGTATTTGGGATTGGAGACATGGATCAAATGTAAAATTGGTCTCACTGTAATTTTGAGAATGCTTCAAGCTCAGCAGGGCCTTGCAAAAATTGGGCTCATAAAAAATGCACAAATGATCCTGTGATGTATGTGTGCCAATACTGCGAATAGTAGCCTAATTGCTGATTTGTCAAGTAGACTTGAATTTCATTGTTTCCTTGCTTCTTATCTGCGTAACTTATCAACAAACAAAACATCTGCTATACAGCGACGTTTTTGTATGTAGACCCATTGCTAACTATTGCAAAATAAGCCATTACCACCATTTCTATACAGCATGGAGGAAAACAAGTGAAGATCTGCTGAATGCGTATGACCCTGTCCACTTTGTATTTGAACGTCTACTGCAATATTAAAGTTATAAGCCTACTCGACTCCAGCCACCCGCACTTGCTGTTGTTTCTCTGGGCAAGAAACTTTACGATAATTGCCTCTACCCAGTGATCGATTTCGAGTAATGGGTAGTACCAAATTGAAGTCATAAGTAGAGTAGACAACCGGAAACAGACATTGCAGTCGGCTGCAGCGTGGGTCAGGTGTACGTCGGAAGGCGTACACCGATGCATAGCGCTCAAGTCCGCTTTCTGCAATGCAGGATAATGATAATAAAAACCAACAAACAAAATACCCAAAGCAGTTGCACAATTAAGGAATCGGAATGCACAACTATGGACACCTATAACCATAGTTGTGCAACTTTAGTCACCGTTTTAAAATGTCAAAAGCACCTATCAATTTATTTGCAAAACTTTATTTTTGTAGTGCTTTTTGTTGGTAAATGCTTGTACTATAACCACATCATAACGTTTGTTTGCTAACTTTACTCATGATTCAGTTTTTGATTAAAATGTTAAAAATTGCACAACTATGGTCACCTTCCCCCTACATCTTGCAGGTTTACAATTTTCCATATGAAATGGATTTGTTTCCTGTCTCATCATTAGTGCGTCCGCTCCGGGAGCCGTCTACACACCCAAACACTCAGCAAGCACACCATACTTACATGGAAGATACCTACCAGGGAGACGAGGGACTCACTACGACCGAAGGGACCCACCGCGGTAGATGGTAATCTGTGGAAATAAATAGGGGTTATTGGCTGCCTCAAGCTGATTTGCCTGCCTCGACTTTCCTTTTGCTGATCTTGGAGCAGTCTAGGAGATGGCGGGTCAAGCTCGAGAACTAGCGCGTTTTGGTAGAGAGTTGATTTTAATTTTATTTGAGTTTGTTTGTGTGTGTGTGTTTCTTCTTGTTGCCCGCTTGAAGAAGGGCACCTGGTTGTGGGAAACGGGCCACTCATTTGGCGGAGATGCCAGAGAGGAGCGGCCAGAGGGAGGTTAGCTTTCGCTGACCCCAGAGTCATCTTGGAATGGGCCGCTGCAATCCTGTCATCCCAGGGCGAGTGGGACAACGGAGAGGGACGGTTAAAGATCTGCCGCTGCAATCACTCTTCCGGCATCAGGCCGTTTCAGATGAGTGAGAAGGACGAGTTAAAGGTGGGTTGTTACGCCCTTGGCTGTCTAAGCTTCTTCAAAGATGTTCTACGACCGTAGGCTACTGTGCTAGTGAGACCCACCGCTGCAATAGTCATCCCTAACACCGAGGACGACTGAGAGGGCGGTTAAGGTTCTTCTTTGTTCTGACCGTAGGAGGAGGTTTAGAAGGAGTAGAAATGTCAGATGACAAAGGAATGTTATGCTTTTGTGTTATGTCTTTTGTTTTTGTCATGATCACCCACAGGGCTTGTATGGTGGACCGTTTTGTGTTCCTTATGTATGTGTCACCTATATCCAGAGATATCTTCTTTTGGATGATGGTGTGTTTGGCGACATTCATCATGGTTAAGAGTATCGGGTTGTTCTTTTGTCCGTCAGGGATTTGATTGTAGAGGATCATGTCCTTTGTTATTTCCATGTCTTCGTTGGTTAGGTCAAAATATTGTTGTTTCAGGCGCTCCCATATTCCTAGCGCAAAGGAGCATTTGGTTAGGACGTGGGCCACATTGTCTTCAGGTTTTCTGCAGAATTTGCAGTTTGTTATTCTATCGGATTGTATTGATCTATTAAATTCTCCCCATTTGTATCCTCCATGAACGATCCGAAAGGACGTGGAGGATAGGTAAGGTGGAAGGAGGAATTTGATTTCTTTGTTTCTTAGAAGAATTTCGTTCCAAGGAATCTTTTTCCGTGTTGGTCAATCTTGTCAATTTTCTTTTCATTTTGCGTTTTCAGATTGACGTAGATGTTTTTATAGGAAGTATTATCCCAATCATGTTTCAAGCCTTTGAGTTTGCAAAAGGACTTGAAGATGTCCGTCTACATTTGTTTGGATTTGGAGCATGCGGAATGCTGTTGGAGAACAAAAGAGAATTGATGTGCCTCATTCTGTAACTCAAATTAAACATGGCCCATTCGTGCCAGATTTCGGTGGCGTCTTCTAGTGAGAAGAGGTGCCGAATTCTGTCGATGCAACTTGTTTGGAATTTTGATTGTACGTCTACCATGTTGATGCTTCCATCTTTGACAGGAGGAAGTGTTTTGCTTCTCTGGAGTTGTTCGAATGACGAAGGATGCCAGAGGAAGCCGAAGAGGATTTTGTTGAGTTCTTTGATGTGTTGTTTCGTTGGCATCAGTACTCTACTCAGATGCAGAGTGACGGGTACCATGAGCGTGTTGATGATGGAGATCTTTCCATAGAGGGAGAGTCTTCTTGGTTTGTGGATGTTGGCGATCGTCTGTACTTTTTTGATGGCGGTCTGCCAGTTCATTTTGTCAAGTTCTGTTTTGTTTGTTCCTAGCCAGATGCCCAGGATCTTGATGTTGTTCAAGATCGCAGCTTCAGGAAAGAGCTGCTGAGCTTTTTGGGCCAGATCAGGTTTAGACGCCAGGATCTGGGTCTTTCCCTGGTTCACTTTCTGGCCGGACATCGTCTGGTAGATGGCTAGTTCTCTGTTGATTTTTTTGAGAGATGGTGTGTCTCTTGTTATGAATGTAGTGTCGTCCGCATATTGCTGAATTTTGGTTGTCAGCTTGGAAAAGCGAAAACCGTTTATAAGATGGTTTTTCTTTATGCGACGGGTGAGCACGTCAGCACAGATTATGAAGTAGAGCATGCTGAGGGGGCAACCTTGTCGAATGCCCTTTTGACGTTGATTCGTTTGGTTAGGGCTCCATTTATTTCTATCTTGCTTTTTGTTTTGTTGTAGACCAAAGACAGGTAATTCATCATTATTGGTTTCACACCGAGTTTCTTCAAGATTCCATAGAGAAAGGAGTGACTAACTCTGTCGAATGCTTTTTCAAAGTCAGTTATCATGATGTACAAGTCCCTGTGTTGTGTTTGGGATGCTTCCAGGGCGGCTTGTATGTTCATTGTGACATGCTCTATTCTGCGGTTTGGCAATCCACATTTCTGATTTATGTTAAACTGTTTTATTCGCATCAACAGCGCACGGGTGCAAAAGATTGACACGGCGAGAGAGCACAAACAAACATAGCCAGGTCGAAGACTTTTCGAAAACCGGCCTGCCACACCCCGCGGCGGCGTGATTTAGGGGTGACGATGCACCCGGAGGGGTAAGTCCACCAGCTTAGGTCGCGGGGCCAGGCTGGGGAGTCGAGGTACCTGTGGATGGAGAGTGTGGATCGAAAACGTTACATGACCCGTCCGCAAATTTAGAATGGCGGAACGGGCCAGGGAGACAGGCTCTTTCTGCATTGCCCAGAAAGATGGCCTGCGACGGGCCGGGCGACCCGTCGCGTGTGGACGCTGGAACCGGCAGTAATTGACCGCCGGGCGGCGCCCACGTCTCCTTCACGCGACCTCGGCGCAGGTACTTGACTCTTATATCCGGTCTGCCAGTAGGTAGAGCGGATAAAATTGGGGTCTACCACGAGGAAGAGAGTCAACTAATTAAGGATAATTTGGCTCTCGTGGCAGACGAAATTCAAATAAAAATGTGGAGCAGAGGCTCGATTAATCAATAGAAACAAAAAATATAGGTGGGAATGTCATACATACTCACTGGAGAAGAGTAAGCTTTGATTCGGCGAGCACGGATGTGCACTGGCCAGACGTTGAGGCAGGTTCGCCCAGCTGGGTCGGGGAGGCTATAGCGATCGAAACCAGAGGCACTGATTGGCTACATTACCAGGAAAAAGTAGAAAATTGGGGTGGAAATTTTGAGGGTGCATCGAGTTGATCAGGGGATCGTGTTGATCAATGCGTTGAAAGCAGAGCGAGGTTGATCCGAGCGGGCAAGAACAGCGTTACGAGGCGAAGGCAGCGTAAGATAATTCGAAACAATTGATTGATTAATACATAGAGATATAGTGATGATTTAAGTTACTTAATTTCTGTTAAACCAGTCTCGATTCACAATGTAGCCTACATGAGACATTTTATTCCTTTCCTTTGTTCATTTTTGAATGCTTGGGTTTGATGAGACCGGAGCATTATAAAAAAGATGACACTGGTTTATAGACATAAGTTGATGATACAGTAGAATTCGCCTATAACAGCACCTCTAGGGGATTGCAAAAACTGACGTTATAGCCGAATTAACGTTATAGACGAACTACCGCAAACTATTCCAAAATTGTCTTTTGATTAAAGAAAGAGGTGTATAATCCAGTCAGGTTTACTGTGTACCACCAAACTGACAAAAGTCACGCAGAAAATACAGTAAACAAAGAAATTGTTTAAAAAAAATAACCTACAGCGAAAGGTACAGGAAATTTGCGCAATACAGCTCGTGATAGTGTTTCACGCGGGAAAAAAGTTAATTCAGTTAATTAAAGTCCCTGCTGCGAACGACGTAGCAAAATAAATGGAAGACATTTTGCAAGCAGCAGCGCTAACTGGATTAAAAGACTGACCATTCGTGGTGAAGGTGATGGCTTAAAGTGACGTTATAAACGAACAAAAGACGTCTGGGGACCAATAAAGGGTGCTGTTACATGCGAATTGACGTTATAGGCGATGCTGTTGTAGCCGAACTACAATGTACGTCAAAGATAGGAATTCTGCCGGGACCGAGAGAAATGTGACGTAATAGGCGAATTGACGTTATAAACGAAGCCGTTACAGGCGAATCCTACTGTATAAGGTGATGAATTTTAAGACAATTGATATAAGGTTATGACGTCTAAACGGTTTGCTGTCTTGCGCGCTCGGATACTTACTGCAACGTTTCTGTTATTGGGGAATAAGTTTCTGATCGCTGAAGTCGTCTTTTCTATGAAGTAGCCCTTCCACAAGTGAGCCCGGCGTTCCAAGCTTTCCAGACGCGGAAGGATCCTTCGATTGAAAGGGAAGCCACTTTTCTAGCCACCTCTGCTACCCCACGAGCAGGAACGCCCAAGGCCGTCAAAGCTCGAGAGCTTGACCTTCCGGTCTCCTCAGTGCAGTAGGTACACTCCAAATTTTTGCGTACGTCCCAACCTTTTCCAGTTAAAATTGTCTAAAAACCTCAAAAAATGTGGCAAATGTTAAAGAGCTTTTGCTCGCGATTTCAAATTTGTTGAAATAATTTTTTGATTTTTAATCGTGCTAAAAGGCAAAAATGTTGCTCCTTCGGCGCGAAACGTGCCGCCTACGACACTATATAAGTAACTGAAGCTTTCAGTAATGCGAAGGAGGGTCTGGGTGGCGACCTCCCAGAAGTAGATGTGATAATCCAATAAGCCCCCTGTCGATGTCAAAGTATCGTTCCCGCCCCTGCTTAAATTACCCCCCCCCCACTCTCAGGAAGTGTCCGGAGCAGGCATGGATTTAGGGGGGGGCAGAGGGGGCAGTTGCTCCGGGCCCCCCGATTTTTGAAGGGCCCCCCTATGTGGAAAAAAATGTGATTTTGTGTTATTTTTTTCCTTTTGGCCTTTAAAGTTTCTGAAAAATGCTATGCAGTACTGGACTGATGCTAGGGGAAGGTCTTGACCTATGAACCGGGTTTACCCATGAGCCACCCCCTTCAAAAAAAAATCTGTTGCACTTTAGCGCCAACGTGTACTATTTCTGAACGTGTTAATGTCTCAGAAGGTTCCATGGAAAATTCTGGGTTAGAGCTGAAAGGCGTTTTCCAGTTGTAAAAAAAGTTCTGTTTTGAGCCTTCCAGAGTAAATTTTTGGTGCCATTGATTTTTTGTTCTGGTACTTAAGGTTTAGCTCAGTGCAGGAAGCTGTATTTCGGATATGCAATGGTAGGCATTAGTGCTGAATCTTAATCAGATTGTGGCTAATAACTTGCTTTAATTTTTTAGTTCTGATGTAAAGCATGCCAATCAGGCTGGTCTTGACCCATGAGCCACCTAGGAGCATGACTCTTGAGCCATGGTTCATGGGTGATGCCATTTATTTCATAGTATGTATCACTGTATAGGTGTATTATGTTGTAAGTCTTAAGTGTAATTTAGCTTGGTAGGCTAGCTTTTAATAGTAGCCTACTAGCCTGTTCCTGTAGTTAAACCAACAGACCAAAGCTGTACCGGTAGGCCTATTTTCAAAATGTTGCACAATGACTAACAAGTTTTTAATCACTTTTTAATTTATATTCATAGTCTACTTATATGTTATTAGTATAGAAATTAAAACATATCACCTAGTTTGAAAGAAGCACAAACAAGGTAGGCCTAACACCAGGACAGGTGAAGCCATTTCCACATGCTCAACTGAGAAAAAAGTGACAAACCGTAAGTCTAAGCGAGTAAAATCAGCAGTCATCACTGACTCGCCGGCTAAAGCAGCATAAAATGCTACCACACCCAATGCTGCTGAAGATGTAAGCCTCCAGGTTGCTGCAAGAAAATCTGCTCAGATGGGACAAAGAAAAAAGAGAAATCTTTTTAAAGTGCTGTCAGAAGATTTAGAAAGTGAAGCAGAAAATGCAACTGTTCTGCATCTTAATGACAACACTTCGGATGAAAGTGAGGGGGACGACATGATCAATGATTCGAAAGATGAAACTACGGTTAGCATTGGGGACTTTGTGGTTTTTAAGTTTTGTGAGAAGCGACACGTGCACTATAGCCTATTGGAAAGATCACAAAAGAAAAAAATGATGAGGTTTATGTAAAGGTGTCATTTTTGAGAAGGAATCCGAAGGGAAATGATTTTGTTGAACCTGTTGTTGAAGACATTCACACTGTGCAAATATGTGATGTCGTATTGTTGCTTCCTCCACCAAATCCTTGTGGCTCCATTAAACGGACACAAGGGATCAAACATTTCTCTGTAGTTTGAACCTGCTACAACATTGAATAGGTTTTGTGTTAAATGCATAAACTGAGGACAATTTCTTTAGCAGCATGTATAATGTATTTTATTAATCAGGATCAACTGAAAAAGCTCTCCCTCCCATCAAAATTTGTAGATTTTCCTTCCTTTCTAGCAAAGTCCCAAATGGGGTGGGGGAGGGAAAATGGTCTGCTGAAATCTTTCCCCCACTTGTGCTCAGCCGAACTATTTCCCTCCCCCACCCTTATTTTGAGTAATTCTAGGAGGGGCGAAAAAACTACGGATTTCACTGGGGGATTGTTTAGTTGGTCCATTAATAGTACCTTTGTAGCTTACTTTTTGTATGCTTGTGTTTTTTTGCGTCTAAAGTACATTTCATAACAGAAATCAAACAAAATTGGTTGGTTTAATTGCAGTGGCTTATGGGTTAATTGCGGCGGTTCATGGGTCATTACCAGCAGCACCCTTGAGCCACTTTGAAAACTTTCAGGAATATGTTTATAACAGTTACGCTATTAAAGATATTGATCTGAAACTTGCCCATGATCTGCCCCAATAGTTATGATAAATGCTTTAAAATTTTGAGCGTTCTAACTTCAGCAAAACAAAAGTTAACGCAAAAAATCTAAAAAGTGGCTCATAGGTCAAGACCTTCCCCTACTGTAGACGTAGAGACGGCTTTTCGCGCCGTAGGCGCAAAAAATTTTTTTGCACGGGGGCCCCCCGATCTAAAAGTGCCCCGGGCTCCCCATCAGCTAAATCCGGCCCTGGTCCGGAGCCCCTGTTTCATGGGGTCAGATAGTCCAATTAGTTAGAATATTCGTCTGGCAGACCGAATTTCATTAGACAGCTAAGTAACATTTTAAATCCTCAATAAAACTATCTTTAGCCTACACTAAGAATATTACCACATTGGTGACCATTTTTATCTGGGAGATTGGCGAAAATATCTGGAATATTTTATAAAATTAGAAACTACACAAGCAAACAAAGCATGTTAACGCTGTACTATGCTCTTGCACGCTCAATAATAGGCTACAATATGGCATTTTATGTTGGGGTTCAAGCACACAAAAACTGCTCAAGAAAATTTCAACAATGCAAAATCGAATCATTCGCACAATAACCTTCAGCAACAGAAGAGCAAAACTTTCACCACTGTACCAAGATCTCGACATAGCCTACTTCCTATCAGTAATTTGCATAAACTAGAAATTTCTAAATTTGTCTTTAAATTTAAAAAATATGCTATCACCTGGCTACTTTGAACCTTACTTTCAGGAAATTACTGAGGTGCATTGCCATGGCACGAGAGCTTCTCAAAAAAATAGCTTTCACTTACGTAGTGTCAGCTCAAGGCAGTCTGAAATTCTTAGGCCCAAAAATATGGATTGATTTACCTTCAGAAATAGTTGGGGCTACGAGTATTAAAACTTTCACGAAAAAACTAAAAATTAATTATATGAATGAACTTGGTCCGTGACTGTTTTTATTGTCACAACATTGACGATTATTTCGGATTGAACATCGTTAGTAGGGGGAAGGCGGGGCAAGTTGTGCAACGGGGCAAGTCCCAGTTTGAAAGGAAATAAATAGCGTAATGAATCTTTAACGCCATTATTATATTTTACCTAAAATGCCTTTGAAGCACGTGAATCAGTTATCAGTTTTTTGGGCAGGTTAGGCTTGATCAACGATATAAGGTGTTTAGGTCTTAGGATCTAAATTCGGATGCAAACGAAATTTTGATTTTTTGGATGCACAGTAGAACTAGTCAAACTTTAGCAGTAGGGGTCAGTAGACATATGATGTAGTTGTATTTTCGCAGGTAAAATTTTTTCGTACATTTGTTAGTTTTACATAGTGAGCATTGCCTCATCAGTCATCACCTATGCTAAGATGTCCAAAAATGATGTTTTATCAGATTGGTTGAAGTAAAACTGTTGACAAATGGTTAGCGAAGATGTTTGTTGCTGATAAAAATTTTCTTACATGAAGGTTTTTGTAAAAAGAAATCATTACAGGGCAATTTTGTGTGATGCCGATGCAGCGATATTATAAATGATATTAATTATTTTGTAGTGACAAATTCTTGGTGTGGAACCCCGTACAAGCCACACCCTTCTATTATTGTGGCTGTGCAGTGCATGTCACTCGGTGGTGTCACTCACTCGGTCAAACGTTGGTGCAGAAGGAAACAGCAATCGTGGACGCCTTTTTTTCAGACAGGAGCAAGTCCTTGAGCTTTTCGAATATCGAGTTAAAACATCTGTTCATTAAATACAACACCCCCATCTACCAATGATTGTTATTTTGTCCCACGTTACGCCTCATCCCGACTCCAGCGCAACATTAAATATGCCGTAGTGAAAGTCTGGAACTCCTTACCAACGAGCATGCGTAAATTGTCATTTTATTCTTTTAAAAAGCAACACAAATATTCACTCATCGCCAAATATTAGCACGACTAATTTTGTACTACCTCTATGTTACCGATTGGCTACTAAATGTTTCTATGCAAGACTATCATCTAACACCTTGTCTCAATTTTCGTTATTGAATTATTCATTGTGTTCTCTATACTATGTCGCTTATTCGTAGTGATCTTTTAGATTACGTAACTAACTGTTATCGCAATTCTAGATCTTCTATTAGAATCTGGGGTATCTGCTTGACTCGAAGACCCATGGTCTCTTCGCAGATTCCCGTTGCTGGGAATTCCTTTTTTATTGTACTATATTTACCTACAACAAAATAAATCAATCAAACCATTCCTTCCAGTGCTGCGGTGGAGAGACTTTTTTCTGTTGGAAAAGATGTGCTCAAGCCAAAGCGGACAGGACTTAGTGACTCTCATTTTGAAATGCTCGTGTTTTTGAAAGATGCGTAACAATAAATTTCCCTTAGAATGTGTTTTCTATAACGACGTTAAAATGACAGTGTAAGCGAATGATAACATTCGTTTTCAAGGTCATTTTTGCGTCACTATAGGGACTTGAAGAGTGTTTCCTAGTGTCATTTTAGACAAAAGTAGCGGTAGCGCGCGCTACTTTGGTCTAAGTAGCGGGTGCCCAGCACTGCCCACCTCTGTATGTCATATGTGTAGTTGTGTACTGTATATCAGTAGGCCTACTCCTGGTATTGGAACTGTGTGGTAGGCTGATTAGCTGTGCAGTGTGCATTGTTCATGCCAGTATTATATTTGCACATTGGTGCTGCGGCTGTTACATATACACTAAGGCAGTAGTTCTTAACCTTTTGCCTTGTCGGTACCACCCTGAAATTACCAACCAGTTCCCGCACCCCCTCCTAGGATTGGCTTAGAAGTAATAGTCGCCTACAGTTCGGAATTTTTGTTGAAACCTGGTAAAAACAACTTTGCTTCGTACGTCATATTATAACAAACCTTGATAATTCAGCATCCCCGCACCACCTAGGCACAGGTGTCGGACCCCTTAGTGGTGCGTGCACCCCTGGTTAAGAACCCCTGCACTAGGGTGTCCCACGTTTAGGCGACTTTTCAGGAAAATTGGGTTCGGGTCAAATTCTGACTGGATTTTCGTCACTGATTTCAAAAATGACGTTATTTTTTCATTATGACGTCACCTTGATGTGCCAGCTAGCGGGATTTTGTGATTTGACCTTATCACGAATATGGTAAGAGCTAGAGAGTTGGAACTTGCGCCAAGATGACCGAAAGGGACGATTTCTTATTTGTTGTCAACACAATATGAAACGCTAACTGCAACAGAAAAGGAGTTATTTTCAAAAAACATGTTATTGCTCATTTTTGGACAAAATAACGAGAAACATGGCAATTTTGCTACAGTGACACTTTTATTTCGATTGTTAAGTTGCTGTGCTACGCTACATTGTTCAACAATTAAGTACAGTGGTAGTAGTCTAGGATATTGCATTTACAATATTGATTACCTCACAATTGATTTTTACATGCATGTTGCAATTACTTATATTAGCTAACTTTAAACCCTTCATCATTTAGTTCAAAGATCTATCAAACAAAACCACCATTCAACAACACAACACAGTTCAATGGGATTATTTATCACACCATACTGTGCAAAGCAGCACAAATGCGCAAGTCTGTTTTGGCCAAATCATTTTGGTCATCTCCAATCAAGCCGTTCACAACGCCTTTCAGTCTGCCAATGAAGCGCTCAGTTCCTCGATTGTTGTTGTTGATCACTGATGAAGAAGAAAAACATGCAATGCATGGAGCCATCTTACTTTCTTTGGAGAACAAATCACGTAAGTTGCCACGCTTTAAAAGCGTCTGCTCGATATCAACGTTTCTTGGAAAACTTTTCTGTCTTACCGCATCAGCAGCAAAAGGCGGAGCTTCAGCGTGGGAACTTAAATCAACCTTTTTAAGGCTCAACCATTGGGATGCATGCTTAACGAAATGTTTCAGAACATCGCAAGTAGCCCTAAAAAGGACTGTTTTGGTAGCCTTAAAAAGAGGTTTTGAATTTATGAGCGCTAGGGATACTAGAGCAGCAGATATGATTCCGCAATGGCTCGAACAGCTTCCGGAAAATATTGTTCCTGTGCGAATTATTGTCTCCACAAAAATTTCGTCCAAATAGCCACAAATCATATCTCTGCTGGTATCCCCCATTCTTTTCAGCTTCGTTTTACAGTTCAGCCACATGTTTTCTACGTGATTGGTGTGTTTCAGTGGCTGACACGTAGCGATAACGGTGGTATACTGTTTGGTGCAGATACCTAAAAAATGCAATATGAAGTGCCGTATAACTATAATCATTTTTTTAATTTAAAGATTGGCTACAAAACGTACCATTCATCTGGCAACTAGCATGCTAAATGATTGTTTTGACACAAATTCGTTTTTTAGACGATTATATCCCCACAATTCCGTATCAGTAGGCTACTGATTAGTTGTAGGCTACGGTCATTAAAACTTCTTCAAATTCTTTCTATCAGATACACTAAGTAACTTGCGGGTAGTCTACGTGTCGAGGGCTGCAGATGATTAGACGCAGTCCCTCGTTATTTATTCATGGGAGACACTAGGCTAACACAGGTCTATTGACTTTATTGCATCTTTGCAATGAAAGTGAAAGAGAAACAAACACTCACTAGATAAATTGGAGTATGCACACATTCGTCGGAATGGATTTCGGTGCCAGGAGCAATGTAGCGTACAATTTCCGCCTGAGAGTAGCTCGGTCTCGGCGTGGCACCAGTTTGAAGAAACATTTCCTAACAAACATTGGAATTAGAACCACTTTAAACCTGGGGGGTGTTTATTGACGTATCATAGCTTATTGTCTGCAAATAACAAGTAGCCTATATCGATTACAAGATATTGGCCAATTGTTGTAACAACTGTGTTCGTTGGACTTAACCACTAAGCAATTATTACCATGCAGGATTTTCACCACAAAGATGTTGGCTCAAAACTGTTATCATAACTTAGCGTTTAGTAGGGCTGAGTAATAGGGTGGATAAAAAAAAACGAATTTTTAAGTTCAGCTTAGTGCATCTCCCAAAAGATGCAGTTTGGGCTATCTTTTACATTGGTACTTGAAAAAACATTTTTTGACCCCGTTTGACCCCTATCCAAGAGCTCTCTAGTGACCGCCGAACCAAAATTCCTTAAATTGGCCATAATTTTTTTTCTAGTGGGTGCAGGCTTGTGGTTTTGGTGTCTATCCCCACTAAATCAAGTCTTGGGAAGTCATTTCTGCAGTCTAAAACCCTCTATGGGCTAGCAAAATGACATCAGAGCCTTTATTCAGCAAAAATGCTTAAAAAAGTTGGGAATTTATTGTTTTTTTTAAAAAAGGGCAAAGAAAAACAAATTCATAATGCTTCTAAAGGTATTGCTGTTAATACACTGAAGCAAACATATAAAAGCAAACAATTATCAAATGAAGTTAATTGCAAAAGTGCTGCCTTTAATTTTTGCATCCAATTATCCATAGCATTACAGTATATATTGGACACAAAATGCATGACAACGGGTTTAGGCGAAATCAGTACCATATGTTAGTGTTTTGTTGAGAAGCTTATATCAAATCCTGCAGACATATCTTTCTTAAAAGAAATGATGACAGACAGGACAGCCACAATAGCCGGATTTGACTCTATTTTATTCGCACGAGTCAGAAGGAAAGAAAGTAGGATTCTTAGTGCGGAAAAACGACAAAAACACTCTAAAAAAAGAAACGCAAAAACTGCTTCTACTGTAGCTCTTAAGATAAGGAACTTCTCTGGTCAGCTTGTTTACATCACATCGGTGAAATCGTTGTGTCACATATCTTTGAAGATTTAAAGCTAGAGGTTTCAAAATAACCAGAAATGAGCATCTTCATGAGACTCCGCAAGAACTGGGATCCTATTCCACAGTGGCCAACTGCTAAGTACACTGGATATCAACAGCTTTCCAATAACAACACACGATCTCATTCAGAACCTCAAAGATAACATTGCTCAACTTGCACAAAGCAAATACAAGTTCATTTGAGGCGATTATAAATAACTTATGAACTTGTGCATTGCTTATATCAGTCCTGGTCTACAAAATGTGAAATTCTACCATTCTGGGGCCACACACAAGGCCAGATGGATGGCCAAATTGATTCATTCCTATCGATTGGTGCTACTGGAAAATCAAAAAGCTAAGTTACCTAAGGGAACTATCACATCAGTTTCACAAGTGGCTAAACTCAAAGATCTCATGAATTTTATTTCACTCATCTACTGTACATATTGGTTTCGGTGTAGTGTTGCTGTAGATGCTCCTTGGAACTGTTTGACTATGTACAAGAACATTCTCAGATATGGAGCAGTGCATTAGTTGATATCAGATGCTGCTGAATGTAGCTTCAAACGTCAATTTTGGTATCTCTCTGCTGAGACGGTACCACTGGACTGGCACTGTTCGGCTCTGAAGTTCAGGAAGAGGAAAACATCAGATGGCTGATAAACTTATACATGTAAAACCTACAGATCCTGTTTTTACACCAGCAGATCGGTTTGGCACTGGCTAGCTACGGGAAACCACGTTTTCCATCAGAAATCAATCTAGAATCAAAACTGACAGATTTTATCACAAAGGAGTCTCGGTTTTTTTCTCTGTTTTATAGATAAATGATGATTTTCTTTCTTTATCAGTAGAGAAATGGTCTGAATCAGAGTCGTACCAGAAAGCTGTTTACAATGTGGCTGAACATGGAGTTAAACTGAGCACCGATTAATTATCTACATAGTGCCAGAGACGAGGAACACTATCAAAACACTTTAAAAATAGTGGAAGCCAACAGAAAAGACACACCTAATTTGAGAAAGAGAAAAAACTAATATCCTCTTGCACAGATTAGACTAGTCAACCACATTGCCTTCTGTGACAAAATGTGTTAAAGGGTTACTGTATACATACAGATTTAATACCAGGCTTTCGTGTAACAAACTTACTAGCCTATTGTTAACTTTCTATGTGTATTTGATCTATTTCCAGTGCAAAATTAGAATTTTTGACCACTTCCGCTCACTAGAGTTGTATTTTTAGCTATTCCAACGCGTAAAAAATGTGAATTCACTGACAACTCGTATAGACAAGCATATTCTTTTAATTCCCTGTACGATAGATAGTCGAACAGGAAAAGTTTTATGCATATTATTTTGTTGAAACATACAAATTCTGCTGAAAAGCGTGGAAATACCGGTAATTCAATATTTACTTAATGAATAATGGGAAACCTGAAAATTTGAATGGGATGGTGGCCCACATAAACGTGCCCCAATTCTACTGATTTTTGGACCAGCAAAGATTATTGGTTGGTGGAACAACCTCACAAATCTACAAGTCAATAGTACAAAAAAAAGTAAAAAACAAGGGGGTTGTGTGCACACAACCCAGGATGTGTTCAATGGGATGCTTATTTAGAAGCCAAATGCAAGTTTTGCCTCTATTAAACATCATATAAACTCAATTAAGTTAAGTGTGATCAGATATTTACAAACATTGAAATACACAATATCTAAAGCTGTAATAAATGCAATAGTTAAGTTTACACTATCAAATAAATATATATATATGCAACATGCAGCTGCACTAACGTATGCTTCTGTAGTCTATTGGACCTCATATCACCTCACCACCTCATTGGACTAGAGGCCAGTTTGCACACAAATGGTCACATCGTAGTGTGTTTTACCTAGGTTACACTCTTTTTAGTATATATTTCATCCATAAAACTTCCCGAAATATCTAAAAATGCCATTTCTTTCCCATAAAATGCCTTTATTGAGCAAAAATGTCATTATGCAATTTTGGCTGCCCATGCATCATTTTAGACTGCAGAAGTGACTTCCTAAGACTTGATTTAGTGGGGTTAGACACCAAAATCATTAGCCTACACCCACTAGAAAAAGTATTATGGCCAATTTAAGGAATTTTGGCTCGGCGGCCACTAGAGCGCTCTTGGATAGGGGTCAAACGGGGTCAAAAAATGTTTTTTCAAGTACCAATGTAAAAGATACCTAAAACTGCATCTTTTGGCAGATGCACTAAGCTGAACTCAAAAATTCGTTTTTTTTGATCCACCCTACTGAGTAACCTTCTTCTTTCCGATCAACACCAGGCAATGTATAGTCTTGTTGGGCCAAGCATATTTCAGAGGTTAAAGACGCCAAAATAACAGGTCGTTGGCCGCAAAAGGTGCTCAATTGCTTTTTATTTTGAAATTGTTTACTTAGAAGATAATTCTAAGCTGCTTACCCAATACCAGAACATTGGTAATGTTTTGGACTTGGATAAATCAAACATATCAAGAAAGTACGTAACATGTTAGTACTGTAACCTACTTTGTTGTGGTATCAATTCCACCGAACATCCATTGTTGGGGCATTGGACGCCCTTGTGCATTTCCAGGTCTCCGTCGTGCGACGAGAGATTCGTCAATGGCCACGACGTGACCCGGTCCACCGATCTGACGGTTATTTCTTAGCAGATCTTCAGAACAGACCTGCAAAGTTATCAAAATATACCACTATTGAAACTAAACTTCAAAGACGTAATCGAGAGCTAGGCTAGAAACCCTTTGAAACCTTAGCAACGTAACGATTGGGCAGTGGCGTAGACCAGTGCTAACTGCTACTCAAACTTTTTTATACAGTGTACTGGCAGAGATCTTATTGTCATTCGGCGTACCGTCACACATTTAAGACGAAAAATAACTAGCAATAACAAGGCCAATCTTAGTTTTACAAGTGTACATTGAGCAAACTCACAAACAGTTTTTGACTAACATTTCCCCAACGGTGTGCGCTTATCAAGTTTTTGCAACGTTTAGACATACAGCATAAGATGAGTGTAAAGAATAATAGAATGTCTGTACATTTGTTTTGCGCAGGTTTTAATTCGTTTCGATTCCTTTCAAAAATTCTAATTTAATAATTGCTTATTCTAATTTCATTATGTTTTGAACACAATTAGTCTCTTTAGATTTGATGATTTCATCGAGTCATTGTTAAGCACAACTCCGCAAACGACATATTGCGGTTTTGGCAGACTAGCACCATCAATTGCTACAAAATTTTGACACTTTCAATATCACTTTTGCCCAAATCAGAATCAATTAGGTTTGAAAGTGAAAGTTTCTTATTGATGTATTTGGTGGTCTGCCCCTATTTCGTTTTCCATACTTCTTCTAGTAGTCGCCTTTAAATAGAATTATAGCGAATCATATGGCCAAAATATTTCAATTTCCTTGTTTTAATTGTTTATAGAATTTCCGTACCGCTTTGCATTCTAAACATATTCGTTTGTGATTTTATCCTTCCATAAAATTTTAAGCATTCTTCCATAAATCCACATTTCAAATCTTTTAAGTCGTTTTACTATTTGAAATGACTAAGTCTATGTTTCTGCATTGTAAAGAAATGTGCAATCCAATGAATAAAACTATTACAATGCTCAAATTAACAAAAACATTCAAATTTTTGTTATACCTATACATTAGGGTGTCCCACTTTTAGGCGACTTTTCAGGAAAATTAGGTTCGGGTCAAATTCTGACTGGATTTTCGTCACTGATTTCAAAAATGACGTTATTTTTTTCATTATGACGTCATCTTGATGTGCCAGCTAGCGGATTTTTGCTATTTTGGCCTTATCACGAATATGGAAAGAGCTAGAGAGTTGGAACTTGCGCCAAAATGACCGGAAGGGACAATTTCCTATTTGTTGTCAAGACAATATGAAACGCTAACTGCAACAGAAAAGGAGGCATTTTGAAAAAACATGTTTTTGCTCATTTTTGGACAAAAAAATGAGAAAAACGGCAATTTTGCTTCGGTTTTGCTACAGTGATGCTTTTATTTCGATTGTTAAGCTGCGCCACCTTGTTTAACTATTAAGTACAGTGGTAGTGGCTAGTGTAGTAGTGGTACACACTCTTGAATGTCTCTTCCATGTAAATGAGATTTATTTTACACACGCAAAAAGCTTTTTGGAAGGCAAAGTGAAAGGCCCTAATGCATACGAAGATGGTGGTTTGATGAACACAATTAAGAAAATACCAAAACTTAAGCCCCAACATCTGAAAATCCGACAAGATTGTAAAGTTTCCATCACAGCTATAGCCGCAAATCATTTAAAAGCCAAGATTTTATACTTTTCTGAGCACAAGAAAGAAGCTAATGATTCATCTTTTCGTAGCGACCATATGTGTCTTCTTGCTCTGGCAGCTCATTTAGTGATGGATGTTCCAGGAAATTTGAACCCCTACTTTTTTATCGTCAAGAAAGCGTGTCCCACGCGCGTTGAATAACAACAGCGAGTGGTTACTTCAGAATGCTAATTTTTGGGTATTGTGTTGGGCCTCAGGATATCCCCAAACTTCAACGTATGGTTTCTTTCATTGTTTGTGTTTATTTTCGAGCATTTTTAGTCATCCATCTTAAACCTTCCGCTGCTGAAGGTCCCTCAATTGTACTGTTTACAAGAGATTAATTACTTGCATATAAATCTGTTGATGAATCAGTATTTAACGCTGTTCTGAAACATTTCGTTAAGCATGCATCCCAATGGTTGAGCCCTAAAAACGTTGCTTTAAGTTCTCACGCTGAAGCTTCGCCTTTTGCTGCTGATGCCGTAAGACAGAAAAGTTTTCCAAGAAACGTTGATGTCGAGCAGACGCTTTTGAAGCGTGGCAACTTACGTGATTTTTTCTCCGAAGAAAGTAAGATGGCTTCATGCATTGCATGTTTTTCATCTCCATCACTGTTTCGGCGTATGATCAACAACAACAATCGAGGAACTGAGCGCTTCATTGGCAGACTGAAGCGCGTTGTGAAAGGCTTGATTCGAGATGAGCAAGATGATTTGGCCAAAACAAACTTGCACATCTGTGCTGCTTTGCACAGTTTGGAGGGATAAATAATTCCATTGAACTGTGTTGTGTTGTTGAATGATGGTTTGGTTTGATAGATCTTTAAACGAAATGATCAAGGGTTTAAGGTTAGCTAGTATTAGTAATTGCAACATGCATGTAAAAATTAATGCTGAGGTATATAATCAATTGTAAATACAATATGCTAGACTACTACCACTGTACTTAATTGTTAAACAATGTAGCGCAGCACAGCAACTTAACTACCGAAATAAAAGCGTCACTGTAGCAAAATTGCCGTTATTCTCATTTTTTTGTCCAAAAATGAGCAAAAACATGGTTTTTCAAAATAATTCCTTTTCTGTTGCAGTTAGCGTTTCATATTGTGTTAACAAATAGGAAATTGTCCCTTCCGGTCATTTTGGCGCAAGTTCCAACTCTCTAGCTCTACCATATTCGTGATAAGGCCAAAATAGCAAAAATCCCGCTAGCTGGCACATCAAGATGACGTCATAATGAAAAAAATAACGTCATTTTTGAAATCAGTGACCAAAATCCAGTCAGAATTTGACCCGAACCTAATTTTCCTGAAAAGTCGCCTAAAAGTGGGACACCCTACTATACATTGCTCGGTTTTATTTATCAGCATTAATCAGAAGGAACATGCAAAGAGATACCTTGAAATGCGTAGGATGGCGAAACTTCTTCTTGCGGATCTCACATTCAAATCTAGCTGTATTCTCGTGAATCATCCCATGGTAGGCGAGACTGTGCGACCTGGTGAATCTCTGGCCGCATACTTTGCACTGGTAAGGCTTGATGCCTAACAAAGATCAAAATAAATGTCGAAAATTGAAATCACAAGATAGAAATCAGAAGTTTCAAAAATTGCAAAACTACAAATGAAGCGAAAAACAATCAATGCGGAACATCTTGCTGATTCAATAAAACGAAAAAACTAAAGCGACCTACGTACTAATGCTGCACTTTGCGCTACAACGCAAAAACAGCCAATTTAGCAGCACGAGCATTGTTTGCTTCATGAACAGGAGATCAGAATCGCTGTGAGCTTCATATCATAAATGCTTAGTCATTTATCCGTTCATGACTCATCATTTCTCCTTGATCATCCCTCATAGTTCGTATGACTCGAGATGGTTTTCATATCATTTCAAGTTTGTGCATAGCACAAGCTTGATCAAATAAGATCACAGTGTAAAAGTAGTATGATTTGAATACAGAAATAATGCCACGCAAAAACAACATTGACTGAAATAAACGTGAAAAAACAGACATTAGAACCTTTAAATAGAAATTTTTAATTAAAATGTTGTTTTTGTTTGACATGTGTACTTGCACTTTGGACAGCATCAACAAGAAAACTTGTTTGTAGACGCTTTCGTGTGCTAATGTGCAAAAGCTGATTTCGGCAATTTGTCAACAAAAAAGTGTGGTCTTTGACTTTCGTGTCCGTGACGTCATGCCTTGTATCACATTAAACCAGATTTTTTGTCTGGGGGAAAAAGATGGGGACGTTTATTAAAATCCGTGAAATTAACGAAAACTTGCTTTTAAATTGAAGGAAAAACTACCTGCGTGTGCACTAGGGTGGGTCAAAAGAACTTTTTATTTCAAAACGTGGCGGCAACCCCTCCGATTATGAGGTTGGTACTAGAAACTTCCCCAAAAAAATTTGAGCAGGTTTGTTCAAGTATTCGCCAAGCAATGACCCTTTGAAATTTTCAGTATAGGAACATGATAGGCCATATAGGAAAACGTATGGTAAAAAAAATTTTGGGGGGGGGGCTTTTAAGTGATTTTTTTATCTCTATGCTCTTGCTAACATCTACGATAATAATCATTTCTGACTGAAATCACCACATATCTCGTATCAATCGATGTTTAAAAGATACAAGAAAAGTTTAATTTGATCGAAAAATAGTAGCAATATTATGCCTATTTTTGTAAGGGCAATCCCAGGTTTCCCTTATTTTCCGTTACTTCAGGCAAGGAAATCCTTTTTACCGTTAACATATAATTGCGGTGATGAGGCAAACGAAACTGAACTAAACTCCCAATACGTCGATAATTACATATTGGAGGATGACAATGTGGCTTTTTTGAAATCTGGATAATCCCGCCTAATCTGGATAATTGCCCTTTCTACACAAAGAAGAATTACATTTCTTTCTTCATCAAAATCATCATGGGTTAAAATCCCTTTGTACTCTTCCATAATTCTCACCCCTCGGTCTGCCACATCGTTTACAACTTTGATGCTGTGGGAAATGGGAAATGCAGTAAAGGATGTAAAGCAGTAATGGTAGTAACAGTATAACAGTATTAAATAACAGTATTAAATAACAGTAATGGTAGTAGTAATGGTAGCAGTAATGTAATGCAGTAAAGGATGCAGTAAAGGTGTGTGTGGGAAATGCAGTAAAGGAAGGAATGAAGTGGAAGGCCATGATGATGAGTTCTGCCATGGCATCGAAACAGTGACAGACTTCTGTTATCTGGGTGATCGGATAGATGGAAGTGGTGGATGTGAAGCAGCGGTGACAACAAGGGCAAGATTGGGCTGGGCAAAGTTCAGGGAATGTGGGGAAATGTTGTATGGCAGAAAATTTTCACTAAGGATGAAAGGAAAAGTATATCGGAGCTGTGTGCGGCCTACAATGCTATATGGTAGCGAGACATGGGTATTGAGAGAGAGTGAACTGACAATCCTGAGAAGAACGGAAAGGTCAATGGTGAGAGCAATGTGTGGGGTGAAAACGAGAAGGGAAAAAAGGACTGAAGAATTGTTGGATATGCTAGAGATGAGAGAGACCATAGACCAAATGGCAAGGGCAAATGGAGTAAGATGGTATGGACATGTGATAAGGAGGGAGGAAGGAAGTTTTCTTAGAAAGGCCACTAGATCTAAAGGTGGATGGGAAGAGGAAACGCGGTCGTCCAAGAAGAACGTGAAAACAACAAGTGAAGGATGAATTTAAAAAAGTCGGACTGAAGGAGGAAGATGCAAGGGACAGGGTGAAATGGAGAAGAGGGATAAAAACAATTGCTGCGCGGAAACAATCGGCCACCCCCACTAGTGGGGAACAAACCGACGATGGATTATGATGATGATGATGCTCTTTATCACTTTTTCCAATCTTTTATAATTCTGAAACTCCGGCCATCTTTCTACTGCATACTTCAAGAAACCAATGTCTCCCATACTGACTTGCAGCCTATGAAACAATAAAGCAGATCTTGCACCAACAAATTCATGCAATTTTGTGTCAACGTATTCTATGATAGACATAGCGCTATATAAAAAACAAGCATCATTATGATTATATTTGCATCAACTTCATCAATTTACTGCAGAAGGTCAAAAAAACAAAATTGGCAGAAATCACATGACTTACATCTCCCAATCGGTTTTCAACAAAAAAGTATAGCTCAATAGCGTCGCCAGGTTTTTATTTAAAAAAAAGAAGTTTTGCAATATCTAAGGAAGGGGGGCGCTAAAAGGGACCAAACTTCATGTTGCACACTGTATATGATAAAGTGGGCCTTATAAAGTTAAAAGCATTTTTTCAACCTCACCTGCTTGCGGTTCTTCTTGGCGTTGTCACCGCATTACCTGAAGTCTCCGTTAATGTTGATGCACGATTTCTGTCGTTAAAAAGAAGCTAATGAACACAACTGGCCGATGAAAAATACTGCAATATCGGATATGACTCGTTGCTCAGAACAAAAACTGACATGAAGCAGAAAAGGATACAACATATTTACTACCTGGCTAGATTTTCAAATGATGCTCCGGCATGCATCATGCGTGCTTCAGCAACCATATGTGGTTTTGCATCCAATCCAACTCAAGAAAATGATGGATAAAAATTCCGCATGCAGGAAAAGACGCCAATATTGACAAAAGTCAGCAACTGCGAGTTCTTTTGGTGTTTGGGATATGCCAGCAACGTATTTACCACACGGTGGCCACCACTATTATTCAACATGAAAGGGCCATTCCTTTTCTTCATCATTTACAACAAAACCGCATGGACCAAATTCTACAAAAAAAAACAAAAAACATTCAATAAAATCAATGTGAATGCGTCACAATGTGAATGCCTGCCACACATTGTGCATCTGAGTGCACACACACGAGCACTACCAGAACTAAGCATCCGATAAAGCCTTCTGTGTAAAAGAAAATTCTCAAACAGAAAGCACTAGAATTTATATACAATATGTCATGAGTTCTAAATTAATGTCTTTGCACTGTGACACTGTAAGTTATATTAAATGTGAAGTAAAACACAAACCTTTATTTCTCTTTCCGATGCAGCATTTGCCTGCTTGCCACAAGTATAGAATTCTTGTTGCAGTGAGATTTTCTTTGCAATATACTGGGCATATATCGCCTTCGTGGATTGTCTTCAACTATTTCGTCACGTGTGGAAGTTGTTACGTTATTCAAACGATGAGACCCCAGCTTAGCCGAAGCTACAAGTTTGGACGCTACTTCAGATTGAGTTGGTTGGCATCAATTTTGAAAAAGGCGGTTACAGTATTCAGTGGCACGTGAAAAAGTTGCTGAGTTATTGAAAACAGCGGTGTCATGACTTGTCGTTTTCGCCTCACAAATGTGACTTGTAACACCGTTTGAAAATGGAATAGTAGCCTATCGTTTATATTGTTTGAATTAATAGACAAACAGTTGTCACAGGGTTCTGGAGAAAGGCGTTGTGAAATATTTAACGAAGGAATTGGCGAGGAGTCTTTATTGGGCTATAGTATAAAAAAAAATTCACAAGTCGATTTTGAGTTGGTAAAACAGTTGGTGAGCTATTGCACAAAGATTCATCTGAAACACATCAATTAATAAGCTAAGCATGACAGAAAAAGCTGGAAACATACAACAAACAAACACTATACAAATGCATTCGACATACTATTGCGATAAACATGATAGCGAATAGTCAGTTATTTTGACATAAACATATGCTATATAATGTAACTGCAGACAGTGCACACCGTTTCGACCTCCCGGTCTCATCAGTGTATATATTTATATAGTTACCACACTCGCATCAATCAATGATTTTTGCAGTTGAATATTGTAAATATAGAAGACTTTTGAAAAGGTGATATGGTATATATAATAATTTCAATTCCAAATACCTTTTGTAAAATTAGAAATAGCTTTCTTCTTATTTCCGCGGTTAATGTTCACTTTTGAAATGTCTCAATTGTCAGTTTTCACTGCTTTCCTTCTTGCGGGTCGACGCAAATTGATTCGGTTTCGCAATGTTGATGACAGGGTCCTATTTCCGAAACTACGACCTTGTTTCATAGAAAACCGGCTCCTCATTGTTGTTGCACTGTCACTATCTGATGATTCTATTATCACAAAGTTAATGCTGTGATCAAACATACTTTTGCACATACAATGTATAACAATGTGCCGCTGTTCTGTCATGGTGTGGGCCGCTCATTTGCACATACAATGTATCGCAATGTATGTGCAATTGTTTTGTGTATCACATTGCACTTTCCACAAAGTAACATTACACACAAAAGTTCATATCTTTACACACGATGGAACAAAATGAAAATGTCAACAGCAAATTTACCATGATTAGGAAAAGCAGTATCATCAACTTCTTCTTTCACAGCCTTCAAGCATGGATAAATTTTCATATTTGCATGAAATGTTGGATCTATAAGTCAAATGAAATGTTTTCAAAAGTTAAATAGCTTTGTGTCATTAAATATATATATACTTTAGGAATTTAAAAAATGCATATTACAGCGTCATCAATAATTAACGTTACAACTTCACACAACTGTATTTAACATCAATATTTAGCGTTTTTGCAATTTAGCGCTAAAGACCAATCCATCAGTGCGGCTACCTGGGCGGACTACCAATGGAGCTCGCAGTGGAAGAAGAACCTTTCAAGACTCCAAAGTTTCATCTCTGACACCGGCCCCCACCCAACCGGAATGAATTTGCCAAGGAAGGCCTGGGTGCGGCTCAACCGTTTGCGTACTGGCGTCGGACTATTCCGCTCCAGCATGCACAAATGGGAGATGGCTTCATCCGCGATCTGGGAGTGTGGCAAGGAGGAACAAACCACAGACCACACCATCTGTAACTGCACCATCTACCATGCGCCACTGATGTGCGTGGTTTGTGTGAACTGGATGACGAATCAATTCAATGGCTGTTCGACACCTGCCCAAACATCTATTCTAGACCGCGAGCGTGTCGCCTCCACTGGTGACGTGCAACCCCGGATAGTCACTCAAAGACAAGGGGCGGCATTAGTGATGGACTGATGGTGTGGGTCGCAGTTAACAAATCAAGAAGGTGTTCATTGATTTTTGCGGACCAAGGAGTGAAATTGAACCAAGAAACTTACCGAAACGATATTCTTGTTGCCAGTGGCGGCTCGTCATAAGGGACTGCGGGACTGCAGCCCCTCAACATTTTTGTGCATATGTGAATTATAATACATATAGATAGTTTTGCCATGTTTTTTTACTTTATTTCGCTTGAAGAATTAAAAAATTTTTAATATTAATTTTTTTTGTAATAAAATTTTTTTTTTGTAATAAAAAAATTAATTGGCAACTCTGGGTCTGCAAATTTTGTAGGTCCGGTGTTGCTTGTTCTTTTTTTTTATGACGTAAGTTTTTCAGAAAAAAGTTTTCTAGCATCACTGAACAGTAAACAAGCGCAGTGGGGACTGCAAATAGAACAGACCCTGGTCAGGGATTCCAACTTTGGTTCTCGTAAATCTTTCGGGTAAGCGTGTGGAAGCTATTGGTGATTAGGTAAAGGGATCGTAGGTTACTTTACTTGATCTGTGTTTTGAGAAGTCACTGAGACAGACTGGTTTTGATGTGAAGTAAAGGCAATTACTGTAATTATTTTTAATCATTTCAGACCAGTAGAAGCATGAGATGTATTGTTCACGCTTGTCTTGAAAAGAATTATTAAGCTTTGATATTTTCAAGTAAGACTTCAAATATGTGATACAGATTTGTACACTTAGAAAATCGGTGTCCGGTACGCAACTTTCTAAAAGGTACCATTAAAAAATCCCCTTTGAACAACAAAGGAAAAAGGTAAATAATACCTAAATCAACTCATCGGTTTATCGCTGGCTGATTTGGCGCTAAGGGTTAGGGCGGTGATAGTCATTGCACTGACGTGGGTTTGATTCCCACCACGGCTATGCTCTTTTTTCTTCCGTTATTACCAAACAAAGTTCGAAGGGGATTTTTTTATGATACCTTTTCAAAACTTGCGTCCGGTACAGGTTTATAATTATTTACATTAGGTTACTGGTTGATGCAGCCCCCCCATGTTTTAAGACCACGAGCCGCCACTGCTTGTTGCCTTGGGCAAAGAAACACTTTAAAAAACGTAACTGGTCATTCCAACAAGATTCTACTCTTCACATGGAGCAAAGAGAACGCAAAACTGGCTTTCAGCCAATGTGCCGTTCTTCCTTTCCAAGGAAGAATGGCCTCCTTCATCCCCAGACCTGAAGCCCCTAAATTGTGGCATCTGGTCGTATCTGGAGAGCAAAGTTTCGACAGAACACCACCAAATTGTGGAAGCACTGAAGGCTAATCTGAAAAAGAATGGACCAAAATTCCTCAAAGAGTAATTTGTGACTCTTGCAGCTCCTTTTCGAAGCGTTTCCGACTTGTTATCGACGCAAATGCCGGACACATTGAGTAAAACTTGTTTTTCTTAAATATTTATTTATTTGATAATAATATTATATGTTTATTACTCAAACATTGTGTAGCATTTCTTAAATACAGTCGTTTGAAGTTGTAACGTTAAATATTGATGGCCTATTGACCCTCATGTATATGTCAAGTCTGAGCACTTAACTTTGATAACAATTTATATATACCGTAAAGTAGATGACGTTCGAATGTGCTTCAATTAGTAAGCACTTAAATGATGTTCGGACATGGATAACATTACCACAAACGTAAGTTAACCGAACTGGTCAAGTTTTGTTCAGAATGGACTTTCCACAAAGTAACAATACACACAAAAGTTCATATCTTTACACACCATGGAACAAAATGAAAATGTCAACAGCAAATTTACCATGATTAGGAAAAGCAGTATCATCAACTTCTTCTTTCACAGTCTTCAAGCATGGAGCAAGTTTCATATTTGCGTAAAATGTTGGATCTATAAGTAAAATAAAATGTTTTCAAAAGTTAAATAGCTTTGTTTCATTATACTTTAGGCATTTAAAAAAATACATATTATATGTCAAGTCTGAGCACTTAACTTTGATAACAATATAGACGAAATCGGTTAATAGTATACCGCTTAAACGAATCAATTGTTTATTTGAATCAAAACCTGAAATCCCAAACCAAATCCAATCTAATGTTAAGTAAAAACATCGGTTAAGCGTATACCGCTTAAAGGAATAAGTCGGATAAAAGCATCAGGATTTGCTTCTAGTTTGCATACTTCATTCATTTAATCGTATAATTGTACCCGTTAGCGAAAAGAGAATGTCTCTTTTTTGCTTCGCATAATTGTCTGCAATGTTCAAAGGCAAAATGAAGCAAAGGTGAGACAGACGCATTCGATCAAAAGAAAGACAAGTGTCTGTAATTCCAGGCCATAATCTTATGTGCTTAACATCGCACTTCAAAGAACCAATTTTCGCACAACTGGGCTTCATTAAAACAGAAGAACACACAAAAGAAATAATCACACTTCCCAATAAAGAAGTTTAAACGCTTTTGATGTCATCCGTTGGCGACTGGCTTTCCAAGGAATGGACGTGGACAAATTATGACAAATTATTTCGACTTGAGAGGGAAGTATTGGAAAGCATGTCCAAAAGTTTAAACCAGAAAACTTTGGAGAATTTTTTTTAATTGCTGAAAAAATTAGCCTACTGTTGTGAAATGCAGTGCGTAATTTTGTTTGTGCAGTTTCGTTCAGTTGAAGAACATTGCAAATTAATTATTTTACCAGACAGCGCAAAAGACTTGAAAAAAAAAACTTTGCGGTTCAAAACAAACAATGAGTGTGAGCCGTGTTTTTCTACCATACTACTACTTTTGTAGGCCATGTTCCATACTCAAAACTACACAAGCTGGTACGGAGCTAAAAATAGCATGGTTGAATCAAAAACGTCAACGTCAAAGTTCGCGTTGTGACCTCACAAAGATCGGTGAGATTAAAAGAAGTCCGATTGCCGCAGTTTGCCGAAAAATGCTTTGATCATACACGCTCTCCCACAGTCAGCAAAGCTGGTCTTTTTTACATTGTTTCAATGTCTGCAGACAATAAATCAATGTAAAAAGGGCCAGTTTTGCTGGCTGGAACATACAGCATAGTGTTATGTAGCACAGAACTAGTAAACTCTTTAAAGTGTAACCAGAATTGTAAACAGTTGTAATGTGCGTTGCAGCCTAGTCAGCATGCAGAGTTGCAGACATCTTCTCAACAATTACGCCCATTCACAATAAACCTTTTTTTATAGTAAATTGGTTAAACGAATCAATCGTACAATCGTATCAAAACGTCTGGCAAATAGGTGATTCGATTAACCGATTTCGTCTGTATTAGGGTGGCTCATTTTCCTTGATGTTCTTTAAAATTTTTGTCAGTTTGGAATAATGTTCCATTTTGCTCACTGATATTTGCAAACCAAAACTTTTTGTTGGGTTCGGACCTTTGACCCTGGTTCACCCAAGGAGAAATTCTGAATTTTTCTGAAAAATTAGTAAATTTTGAAGTGGTTAAGCAGTATCTGAAGAGGGGATTTCTCAAAATTTGACCACGTGATTTTGACGTCACTTCCACTATTAACTTCCACGTGGAACATCTTCACCCTACTCCAAGTCTGAAAGTCACTAATTTAGTTGATTTTACAGTCTTTTCGCAGTCAGTGAATCTATAACATATAGACCAACAAAAATTTTTGGCACAAAGGATGAGAGTCATTTTAGAGTATTTCAGGGCCCCTGATTCCGAAAATGCACTTAGTTTTTTCGAATCGGCTCTAGTTTTCGAGATATTTGACAATAAAAGTATTTTTGAAATAGTTACTCAAAAGCTTTGAATTAGCAAATTACTTATTTTCAGCCCTGTTTACCATTATGATGTCATAATTGTACTTGTCTAGTTCAATTGATTCATATTGCACGAAAGTTCAAAACGCAAGCAAAGGTTGAAATGAACTGTGTTTAACGTAAGGAAGACATAAATATTCAATGTAAACAGTTGTGAATCAGTAGGCCTATATCACAAGAAAAATATCCCGAAAGTCATGTGTTTATGAATGCAGCTTTATATTGAAAAGGTAGGCCTACTGAAATGGATACTGTACAAATGAAATTTTATTCTAAGCCTTTGCTAAGGCCAAGTCTTTGCTGGTCCAAGTTTTTTTCTGGTCTATAGGCTAAATAAATGGCATATAGGCTAATAAAATACGCCTTTGACAAGTAGGATGCTGTACAAACAACCCAGATATATTTTACTGCATGAGGCTACGCAGAGGAGCAACGCATTCTGCAATAGACACAGCGCTATATGAAAACAAGCATTATTATTACTTTGACATGAAGCTGGGTGATCAAGATAAGTCCTGGGTTCCTCCTAAAGTATGCAAACATTGCACTCAAACCCGTTTCTGGGCTCAAGGCTAAGAAGTTCAGAGTGCCATGGCATAAAGAGAGCCGTGGAATCACCATGAAAATTGATACTTCTGTACGGTGAGCATGTTCAAAGGAAGTTGGAACATCATGTTTACATGAAGTGTGCAAGGCAGTCATTGCGTGGACGTTGCTATTGCTGTTTTTTGTTTGCCCTCTCTTGTTTCAAGTGGTGATTTGCTTGAAACAATAAGAAAACGGGCATGACTGAGAGTAACCTCAATACCTTCAGTAATGCTTTGGAGCAAGGTCAAGTTTTTTCTCAAAACCATTTATGCCACCTACTGTAGTAGTTAAAAATTTAGTTATCAAAAGTGGTAGCTGGAATCTTGGCTAACTCAAAAACTAGAGCCAATTCGATAAAACTTAGTGCATTTTCAGAATCAGGGGTCTCGGGCTCGAAATACCTTAAAATGACTCTCACATGTCCTGCCTTTATATAAAAAAAATTTTGTTGGCCTGTGAAAATCGATAAACATCGTCAAATGATTCAAGAAACTGAAAGCAGTAGATATTTACTACAGTGAACGGTGCACAAAAAAAATCATGTCTGAAATGTGGTAGAATTCGACATTTTGAAAGTAATACACGTGTCAGTGTTCATGGAGCTGCTAATTAAACCACTTTGCTTGCTACAAGTTTGTGTTACTGCCTCTTATTGTGTCCATTAAGATGCTAGAGTGCATTAGAAGATAGCGAGTGAGCAGTTTCAGGGATAAGCAAAAATTCAATATTTTGAAAAAATTCAAACCAGGTCAACCAGGGTCAAACGTTACTATTTTTTTGTGAAATATGGTATAGGAGATACATTTACCAAAAGGAACAATATTACAAACTGACGAAAAATTTTAAAAAAAATAATTTTTTTTTGAGATTTTGCGCCAGCCTAATATATATATACAACACATCTTATCTGAAAAGTTAGGCATTAAAATCACAACAGTTGCTGTAATTTTTGTCATCGTAGTCCAAAGGTCTAAAACCCGGAGCACGTCTTTTAGTTGCTGACAGTTAGGTGTCTGCCAAAGGTATGCGCACACTGTGGGAAAAAATATTTAGATACGATGTACTGTGGCGCCCGGTCATTTAGGTGCTATTTCCAGTGAAGTCTATTTTGTTAGGTGCTTGATGGTAATACTGCAGATAGTGGGGTACGCAGGATTTTTTCAAGGGGGGAGGCATTCCAAATGCTTTTCAAATCATAAATGAATGAAAAAAAACGCTCATTTGCTAATTATAACCAGGAAGTTATATTGTATAAGATTAGCCTAACTAATAGCCTATCATACTCCTATCATACATACTCAGTCCTCGAAATTAGCGGCGGCACAAAGCAATTGCCGTGGTAAATACCGCCGCAAACGTCATAATGGCCATTCTGCTACGGCAATAAAAATGCCGTCGCAAAATAAGCATTTAATTCGGACAAAAATTGTTCAAAATTTCTCCCTGTGTTATTTAGTCGCAGAGTGAGTTTAATAAGCAGAAACATCGCACCAAAACCTCACCTCGGACTATTTTACTTGCTGTAAACACTCACGCAGTCAGTCTTCGAAATTAGGATATTTTTACTTCGCAAAAACGTTGACGAGGCCAAACGGCAAAAGTTGAAATTGCCTCGGCAATTGCTGTGAACGTTTATTTGTACCAAAACAATTTATTTGTACCAAAGACAGGCAAGACACAACAATAACACAGGGTTGAGCATTACAACAGTATATTACATATTTACAAATAGTTCAACATTCAAACGTTTTCGACTTAACTTAAGTCCTCATCAGGAATCTGTAAATAATTATAAACTACAATAAATTTCACTTCTTGACAGTGACTACCGTAACTAACTAACTAACTAAAAGCATCGAGAAACACGCACGATTAAAAGCACTGGAGTGGAAATTTATTTGTTTGTATTGTATTGTACCGAAAAAAATGTACCAAAACATGTAAAACGAGAAGAGAAAAAAATAATCGAATAGTCTATCACGACCGCACTGTTTGATTTGTTGTAATGTAATAATACCAAAAGTAGCGATAAAGCGAGCAACGCGATACGCATGCTGTTACGGTGATTCACGTTAAATATTGGGGGGGAAAAAGTAAGTTAATTTTGGGTTGATTCAACGTTCAAGGCAGCACAAACCGATTTAATTTTCCCGGCGGGTTATGATGCGTAACAACAATGTCTAATGATAAGAAATTTACGTTTGTTTTACATTAATTCGACATCTAGCGACGTTGAATTATCATGAAATAACGTTAATTGCGGTACACGACAACTGGGCGAGACAAAGTGGGCGATACCCACTTGGGCGAGACCAGGTGGGCGACGAGACAAGTGGGCGACGGACCAGGTGGGCGACGAGTCAAGTGGGCGACGAGCCAAGTGGGCGACGGACCAAGTGGGCGACGAACCAAGTGGGCGACGAACCAAGTGGGCGACGAACCAAGTGGGCGACGGCCAAAGTGGGCGACGGAATCGAAAGTTTTAGCCGTTCGGAAAAAATGTGACGTTTAATTTTTACTTTAAAATACAATGGTTGATTTGTAGAAGGGAAGCCATGAGAGTTCTCACGCTGAGTTTCACGAAGCAAGAAGCAACATTTTCATTATTTTTTGTGTAATAGCGCTTTGCATTGTGACATCATCTTGTCACATTATTTTGCAATTTGCGGCGTCAGGGTTTATCGTGAAGCTTAAGAGAAACCTCTCAGGAAAGAGACAAACGAATGGCCAAAGAGTGGTTGAAGTCAGTTGTGAACGTTCCCTAACCGTTATCAAAGCTTGTCAGTATAAAATATGACTTTTAATTTTTACTTTAAAATACAATGGTTGATTTGTGGAAGGGAAGCAATGAGAGTTCTCACGCTGAGTTTCACGAAGCATTGGAAGCAACATTTTCATTATTTTTTGTAGTCTAGTAATAGCGCTTGCTGTTTGATGTTAATTTGCATTGTGACATCATCTTGACACATTATTTTGCAATTTGCAGCGTCAGGGTTAATCGTGAAGCTTAAGAGAAACCTCTCAGAAAAGAGACAAACGAATGGCCAAAGAGTGGTTGAAGTCAGTTATGAACGTTCTCTAACCGTTATCAAAGCTTGTCAGTATAAAATATGACTTTTAATTTTTACTTTAAAATACAATGGCTGATTTGTGGAAGGGAGGCAATGAGAGTTCTCACGCTGAGTTTCACGAAGCATTGGAAGCAACATTTTCACTATTTTTTGTAGTCTAGCATAGTCTAGTAATAGCGCTTGCTGTTTGATGTTAATTTGCATTGTGACATCATCTTGACACATTATTTTGCAACACACAATCCAGTCTATGAATATTATAAACACTTGCGGTAGGTCACTAGGTCAGCCAGTGGTGAGATCTTAACTACTAAGTAGCTGGTTTGGTAGGTACATGCATTAGACATTTGAATGTTTGTAGTGATTTTCAAGCGAAACAGAAGTTTTTGTTAGTTGTTCGAGTGTGTTATTGTTTAAAATACATGTAAAAACTTACATACGAATCATTAACTACGGAGATTAGCATAAATTTGATGCTCTAAAAATAATCCATTAAAATAAAATTTTTGACAGAATATCTAAAACTAAAGTCATATTTTTCAATTTTTAGGTTATAAACAAAATGGCCCTAGCAATGACTGTCAGTCACAATGTGTTCTGTAAACTGCTGATGCGGCTATGCAGCGTCTAGACTAGAGCAATCGGATTAAAGTTTTATTGGTACTTTCACATACAACATTGTAAATGTAAGTTAATGGCAAGTCTCTATGAGACATTGGATTTTCCGCGCACATACGATTTATACCGTCAAGAACACTAATTGTGCGCTGTTTTTTTTTTCGGTCATTGACCGATTTTTTAGAAAAATGTCCGAAAAAAATATAGCCTAGCCAATTCGGTCAAAATGTGCAAACAAATATAATATTATAGTCAATTCGGCCAAGTGTTGCAAGGTTGAGTTTCGCTGATGAACGTTGAAGAAACGTTTGTCTGTTCCAACTTTTCTCAGGTAAAACACGACAACGTTTCTCAGCGAAACTTAATGTTGTAGCGAGTCAGAAAGTGCAAATTTTGGTTTGTATCAGCTACTTGAAAGGAAATATTTTCATCAGAAAAAATGACCGAAATAAATAAAAAATGACCGAATTTTTACAAGTCATTTCGGACAAATGACTGAAACGTCTCAGCGAAAAAAAACAAACAGATTGCGCGTGCTATGTTGGTGGCTGCAGCGTTTTTATTAGCATCGATGGTGACCGGAAGTTTTTGCAACATACTCCATCGATAATGATGTTTGAAATTCTTGATGATACGTTGGTCTGAAAGATGGACAGAAGAAGTTGTGTTTGCTGGAAATAAAACACAACTTCCACTTGCTTAAGGTGAGTTTTGTCGATGTTGTTGTTACGATGGTTGTTCAAGAGCTTTTCCCGTGCCTTCCATATCCGTGAAATTTGCGCCTGTGCCACATCAAATTTTGCTGCAACAACTCTCTGCGGCGTTTTCCTTTCTAACTCTTTGATTACAATTAGGCTATTCTTACTACCACTCTTTGACCTTTCGTTTGTTTCTTTTCTGAGGGGTTTCTCTTAAACTTCACGATAAACCCTGACGCCGCAAGTTGCAAAATAATGTGTCAAGATGATGTCACAATGCAAATTAACATCAAACAACAAGCGCTATTACTAGACTACAAAAAATAATGTAAATGTTGCTTCCAATGCTTCGTGAAACTCAGCGTGAGAACTCTCATTGCCTCCCTTCCACAAATCAACCATTGTATTTTAAAGTAAAAATTAAAAATCATATTTTATACTGACAAGCTTTGATTAACGGTTAGGGAACGTTCATAACTGACTTCAACCACTCTTTAGCCATTCGTTTGTCTCTTTTCTGAGAGGTTTCTCTTAAGCTTCACGATAAACCCTGATGCTGCAAATTGCAAAATAATGTGTCAAGATGATGTCACAATGCAAATTAACATCAAACAGCAAGCGCTATTGGTATTACTAGGCTACAAAAAATAATGAAAATGTTGCTTCCAATGCTTCGTGAAACTCAGCGTGAGAACTCTCATTGCTTCCCTTCCACAAATCAATCATTGTATTTTAAAGTAAAAATTAAGTCATATCTTTTCCGAACGGCTAAACTTTCGCTTCCGTCGCCCACTTTGGCCGTTACCCACTTGGTCCGTCGCCCACTTGGCTCATCGCCCACTTGTCTCGTCGCCCACCTGGTCTCGCCCAAGTGGGTATCGCCCACTTTGTCTCGCCCAGTTGTCGTGTACCGGTTAATTGCTCAATCAGGTACCGGTAACAAATCAATAGCTCCCTGCGAGAAGATTGCCTCGATTTACGTATACACTCACATAATTTCGGCACAATTAGGATACTGCGAGCAACACAAAGTCTGTTGGATAAAAAACTAATCAGAGTCGGAATCATCAGAGGATGAGGTTGTCACGTCGTCACTGGAATACTTGGACGCAAAACTGCCCTTTCATGAACGCGATGCCATATGATCGGAAGCAATACTTTTCTTTACTGCCGAAGAACCGTTTATTCGATGAAAGAATAACTTTTGCGTAACAATTAAACCAGTATTTGTAAGGTTGCAAACTTTTTACAGTTCACAAGAGCATTGTCAGCGCATAAAATAGCTTGCGTAATTCTCTGGGCTACCGCCGTGTGACACGATGAAGAAGTGCATGAAATTTCGTTTGATTAAAGCATACGGCAATTGCCGCCGCAATCCAAGGTTTGTTGATATGGCGACGGCAATGTTTTCGCCGTCGTAGATGGAAGCTAATTTCGAGGGCTGCATACTCATATCTTACTCAGCTTGCATTGACGATGTTATTTTGCAACAGCTAGGTTGAAAGTCATTTGGAGAGATTTTGCACCGGTATTTAAAACTAAGTGGGTTCTACGTTCTAGGCTACACAATACACTGTACTTGCATAGTACATAGGTACAGTACTTAACCACGCACACTGATATGTTTCAAACTGAACTTCACCTTTACACAGCGGGGAGAACTGTCGCATAATCAAGCATTTCTGATAAATGATTACCGGTAGTGATTACACAGGCCAACAAAATGGGATAAAAAAATTGTGTCTGTAATGTAAGATGTGATTTGGGGTATATTGAGGCTGCTGATTTCAAAAATCACATCAGATTTTACCCATCACATCAGGTTTTTGCACGATAGTTTTTTCTCATAATATTGGCTTTTTGGCCAAATTTTCTCTTACTGTTACCCTTTTATAAACCCCTTACGAGCCAATAGTGTTTGAATATTTGTCATAATTATGGAAATGATTTTATTTTGTAACATTCGGAGATGTATGATGACACCATGACCATTGGAGTGACCGACCTATGTTCAGAAGGTACACTAGTCAGAAGGCCTCCTAGCTAGATGGTCCACTGGTCAAAAAGGTCACCTAGACCATCTGTCTATGGTAGACCATCCAACTTATATATATACTTTCTGAGAACAGTCCATAAACCACCCCTTACAGGCAGGGTTACATTCACTTTCGCCTGAATGTTTAGTACGGTACCACTCCACTTTTTGATATATAACATCGGTTTTATCTTTTTCGTTTTGTGAAGAGTTCACCATAGCTACTGCTGAACGTGGAGATTTAAACTTATGTGAAACTTGTCTATAACTCATTTTGTCATATTAGCAAGGTGTTAATTCTGTTTGTGGTGTGAATAAGTAGCAGGATGGCATCTTCAAGGAGAAAGTGTGAACCCGCGTCCATGAGGGAGCACGTCTTTTAGGTGCAGACAGTTAGGCACCAGTCCAATAGGCGCACACACTGTGGTGTCAGGATATTTCAGTTTATAAAATGGAAAAAAAAACTTGGATGCTGACAACTGTAAAGCCTGTTACAAATTACACCAAATGTTTGTGTTAAAGTTGTTTTAGGGATGAAGATGATGTTTTGAGAAGAGCGCTGGAGTTGCGAGTGGAGGGTCGTAGAAAACAAGGAAGACCAAAGAAAACATGGAAAAAGCAAGTTGAGGAAGAAAGCAGCAAGGTGGGCTTGACAAGAGAGGACGCGTTAGACAGATCGATGTGGAGGCAGGGTGTGAAGACGATTGCGGCACTTGGAGGTGAATCCGGCCACCCTCGGTAACAGGGACAACACCGGATTAAAACTGGACTACTACTACTACGTATAATAAATAAAACAACTTACTTTGGTTAGTTTGAATCACCAAGCTTTCAACATGATTCAACAGATGAGCGCCAATCAGTTTTTTGCAGTGACTTTCACTTGTCTCTGTATAGCAACGAAAACAGCCTGGAAGCATTTGACACCTAGCAAATACATATGCATTGTGACAATGTGATATAAAACAGCAGGAATGCTTATAAAAGTGGGTCTGCTACTATTTGGCTAGTCCGATTCGGCTGCAGTCTTTTTCGGCTGGTTCGTTAGATTTACGGAAGGATTATGGTTGGACTTTCAAAAATTTGGCGAATACGGAACTAGCCGAATCGGACCAGCCGAATCGGACTAGCCGAATCGGACTTGCCGAAACGGGCCATTCCGTGTAAAAGCAGACACTAAAACACATTTCAAGATGATTTTTTTAAAAAAAATCTCAAAAAACATACTATATAAAAACTTCATTAAAAATCATTTATATTCATTCTAAACATGACGTTTTTACTTCAAGGCGTTGATACTTCGTCATGTATCAAAGCGTTGGATAGAAATTTTGCCTTCTCCCTGCAGAATTTGTCATTTGAGTAACCTACTCCCAAATTGCGGAATGGCCCGTTTCGGCTAGTCCGATTCGGCTATTTCCCTATTCGGCTACAGTCTGATTCGGCTAGTCCGATTCGGCTAGTTCCCTATTCGGCTACAGTTTTGAATTGTATTTTATTCCACAATAACGTTTCTTTTGCATTCCGACAAAGAAAAATAAATTGAAATGAAATGAAATTTAGCGCAAAATGTTTGAACTATTAAATTGAAATGTTTGCTTACATAAAATCGACATGTATCCTACGTCACCATCTGTATGCAAACTTAGAATATATTAGAATTCTCAACTATTACAAAATTCCAAATCCAACGACGCCTTCTGTTTATTTAGAGAATGTTGTATTTTATTCCACAATATCGTTTCTTTTATTTTATAATATAGTAAAAATTATCGAAGCTTTAGAAGAGTGGGGTTTAGACCCAACCACTAACCAGGGGCAACAAAAATGGTTATTACAAGTGGTGTTTCAAAGATAAAACACTTCGCGAAAGAGATTTTGATCATTTAAACGGACTTAAAGAGTGCCGAAAGCGAAAAATAGCCTACGTTGCTCTGGGAGCAAGTCTTTTAGGCGCAGACAGTTAGGCGCCGGTCTAATAGGTGCGCACACTGTGGCGTCTGGATATTTAGGTGTGGAGCACTGTGGCGCCCGTTCATTTAGGTGCTATTCCTAGTAAGGTCTGCAGATTGTATCAGCTTGGCAGGTAGGGCAATGCTTTTCACACAAAATTTTTTATTGAACAGAAAAATATGTCATGGCTTCCGTGAGTGAAGCTGCTTAAACCGGCAATGCTTTTCACGCAAATTGTTATACCATACTGAACAGAAAAATATATTGTTTTTTAATGCGCGTGTTCGACGTTTATTTGTTAGTTGAGGTTTGCGTCGGCGAAAGCTTTATCAATAAATTATTCAAGTTTCTGACTGAGTTCACTTTTAGCTAAGTCAAATAATAACTACACTAAACATCAGTAAAAAATATACCGTAGCCTATATTCAAGCGGGTGGTAGGCTTGAGTGAAGATTAACTTAGTTTTCCGTCGAAACTCCGACTAGGTTTAATAACGAGCAAAGTCGCACCATTACGCTTGCAACTTGTAGGCAGGGTTCATATGCCCCATAGAAATGTATTCATGTAGTAGAGCGTTATCTCATTCGTGGTTACGTATCCGCCGCACGACCAATCCATCCCGAGTAGAAGTAATTACGAAAGATATATAACAGATTAGGTAAAGTTCTATCTGGCTGCAACCTGTGTTCAGGATGGGTCTGCTACTATTCGGTGAGTCCGATTCGGTGAGTCCGATTTGGTGAGTCTGATTCGGTGAGTTTCTAACCTCTAACCCCTAACACTAACCCCAAATCTCTAACCCTAAAACGGCAATGATAATTAGGCTACGGTACTCGATAATTAAAAAAAAAAATTGAAAAAATCCCCCGTTAAGGGATCAGACTCACCGAATCGGACTCACCGAATCGGACTCACCGAAACGGGCCATTCCGGTTCAGGATGCATAGCAAATGTCCTGTGTAGATGTGCTAATATCAAGAGTAGTATAGCGGTGTCTCGCACCTCATCTCCACACGCGCATTGACAAAACAACATATTTTTCTGTTCAATATAACATTTTGTGTGAAAAGCAATGCCGGTTTAAGCAGCTTCACTCACGGAAGCCATGACATATTTTTCTGTTCAATATAACATTTTGTGTGAAAAGCATTGCCCTACCTGCCAAGCTGATACAATCTGCAGACTTTACTAGGAATAGCACCTCAATGAACGGGCGCCACAGTGCTCCGCACCTAAATATCCAGACGCCACAGTGTGCGCGCCTGTTTGACCGGCGCCTAACTGTCTGCGCCTAAAAAGACGTGGACCCGTTGCTCTTGTCCGCAAAACAGCAGCTGATTGCATGGCTTTCTCATACAGTATGGCAATTTAAAAGTAGATGATAGAGTTACTTACGCTGCTGAAATAGTCACGTAACTATTCACGGCAATATTAAGTAAACCAGCTAAATTAGACACGCTATTTTCAACGAGGTCTTCCCGCTGTGAGATCAATTATAATTTCAACAGAATGCATTGTTTTGTTCGCAATGTGTGAGAATTAAATTGAAAGCCGATAAAAGAAAAGATGTTTAATGGTCTTGGCCGCAGATATTCCCTGTAATAACGACGTTTTCTTACCGCTACTATCACCTAGCTAACCTGACATCATTGTTTTATGCGACAACTTAGGTTTGACATCAACTTCAACGATCATGAAATGTTACGTAATAAGAACGACTATTATCCTACAACTAAACGCAAAAATAAAAAAATCGATTTCTTAAAACAGCTCTTTCTGTTTTGTCTCGTGAGCTTTACATATTGCTCAACAAGTGCATTAAGTTTAGAATTGACAAGAAATCATTAAATTTGAAATTCAAGTTCGAATCACTGGAAATAAACGTATTCAAAACTTTTACTTTTTGACGCCGTTTCAAACTCCGTAATCTACATCAACAATGATGTTGCGGCAGTAAAAATGCGTTCATTTTGAAAACTGCCCAGCTGGAGACAATAGCTTGTCTCGTGTATACGTTGAATCTGTCTTTTTGAGGTGAAATTCACTTGCGAACATCTCGACTTTTACTCGAGTATATACGGTATTCGATAAAAGACTGTAAAGACTTTCGATAAAAAACAGAAGAGAAAACACTTCGCCGTTGTTAACGCTTTGAAGGTAAGTAATTAGCAAAACGTGCGATACGAGGTTAATAAAACAGATAGCGGGTTTCCACTCTGTTTGAAATCATGACTTTTTTGCGTTTTATTTCGATAACTTCACAGTCTTGATCGTTGTTATTCACTCGCACGAAAAAGGAAATGAATCGGCTTGTTTTCCAACTGTTCCAATTATGAGCTAACAATATCAAAATTATTACGATTAGGCATACAAAAACTAATCGTTTCAAGCAGCGGTTCTAATAAATTCGGTTTGCGACCTGGGTGTTAATATAAACAAGACACTAAGCTTAGTCAAAGACTACTTTAAATGAGTAAAATAGCGTTATGGTTATGACGAACTGAAGTGACTGACGTCATCACCTTTCTCGCCCCCTAAAGTTTTTTGAAAAGTCGGCGCCTACGATTGTGGAATAAAATACAAATACAATTCAAAACTGTAGCCGAATAGGGAACTAGCCGAATCGGACTGTAGCCGAATAGGGAAATAGCCGAATCGGACTAGCCGAATAGTAGCAAATCCCCCAAATTGACATCAAAAACATTTTTTTCAATCTGACATTGTTAAATAAGCATAAAATTCGCAATATTTACCCACTTGGCGTTTACTTTAAATTAAATGTCATGTGATTTATTTAAAGTTTAGGTGATCGTATGATTGTATCGTATGCTGCTCTAAACAATTGGCCTACAGTCTACGTCCTGTCCTAGTTGTGGTCTGGCGATGTTAAGGAGGCAGTTACGTTTGTTTTGTTTATATCACAACTTGAAAACGTCGATCTTTATATAGTGTTGACTGTTGATTCAAAGTCTTCCAATCTGGAATCAACAGAAATAATCCGACTTGCAAGTGGAGATGCGACCTTGATAGTGAAAGTGTTGCATTAGTGCAAAGAAACCACATTCTATTGATGTAAAGTGAATAAATTTACAATCAAATTAATATGCATTCCCAATTACTCTTAACGTGTTAGATAGCGATAGTTGTGTTTATTAAACGCTGCACTGCCTGTGTGCTTTTGCTACTAGTACACCACGTTTGTTTTGTATATTAGTCTGCTATTTCGTTTGATTAAAGCACACGGCAAGTGCCACCGCAATCCAACGCTAGTAGATAGAAGCTAATTTCAAGGGCTGCTTTTACTATTTCATGTGTTAAAAATTGTACATCAATCAGTTAATGTTTTATGCTTATCATGACTTTTAGATGGTACTGGTATCACAACAAACTAAATTATTACAGTAGTCCCCGATTATTAACTCCAATTACTGAATGTATAGGAGTGGCAGAGAATCGCCCCTGCTTAACAAGCCCAAAATTGTCTGGTAGAGACAACTGTATTTGAGATACAAATAGTTCTGGTCATTTTTCTTACCACCAATACACCCAATGAATAAGTTTTTGTTGCCATTTCAAAGCAAAAATAAGAGCTAGAAATCTTCATTAAATGAATTAATCTAAATAAAATTTGGCAGTGGCTATTTGACCAGCACCGGTCTTTTAATCTAAAACACTATTTGACCGGTCATGACATATTTTTTCCTTCACCTTCTCTTTCAAAACATAAGACAAGAGGAGAAAAAAGTGGCTATGTAAGTTCTAAATTCAACAGTTTTATTCAACTGAATTAGTGACGCGTACAATATTTCTCAGGCTGGAATTACCAAGGGTATAAGTTCAATCCTACCTGGAAGCGCTTTTTTTAAACTAAATTTTAACCCGAAATGACTCAATCGTTAAGCTACTGCATTTTTGTGGTGAATTTTTACTTTGAGTTTAAGTAGCCTAAAGCCCAATTTTTCATGTCTTTTCAAATATGAGTAATAAAGTTAGAGTTTTTTTAATTTGTTGGAATTTGAGAATTCCTCGGGGTAAGTTTTCGTTCATCATAAAAGGATGTGACCGTGTTTGCCAAATGATACATTGCATTTTTGTTCTCAACAAGTTAGTTTGGCGTATGTAAAAAATTACAATACGGTAGTGATGCAAACTGCGCAGCGTACGCGGCCGCTTTTGACTTTTTCGCCATGCGCAAAGCGCCACGCGAAAACACAGCCGTGCTGCGCAAACTTTCAAGAAATATCAGTTTTGAAACTTCAAATTTAAACTAGAAACACGTATAATTTTTTTTTCCTTAACGGAAACCCTAAGCTGGAAAGCTATGCAAATGGCTTGCAGTTGACAGGGATTTTGGGGCTGGCTTGTAAGGGAAGCTGTAGTGTACGGGTGTGTTTGGTTAATAGTCTAGCTCAGGGGTCATCAACTGGCGGCCCGCGTACGCGTACAAGTAGCCTATAACCAAAATACATTTCTTGAGGAGTTAAAGAGCATGAAGACAAACAATACTTTCCGGAAAGCATATTTTCGCTTTGCATGCGATTCCACCAACCGACCAATCAGATTGTAGTTCTAGGTGGGGATCGCTTGAAGTTATTCCAATGCGATGTCCAGCCACACTGTGAGCATAGGGTTGCTTATTTTAAGTTTGTAAATGTCATGTACACACAAATGTGCGTATCACCTTTATTGTGTTTCACGAGCACTGTTCCCTTTTTGCAAGTTTTTGTTGGCAAAATAGGTCGGTGTGCCAACTCAATTTATAACAAATTGGCAAAATATTATATATACATAAATTTAGAGACTTTTTCTGGTTGCATTATGAAAATATTTAGCTTAGTACTGCAAAATGTTGTTAATCAACAATTCTTGCCACGCTGACAAGCACCGCAAGTGACAGTTGTCTAAATTCAAAGAAAGACGGTTTTATAGACTCACAAAAGGATGAAAAGCCAACTCATTGCTTTTTTAGAGGGAACATTGTTCATGAGTTACGACAGAAACGTTTTTTTGGTGATTTCCACAAGCATTTGTTTCATGGTGCCTGGTTTCTTTCTCCCTGTTATTGGAGCCTATTTTTCGCTGATATGTTTGTAGGTCACTGTTGTTGCCTGTATTGCGATGTGTCAAACGTTTCCTTGTTTACTTAAACTGTTAATTGCAAATGCAAGATATCTTTTGTGAAGCGAAGTGACAACACCACTCTTGCTTGGCGATGAATATTCTGTTTAAACCGCTCACCTCGCTATAAGTGCGCAAAACAAGTGGCCTCGTTTATTAGGCATTGTTATAGAAGTCAAAAGTGTTGTTAAAGGAGCTTGGCCTGGCAGTAGTGTAGTTCGACCAATTTTGTTGCTGCGGTATTCTAAGACAAATATTAACAACATGTAATGCTGGATACGAAATGCGTTCTTTTCTGGCATGAGAGTCAATTTTATTACCTAAAATTTTATTAGTGCAGCCCGCCACAGCTCTCCTTAGTGCCAAAGTGGCCCGCATGCAAAATAGGTTGGTGACCCCTGGTCTAGCTGATAAGCTCAGCTCCCAGTTACCAGGCTATAGGCCTAGCGCCTGGGTTTTTTTTTTTTTGCTGAGACTTTTCGGTCATTTGTCCGAAATGACTTGAAAAAATTCGGTCATTTTTTATTTATTTCGGTCATTTTTAGTAAGGATGTGCTGATTAATCGGAATCGGCATCGGTAGGTATCGGAATCGGCATCGAAAGAAATTGCCGATTCTTTATCAAAGTTTCCTAATCAAAAGTAGCGCGAGCGCGTGGAAATACCGATCAAAGAACGGCTTCTTTGAACAACCGCATCAGCGTCAACGAGCATTCGGAGAGCGGTAGTCTAAATTATGACGTCACCACCATCTTCGATCGAAAGCGAACAAATTTTGAGCACAGGTGGCAATATTTTTACGCCTCAACGGAACAGACTTACTCCAGCAACTGGAGAAAAGTTGATGTTATTGCATTTTAATTTACGTGCCTTTAATTTTGAATATTAAAAAGCAGAAATGTTCTTTGTAATTATTGTTTAATCGTTGTAAAATTCGTAGTCACTGAAAGTTGCTTAATGTTAATTTACTAAGCAGAGAGAAGTAAATTCCAAGTATAGGCCTGTTACGCTTAATGCGTTCAACAAACAATCGTGTGATTGCGCAAACGTAATTAAATCAGCTACCCGGTAATCTTTTTTCACGTGTTTGCTAAGCAAAAAGATTGGCTGCAACTCCGTGTTCGAAAACAATACTAATTTCTTCACAAGATGTTTTTCCTTTTTCGCCTATTGATGCACTTTGAATGCAAGGCTGGTGTGTTACTTTTTTAAAGGTTTTTGTATATTCAATACCGCTGCGTTCATTTTTATTTACAATCTAGTCTTTTTTTCTTCTTGTTTCTGGCATTTTCTTAAATTCTGCGAGAAAAATACTACAAACCGCACAAGATAATATTTTGCACACTGCATTAAGCTACATTGATTTTGCACTCTGTGAGCGATGGCAATTTGTCTCTTTTAACTGATTTCCGCGACAAATAAAACGCGTGTCTATCACCACTTTGTAGCGCGCAAGCAGTGAAGAACTACCGTAAAAAATCACGCTGTTTAAAGCAGGAGACAAAGTGAACGCTTTTAGACATTTCAAAGGCAGCAACTTGTAACAAAATCGCAACCACTTGTATAGCACCAACTAAAAGCAGCTTTAATCATCATTTAACCAAAGAATCGGAATCGGCATCGGCAAATATTGAAGAATCGGCATCGGCAAAAATTTTGTAATCGGCGCATCCCTAATTTTTAGTCATATTATAGTCAATTGACTATATATTTTTTCGGACATTTTGACCGAATTGACTATATTTTTTTCGGACATTTTGCTAAAAAATTGGTCAATGACCGATAAATGACCGAAAAAAAAAAACCCAGCCTAGCGCAACTACCGCATTACTTACTATAACAGTTAGCCCAGTGAGTTCAGGCTATAAGTTTTACTCTTGACGTCTTGTCTGTCTGTGTAGTGTGTAGTTCAGGCATGGGCAACTTCTCCAGTCGGCGGGCCTGATATGTGAAAATAAAGTACTTGGCGGGCCGGATTCATGAATCGCTACATTAATCAGGTATTTATCTACCTATACAAGGAATAAATCGTATTTAATTAATGTAAACTTTAAGTTTAAAGCCTCAAAGAACTCAAGAATAACTAACAGTTGCTATTATTTGACGTAGTAAGCATGTAGTTGGGAATTGCGGCAGAGAGTGGTCGCGGGCCACATTATCATGCAAAGACCGGAAACTGTCTGCGGGCTGCTCAAAATCCCGTCACGGGCCGTGTTGTGGGCCGTATGTTGCCCGCCCCTGGTGTAGTTTATACAACCACTGACATTAAAATTGCATTATTGCTTACAAAAAGTGTTCAAAAGTCGTGATACTGGATCCAAGAACATTCTATTTGAAAAAGCATGATGTCTTAGAACTTAGATGCATTGCTGATACGACAATATGATCTGGTTAGCCTAGTCAATTAGTGCACAACTATACCGGTAGGTTACCAGTTATATGCCATGGGTGTTTTTTTTGCGACAATTGACTTTCTAAACAATAACGCGTTAAGATATTTTTTGAAAATTTTGTAATTTGCTGTGCGCAATGCAGTGTCATAATTCCAGATAAATTGCAGTGTGCGGATAGGTGATTCAGTTGCGGTGCGGTGAGCGGAAAAATTTTTTGGGTTGGTTGCATCTCTACAATACGGTACTTCTTTAAAAAAAATGCTTTCATCAGTGTTCAGATTACTTCTAGACAGTGTTTTTTTGAAGGCAAGTTAGTTTAAAATGAAGCGCTTCCGAGTAGAATCGAACTTATACCCTTGGGGGGGTGCCAGCATGAGAAATATTGTACGCGCAGCTGATTCAGATGAATAAAACTATTAAATTTAGAACTTATATAGCCACTTTTTTTCCCCTCTTGTCTTTTGCTTTGAAAAAGAAAGTAAAATAAAAAGTATGTCATGACCGGTCTAATAGTGTTTTAGATTAAAAGACCAAATAGTTTATGGCTTTGCCAGTCAAATCATAGGCAAAGCCATAAAATTTTGTAATCAACAAAAACAATTTTGAACCACCTACAACCTACATATATTTGATGTCATCTTTTGGTAAGCATTCTCTAATGGTAAACAAATTGACTAAAGTAGACACATCAAGATTCTGCAATTCATCAATGGAATATTCTTCTTTCGATTTAAAACTGCAGTTATCCAATTGTTGTGGGACACTTTCATCTTTTATCGACTGAAAATAAGAGCACTTAGTAAATAAGTACGGTATTTGAATAGTACTTCTTCAGCATGAAATTTTTTTAAAATAATAACACGATTAGGCAATAGCAGGATATAATTGTAAAACATACTAAAATATAGATGTCCATTCAGCGGAAACTAACCCTGGTTATCAAAACCTACGATAATACCAACGAAATCGGTTAATAGTATATATACCACTTAAACGTATCAATTGTTTATTTGAATCAAAACCTGAATTCCCAAACCAAATCCAATCTAATGTTAAGTAAAAACATCGGTTAAACGTATACCGTTTAAAAGAATAAGTCGGATAAAAGCACCAGGACTTGCTTCTCGTTTGCATACTTCATTCATTTAATAGTATAATTGTACCCGTAAGCGAAAAGAGAATGTCTCTTTTTTGCTTCGCATAATTGTCTGCAATGTTCAAAGGCGAAATGAAGCAAAGGTGAGACAGACGCATGCCATCAAAACAAGGACAAGTGTCTGTATTCCCAGGCCATAATCTTTTGTGCTAGACATCGCACTACAAACAACCAATTTTCGCACAGCTGGGCTTCATTAAAACAAAAGAGCAGACAAAACAAATTATCACACTTCTCAATAAAGAAGTTTAAATGCTTTTGATGTCAACCATCGGCGACTGGCCTTCCAAGGAATGGACGTGGACAAATTACTTCAGCTTGAGAGGGAAGTGTTGAAAAGCATGTTCAAAAGTTTAAACCAGAAAACTTTGGAGAATTTTTTTAAATTGCTGAAAAAAGTAGCCTACTGTTGTGAAATGCAGTGCGTAATTTTATTTGTGCAGTTTTGTTCAGTTGAAGAACATTGCAAATTAATTATTTTACCAGACAGCGCAAAAGACTTGAAAAAAAAAAGCTTTTGCGATTTCAAAGCAAACAGTGAGTGTGAGCCGTGTTTTTCCACCATCCACTATTTTCATAGGCCATGTTCCATACTCAAAACTACGGAGCTAAAAATAGCGCACTTGCATCTAAAACTTCGCTCAAAGTTTGCGTTGTGACGTCACAGAGATAGTTGAGATTAAAAGAAGTCCGATTGCCGCAGTTTGCCGAAAAATGCTTTGATCCTACAATATGCTCCCCCAGTCAGCAAAGCTGGTCTTTTTTACATTGATTCAAGGTCTGCAGACGATAAATCAATGTAAAAAGGACCAGTTTTGCTGGCTGGAACATACTGCATAGTGTTATGTAACACAGAACTAGTAAACTCTTTAAAGTTTAACCAGAATTGTTACTGTAAACAGTTGTAGAAAGTATCAGTTGCAATGTGTGTTGCAGCCTAGTCAGCACAGACATCTTCTCAACAATTACACCCATTCAAAATAAACCTTTTTTAGTAAATTGGTTAAACGAATCAATCGTACAATCGTATCAAAACGTCTGGCAAATAGGTGATTCGATTAACCGATTTCATCTGTACTGCAATTCTAACTAAATATGATAAACTTTTTATAAAATCAACAATACCGGTACTTCATTAACTTGGCGTTTTCTATGAGCTGGTGGCCAGGAAGAAGTCGAATGTGATCCTTGAGCTGTTGCACTAGTTTCTGGTGGTGAAGGAAAAATTGATGGACATGCACCGGGTTTCAAGTAAAGTCTTTTTGCATATCCCATTTTGAATTTTAAAAAATTTTTGAAGTCTGCTTCTTGAAAATGCAGACTACAAATTCTATGGTGTGGTTTTGGTCCACTCCACTGACTTGTGGTGTTGACAAATTTATTCCATTTCCTTTTTTGCGTACTATCTTTGGGAAACCCAAACAATCCAAGTTTATGCACTGCTGTCGTGCCACAGCCAAACACAACACAATAGTCAGGCATAGTATTTGCTATGATGCAATATTGTTTCTGCAATAGTCAGACTATGATGCATGACCGGTATTGATTTTATGGACATTTAATTTTTAGCAATACTACTACATTTATACTACCGTACCTCACCTTTCTCGTAACATTGCTACTATTACTCAACGAAATATCCTAGAAACTTAAAAAAACGTGTAAAACTATCCTGCAAAACTTCTTGGAACGCAATGCCAACGAATGAAAGTAATAAAACCCACACAGTTGAAATTATCTTACGCAAAATCAAAACATACAACAGTAAAAAATAAAAACAGATCAACTTGAGAATAAAGGATAGAGCAATAGTACTTGCACTGATAATGACGACCATGACAGTTTAATTTTCGAAGCGTTTTATAATTTTAAACCCTGAAAGTTAATGTTTACGGTTTAGGGCAAGAAAATAGAAAAGGAAAGATGTAGCCTACCAGTGAAAGCATAAAATAGCTCTGAGATGTCTTTTGTCTTTAATGCATGAGAGAGAGAGAGAGAGAGAGAGAGAAACCTTTTATTTCGTCTGTTGCGACAATAGTACGGTACAATATAAACAATACGAATAAAATAGTACCATAGCTATCTAAATACCACAACAGACAGGAAGCAGCGAAAGACTATATCAGTCATCGAGTCAGCTGCTTCCCAGTTCTTAATGTGACAAATGTCAAGCATCGGCAAATTACGTTGAAACAAGATTACGTTGAAACAAGAAACAAGCATGAGCGATTGTCAAATTGTTTTGCGGGCCACGCTAAATTCTTTGACGGGCCGCAGGTTTGTCACCTTTGGTCTAGACCAGGGGTGGGCAAACTACGGCAATGTTTTATTTGCACACGAGATGTACGTCCACGTTAAATCATTCCAAATGAAGCTGTCATTGTTTCTCAGACTTGTTCCTCAAATAAACAAGTCGAAGAACAGGTCTTTGCTGACAGACACCAACTTGCATGATGCTATGAGGATATCTACCAGGCCAGCAAACTTGCTCCCAATTTGCAGAAGATTGTGAAAAACTGTGAAAAGTTGCACAAGTCTCATTAACTTTTGTGATGATGATTGCATAGCTTTAAACATAACTGAGTGTGAAATAAAAAAATTGTGTTTAATATGAATATGCGTTTATTTACACACCGGGTAAATTGTCCTACTTTGTAATGAGAGTGTGTGGCCTCCCGGCTGCAACATTTTTTCAAATGTGGCCCTCAGTACAAAAAGTTTGCCCACTCCTGCCAGGGTTGTTGGTATTTTACCCGACCCAAAAAAACCCGGGTGGGTTTTTTTAATAAAACCCACTTAAAAAAAACCAAAAAAAACCATAAAAAAACCCAGAGCATCATATTTGTCCAGTTTTTATTGGAAAATTAAAAAAATTTACAAAAACACTACAAGGCACTTACAACAAACTTTAAATTAGGACTTAAGGATGTGATTGTGAAGTAATTTCCAAGAATAAACTGAAAACGCAGTGGATATTGCACAGTACACAAAAATCAAGTAATGTCACTTTGTGTATACTACACTAAAACTCATTTATGCAAGAAGGCCTTATAGTTAAATTGGTGAAAGTACTACTCTACTGTAGTCTGTATATATGATGTGAAATGCAATTTAGGAGGCTATTTACCAATTACAGATTCTGGATTCTAACGCATGGCTGTTTCAGAGCATTTGCCTAATTGGCCACGCAATCGCTCAATTGCTCATCCATTACTATATATAATATATATATAAATGATAAAAAATATTTAAACATGATGGCATAAATGCTCCTTGCCTTCAAATCTAAACAAATGATGCAATAATGTGATTTCTACCACTACCACAGTAGCATCAACTTGGTATAGAAATCAGTGGATGATGCAACATCCAACTTGATCTTGAAACTAATGGATGATGCAACATTCAAGCAACAACAGCCCTAGTGCATTATTTTATTGAGTTATGCAAGCGTGTACTGTGAGTGAAAGGCACTTCACTCGTAAAAAGTAGTTTTGAGGTGAAATAAGCATGAATCTACTTTTTTTTGCATCTTTTTTAAAAAAAAACAATAAAACCCAAAAAAACCCGGGTTTTTTTAAAAAAACCCGGGTTTTTCTCAACCCTGACTCCTGGTCTAGACAGTGTTTTTTTTAAGGCAATTTAGTTTAAAATGAAGCGCTTCCGAGTAGAATCGAACTTATACCCTTGGGGATGCCAGCCTGAGAAACATCGTACACGCCGCTGAATCAGATGAATAAAACTATTAAATTTAGAACTTATATAGCCACTTTTTTTCAGTTTTTCTCCTCTCGTCTTTTGCTTTGAAAAAAAAAGTAAAATCAAAAATATGTCATGACCGGTCTGATAGTGTTGTCGGCTGCGTAACCGAGTGGTGAGAACGTCTGCGCGACGTTCGAAAGGACGTGGGTTCGACACCGGTCCAGAGCACGCGGCTGTGTCTCGGCGAAAGACACTTAAAGGCAAGCCAAAATAAGGGGAGCAGTTGACTCGAAGACTATATGTCACTTCGCTGCTTCCTGTCGTCTGTTGTATCGCATCTGTGATCGCAGTGTACTGTATGTTATCGCAATGGACGCAAATAAAAGCATGATTATGATTGTGTTTCAGATTAAAAGACCAGTGCCAGTCAAATAGCCAATGCCATAAAATTTTGTAATCAACAAAAACAATTTTGAACCACCTACAACCTACATATATTTGATTTCATCTTTTGGTAAGCATTCTCTAATAGTAAACAAATTGACTAAAGTAGACGCATCAAGATTCTGCAATTCATCAATGGAATATTCTTCTTTCGATTTAAAACTACAGTTTATCCAATTGTTGTGGGACACTTTCATACTTTATCGACTGAAAATAAGAGCACTTATTTACATACTAAAATATAGATGGATTCAGCGGAAACTAACCCTGGGTTAGAGGTTATCAAAACCTACGATAATACTGCAATTCTAACAAAATATGATAAACTTTTTATAAAATCAACAATACCGGTACTTCATTAACTTGGCGTCTTCTATGAGCTGGTCGCCAGAAAGAAGTCAAATGTGATCCTTGAGCTGTTGCACTAATTCCTGGTGGTGAAGGAAAGATTGATGGACATGCACCGAGTTTCAAGTCAAGTCTTTTTGCATATCCCATTTTGAATTTAAAAAAATTTTTGAAGTCTGCTTCTTGAAAATGCAGACTACAAATTCTATGGTGTGGTTTTGGTCCACTCCACTGACTTGTGGTGTTGACAAATTTATTCCATTTCCTTTTTTGCGTACTATCTTTGGGAAACCTAAACATACCAACTTTATGCACTGCTGTCGTGCCACAGCCGAACACAACACAATAGTCAGGCATAGTATTTGCTATGATGCAATATTGTTTCTGCAATTAATCAGACTATGGTGCATTATTGATTTTATGGACATTTAATTTTGGCAGTGGCTATTTGACCGGCGCCGCTCTTTGAATCTGAAACACTATTTGACCGGTCATGATGTCACTATACAGCAGGCCTTAAAACTCGTATTTTTTTCCGGCAGCCATCCTGGCCTACCGAGAACTCCTTCTCGGCAGCCAAATCTGCGCGCTTGGAGGCCAAAATACAAATAACGATAGCACAAGTAAATAGAATTAAACTTGCAACAATGCTAAAATGATCACTTAGCGCTGTTGAAGTCTGGGTGACGCCCTGCAATACAATCGTTGTACCACGCAATAACTGCTTCATCAGGATTGTAATCCAGTATTGCGGGACCATCTAACGACACTAAATTGTTTCAACTGCATTACCGAATACCGCCTTTCATAAAAGCTGACCATTTATACCGTTATGATGTCACCATTGAGGGTGTGAAATCACTAACACATAGCGGGAACATTTCTCAACTATGAAGACACGTGTTTTCTCCTCGGATGTCAACTAACCTAGTTCTTCTTTTTAACAACGATTCAATGTCCGACAACATTGCATCTACATAAAAACGACAATTGCCAGTCGCTGTAAATTAGCACTTTAGATTAACACGTTGTTAAAATACTGTAAACGTTGGGAATTACAAACAAGACTTAATCAAACAGGCAAATGAGCAAAAGGTTTTTTTTGAACACCCTATTCTAGATCAGGGGGTCACCAAACTACGGCCTGCGGGCCAGAACCGGCCCGCGAACTGATTTCATCCGGCCCGCCACGTGCTGTGGAAATAACAGCTGCTTTGCCTTTTTGTGTTATAGAGACTTCTTTGTTAAAATTGTTTGTTCTTATAGTTCGTTGTTGTATGTTGAATTTGTACATTTTTCCACCAGGCAGCCTACATATTGGTGTTCTGTTTTTATCATTAGGCCACCACAAATGGGGACAGCCTAGGCCAAGAGAGAGAGAGATAGAGAGAGAAACCCTTTATTTCGTCTGTTGCGACATAAGTACGGTACAATTATACACAATACAAATAAAATAGTACCATAGCTATCTAAATACCACAACAGACAGGCCAAATTTGGAAAGATGTAATGTTATTTCAAGAGCACTATGCCCTGTAGTGTATCACAGCAGGGGATAACTTTTACAGCAACCTTTCGATTTTCATCACAACTTTGCTATTCCACCGCTGACTTTGTTATTTATTGTGCTCAATTCAAGTCAATGGAGATTCTAAATAGTTGTACATCTTTTCGCAATTGGCATCCGGCCCGCAGCTGTTAATCTGGAAGCAATCCAGCCCTCAGAGAAAAAAGTTTGGTGACCCCTGTTTTAGATCATTTAATTATCGGAAAATTCGTCTTGTTTATGTTCAGTTATGTTCGTCTAATACTGCTCTATAATCATGCAAAAATCGCAAACCTGGGACTTGCGATTTCGCGTCACGGTAATTAACGCTATTACTCGCGCACAATGGATGAATGCACGTTGGCCGAATGAGCTCACGCATTTGCGAATGCACGGGTAGGCTACAGCTGGTGATCGCAGATGGATATATTGATTACATATATACAGTAGCAAATGTTCCCGCACAATACAACAGTGGTGATTATAACGCGCTGACCTAAATCTGCATCACTCTTTGATACTACGTATTTTCGACAGTTAATCCACGCTCATTCTATTGCAAAATTAAATAATTGGCTAAAAGAAACCGGCGGCCAAACTTGGCCGACCGAGAAGGTAGCACCGGCGGTCATTCAAGCACTACTTAGCGGCCATGGCCGCGATGGCCGCCGGCTGCTTTAAGGCTTGATACAGGCACCTTTTTCTTTTTCAAAGCAAAAGACGAGAAGCGCGTATATAAGTTCTAAATTCGACAATTTTATTCAACTCGATCCGTGGCGCGTGCGATACTTCGCCGGCTTCTATTCTAGAGGGAATGAGTTCGTGAGTTGCCTACAGCCCAATTTTTTATGTCCTTTCAAATGTGAGTAATAAAGTTAGAGTTATTTTAATTTGCTGGAATTTGAGAATTTCTCTGGGTAATTTTCCTTTCGTGGCCGTGCTAACTACCGGTACTGATATATATAGCCTACTCAGGGCTTCCCAAACTTTTTTGCTCGCGACCCCTTTTAATCTCCTAAAACTTTTCGCGACCCTTCACGGTTAAAATGATAAATAGTGCGAAATATAGCCTACTTTTGTGATATTGATGGAAAGGTTTTCAAATTAAAACTTAAAACAAGCTAAAGGTACTCAATGACTGTTACTTTACAATTTACACGCAGCCTACTGGAAAAAAAAGAAAGAACCAAACACATTTATTCGGTTGCATATCAGTGTGATGGATGCAACCGTTTTTCGCTACTAAGCAAGTCCAGCCGTGGCTCAATTGGCTAATGCTGGTCCCAAGGCGGTTTCAATGTTGCTTAGTTTTGATGGTGTCTGTTCATCAACGTTAAAAACGCTGACTCGCACAAATTGTCGTCGTAAGCTCCAGCTCGTGTCCAAGCATTGGTTTTATTTAAAGTCGGATGTGGCTTTGGAGGCCTACTCTGCAGTGGAAAAGACGTGGCCAAAAGTCACATTGTATGAAGAGTTGGGAACGTGGTTGTAGGCTATTAGCTTTTTTTTGCTAATGTTTTATTTTTTCTGAACCTTTTGTTTCCTGCTTTTTTTTTATTCGAAAAATACCGTGCCTTCCCTCGTTCTCTTCTTCCAGATTGACTTATCACTAGCAAGTTGTTCCCACTATTCTAGATCAATGCTTGCTGGGTTGAGGGAGACTTTAACGGATCTTTGTAATTGCGTCATTGGTGAGACGATCCTCTCAACAAGTAGGCCTACCCAGCATTTGCCCCAGTTTCCTCTGCTGGAAATTTTCAAAACAAATACGTCAAAACAAATGACAGGAGTGCGGTTAGGCCTATAGCCTACTGCTGAATCAGGTGATGGTAGATATTTCGCTCTAACGTTAAGCCAAAAAGTGTGAAGGTTTTTTGCATAAAATTTATAAATTTCCACAAAATTTAAACTTCAAGTCAGAAGATAGATCAGTGATTTCTTTCTGAGGGAAGTGCTCGGTAGGTTAGCTACTTTGTTTTTGCGTTGCAAATAGGTTTTGAATTCAATATAATGTGGTAGGTCCAATTCTGGAAAAAATACTTCTGAAACTGTTTCAACAGATTTAACAAACGTTTAATAACCAAAGGCTTAATAACATTTGATTTCACATCATTTAACCAAAAACTTTTCAGTAAATGAGAACATTTCAAATGAATCATTTTCATTTTCTTGTTTCTAGACGTTTTATGTGGTACATGTTACATGTTGATGAACGCTTTAATTTTAGATTTCAATGTAAAACAAATGTAAAAACATAGATGTTTTCTCTATGGAAGGACAAATTAAGTTCGTTCAGTTTTTTAGGAAAATCTGATAAATAGCTTAATTTCAAGAACCAGATGTCATTGCGAAAATGATGGCAAAGACTGCATTTTTGGTTCGTTAGAAAAATCACGACTTCAATTTTCAACACTAATACCTAATCTTTTTAGCTCCAACTTTTGAAAGCCATCTTACTTCACATTGCAATAAAAGGGTTTTGAATTCCGATTCCGTTTCACCACACCAATTTGCGAAAATACGCGTACTGCCCAAGTAGCAAAGATTGGCGTCTAGCCAGCTCCACGCTAGCGAAGTTATTGGCGACGCGCCAGCGATAATCGCCAGCCAGCCGCCACCGATCTGCTCATCGCATAACCGGCGTAACGCTGGCGAAATTCGACAATAAAGTCGGCTGTGCGTAAGCGCCTCGATGGCGAAAGTCGCTCAAGTTAGTTAACAACGCGCTGTCTGTACGCCTACGAATTTCGCTAAACTTACTGGCACGTTTTTCCGGCTGCGCGCACTGTCGCTGGACTGACGAATGTCGCCCTGCTGAAGCCCCTTTTTTTTCGGCCACCAGCAGCAGCTGTTGTTTTGCGACTAAAACTTTTTGAAGCATTTTGTGTATTAATTGTCTTTTTGTGGTTAAAGCGAGACGCAATTCAAAAATGTAAAACAACGAAAACAATGAAGATTTTTAATACACTGACAAGTCCAAGCCATGGGAGAGCAAAGCTAAAGACTATAAACATGAGGTTATTTGTAAAAGCCCAGCAGCTGCATAAGTGAATTTTGACAGTTTTCGCGAAACAATAATTTTTAAGCAAAAAATTCTATTAAAAAAAAACTTTCTTGGTTTTCGAAACTATAATGAGTTTGATTAAAATGTTTGCTTGCAAGATTTACCCTAGGCCTAGGGTAGGGGTAAGTAAAATTTACTCCCGGTTAGAAACCAATTGTGTACTACGTACTACAGTATCATAACTATAAGCATATATTGTAGGCTAGGTATTGCAATACGTCAAAATCACAGCACTGGAAGAAAATACACAGCAACATCAAGAACACTACCATTGCTTCCACTGTAGCCTACTCTCTGATGTAATAAAGATTAATACGAAGCTAGCAGAGAAATTCAGATTAATGAGTTTTTTGTGCTATCTGGCTTTGCTATCTGTCGCCAGCCGCCTTCAAATACCGCTTCAATGCAGATTCGATATCTTTGTCCGTCGCCTTGGCTTGCCTTCGAATCACATCTGTAATAATACAAAATGAGCTCTCTGTGAAAACAATTTCGCTCACAACAACAACTTAATTACACTACTAACTCATTATTAGATAGCATATCTTATGATCGTGGATGAAATGTCGAAAATATGTAGTAAGAGTGACGCAGAATTAGGTCAGCGCGTCATAATCACCACTGTTGTATTGAGCGGGAACATTTGCTGTTGTATGGAATATATCCAGCTGCGATTACCAGCGCTGTAGGTCTTGTTTGCAAAGTGTTAATCCGAAGTGCTAATTTACATTGGCTGGCAATATTGTCGTTTTTATATCGATTCAATGTTGTCGGACATTGAATCGTTGTTAAAAAGGAAAACTAGGTTAGTTGACATCCGAGGGAAAAACACGTGTCTTCATAGTTCAGAAATGTTCCCGCTGTGGGTTAGTGACTTCAAACCCTCAATGGTGACATCATAACGGAATAAATGGTCAGATTTTATGAAAGGCGGCATGCAGTTGAAACGATTTACTGAGCTGCGAGCAGTTGAAACAATTTAGTGATCGTTAGATGGTCCCGCAATACCGGATTACAATCCCGATAAAGCAGTTATTGCGTGGTGTAACGATTCTATTGCAGGACGTCGCCCAGACTTCAACAACGCTAAGTTATCATTTTAACATTGTTGCAAGTTTAATTTTATTTGCTTGTGCTATCGTTACTTTGGCCTCCAAGCACGCAAATTTGGCCGCCGAGAAGGAGCTTTCGGTAGGCCAAGATGGCTGCCGGAAAAAAACACGAGTTTTAAGGCCTGCCCTAGTCAACAATTTGGGTCGATCCTTTCCTGAAAAGCATAGGCTAACAATATATACTGCATCATGTTAGCATCAAAAAAGGTTTTGCCATTTTTTACATCATAATAATAAACCAGTAGAGTAGTAGACTACTATTTCTGGTGCTTTTGTGTGTATCTCTAGTTTTAGAAGCACTGTGAACACAAATCAACACAACACTTCAAAACTAACCGCAGCTATATCTTAGAAACATCGTCCATTTTCCAGGAATAGGTTGAATGCCATTCTTTGCTGCGTTTGTCTGGTTGAATGGCGGTTGCCAGGTTTCAGATCCAACTATTATGGACAATTGCCATAGCACCATCCTCTCCATCAAACTCTATTATATGATATTGTTCCATTTCTGTATCTTTCGTCCAAGAAAACCTTGTATCAATAATAGGCTATGAACAAAACTACAGTTAGTTAAGAATAAACCTGTGAACAAAACACATGTAAAACAAATAATTCGTCATATGGTTTGTTCCGATCTTAATTTTGTAATATAATATATACAAAAACTAAATTAGTAATACACAATCTATACAGCAACCAGTATATACCTGTACCACAGACTAACTTCAGACTTAGGTTTTTATTGCATTGTAGCACTAAAGTAATTGCATTACCGAAATCTCTATCAATGTGCCTAAAAACTTGCTGAAAAAACACGATAGCCTAATTTGTTTTGTAGCTATTTCCTTATCTACTTTTGCCTTAAGTTCATTAGTTACATCTTAAATGCAATAAAACATGTTCATATAAATTACGTCTCACATTATTTAGTGGTTTACCGCAAGTGACTAGAATACTGAATACCAGACACCATCAAATCAACCACTTAGTGAATTTGTTAGCAACACAATTGCATATCGCAGTAACCTAACGACTAACGAGGTCCCTAACCCTAAGCTTTATTACACAGCAGTCTACCCAATATCTGAGCAAACAGGTTTCCACTCAATCGCGTGTTTGAAATGGCACGTGACTTCAATCAAGCGCAGCTAAAACGGAATGAAGCGCGGCCTTTCGTAAGAAACTCGACAGCGCGTTGTCAGCAGAAAACGAGCAAAATCGAAAGCGCGTCTCTCGCACGAAAGTCGACCGCGCGAAGCCAGCAGAAAACGATGAACTTTGAAGAAAAAAAGTCATGACGATATTCGCCATGCAGGTGCTGGCCTACCGCTAACGATTTTCGATGTCGCCAATGTGAGCGCTCGCAGCCCTGATGACGCCAGCTGCACGCCAACTATTGCTACCTGGGTGGGTGCGTTATTCTCAACATGTTTGGTTACAGTTCATAACTTGCACAGAAGTGTTAATATGCAGTACTTTGAGTAAAATTGACACACTCTCTGCGACCTCTGAAGTTCGTTACGCGACCCCTTGCGGGGTCGCGACCCCCAGTTTGGGAAGCCCTGCCCTACTACATAATTTTTCATTCAGGCACGTTTTAAACCTTTCAAGGTTTTTCCACCTTTTCCCGTTCATTAACGTGCTGGTAGGATTATATCGATTTTTGTAGGGTAGTATTTTTTTCGTCCCGGACGCGTTAATGATGAAAAATAAAATGATTGATTAATTGATGTGACCGTGTTTGCCGAACGAAGCATTACATTTTTGCTCTCAACAAGTTAGTTATATACAATGCTTCTTTTAAAAAAATGGTAGGCCTAATGGTATGTAAATGTAATGCAACTCAAATTAAAAATTGACGTTAGTGGCGCTAACCACTCGGCCCAATGTTGCCACTCTCCTGTCATGGAAAAGTACTAGATTTGACTGAAAAAAACACTAGATTCACAAAAAAAACAACACTAGTATCATACTGTAAATACACGATCATTTAGGAAGTGGCTGCATTTACGGCGCCGTAAACAGTGCAGGATTAAGGTGGATGCTATTGATGCTGCAGCATTAGGCCCATTCCTGAAATAGGCCCAGACGAAAACAGACGTGAATTTTCCGTACGCTGAACAGTTTTCCTTTGCTTAATTAACCCACAAATAATTCTTATTATGAAATTTGTAGTCCGACTTTCGCACGCCTAGGCACAGTGTTACGCCTAGGCACGTAAGATAAAGCAAGATTTTGGCATAGACTACTTATTTAAGATGAAAAATTATAACACTTTTCGAGCTGTTTCAGGGCCCTTCATTACTTCAGCCGCAGATAAAATGCACGGCTTTGTTAACTCTTCCCCAATCGTGTATGCTTTTTTTGGTTTTAACTATTCGTAGAGAAACTAGATAGGATTCATGAAGAAAGGATTTTTCGGTAGTCGTCATCTTTTCATTTGCTTTTTTTAATCGTTCATATCAGAGAATATTCGTCCAAAATATTCAAGTGGCTTGCCTTCAAGATTGTTGTGCTTTGAATGAAAGTGACGAACAACTTTAGAAGGTTTCATAACGTCATTTGGCAGAATTTGGGAGCACACCAAACATTAGGGCCGTGACGATTGTTCACTACCCGGAACTATTGTAAAACCAAGCTCCAAGTATTTTTATTGTATTGCCTGACAAATTCCCCTTTTCGTTTCTTACTTCCCTCTGTGACACTCAACTTATCTGCATATGCCCTTTTCGTAGTTTACATTTGCACCTACTGATACTTGGTTCATTTCCATTTTGAGAATTATTTGTTTCAGAAGTCTTAGTTTTTTCCTTCTTGTTAAAATACACTTGTTGGTTTGTTGATTCCATATTAATCCTTCTGTAGTTTAACAGGACAAGCTATTGCAGCATCTGAAAAGTGAAGAATGACCTTGTATTACAAAACTTTTTGAAAGCTAGACGCAGTTTATGACGAAACAATCATAAACGGCACAAAATCTAGGTCATCGGAAGGTTAACCTTTATTATTAAACAGTTCTGCTGTATCAACGAAGGAGAGATAGGCTATGCCAGTTTTAGCCTACTGCTGTGAATCGGCCAAGCGTAAAATGAGTTTTACAGGAAGTATCAACTTTGCAATGCTTATGATTCCAGATTAAAATTAGCTTGGCAGAAAGTAAGATACGGTACTTCGCGGACCGGCGGTTGAGAACCACTGAGTTAGGCTAAGCTTTAGGAATAGATTAGGTTAAGGCAGTAAGATTAGTACTCATTATGGTTGGGAAAAGAGTTAGCAATCATTATTGTTGAGTTCAATGTTGTTTCATTGCCGGTTCACAAGCTAACACCGTGCAAACAACTGCCGGTTCACAACAAAAAATGATGGAAACCAGTGTCAGTTTATAACAAAAAATGATGGAAAGCATTGGGGTTCACTTGGACGCTAGCGACTGCCTAAATTCTAAGACAATTGCTAATGTTTTTTTATTCGATATGTTCTGCCGTTGGGTCCAGTTGAACGGTTCCTGACATTCTTGCCTATGATGAGACACACCGCTACGCGCATGGCTAGCATACTTCTGAACTTTCTGAAGGAAAATGGCTTGGATGTTACTAACTGCAGAGGCCAGTCGTATGACAATGCGTCAAACATGTCAGGACGGTACAACGGTGTCCAGGCAATTGTGAAGCGAGAATGTAAATATGCTGCTTTTATTCCATGCTGCAACCACAGTTTAAACCTGGTAGGAGACCAGGCTGTTAATAGCTGCGCTGGCTGTACCAGGTTTTTTCATTTTGTCAATGGACTATACGTTTTCCTGTCTGAATCGACATATCGCTGGCAGAAACTGAAGAATCGCTGCACATTAACGCTCAAAGGTTTGTCTGGAACCCGATGGTGTGAACGTGCAGATGCTGTCAAAGCGCTAGTAGAAGGGTGGAAGAGCATTCAAGAAGTCCTGGATGAGTTTGCGGCAGATAAGGAGCAGAAGGCCGATACGAGAAACCAGGCCGACGGATTTTCGCGCAGGATGGACGAACTTGAGACAGCAGTTATGGCGACTGCCTGAAACGATATCCTATGCCGTCTCAACAGTACGAGCATTAGCCTCCAAGACCCTACAGTCAGTCTGAATACGGCAACTAGTTTATTGGCATCACTGGTCGACACGATTCAATTTGCACGGGACAGATTTGACGTGTATGAGCAGATGGCGATCGAAAAGGTTCCTCACGGCGAATACAAGGCTGAAGAACGTCGAGGCCGTAAGCGAAAGCGAATGCCTGATGAAGGAGCTGCAAACGAAGAAAACCTCACCCCTAGGGAAACATTCAAAACCCATATATATCTGGTCATGATCGACAGACTGTTAGCTGAACTGGAAAAGCGAATGAAGGCGTATGAGGATATATCTACAACATTCGGATTTCTTTCGGAGCTAACGTCATTGAGCATAAAGCAGATCGAGAATAAAGCTCAAAATCTCGTTTCCTCGTATCCAGATGACTTGGAAGACACGCTGGTGGCTGAGCTCATACAGTTTGCTGCATTTATGCGCACCCAGAAATCGGTGAGTGTGAACGAGTCAGCAGAGCTTACCATGTACAAGCTTTTGTCGTCGTTGAACCTTTCTCAAACATTTCCAAACGTCGAGATTGCTTTGCGCATCTATCTGTGTTTGATGGTGTCTCATGCCTCCGGCGAGCGGAGCTTCTCAAAACTGGGAATAGTCAAAGGAGAGCTGCGGTCCTCGATGAGGGAGGAAAGGCTAAACATGCTGGCGCTTATGAGCATTGAACATGAGGTGCTGAGCAGCCTTGACTGCACTGACATGATCGAAGATTTCGCGCTTGCTAAGGCTCGAAAAACAGTAGTATAAGTAAGCAGCACTAGCGCAGCATTGACAATATGCCAACGTTAAGTTGATCTGGATTAGCCTTTTCTTCATTAACTCCGCTTTTCAGGCAATATTGGTATTGAATTGTGTTGGTGTTACATAGCCTGATGTTACTCTCGAGTTTTTACGATAACACGTCGTTATTATTGTTCATGTTCATTAAAATTTGGCTGACTGCGTCGAAAGCAATAAAGGCTCTTTGGTCGGTCTGATTACGCGTGTACGGTGGAGTCAGAGTGTCGAATGCATATGTACCAATGCCTAGAAAAAATAGGCCTGTTTTTGCGCTGCAGCATCAGGCCCAGTTTCGTCTTAATCCGGCCCTGGCCGTAAATACAGCCGTTCCATGCCTGTTTTTTAATCTTTACGTCGCTTTTACTGCGCATGCGCGCTGTTGCTGATAAAAGGTGCATACATAGGTAACTAAATTCAACTATTTTTGCCAAGTGATTCAGTGGCGCGTGCGATCTTCGTCTGGCTCATACTCCCAAGGATATGAGTTCGATACTTCCAAAAGGTATTTTTTAAAACTAAATTCTCACCCGAAGTGACTCAATCGTTAGGCTACGCATTTTTGTGGCCGTTCAGTTTAGTTTGTTTTTAGTTGTGAACATCACAACGAAAAATCAGTTTAAAATATGGCACGGTCGTAACACATAAAAATTTTATAAATATTTAATTTTAAAGAAAAAAAACTCACTAGCCTTTTTTTTCTCTTCTAAATTTATAAAATTTTTTAAACTGATTTTTTGTTGTGATGGTCATAACTAAAAACAAACTAAACTGAACGGCCACAAAAATGCGTAGCCTAACGATTGAGTCGTAGCGTAGCCTAACTAAAGATTTGAGTAGGCTACAAGAGTTCTGAATGGAAGTCAAGCGCCACCAAACTCTATTTGTTCATGGTTCATCCCCGACGCCGACACACGACCCATCGGCCTAACACTACCAAGACAGGCATGGGTGCGCCTTAACCCTTAACTGTCTTCGTACGGGCGTCGGGCTTTTCCGCTCAACCATGCACCAATGGGAAATGGCCTCTTCCTCCTCCTGTGAATGTGGTGCCGAGGAACAGCTGACCGCAGACCACACCATCAATGACTGTTCCATCTTCAAGCCACCTAACGGAGTAGAAGGTCTGCGTGTCATGGATATGACGAAACCAAAGACTGGCTGCTCTCTAGTAGCCTTCCAGTGAAGTCCGGGAACATTGTGAATCTGGGGTGGTAAAAGGATAGACCCTCATCGGCCCCAGAGGCTCACACGACGACGACGCCATATTTTAAACTGATTGTCCTGCACTCCTGCTTTATAATAATAATCGTAGTTTTTATTTGCGCCCATTGCGATAACATACAGTACACTGCGATCACAGATGCGATACAAGTTACAACAGACGAGTGACGACAGGAAGCAGCGAAGTGACATAGCCTATACTATAGTCTTCAAGTCAGCTGCTCCCCTTATTTTGGCTTACCAGTGATGTACGCGCATACAAAAAATATTGACGCCGTCAGCGTAAACGCAAACGTTCGAAAAACATACGCCGTATGTGTCAACGCAACTTGTACAAAAAGTTGGCGGCATCAACGTTAGCGCATACACTAGCGTAAGCTAATTTTGTTTGCTAGGTGCCAAACATTCACACGGTATAAACCACTCGAAACGAACAAGTTTTATTTTAATTTTCCACGAAGAAGCACAAGCATCTGAAAGTGTTCATCTGACATTTTGCTGTGTTTTGGTTCCAATATGTCTTTGCCCATTGAAAACATTCTTTCAACTGCAGCACTGGAAGGTATTGGCGTGTTGTAGAGAAAAAAAAACATTAAAAAGTATGCGTTGACGCTATGCGCTAAAAAACCGCAAAAAATTTACGGCGTAGCCTCAAGCACAAACTATCCAAAAAAATGTGGCCGCAAGCGTTATCACAAACAAAAAGTCTACGCCGCAGGAATGCGGCGTATACGTACATCTCTGTCAATTAAGTGTTTTTACCGAGACACAGCCGCGTCCTTTCGAACGCCGCGCAGACGTTCTCACCACTCGGCTATCTGGTATCATGCACGCTATAACGTCCGCGTTTTGTCGCTTCTACCTTTTTCAAACTTAGATCTCTGCTATGTTTGTCATATACTGTTTTTTCGTTGTGATGGTCAGAATTAAAAACAAACTAAACTGCCACAAAAATGCGCAGCCTGACGATTGAATCCCTGCGGGTGAGAATTTAGTTAAACAAAAACACCTCTTGGAGGTATCGAACTCATACGGTATCCTTAGGAGTATGAGCCAGACGAACATCGCACGCGCCACTGAATCACTTGGTAAAAATAGTTGAATTTAGTTATATATGCACCTTTTTTCAGCAACAGCGCGCATGCGCAGTAAAAGCGACGTAAAGATTAAAAAACAGGCATGGAACAGCTGTATTTACGGCGCCGTAAATGCAGCCACTTCCGATCATTTACATGCACAATGTACAAAAATGACAGCCAATGGCATTAGTGAGTGTTAAAAGTCCTTAAAATTTCAAACTAGAACTGAATTTCCTTGAAAGTGAGAGCCCTGAAGTCATAGCTATAGGAGAGTAAAACATTTTGGGCGGCCGAACAAAATTTTCCCCAAATTTGGCCTTTGCAAATATATTGTCAAAAACGCAATATTACAATCTCTGTGGTAGTGTAGTCTAAGAACTCCACACTCATCAAGTGTAAGCGGACGAAATGTAGCCTAAGCCTAGCCTGCCATATGGTAGGCTACGCTACCTACTTTAGTCTACTTTGAACACTTTTCACAGTCATTTGTGTGTATTTTTTGAAGTATTTATGCTTAATACCTCAAAATTGGTCATCATTGGGTGTAACCAGACAATACAATCGCTGCCCACTTTGAAAAGCACTACACAAACATTGATGCAGCCAAACAAAAATAGGTGGGGCTACTTTGAACACTGTTAAAACTTATGCACACCAACATAGCGGTAAATCGCTAAAAAAACACTAGATGCAACCCAAAAACACTAGATCTAGTGCAGGCCCGGATTTAGGGGGGGGGCAGTTGCCCTGGGCCCCCCGACTTTTGAAGGGCCCCCCTATGTAAAGAAAAATGTGATTTTGTGTTATTTTTTCCTTTTGGCCTTTAAAGTTTCTGCAAAATGCTGTGCAGTACTGGACTGATGCTACTGTAGACGTAGAGATGGTTTTTCGCGCCGTAGGCGCGAAAAATTTTTTTGCACGGGGGCCCCCCGATCTAAAAGTGCCCCGGGCCCCCCATCAGCTAAATCCGGCCCTGATCTAATGGAAAAACACTAGGAGTGGCACCACTGCCCGAAAAGACTTTTGATGATAAATTGCTGGAGCTCTTGTCAATAGTGACGTTTCTCGAGCAGTGTTTCCACTTTTTGGTCATTTTGAAAAAAAAGAAACATTGAACTTTAGGCCTTGCCAGCGCCATTGAAAACATTTTTTTTTAATGTATTCTTGAATGTTCAGTTTACGCATTTTAATGCTTAATTCCCGTTTGAAAATTTCATTTAGTAGGCCTTTAAGACGAATCGCCTGTTGACTGTAGGCAAGGGATTGGTCAGTCTCTGATCCACCACTCATCTGTTAATAATTGTTACTTTGCAGTCTACAATAAACTCGCAGAAAGCTAGGTTACTCTATACATGTTTAATCAACTGTATAACCTAGTTGTTTTTTGTTACAGAACAGCCTTTTGCATTCTGCAGTCACAGCATCTTGCTGGACAGACATCTCAAATACTTTGGAAATGAGGTGCACCTCAGCCACTTGGCAATCCTTCTTCAATGTTTAGCTTGTGGTGTAGGCCAGTGGTTCTCAAACTTTTTTTTGTTGCGACGCCTCCGGAAAAGTTTTCTGGACTTGCGACGCACCAGCAAATAAAAGTTAATGAGGAAACTTATTATTAAAGTTTTGTTTGGTGATACAACAACAAAAAGCAACAACAACATATTATTTAATGTGACGTGTGGGCTTGCTTGTTTTTACAAAGTTCATTAAATCTTGGGAGAATTTTTGAAATTGCCACCCGCATTTTTCTTTCAGTGTTTATTGGTGATCGAAATTTGCTTTTCATCACCGCCAAGGCAGAAAATCCTGCTTCACATAAATATGACGTGACAAATGGGATAATAACTCGTAGTGCTTTCTTCACCAAAGCTGGATAATCGCCATTCATTGAAATCCAGAAATTTGCCGGATTTCCTGAATTAAACATCCTTTTCAGGGAATTGTCACAACAAAGGTCAATGTAGGCTTCTTTTTCTTGTGCAGTAAAAAACAGTGGAGTAGGTTGGACGAAAGGATCACGAATCCATTCGTAGTTTGATAAATTTTTCGGAAAGTATTTTGCAAATTTCGACTCAAGCTTGGACAAATGTTGCCCAGATATGCTTCACAGATTTGAAGGCAGCGTCATACTTTTCTTTTCAAGCAAATTGGACAAGAAAGTGAAGTATCGAGAGCTTCCATACAGGTTTGCTATATCTTCCTTCAATATTGTAGCAAGAGACATAGCCCATCTTCAAGTACTCGGATCTGGAAAAGCAAACAAAACAACTGTGCTATGAGGCTTACATGACAATCTGCACTGGTCGAGTGCGAACGCGGAAACGCACAACCAAAGAGGAAAAGAACAAGTATCACTGCGTGATCATGTCACCGTGTTATGTAGGTGGCAGTGCATCTAGTCGTGACGGTTACAATAACACAGAAGTTTACAAGACGAGTTTATGACAAAATCGAATGCACTTGATCATTTCTATTGGCAAAACGTGTGGTCAAAAGTAGTGGTAGCACAGGAATTCAATCTCTTACCCAGCCAGAAGAGCACACATGGTCCACTTAGCTAGCTTGTAGCTATTGTTCTTTAGCTCTGTTGTCAACACAGAGCCTCACTGTGAATCCAACTTGCGTCTCCATTCTACTCCATTACAACAACGGAAATCCCATTCATCGAGAGTCTAAAAAAATTGAAACTGGACTTAGATTGGGGTAAAGTATGCAACTAAATTTTACAACCGCAGGCCCAAAGCGTGAGTGCTTGGACACCAGTACCTCTGTAAAAATTCGAAACTATCGTTTTACTCGTGATACAAAAACCAAAAGCAACTGAGTTATTTCATTGCTATCAATTACAAATTATTGTATTTCTTTCACCTTTACATTGATGAAGCTGGAGTCCGATGTTGCGGTGTTCATCACTGCGTCACCAACTGTCACGTCACCTGCTCACTCCTGGCCACCAACTCGATATTGTTACCAAGGTTCCACTTGCGGTAACGATGACCAACCGAAGCAACGTTCCCAGTTGAGCTTTCTGCACATGTCCACGATTAATGTTTGCGCAGTAAACTTCGAGTAGAAAATAAGTGTTGGGAGCGTCTAGTAATAATTTAGCTACACCAGAAAAAATCTACCCAGGGTATTTGTACCCAGATTATGAACTGGAGCAGCGCGGTCCAAATGGTTTTTCCGCTGGCTAAAAGCTGTAAAACGCGGGTCAACGTATTCTAAAAAGGAAGCTATCCAGAGTGACATTTTTGATCTGACATAAATTGTGGACGTTATATGCAAAGTATCTAAGATGCTCAAGCAAACCGACAAAAATATGAGACGCTGTGCCAAGTGAATACAAGTAACAGCAGTCTATTCAAGTCACAACCTTGTACGAATGGGTTGGGGTTGGCAAACTTAAACTTTTCACCGCCCTTGAGAACTTGCTGTGAGAAGTTGTGATTAATGTATGTGGCCTCCATTGAAAGATTATGTGGCGCGTTCAGGCCCTCATCCTGCAATAAAGTCCGACAGTTAAACACATAAAAACCACAAGCTGTACCGTTAAGCTAGTGATAAACTTGTAAGTTTTTCGTCATGACGAGGGAACTGTGTTCGGAAAGCGGGTCCATATTGCTACTACCACATCGAACCTGCAGCATCAGACTAAAACAGGTCGTTAATATCTACATTTTTAAGTTGTTTTGTTTTGAGTTCGAGGCTAAGCTTGACATATAGGTCGGCTTAAAATTCACATGTCGATTTTGCAAAATTTGTGTAGCAATTCCGGTATCTTAACAAGACTGCAAACTAAACTACAATCTTCAAGCAGCTGGAAAGTTCGACTTGATCTTCCTTTAATAAACTTGGACAATTCTATTTTTTGGGTTATAAATAATCCCAGGGTTTATCGAACAACATTTTTTGAAAATGAAACGTTATCTTTCATAACAGCAACATCTTTCAATTAAAATGATTACGTGAAGACCAAATCATTTTCACCTGCAAACATTCACATATTTGGTAAATAACACGTCGCACATGCCAAACGGTTCCATACAATCAACAATGCTGTGAATCCATGATGGACTTACCTGTGGCGGCTCATTGACTGTCTCACTGACTGTCAAGAGGTCAAAAGCAGAGTCATCGCGCTTTGTTATCGGGGACACTTGGCCAACACAGTCCTATTGACTTTATTGCATCTTTGCAATGAAAGTGAAACAAACACTCACTAGACAAACTGGAGTATGCACACATTCGTCGGAATGGATTTCGGTGCCAGGAGCAATGTGGCATACAATTTCCGCCTCGAGAGTGGCTCGGTCTCGGCGTGGCACCAGTTTGAAGAAACATTCCCTAACAAAACATTGGAATTAAAACTACTTTAAACCTGGGGGTGTTTATTGACGTATCATAGTTTTTTATTGTCTACAAATAACAAGTCGCCTATATCGATTACAAGATATTGGCCAATTGTTGTAGCAACTGTGTTCGCTGGACTTAACCACTAAGCAATTAAGTTATTTTGGCAGCCGATTGTAGCATCGAATATCGCTGTCTATTCGATGTCTATCGCTGTCTATTCGATGCTACAATCGGCTGCCAAAATAACTTAAACGTTTAATTGGAGGTCTCAATGGCTAGCGTGGAAGCTACACCGTTCTGGTTAGCGAAGCGTTACTGCTGCTCGCTGTGCTAGTGAGTAATCAGCCTTGTGCTGATAGCCGGGAAGAACGCCTTTCTTCACACTAAGCAATTATTGCCATGCAGAATTTTTACAATAAAGATGTTGACTCAAAAATGTTATCATAATTTAGCGTTTAGCAGGGCTGAGTAACCTTCTTCTTTCCGATCAACACCAGGCAATATAAAGTCTTGTTGGGCCAAGCATATTTCAGAGGTTAAAGACGCCAAAATAACAGGTCGTTGGCCGCAAAAGGTGCTCAATTGCTTTTTTTTTTGAAATTGTTACGTTAGAAGATAATTCTTACCCCATACCAGAACGTTGGTAATGTTTTGGACTTGGATAAATCAAACATATCAAGAAAGTACGTAACATGTTAGTACTGTAACCTACTTTGTTGTGGTATCAATTCCACCGAACATCCACTGTTGGGGCACTGGATGCCCTTGTGCACTTCCAGGTTTCCGTCGTGCGACGAGAGATTCGTCAATGGCCACGACGTGACCCGGTCCACCGATCTGACGGTTATTTCTTAGATATCTTCGGAGCAGACCTGCAACGTTATTAAAATATACCACTATTTAAACTAAACCTCAAAGGCGTAATAGAGAGTTGGACTAGAAATCCCTTGAAACCTTAGTAACATAACGATTGGGCAGTGGCGTAGACCAGAGCTACTCAAACTTTTTTTTATACAGCGTACCCGCAGCATACCGGCAGAGTTCTTATTGTCATTCGGCGTACCGGTCACACATTTCAAACGAAAAATAACTAGCAATAACAAGGCCAATATTAGTTTTCTGATGATCCTTATTTAGGTGAAACAGGCTGTTAAGGTTTCAGATATTAATAACTATATTTGATGAAATTAAACAAACTGTTTTTTGGAGAATTAAATTACGTTTAATCTAATCGAGTTCAATTCGTACCAGGTGGTGATTCATATTGCATTAGTATGAGAATGGCGAAGATTCCGACACCAAGATTGGCTCGTTTTGTTCTGGAGAATTCACTTCCATGACTCAAGACTCGTTCTGACGAGACTAGCCTTCAGATGAGGGAAACGATGGTCGTTTTTCCACTACTGTAAAACATCGCAGTTAACAGTGTGGAGTAGGTTATCGTTCAGCTCCCTCTTTCAGAATCTTTTTTTTTTTTGGTTTAATCCGAAATAAGTTTTCTCTTCTTTCGTGATGTTGACGGCATGGCAGAGTACAGTCCTATGTTAGCCGCATTTATGTCTTCGGACGAGTTACTCTGCTGATGTAGATCGGAACTACAACCGTCAAACTCCAAGTTGCTATTGGCTTTCTACAGCATTTTGTTCGAAAGTTCCTTTGTTAGCTGTATGGAAGCTTACCCTTACCCTTAACCAAGTGGTGGAGCGTCATGTCAAGCTTGTGACTGAAGCAAGAATCTGTTGTAGCTTTTGAAAGAAGGGATGGGCTGATTCATGAGAAGGTGCAATCTCGTCAACTTATGAAAGAATTCAACATTAAGAAGGAATTTCCACTAGATTGACATGTTCACCTTTTTAGTTGTTGAAGTCTCAATGTAGTACTGGTGGCCTAGCACATGCTGCAGTATGGATCATATCAATCTGTGTGCTGGTATTTCCGTGACAATGATTTAATGGCAGATCACAGTCTACCCATCACCAATTACAGTATATGCTGTATATGTCATGTTTTATGCACCTACACTTTGAACAGGTGTCCAGTTAGTAACCCCCACGTCGTGCAGTAAAGTTGTTACTTGCTACTGTGTACATGACATGAGCACTACTTTGTATTACCAGTCACACTACTGTACCGTTAGACCATGGTTGCCACTGCCAACATGCTCTCAATTACCCCTTGTATTCTTTACGTCATGTGTACCATATATTATGCATACTATGCTGTATATTTATTGCATATTCAATAAGCAAAAGTATCCAAGTCATCTGTAACCTGCATATGCATTTACCCATTATCTTGTGCTTGCGCTACCGTTTTTGTCCAAAACATGGTAAAATATACGTTTTTTGTCATAACTTTTTTTCTAGTGAGATTAAGGCAAAAAGTTTTCTTAGATCAGATAGAAACATTATGATTCTGCATCATTTGAAACCAAACTCATGTTCCTAGCACCAGCAGTTCGAAAGTTACAGCCGATTTGAGAATTTTGGGGGTACTCCCCCATAAAAGTGGGGGTAGCACGGCCAATAAGGGGTGCAACTCCCCAAAACCAGTTTTGTTATTGTTTTTTTGCCAATTTGTCAGGGATCTAGACCCCCCTTTTTTGAATTTAAAAAAAAAGTTTTTTTCACTTCACCCTACCCCTCAATCATACATCTCCCAATCGGTTTTCAACAAAAAAGTGCAGCGCAATAGCGTCGACAGGCTTTTATTTTAAAAAAGAAGTTTTACAATATCTAAGGAGGGGGGGGGGGTGCTAAAAGGAACCAAACTGCATGTTGCATTCTGTATACGGTAAAGTGGGCCTTAAGTTAAAAGCTTTTTTTTCAACCTCACCTGCTTGCGGCTCTTCTTGGCGTTTGTCATCGCATTACCTGAAATCTCCGTTAATGTTGATGCAAGATTTCTGTCGTTAAAAAGAAACCAATGAACACAACTGGCTGATGAAAAATACTGTAATATCGGATGTGACTCGTTGCTCAGAACAAAAACTGACATAAAGCAGAAAAGGATACACCATATTCGATGATAAATTAGAAATAGTTGACCACGCTAAATATCTTGGAGTAACTATTGACAATCAACTTTCGTTTAAACCCCACATCGATGATCTAAAATTGAAACTTGCTCGGTCCGTCGGCATCTTCTCTAAATTGAATTCTTTCATTCCTCCGAAAACCAGACTTCAATTATATCACTCGCTTGTGCATCCCCATATACAATATGCAATAACAATATGGGGTTCCACTTTTAAGACACATGTCGACAAACTCCAACCATTCCAAAACAAAGCAATAAAAATCGTTGCGGGAGGTAGATGGTCGGATCATGTGACTCCATATTTCAAACAACTAAATGTTCTTAAAATAAAAGATTTGTTCAAACTCAAAACTTCAAAATTAATGCATAAATATGAAAACAATTCACTACCATGTACTTTTTCTAATTATTTTGAAAAAGCAAAAAATGTTCACTTTTGCAATGCCAGAAATGCAATTGACAACCTTTGGATAATTATTATGTTCCCCAATACTCATCTTCAAAACTTCAACGTGATTTCAAATACAAAGGTGGGGAAATTTGGAACTCAATCCCATTGGAAATGAGAAAAAACTCACTTAACTCTTTTAAAAATCTTTATAAAAATTTACTACTATCGTATTACTAATGATGATGGCTTCAGGCCTATGTAGATCTCGTATTAGCTGATGCATTATATTGTGTTCATTCAAGCAACTATACCACAACTTATGTTTTAAATTGTTTTGCCTCGCTTAGAATTGCTTTTTTATGTTTAATTTGTTACCTTTTCTTTCGTTGAAGGTGGCTGCTTGACTAGAAGACCTTCCAGGTCACTTCGCAGCCACCTGTTGCAGTATCCAGGAATGGCCCGTTTCGGCGAGTCCGATTCGGCGAGTCCGATTCGACTAGTCCGATTCGGCGAGTTCCCTATTCGGCGAGAGCCTTTTTCGGCGAGTGCTCTATTCGGCGAGTTTTCGAAATTTTTAAAAGGAAATTATCGGGTACGGTAGCCTAATTGCAATTGCCGTTTTCACATCGTTTTAACGTCGCTAAACGTTGAAATCGTGCAGAAAGGAATAAAAATAAAATGTTTGAACTATTAAATTAAAATTCGTCATGTCAGTTCAGTTATTTTTATTTTTGACCATCATATCAAAAACAATACACGTCAACATAGCAAAGGTAGAAGCGACAAAACGCGAACGTTAAAACGTGCTTGAATTCGTCATGTCAGTTCAGTTGTTTTTATTTCTGATCATGATATCAAAAACAATTCACATAGCAAAGGTGTAGAAAAGGGTAGAAGCGACAAAACGCGAACGTTAAAACGTGCTTGTGACCGAAGTAAGTTATTGAGTTGAAAGAAATTTGGCAAGGTTGCATCACCTTCAGAAAAATTTAAGATATGAAGGAAAAATAAAACAAAGAAAATGTTACAAAAAAAATAATGTTTATGTCTATAAGTTAGTACTTTTGAATAGTTAAAATCATAGGCGCCTAACTATTTTTTTGGCCGTGGGGGCGAAAGCGTGTTTCATCAGCAGCAACGTAAATTCAGCGAAATGTCACGCAGATGGATGACGCAATTATGTCGTCACACTAGGATTGCTTTTATTGCCACACTCGGAGTTATCGCTACGTTCGACCTACCGTTAATTATTATAAACAAAGCTCGACCAAAACACATGCTATGCGTCTGCGTTGGCTAGCGGTTGATGGACTGCGACTCTTTAAGCTAAGCGCAACATAAAGTTTAGCAACGAACTAGATTTATTAGCATGAAACAAGAGACGAAAACGTTTACTAAAAGGTATACTGTAAATGGAATGAAAATACTAACTTGATCATATGCTTGAAAATATACCTGTGGAAAGTAAAATCATTCATGTTTACATCAATTCAACAGCACGTCACCTTTAATAAATTTAAAAGTTGCTGACATCCGTAAACAGCCCTTGAAAAATAGTTACAGAGAGACGTTTGATTACGTTTTCGACTTGGCATTGCTCCCTTTCACCACAATATCGCAACTTATCGCTGACCAGCTTTCAAGTTTCAACTCGCTGTAATACGCCCGTTTTCGTGTTGCAGATAAAACAAAAGATGCGCATATTCCCCGTCTTTGATCGGGTTTCTATGGCAACGGACGTGTGTGCGCCATGCAGTTTGCGCGAGTCCGTTGTTGTGTTGATTATGTCGCTTGTGCGACTGTGGGCAGTGCGGTTTATACCAGCCCTTGTTACGTTGGTTAGTGGTAACCTCGGGCCGAGACTTCAAGTTCATTTTCACAGCAACCGATTCACTGCCGCGACAATTCTCTGCAGAGGTTTCGACTTTCGAGAGCGACAGGGAGGCAGTTTGCAAGAAGTTAAACGCACGCTGCGTCAACGTAGCAAATTATGTTGTTTTTGGGTGCATTCAACATCTGATGACATTGAATCGACGCAAAATGGTAGATTTTTGCTAAGTCACAGGCAGCAAAATCAGTCATTTTTACATTGATTCAACGTCTGCAGACGTTAAATCAACGTAAAACTGACAGATTTTTTTTGTCTGGGGTGGGATTGTAGCATCGCTACTCGTTCTAGTGATTATTTACTGCGAAGCTGTTGCGGTTTGCATTTAAAAATGTTTTCCTGCTGCCGATCGCTAGTTCATCTATTGTTTTATGACTGTATTAATGCCGCATAAAAAGTTGCTCCCACGCGGAAATATGAGTGGGGGCCTGGCCCCCACGGCTTAGGCGCCTATGGTTAAAATGATTAGTTTGGATCAACAAATGTGTGACCTACACTCCTACAGCTTAGATTGAAAGGAAATTATCGGGTAGGCTACCGTAGCCTAGTTATCCCGACCAGCAAAAATTTGTTCCAAGAACCCAGTTAGCCTAACAGTTCATTTTTACATTGTAGTAACAGAATGAAAAGGCTAACCAAATGTGTGGGAAATCGTGTAGAAAAGGGTGCTTTTGCTGACTGGGATACGTTGAAACCGAGAAACATTCACAGAAGCCCTACGATACGATGCATTTTTAAGATAATGTATTCAGACGTTGAATCAATGATAAAGAAGAACATTAACTAATTTAGCGTTACAATTTTAATAAATTGAATATTTTGTATATCTTAATATATCCTACAGCAGGGGTCGGCAACCTACGGCCCGCGGGCCGGATCCGGCCCGCCAAGCAAAATTATCCGGCCCGCAGCATTTTTGCAAATTGTAGTTGGCGGGCCAAAACGAACATCCCATTATTTTATGCTGCCATTTGGTTTTACATAACAGAATTAAGATTACTAAATGTTATGTAAAACTTTCGCAATTTTTACTTTTCCATATTTATCCGTAACGCTCACTTGTAATCACGTAGCCTGTGTACTTATGCCGCAACAATGCTTAGTTAGGGCATTGTCGCCATTTTGAATTTCCTTGATATTCTTTCTCTGCGAACTGCATTTTAAAGAGAGCGACGTTGCAGGGCAGGCCTGACAGGTAGTTTGATAGATTTGAAGTTTCAAGAATTAGTTTGTTTGAAGGTTGATAATTTAGAAATATGTGTAGCTTAGGAAGCAGGAATTGGCCTTTTTAGTGACAGCCGGTCCAGACTTTTAAATTACTTTAATTTTTAGAGTTATAATTTACTACCAGTTCCATTTTTCCGTTTTTTTCAACAAGTGATTCTTGTCTTTGAAGAATTTGCTGCTTGTTAGAATCCACCAAGCATAGGAAATTATCACAAAGCGCCTTTGTACCCGCGACCTATCGATCACGGGTCGCTTTGTTATAGTAAACTAGGTTTGGGGCAAAATTTAGCTTAAGCTTGCAGAAGGTAGCATCAAGGTACTTGGCAGTTTCACCTTGAAGTCCGGTTATATTAGCCTATTTACTGCATGCTAGTTGCAGGCTACATGAGTTGCGTTAGTAATAGTCAATTAACCGTATATTTAACGGCAAGTTGAGAACACAACTTACTGATGACCACTTGCAAGATGTTATGATTCTTGCCTCATCCAACCTATCACCTGACCTTCAGAAACTTTCTAGCAGGAAACAACATCAAATATCACATTAATGTTGTGCTGTCAATAAATAAAGTACTTGGTGTTTTTCGTTACCAATTGTTACTAATTTTCTTTATATTAATCTATATAAGCCTATAGTAGCTAAATATGGAGATACTCTGATAAGAACGCCAATTTTAACAATATTATGAAAAGTAAAGAAAACGGAAGTGCAAATGGAAAACTTGTACGGCCCGTTGACATCTGCGCAGTTTTGTTTTGGCCCGCGACTGAAGAAAGGTTGCCGACCCCTGTCCTACAGGGTGCGGACAAAGTCCTTGGACTAAAATTAAATTTTAATTTACTATGTCCTTAAATAGATTTAGTAAGTGTTTGATAGTGCATATTTATTGTATCAAACCTTATCTTTCAGAATGTGATATCAGTTTATCATAATTGAGCTTTATTTTCAAGTATGAGTGATAAACGTGCAGCTATCATTCAGCTTCATCGAGCAGGCAAGACCAATTCAGATACAGTATAATAAAGCTTCTTGAAGCACCGAAATCAACGGTTTATCACACTGTTAGCAGGTTTAAAGAACTGAACAGTGCCGAAGATCGCCCCCGAAGTGGGAGACCACGAACTTCTCGTACCCCATAAGTCATTAATGCGGTTTGAGCCAGAATCCACCACAATCCCAAGAGATCCATGAGGAAAATGGCTCGCGAAATGGATGTGAATGAAAAAACGATCAGGAAGATCATTTAAAACCGATCTGAACTTGTCCCCCATCAAAATGCAAACTTGCCAACACCTCACAGACCTCCAAAAAGAAAAGAGACTCGCTCGAGCTAAAATTCTTCTGAACAAACTGAAGTCAGGTACGGACACGGGAGAGATCATTTTCTCAGAAGAAAAATTGTTCAATGTTGAAGCAATCTTTAACCGACTAAATGATCGTATCCTTGCTAAGTCTTCTGCAGACATTCCTGACTCCATGAAAAAAGTTTTCAGGCGCCAGAAACCGTCTTCTGTCATGGTGTGGGCCGCTGTCTCCAAAACCTGGAAGTCTCCCCCCATTTTTGTTCCACAAGGCGCTAAAGTTAACACCAATTCGTACATTGAGACAATTTTGACTCTTGCCCTTTCAGAGGCTAAGAAACACTTCAAAAGGAAGCCATTCACATTCCAACAAGACGGTGCACCATCCCACACGTCCAAGAAAACCAAGAAATGGTGCCAGAACCATTTTCCTCATTTCTGGAGCAAGGAAGTTTGGCCGCCCTCATCACCAGACCTGAATCCAATGGACTTTTGTGTTTGGTCCATTTTGGAGGCAGATGCCTGTGCTTCATCCCATGACTCAGTTGAGGCGTTGAAATGCTCTCTCAAAAAAGCATGGGGCAAAATACCCCAAGAAACCTTACGTAAAGCGGTAGGGAGTTTCGGAAGTAGGCTTGAGCGTGCTATTCAGGCCAGGGGGGGACATATTGAATAAAACTTTGTACGATTGTTAGTTACTGTCTTGGCAATACTCCGTTAAAATATTTTGCGATTTTATTCACTATTTACAGAAATATTACACTTTTAAGCAGTTCAAGGATTTTGTCTGCACCCTGTAGACTAAAATTTAGGCCATGAATGAAAATTTGAATAAAAGAATAGCTATTGTACTTGTAGAGCTCTTCAAATCGGGCAATTCAAGGAGTGATATTTGCAAGAACTTAAAAATTAACAGAATGTTGGTCTGGTAAAGGTAAAGGTCCCATACTCAGATACTGAGTATGGGATTTTGGGTATTGGGATTTTGGGTACTGAGTTTGGTCTGGAAAACTCTCAAAATGCACAAAGAAACTGGATATGTCAAAAATCGATCTGGCCAAGGTCACCCTCAAAGCGCCAGAACTTCAAAATTGATAAAAGCAAACAGAGAAAAGGTGCAAAGAAATCCCAAGAGATCCATTTAAAAACTAGCAAAGGAGGCGAACATGGCTTACTGAACCATGTTCACAGTTCACAAGAAGGATTTGAAGATGAGCCCATTCAAACATATGAAGAAACAGTTGCTAAATGCCAATACCATTGAGAAACGTCTCTCCAGAGCCAGAATTCTGCTCTCGCGCATTAAAGGAGGTACGCTGCCAAACCTTGCGTTCAGCGATAAGAAATTTTATGTCCAGAGCATCATTTTAACAGTCAAAATGATCGTGTTTGTTCAAGAGATGGTGACGTGGAACCCCGGGTAGTCACTCGAAGACAAGGGGCGGCATCAGTGATGGACTGATGGTGTGGGTCGCAGTCAACGAATCAGGAAGGGGTTCATTGATTTTTGTGGACCAAGGAGTGAAATTGAACCAAGAAACCTACCAAATGATATTCTTGTTGCCTTGGGCAAAGAAACACTTTAAAAAACGTAATTCGTCATTCCAACAAGATTCTACTCTTCACATGGAGCAAAGAGAACGCAAAACTGGCTTTCAGTCAATGTGCCGTTCTTCATTTCCAAGGAAGAATGGCCTCCTTCATCCCCAGTCCTGAAGACCCTAGATTTTGGCATCTGGTCTTACCTGGAGAGCAAGGTTTCGACTAAACACCACCAAATTTTGGAAGCACTGAAGGCCAATCTGAAAAAGGGATGTCCGACGTTTTTTTCGTAAACAGTTGTTCGTAAAACAATTGTTCATAAACAATTGTTCGTAAAACAATTGTTCGTAAAATTAATTCTTTGTAAAACAATTCTTCATAAAGCATTTCTTCGTGCATCTGCTTTGTCTTTTTACTTAGCATTGAGCACTTTTTGTAGTATTAATAGTTTTCATTGTTTTTTCATTTGAGAATTGATGTATACATACCAAGAAATGATTTACAAAGAATTGTTTTAGGAATTTAATTTGACGAACAACTGCTTACGAACAATTGTTTTACGAACAACTGTTTACGAACAATTGTTTACGAACAATTTGCCTATAACCGAAAAAAGTATGGACCAAAATTCCTCAAAGAGTAATTTGTGACTCTTGCAGGTCGTTTTCGAAGCGTCTCCGACTTGTTATCAACGCAAATGCCGGACACATTGAGTAAAACTTGTTTTTCCTAAATATTTATTTATTTGATAATATTATTATATGTTTATTACTCAAAAATTGTGTAGCATTTCTTAAATACAGTTGTTTGAAGTTGTAACGTTAAATATTGATGGCCCATTCACCCTCATGTATATGTCAAGTCTGAGCACTTAACTTTGATAACAATTTATATACCGTAAAGTAGATGACGTTCGAATGTGCTTCAATTAGTAAGCAGTTAAATGATGCTCGGACATGGATAACATTACCACAAACGTAAGTTAACCGAACTGGTCAAGTTTTGTTCAGAATGGACTTTCCACAAAGTAACATTACACACAAAAGTTCATATTGTCTTTACACACGATGGAACAAAATGAAAATGTCAACAGCAAATTTACCATGGTTAGGAAAAGCAGTATCATCAACTTCTTCTTTCACAGTCTTCAAGCATGGAGCAATTTTCATTTTTGCATAAAATGTTGGATCTATAAGTAAAATAAAATGTTTTCAAAAGTCAAATAGCTTAGTTTCATTATACTTTAGGCATTTAAAAAAATGCATACTATTATATGTCAAGTCTGAGCACTTAACTTTGATAACAATATATATATACAACACATCTTATCTGAAAAGTTAGGCATTAAAATCACAACAGTTGCTGTAATTTTTGTCATCGTAGTCCAAAGGTCTAAAACCCGGAGCACGTCTTTTAGTTGCTGACAGTTAGGTGTCTGCCAAAGGTATGCGCACACTGTAGGTAAGAATATTTAGATACGATGTACTGTGGAGCCCGGTCATTTAGGTGCTATTTCCAGTGAAATCTATTTCATTAGGTGCTTGATGGTAATACTACAGATAGTGGGGTACGCAGGATTTTCTCAACGGGGGAGGCATTCGAAATGCTTTTCAAATCATAAATGAATTAATAAAACGCTCATTTGCTAATTATAACCAGCAAGTTATATTGTATAAGATTAGCCTAACTAATAGCCTATCATACTCAGCTTGCACTGACGATGTTATTTTGCAACAGCTAGGTTGAAACTCATTTGGAGAGATTGTGCACCAGTCTTTAAAACTAAGTGGGTTCTACGTTCTAGGCTGTATTGTACTTGCTAGCTAGATAGTCTACTGGTCAAAAAGGTTACCTAGACCATCTGGCTAGTGGACCATCTATCTATGGTAGACCAACTTATAGATATACTTTCTGAGAACTGTCCATAAACCACCCCTTACAGGCAGGGTTACATTCACTTTCGCCTGAATGTTTAGCACCACTCCACTTTTTGATATATATATATATAACATCGATTTTATCTATTTCGTTTTGTGAAGAGTTCACCAATCACCATAGCTACTGCTGAACGTGGAGATTTAAGCTTATGTGAAACTTGCCAATAACTCATTTTTGAATTTTTATATATTCAGATTTTTTCATATTAGCAAGGTGTTAATTCTGTTTGTGGTGTGAATAAGTAGCAGGATGGCATCTTCAAGGAGAAAGTGTGAACACGCGTCCATGAGGGAGCACGTCTTTTAGGTGCAGACAGTTAGGCACCAGTCCAATAGACGCACACACTATGGTGTCAGGATATTTCAGTTTATAAAATGGAAAAAAAGCTTGGATGCTGACAACTGTAGAGTCTGTTACAAATTACACCAAATGTTTGTGTTAAAGTTGTTTTAGGGATGAAGATGATGTTTTGAGAAGAGCGCTGGAGTTGCGAGTGGAGGGTCGTAGAAAACAAGGAAGACCAAAGAAAACATGGAAAAAGCAAGTTGAGGAAGAAAGCAGCAAGGTGGGCTTGACAAGAGAGGACGCGTTAGACAGATCGATGTGGAGGCAGGGTGTGAAGACGATTGCGGCACTTGGAGGTGAATCCGGCCACCCTCGGTAACGGGGACATCACCGGATTAAAACTGGACTACTACTACTACATAAGTATAACAAATAAAACAATTTACTTTGGTTAGATCGAATCACCAAGCTTTCAACATGATTCAAAAGATGAGCGCCAATCAGTTCTTTGCAGTGGCTTTCACTTGTCTCTGTATAGCAACGAAAACAGCCTGGAAGCATTTGACACCTAGCAAATACATATGCATTGTGACAATGTGATATAAAGCAGCAGGAAGGCTTATAAAAGCAGACATTAAAACACATTTCAAGATGATTTTTTAAAAAAAATCTCAAAAAAACATATTATATAAAAACTTCATTAAAAATCATTTATATTTAACGAAAAACGAAAAACGGAAACTCCGATCAGCGACTTAGGTTTTGTTCTATTTTTTTCTCTCGATCTTTTCAGGGGGAAAATTTTAAAATGCTTGCGGAAACTGCGATCAGCGACTTCGGCTTTTTTTAATTTTTCTCTTGATCGTTTCAGGGTACGAACTGAGGGTACGAACTAAGTTGCACCCAAATAGCCAATATGCCATAAAATTTTGTAATCAACAAAAACAATTTTGAACCACTTACATATATTTAATTTCATCTTTTGGTAAGCATTCTCTAATAGCAAACAAATTGACTAAAGTAGACACATCAAGATTCTGCAATTCATCAATGGAATATTCTTCTTTCGATTTAAAACTGCAGTTATCCAATTGTTGTGAGACACTTTCATACTTTATCAACTGAAAATAAGAGCACTTAGTAAATAAGTATTTGAATAGTACTTCTTCAGCATGAAATTTTAAAAAAATAATAACACGATTAGGCAATAGCAGGATATAATTGTAAAACATACTAAAATATAGATGGATTCAGCGGAAACTAACCCTGGGTTAGAGGTTATCAAAACCTACGATAATACTGCAATTCTAACAAAATATGATAAACTTTTTATAAAATCAACAATATATACTTCATTAACTTGGCGTCTTCTATGAGCTGGTCGCCAGGAAGAAGTCAAATGTGATCCTTGAGCTGTTGCACTAATTCCTGGTGGTGAAGGAAAGATTGATGGACATGCACCAGGTTTCAAGTCAAGTCTTTTTGCATATCCCATTTTGAATTTAAAAAAATTTTTGAAGTCTGCTTCTTGAAAATGCAGACTACAAATTCTATGGTGTGGTTTTGGTCCACTCCATTGACTTGTGGTGTTGACAAATTTATTCCATTTCCTTTTTTGCGTACTATCTTTGGGAAACCCAAACATACCGACTTTATGCACTGCTGTCGTGTTACAGCCAAACACAACACAAGAGTCAGGCATAGTATTTGCTATGATGCAATATTGTTTCTGCAATAGTCAGACTATGATGCATTATTGATTTTATGGACATTTAATTTTTGGAAGTGGCTACAGTTACGGCGCCGTAAATACAGCCGTTCCATGCCTTTTTTTTAATCTTTACGTCGCTTTTACTGCGCATGGGCGCTGGTGCGTATTTTTTCTTCTTTCTCGAAAGAACAAATGAAAAAAAGTGCATAAATAACTTCTAAATTCAACCGCTTTTGCCAAGTGAATCTGTGGCGCGTGCGATCTTTGTCTGGCTCGTACTTCCAAAGATATGAGTTCGATACCACCAAGAGGTGTTTCTTTTTTTAAACTAAATTCGAATCCGAAGTGACTCAATCGTTAGGCTATGCATTTTTGTGGTCGTTCAGTTTAGTTTGTTTTTAGTTCTGACCATCACAACGAAAAAACAGTATATGACAAACATAGCAGAGGTCTAGAAAAAGGTAGAAGCGACAAAATGCGGACGTTATAGCGTGAATGATAGCAAAGCTGGACAATCAGATTTTTTTTACATTAATTGTTAAAGAAAAAAACTCACTAGCCTTTTTTTTCTCTTTGTTGTTAATTTATAAAAATTTTATTAAAGGTGTTACGACCGTGCCATATTTTGAACTTTCGTCCTGCTTTGGTATCATGCACGCTAGCCTATAACGTCCGCGTTTTGTCGCTTCTACCTTACTCTGCTACAGTATGTTTGTCATATACTGTTTTTCGTTGTGATGGTCAGAACTAAAAACAAACTAAACTGAACGGCCACAAAAATGCGTAGCCTAACGATTGAGTCACTTCGCGTTCGAATTTAGTTTAAAAAAAGAAACACCTCTTGGTGGTATCGAACTCATATTCTTAGGAGTATGAGCTAGACCAAGATCGCACGCGCCACAGATTCACTTGGCAAAAGCGGTTGAATTTAGAAGTTATATATGCACTTTTTTCATTTGTTATTTCGAGAAAGAAGAAAAAATACGCACCAGCGCACATGCGCCGTAAAAATTATAAAAAAAGGCATGGAATGGCTGTATTTACGGCGCCGTAAATGTAGCCACTTCCTTAATTTTTAGCAAGATGCTATTACATTTATACTACCGTACCTCACCTTTCTCGTAACATTGCTACTTTTACTCAACGAAATCCGGAACGAAATATTCTAGAAACTTAAAAAAACGTGTAAAACTATCCTGCAAAACTTCTTAGAACGCAATGCCAACGCGTCCAAACTTTGCAATCCTCCAAAGTTTTTCTCGCGCTTTTTCAAAGTGAACAGCAAAGTTTTTGCTTACCAGGTCTAAATATATAAGTTGGAATCAAGAACTATTTACGCCTGGAGAATAGCTAGATTTGTACAAAATGAGAAAGGAATTTAATTGTGGTCATTTTAGCGGAAAAATTTTCAAAATCGATAAAGAACTTGCGGAGAAGGGACAATTCAAAGAAACCTCGATTTAGCCTAGCTAGTAGCTACAGTATAAAGGCCTCGGAATGGCCCGTTTTGGTGAGTCCGATCCCTTAACGGGGGATTTTTTCAATTTTTTTTTTAAATTATCGGTTACGGTAGCCTAATTATCATTGCCGTTTTAGGGTTAGGGGTTAGAGGTTAGGAACTCACCAAATCGGACTCACCGAATTGGACTCACCAAATAGTAGCAGACCCTAAAAGCCTACCAGTGAATTCGGCAGCCATTAGGCTATGTTATTTGCATATTCTGAGTTGGATCGCTCATAGATAGCCACTTTTGTTATTGAATTTTGAAGACAAAGTAAAGAGAAGTCACAAGAAATGTTTTTGGCCTTTTTATATTCCACCCAACTGTAGTCAACCTTCATTTTCACTCAAACAAGTTCAAACCCTACCCAGGCTTGGTGCTGCAATCACCGACTCAAAAGAATGTTGTTTATGGTTACCAAATCAAACTTTTAAAGAATTGAATCTGGACTGTTCATTGTACTGTAGCCTATGTTACAACCCCGTTTTTGTTTAATTTTGTTGGCCAATAGTTTGTAGTTCTGCGCAATTTTGAATTTAGAGGAATGGAATCAGCTTGGTCTGACTAATTTTATAATTTTTGCCTAATTTTTATATTTTATGACGCAACAACACAATTTTTGAAAATTTGACCTTTCGAGCTGTTCCTTCTCGAGCTGTTTTTTCTATTTTTGTTTCCCCATGTTACAGTAGGCCTAATTGATGTCTTAATTAGGCTACTTGATCCACTGCAACAGACCTCATTTTGTTTTCAAAGCTGCATTTTAATTGCGTAGCATTTTAACCTTTGAATTCATTTGTTTTAATACCACCGTTTTAAACTGAAATTAAATGATTAGCCTAAAGTTTGTCTGAATAAAAAGTGGTACGTATGATACATTAACTACAGATAGGCTAATATTCACTACCGGGTAACTACCTTAGGCCTATCTTTGTTTTTTTTTCTACAAGAAGTGGTGCGGTCACGCTGAACCGGTTTCCTTAATTTTTTATCTTGCGGGGGGGGGGGGGGGGTCTTCTGTAACATCACAATTCATTTTTTAACTTGCCTATGAAGACTCAAAGTAAAAAGTTCAGGAAACTTGTAATTTTTTTAATTTCTTTTCAATTGTATTTTTAATTGTTGGCGCAAACACGTAGTGAACGGCAAACTGGAAAAATAACTAAAACGTAATTTACCGATGCTTGACATTTGTCACATTAAGAACAGGGAAGCAGCTGACCCGATGACTGATATAGTCTTTCGCTGCTTCCTGTATGTTGTGGTACCTAGATGGCTATGGTGCTATTCTATTCATGTTGTGTATAATCGTACTTTGCTATTGTTGCAACAGACGAAATAAAAGTTTTCTCTCCCTTTCTCCCTCTCCAGCCCGCGAAAAAAAGACTGTTGATAAATTGCTGGAGCTCTTGTCAATAGTGACGTAATTCTCGAGCAGTGTTTCCAGTTTTGGTCATTTTGAAAAAAAATAAATGAAACATTGGACTTTGGGCCTTGCCAGCGCCATTGAAAACAATTTTTTTTTAATGTATTCTTGAATGTTCAGTTTACGCATTTTAATGCTTAATTCCCGTTTGAAAATTTCATTTAGTATGCCTTTTAGACGAATCGCCTGTTGCGTGTTGACTGTAGGCTATGCAAGGGATTGGTCAGTCCACCACTCCATAATGATGGTCAGAAATAAAAAACAACTGAACTGAACTGAACTCCTCTAGCAATAATTGTTACTTTGCAATCTACCAGAGGTAGGCAGTAGCGCGCTACTTTTTTAGTAAAAGTAGCGGTAGTGGCGCTACTTTTTAGTTGGAGTAGCGGCTGCAGTAACGGCGCTATTTTATGTCCAAAAGTAGCGGGATAGGAACTGCTTTTTTTCAGTTGCACTTCCGCTACCCGCTACTTTTTAATTTAAAGTGAAATAAAGACTCGTTTTTTTGACAACACTGGCGTGGTCGGTCAAGCACAGGGGTTGACTGTACCAGCGCCGGAAGCGGGGGGACGGATGCCCCCTGCCCTCAATTTTTTTGCAGATGGAGGGGTAGGGGGGGGCAATGGGGCCCTTTTAAAGTCATGTAAGCTACTGCACATTTTGCAATATAACAATTTCTGCTATTCGCTTTTAGCCTATAGTCAAGTGGGGTAAAAAAAATAATGGGGTTATTGGGGTAAAAAAAACACTTACCATCTCACATTTAAAATGAGTAGATATTCACTTTTTTAGTGTCTGTTTAAGTGGTCTTTGGAGATTACTTTGAGGGGTAGAGGAAAAAGATTGGATTTGACAAAGAAGAGCTATGTTAAATAGAGTAAATATGGCCAGCGAAGGGTGCAAAAAAAGGTTCGGAGGAGTTTATTAAAGGTTTTTGCTAAATTTTAGTGATAGGTAGTATGAATGTTTTAACCCTATTTTCTGTGGGGGGGGGGGGTCGGTGGGAACTTGGTACTTTTCAAAGCAATATCATTAAAGAACTACGCGATCCACAGCTTTAAATTTCTTGACTTTTCCTAAAAATTATTCAAGTATTTATTCCGCTTTAAATGACGTTGCTATTGTCTATAGTTTTAGAGATATGGCATGATTTTCATAACATACTCTGATATTTTAGCTAGCTACTAGCTAGCCCTTTTGTTTTCAAATTATACGGATTAATAGGATTACTGAGCGCCGCCGTGCGTGGAACTGCGACGCAGATATCTCATGAGTTGGCTTTGTTGTAAAGCATTCAACCGTAGTCATTCCGCCTTTTGTTTGCAAACTCGAGTTTTGAGTTGCTTTGATTAATCTTTTAATTACATCTGAGTTGCTTTGAAATTATCAGAGAGCATCCGATAAGCTATACTGAAAAAAATGTAATTTTAAGTTGTTTTCTATGGCGAATACATTTTGTTTCTAACTTATAACAAGAAGCAGTAGGAAAATTCTTGCCAAAACTCTGTTTATCTCATAAAACAAACAGACTGATGTGGTAAGTTTCTTGATTTCTTGTCGGAAAGCAAGGAGTGCGTTCTTGACCCGCCAAAAAAGTTTTGCATGTACCTGTACACTTATATTCACATGAATATTTATGAATGTTGTGAAAATGTTTTATGAAAACGAGAGATTGATGGATACTGAAAAGAACTTGACACAGACTATCTAAACTGCTTGGCTTTTGTGGAAAAACACGCGCAGCTAAACTGCTGTGCTTTGACAAGCATTGTGCATATTGTATCATCACTGAATCTTTACCTAAATGGTAATTTTGCAGTTGCTTGAGAGATTACAAAATTATTTTTTTATACGAGGATTGAAAAGTTTTGATATAACTCAGCAGAAACACTATTAGGACCAACTCAATAATTTCAAAGTTTTCATTCAAATGTTGGTCTTCAAAAGCTTATTTTCACAAAACGGTGTAGGCCTACATCTTTTTCTCAATCAATTTAGACGTTTGTCTCATTTGGAGCAAAGTTGTTTATTGGGTTGAAAGAATCTGAAATCAATGCCTCGTTTGTGTAACGTATCGTAACGTAATCTATCAGTCAGCGCTTTTGTGCCTTTTTGTTTTCGAATACATTTCCGTGACAAAAGATTGGCTTTTGTAATAACGCCATCAACGATAGAGTTATATTCTCTGACTGCATCTCAAACGCTATGCCATACTCAGCAATTTTTCTAAAGCATTGTTACACAAAATGCATATCTGACAATAGAAGGGAAATATGTTGAATTGAATTATATTTTATACGGATCGTTTTCCTTGTCCTTGAAAAAAAGAAAGAACGATTTTTATCGTTTGGCATAAAAATATGTATATTGAGGTTCACCTTGGTTTGCATAATGAAAATCACCCCAAAGAATTGCTTGAAGTGATTTTCGCAGCTATTTGATCCTTCGCGATGATATCAATTATAGTTTCTATCAGATGAAACCTGTTTAAATTATTTTTTTAAAACTATCTTCATTCAAGAATATAATACTTTGTAAATATAGCTTACTTCATTTTTGCGTTTTTACTTCGATTTTTGGACGAAGCTACACTCACCTGGCTCTCCACCACCTGCCCTGAAATTTGATCTAGTCTCAAACGAAAGAAGAAGACAAGCAAGACTTTACACAAAACAAGTTATTTGCAACGTGAGTTGATTGACCATAGTAGCCTAAATGGACCAAAAAGCTGTGGCCAAAACTTGATTACTTTTTATCAAAATGTTTGCACATTGGAAACAGCAATCACTTTGTTTCAAATCAGCAAATCACTTTTTGTCATTGGTTCAACGTCTGCAGACGTCTAATCTAATATACGACAAAATTGGTTTCCTGGGTCTTCGGTTCGGAAAAACATCATTATGATGTATTGTGACGTGGTCTATCAGCCAGCAGTAGTTTATGCGTCTTTTGTTTTTGGATGTGTGTCAATTACAAAAGATGGTTTTTGCAGTAACGCCATCAACCGCAAACTGCATCTAAAATGCTATTTCAAAATTTGAACAGAAAGAAATCTTCTAATGCGTAATAAATAACTTGACACAAAATGCATGTCCAACAAATCAGAAAAAAAATGTAGAAAACGTTCTTTTGCAAATCTAGTTAACAACATGAAAAAAAACACTTCAATCATTTTGACACAAACGTGCATTTTTAAAATATCAATAACCTTCAATTTTGCCCAAGAAAAAAGTCAACACTTTAGTGATTTTTTGTTTTTTTACGACAATAGCACTCGGCCTGAAAAAGAATTTTTTTCTATTTTTCGTATCGTTATGCCACGACTTTGAGTTTGTCATGCAGAACGGGAGTTCCATTTGGCAAACGACCTGTTCTATAGCCTACCAACACGATTTGACTAAACCATTATTATCACTACATTTTGTCACAACTGTTTGCAAAATTGTTTCATTCAAAGTGATCATTGTTGGTAAGTATTGAAACATTTCACTTTGGAATGCATCGTGACATAGTTTATCAGTAAGGAGTTTTAGACGCTCTTTGTTTTTGGAGTGCATGGTGGCCTAAAATGGAACAAGCTCCTATCGAAGCAAGTCCACTACCTTTGGATAGGTTGTTGTTCAAATACCACGTGACACCATAGGCTACCTTACTTTTCTGTATTCAACCGCTACCCAGACAGCAAATCAGACACTTTTTACATCGATTCAACGTCTTCAGACGTTGAAATAATGTTAAAAACGAATAAATAGCTTCCTGAGATGTGCTGTGAAATACAAAGTGTTTCTTGATCATGCATAATCAAATTCGACAGTGTGAATGTGAAAAAAAATTTGCTTGATTTAGTTCCAATATCAAGTAATGACAGTACGTTTGAAAAAGTGTAGACTATACACATGTGGCTCAAAAAGAACTTGAAATAGTTTTTTTGTGGTGATTTTGTCTCATTCTCTGCAAATGTTGAAACAAAGCAAATTTTTTTTACAATGCCTCCGGCAAAACAACAAGCAAACGCGAGTCGGACGCCAATTACGATTTCATTGAAGCGTGGACGACGTCTCCGCGTAAGAGATTAAAATCTACACAATGGAATTAACCCGTCACACTCAATTATAAGTTAATTACGAAGCAATTTCTCAAGTCAAATAAAAAAAATATGACCAACCATCAAATTATTTGATTTTTCAAGTTGCGCTGTTGAACAAATTGCAAAAGAGTTTCGATGTTATGTTGTCAGATAAATTATCTACACCATGTGAAAATTTGATTGATCTATCTTGCGTAGTTTTTGAGTTACACGAGCTCAAAGTGATAGTGTCGAACCGACCCCCCCGTCCGCAAGTCAACTGGCCAAAATACGTCACAGGAAAAAGGGTTAACGTTATATTGTGAGTACTATGTTGTGAGGCTACTAGATGCAACAAAGACTGGGGCCTCCAAATGTTTGTGTAAATTATTATTGAAGTGTTTTTTTTTTACGCCAATAAAATTCGTTGATTTGGGGTAAAAAAAAACAGTGCATTTTATGGAATGTTTTGGCTTTGTATTGGTGTTATGTCAACTGCCAAGCAGTATATCACCAAAAAATACAAAAACAAACTTCTGGATGCATCAGTGCCAATGTATGCATGTGTTATGCACAATCAATTGATGTTTTCTGGAGTTGGGGGTCCGAGCTTAAGGTTAGTGTTGCGGGTTAATCGATCAATAGCGCAGATTGAGAGTACAGAGTGATCCATTGATTGATAGTGCACAACACATAGCCTACAATCATACATACACCATGGCCACCTACAGATACGGCCTGATTTGTCACATTTTGCAGAAATTTCCAGGTTTTTCTAACTTTGGGCGAACGTTTAAATAAATTTTTCTAAAATTTAGATTTTTACGCTTTCTTTATTCTTTTCCCCAGATGACACAATAGGTTTTAACATCCTCACATGTTGAAAAACAAAGAAAATTTGATTTTGTAGATTTTAGTCAGACTGTTAATTTTCAATAACAGTCTGATTTTGCGTTTTTTAACTTACTTTTTCTCATTTGCTTCTGCTTCCCCAAGGCAACAAAAAAGTTTTTTGTCATTAGGAAACCGCAAAAAGTAAAAACATCACAAAAAATGTCAGTCAAGCACTAGCAGTAGCTGTAATCAAAATCTGCAAAATGTGACAAATCAGGCCGCATCTCCAGGTGGCCATGCATACACAAACTGTTGTTTTATTTCCTGTCTGTTGTATTTTAGTTGTATGTTCATTCACAAACTGCTGGTTGATTTTTTAGGATTCACAATCCGCAAAATTTAATCGCCCACTTGCATGTTCAAACCAGAGCTGCAGATAAAATTCAGGATGGCGTGCATAAGTATACTAGACACAATTTTTTGTCTTGCTGCTGTTTTTATTACAGTAATGAGACTTTGCGATTTCACAATGTGTATTTTAATAAAAAGTACATACAAAATTGTGGGCAAAATCGTTTACATCATCATCATGACCCATCCGGTCAGTTTCGAGTATGGGTTCAGCATCTCTCACAGTCCTTGATATATGAGTTACACAAAGCTTCTTTCCTCTGGTGGAGAATCATTTATATTACATATGAAATCAATAGCAAAACATATGAAATCAAAATTATAATAATAAAGAAGAAGAAGCTGCTATACTAACAGGTGTTTTTTTTTACCCCATGAAAATTTTTTTTTACCCCAAAGCTGGGATAAAAAAAAATTCAGGTATTTTGGGCATAATTTCCAAACCAGTTAATAGATTTAAAAAATTTCATTGGGGGATGATAGACATACATGGTCTGCATATTGTGACCAACTTTAGTGGTCATACTTGATAAGCTAAAAAATCTAGGACAACATTTCTGAAAAAAAAATTTTTTTACCCCACTTGACTAATTATAATCTTTCATTTTTGCCTCAAAATAATATTTACGGCACAAAATTTTGCAACACAGTACAGGCCTTAAAACTCTTTCCTTTTTGGCAGCCATCGTGGCCTACCGGGAGCTCCTTTTTGGCGCCCAAATCTGCGTGCTTGGAGGACAAAATACAAAATAAAAATAACGATAGCACAAGTAAATAGAATTAAACTTGCAACAATGCTAAAATGATCACTTAGCGTTGTTGAATTCTGGGCCTGGGCGACGTCATACAATAGAATCGCTGCACTACGCAATAACTGCTTTATTGGGATTGTAATCCAGTACTGCGGAACCATCTAACGACACTCGCACGAGTGTCTCCAATGTGGCTGATTTTAAAGAAGTTTGCCACTCCCCTAGAATTCTGTTTAGCAACGAAAAATAACGTTCGACATGTGTTGACGATGAGGGCAAGGTAATAAAATAAGTATTTCAATGATGTGAAGGACATTACTAAAAGAAGCATAATTTTTGCAAATATGATCAAAAAATGTTTTCCCCTCGGATGTCAACTAATAACCTAGTTCTCCTTTTTAACAACGGTTCAATGTCCGACAACATTGAATCGACATAAAAACGACAATATTGCCAGCCGATGTAAATTAGCACTTCGGATTAACACTCTGTCAAAATAAACGCCGGAATTACAAACAAGACTAACAGCGCTGGTGATCGCAGATGGAATGGATATTGGATAGCCTATATTCCATCAATAACAAATATTCCCGCAAAATGCAACAGTGGCGATTATGACGCGCTGACCTAATTTTGCGTCACTCTTTGATACTACATATTTTTGACAGTTAATCCACGGTCATTCTATTGCAAAATTAAATAATTGGCTAGAAGAGACCGGCGGCCAAACTTGGCCGATTGAAGAGGTAGCACCGGCGGCAGGGATGGAGGAACCACGTGGGCCTCGTGGGCCTGGGCCCACCTACTTTATTTTCTGGGTGGGCCTGGCCCACCCACTTTTAAAAGCCAACTTACAATACTGATGACAAATCGCATTACGACCAGTGATGTACGCGCATACAAAATATATTGACGCCGTCAGCGCAAACGCAAACGTTCGAAAAACCATACGCGGTATGCGTCAACGTAACTTGTAAAAAAAAGTTGGCGGCGTCAGCGCATACACTAGCGTAAACTAATTTTGTTTGCTAGGTGTCAAACATTCACACGGTATAAACCACTCGAAACAAACAAGTTTTATTTTGAATTTCCACGAAGAAACACAAGCATCTGAAAGTGTTCATCTGACATTTTGCTGTGTTTTGATTCCAATATGTGATCTTTGCCCATTGAAAACATTCTTTCAACTGCAGCGCTGGAAGGTACCGGTATTGGCGTGTTGTAGCGAAAAAATACATTAAAAAGTATGCGTTGACGCTATGCGCTAAACAACCGCGAAAATTTTACGGCGTAGCCTCAAGCGCAAACTATCCAAAAAAATGTGGCCGCAAGCGCTAGCGTAAACAAAAAGTCCAGGCCGCAAGTCTGCGGCGTAGAATTTGCGGCGTATAGGCTACGTACATCTCTGATTACGACACACAAATCGAAAACAAACCAAACCCAAAAAACACACCAAATCGAAAAAAAATAAACCAAACGGTTGCAAATAAACCAGATTTGGTTTTAAAAAGACTAAAATGGTAACACTGGTCTTCGGAACCCAACATAACCTCCATCGTCGCTGGGGTACTCTCTGCGGATGAAAGAGGCAATGCAGGATGGCAGCATGACTCTGTTCGACTTGCCCAGAACTTCTCCATCCAACAGCCACTCCAGCACGTGCCTATAAGCGACCAGCCTGAATTGCCTGGGAGATATAAACGCAACCAGCTCTTGAAAGGCTGTTGAAAAGTAAAAGTAAAGCTCAAGTAAACTCACTCATTTGACAACTTTCCATCGCGTCCTCTGGGCTTGCCACCTTTTTCCCAATTCTTCCTATCAACCCTGAAGAAAGTTTTTAGGACTGCTGGATTGACCATTGCATGGAAGTCGTCCAACACAGTGATGCAAGAGGTGCTCTCCGCCATGCCGTTAAGCACCTTTACACACTGCTCGATTTCGTGGTTCGAATGTCACATAACATTGGTTAAGACGTACCGTACTACGTCAGATGGGCCTATGACAGCTTTGGTCTGTCCCTTAACCAACAATTTCAATGGATATAAGTCAACAAACATGGCTTATTTTTTTCAAACTCGAGATTGCAAAGAGCCTATAGACTACTACCTGCTTTCACATAAAAAGCACGTGCAACAAGATCGAAGCAGCGAAAAAAAAAACTCCTTCCTCTAGGACAGTGGTCGGCAACCTGCGGCTCCGGAGCCGCATGCGGCTCTTTAGCTCCTCTGAAGTGGCTCCCTCCAGATTTGACATGATTTGGTAGCCTATAGCCTATGCGTTCGACTGTAATAATGACAAAAAAACGGCATCAAAACGTTGTTTACTAGTTGTGCAAGATAATGCAGCAATGAGCCAACTCTGATCGAGTGATACTCTGTCAGAAAATAATAGACTTTTTTTTACAATTTTTGTTATTCAAGTTTTGACTTTATCAGGTCAGTTTACAGCTTTTGGCGTGAACATTGAACAGCATACCCTTTTTTATCAGTAGCCATGCACAAATAAAAAAGAGAAAAGTTTTAGGCGAAAACAGAGATGTTACTCAGCATAGACAATTGGACATAAACATGAACTTTGCATTCAATGTAAATGATGTTGGCATATCTGCATGCTTATGTGGGAAAAAATCCCAAAATAAACGATTTCAAAAGGCACTGTCAGAACAGCCATAGAACATTAATTTTGCTGTAGCTTACATCATTTTGGAGATTAGTTAAAGTAGGCAGTATTGGAACTTATGCGAAGATCGGAGCAGAGGAAGGAAGCTTTCAATAAATGGATGATAGCCCCATGCCACACCAATGCTGCTAGTTTTGTGGCAGCTTGTAGCGCCAGAGAGCTATGTCTCTGACGTCACGTTCACGTCATTAAAATTGTTCTAGAAGAGACTGGCCTTCGAGCACATACCGCAAACTGTGTTGTACGTCTCGAGAATTCAATTCAGTAATCAACCTTTTGTAAAGCGCTATGCCGAATTCCAACCATGGTTCATCGTTATGTAGATTTGCAGTCGTGTTGCGTTGTATGATCGTGTGTAAAACTTGCTATTCCAAACTAGAACCTTTCTTAAAGAAGCTTAAATCATGATTTAAAATCAGTATGAAAAATCAAGATATCAGAATCAGGATATCAGTATGTTACAGTATACTAGATGTCAGATATCAACGTATCAGTTTTATGGTCCTGTCGCTACTGCTTCTACTTCTGCTGCCGCTAGTACAACGTTTGCATCAGTTTAGTATTATGTTCAGAGTCTGTATGTTATGATTTTGGTGCAGCAGCTATGATCTCTAACTCAAAACCGTTAATAATGTAGAAGCGACAATACTTTTTGTCCAGTTTTCGGTGGAGGAACGTTAACCATTCGGGTGTTTTCTTTTTTCGCTTTTGTGTTACTGGACCGAAGATTACTCGAAGATTAAAATCATAAACAAATATACTTGTGAGCAAGCACTACTCGTTTGGATTTAAGTCAGTGGATATACAGCAGCAAAGTCGACATCGTGTCCTATCATTCCTTGCCGACTTCGCCCAGGAATGTCGCCATCCCACTGATGGCTACGTATGAGCGTGTATGCTGAAAAGCAGCGTCCGCTACACAGCTCAATAGATTGTTAAGCGAGGAAAGCCGTACACAGATAGAGATGACGGCATAAAAAAGAATTGTTCGGTGGCAAAGAAACTGTGGTCTGATCTACTTGAAACACGTAGGCTATATTACGTTTTGTGGCTCTCAGTAGTCAGCTGGTCATATCTGACAAAATATGTAACAGAATCGCTCTTTTGTTAAACAAGGTTGCCGACCACTGCTCTAGAACAAACACAAATGAAGGACTTGCAAAAGCGATGGTCGCTTCTGTCTGACTCCAACTGACGTCATAATCCCCGTGTTGCGCAATGCAATCCGCCATTGCAGGAACGTGGCCAAAAATACAAGCGCGTGGAAAACCATGGTTTTGATAATTTTTATTGAGATAAATATAGCTTTAAAAAGTAAGGGCGAGGTTGGTATTTACAGATTAAACATGCTCTTTCAGATAAAGTGCGGTCGTGGGTCAAAGTCATCGTGCAGTTGCACTTTAAGGACTTGCTCCTGTACGAAAAAGAGGCGTCCACAATTGCTTTTTCCTTCCGCACCGACGTTTCACGGGATGGTGCCAACACACCAAAAAATTCATTTTTGAAGTCCTGACTGGTGTTGGTGTCACTCTTCTCGGTATCAACCTGGCTTGATGTCTCCAGTCTCCCGCAACAGTCGAATTACATCTGTCTTGACTTTTTTTCGCAGTGCGTCAGCATCATCCGTGAAAACGTAGTGCAGAAATTGTAGCCACGACGTCTTGAAGGAGGGGTAAAGACATGATGTCATAACGCATTTCCTGTCGTTGAAGCACTTGTTGAATCCTTTCTTCACCCCTTCAAGGACTTTCGCTCTCAACTTCTCACAGGTCACAAGATCACTGATCTCGGCCAATTTCACGGTTAAAATAAAAATATGGTTTTAGGTAAAATGAAGTGTTCGCAGCAACGACAGTGGTGTGATGTTGAATAGGAATTGATATCATGCTCAAATAATAAGTTATTTAATCTAAATTCCTGTACCTATCAGTTATCAATTCCTATTCAACATCACACCACTGTCGTTGCTGCGAACATTTCATTTTACTTAAAACGATACACTGTACAAGTGTACATAGTATTTTGTATTATAATATGTATAGCCTAATAATATGCCGTATGTTTATTGTTTATTCTTAAATGCTCGTGTTGTTGATTTTTCTTTTTTATATTAGTTGTAAGGTTCAGTCGTCCCCGCATGGTTTCATCAACTGGCACACCTCCAGTTGCTTTAGGTAGGCTATGTGGAGCCAACTAGTTCTTCCAACTAATTCATCTACTTTAAACTGTTAGGTTTGGTGGCCGTGCTTATTTACTTTCGTGTACGTAACCTAATCTGCATCGCATGCGTTTTAAACTTTTGTAGTTTTGCCATCTTTTCCTTTTGTTGGTTTTGTTCCCGTTCACTATTTGTAACTTTATCATTGCTGTTGTTTTCCGACAAAGAAAAATAAATTGAATTAAATTGAAAATGAACATTATCGATACCTTGATCGCAGGATCGCAGCTCCACATCAGAAAACGAGATTCCCAAAAGACCGAAACTTTGCAACCAAACCGATTATTTTATAGGCTATGGGCTATAAAATATAGCTGCTTGACCAGGGGCGCCGGAACGATTTTTGACTGGGGGGGGGGCAAGATTACGAAAAAAGGGCACTTTTTGTTACTAAAAGGTCAATTTTTTTTCAAGTGTTAAGATAAGATATAGCGACAATGCCAATCTATCAGCTCACTATGTATTGAGTAATGATACAAATGTCCGGTATACAAAGAAGGGCATCATGCTATGTTATAATGATGTAACCTACTGTCAAGCCTTAAAGCAGCCTGCGGCCATGGCCGCTAAGTAGTGCTGGAATGACCGCCGGTCAGGGATGGAGGAACCATTTTAAAAGTAGGTGGGCCCAGAGACGCAGCAGTCAAAGTCAATCCAATTTCTGGGGGGCTTCGCCTCCCAGACTACCCTTAGCATTGCTGTATTCCAAATGTTTTATGGGCTATCATTTATACATTGAGTTTTCATGATTGCCTTTCGTACCAACAAGCGAAAAGTTTCTATTTTTAAAACATTTACAAAAGGCCACACGTAGGCTACGTGTCGAAAACGTTTGAGATTATTTCAATTATGTTATATTTTTTGTGTGTAATAAAGTATGTTAAACCCGTTAAGGTTACTATGTTTTATTTCTCTATGCTTTATAGTGCTGTACAAAATATGGCGATGAACACACAAATAAAAAAGAAACAATAGGCCTACACACACAGTTATAATACCACTTGGGATAAATAATCTGCAGCATTATACTGCGCATATGTAACAGCCGCAGCACCAATATGCAAATATAATACTGGCATCAACAATGCACAGCTAATTACCACTAAGTTTCAATACCAGGAGTACCGGTACTGGTATATACAGTACACATATTTAACAGTTAGCAAAGTTATCCCGGACCGGATAACGAAGAAGCTTCAAGATCAAGTGGCGCTGGTTCGACTCTCGGGGTGTGCGCTTGAGCAACCCACGTTAAGGACTGCTCTCCATTCAGCGGCATCTAATGAGTGGAATAGTTCCACGGCAACAAGACTTCAACAATCGGAAACTTCACTCTGTCAATCTCGGTGACCGGGCCTGCGTCAGTGATTCAAAGCCTCTACAAGTATGCGAAACTGCCAGGATTAAGCTCTTCAAGAAGCTTTCCCAGTCCGAGAGTAAAGATTCAAGCAATCAATCAAGTAACAGCCTGCAGTATTATGTGCATACACAACAGCTGCACTACCATTATACAAATATAATAGGCCTACTGGTATCAAACAACAACAACAAGGTTCCTTCAACTGTCACCATATAGGTGACTGCTACTGTATTACACTTCCTAAAGAAGTTAATAATACGATCATTGAAAGCAATAAATTCTTAGCAAATTGAGGTGAGATCAACCTGATCGATCAAGTTTTTATGAATGTGTTCAACTGTTCATCCTATGGTTCAAGTGCTTTTGGGTTAATCTGCTTTTTAAGTAATTTTTCACCAGTCTGTGGCACGAAAAAGACCTTTTTGCAGTAGGCCTATGGTATGGTAATGCTACGGTATACCGTAGCATTAAACATAGGGATTTTCAGGTAAAACTGTATCAGTTTGATAGATTTATGTAAATTTTTTATCTATTTTAACAGCTTGAGTTCGTTTTCGAGAGAATTAACATCAATATCCTCATCTAGCCTGGTTTAAGTGCCTGCTTTTAGAGACAAAGTTGCTGAATCCTCTATCCTTGCTGCAACTAAAATTACTTTCTCTTTATCACAAAAAACTGCAGGTTATCTTGGTCAAATCTTTCGCAACCTTTTCAAAAATATTTGGTTTTTTCTTTCAGTTTATTTCTGCTTCAATTTGGTTTATTCTGGCCTTTTTTTTAGCTTCATCTAGATTATTTTTTTAAAAACCTAGATGTCAACACTGCCAAAGACAGTCCCAATGAATGCTAAAGCGTTATCGCATGATAGTCGACTGTACCATGTCCTACAATACAATACAAAATGCTTTCGATATAACGAAGTTTGGCTGTTGTAATCTACGAAACTAGCCTTCGTCGATGGGCTTCCCAAACCACTCCTGGCACACAGGCATGAACAACTAAATTTGTATAGTGCTGGCTGAGAGATGCGTCTTCATTATGGATGCCTTATAAATTTGCGCATTCACTAGCAACCAAGCCTATCTTGGCTAGTTTGGTCTCCACTAAGCTCGACTCCAACTGACGTCATATCACTAGGTGGCGTTGACGAGTTTGCTACTTCCAGGTAGCGTGAGAGAGAAGCGCTAGAGAGCGTGGGGAAAGGGTCGGTTTCTCGGCTGTGGGCCTCAATTGTAAGGAAGTGAGTTTTTCACCAGGTACCGGATGTCTTGGCAATAGATTCTAGCCAATGTTAATTCGATCGTGCAGTTGCACTAGGCTTTTCGAATACCGAGTTAAAACATCTGTTCATTAAATAGGCTACAACACCCCCATTCCTTCCAGTGCTGCGGTGGAGAGACTTTTCTCTGTTGGAAAAGATGTGCTTAAGCCAAAGCGGGCAGGACTTAATGACTCTCATTTTGAAATGCTCGTGCTTTTGAAAGGTGCGTAGGCCTAACAATAAATTTCCCTTAGAATGTGTTTTCTATAACGTCGTTAAAATGACTGTGTAAACGAATGATAACATTCGTTTTCAAGGTCATTTTTGCGTCACTATAGGGCAGGGCCGTAGCCAGACCGCAGAGCAAGGGGGGTCAACTTCTTGTTAGGAGGGGCCGAAAAAATTTAAATGATTTTGGCATATTAACCTCTTAAATACCGGTATCCACAAAAATTGCAATATATCAGATTAGTGTTAAGACCAACACTGGTCTCTTATTTTATCCGCTAGTTAAATCACGGCAACCATATTACAATGACCAACATAACACAGCAATTGTTGACTTGTTGTATAAATAGCGGTAGGCTACTTGTTACGAGCAAAAACTTTAACTGGCTCCAAGAAGCTAGTGCCGAGGATTTTGATATATATGATTACATTCCGCCTATACACCCGTGAGCTGGTCTATTGCAATTACAGTCGCGGATGTTTGGATGCAAACCGTCTCACAAACAAGTCTGAATCGATAGATTTCGATACAGAATGTTCAAAGGCCAAAAGCACCAAGTTTGCCTGCCTTGGTTGTAACATGCTCCATCTAGTGCAGCGGTTCTCAACCAGAGGGCCATGGCTCACTGGTGGGCCATAGAAGTATTTTGAGGTGGGCCACAGACATATTTAAAAAATTGAAAGATTTATTGAAACATTTTGTTTCATTTTTGTCACTATAGTCAATTTTACACTTGTGTGTTTGTTTAGTTACAATGAATGATGCTGCTGTTTTTAGCTACAAAGTGGCAATCATCATTTTAATAAATATTGCAACATACAGTTTTACATCAACTCAGTTTTTACAACACTTTATGATGTAATAGACTAGTTTGTGATTAAGCCATCTTCATAAGCGGTAGCTTTGTTGAACTTCTGCAGATCCACCTTTTAGTAGGCTACGTGCAGCATTTTATTTTGTGGATTATGTTGGGGAGGAATTGACAATACTTGAAGCTTTAAGTTTGAAGAAAATTACATTTAGTATGTAAGCTACATCGATTTCCCTTGCTCGTCGCGCACTGGACCCCGACCACCTCCTCCACAGTACATTCCAGCGCCTACATGGAGAACAGCAGCGACTGAAATCAAGACGCCCATTTGCACCCGCCGCACGACAGCTTCTGAACAACGTTGAAGATCTTGGAATAAGTGCGGCACACTGAACGAACTACACATGGAACACAGAGTGGCAAAACAACACCTCCCGACCCCGTGATTTCCTACCCGACGTCGATCCCCACCCTCCGGAAATGTCCCTCGCAAGACTTGCGTGGGTCCGGCTTAACCGCCTACCAACCGGCGTCGGTCGCTTTCGTTCCGACATGTGCAGATGGGGCCTGGCTCCCTCACCGGGATGCGAGTGTGGTGCCACAGACCAGACAGTAGACCATGTCGTCCATGACTGCCCAATCCATCAACCACCACATGGAACGCTTGGACTGAAGGCCCTGGATGATGAGACTGTCGAGTGGCTGATGACCTCATGCCCAAACATATAGTCCGGAAGAAGACAGCTCATACGACGAAGAAGAATCGATTTTTGATAACAGAGAAGAAAAAGGACAATGTGTATTATGTTGTAAAGTTCTTAGTCATCATTCATTGAGGCCATCAAAACTGATACTTCACCTGGAAAAGGTTGATCCAAATTACAAGGATGAAGATGTAAACTTTTTTTTTAACGAAAAGAAGATAGTGTGAAGGGTCAGCGCCTGGATTCAACAAGGGGATTCCAGCAACATTCCAAAGGCAATGTTCTGCTGCTTTTTGTTTATAAACCTTTTGTAATTTTTTTCTTACATAAAAACTGAATGGGCCACAGAACTTTTATGCAAACAAAAATGGGCCACGAAAGAAAAAAGGTTGAGAACCACTGGTCTAGTGGGAGCGTCAACCCTTGTTAACACTGAGAATCCACTCACAAACGGCAGTGCTAGATCCAAATGTAGCAATATCTGCTGCAAGGTTGAACACTTCACAGATCAGAAAGCTAGAAACAAAATTTATTTACACTGATTGGATTGAAGAGAAAAAATAAACACTGCTTAAAAGATTGCAGCGGCTGCGGTCTCTTTTGGTTGATTGCAAATTAATGATGACATATTTGCTGATATAAATTTTATTAAAGTTGTTAAAATCCTTGATACTGTAGTGGGTGATATACAAAATCTTCGGGCCAAGTCGTATTGTACAAGACCAAGCCTAAGGTACATGAATGTCATCAAAACCTCATCTTCAAAACAAAGTGAACGAACTGCAACAGGTGCTTCTGAAAATGTTTGTGTAGGGATTGTGCCATAGCGCTTTGGCCCATGCCAGTAACTAATGCCTTTACTTTTACTCTTCAAAAGGTTCAACACTGCACACCATGCATTTGTAGATGGAAATCCTGTATATGATTTCACATCATCATCATCATTGAACAAATTTGCGCAGCCAAACCTTTGTTGAAATAGTTGCTTTAATAAGATCATGTGGGATTCCTTTAAATTCACAATCTTTGAATCTTGTGTTTTGCATCGCTTGCAGTTCTCCACATCAGAATTTGGTATGTTAGATAATGATTGAACATTCTTTGCAGGTTTTGTTTTTGGTACTAAAACAACACGCTTTGCAGGAGGTTTTCTAGTTTTTGTAGATATTCGAAGATGACCCATGGCAATGGTAGGATCAGGGTGTTTTTTTGTTGGCTTCTTATCTGGAAAATGCTTAGAACAAATTCTAGTGTCATTGTTTGGTTTCCAATCTCCTTTTCCTAACATTTTCGTTCGTTTCACGTTGTTGGTCCATCTCCTCCTGGCTTCCTTGTTCTTTCTCACCTTAGGAAATGGAAACAGTTGAAATGGTGGTGAACATAAACAGTTATAATCCCCATAACAACAATTATGCAATGGACACATCAGCTTCTTCCATTTATTTAACTTAAAACCACTATTGTGACAACCAATCACACAACACGTTCGTAAAGACATTTGTAGAACTAAAGTTTTCTTTCATAAAGCTGAAAAAATAAACAATTTTGTTTGTTTCTATATTACAACTACATGATACCGTAAGAAATCCGGAAAGCAACAGAAATCCTAGCAGCAAGCCTAATTACTTCACTTTTAAAGAGTGACTTGACTTTCTTGTAGTTGCGGATCCAGGGGAAGGGGGAAATCATCCCACCAAAACACCAAAAAGAAACTTTAATCACGGTGTATTTGTAATGTCGGTTTCATGTAGACCTACACATCACTGTGTTAGGCAGAAATCGCCACCCTAAGACTGCTTGCTGGATCAGCCCCTGCTTTCTTATATTCTAGTCTAAGCTTCCTCGCCTAAACGTGACAAGCACATCAACCACCTTTTACAGAAATATAAAAAACTGATAACTAAGCAATAACAAAAACTTTCCATTGAAACTCCACTTGACTACATGAATGCATGTTAAAGATCAGACGAAAACTCACATCTACTCCGAGTTTGCAAGCACAACTTAAAGTGCCCCTGACAGGTTGGACCCAAGTATAGTAACTTTTGTAAGCATTTTCTAGCGCAGAATTATGCTTAGCGAACTTTTTAATCTTAACCTCGAAGCTCGACTGGTAAGGGCGAAATTTATACAAAACGACAGTTTCACAGCGCCACCACAGGCGAAACTCAATATTTCACTGCTCTGGGACGACTTTGGTGGTGTTACGTCATCGTGGGTGGGCGTCGTTAGCGACGAATAAAACAAATGCTTTCTAGATGTAATTGGTGGATCACAGTTTGGTCGGAGTTGGTACAAGCGGTTGCTTTTTTCGAATATTTTTTCTTTTTTGCAGTTTAATAAAGCTGTACTGGATACGTTCCTACAAAACCTAAAATATACTTGAAGTAAAAAATGAAGAAATCGTACGAATCATCATTCATATTTATTTCATCAACACTATTCATAAATAAATAAAAGTTCTCTCTCTCTCTCATAATGTGCCTTCAGTTGGCCATTGAAAACCGGTGTAATAGCCATCTGGACTTTAAAATTGTTTCGGATTTGCCAAACAATGCATGATGGCAGCACAATCCGATTGTTGCTTCCGAGAGTACCACCTTGTAGTATCCACTCCAATACATGCCTGTAAGCGACTAATTACCGATACTGCCTGCAAGGAAATAAAAGCACTTTGTTTAGTGTGCATTCTTTAGCGTTTAGGGTATTTTTAGCCTAATGTAGCATCCTTACTCTTTCGATAGGTCTCCGTTTTCTCCTTTCGGTTTATTGCTTTTTCTCCAGTTCTTCCTGCTCCTCATAAAAAAAGTCCTCAGAACTGTAGGATGTAAGTGTGCCTCAAAATGGGTCAAATTGGTAACACAGCTAGATGGGTCTTTCTTCAAAAGTGCTTTCGTCTGTGGCACTTCATGGCAACATACACATTCATTGGGCTGGGACATAGACTCGCACTTGTGGCAAACGCACCACCTACAGTTCCCAGCACGCCACACATTGCTAAGAAGATCCAAATCGGGTTTGTGGTGTTAACAAAATCATCTCCATTGAAGTAAAGAGAACATATACGACTAGTTTTGTATGGTCCATCCCACTTTCGAAGACTTGAAGAAAACTTTGACTATTTTCTTCTCAGCACCTTGTTTTGTTTGAAAGCATGAAAAGATAGCACATGTCTTTGTCAATGACTCTGTCATATAAACAGCAATTTCCAGGCATTACCTCAACCATAAATTAAGGGTACTGTTTGTGAGATACTGCTGTTACACTGCAAATGGCTATAGCCAGATTAGGACAAACAAAAAAATTATCCAAATTGTAGCCCTACAAGAGTTTAGAAAAACTGCAATTTCAATTGAATTGAGATGCTTGTTTTGTTTGTCGTATCCAGGCTTACACCTGGTGATTGAAGATTTAGATTAAGTGGACGGGAAGGCAAGGAAGCCTTCCACGGAAGGTAAATTGATACACCCGGAAGGTAATTTGATACAGTAAAACTAATACAGAAATCCCCTTTGACAGCAAAGTAATAAATGAAAATTTAATGTGGTTGGCGTACTTGGGTGCAAAGATGACTGTTGAGGCCAAAATGTGAAGATGGAAGAGATTTCTGAGATGGAATGGTAGAAAATCTCAGGATGGAAGATGGAAAAAACGTCTTCCATTCCATCCCCTGCATAACTGTTAGCATGGCATGTTACTAACCTATATTTAGGCACGCCTGCATAATTTAGGATGGGCCAAAATTGGGTGTTTTTCAAATTTATCTTTCAATCGCTTCAATAAATCGGTAAAAGTTGCCATTTTCTATATGGTTAACGATGGCAGAAAAAATGTTTTGAATAAAAAAGTTTTTAGGGTCCCGCAAACGCCCCAAAGTGTCCCAATTTTGTTAAATTTCGCAAAAAAAACGACTTAAAACGCCAATTACACCATTTAAATTATCGCCAATCGTTCTTATACTTGACAAATATATGGAGCAACTTGATACACAACATGTAAAAAAAATTGATTAACATGGCTCAAATACTTAGTGAGATATTCATGTTTAAAATTTTGAAAATTTCAACCACATGGTGGCGCTATAATTTTATATTTCCTTTAACAACTGATGACACACTGAAGCCACCGACACATACAAGGTATCAATGGAAAGGTAATTAGCACGGCTAAGCGATTGTGTATTGAAGTTGGTCATGATAATGTTTGATGACGTCATTATGACGTAATATATTGGAAATTGAGCATATGAACGATTCATTTGCCTTTTACAGTATATCGAATTCTTAAAGTACAACTTTTAATTAGTGATATTTTCTTCCCAGTTTAAAGTAACATTTTCTTTTGGATGCAGGTAATCGGAAGTACGTGGTTTGTAATTATACACTTATACAGACAGTAATTGATACTAATGCACAACACTATAAGCCAGAAATCAGCCATTTTTGGTTACTCGTTCAGATGCAGTAGCTGCAGATCGTTGGAATTTTCTAACTGCATCAATCACTTTATATGTTGCTTGTAGCTGCTTTTCATTTTTTGGCTTTGTAGGACCATGAAGAGATGTTGCCATGCCAAGTGCTCTTTCGGCACAATCATTTACCACTGACAGATTCTTGACAACAGATACGGTATATTGATAGTTTGGTGATTCAGGCCATTTAAACGCTGACAGTTTTAGCAACTTTTCATTGAAATGTAGAAGATCAAAAAGTCCATGTGTCGGCCGCAACAAAATCTTTCAATTACTTATTGGAAAATGAAGAGCATTGTGGCATCTCCTGACTTTTTTGAAGAGGTTTTCCTTTGTATTTCACCAAACCTGAGCGCATTGCTTCTTTGGTTGAGTTATCCACTGATGTATCGAAAAGAGCAAGACCTACCAGCCGTTCACTCAAGTACCAAGTGTAACCAAGTGTGATCTTGAATCTTACCTAGAGCAGGTTGGACAATCTTTAAAAACTCATAGGGCAATATTCCTTTAGAAGAAATCTGCAGTGCTAGTGCTTTGATGAAAGCCAAGTCATTTGAGGGAGCTTTGGAAGCAAACATGCATGTTAGCCACGCTTTGGCATAGTAAACGCTGTAGAATGTTGCCAAACTCCGAAAGGAGTCTATGTCATGGGCAAAATGTGGCTTAAGCATTGCTAACTTCATAACGTAGAGAACTTTAGACATCCATCTTGCATGATGGTAGGCAGACGGTACCCGCAGCTTAAATGGCATATATTTTCGTGGAAGAATAGCCTACCACCAAGATACACGCAGTGCTGTATTCGAGGGTATACGGCGGTATACGCAGTATACCCTCTGCTTTTTCGAGCAATTATAGTATAGGCCTACCCTCTGGTTTTCCAAAGAGAATGCGTATGCTATCCTTGCTGGTTCTTGACAACTAGGCCTACTACAGAATTCTAAAATGGTGCCAATTAACGCGAATCAATTCATTCAGAGCATTGTGAGCAGAATGCAAATGAGACTTTGCTATTGCTGACACTGACAATGGTCAGCTAATGGTTGATATTGCTAACTTGCAACCTGAAAAATGACAGCTATTTCGATTTTACCTTGTTCGACAGCAGAATGTGAACGTGGTTTCAGTTTAATGAACAATATTATCACAAGTTTAAAAGCATCTTTGCTCACTGATAATGTGAGCTGTTGGATGTTTATTAATTGCAATTTGCAATGAACCACCTGTGGCTCAATTTACTGATAAAAATATGTAAGATCCTGGCTGCTAAACCACCGATCAGCTAAGGAGACTACATCCCAAATTTGTAAAGAGGATAAAGATTAGATTCCTCTCGGCAGGCTGTTTGGAATGTTTTCATAGAAAAATAAACAATTTTGTAGGCCTTCCTCTCGTCCAACTTTGATGTTGATAATTCAAGTTATGGTACAATAAAAGTTAGTTCAGTTCAGTTGTTTTTATTTCTGACCATCATATCAAAACAATACACGTCAGCATAGCAAAGGTCGAGAAATTTTGCAAGTTGTGTATTTATCAGTGACGATCGGTGAGGGAAAGCAAGGAAAGCAGTGCTTACCTGAGCGAATGTCAATGCGTTCAATCTCTAGACTGACTGGTCATACGCACAGAATAGTCTCTCGTCACGGTACACAGCACAGCATCATAAAGGCGAAAAGATTGTTGCTGTTTTTTGATGTCTCTTCGCCATGTAGCCTACTTTAGCCTACTAGCTTTCATAGTCATGCCTTTGCCCTTTTTACAGCGTTGATATAACGTTACTTCGCCAATGAACGTTTAGGTGCGGATGCAACATTTAGTTCGTTAAGCTTCTATACGCAGGAGGCAAACTTATCCAGCTTTTTGTACAAATTGCTTGCGGTTGTAATGTTTAGGCCTAAGTGTTCGTGTTTGTAGTGTAGGCCTAACTGAATATCTGAGAATGAACATCATGATGAATTAAATATTTAGACAACTATTATTCCATGTCTAACACTGGATTTTGGTCCTGCAACGTTAAAATTAAGATTGTTCATGACTTCTAAGCATTAAATGGATGTATGATCACGACATAGGCGAAGCACAATTTGACAGATTTTTATTTTTGATTTGTTTTGGAAATGCTCTCAGAGCGCACCAAATTGGAAGTGTTTTTCAAATATTTGGCTGCCAGGCTGCAAACTTGGGGTGTAAGAACTTGCTTTTTCTTGGTTCCCGTTGTCTTGCTTGTTTTTGCCGACAAATCCCCCACATAGGTTTGGTCCAGATCTTCTCCACTTTCTTCTGAAGAAGTAACTTACTGGATTGCAACAAATCTTGCGGAAGTGGTGTATCTAAAGCATCTTTAAGTTTACGTTTTACACCTTGATCTTGTCTCGTTTTCTTTCTTTTTATTTGCTCTTGAATATCTTAAGAACTCAAAGTAGCTTTTCGATTTTTACCCCGGATTGCTTCAAGATAATTCCAGTCTTCCATTTTCTTAGGGTTGGTAGACGTTCTCAAATCGTCTTCTACGTTTTTCTTAACAACCCATAGCGTATCTTGCAGATCATCTAAAAATTTCTTTCTGTTTTCTCTTTCTTTTCCTTCTCTGTGTTTGCATTTATTCATTTTTCATACCGGTCTGTCAACTTCTTGACCATGTAAGTTATAGCATCTGTGGTTTTTAGCAAAGGTGATTCGTCAATTAGCCATAGTTTTTTTTTTTAATACATTGTATTTGATTAATTGCAGAAAGGCAATTTTAAATAGTGTGATGTCATAGTGACGTCATCAAATATTAGTTTGGCCAAGTTTAATACATGATCGCTTAGCCTTGCTAATTACCTTTCCATTGATACCTTGAATCTGTCGCTAGCTTCGGTGTGTCGCCGGTTACTAAAGTAAATATAAAACTACAGCGCCATCATGTGGTTGAAATTTTCAATATTCAAGCATCTTCTCCACATGAATATCTCACAAGGTATTTGAGCCATGTTCATCAAATTTTTTTAATATGCTGCGCATCCAGTTGCTTCATACGCGTATCAAATATGAGGAAGATTAGTGGTAATTTAGAAAGTCTTATTGGCATTTTATGTCGTTTGTTTTGCGAAATTTGACAAAACTGGGACACTTTGGGGCGTTTGCAAGACCCTTAAAAGTTTTTTGATCAAAAAAAATTGTTTACCATCGTTAATCATATAGAAAATGGCAACTTTTTCCAATTTATTGGAACGAAATTCCAAAGTCGTTTTTTTTGGCCCACCGTAATGCATATGCCCATGAAACATAACCTTGCACACTGCATGAAACTACAGCATGTAGCCTATCTGTGATATTTCTGTAATTTATTTGCAGCTGCTGAATGACTGTTCAAACTATGGTATAAACTTATAGGCTACGATTCTGCGAATGGTAGCATATAGACCTATCGACGTGCATTTTCTTTTGTTTTGACATTTTTTTTGTCCCTACTGTTTTCTTATTTTTGCTATTTATACAGGTCGGCATACAAACCAGAGTTGCCAGATAGGGAGGGGAAGATCAGAACCTACGATCATGGTGGGAGCCACGATCCAACCCCTTTTTCAAATATAAATTATTCTTTATGCTATTTTTAACGTCATTATATATTTTATGCTTGGATAACTTTTCCACAATCCTTTAGTCAAAATTGCACTGAAAATGAAGGTGCCATAAGGATTTATAGTTTTTGTGTTAAAAAAGTAAATTTTTTTGACTGCATGTGTTTTAAAATAACTCATTTATTACTGTTTAATGACGCCATTGCTGACGTCATCATTTTTCGGAGTCAGTACACAATGAATTGGATTCTCCTAATTATATTGAATCTGTTGACACATAAATCACCTTTTTACAATAAGAATTAAGGAAGTTATGACGTTTTCAAATCTCGTAAAAACAACTTCCTATTAAAAACAATGCATGTTCATATTGTTCAAGCATTGAAAAAATCGCTTCAAGTACCTTTTAAATCGCGATTTTTGCAAATGAAGACGATGTCCGATCAAGCTCAAACTTTCAGGAATGTTGTTTTATGACCATTCGCAAGAAAAAAAGTTTGCAGCAATGAAATCGGAGAAAAAGTCCAAATTTCGACCCACCCTACTCTACAACTACCGGTATGCAAAACTACCAGGAATTCAAGGCTTTGTCAGTCCGAGGATAAACAATTAACATTCAAAAACCAACCAAATCAAAAACTAAACCAAAAATGAGCCTTGTCGCTAAAAGACCTTCGCAGTTGTAGTTGTGGAGCGACAATAAATGAAACCTTAACGCCATTGAAATTACTGGTCACTGTTCATTAGGGGATTGTGATCCAAAAGCTCGTGACAGACAGTGAAACCACAACATTAGGCTAAAACAAATCGCTCTATCTACACTTGTGAAATACTGTAATGATCATGCATTCATGCTGCTAAAAGCGAAACTTATTCTACTCTATTACACAAACTACTTCACCACAAGGAAGTTTTATTCAGCTCCACATAGACTTCTGTACATGTACTGCGTTTTTCATCAACACCAAATACACCGTCATGAGATCAATCCTGTTGAAAATCCATTTCAAGCAGCAAATTCCTATTCAAACGATTGGGCAGCTGCATCTGCAAAACTTCTTACACAGCAAGATCACTTCTCCACGTCATCTTCGCTCGATGTCTCTCCTTCATCCTCCTCTTCCTCATCATCTTCGTCATCACTGCTATCCTCATCTGCGCTAAACGTTCCTTCGGGCAGCTTATACAGACGAATCACAGGCTTGTTTGGATCCTGAGATGCAGACAATATTGCAAACTATGTCGGTCTAGCTTTCTAAGCCAGGTCACAAGATCGTATAATTTTAACAGTCAAGTTTTAGAGTTAAACAAAAGAAAACTAACCACAAGAGCGACGTCTAACCTTGAGCAGAAGATATTTTCCTTCCGGTTGTTTCATACAAAGATCAATGACGCAACGAAGTATTCCCCATGCGTTGGACACAGACAGATTAATCTGCGAAGCAAATTCCTTTGGTACGAACTGCTGCGTGCCAATGATGATATGCTTGGAAGAATCCTGAATATTGTAGCGAGAGACATAGCCCATCTTCAAGTACTCGGATCTGGAAAAGCAAACAAAACAACTGTGCTATGAGGCTTACATGACAATCCACACTGGTCGAGTGCGAACGTGGAAACGCAGAACCAAAGAGGAAAAGAACATATATCACCGTGTTATGTAGGACGTAGGTGGCAGTGCATCTAGTCGTGACGGTTACAATAACACAGCAGTTTACAAGCCGAGTTTATGACAAAATCGAATGCACTTGATCATTTCCATTGGCAACGTGTGGTCAAAAGTAGTGGTAGCACAGGAATTTAATCTCTTACCCAGCCAGAAGAGCACACATGGTCCACTTAGCTAGCTTGCAGCTATTGTTCTTTAGCTCTGTTGCCAAAACAGAGCCTCGCTGTGAATCCAACTTGCGTCTCCATTCTACTCCATTACAACAACGGAAATCCCATTCATTGAGAGTCTAAAAAAATTGAAACTGGACTTAGATTGGGGTAAAGTATGAAACTAAATTTTACAACCGTAGGCCCAAAGCGCGAGTGCTTGGACACCAATACCTCTGTAAAAATCCAAAACTATCGTTTTACTCGTGATACAAAAGCCAAAAGCAACTGAGTTATTTCATTGCTATCAATTATAAATGCATGTATTTCTTTCACCTTGACATTGATGAAGCTGGAGTCCGATGTTGCGGTGTTCATCACTGCGTCATGCTCGCTCCTGGCCACCAACTCGATATTGTTACCAAGGTTCCACTTGCGGTAACGATAACCAACCGAAGCAACGTTCCCAGTTGAGCTTTCTGCACATGTCCACGATTAAGGTTTGCACAGTAAACTTCGAGTACAACAGTGTTGGGAGCGTTTAATAATAGTTTAGCCACAACAGAAAAATCTACCCTAGGTATTTGTACCCAGATTATGAACTGGAGCAGCGTGGTCCAAATGATTTTTCCGCTGGCTAAAAGCTGTTAAACGCGGGTCAACGTATTCTAAAAAGGAAGCTATCCAGAGTGACATTTTTGATCTGACATAAATTGTGGACGTTATATGCAAAGTATCTAAGATGCTCAAGCAAACCGACAAAAATATCAGACGCTGTGCCAAGTGAATACAAGTGACAGCAGTCTATTCAAGTCACAACCTTGTACGAATGGGTTGGGGTTGGCAAACTTAAACTTGTCGCCGCCCTTGAGAACTTGCTGTGAGAAGTTGTGATTAATGTATGTGGCCTCCATTGAAAGATTATGTGGCGCGTTCAGGCCCTCATCCTGCAATAAAGTCCGACAGTTAAACACATAAAACCACAAGTTGTATCGTTAAGCTAGTGATAAACTTGTAAGTTTTTCGTCATGACTAGGGAACTGTGTTCAGAAAGCTAGTGCAATTCGCTATTACCACAGCGAAAACAGGTGGTTAGTATCTGCAATGTCTACATCGTGAAGTTGTAAGTTTCTGTTGTGAGTTCGAGACTAAGTTTGACATATACGGCATCATCATTATCATAATCCATCGTCGGTTTGTTCCCCACTAGTGGGGGTAGCCGATTGTTTCCGCGCAGCAATTGTTTTAATCCATTTTCTCCATTTCACCCTGTCCCTTGCATCTTCCTCCTTCAGTCCGACTTTTTTAAATTCATCCTTCACTTGTTGTTTCCACGTTCTTCTTGGACGACCGCGTTTCCTCTTCCCATCCACCTTTAGATCTAGTGCCTTTCTAAGAAAACCTCCTTCCTCCCTCCTTATCACATGTTAGAGCTCGACCGATATATCGGTCAGCCGATATGTATCGGCCGATATCAGGTGTAGCCGATATATCGTATCGGCTATTTTTCGCCGATAAACATCGGCCAGCAAAAGCACACTCAAAACCATCCATGCATGCCTTTAGAAGAAACACAAGTTTCTCAAACGTGCTTACATAGCACAAACAATTGCTGTGAGAATAAAATTTCCCGCCCATTCTAGTGCGATCATCTAGAAAATGTTAATACTGTATCCCTTAGCTTCAATTCAAGCAGGAGAAATTTCGAGTTTTACGTTGCTTCAACGATTGATGACATTGAATCAATGTAACAAAGGTGAATTTTTCGCTAAGAATCGTTGGGAGTGCGGGTGTACTTCTACACTAACCACGCACAGCTTATTTCAAGTCTTACGTCACAATGCCTGGCTTTGATCTCCGAGTGATATTGATAAGGCAACATTCGTTACAAAATGAGATCATACGAGTAGGCTATCGCAGCAAGATGCCGCAAAATTTGTCAAGTTTTGGTATTACAGTAAGAAAGAAAAGGTCCAGGGAAAATTAACTTTTGTTCACATGACACGCAAAAATAAACCTGAAGAAAAAATCCTAGTGAAACTTTGCACAGAAGAAAATAGTAGCGTCATTGTAGAAGTTGCAAAAATAAACCCAAAGAAAAAAGCCTAGTGAAACTTTGCACAGAAGAAAATAGTAGCGTCATTATAGAAGTTTTCCGATTCGTGCCCAGAGCATTGTGACGCAAGAAGCCACACGACCTCTTTCGGTGGAAGTTATGCGGCGTAATTAAGCAAGCAACCACCTGCGCCGAGTCCCGGGCGGGTGGGCCGCGCCCGCCGGACATTTCAGGAATTAAAAAAAAAAAAAATTCAATTTTAAGTCCAAAAATTTCTGTAACCATCTGCCACCTTCTAATACTAGCCTACTTACCTTATTCGCAAGGTTTTGTCGCCATATGATAGGCCCTACTAGACCTACTAATTAAGCGATTAGTTTTCGTCAATTATTGCCATGTTACATTCATGCAACGTTAAACAACGTTGATTCGTCGTTAAACGAGCAAAAGTGTCCAGCCGTGCCGTTTGTCTCCACTCTGCCACTCGTAAGCCCAGTGCTATAAATCAAGTAAATTGTGCAAACCTGTGAGGAACGTAATTCGCAGCAAAAGTCTGACCGCAATTTCCACTGCTGTTACATCGTTTTAACATCGCCAGATGTTAAATCGGTGTAAAAACTGTAGCATTGTTCTTCAAAGGAGTAATTTTCTCTCAAACGACGTCATCAATTAACTCTGCTGCTAAAATGCTCTATGTTGTCGTCTCAACCATCACAGTTGCGTCTGTTACGTCACTGATATTAAACTGTGCACTACTGAACAGTGCACACGTGTTGGTTTGGCCGGATGAAACCGTTGGTTGTCACTCATTAGTTGCAATTCAGCTCCTTCGTTAACTGTTCTATTGTAGATTCAATGTAAGCTCGGTTCAATAGCGCAGTTTATCGCTAGATATTTGCAATTTATAATAGTGGGAACTAGGAAGCCTAGATCTTGGACCTTGGTGGCAGGAAAACAACAGTGGAGTTCTACATTATTATTGGTGATCACGACGTGACGTGACAGTATGTGTTCGCCCGCCCAGCTATTTTGAAAACTCGGCGCCTATGACAGCAACCAATGCATAAACTTTCTTGGACTGGTTTGTTGCTTAATAACCTTGTTGGTAACAAATTTTTCGTAATTGATATATATCGGCCGATATATATCGGTATCGGCCTAAAAATTTCATAAATATCGGTATCGGCCTGAAAAAGTGATATCGGTCGAGCTCTATCACATGTCCATACCATCTTACTCCATTTGCCCTTGCCATTACGTCTATACATCGGTTTAAAATTCACATGTCGATTTTGCAAAATTTGCGTAGCAATTCCGGTTTCTTAACAAGACTGCAAACTAAACTACAATCTCCAAGCAACTGGAAAGTTCGACTTGATCTTGCTTTAATAAGCTTGGACAATTCTATTGTTTTGGGTTATAAGTAATCCCAGGGTTTATTAAATAACATTTTTTGAAAATGAAACGTTATCTTTCATAGCAGCAACATCTTTCAATTAAAATGATTACCGGAAGACCAAATCATTTTCACCCGCAAACATTCACATATTTTGTAAATAACACAATCACATCGTACATGCCAAACGGTTCCATACATTACAACCAACAATGCTGTGAATCCATGATGGACTTACCTGTGGCGGCTCATTGGCCGTCTCACTGACTGTCAAGAGGTCAAAAGCCGAGTCATCGCGCTTGTCGAAGAACAGTTTGTTCTTACCCACCCTCTGCGCTATGATATCCCAGGAGTACTGGGACCTGGTGCTGCACATGAGTGTCGCCAATATGGCGTCCGTGGCGAACACCGTGCCACAGCTCTTCGCCAGACGACGAATGATTGGGTCATCAGTCGTTGTGACCTAGTGATGTAAGGTTCAGGTGCATATGGGAAATACATTGCTTCACACCAGATAAGTCTGTTCAACGTCGATAGTTGATGATGCTACTACACTCGTGAGCAATACAATTTCAGTAAATGACAACAATTTTACGTTATTTATGTTGCGTTTTCAAACTATTTCTTATGCCAGGAAAACAAGTAAGCTAAATACATTTGTACAAAAAGCAACACAAAGCTCACGATGGTTACTAATAAACAACCTCACAAAGATAAACTGATGAAGTGTATACCTTGTGAAACTCTTTGTTAATCCGCTTTAACGGCCTCTCAGCTTTGACTGACACTCTGTCATAACTTTTGTCATAATACTTAAGTTCCCCGCAGCTGTACAAATCTTCTGGCTCCCCTACATCAGGCAGCTTCAGTTTGCTCAACCGATTGAAGTCCATTTCTTCTAAAACCTGAACACAAAGACAAGATCACAATACAAAAGTTGTTTGGAACAAGCAGACGCAATAAAAGAGTAATCGCGAATGTCCTAAAAAGAACTGTGGAAAATGAAAGCGTATACAAGTTTACGAACAACCAACGCCAAAACGAAAAATCTGTTTTAAGTGTCCGAAAATTAAGTTTTTCGGTTTCGTCAACAAATCCTGTTCCATTGATGAAGCTCTTAGGTGACAATTTTATATCAACACATCATGTAGAAATGAAATATGACTTACCTCCCAAGTTTCTGCCACAGCCACTGAAGCATCTCTTCGTTTTTGTTGGTTTTGCATTTGCCTTTCCTTCCACCGAAATCGGCTCTGGCCGTATTGCTTTTGCATGTTCCGCTGCAATCGTTGACGTTCTCTTTCCTTCCTCTTCTCCAACTTTGTAATCGGCTTTTGACTAGCTTGCCCACCGCCTGCTTCACGCTGTCGCTGCTGCATTTGACGGTTTCGAAGCTGGTTGAAACGAAACCGATTCCGCTGGTAAACTGGCTTCTGTACCTGTCATTGGGAATGGGAAAGAACGATATGTTGCATTAAAGCTACCAGATGTGGAGCCAATTTAAGCCACAAAGTTTCATCTATGTGCAAGATAAAAATAACATTTCTGTGGCAACATTCCATAGAAATACTGTCAGGTGTCAGCCATTTCTACAACAACTTAACATAGTATGAACTTATAGTATTATTGAATACGGAGCTGCTACACTACAACTAATAAAACTTTTCTACTTTTCTGCTGCATTATGGAACCAAAATGAACAAATGTGCACATACAACAAGTAAGCACTGCATGAAAACAGAAAATGACTGAATGTTTTTGATATTCTTACTTTTGTATTATCGACCAGTTGGAAGCTGCTTTCATCTTCATCGTGGAAGTATGAGTACTGGTTGCCCCCACCGAACTGGGAGTTATATTTATTGACATTTCGTCGATCTTGGTAAGTGTTGCCGCTCCAATCCGATACCTGATGCACAGAATTAATATAAACATTTATAACTCAAATAATAGTTATTACTATCTGAAGCCTTTACAAATTGTTTCACCTAACGGATCATCAGAAGGTCTGAAATATATATATATATATATTAGGGTGAGGCTGATGCCCCTATGACTCCCAATTTTTCTGGCCCTTTCAACAAATGTTCTATATCATATAAATAGTAAAAAGCCAAACTTTCAGAAAAATTGATTGACCCCTTGGGGTGCCAGTTTCATGTTCAAATTCCTGCAGTGGCGTGCTATGCATACCCTTTAGCTTTGTATAGCAAAATCTAAAGAAATTGCCATTTTTAGCAATGTTAAATCAATTTGGATCTACTCAACAGGCCATGAATATGATCAAGGTGAGGTAATGGTCATACTGCTTGTAAATACATGAGAATTGGAGGCATTGCTTTGAGGGAGGCTACTTACCATCAGCATGGCAGAACAACAAGGCAGCAACATACGCTATATATAAGGCTAATGTACTAATGTGGTCAACGATTTGCTGTAGGTTCTCAATTCATTTCAGTTCAGCCTACAGAAACATAGAACATGAAACTATGTACTATGGCGATACTATGAATTATGTACAGAGGTGCATGCAGTGCAGTGGTGTATTGCTTTCACTGATGAAATACAAGCATTGCATCAAGGTGGAACATGAAATAAAAGAGAAGCTGCCAAAAAAGTTGCTAATCAAATGGTTAGATCATATTCACTTGCAAACGTAAACGCAATTACACAAAAGAAGATGGATGGAAAAATTGTTAATTTTTACGACAAAGATTTAAAAAAGTTGCAAAAGATAAATGCCACTGATCGTGATCACAATACAGCAATAATGAATTTTCAGAATGTTTTAAGCAAAACTTTGCCAATTTGGCTTAAAAACATATTCAAGTTGCTTAAGGAGGAAGAAGATGTCAAATTTTTAGAAAGTATGATGACAAACAGGATTGCCACATTTACAGGTCGAGACATGGTAACAATAGAAAAAAGAAAAAGAAAAATGGAACCGAGCAGCACTCTGTAGAATTAGCTAAAAAGGAAGAAGACAGGAAAAAGATAGACAATTCATAGACACAACACTTGATGAAACAGCAGACTTTTCATCTGATAATGACTCGGAAACTGAAGCTATTTTGCCAACATCTTACAAAAGGTGTCATCGTCAAAATGTTAAAGATGGCACAACGATTCGGGTGCCTTATGATATCCTCAAATACCCTTCGATAGTTGGGTGTTGTTTGAGGAACAAAATTAGCCCTGTGGCCGCTTCCATAATGATAAGGGAATTTATCACTGCGTGTGGTGGAGATATGTCAAAGGTGAACCTTAATTATACACAGGCACTGAGGTATCGCACAAAAACAGCTAAAGAAACTGCCAGTGCCATTAAAGAAAAGTGGCAAACTCCGTTACCTGGGACTAGATCCCTACATTGGAATAGAAAGCTGATGTCCAGCCTCAATTTAAAGGTCATTGATGAAAGGCTGCTACATGTCCTTGTTTCTGGTCCGAGTGGCGTTAAACTTCTAGGAACGCCTAAGTTGCCTGCTAGCTCATCAGAACCTATGGGAAAATTGATCAGTACTCCAACAGAAAAGCTACTTGATGATTGGAACTGCAAAGCATCGGTGGAAGCTATGGTGTTGATACCACCAGCTCCAATACTGGCCACATCACAGCTAGCTGTATTGCCATCCAAAATCAGTTTAATAAATCGTTATTTTGGCATGAATGCAGACATAACGCAGGTGAGCTAATTGTCGGCCGGGTGTTTAATAACCTGCAAATATAATCATCAAAATCTCCTGATGTTATGATATTTTAAAGATTCAAAGAAAACTTCAACAGCCTGTCGTATAGTAGTTTAGACAAAATTTCATTTTCCAATATCGATGATGCTCACCCTGAACTTGAAATATACAAATAAGAGCTGATCACAGTAATGAAAGCTATCTTACATTCCAAGAAAACACCAAGAGATGATTACAAAGAGTTGATTGAGCTCACAGCCTTCTACCTACAAGCAGACATCTCCGATGTACCGGTACACAAAAATTTCAGGTTCTTGAGCTGTGGGGCAATGCATGAAGCCAGATGGATGGCAAAACTGATTTATGCTATTAAAATGTCATTTTTATCCGAAGAAATTCTTGCCCTTCCAAAGAGTCCCACTGTTTGTACCCCAAAACAAATGTAGAAAATTCAACGTTTTGTAAAATTTGTTCTGTTTTTTCATGTTCAGTGGTGGATAGAATGTGGTTCCTCTGCTGATGCTGCTTACAATAACATCAAGCTTGTGAAAAAATCCTCCTTTATAAAGAAATTGCAGAGTCAGCTTCATTTGCCTTCAAAAAACATCTTTAGTATCTGACAGCAGAATCTTTCCCGTGAACTTGTTCAGTGACAAAGTAAATGAAAGTGACAAGCAAAGCTACAAAACTGCTGTCTTTTGAAAAAACATCAAAACCCTTAAAAAGACACAGCACTGGGTTTGGAAAACCATGGCAGTTTCCTGATACTTGCACTTTTACCTATTCAATTACATACAAGGATTGGTTCAAACGAGACTTTTGGTTTTTCTTTGAAGTGTTGAACATTAACACAGAGTTTTTGTATAAGCCTGTCTGCTCGTGGAAAACGGTCAACGGATATCAATTTTCTTAATGCCAAAGATGTTATCAAATCCCTGCTGGTTACCAACGATTGTGCAGAAAGAGGTGTTAAACTCACAAGTGATTTTATCAGTGGATATAGGCTGAAGAAAAACATTCTATTTGAATAGAATAAGATTCTATTTGAATAAGACCTTCTGATGATCCGTTAGGTGAAACAATTTGTAAAGGCTTCAGATAGTAATAACTATATTTGATATATATAAACATTGTTACATTTATAACTATATTTTTCAGAAAAAAGACTTTAGGTTTGAATGTCAAAGATCAACTTCACGTTTTGCAGCACATGTAAACTAATCTCTATACCAGTGGTTCCCAATCTTGTTGTTGTCACGTATCCCTTTAGACAAATTATTAATTCTAAGGACCCCTACCTAAATTTTGCCTGAAACTCAATTAACATACTATTGACTACTTAACTTTGGTTGCACCGCATGCTTTCTATTACATAATAGACGAGCCAATCCTGATTTGACTGTAATCGACATGCATTGCGGATCGTGGTAGATGTAGTGTAAGGTCAATGTACAAACTGTAGGCAGCAGCATAGATTTATTTTAATGCATCCCGGTACAGTTTATTCTCGCGGCTTGAGCTTGACACATTTGCATTTAAAGAGAGAGATGAAAGTAAAAAGATCGCTTTTCGTTTTTTTTTCTCCAAAATTCATCGAGATAATCACGAACCCACAAATGCTTTCTCAAGCGGACCCCAGGTTGGGAACCACTGCTCTATACAGTTCTGTGGTTTACATGCAGAATTGGGCTAGTTTTGTTTCGGAGTGAAAGGTTTCGTGCTAGTTGATTTGGCAATGTCTAGCAACCTTGGTATCATGAAATAGCGCAACAGCTTCAAACACACCAGTAGTTTGACAATAATTTTAATCTCCTGAACAAAATTTCCTTTTTAATACTGTAGTCTAGTGCAGGGTGACTCAACTAATGTTAACAAAGGTCCAACTTGACAAGTTAAATGTTTTTAGCAGTCCGGTGAATAAGTTATTTCACATGCAACCACGGAAGTTAAACTTTCAGTAGCAGTACTAAACCATTTTTTTAAAGTAAAATGTAACTCGACTTGGATGTTTGACAAAGTGTTGGGGGATTTGGAAGGTGAAGCTCCCAGCTACTAATAAATCATAGAAGTTGCCTCCTCCCAGAAGTCTGTTTAAAGAGTCCCTGAAATGTGGCAATAACGTTATAATCTCAGAGGTCTACTATCAACACCCAGAAGGTCCGAATTCGAACCGCGATCCACTAGTTGAGTAGCTCTGGTCTAGTGTTGATACTGCCTTGTGTCTGTCGTGACTTCAGTCAACTGCAATGACAAAAATGCAACAGATTGCTGAAAGCAGCATTTAGGCATAACATCTAAGTGTTTTGTTTTTTTCTATTCTAATTCATTGTTGCACTCCAATAATAATAAACAGTTGAGAAATCATAACTTACCTTGCCCAAGCGATCACCTTTGCTGAATGGTTGGTAAGGCATGTCTTTAAACTTTTCTGGCAAGTCGGTTGGACCCCAACCATCAGGGTTATCTTGTATTGTCGGAGGCACAAACTGTGCCATATTGTTAAATATCTAAAACTTTCAAAAAATATTATGCAAACAAACAAAAAATCTGAAATAGAATTGTCATATCGTATAAACATTTTTTCATGAGTGGCCTGATGGACGAATGGAGCAAAAAAGTTTCGAGGAAACTATAGAATTACAGACAAAATCAGAAAATCGTATTACTCATTTGTCAGATGTTTAGATACGACTACCCGATTGATATGTTTAACCAAGTTGCACAAGAAAAAGGGTCTATTGTTATCAGGCGTTATTGTTGGGAATGCGTGTGTGCTAACTCGGTTGCAGTGGGCTTCACAACTGTACGAATTAACCTTACAGCAGTTTGCAAGTCTGATTAAAGTATTAAACATGGAAGAGTCTCAGATTTGACAGGGTGCCACACCTCAGTCCCCATGATACCAACACCTATGAACAACTTAAGTACAAATGTCATTACTTTAATAATGAACACATCTGTGAGGCGTATCTGGAAACAGCAGGCCAGTTCTAGTACAGACAAGACAGCAGCCGGCGGCCATTGCAGCTTACTGCTTGAATAATCGCCAATGCTGCCTTCTCAGTCGGCCAAGTTTGGCTGCCGGTTTCTTCTAGCCAATTGTTTAATTTTGCAATAGAATGAGCGACGCATGGATTAACTGTCGAAAATATGTAGTATCAAAGAGTGACGCAGAATTAGGTCAGTACGTCATAATCACCACTGTTGTACTGTATTGTGTAGGAACATTTGCTATTGTAATTTGTATGAAACATATCCAGCTGCAATCACCAGCTGTAAGTCTCGTTTGTAATTCCCGACGTCTATTTTAACAAAGTGTTAATCCGAAGTGATAATTCACATTGGCTGGCAATATTGTCATTTTTATGTCGATGCAATGTTGTTGGACATTTAATCATTGTTAAAAAGGAGAACTAGGTTAGTTGACATCCGAGGGGAAAACACGTATCTTCATATTTGAGAATTATGAGAAATGTTCTTGCTGTGGGTTAGTGACTTCACACCCTCAATTGTGACATCATAACGGTATAAATGGTCAGGTTTCATGAAAGACGGTATTCGGTAATGCAGTTGAAACAATTTACTGAGCAGCGAACAGTTGAAACAATTTAGTGTCGTTAGATGGTCCCACAATACCAGATTACAATCCCGATAAAGCAGTTATTGGAACTTATTGCGTTACAACGATTCTATTGCAGGACTTCGCCCAGACTTCAACAACGCTAAGTGTTCAAACTGTTCATTTTAGCATTGTGGCAAGCTTAATTCTATTTATTTGTGCTATCGTTATTTGTATTTTGGCCTCCAAGCGTGCAGATTTGGCCGCCGAGAAGGAGCTCCCAGTAGGCCACAATGGCTGCTGGAAAAAAATATGAGTTCTCAGGCCTGAGACAAAATTGGTTCAGCTTAAACGTATCAATCATCTTTTATTGTACAAAAGAACCAGCTAAGTCGACAGCGGCTAACTCGACGTTCCACCTAACTTGATGCTTTTTTCTTGGTCCGGGCACGCTATTTGTTTTGTACATAACCAGGGTTTGCTGATTCGACAATATATATTTGACATTTTTTCTAACTCCACACCGTTTTCACAGTCTCCAGAAAAGGAATTTCGAGTAAGTCAATGATTTCGATTTGTTACTGTTCCGCCAAACTTGATTAAATTCCCCTTCGGATGTCCAGTTAGCCTGTTTCTACTGGTCATAGCTTAAAGTAAGATACATTAAACTGATAGTTTTATTTATTATTAGATAGGATTTAGTTTGGGTTTCTGATTGTGATACAGTAGAAACCGGGTAACTCGACAACTGAAGAAGCAAACAAGCCGTTGAGTTAGACGGAATGTCAAGTTAAGCAAAAGATGAATTTTCAACTCAAAGACAAACTCAGCAATTTTGCTTATTACTGTAGTAGACGCTATCCATCAACGCAAGATAGAACAAGTTTGAGATGCAAATGAATACGTTGCTACCAGAAAAAGAACATTGTGTCTGGAAAGCAGAAAATGATTGCTTAAAAAAAACAGCACATCACAAATCACTGTCCAGTGTTTTGACCTGCAGAACATGTGGATTGTGCAGGGGTCAATCTTAACTTTTTTTTGTCACTAGCCCACCGGACTAGTTGCTCCCCGTTTTCACTAGCCCGCACAATTTTTCACCAGTCCGACCAGTTTACTGACTTTTCACTTGCCTGATGATGTGTTAAGATAAGTGTTTTGGCTTAGACTGAAACTAACTAAAGTAAAGGCTTTCAGTACGCACAAGCATAGGCGCCGACTCCAGGGGGCGGGCCCCCCCATGAATTAGCTCGGGGTGGCTGCCCCCCGCAAATTATTTAAAAAAAATCCTAAATCAAATGTTTCTAAGTTCAGATTTGCGTTAGTTTGACCTTCATTGCGGATCGATCTCAATTAAAAGATCTACTTGTTGCAAAAAGAGCGCTGCTCCTAAGATAACAAAAGAAACAGAAGTATGCTACCGTTAGCTGATAAACGCCAGCATGGTGCCGTTGAAGCATAGTAACAATGATTGAAAAACGTTTTTCTTGATTTCTTCTGCTTTGCTTTTACTTGGGAGTGTTAATAACGAGGTGCGGTTTGTTCAGTTTAGTATCTACGCGTATTAAGAGCTAAAGTTCAAAGCGACCAGCATATAATTCGAAGTAGCCTACAGGCCTCGAAATTCGTTTTTGTTGACGGCGGACAAACGTGTCCGGTCTGAGCAGCTATCTCGGCGGACACACCAGTTTTAGCCGCCGATCGTCATTCTTAGTCACTTTATCTTGATAATATTCTTCGCCATTTCAGAACTATAACTACGGTTTTAGAAGGCTTTTTAAAAATTCAGTAAAGTCACTCTGAAAAGCTTTCATCAGACCAACGACATGCGCTTGAAGAGTCAAAGCACCGTGTTTCTGGTCAATACGTCACATAACTGATTAACTTCCACCGAACGAGGTCGTGTGGCTTATTGCATCATAATGCTCTGGGAAGGAGTCGGAAAATTTCTACACTAACGCTACTATTTTCTGCTGTGCAAAGTTTTACAGGCTTTTTTTTTAAGTTTATTTTTGCATGTCATGTGAGTGAAAGTGAATTTTCCTTGGGTCTTTTCTTTCTTACTGTAATACCAAAACTTAACAAATTTTGTTGCATCTTGCTGTAATAGCCTACTCGTATAATCTAATTTAGTAACTAACCTTGCCGTATCATTATTACTCGGAGATCAAAGCCAGACATTGTGACGTAAAACTTGAACTAAATTGCGCGTGATTAGTGTAGAACAGGGGGTCACCAAACTACAAAAACTGATTTCATCCTGGCCCGCTACATGCTGCGGAAATAACAGCTGCAGTACAACTGTTAAGGAAAAAATTTACCAAACTTTTTGTAAAGGACTGACGTTGCTGTTGAGCTACACGCAACTTGCTTGTCCTGCTAAGTGCTAAATAATGATTTATCCATATTGTTTCTTCTTATGACATCACAAACTTTGTTGTTCAAAACACCAATGTTCGATCAGTGCGATATCTCTGTTTAGGCAAATCATACCAGCCAGACTAGATATCATAAGCAGAAGGATTTGGACAATTTAAGTCAATGGAGATTGGAGATTCTACAATCTACATAGTTGTATATATTTTCGCAATTTGCATCCGGCCGGCAGCTGTAATCTTGCAGCAATCTGGCCCTCAGAGAAAAAAGTTTGGTGACCCCTGGTGTAGAAGTACATGTACTCCTATCGATTCTTAGCGAAGAATTTACCTTTGTTGCGCTGATTCAATGTCATCAATCGTTGAAGCAATGTAAAAGTCGAGAGTTTTCCTCCTTGAATGGAAGCTGAGGGATACAGTATTCATATTTTCTACATGCGCGCTAGAATACGCTGGAAATTATATTATCGCAACAATTGTTCGTGCTATGCAATGACGATTTGTATCGCTAGTTCCTGTGTTATTTCTTGGCGGACAAATATGACCGATCTAGATAGTACTTCCTGCGGACATCACATGCTGTGACGGCGGACATGTCTGATGTCCGCAGTGAATTTCGAGGCCTGAGCCTAAATTATAAAGCTTGGCGATAAACAATGGCATATAGACGCAAACAAACATCAATGCTGACAAACAAACATCAGCATTTTGAATGTAAGCAATCAGTCGGCTAGAAAGTTTGCCCCCCCGGCGATTTTCAAAACCCGGCACCTATGCGCACAAGAGAGCAACAATACGCACAAAAACACCTTCTCGTACTACAGACGCAAACAGATTTATTCGTGTCTAGCGAAGTTGCGAGAAGAAAGTAGTCACGTGCTTAGTTCTCCAACTTTGCAGCCTTCTTCGTGCAATTTCGCCTCTGGCAAGCAAATTTTTGCAGTATTTCAGAGTGACGTCACCAATCGCCATTTTTTTTAACCAAAACTTTTTACCGGCGAATATTTTCACTAGCCAATCAGACTAGTACTGTAACATTTCTACTAGTCCGTGCAATTTTCACTAGCCATTGGCTAGCGGACTAGCGTTAAGATCAGTGATGTACGCGCATTAGGGTGGTCCTCAAATGTATGGTAAAATTTTAAAGTTGGAAAAGTTTGGTTCTTACCCTCTCGTTTGGTTCCTTTTTACTAAAAAACAGTTCACTAAAAGTTTGAAGTATTTTGATAAAGGTTTAGAGGTGCCACATGACCAGTGAAAATTGACAAAAATACGAAAATTTTGTCAAAATGGGTAAACCGCCTAAATGTATGTCTTAAAAACAAAACCTCCAGGCAGCCATATACAATGCACTGCAGATACAAATGAAGAAAAATAGGCAACAATCTTGCCAAATCCGGCAGTAGCAACTACTCCAGTCTGTAGTGGGCTATAAAATATACTGTAATGATACACTGAGTGAATATGTTTATAAGTTAGATCACACCCACCTAGAGTGGACACATTTACAGGTCTCGTATAATATCAAAATATAATTCAGTCTGTGGACTTTAAGTGGTTCTCAATATTCTTATTATTGCCATTTGGAAGATGACACAGAATATACTGCATTTGATCTTCATCTTTTGTAAGCAAATTGTTAAATTTTGCATCAATGCAACACCTCTTCCAGCAAAATCGTTGATCACATGAAGACCACTAACAGTGCTTATTACTCTCTTATAACTTTCATCCAAATCCCATGCTACAACTTCCAGCTTTAGAAAGTCAGTATGGCAAATCCAAAATCTGGCACAATCGCATGGTGTTGGATGTGACAAAGTCTGATAAATCTTTTGAAAAGACATCATCTGGCAATGAAGAAATATGCTTCAATGGTGGACTACTCATTCCTTTATTGGTCAAGGCAAAAACCATAGCTTCTTTTTCAATACTTGAAACACCATCATCAAAAAATACAAGGCCAATGAGTTCTTCACTTATGTACCATAAGTGCATTGAGAATTTTTTCATTGCTTCTTTGGCTATCGCTGAATCATGTAGCTGATATTCCTTTAGTCTTTTTAACAATTGCAGATCATTCCGTTGGTCGCACGTTGTTAGAGAAGCAGATTAGAAGTATCCATTGCAATGCGTATGCACATTGCAATGGATACTTTCAACACAAAAATGACAAATTTTTTGAAACCACATTGCTCCTTATTGGTCAAATCAAACTGCATTCTGAACAGCCAAATCTTCAATGCATATATAGCAGTGGCCATCCATCTTGCCTGATGAAGGCGCCGAGATAACGAAACCGAATGCCATGTGGTGGTGCTCGATTAGGAATTATGATAGATAATTTAACTCTTGATAGTATCTCTTGATTGAGTTTTTTCCAACTGGTCTTTGCAAAAACTAATGATTTCATCAGAAGTCATTATTTTCTAGATTAGCAGAAGTCATCATTTTTTAAGGTGATATAACAATCTTTGTCAAAACTATCTCACTTTGCTTTAAATCCCTTGAAAACAAGAATATCCTGTCAGGATGGTGGCCCAAGACATGTTAAGAACGCTCTTTGCAACACAAGTTCTAGAATATGGTGACAGCAAGCCAAATGGAGCAAGTCCTTGTTTAATTCTTTTGCAATTAAGTTACAGGCACCAGACTAAACACCAGTGTTGCTGGATGTGGTGTCAAAACACATTGCTCTTACATTGTCAACAACGTCCCAATCTTTAACACATACCACTACTCCATTAGCTTGTGCACTTCCTGATGAAGACTGCAACTTTGGCACTCCAAGCAATTTGTTAGTAGTCATTCCAGTGACAATTACTGGTAACCGTTTAACTTTTTTTGTTATCAGTTATATCTAGAAGGAGTTTTCCATCCCAGTGAACTGTGAATATAGACTATAGAGTCATCAACAAATTCATCTCTAATTTCTATGGAGATCTCTTGCCGATGAACGATTCTTGCCCTACGTACGGTATCATACTGATGAGCAATTGAATGCTATTTCATCAAGGTCACATCCCGACTGCTAGCTGTTGCAGCTAAAACAAATGTCCCTTACTGATCACTTAGGGCAGTCTGATCTAAAGCAGATGATAAAGCCTTGTTCATGATTTTCTGAGGCCTCTTTTTGGAGTTGATGCTTTTTCCGTATGAATAACACCATCGTTTATTTTTTTACAATCACAACTGTCTTCGGCACTACTGCTAAAAGCTTCATCAGTCTTGACTTTCTTCCACAATAGCTGTTTTTCAACGTCTGATTTAGCTTTACGTTTAAGCTGTACCTTCTAGACTTTAATTGCATGCTTTTGTCGTGGCGCAATACAAAGTCTTTACTACCCATTTTACCTTGTCGATCTGGCAATCTTTGCGTCACCAAACACTGTTTATCTTCTTCATTGGTCATGATGTAAAGAGCATCTTCATGTGCATAGTGCAATGTCAAATAGTCCTAAAATTTCATGTTTAATTTTGTTTTCTTTTTCAATTTGTGGTTTGGATCTTTTTTTGAAATCTTTTTGCAATGATTTCCATTTCTGAAACAGCCTTTCTAATTTCTACTGCCCATTGAACTTTGGTAACAAAAACACCAACTTTCTTAGTCAAATAGTGAACAAGTGCCACTGCTATGCCTTGTATTGATACTAAATAAAGTCATGGAAAGTTGAGGAGTAGAAGCCACATGGTTGTGTCATACTGTGATGGGAAGATTAACTCCGTTTATAGGAAACTACTTCTTTAATAGGTGCATTGGTGCATAAATGAATACAATTACAGCCACCGGTGGACAGATACAGGCTGCCTGCAGTAAAGCAAAGATAATTCACTGAAGCAACATAGGGCGAAAAAGTTTGATTTTAACCCTATTTACAGTTTTTTTGCATTTTCTCAAAAATTAAAGCAGTTGGAGCATACTTTCCTCTTGAGTACAGATAGGAATGTGGTTGCTTTGCATCTTTTGACACCAAGCACAGTTCTCTATCTCATTTGGTTCTGGAGTTATGTAAATTTGAGCAAAAATTCCCCGCGACCCCCCAGCTCGATTTTCAAGTTCATTGTGGCACCCCTAAACGTAGTCCAATGGGTCTCAATTTTTTATAGGTTTAGTTTTAAGTCATTTGGAGACTTTTCAAAGGGTAAGACATAGCAATTTCAAAAATTCGATTTTGGGGACCACCCTAACGCGCATACATAAAATATTGACGCCGTCAGCGTAAACGCAAACGTTCGAAAAAACATACGCCGTATGCGTCAACGTAACTTGTAAAAAAAGTTGGCGGCGTCAACGTCAGCGCATACACTAGCGTAAACTAATTTTGTTTGCTAGGTGCCAAACATTCACACGGTATAAACCACTTGAAACAAACAAGTTTTATTTTGAATTTCCACGAAGAAACACAAGCATCTGAAAGTGTTTATCTGACATTTTGCTGTGTTTTGGTTCCAATATGTCTTTGCCCATTGAAAACATTCTTTCAACTGCAGCGCTGGAAGGTATTGGCGTGTTGTTAAGAAAAAAAATACATTAAAAAGTATGCGTTGACGCTATGCGCTAAAAAAACGCAAAAACTTTACGGCGTAGCCTCAAACGCAAACTATCCAAAAAATGTGACCGCAAGCGTTAGCGCAAACAAAAAGTCTACGCCGCAAAGAACTTGCGGCGTATACGTACATCCCTGGTTAAGATCGAACTCTGTTGTGGATCTCATAGACCCTGATATGAAGACATTGCACTGGTTGCGACAATTAGGAGATGTTGCCTCAACAGGGTTGAACTAATTTGCGGTTGAAACCTGGTTTTAACCGATAGAAACTAGGTTTAAACCGGTGAAAACCCAGAAAAATATTTTTATGTAGGGAATGGTCGGCTACCTGGGCTATGGGCTATTTAGGAAATATAAAAGCAGTTGTGAGTTGTGACCATTTTGATACGCAGGCCTCGAAATAGCTGTTCCTTTCTTCAACTTGTTCCTTTTCCGATAATCCTTTCTTGGCTTGACGTATACATTGCTTCAAAGAACGAATCATAAACTATCCTGTCTTTAATTTTTAAGGCATCTTAGAATATGCATTCACATTGTTTTATTTTAACTTGATAAAATTTGATGGCAAAGGTTTTTCATAAAAAAAATTTGTTGGAATAAATTCTTGTACTTCAGTTGGCTGTGCAAATTGTTCATCGTTCTACCAAGCAGTGGCGGCTCGTCATAAGGGACTGCAGCCCCCCCAACATTTTTGTGCATATGTGAATTATATTACATATAAATAGTTTTGCCATGTTTTTTTAATTTATTTCGCTTGAAGAATTAAAAAAATTCTTAATATTAATTTTTTTTGTGATAAAAAAAAAATTTGTGTTACAAAAATTAATTGGCAACTCTGGGTCTGCAAATTCTGCAGGTCCGGTGTTGCTTGTTCTTTTATGACGTAGGTTTTTCAGAAAAAAGTTTTCTAGCGTCGCTGAACAAGCGCTGTAGGGACTGCAAATAGAACAGACCCTGGTCAGAGATTCCAACTTTGGTTCTCGTAAATCTTTAGGGTAAGCGTGTGGAAGCTATCGGTGATTAGGTGAAGGGATCGTAGGTTACTTTACTTGATCTGTGTTTTGAGACGTCACTGAGACAGACTAGTTTTGATGTGAAGTAAAGGCAATTACTGTAATTATTGGTGCTCTTTTACAATTCGTCCTTTTGAGATGATGATGTCATGATACGTCACACAGGTTGGAATGGACTATTATTAAGGAGGAAGTACGGGGTAGAAATGCACTGAAACACACCTGAAGAAAATTGTCTCCCATTTATTTATTTGTTGTTTAATTTCAACAAATTTGCTATCGTTGGAAAGCACAAGCATAGATCTAAGCAACTAAGTTAATACCAAGTCCCAAAATAGTACTAGCTCCATCTGGTGACCACCTAAACTTGACCAAATTCAAGCCATTATCAAAAGTTTACTTTAATGATAAAAACATTAAACGACAGCCAATTAAAAGAACTGTTACTAACCCTAACTCAGTGCATTTATAACTCAGTCCGGTACAGGTTTATAATTATTTATATTAGGTTAGCCTGCTGGTTGATGCAGCCCTCCCATGTTTTGAGACCACGAGCCGCCACTGCTACCAAGCATTTTTTGGTTGATCAGAAACTTATTTTTAGAATTTGAAATTTCTCAATAATTAAAATAACCAACTAATTGAAATATCAAAAATAAATATATAATAATAATAATAACAATATTTATATAGCGCCACATCCACAGTCAAACTATGCTCTTGGGCGCTGTACATGACAATGGTGATAATTAATACGGTAATTTCAGTCATAATGTTCATTGAAGTAGAACGTTTTCAAGCGAGTTTTGAATTCATTTAAATTTTCTGCTTCTTTTACAAATAACAGAGAAATTGAATATTTTTTGTTCCAAATCCAGCATTTAGGTTATTGTTGATCAAAACAAAATATAGTTGACCATCATTACTAAACATGGATGGTAATATTTTTAATTCAATTGAAAAGCAACTTGATTCATACGGTACACTAAACAGGTTTTGACCAGCAATAGGTGGTCAAAACTGCCCGGTTTAAACCGATCAACCCTGTGCCTGAATTCCTGACTTCATAAGCAAGAAGATTACTTGAGTTTTCATGAATGAGCAAATTATCTCTTGTTACTGAAGACAACAGCTGCTTGGATAAGAATGATGCCAGACATGTGATAAGTGTGAGAAACTTATCTTGTTTTTTATTTTTCCCTTTTATGCCCTGCAACGATATTGTACTTTTCTTCAAAGTTAAAGCAGGGGTCGGGAACCTCATATATGGCTGTTTTTACGACGGCATCTAGCTCAAAAAAAAAATCCAATCTTCTAAAGTGCAAACCGCAAAAATTTTATCTTAACTTTTCATTACAATTTAGAGCTGAAAATACAATCAGAATGCACCAAATTAATTGTAATTTTTCATTTTTTTTTGGTGGATGAATTCTTTGCAAAGAATCGATGAGTGTAGTTTCCACTAAAACCAATATCTCTTATCGTTACTCACTAATAAAACCATGATGCGTAAATTTAAAAAAAAATTTCAGAGGTCAATTTCTTTTTATCTCAAAAAGTAGTACCGGTAGACAAAACTTGTTTTAGTGTTCATAGACAGATGCGGTAGTCCACCCCAAAAAATATGCAGTGGAGCTAAAAATTACCCAAATATGTTGAGAGGTTCTTGAGAGGATGCAACCTAGGCTAGTTTGTACCCTGAATAGTTCATACCCTGAAACGATCGAGAGAAAAATTAAAAAAGCCGAAGTCGCTGATCGCAGTTTTCGCAAACAAACAAAACCTCTTCAGGATCATTCTCGGAAATTGTGAAATGTTTGCGGAAACTCCGATCAGCGACTTCGGCAAACTCTTATGATCATTACCGGAAATTTAAAAATGTTTACGGAAACTGCGATCAGCGACTTAGGCTTTGTTCTATTTTTTTTCTATCGATATTTTCAGTTTGTTTGCGAAACTCAGCGACTTCGACTTTTTTAATTTTTTCTCTCAATCTTTTCCTAACCTTTTTAAAATGTTTGCGGAAACTGCGATCAGCGACTTCGGCTTATTCAATTTTTTCTCTCCATCTTTTCTTAACCCTTTTACAATGTTTGCGGAAACTGCGATCAGCGACTTCGGCTTTTTTAGTTTTTTCTCTCGATCTTTTCCTAACCTTAACCCTTTTAAAATGTTTGCGGAAACTGCAATCAGCGACTTCGGCTTTGTTCTATTTTTTTCTATCGAATTTTTCAGTTTGTTTGCGTAAACTCCAAACAACGACTTTGGCTTTTTTCAATTTTTTCTCTCGATCTTTTCAGTGTACAAACTGAATGTACAAACTGTTCAGGGCAGGGTTGCCAGATTGATAAAACAAAAAAGGCCAAATGCATCCCCAAAAAAGGCCAAATTATAGAAAAAAAGGCCAAACCTGAGGTTTTGTTCTCTTTGTTGAAATCAGTGGTGTTTTTGCACTTACTTTCAACAACAAATTAGATAATATTTACCCAGTTTCTATTGTTCTACATATCGCTTAGTAAAATTCCTGAAAAAATGCAATCCATAAAATACAAACAGATAGGTATGGAAACAATTACAATACAACTGAAATATGCATACAACATTAGGCTAAGCATCATCCTGTAGACTAAAAAGCCATTAACGTCCACCAGTGAGACCTAGGTGACTAGTGAGAAGGAGTTAATATTGGCATATCACTTAATGCAATATGAAATAGTATATATATACAATATTTATACCCAATATAATTACTTGTAGGCTACATTAAACACCCAACACTGCAAAATCAAAGAAATCAATTGCATTTATGTCCAACATCTTTCCACAATGAACACTCCTTATTATAGGAAAGCTAGCGCCTCTGCCATTTCGTTACTGCTAGTTTCACCATAAACAATATCAGATGTGAAACGCCTTATCATTATGGCACTGCCATCAAAGTTTGTGCAACATTTTCCATTCAGCAGCCTGTCCGTTTGTATTCGCAAAATCGTTTCCAAAAGCTCAGTCTGCATTTTGTTTCGTGTTTATTTTCACTGCAGTAAGCAATAAAAAAATCCTCTCTACTACTGCATTACTGACAGGGATGCAGAGACATGTTAAAGCATAGCTAGCAAGGTCTTTGAAATGGGCATGATGTAAAACGCTTCACTAAAACTTTTCACTGTTGCTAGGGATAACCAAAAGAACTATGAAAACCAAAAGAAAAAAAGGCCAAACAAATGCCAATCGGGAAACTAAAAAAGGCCAAGCGGCCAAACAAAAATTGTCCAGCCAAACACTTTTCAAAAAGGCCAAATTTCTGACATTTGGCCGTAAAAAGGCCAATCTGGCAACCCTGGTTCAGGGTACGAACTAGGTTGCACCCTTCTTGACATATTGCTGTTTTTCTATTGCTCCGTATCTATGAAGGCACCTAGTGGCTAAAGCTATTTCACTTATAGCCTAACTCGAGAACCGCTTGTCTAATTTTTATCAAATTTGCACCATTCTTCTCAGAAAAGTGAGAAACATGTTTTAAGTCAATAAAAAAAATTTGATGTTGCCAAAATTTGAAAATTTTGTTTGTGCGGTATTATTGTATAGCCTAGCCTAATGAAATACCGGTACCGTAACCCAGCTATAGTTCTTAAATGGCTAAGAATTATCAGAATAAAGTGATTAGGCATAACGATCGATGCTAAAGCTGGTGTGTCCGCCATGAGACTTACGGTAATTTGTCGGCCGAGATGGCTGCTCAAACCTGGCACGCTTGTCCGTCGTCAACAAAAACGAATTTCGAGGCCTGCCTGCCATGCATGAGCAATCTGATCTCATGATCTATTCTTTACACATCTGAACTTTGTTAAAAAGTGATTTTATTTATAATCAAATATCGGTGTAGCGATCCAGAAGTTACCGTACTACAGTCCAAGAGTAATAAAAGTAGAGAACCTCTTAAAATTGTTGTATTTCCAGATGACGAACAAAAGCTTCGATTTTAAAAATGATGTTTCTTTCAAGTCTCTTTTTACCTTTAATTTTCCCAGTGATGAATTTTGAACTTGGACTTCTTCAGTCTTCACCATAAGTCAGTGGAAGCCAGCGGCAACCACTGCCATGGCCATGAGTAATTGAGTATGAAAGAGCAACTGAGAGAAACAGGAAATCCTGGAAAGCGTGTTGACTTGTGCTTAGCGCTGCCAGACACAAACAAATAAGCTTCCCTACACCGATTTAAAACCTTTCCAATCACAATTTCACCACACTAGCATCTTTTATTCCAATATAAACTTTGACAATTTTATCATAAAATTTAAATTGGTTTATAATAAATTGAAAAAAAAGCAAAATCTTTGTCTCTAAATACTTCGAAGTCTCTCCAAATTAGAGACATAATTTTTCTCTGGCAACGCTGATAAGTTCACAAGCGACGCAAGTGGTGGTAAAAAGTGTCTGTGCACTTTTTCAACTTTTTTCAACAAGGTGATTTAAAACTTTCTGAGATAGTTATGCATAAACTCAACTCCAACGATCAAAATCAGATGTTTTCTAAATAAATATTTTGGAAGAATTACAACACAAGATGTGACCTACTTACAAGGATATTGGTAGTTGAACAAGCTAGCACAACGTTGTTCATTTGCTACAGCTCGAAGAAATATTTCAGCTCCGCCCCGATAGCTCAGTTGGTTGTACGAGTGACTTAGTGAACGAAGAAGCTTCAAAATCAAACGGCACTGGTTTGACTCTCGGGGTGCGCGCTTAAGCAACGCATTCCAAGTACTGCGCTCTATTCAGCGGCACCTAATGGATGGAATAACTTTCCAGCAACAACATTTCAACAATCAGAAATTTTCCTCTGTCCATCTCAGTAACCGTCCTTGTGTCAAAAGCATCTACAAATACAAGTATGCGAAGCTACCAGGTATAACCTATCAAAACTTTGTCAGTCCGACGATAAAGATTCAAAACAAACCAACTAACAGATGCGTTTTTCACTTTTTCCATCAAGCAACTGTTCCGATTTCAGCGCTCACAGTTAGGCTAGGCCTACGTCAGAAGTCGATAGCACTTCTTGAAACATCGAATACACCGCCGAATGCTCGGTCAAACACTGCGATGCCTTGGTATTGATGATTTTTATTGTTTTGTAGCCTACTGGTTTTACAGTTAATAATTGAAGCTAAAATGCTTCTTGGTTTTAAATGCTTAAGCCTGGGCAGTGGGCATAGGCTAATCCATCTGCTACAAAGCCGTTATGCCTCATGTCACCAATTTTTGCCTTGCAACTTGTCACTGCTATCTCTGTGCAAACTTAAGCGATGACTCGAAACTCTTCTCCCCATTGATTGAGTGTGGTTTAGTCACTTTGCACTCGTAGAGGTTTTCAAGGACTAAGTTATTTCCTCATTACTGATGGATGTCAAAAATGGAGGCTTATAGGCCTAATTTTCACTTCAGTGTCCTCAGGCAATCATATAATTGTAATTCGTTGCGCGAAAGTTTAGCTTTGGTAGCATTACTTTCCTAATGTTTTTGGAAGGCATGTCACATTTCTTTTCAATCACTTTTGTATCTTTCTCTGTTTTATCATTTGTTGGTAGGCTAGGAAAAGAAAGATCTTCATCAATATAGGATCTCTTACATCCTCTTCAACTTTGAGCAAAGCTTTCTCTAGTCTATCTTCAATTTTCCGGATGTAGGTTATTGATTTATAGCTTGTATTGATCTCTTAGCTGCCTGTTTTCAATAAGGAATCTCTATTCTGACAGTTTCATCTTTAGCCTATCTGTAGGGCTACACAAGGCAAGCAGAAGCTAGTTGGATGGAATGAGAAAAAAATACATTTCCATTCACCATTTCCTTCACAATGTTCAATGTCCATCTCCGTGCTGTTCATATGGGAGATAATTTGAAGGAAAAACTCAAAACTTTTCAATTTTAAGCATGAGTAAAAGATTTGATGGTGGTGCAAAGTAAGCGCTACAGAAAAAGAAAGTTGAAAATAACCTGTTGGAAAATTAAAATCATTTAGGACTAGGCCTACAGCTTTTTTAAAACAACTGGATGATTATGAGAAAGTAGACATGAAGTCCCTTCAGAATGAAAGTTTCAAACAAATTCTCAAAGAACAGAAAAGGTTAATAAGCTGCTAGAATGTAGACCTGTTGTGAGTATAGGCTAGTAGCCTAGTCAAGGTGATCAGTCGACTACACACTTAGGCCTAATTCGTCTTTCAGCCAATTATACAAACAATAGTTATCGTAATTTCACTAGTTATCATAGGTTATCAAATAGTTAATTTCAACGTTTGTTTGCACATCTTTCTATCACAACTAATTCACTATGGTAGGCTATCAGTGGTTGTTTTAAATTTTCGTCGATATACTGTAGTTGTTAAAGTGACGGTTGGGTGTTTGAGTGTGAGCACCGGTTTTACAAGTTCGTTTTCATCAGAGGCTAGTTCGGTAAACTTAGCTTTCACAATTGTTTTTGACGAATTTTGATTCGGACTTTGGTCTTACATTGTGCCAAACATTCCAGTCAATGGATCGTTTCCTTTTTAGGCCAACATTGATTCAATGTTTACACACGTTGTGTCAATGTGGAACAGGATTAATTTGTTGTGTAGCCTATAGCCTAGCCTACGACATTATTGAACATCTAATTTTAAACAAGTTTTGGATATTTTGCTTTGGACTTTGGTGTTGACAGCCTTGTGTTTTAGCAAATCGATTCATTTTTACATTGATTCAACGTTTGCGCACGTTGAGAATGGTATGGAAGAGCTTCAGTTTACTGGGTAACTTATAAGCTGATTGAATAGGGGAAATATGGGACCTACATCGGACATGGAGACCAATCGGACAGAAGCATTTTTTGTCATCTGGTATGTTTTGCACAAATACTTATGTCACTTAAAGCCTATCCATATTTTGCTGTAGCCTATACCACACCACGTGTTTTTATAACAAACTCACAAAGAATGCAGATGTTGTGATGAAAAATGTGTTTTACGTAGCCTACAGTATATCAAAGTAGCCACAGGGATGGGAGTCGATAGTGAAAAAGTAAAGAATATTCCGATATTCGATAGTGCCAAAAAAAGTAAAGAATTAACCGATTTCGATACTAGCAAATAAAGTAAAGAATAAAGAATGTAGTAATCGATATTGTGAAAAAAAAACAATTATTCTACCACTTTTTCTGAATGCTCAAGGCAGTAACAAATTAAAAAAAATTCAAAGAAGTAAATAATACTTCCCACTCAAAGGACTAGGAGTAACAAAACATAATTTTAGATGCAGTCATGCAATAATAATCCTTCTGAGAAGAGTCACAAACACAGTTTAAATCGATCAACCAGGGTTTCCCCGCAAACAAAATTTGCTTCTCCTTTCAATAGAATTTCAAACTCTGCCTAATAAAATTGTGGAATTCGGTTAATATTTTACGTTGTTTATTTGTATACTTTACAGAAAACTACCGAATATCGGATTCAACACACAAAAAAGTAAAGAATAGCAGCTAATCGATACTTATTTGAAAAAGAAAAGAAAACACGGATTCGATAGTGACAAAGTAAAGAATAACGCTATCGAATATCGATTCGTAATCGATAGTCCCAACCCTGAGTAGCCACTATATCAAAGTTCAATGGGCAAAGACATATTGAAGCCAAAACGCAGCAAAATGTCAGATAAACACTTTCAGATGCTTGTGTTTCTTCGTGGAAATTCAAAATAAAACTTGTTTGTTTCGAGTGGTTTATACCGTGTGAATGTTTGGCACCTAGCAAACAAAATGAGTTTACGCTAGTGTATGCGCTAACGCTGACGCCGTCAACTTTTTTTACAAGTTACGTTGACGCATACCGCGTATGATTTTTCGAACGTTTGCGTTTACGCTGACGGCATCAATATTTTTGTATGCGCGTACATCACTGGGAATAACCTATCAAAGGCTTTGTAAACATTTCAAAACTAAGCCAACCATAGCCTACATTCTCCTGTTCATCCATCGCTTAAGTTATCAATTATCAGAACTCACGAAAACAAAAGAGTTGAGACTCAATATCTAACTCTGCTTCATTGAAGTAAGTCAAGTTTCCCTCAACAGTGTCCTAGTTGTCATCATCAATGGATTTCTCTCTGATGACAAGGTTTTTTTAAATTGTCGTTTTTCTGCGAGTTCATTGTCGATTTCAAAATGACCGTAGTTAAATTACTTTCTTAATTTGTCTAAATTTAGCTATTCTCCGGGACTAAATTTTTCTTTAGTCCAATGGTTATATTTAGACATGAATAGTAAAAAGTTTGCTGTTTTTTTTTTTCGTAAAAGCGAGGGAAAAATAAGATAAAAAAATAATCTTAAACACAAAGTAGCCTAAAGACTTTTTCTCATGGAAAGTTTTGTTTTTGAATATCTTACTTCTTACGTCCAAGTTCTTCAATTTTTGTGCATGTTTCTAGCTTGCAATGTAAGCTACCTTTTGATCTGGTGTTGCATTATTAAAAGCATCTGGCAACACCAAATAGCCTGCTATCCAAGGTTGCCAGTTCTGCATTTTTTTGGCGAAATTGTGCCTTTTTGTTTCGTTAATGCGAAAATTTTGGACAATCGAAGGTTATGTCTTTGATTTTGTTTTATGTAAATTTAAATTTATCAAAATAAATTATACTCTGGCAAATTTTCAAATTTAGGGCTACTTTTGGGCTAGCTTGTTAATAATAATCTTGTTAATATTTAGGCCATTTCATTCTTGGTCGCTGGTTTGAGTCTTCATCCTCGGCTTACTTACGTCAGTCTGAGAATGGAGATTCAAACCAACAGCAGTTGTTTCTCAATCTCATTGGCGAACCCTTTTTATTCAATAAAGTAGTGTGCCTGCCTCTGCACACTAGTGTGTATGAATGTGTAGGCCTAGTTAGATTTACTGCTATGAGGTGGTGGCTGATTAGATGGCTGCTTATCGTCTTTCGCTATCATCCTGATTGCGCCATAATCTAACCAACAGTTATAAAATGCATTGTTTTGACAATTACATTTACTCTGCTTGTTTGTTAATATATGGCGCAGGCCGCTGTTGAAACAAAATAAATTGACTTGAATTTCTTGATGGCAATTGCAGTAGAAATAACTACTGATAACTACTGCTAACTACTGATATATAGGCTACCTACTACATAATTTTTCATTCAGGCACGTATTGAACCTTTCAAGGTTTTGCCACCTTTTCCCGTTCATTAACGTGCTGGTAGGTCTATTAGTGTAGGCATATTTGTAATTTTGTGTTTTTTCTTTGTTAAAAGCAAAAACTCACTTGTTTTTGAAAGAAAACATGATAAGCTTAAAAAAAAAATTAGGGTGGCATTTTTTCTGAACATTTTTGGGTCACGAAATCCAAGATGGCGTCCAAAATGGGGCACAACAATAATTATGCAATATTTTCGCAAGTATAGATAGGCTACAATTACAAATAAAATATCTGAATATATGCTTTCTGAGACAGGAAATCTAATGGAATCATCGAATTTAGGTTACAGTGCCAAATTTTAAAATGTTATTCAAAATACCCCCCGCCCACCCCAAACGTATGCTAAGCTACCCACGTAATTTTGTAATTTTACACCAATAAGGACTGTATTAACTTAAATGCATGCATTTTTCACAAAGAATACGCAACTAAAAAGCCAAGGAACTGATCTAAATACAATGAAGCTTGAATTAATGTTCGATTCTTTAACTCGTATTACCCGCGAAAGATGTAAGAAGTCTTAGGCCTTCTGATTAAATGGCAGTTATCGTTAACAACCGACATCTACGGAATTTATAATATTTATTGAATGTCAAAGAAAGCAATTCATCTTCAAATTTTCAGTCTTCATTTATCACTGGTTGGATAGTTTTGTTTTTACAGCTGAGACCACAGCTACAGACTTCTGTACATGAAATATTGTTTTTATGGCAGCTGCACCTTCCTTCGCATCCACGTTTACACCCGCACTTTATGAGCTGCAATATGGCTTTAGGAGCTGGTGGATTTAAACAACGATCTGGCGTGAAGTGACTTGAACCTGCATTAAACATCCAACCAAATGCAGTTGGTGCTGGAAGGCAGGGATGGGCTTTGCTAGCTTTTCTCCAAATCATGCATACATAATGAGCCTGGCGAATGTGCAAATCTAGTGAACCAGAAGTTGGTGGGAGGTTTTCTCTTCGGCTGCACGATTGGAGAAGAGCACCAACAGAGGTCATTCACTTTCGTGTAGATTTTGGATCGATGCAAAATACAAACCAAGCGTTCCAACTGCGAGGATACATTAGCAGGAAGATCAGTGTCATTCCGAGCATGGCTAGTGCATCCAAGATCTCATCATCACAAGACATACCGTAAATGCCTTGAAGCATAAGTATTTGGTTCTGCCAGCAAATCTTCCAGTAATATCGGAACCAGTCAGAGCATGAAAACCTAGAAGTGCAGAAGCACGCTTTGGTCCCAAGTTGTTGTATATGTTTCACACACAAATGTCCCTCTTCAATCTGCCCGTTCCCGTAAGGAAACTTGTAGACCCGGGTAAGTGTGGATACATGTAGATGAGCAACAACAAGATGTCTGTGTCTGGGGAACTGACAACCAGTTTTGTTTCATTGGGAACAGTTAGAGCGTACAGAACAATCAAAGTGTCTGCCTCTTCTTGGCTGTCAGTCAGGAGCGAGTCTGGAATATTAACATTGCCGTTGGTTTGTGTTTCCGATGTCACCAGTAGTTTTTTCAGTCAGTTGTCGGAGCTCTTGCTGTGATGTCCAACCTTTTCAGCTAAATACTCGGTCAGTTCTCCTTTGATATGGATATCTGAGAGAAAGTCTTTCAGGGAAATATTCTGGATTAAAGTGTTGTCTTTCACGTGGTAATATGTTGACTTTCACTTGGTCCTCTTTGTCCGCATCTGTTGCTTGAGTGATGTTTTGATGTACCGGTCAAACACCAACCTGATCTCGTCATGCTATGTACCCATGTTACAAATTATCTGAAAAAAGGCTTTGGCAAAGTTTTGGCATGCTTTCATTTGTTCTGTTTTGGTAACTGCGTTTACCATAGCCATCCCATCAATGATGATCACTTGGTGAGTTGTCAGTTCATCTGGTGGGTCCACAGTGGTAGCCTATATTCAACTGCTGTATCTGTCATCTTTAAGGGTAGCCTACTTGGAATGAATGGTTATCGGACAGCTGAGTAACAGTTACCTCATTCCTATCAACTTGTACCCGTTGTCTGTTACTACCGGTATCCAGCTTCTTAAGATGACGGAGTATTGATGCCTTATCATATGCCAGCAGGAGGGATCCATCTGAAGCAAACAGTAGGGTGTTCCATTTTGACAAAAAATTTTGAACTTGCACTTGTAATAGTGATTATTAGATGGGATTTTTGGTCAAACGAAATATCCTTTTTAAATTTTTGATCAACTCCAACTTTTTGAGGTCCCACGACCCCCTTGAAATTTAGAAAAATACCCCCTCGGTAGACATAAAGTTCAAATGTTTGAATGATCATAACTTCTGGTTAGAATGCAGTAGAACCATCATCTTTTCATTAATTCTGCATGGTTTTTCATGCTGAACAAGATGACATGGTTATTAGGGTCTTAGAGTAATTAAAAAAAAAAAAAATTTTTTTGCAAATTTTCAAAATAAATTGCAATACCGAATTTCGCGGCGTATAAGACGACTCCTGACTTTACAAGCAAAAATCTGTGTCACAATCAATGTGCAAGGCCTCGCGTCGGGCTGCTTTGTATCTTGACAGAGCGTGCTGTCTTGATTATAAAATTCTTTTGCTATAGGTTATTTTCGGTCATTGTCCTGAAGTAGGCTAACCTCTGATTACGAAATTTGTATTATGTAACGTGTATTCTAGATCATTCAATTGCTACGTGCAGATCTAGAATCTCCTTTAAACTTGCTTATTTACGCTCAGTGCAACGTGACAGAACGATGAGTTCGTGTGATGCAACATTACGTAACCTTCTCGAAGTTACTAGACCGAACAACCTTCTATAAATAGTGGTGTAATTTGCGTAATTATTATTCTGAGAGTTGATTATTATGAGCTGAGTATATTGAGTTGATTATGAGAGTTGTGTTATGAGTTGTGGGTTGGTAAAAGGTGCAGAAATTATTGTTGATTGAGATTTGAAGTAATTGAATACAAGTAGATGAGAATTGGTGCTGATATAAATTGTGTTCGCAATTAGAGTTATTTGAGAAGCCGTTCGTTAAAGTCCTTCAAGAATTTTCATTATCATTTCACCAGTAGAAATATTCGACATTTAATTGACTGCTTTTCGGTTATACCCATTAAACTACGTCATTGAACCTTTCCAAGTCCTTTTCCTGGTAAGAGATAGAAAGAAATCGTGACGATCTGTGATTTAAGTTATGTTCACCAGATAAGGCGACCCCTCACTTCCATCTGTTGCTATATACAGTGTACTAGGGCAGGGGTCACCAACTGGCGGCCCGCCACGCTTTTATGTGAGGCCCGCAGAAAGTATCAGCGCATAAGTATAACCAAAAATACTTTTCTTGAGGAGTTAAAGAGCATGAAGGCAAAAAACACTTTCCGGGAAGTATATTTTCGCTTTGCATACGATTCCACCGACCGACCAATCAGATTGTAGTTTTAGGTAGGGGTCGTTTAAAGTTACTCCAATGCGATGTCCAGCCACACTGTCCCAGTAGTTGATTAAAACATCTGTTTTCGAATTTCGAAAATGTCTGTCAGCATAGTGTTGCTTATTTTAAGTTTGTAAATGTCCTGTACACACTAGTGTGCGTTTCACCGTTATTGGGTTTCACGGGCAGTGTTCCTTTATGCAAGTTTTTGTTGGCAAAATGTGTCGGTGTGCCAACTCAATTTATAATAAATTGGAAAAATATTATATATAAATTCAAAGAGTTTTTCTGGTATTATGAAAATATTTAGCTTAGTCCTTCAAAATGTTGTTAATCAACAATTCTTGCCATGTTAATAAGCACCGCAAGTGACATTTGTCTAATAATCAAGGAAAGACGGTTTTATAGACTCTCACAAAAAGGATGAAAAACCAATTAATTGTGCTTTTTTAGAGGGAACACTGTTCATGAGTTACGATAGAAACGTTTTTCGGTGATTTCCACAAGCGTTTGTTTCATGGAGCCTGGTTTGTTTTTTCCTGTTATTGGAACCTATTTTAGGCTGATATGTTTGCAGGTTACTATTGTTGCCTGTATTGCGATGTGTCAAACATTTCCATGTTTACTGAAACTGTTAATGGCAAGATATCTTTTGTTAAGCGAAGTGACTCTTGCTTGGCGATGAATATTCTGATGAAACCGCTTGCCTCGCTATAATTGCGCAAAACAATTGGCCTCGTTTATTAGGCATAGTTGAAGAAGTCAAAAGTATTGTTAAAGGAGCTTGGCCTGGCAGTAGGGTTGTTCGACTAATTTTGTTGCTGCGGTATTCTAAGATAAATATTAACAACATGTAACGCTGGATACTGGGTACAAAATGCGTTCTTTTCTAACATAAGAGCCAACCTAGCTAAAATGTTATTAGTGCGGCCCGCCACAGCTCTCCTTAGTGCCAAAGTGGCACGCATGCAAAAAAGGTTGGTGACCCCTGCATACTAGGGTGTTTCATTTTTTCACCATTTTTGAAATTCAAAATGCCTGGGGTCCCATCTGGTGGTATTTGGAGTAAAAAGTTTACACCCCAAATTTTTTCAATTATGACGTCATATTGAGGTGGTCCACGAGGTTTGAAATTTTTGGGTCTCAAAATCTCAAAATTTGACCGCATCTCCGTAACCACTCATCATAGATCGACGAAATTAGTGTTAAATGCGCAGAAGGGTCGGTTTACTATGCCTGATGTAGAGAATATTAAGGTCTATCTGCTTCAGAAAAAAAATTATTTAAAAAAATCTGTTTTTCGGTCTATTTTCTCCTGATGAACAGAGATCAGGTGATCAACATGAAAGTTTTTCTGTATTTTTCCACTCTTGGAAGCTGCTATTGCGTAATAATAGTCCTCGTTCGTTTTGCAAGAGATGAAACGTTAATAATTCAAGGTATTACTACTGTATTATAATGCAACAGTTGAGCAAGAGGTATGCTTCTCACCTGCTTTAGATTTTTGTTAAGTGTCATTATGGCATTAAGGTCAAGTATTAGTAAGTCGATGCAAAACTCCAAGGAAGTGGAGAGAAGTGTGCTTAGCTTTTAAATGTACAGCAGCTATTCTTGTTACCGGAACGTTCAACTGATCAGTTGGTGTTAAGGTTTCAGTAGCCTACTTGGCTTGTCTATAGTCTTGCTATCTGGTTAAGCAAAGCCCCATCTTGCATTGCTTCAGGACCCTTCTTGGCGCCGTCCACAAAAGAAATGACATGGGGAAGATATATTTTGTTTATGTGGAACATGAATTCAAGGGTATGAATATCATGACCAACTTTATCATTAAAATAATTGACCAGTCGAGTATTGACTTCGGACTTTTTTTGTGTTGAAAGCAGTCGTATTAGCCACGACTGACTCTGCAAGCCTCCTGGATGATGGTGTTAAAAATCAGTTTAGCAAAGACCGACACACTTTTGGGAAAAGATTTAACAGCAAGCACACTTTCGTGCTTCATGCCATTATCATCAACAAGTTGACCCAAGAAAACGTATTGATCTACTGTATTTTATCGACAACGCGCCCATCATAACATAACTGCATAGCAGAAGCTGAGTTGAGAAGGTTCTCACTTTCCATCAGAGATTTTTCGCTTGTTTTTTGTCGTTGGCGGTATACTGTCGAAGGTGATACAGCTATGTGATCTTTTCCAAGAACCGACTTTATAAGATCTGAATACTGGCGTACCGAAGTCATCTTACGATCAGCAAGTAAACAACTTCTATCATTTATTGAAAGAGAATGTAGGGGTTGTTCAACTTCACTGCTCGTTTCCCACCTCCTTGTATGATTTTCCCGTTCCAAAGCCTTTTCTACATGGTTGACAATTGACATCTATGCCATCGATAAACATTTTTTCGATGTTTTCGCTGATCTTTTAAGAAAGCGATTTCTTTCTCTTGAACTCAGTTTTCGAGTTCACACTGCAAGAGAGTTTCTTTTGAAAAACAACCGGCTTTTCGGAGATCGAACACTTGCATGCACATATTATATTGAACAAGTTCTGTAACCATTCTTGATTAACCTCATTACCTCTGCGTTTCATTTCCTTCTCTCTTACTGTATTGTAGCCTACTTCTCTATCACGTCTTTTGACTTCGCTTCAATTCTCTGTTTGCTAAGCACTGAAAGACCATCTTTGTTCCATATGTCAACTACATCTTTCAGCAGTTGATGATGATGGCGTATGAGCGATCTTTCCAGGCCAGATTGGAGGGCAGGAAATCTTCAGCCACTCAGCAGTCTCGTCGTCCAGGACCTTCAGACCATGCGCACCGTGTGGAGGCCGGTGGATTAGGCAGTGATGGATGACATGGTCTGCAGTCTGTTCAGTGGCACCACACTCGCATTCTGATGAAGGAGCCAGGCCCCACTTGTGCATTTCCGAACGAAAGCGGCCAACGCCAGTTCGCAGGCGGTTAAGCCTGACCCACGCAAGCCTTGCGAGGGACATCCCTGGTGGACGGGGATCGGCGTCGGGTATGAAGTCACGGAGCGTGGAGGTGTGATTTTTCCACTCCGTGTTCCACATATGGTTCGTCCAGTGTGCCGCACTTAAACCAAGTTCTTCTGCGTTCTTAAGTAGTTGTTGTGCGGCAGGCACAAAGGGGCGTCTTGATTTCAGCCGCTGCTTTATAGGTGGTGGTCTCTTGAGTGCTGCATGGAGGAGATGGTCGGGGTCCAAAGCGCGGCGGGCGAGAGAAATCGTGGCTCCTTTACGGCGTAGCTCAGCGGGTTGGATGCCTGCTAGGATGGGTAGGCAGTCCGTTGGAGTGGGACGCAGGCATCCAGTCACAGTACGCAGTGCGTCGTTGATGGCGGTATCAATCTGGTGGGTGTGAGAACTACGACACCAGACCGGCGCGCAGTACTCAGCGGTGGAATGAACAAGGGCTGGGGTAGCTGTACGAAGAGTTTTAGCACCAGCTCCCCAGCCGGAACCCGCCAATCGCCTCAAAAGTGCGACGCGTGTAGATAGTTTTTTGCGCAGTGACTTCAAGTGCCGGCGGTACGTGAGTGACCTGTCCAGGGTTATGCCGAGGTATGTAGGTTCGGCACAGTAGGGCAGGCGTTCCCCATCAATGTTGATGTTTATCTCACGCTGTGCCTCCCGATTGTTAAGGTGGAAGGCCACCGACACTGTCTTTGACTTGCTGAGCTGTAGCTTCCATTTCTGGAGGTATGCTGATAGTGTTTGCATGTCTTGGCTGAGGTTCCTCTCCACTGACTGCCAGTTTCCTGCTGAGTGCAGGAGTGCCAGGTCGTCTGCGTAAGCATACTTCCTGGAGATGGTGGGGGGCAAGTCGTAGGTGTATATGTTGAACAGGAGAGGAGCCAAGACTGAGCCCTGTGGGACGCCGTTTTTAAGTCGACGTAGTCTGCTTTGACGACCGCTACCGGTTGTGAGGGTAAAACTGCGGTTTTGCACAAGTTCCATCATCATATGGACCATGTGTCTGTCAGGGAGCAGACGGAGTAACTTGCAGGTAAGGCCGCTATGCCATACCTGAAAATCTAGCCTGGAAAAATCGCTCATACGCCATCATCATCATCATCAGCAGTTCATCTTTCAAATCTTTGAAATGGGGTATTTTCTTCAAAAACTTAGCATTAGTTTCGGCAACTTTCTTCCTCAAGTAAAAATAGTGACTGACTATGTCTGAATTAACCGTATCTGTTACTGGTGTAGACCATATGGTCTCGCCCTCTGCTAATTCAGCAATTTCACATAGAAGCAGTGACGCTAGAAACCTGAGATTTCTTGACTTTTACTTTTTTTTCTTGCCCCAACTTTTAATCCCGATTATGTTGGTATCGGATAATTGTGAAGTTCACAATAAACCTTTTGTCACAGCCAGTTATAAAATGCAAGAAATTTTTTGATATTCAATAGCTTGATTGACAGTTTACTATTAGCGTGCGGTTTCATTTTGTGTTTGTTATTCATTACGCAACAGCGCTAAAATTCCATTCACTACCCAGGCAGCGAAATCCGTCATTATTACATTGATTCAATGTCGATTTTGCTGTCTGGGTAGGGAGTTGGTCTTTGACGCGATATGAGTCATTCTTTGCTGGCAGACAATGATTAGGAAGGTAATTTATTATTTGCGCAAATTGCTTTGTAGTGCAAAAAGTGCATGGAATACTGTTTGTACAGAAACGGAAAAACAAAATTGATGAAATTCTGTGTTCTATGCAAGAGGACTTTCAAAATAAAATGTGAACTGAGAAATTTGACCAAGAAATGGCGAAAATAGGTCAAAAACCGAGTCTTTATCACCTTTTCTACCTAAAATACACAATCACGAATATATTTTGCGAAATAAATTGATTGAAGTGATATATAAGGCTTTTGACCAACGGCATACTTTTTGCCGTTGTTATTTGATATAAGCCGACGGAGTAATTAGCAATAAGAGAGACGTATGGTCACAGCGGTAAACCATAATCTCTTCGGGGGAAAATTGTAACATAAAATTCCAGGATCCGTTCGTCTGCATGTAATGACCGAAAAAGAAACACTCTTTCGAAACGTCTATTCAAAAAGTGTATTCCTGTAAAATTAGCCCGCGGCTATCGAAAATGGGTGCAACGCGTACACCACTAAAAATTGTCACTACAGAACAGATTACTTGGTTAAAGACGGAATTTTTGTCCAGCTAGCAAGCACTAAGCAAACAGTTAAATGTGCGACTAACTCTCAAGCAACCATTTCACGAATGACCAGAATAGATAGCAATATCTCAAACTCACGTTCGCAGTACTGTGACGCAATAGTAAAAGACATTGTCACGCAATTCAAACAGGTGTTCAAAGCTGGTGATCCAATATTTCATGTTTAAACAGGTTTGACACTGAAACAGGTTTAAACAGGTTTGACACAAGTCGTACGAACGATGGTGCAATCTCTGCTCATGTTTAGGAAAAATTCCATGACATAATACGCTAAGATTCAGTAGACCTGAACGGTTTTTATATGACGTTTGATTAGGTGAACAATTGTCTGGAACAACGTAGACCTGATGGTCTCGGCCAGTAACTCTTGACGCCAAGAGGAAGCAGTGACAGATACGGTTAAGGGGAAGCACAGTTCTCTCTAATTGCTTGAAATTTTGCATCGACTTACTAATAGCCTACTTGATCTCAATGCCATAATGACACCTAATCAAAATCTAAAGCAGGTGAGAAGCATACCTCTTCAACGGTTACATTATAATAGTAATACCTTCAATTATTAACGTTTCATGTCTTGCAAAACGAACGAGGACTATTATTACGCAATAGCAGCTTCCAAGAGTGGAAAAACACAGAAAAACTTCTTATTTTGATCACCTGATTTGTGTTCATCAGGAGAACAGTGATCGAGGCACCACACCAAACTCATACGTTCCGATGCATTCCTTGAGGTCCAGCTCCGGTCGACTTCTTGATATTACAATGACCGCTGCAACAGTCCTCGCCCTTCTTAAATTTTGATTACCTTGTCTCCCATGCTGATTTTTGCAATTGCATTGGCACTTTTGAATGTAGACAGTTTCTTCCTGGTCATTTTGTCCCACAAGGAAAGTTTTCCTTCTATAAGCATTATTTGTGCATTATTATTTATTGAAGCATTATTTATGAATTTGTTTTTCTTTGCCCTTTTTAAAAAAACGTTCAGTGACGACACTTTCGAAAATCTGTTGCCCAATCTCATCACGCCGAAGGATGTCATTGGTAGCAGTTTCATTCATAACTGCTTTGGTGAGTCAGTTCTGTTGAGTCCTGAGGACATAGCAGAGCTATGCCGAGAATAAAAGATAGTATATCGTAGTGGTTTCTTTGTGTATCATATGTGATCATTAGACACTCTGGCTACTCGCAGACTGCTTGCTTCACAGATCATCGCCGGAAACTATTTCTACATAAAAAAGCAACAACTATGAGTTCCTCAATTTATTAAAAATCTTTAACAGGCTGTTTCGCCCTTTACTCCAGTATCACTTCTTTGTTATTTTTATCCAGCAGCCTGAGTAAACCTGTAAAAAACCGTTATACAAGCTTGGGTTCTCTCTGCTACTATCATTCATCTATGACGTCACAAATTATAAAAAACAGCTGGTTAAAATGATTCAATAAGCTGGCTGCGTCACAAAGTAACTTTGTTACAAAGTATTTACGTCATAAAGTACTTTTGTATATTTTTCACTGTAAATGAATGGGGCCAAAATTTCCTTTTGGCTATTTTGATAGGGGATTTCAGGTCATTAGAGTGCACAGAAAAAATGCCAGCTTAATTTTTTTTCATCTTTATAGTATCATCTGACAAAATCAAGAAAGTTTTTAATTTTAACAAAAAAAATACACGAAACCTTTTTTCATGACAAATGTGCCCACACTATATATCGATTTTTGTAGTTAGTATCTTTTTCGTCCCGGACGCGTTAATGACGATAAATAAAATGATTGATTGAAATATAAAAATTTATCTGGCAACTCTGATTGCAATTGCACATGACTCGGTGGTGGACTTGGACAGTTGGACTGGTGGTATCTGGTAGCAGCAGAACATGACCATTGACCATAGCATGATGCTATTAGTATTAGCTCCACAATGATTGGTTCTTGATTGGATGGACGGTCATTTATTTTTGTTAGAATGCGAAACAAGTAACAATTATGCACGCAAAAATAAAAAAATTGATCGCTCATAACAGTTTGTTTTGTGAGCTTTGCATGTTGCCTAACAAACACATGAAGAAATCAATAAGTAAACGTGTTCAGAATTTTCATTTCATAGTCCTTAATTTTAGATGATACTGATTTTGCAGAAGTAATAATCGTGAGTCCGGATAGCTCAGTTGGTCAGCGCGTGACTTCGTGAACAAAGAAGCGTCAAAATGAAGCAGTGCTGGTTCGACTCTCAGGGTGTGCGCTTGAGGAACGCATTCTAACGACTGCTCTCCATTCAGCGGCATCTAATGAATGGAACAATTCCCTGGCAACAAGACTTCAACAATCGGAAATTTCACTCTGCTAATCTCAGTAACCGGCCTGCGTCAAAAGCCTTCACAAGTGTGTGAAGCTACCAGGAATAACCTATCAAGGCTTTGTCACTCCGAGGATAAAGATTCCAAACCAAACCAGGCAAAATTAAGCTAATTTCAAAGGCTGCCGATTTGGAGACAAAATTTTGTCCGTGTATAGGTCAACCCTAGCTTTTTGAAGTAAAGATGACTTGGCAGACTGTCGATTTATAGATTCTATACTTGGGTATATTCGGTACCGTACCTACTACGATATAATATGCAGTTTTTAATGTTTTTATTTATATCTCAATAACAAAAAGGAACCGGAACAGAGGTTCAATGTAAACTTTTTGTGGTAGCCTATGACACTCAGATCAGAAAAGATCCAAAGAATTTAGAAAGTTTGAATTCTCTTTAATGTTTTAGGAAGATTGAGAGAAGATTTTTAAATGTGACGTACGTAAGATCAACAATTATTATCAAATTTTCTTTTGTTTTAGATGCTTTAAATTGGTGCTGTTTTTATGTTTCAGTGATATCTATTTAATAATCATGCCCATTAGAGGACCAAGTGTTTCAAAACTTGAAGAGAATTTTGTGCTGAAAGGATTGAGTGATGGCATCCGTTTAGACCAAAGGGAAATGATGTCTTATAGATCAATAGAAATTTCATTTGGAATTGATTATGGTTGTTGTACTGTTAGTATGGGAGATACCAAAGTTTTGTCACAAGTGGCTTGTGTGATGGATCGGCCGCGTGAAAGCAGGCCGAGTGAAGGCCGATTGAATGTTCATGTCGAGATGTCCACACTTGCATCTCCATCATTTGACCCATCTAAACCTGGAGAACTTGGAGTAGGAATTCAAAGAATGTTAGAAAGAGCTATTTTGTTGTCGCGTGCAGTTGATTTAGAAGCATTGTGTGTGAGAGTGGGAGAAAAAGTGTGGACAATTCAACTTTATGTTCACGTTCTGTCGCATGATGGGAACATAGCTGATTGCGCATTTCTTTCATCTATTGCTGCTTTAAAGCATTTCAAATATCCTGACGTCTCTGTCATTGGTCATGATATACATGTGCATACAATGGAAGAAAAAAATCCACTTTCATTAACACTTAATCACATGCCTTTGTGCACATCATTTGCCTTTTTTAAGGGATGTGAATGTATGGCTGTAGATCCAACATTCATAGAAGAGAAGGTCATGGATGGTATGATGATGGTTTCAATGAACAAACATAAGGAGATATGCAGCTTACAGATGAGCGGGCAGATGCAAATTACAAAAGAACAAATACTGAGATGCACCAATGTAGCCGCTATTAAAGTTAAAGAACTGACTTCTCTTATGGTAAAATCTTTGGAAAATGATGCTGCTGAAAAGAAATTTGGAAAAACTAGTTCTTGCACAAAACAGGAATCTAATAAAAAATCAGATTTGAAGACTTTGCTTGTATGTAATGAACAACCCAGTGAAGACTTAAATATTGATAAACTTTCGGTTTCAGATAATGTTGTAAAAAGGCCAGAAGAAAGTAGTGATGCACCAACTACTGCTAAGCCATATTGGGTGACTAAATTAGGAACCAAAACAGCAAGTATAGGAGAGGGGTTAATAAACTCATGGGCAGATACGCCAAAGAATATAGGTGGCATGGGAATTTTTAACGAATTACGAAAAACAGACAAAGCAACTGAACTTGAAGAGGATGATGAAGAAGAAGATGCAGAAAATTAACTTAAAAATATTTTTTGTAAATGTTAATCTTGATTCTGAAAACTAATGAATTGCAATATTTGAAGAGGCTTCATAATAATAATATGAAACACGATAGTAGGATTAAGGATGGATCTGCCAACACCAAATATTTTAACTTTGTTTAAGCTTATTATTTGATTAGCCTAGTTAATTAAGGATCTATGAACAAATCTTGTGTAAAGTTTGTGCTTGTTCATGTTATACACCTTGCTTGGCAATACTATGAAAATGAGATCATGTGTGGTTATTTACTGCAGTATTGTAAAAAAGTTTTTATGCTAACAGGCTGCTTGACTTATTGTTTATTGTAGGTTTGTTTGAAATTTTCAAGGACAAGGTTTTTTCTGCATGGTTAGTTTTATGCAAACTAGCATTGCTAGTTGAAATATTGGTTTCACCAAAAATACTATATACTTATTATACAATGCCGTATATAAAGTTACCCAGTTTTGCATGTGAACAACCAAGTTCAATCTATCAAACTGTATTTACAATGTGATGTTTTGGTTGACTATACCTGTCATTCATGTTATGTTTTTGTATTTTCAGATCATATTTAAATTAAAACAAAATTTATTTTTTCTTGTATATACATATTGCTACTGAATGATAATGAGCTGTGAAATAAAGAGTCACTGTTCCATATGCCAGAAGCAGAATCATCGTTACACTTGTCCACGATGCAACATCACCTATTGCTCTTTGAAATGCTACAAAGATGACAAGCATGCCGATTGCTCTGAACAGTTTTATAAAGAGTGGTTTGTAAAAGAAATGAAAGAGAGAAAAGTCTCGGAGGCTGAGAAACACCTTTTAATGGAATTAATACAGAGAACTGAAGAAGAAAATCCAATTATAGACTTTCTAGAAGATGTTGAAGAAGAAGTTCCTTTGGAAGAACGAATGCAAGGATTAAATATTGAAGATTTAAAAGATGATCAATTAGAAGAACTATGGAGCAGACTTGCTCCTCAAGAGCAGGAGGAGTTCAGGAGAATGACAAAATCAGGCTTTGTTTCATTTAACAACAGTTCTAATGAAGCTTGGACTCCATTTTGGTTGTCACATAATTCTAACTTGGTTACTGAAGTAAATGACGACATATCGTGTAGAAATAAACATTCAAAGTTACCTCGGATACTATTAGTGCCCTCACTGCAACAAATGGTGTTAAAAAAGCCACTTTCTCCGTTGATAGGATTTAATTTAATAAATATTTTGTATCCATGTGTATTTTTTCAGCGTTTGTTTAATGGTTGTGGGGCCTCAGATTTTCCATTAGATTTCTGTGATGCATGCATTTCATCTTCAGCAGTGTTAAAAGAAAACGGAACATTTAATGATACAGATGAGTCAATTTGTTACTCAATGCAAAGTTGTGGTGACACTGCAAGAAAACATTCCCTTAAGTTTGAAGTGCAGTTTTCAATTGAATGCATTCAAGATGTATCTCATGTTTTAATGGGGCCAGACCCACAGTCAGCACATTATTACACAAGCTGTTGTCTATCAGAATTACATGAAGTTTGTGCGAAATTAAAGAAGTCCAAGTCTGTAGAAACACATTGTAACTTTGCACAAGGCAACACCAAAGAAATGCGAAAGCTGTTATTTTGCATTATGAAGAAGCTTGAGTTTTTCGTTGCATGGTCTTCACAGTACCAAGAGCAGCTTACTTTGCTATCTATTGAAGTGACGGAGCTTTACAAGAAAAAAATAAGTGACTTTAAGATAAATGCTGCTGTGGAGGCAAATGTCAAAGACATTCAACAACATGCTGTAGATACGAAAAACAAAACAAAAGACCCATTAATTGTTGAACTCTTGTAAAGTTGCTCCTAAATTGATGAGATATTGATGTTACGGCATTGTTTTCTGTTTAAAATCATGTGTTTCATTTCTTTAGTATTTCTGTCTAGTTCTACTGGTTCAACTGGATATTTTCGAACACTACATTTAGTCACCAAATTCCAAATGCGTGAGGTTTTCATGATGTCATAAAGCTTTTGTATTTTATATAGGCTACTGTATATGTAGTATTTTTTTACGGTTCCGAAAGCCGCCTTAAATCTTATCTGCTTTTGCATGACCTAAAAGTCACGACTTGGACTCATTGTCGTACTCAATGTGAATACATGTTTATTTTTTATTTGCGCCCATTGCGATAACGGGTCTGCTACTATTCGATGAGTCCGATTCGGTGAGTCTGATTCGGTGAGTCTGATTCAGTGAGTTCCTAACTTTTAACCCCTAACCTTAAACCCTAAAACGGCAATGATAATTAGGCTACGGTACCCGAAAATTTAAAAAAAAAAATTTAAAAAATCCCCCGTTAAGGGATCGGACTCACCGAATCGGACTCACCGAATCGGACTAACCGAATCGGACTCACCGAATCGGACTCACCGAATCGGACTCACCGAAATGGGCCATTCCGTGCGATAACATACCATACACAGCAATTATAGATGCGATACAACAAATGACTGGAAACAGTTAAGGAATGTATAATTTTCAAATCAGTCTGAGTCAAAACATTCTTTTCTTGTTCAAGTTCAAGTATTTTCTCTTCAAAGTGAAGTATTAGTTCAAGTAAGATCTCAAATATCATGGTGTTCCAACCGCCTCATTGAATAAACCTAAGCACAAATTTGTTAGTATTAAATGTACCGGTCCCTAAATTATTACATAACCACTGTTGACTCTATCCAAGGAGACATGTGATTATGCTTTGTATATTGTGTTAAAGTACAAGATACCGTACTTTTTGAATTTCTGTAAAATATCAACTGTGGCTTACGATATCAATCGATATAATTCAACTGAAATTACAGTTCTGTGTAATCTATATCAACTGTGGCTTACGATATCAAATGATATGATTTTATTCGAATAAAATACTGAAGAAGCCGCCTTTACGGTGGCAAAAGCTTTATCAATAAATTGTTTAAACCTGACGGATTTTTTTTACTCTTATTGTCAAGATATGTAGTATACCGATGTTGTAGTTTACTCTTTCCATTCTTACAATTATCTTCAGATCTTCAGAAACTCTTTGTAAGTTTTAGAAAATGCATTATGAGTGAAACTGGGGTAAAACGTATCTCTGAAACATCGTCCTGGAAAAGCATCCCGATTGCAATTGGAGCAAATGGACCTAAATATAACGATTTGATAAAGTTCGAGGAGTTAGACTCTTATAATGTGGTGAGTAGTTACTTTAGCATGCTTGCAAGTCTTGAGGTACTTTGCATAATATTAATATGCTATGGCAGGGGTCGGCAACCCCTGGCACGTGTGCCACAAGTGGCACGCGAGATGATTTTTCATGGCACGCCAAATTTTCATTGGATCACCAAGTCAACATAGTTGAAATTGATGTGTACATGAGGGATCTAACGTCTCAATTTTGCAATAGATTTCAAGATTTTCAACATTTTGGTTCAGTATTTTCATTTCTCATCAAGTCTGAGAGCAGCGAAGACTTGAACTTATCTGCATTTGAATGGTTGGACATCGAAGACTTCCAGATGCAGCTGATCGATTTCAAAGCATCCTTATTGTGGACATCAAAATTTGTTAAATTGCAGAAATCGCTGGAAACGATTGAAAACAAACAAACAAGCATTTTGACGTGCTGGAAATCTTTACCGGAGAAATTTAGCTGTCTCAAGAAGATGTCAATAGCTTTACTATCTGCATTTGGCTCCACTTATTTGTGTGAAGTGTGAACAAATACTTTCGCACATGAATTTTATTCTCAGTCCACATCGCAGCCGACTTACGGAAGGTCATTTGGAAGCATGTGTTCTACTTAAAGTGTCCAAATATAATCCTAATACTACAGAGCTAAGCAAGAAAAAGCAAGGACAAGGATCTCATTAAAAAGTGACTCTTATGACTGCATTCAATGTTTTCCAATAAAGTTAATAAAACAAATTTGTTTCTTGTCTGTTAACTCAGTCAACTTTACTGTTTAATTTTAACATCAGATAGTTGCCAGTACAAAACCAAACATACAAAAATGTTTGGCACGCGAGTTGTGGATATTTTGATATTATTCATAAACCGGCACACTGCATACAAAAGGTTGCCGACCCCTGTGCTATGGTATCACCAAATCCTTCACAGTCACCACTCCCAGTGCTTATATCTGAAAGAATAGCGATGATGTGTTGGTTACAATGGGCTTTATTATATATGGTGCAGTTTTTGTGTAACTAACAAAGCAGTGGTAAAAAATATCCAACTTTATTATGAAATTATTTTTATTGCTATGCTTGTACCGGTATGTTGCAGTGTTTCTAGTGTAGCTTGGTTATGACTATAACAAACACAGTTCAGCACTTTTTTTGTCAATTTTGGCGACATTTTTTCTTATTATCCATGCCGCTCTTGCACCCAAGTCGCAAAATGAAATCAATTTGTCTGTGTTGACAGAATAGATACTTCGGACGGAGCTGTTTGTTACCATTAAATCTTCCAGCTGTTATTATCATTTTTGCAGTGTGTTGGGTCAACAAGCAGATGAACTGTGCATCTTACTGGATATTATTTTTCAGGGCTCTCTTGTTGATGAGTTGCCGCAACAATCTTCCACTTTACCTTCTAAGCAGAAGAAAGTGCAAAGACTTCAAAGAAGAAATAAATTAAAGGCGTTATTAACATCTTCAAATGAAGAAGCAAACTTGCAAAAATCAAATTCTATGAAAAGAAAAGCTAAATTTAAATCTTTAGGTGCATTAAAGAATAAAGTCCCAAAAGTTGAAACTAAACTCGAGGTGCCAGTAATTGACGAAAATCCAACCAAGACTGTGCCTGAGATGGACATGAGTGAATGGAAAAATCTCTTCGTTCCAGAACTTGTGTTAAAAAGTTTAGCCAAGCTTGGTTTTGAAAAACCGCTTCCGATTCAAACCCAGGTATGTCCATGATGTTTTTGTCTTCGTATTAGCCGCTGGCATGTACGTTTTCTACCTCAACGTTGGCTGAAGGGCATATGCATATGAAGCCTTACACAGTTTTGTCATGTTGGTCATCTCGCTTAAGTGTGTTAGCTCGTGCTTTTCTGTCAGTAACGCCATACATGCCATGTTTGAGTGGTATAAAGGTAATTGTTACTGATGGATTTTAAATTACGATTTTGAATTTTCCAGGTTTGTCTTTCGGCTGTCATTTTGTGAACTCCATTAGCTGCTTTCGGGTGTCGTGATATTTATGTATATTCGAGCAAAGTTGGTTTTGTTTTCTTCAACAAATAAACAAATTTCATCACGTTGCATCGTCTGGATGCCAAGTCATAAAAGCGACTGTTGCAAAGCTTTAACCAACTTGTGCAGAAAAGCAGCCCTTTTTTGCATTGATTCAACGTCTACAAATGTTAAATCAATGTAAATAGGACCGATTATCTGACTGGGAACTTATCCAGGTTCTCCCGAGCGCGATACGTGACAAACGCGACATCCTCGGTGCTGCTGAGACCGGGAGTGGGAAGACTCTGGCCTTTGGGATTCCATTGATTCATCATTTGCTTGCTGACAAAGAACAAATGGCTTCCAGAACGACTACTGCATCTAAAGTAAATGATAAATCCAGTTAATTTATATTTCAAAAATTAAACCATGCTTGTAGAACTGTATTTCAAAAGTACTGAAAAATGTTTTCATAGTGCTGTTTTCATCTGAAAATTGTTTTCAAGATTAAACTTTTCCGAAGAAACAAGTTCTATTGCTCAACCTGGCTTTGTAAAAAGGAAAGAGCAAAAAGAAAATCATGGGATGACTGCAATCATAACAAGTGTATGAAATTGCCAGTTTTTAGCACAGGCGATACTTTTTAAAAGCAAAATGGTTGGAGTTAATATGACAAAAAATAAAATAAAGAGGCCAAAATGTAAAAAACTAAACTCATGTGTCGCAATTTGTTGGTCGCTTCTAACACAATATCCTGGGGATTGTGTGACTCACTCGTCAAACAGCACATCATAAATCACTGTTCAGTGTTTCGACCTGCAGAACATATGGATCTCATAGACCCTGATACGAAGACATTGCACTGGTTGCAAGTTTACAACAATTGGGAGATGTTGCCTGAATTGCTGCCTCATAAGCAAGTAGAAGAAGATGTTTCGCAAACGTTTCGAGAACTACTGTAGACTGATCACATTAAAAAAAAAGAAGATGAATAGAAGAACATGAAAACAGTTTTCAATACGTTTTCTGAAAATGAGTTTTTTATTTTATTTTAGGCTCTATTTTTTTCTATTAGGTATTTTCGAAGTTGCAGAATAGGGAGATATTTCCATACTAATTAAATCAAATATATATAGTTATTACTATCTGAATCCTTAACAGCCTGTGTCACCTACACGGATCATCAGAAGTTCTTATTCAAATAGAATCTAATTATGTAACTTATTATGTATATAATATGTAATATAATAATAATAATATATAATAATGATAAATATAATATATAATGTATATTATATAATAATAACATATTCTGTTACATATTAATTATGTATCCAAACTAATTATGTACAGTAAGTACACATGTTGTTTTCTTGCCTTAGGCAGAAGAGCCCGCCACTAAAGAAGATACCTTTAATGAGGATGACTACACGGATGACGATTTTGATGAGAATACCATCATGGTGGATGAAGATCAGGAGGACAATGCGAAGATTCTTCCTGCTCTTGTTCTCGCACCAACAAGAGAACTAGCGATACAGGCAAAGTCGCGTTTCAATTGCAGTTTAAACGTTCAGTTGATTGTTGATTATCGTTTCTTTTTTAACTGTCTCATCTGTGAAAGCATCTGAAAAAAAATTTCAGTTTGCTGTGTAGCTTCGTTGATCAATGTACTGGTCCGTTACCGATCGTGTTGCGCCAAACACTGCAAAATGTTCAATACCTATCATTCCGGTTAGGAACTCGACGTGGCTAAAACCAACTGGCTGCAAATAATCGAAAGTGTACAATAAAACAACCGTTGTTGTTTGTGTGCAGGTGTCTAGTCATCTCACCAATGCGGCGAAGTATACCGGGCTCCGAATGGTGGCTTTGGTGGGAGGGATGGCCCCGCAGAAGCAAGTCCGCCTGCTCAACAAACAACCTGATATCGTCATAGCAACGCCCGGCCGCTTGTGGGAAATGATCGAAACAGGTCTGGTTGGCATTTTCAAGATTTTGCTAAAACGTTTCAATATTTCTTAAGCATCATTTTTATATTCATGCATGTGAAGGGTTGAGATTGCAACTAAACAGGTTACAATTTTTTTCCGAAAGCGATTCTATCCTTCAAGTTTCAGAATTCAATGCATGACAAGCAGATTTATCTGAAAGTGGCTACTGTTGGCGCATCTGCCTCTGCAGGAACGTTTAACCCAAACCAAGTAATCACAACGACTGGTACAAACGTACTTTCATTCTCAGATGTTTAATTTCACAAGATAGAGATTTGAAATTTTCAACTTACTGAACTGAATTTCTATTACAAACTAGAACTGAGCAGCGTGATTGCCTGGTGGTGAAGGCGTTTTTGTGGAAAAAGGAGATGAAAAGCATTATTACAGTATTTCGTGCATCTGAAGCCCTGGCAGAAAAGACTGAACCTTTTGGCCCTGTTGCAATGCTCTAGTCTAGAGTTATTGATATAATTCTCTTAAGTTTCACAATATACAAGACAAAGTTGCAAACGTTTCCACTCTTTCTCCCACCAGGGCATGCGTACTTGCAGAGAATGCACAGACTACGCTATCTCGTTATCGATGAAGCTGACAGGATGCTGGAACGTGGCCACTTCGAAGATCTCAACAAGTTATTTGAGGCAATTAACATTAAAGAATCGTATAAAGTACGTCTCTAACGTGAAGTTATATGTTATCTGGATTAGCTACTCAGATTCAATAAACTGTGAATTTACCCAAACATAATTTGATTCGCTAAATAGGTTTTCTCCGACTTTATAATTTCTTTTCTTTTCATTATTTTAAACGCTTTCTTAAAATGTAAGTTAATTTCGGCGTTCATTCTTTTAACTATTAGATACTTCAATGAATACGGAAAAGTTTGGATGTTCATCAGGACAATTATCGTTGCTAGCACTAGTTGCAACGTTCATCTGATGAAATTGAAAGTAAAAGCAATAATAAACAGGATGTTATTGGCTCTGAGGGTACGCATTGTCATGGTGCGCGAAACGTCAGTGAAGCAATAAGCCACCCTGTTTATTCAATGACAGAAACGGGCAGACTGTGTTTATCAATGGTTCATGCAAGAGACTTGATACTTTTTTTGTTTTTTAAATTCACCAACGGCTGAATAGAACACTGTAACCTTTAAATCAGCCAGAGTGGGTTTGAAACTCCTCACAGGCCTTGCCCTCCAAGTCGTTAAATAACCTCCGAAACTACCGTGCTAGTAGTTTCGTCGCCATGTTTGGTCGCCGGTGTAACGGTCCAGGAGTGACAGCAGTTCAAGAGTTACCAGGGTTGCTAAATATAATTAAGTATTTTTTTATTAAAATAATTGAAATTTCTACTGCTCAAAAAGTTACATTGATAGTTTTAGGCATTAATTAATCTTAAATGAAAAGGTGTGCATTAGTTTGAGAGTAACTATTCAATTAAACTTAGTTGTAAAATTTTTGTTTATGTATTGCTTTCGGAAGGGCCGGGCAGTTCTGGTCATTTGTGGTCTGACGTCATTTCTAGACTGCCATGCTGCAGCAGCACGGTAACGTTTGGACTGCAGTAACTTCTGGACCGTTACACCGGCTTCCACAAGCCAACGTTTCTCCACTCTCGTTTGTACGTGACATTTTTTTTCTCTTGACTCGCTTTCGCAACCTTTTTTCACAAATATTCTTTCTATTAAAATAACTTTCAGTCACTGTGCTACGTGAAGTAACATAAGAGCGTAAAATTATTATCAAACAAATCTGATGAATTTTCGAGCTAACTGAAAAATTGCAACACATTGCACCAACCTTTACTGGTAACCAGCCATGGAAGGGACAATTCTTGGCTTCATCGGTGCCGTATTGCTTGTTAGTCTCACAGTTATAGTTAGTTGTCACAGAGGACATTTCTATATGATTTCTTTGTCGTTAATTGTAAGCAAGCTCAATAAAAGAGTTGGTGTGACATTTTGTAAGCAGTGACGAATATCGTTCGAATTGTATTTAAATGTAGCATCTTTTCTACGCAGAAGCGGCAGACATTTGTCTTTTCTGCCACTCTCACAACTGTGCACTTTGAGCCTGATCGAGCTCGTCTCAACTCCCAGCAAAGCAGACAGACTAAGGATGATAAGCTGGGCAAACTAATGAAGAAGATTGGAGTACGAAGCAAGCCATTAATCGTTGACCTTACCACGGTGAGCCTTCTCGTGTCTTCGACAACTCTACTTGAGCTGTTATTCAAACATTATGTGAACCCAGACAGCAAATCTGTCGTTTTTTACATTGATTCAACCTCTGCAGACGTTAAATCAATGTAAAAAACGACTGATTTGCTGTCTGGGGACAACTGCAAAGCACTGCCCTGATGAACAAAATGGCCTGTCTGAACCCTTATGCATGGGTTCAATACTCTGCTCTGTCACACCAAAGATATATTGAAATATGTTGTCGTGATGGCACAAACCGATTTGTTTAACTTTGCTCATGCAATGAAATGTTTAGAAAAAAATGACAGCGGAGAAATTGTCAGAAGCGAAGATATTTTGCAAGGATAACGAGAAAGATTATTATTTGTATTACTTCCTCAAGTCTTACCCTGGAAGAACATTGGTGAGTCATCAAAATTCTTTCTCAAATTCGATTTACGTTAGTTGATCCTGCTTAAGAGGATGTGCAAATGCTTTTGACATACCCACAAATCAAGAACCGCAATTAAAAATAACTTTAACAGTCTTCTATCAGCACCGCGTGGAAAGTACGTGACCAGCGTGCGATGTATCTAGTGTTTGATAGGTTAGCAGATGTATCTGTTCATGTACATTTTGCAAGACTTCAAATTTTGTAAAATTTAGGTATAAATTTCTTAAATCCTTGCTCGACCTTTGCCTTTTCAATTTGAATCATTTGGAAAGTTCCTCTTCGAAGCTACAATGCAGAACCCACTTGGAATTCTGGTGGCGTTGCAATTGCACTGGGATAGGGTGCGACAGTTGAAATTAATTAAAAATGATGTCTTGAGAGAGTGGACTGATGTCGAGAATATTGAAGAGTACTTGCGTGGTCACTGGTCATCGTCTGAGATGGGTTGGACAATGGACATCCTGAATGAACGAGAACAAGTTGACATAGGAGTTTGAAATAAGGTAGTGACTGGAAAAAGGAGAAAAGGAAGATTAAACAGGATGCATCTTGGTTGACAAAGTTGACATGAGAAAAAGAAACCTGAAAATTGAAGATTAGCAAGATGGAGGAGACGCTGCAGACAACTGGTCAACCCTGATATTTCAGGATGAAGACCAGGCTTCTTTGAAGCAAAATGGGTGATGATGGAGATACGACTATTTCCTTCAAGCCAGCAAAGATCGTAAATCTTGAATAAAAACAATAACCTCGTCGTGTCGCAATTCATTTATTTGTATTAGCACATCCCAAGACAGCAAATCAATCGGTTTTTACATTAATTCAACGTCTGCAGACGTTAAATCAATGTAAAAACCGATTGGTTTGCTGTCTGGGTAGTAGACCGACAATTGTTTACCAAAACGTCAGACACCTTCTCAGCCGCATGAACCAATTTTCTTTCCAGATATTCACGAACAGCATCGACTGTATATTCCGGCTGACCAGTTTATTCGACCTGCTGGGTTGTGAGCCTCTTCACATCCACGCCAAGATGCAACAGCGGCAAAGATTAAAGAATCTCGAGAGATTTCAGGCCAACCCGAATGCCTGCATGATCGCCAGTGATGTGGCTGCCAGAGGTAGTAATCCGCTATCTGAATATTTTGATGCACAATATGCAGAACAACCTAAGCACAGATAATTTGATATTGAAAATAGCTTTTATTTTCGGCACCTGTCGTTGTTTTTCTTTCTATGATCTGGGTTTAAGGACGGATTGATTATTTTTAGTTTAATTGTATATACTTATTATGAAATTAACTTTAATGTGCTTTTGATGGCTCAAAGCTTTTCAGCAACGTCTCAACTTTTTGGTGTTTCTTATGCAGGTTTAGATATCCCGGATGTTAGTCACGTGATACACTACCAAACGCCGCGAACAATGGAGAACTACATCCACCGTAGCGGGCGATCCGCTAGGTCAGGTGCGAAGCCGCGCTGTTGATATGAAGTGAATACGGTCGCTACACAGATTTGTTAAATAGAGATGGCTTAAGTATAATCGGTTTGCTTTAAAGTGAGGTCTAAACATTTGGACAAAATTATCGAAACAAATATGTTTTTCAAAACCGATCTTCCATTGTGCGACGAACCCATGTGTTGATGAAATAATTTTACTTCCAGGTAAAGAAGGTTTCTCTCTTGTCCTTGTCAGCTCGAACGAAATGAACTTTTACAAGCGAATATGTCGCTCCCTGAAGAAAGATGACGGTCTCCCTCAGTTTATTATTGACGATTCCTTTATGGCTGCCGTTAAGAAAAGGGTCAATATTGCGAAAGAGATTGATCTGCTGGCTCATAAACAAAAGAAGGTGACTGTGTTCGTTATTTGCTTGAGCTGAAACAGCAGGGCTGTGGAGTCGGGCCACAAATATGCGACTTCAACTCTTCGGTTCATAACTGGCCGGCTACAGACACGGTTATATCTCTCCGACTCCACAGCCCTGATAAATAGAGCAAGATGGTGGAGAGACGAAATGTCAACCTCTGGCCGTTCATTTCGGGTCCACGTCTTTTTGGCGCACACAGTTAGGCGCCGGTCAAATAGTCGCGCAGACTGTGGCGTCAGGATATTTAGGTGCGGAGCACTGTGGCGCCCGTTCATTTAGATGCTATTCCTAGTAAAGTCTGCAGATTGTATCAGCTCAGCTTTGGCAAAACCTAGTCGGGGTTTTGACAGAAAACTTAGTTACTCTTCAGTCTTCACTCAAGCCTACCACCCGCTTGAATATAGGCTACGGTATATTTTTTACTGATGTTTACTGTTAGTGTAGTTATTATTTGACTTAACTAACAGTGAACTCAGTCATGTTCGGAAGCTTGAATAATTTATTGATAAAGCTGTCGCCGACGCAAACCTGGACTAACAACAAGCAAATGCCGAACACGCGCATTAACAAAACAATATATTTTTCTGTTCAGAGTAACATTTTGTGTGAAAAGCATTGCCGGTTTAACCAGCACTCACGGAAGCCATGACATATTTTTCTGTTCAATATAACATTTTATGTGAAAAGCATTGCCCTACCTGCCAAGCTGATACAATCTGCAGACTTTACTAGGAATAGCACTTAAATGAACGGGCGCCACAGTGCTCCGCACCTAAGTATCCTGACGCCACAGTGTGCGCGCCTATTTGACCGGCGCCTAACTGTCTGCGCCTAAAAGACTTTCTCCCTTCATTTCGTTCTCGAACTTCCGACTGCATCGAAATCTTTAGCGTAATAAGAAGTGATCTTTGGATGTTGCAGATACGTTTGCACAATGATTGGTTCAGTAAAGCAGCGGAGGCTATGGACGTAGAGCTGGATGAGGGAACCTTGAAGAAGAACAGCAAAGAAGAGGAAGAGAAGATCCTCATCAAGGGAAAGAAGCAGCAACTGAAGACGTTGCTGACGAAGCCCATCTTTCCAAAGGGATTCTCAGGTGGTTTATTTTGTGTTGTCTCTGTAGAAAGCAGGGTTGCCATTGATCAAGGTCACTCTTTCGATTGCTCACCGGTCCAGTTATTGAAAGTCGCTTGCTTGTTGGAATTGTGTTGTTTTAACTGTTAGATAAAGTGACCTATGAGAGCGTTTTTGATGAACGCAGCAAGGTTTGTTTAAAATACACTTCTACAGCGCCAACCAGCGGAGGCTTAACGTCATTTTTTGGACCAGGTGAGTTTGCACAAGCGCTCTCATCTCCACCACTGCGTTTAACAGTGCAGTAATGTTTAAGATCATGACATGACATGCAAAGGGCATTCCCTGAAGGTGGGGGGGGGGGGTATTTCAGCAAGATCTTGCTCCATGTCATACATCCAAGCAAATGAAGAGAGTTTTTCATCAACTTAAGATAAACGTGCTAGATTGGCCTGGAAACTCTCCTGACCTCAACCTAATAGAAAAATCTCATAATAATAAATAACAAACTCATAAAGGCCATTATTCAAGTATGGTATAGAGACCCAGAAATGCAAAAAAATTTAAAAGCTTGTTGAATCGATCCCAAAGCGTGTGAAAGAATCGAGGTGGTGCTGAAGAATCGAGGTGGTCACACAAGTTATTAACACCAGGTTTTGAAATGTATTGTGTAAAATAAATAATAAACACGTTGAATAACTGAAATTGTATGCTTTTTCCTGCTTGAGTCAATTAATATGGACACGACTGTATATTGCGCTGTTTAACTCTAAAAAGGTTAATTTCTTCAACAACCGATATCACTGTCCAAAACCAAATCTTGTTTTCGTAACTTAAGCTTCCATAAATTTACAACATTTCTGGCGCTATTGAAGTTTTAAGTAATTTCCTTTTTTTATGCATTTGTTGCAAAAATAGATCTCGATTCCAAGACTGGCGAAACCAAGCTTGGTTGATAGTTTGTTGTATTTGTAAATATGCACAGAGAGAAACGACTCATGGACTTTGTCTTCTTCTTACTATGGTTTTAAACCGTGCAAAACATTGTTGGAACTTTATACATCTATTTATAAATTTTACTTTACATTTTCCAAAGGAACTTATTGATTTTAATTAGTTCTTGGAGACTTTTCCTGTTATAACTTGTTGCACAAGCATGAACTTTCAATGAAACGAAACTAACGAGACACCGTCGCTGGAACGTTCGACCGATCTAAATCCGTTCATCTAAATCCGTTCCACCATCCACCTAGTGTTTCGAAAATCAAACAATTTTAATGTTCAAGGCTAAAATTCCATTGAGTTTTCATTGAACTTCTGGACACCTCGCTTTTGTTTTCTTTGAACATGTCTTTGATGGATAAACCTTTAAAACTGACGATGAATTACCATCTCTTGATAGTTAGTTGTGTGAGCAAGGCCTTGCTTTTGTATGGCGCTGTTACTGCATACCTTGCTGAATTTGCTGTCCGGCTTTTGATCATTGATACGTCACTCAACTTGGTATCAAATTTTTAAAATGTCACCAATTTATCTTGTTTTAAACTTAAGGTTAAGATGTATTTGCTGCGACTTGATTCCAACTAATGAAGTCTTGGTATTTAAAAATGAAACTGCGCGCATGCGTGTAAAATAAAAATCATTCCTGAGTTTTGAAGTCGATCACAAGAAGTTGATTGCTTTTGAGATCGACGAAAATGTTAAGGCACTTTGAATTTCCTTTTTTTTGTTTTCGCATTACTTCATTTTATGCTTTCCAACGTGTATTTGAAGCAACAAATGAATCACGAGTAAACGTGGGTGAAACGCCACTTAAAGGTGGTCACGAAGAGTGACTTCCATGCTTTCTCATCCACTTAATCTAAATCTTCAATCACCAGATACGACAAAAAACAGGTATGGGAACGTTCAAATATTACGTAACGCTTTTTTTCCGAATTTTTGACCCCCCCTCCCCCATGTAACGCCAACGTAACGCTTTTTTCAATCCCCCCCTCCCCCATGTAACGCTTTTTCACTACGAATTCAGCACAAAAAACTACCATTCCGTACTCGAAAGCGTTACGTAACGTTTTGCTTGAACCCCCTCCCCCCCGATGTGACGCTAACGTAACGCTTTGCATAAACCCCCCCTCCCCCTCGAAGGCGTTACGTAATATTTGAACGTTCCCTATTCCAAATTTTATTTTAACCGAAGTTAGACGACTGCGCTGTTGAGACGATGCTTTGATTAAATTTGCACCTCTTTAGTGCCATCTATGTGGCTCTGGCAGTGTTGCCAGATTTTTTTAGTTGTACGTTTGTGTTTACGTCTTATAAGTTTAGACACTATTGCTGCTGCAACTGGGTGCGCAGTGTTCAATTTCTCTATGTGGTTGTGCCTTTCGCAAGCTTGTTCTTTGAAAGCGAGCTTTTTGTTTTAAAGGTTTCTTCGAAGCAATGCAATGGACTGGAAGTCGATGTTTCTTGTTCTAAATGGGATATAAATTTAGAATCACTTAGCAGGCATTTAATTTTCATCAAACCAACGTAATGTAACATCAGCATTGCGAACATGAAATATATTGATTCAACGTCTTCAGACAGTAGATTGATCTAAAAAAGCCCAAATTTGCTGGCTAGGGCAATGAAGCTGAGCTCAACATGACGTGGATGAAACGTCAGACGAGATGAAGTTTATTTGACTGGAAACGGCAACGTTAAAAATAACAGATTCCAATCATAGGCATAAAGCCTTTCTTTCCGTGCCTTAGGCTCAGATTTCTAGCAAAATTTCCGTTGTTTTCACAAATTACATGCAATATCACAAGGTAATAGTCTTTAATTCTTCATTTTGATGACCGGTGTGTATCTTCGCCTGCTTTACTGCGTCTTAATCTGAATTTAATGTTTTGGCCTTCAGACTGAAGTTCTTTTTTTAGCCTCCATTTGCACTGATAAACAAGGTTATTTGACGTTTATGAACGTTACGAATTCCTTGTGGGATATCTGATGACAACTTGGCTGTGATAACCTTCCCATTCTTTCTTAATGCCGGTGTTTTGTCATGGATGCTTAGCTTGTTTCCACTCCATAGTCCATAACCACGATATCGTTTCAGCAGCGAAATGATCAACAGGCCAGTCTAGTGATAACGCAAAATTTTCATTATTAATTCATTTTTCATTTCTGTTTCTTCTGTATAATCTTGTATTAGTTATTTTTGGCATTGTGTGGTTTTGAATTTGATTTAATGCTCAATCTCGAATCATCGAAATTCCGAAGCGTCTTTAGCCGATTGCTGAAAAAGTGAGATCAATGATAAATTTCCGCTGCATGTCGAGACAGAAATTTTTTTAAAGAAGCACTAATTGTTGAAATTTTACGGAAATTGTTTTGATTTGCTGAACAATGACCTGCAAAAGCTTAATCTCCTGTTCGATGACCAAATGCTACGATTGAAGACAGATAAACTGTTCACGGAAACCAGTAGCCGGTTAACTTTGCTTACCCTCGTGATGGCACCACTGTTGGGGCGTAGTTACAAATGGACCGGTATTAGAAATCGATCAACATTAGTCATGGATGATAAACACTTCGTAGAAACAAGAACAAGTTCTTGATACATGTCTCCATCATACTTTTATTTTTCAACCGCAATTGCAAGGTCTTTAAAAGGTGAAATTGGAAAATACACACTATGTCGGCCGGATAATCAATGTATAAGGGGACTGGTGTTTGTCTTGGACCAAACCTCCACCTGGCACGGCATGTGCCTGCACGGACCGATCATAAAAAATTGTTAGCTTTCAAAACGAAGCTTTTATCTTACAGACATTCGCATTAACGGCTTATTTTACAAACCGATCATAACTTACCAATGACATTATTGGCTCCCTAAGCAAGGCTCTCACAGATATTGGCATTAACGGCTTATTTTTACCTCCTTTTTTCTATGATTTATGTGTATTGTCAAATACTAATCTTTTGCGTATATTTGCCATCGGATCATGAAACACATTGTTGATACTTCATACTGTCTATCATTAGTTAGCTTTGGAAGAACTAATTTAGCTGTGATGTTTCTCCCGCAGTCATCCAGGCAGATGAGGGATTCCCAAGTCATGATGGCTTCCTCACTGCAATGGTGTTGTTTGATGTTTGTCTGTTTTTGCAAAAAAATTAGAACAAAAGCAGCTGTGATGCTTGTTGTATTAGACTGAGCCCACCATCGCGTGGGCTCACATGGACTCCACGCTATTACCATGACCCGATTGTATCAACGCTCAGGTCTTCAGATGTTTTGGACCGAATGACGTGGTAGTAACCAAGCATTGTGCTAATGACAATATCGAGTCAACAATTTTACGGATTTTTTTTTACAATTCGTTGAATGCTTCACGCGTCACAGGGTGTGGCAACTTTTTTGCCATTTTTCCAGCTGGGCTTTTTTTTCGGTCAAATGTCAGAAAAAAATATAGTCAATTCGGTCAAAATGTCCGAAAAAGGAAGTGCAAATTTTGGTTTGTATCAGCTACTTGAAAGGAAATATTTTCATCAGAAAAAATGACCGAAATAAATAAAAAATGACCAAATTGTTTCAAGTCATTTCGGACAAATGACCGAAAAGTCTCAGCCAAAAAAAACCCAGCTTTCCAGGCTGTTACCACCGATTAGCTGACTAACCGCCTGTAAACAATTGGTGGTAGGTTTGTCAACTAAAAATAGAAGTGCCGCACGTTGTTTATGTAAATTGGATGCAACTCGTCCCTGCATGTCTCAAAAGGGATCGTTTATTTTATTTTTTGCCTCCCGATGTCCTTCAGACTTTGGTTCAACATAGAATTTTGTTGCAGGCAAATATCTAACCCAAAGTGGAGACCTGCAACTACCTGGCCTGCCACAAAACTCGAAGATTAGAAATTTGAAAAAAAGAAAATCGAAAGGAAAAAGGTAAAATTTGAGATGTTTCTGAAAAGAAAACTTGAGTCATGCTATTTGACTTTTACCATCTTCTGGCGTAGACGTGTGAATCTCAAATCTTGACGCCACGACTTTACAATACGCTTTATAAATCTACACCATCAAATACTTATGTTCAGTCGCTCACTTGTTTGGATGGTTTCAAATTGCATTGAGGCGAGTTGTCAAATTTATGTTCCTGAACCGTCATATGGCTGATGTCATGATGCTTTGGCTGTTCCGGCAAAATTAGCTTTAAAATCAACCGCTGAATTAAATATTTAAAGCGTTATTCGTTTATACGGGAAACAACCTGTAAATAAATCGGTTTTTACATTAACTCAACGTCTGCAGAAGTTGAACCAATGCATGCAACGACTGGTTTGCTTGCAGAACGCGATCAGCAGGAAGAAGGCTTTGGTGTATCAAAATATGCAAAGCAACCTGTCCTGTTCTCCAGCCAGCAAATTAGTTCTCTTTTACATTGATTCAACGTCTACAGACGTTAAATCAATGTAAGAAAGAACTAATTTGCTGGCTTAAGCTTTGTCAACTTGAGCTCTTCTGGTGAAGACGGATATACCAACTTGTCTTGGGCATTTCCAAATCGTGTCCTACATCTTCTGGTCCAACAATAATTAATACCTCCCTTCCCGCATCGGACTGTTGCTGTCGTATATGGAAACAGCGTGATCATAACTAATTAATAGACCGCTATTTTTCTGCCTGCTGAGGATTTAATTGGGTTTCCGTCTCGCAAATACATCGTCACTTTAACGTCGTTTATCCTCCAATTGGTGGAGTTCTTAGATGTGGATGAGGCCGTTGGTTGATTTTCTACTTCAGACATAAATTTTCATCATTTTAACGTTTAAGTAACTTCTTAATTTTCTTTTCGTGGCATCACAAATGGAGTGGTCATGTCATTGTATGTTGTTTTTATTTAATGTCATCTTGATCCAGCATGCCATGCGCTGATCAGGCGTGTGACGTGTGCCCTCAAAACACTGGTAGTTGTTAGCGTTATTACTCAGAAAATAGTTGAATAAAATAATCTGACTGTGCAGTTAAATTCGTTTGTTTTTACATTTCTTGTTGAATTAGCGATTTACCATAAACTGTCCTTTTGCTTATCACCAAACAAAAGGAAAAGCGTCGCAATAGACAAAACCATCGGAATTTTTCATCATCACCGGTGGCAAGCTTTACATGTTATTTTTACGGCCGCGCCTGCCACTCACGCATTGTACTTTTTAGCTATAGAGAAGAGCTTGCAAATAGCGTGGCTTTTAAACTGCTATCTTCGTTTCGAAGTACTGGCATATTGCTTATATAACGGCTGATTTCTCTTCCATAAAACTTTATTATGAGTAAATTTACAATTATTTTTTATTAACTGTTGTTTGATGAACTTCCGAGTGGCCGTGTAGGTCAGGTGGGACCAATGCGCAGGTCAGGTGGGACCAATGGGCACGCTGACATGTCTTGGCAATTAATGACATACTTGAAGATGGACACAAGTAGAGGCTTCCTTGCCTTATTTCCATCATGTCTAAAAAATTGTCAAAATCAGTCGCGAACGCTGAACATGATCCTGAACTCTTATTTATAAAACAGCATATTACCTGATCCGACTAATCACATGTTTGCTCTATTGTTCAGTAGCTTTTCGTGTTAGGACGCATAGCTTATCAAAGGAAAGTTGAACCAAAGTCCACAACTGGGGTGGTCAACAAGTCAGCCTCCGCCAGTCCAACGTGTTCATTACAAGGACTGACCCTCAAGAAATGTGACGAACACATCCATTCCCATTTCATTTTAACGGATATACCTCAATCTACGTTTCTATCTATGAACGAAACGTGGGCGCAGTGTCTGACAATGGTTGCTTAATTATGTTTCGATGCGTCCTTTTATCTACCTCAGTACCTCATAACATTTGTGACGCTCTTACCAAAATAGATGTAAAAAAATATGATTAGAAACCCCGAGGACAATTTTATAGCCGGAAAAATAATATATTTTGTTAGTTTTCCTCCCATGCTGGTTTCCTGAGCCGGATGCTTTGTGATCGATATGTCAACCTTTTTATTCGTACCGTGTTTGTCCACCTCTAAAGTTTTGATATCTTTCAGGTAACTGATCATTTCCATCGTTGCCTAATGTCGTGGAAGTGGAGCCACAAAGGGAATGCAACTCGTAGATTAAATATGGTGTTCGAATCACGTGATCTCTGTGTGCGGAGACTCCAAATCCCGTTGTTTAGTGTTGCACAAAATGGCAGCTGGAAGGACGCCACTCTCGATGCACTGCTTGCAATGAGCAGCATTAACATGAGCAACAACTCTGGTGCTGTGGATAGTCTCGAAGCTGTGATAATCGTTAGACCATACATTTAGAGTTGTCCGAAAAGATCTCACAAGGAAGTCGTTTTCGTGCTTTTTATTCTCTTGCGCAACCGCCAGTAAATGTGCATGCGAGAAGATCTTTCGTTTTGTTGTGCAGTGTATTACGGATGTGAAGCTGAAAGAAAGGCCATCCCCAGAACGCAACACATTCGTTATATTCGCAGTTGCCAGGCGGGCATTATGGTCTGCGAAGACCTTCGGACGTAGTGGGAGCCTTTACATCGCGCAGCTCCTTTCCTTGAGGTTCCAATTAGGTTCTCGCTCACTGTGATTCAGACAGTTCTGTTGTCGTATTTAGGCTTACGTGCCGATCGTTGAAGATTTAGATTAAATGGAGGCCAGGAAGCCAGTCTTCGTGTCCGTCTTCTGGTTTGCCGCTAAGTGCCGAACCACAGCGTCATACCAGGGCTCTCTGCAATGTAGACTGTTGACGAATTCATAGAGTAGCGCGCTGCTGCCCAACTCTGATTAGAACAGAGCCCTTGATTAGATGTAGAAGAGCGTTGAGAGAATAAATTCATAATTAATCGGGCTATTGACCGGTAAGCCTAACAAATAAGCTAACAATATTTCACTCCTGTGGGAATTACCATGATATGTAAAATTATCTTCACAAACAATTAGAATAGAAAGCCTCTGCGATCATGATCTGAGAAGAGATGCAATGTGACGTGGTCGTGAACAAGAATGAGAAATTGTCTGGAGAAGCGTAAATAATAGATAGGTTAGTCGTCATATTTGCAAAACGATCTACCGTACAGAAAAAGCAAACATAGGCCTACATTGACAGACGTTTAATCTTCACTTGAAAAAAATTCTCACATTTTTATGGATAGTTTTGTCGGGATAGATGAGTGTGGGCAGGCGCGGATTTATGGGGGGGCCCGGGCCCCCCGAAATTTTGTGAAAAATTGTATGTTTCCGCATCAAATGGTTTGATATGCTTCTAAACAGCTGATATTAGTCCCTCGGCATCACAATTGATGAAAATGGTTGTTTTAATGTCTATTTTCTAGCATATCGTATATGTCGTAGTATCATTGTTCAATGTTCATATCTGTTTAGCTTTTTCTTTCTTTTTAATTGATTTTCAAATTTTCTGGCCCCCCCCCCGAAAAAAACTCTTAGATTCGCGCCTGAGTGTGGGCAAGGGGCATACCTCAGGACGTCATCAAGCACCAGCATGATGTTTATGTTTGGAAAGTATATCAATTCATCATCATATAACTTAAAGATAAAGCATATAGGATTATCAGTTTAATCGCTATTTGTAAATCACTGTTTTATGACGTCATTGCTGACGTCATCATTTTTCGAAGTCGGTACACAATTAATTAGATTTTCCTAATTATATTGAATCTGTTGACGCATAAATCATCTTTTTACAATAAGAATTATCTAAGTTATGACGTTTTCAAATCTCGTGAAAACAACTCCTTATTAAAAACAATGCATTTTCAAACCTCGAAAAAATCGCTTTAGGTACCTTTATAAATCGCGATTTTTGGAAATGAAGACGATGTCCGATCAAGCTCAAACTTTCAGGAATGTCGTTTTATGACTATTCGCAAGAAAGAAAGTTTGCAGCAATGAAATCGGAGAAAAAGTCCAAATTTCGACCCACCCTACTGATGATTAGGTTATCCTTGGACTGGGATAGCTTCTTTGCGAGCTTGATCCTGACCTTCGCATACTTGTAGAGACCTTAAACCACTGACACAGGCCCGGTTATCGAGATTGACAGAGTAAAGTTTCCGATAGTTGTTAAAATGTTGTTGCTGGGGAATTATTCCATCCACGAAATGCCGCTGCATAGAGAGCAGTTATTATGTGCGTTGCTTAAGCGCATACCCCGAGATCCGAACCAGCGCCGCTTGATCTACAAATATAGCCTACATCACTCTTTTGGGAAAAATGTCGAAACTATCATTTTGCTTCATAGTAGAATGATAGATTACCAATTATTTATTTATTTGCATCAGACAAGAACGTCCATATTCAAATTACAAAAAAATGAAAACACAGAAATTAATGGCATAGGTGACAGTAGTGTACAAACAGCTGCTGCGCAAAAGTATTTGAAATTAGATTACCAGCTCATTTTGTATCTGAAGTTAGCGTCATATGAGAGGAGGAAGAAATTGATATCACGCATGGTGGCATACGCTATTTGATCAGATCAAATACGCCAATTTTTTAAATCTTAAAAAATCTTTTTAAACCAACTTAACTCCAGTCTAACCTACACTGTTTGAGATTATGCAACATAGGTTAGAAAACAAACAAAACCTATTGACTCGCTCTCATCACGATTGTTCTGGCTAGCACATTTAGCCTACAGTGACTATTAATCCGCAAGGAAAGCAGCAATTGGGAAAGTTTTCTCTCGAACTACTTCACCTCTAGCTTACCTAGTCCAGGTATAGGTTATGCTTCTTTAGATTACATTGTAAATTTTAAGTAGCCTACACTAAATTACTTGGACTTGTGCACATTGAAGATAGTGTTTTCCAAAGACTGTTTTATCGATGCATATTTTAAACCTTTTAGTTTTGTTTGTTTGTTTGTTTGTTTATCTTTATCCTGCATTGCGGGAAAGCGGACTTGAGCGCTATGCATCGGTGTACGCCTTCCGACGTACACCTGACCCACGCTGCAACCGACGGCAATGTCTGTTTCCGGTTGTCTACTCTACTTATGATTTAAATTTGGTACTACCCATTACTCGAAATCGATCACTGGGTAGAGGCAATTATCATAAAGTTTCTTGCCTAGAGAAACAACAGCAAGTGCGGGTGGCTGGAGTCGAACATGCAGGCTTTCGACTGTGAGCCCAACGCGCTAACCACTCGCCATTGCTGCCGACTTAGTTTGTTATCTTTTCCTTTTGTTAATGCCAATTACTTTATCGTTCTCTGCATGTTTGTGCCAGCAACGAAGAAAAAAATTGAATTGAATTAGACTATCTTCATCTACATATGTATCGTAAAAGTTTTACAAAAGAATTTGGGTCCATGGTTTTATTTTTTTATTGCTAAAAGGGAAATTAGAGATAAATTATTAGAGTCGATAAAAGACTAAAAGTTGGTTAGGTTTATGAACAGACATTGCTGGCTTTTAAATCACGTCTGATCCACAAAGTTTGACAATCGATGTAATGGTAATGGTTTATTGATAACCACAAATGTGTGTATAAATCATACGGTAAATTATGAAATAAAAAAATACAAACATGAAGTAAATATAAATACAAAATAGGACTACAGAGCTACGGCACTGTAGAACAGACACCATTGACATTGTTCTCTTAAACATTTGGCTACGGATAGCAAAGAAAAAATATATAAACTACAGCAAATTTCGCTTGAATCTGAATCATTTCGAAACAAACCACAAATTTGAAATCACCTTTTCTTGTTGTTGAAAGAAATATAAGCTTTACTAAGACCACCAACTTAAGTTGGCCTGCTTTTGAATTTTCGTGAAAAATTATTATTTTTTAAATTGGTTATAGGCCTACCATGGTTATACCTACCAAAAGCCAAAAGAAGAACGGAATCAAGGCTCGCAACAACAATTGACAGCCAAGCTTCAAATCAAAGATGGTACATGATGATGATAATGACAATGATCAGGGCCGGATTTAGCTGATGGGGGGCACTTTTAGATCGGGGGGCCCCGTGCAAAAAAAGTTTTCAAGCCTACGGCGCGTAAAAACCATCTCTACGTCTACAGTAGCATCAGTCCAGTACTGCACAGCATTTTGCAGAAACTTTAAAGGTCAAAAGGAATAAAATAACACAAAATCACATTTTTTCCACATAGGGGGGCCCTTCAAAAATCGGGGGGCTCGGGGCAACTGCCCCCTCTTCCCCCCCTAAATCCGGGCCTGATGATGATACTACGCCAAGCGTTTTTGTTGACAATTAGATTTGTATCTGCTCTTTATTAAATAGCGGAAAGTTAAATTTTAACGTTTACCTGTTCAGCTCAATTTTTATCATGCTGTATGATTTTCAACGTATTCATATTAAGCATGGCAAGTCAAGATTCATATTAAGTTCATATTATATTCATATTAAGTTAAGGACACACAAGTTCAAGTCAAGAGTGTGCATCTGGCCCCAACCCCACAAGTAAACTATAAACAAATAAACTTTTTGGTGGGAATGATTTAAAAAAAATAGTCATACCCTGTGATCAATCATAGAAACTTATTCTGACAAGATACAGTTTTTGTTTCGAAATACATTGCTGAGTATAGAGTAGACAATGACATGTTTACTGGAAAATCAATGAAACAAATAAAACAATAAACGTAACTCAAGAAAAATATTAATTAAAAATTCCGCCAAAGATCCATAACAGAGTGAGGTACATAAATAAACTTTTTTATGATGCCCCTACTGCGATGCGACTTGTTTCCATTTAGGGAACGCAGGAGGTAGAAGACATGGTGGGAAGCTTGGAATGTTTACATCAAAGTCTGATATAAAATATGCGAAGTTCCTTCAATTATCTCTGACGTAGGTTAACGTTGCTTTCACGTTGGGGAGATCAGCGCATTAAAGCAATTGCTTAGCAAAGGCTAATGAGAAAACTCGAAATAAATATTGAAAAAACATGACAACTACAGTGCACGAGCATACAAAGCAATCAATCCAGTTTCAAAATAGTAAAAGTAAACGTTTTTTTTGTTGATCTACTGATCTGTATCTTGTAAATTTGCTTCAAATCGATGACCAATGGATCTTTGAAGCTTTTGCGATTAGTCCTTTTACGTCATGCGTATTTACGTCATGCCCTTTCGATTCCAGCAAAAAGTCTCAAAGATATTTTGATACCGTCTCACAGGCCATAGCAGAACTGACAGATCGGTATGGGAAATAATAGCTTGAAGAACGCCAAAGGTTACTTCGAAGTGCACAGGTATATCTAGTTTGTTTTAAATTATTCTGTTCGAAATTTTCAAACAACTGTGACTGCAAGTCTTAACGAAGCATGACAAGGCAAAACATTGAACTCTGTCGACGACAAAACGCTTTGTTCAGTCGTTATCATTATAGAACTATTTGGAGTTCATAATTTGTGTAACATAAACGTCGACATTCTCCGTTCAATTGAACAAAATTTGACGTTTTAAATCAAATTCGAAGTTTTCGAACATCATATTTTTCACACTGCAAACATACAAAAATAAAATTTTCAATTGTTTTTATTAATTTTTCTTTAAAAATTTAAAGATGTTATCGTTTCTTCATTATGCGAGTACAACTAAAATATATCTCCATCTCCACAGTTCTCAGATGTGCGAAAAACCCGTCAGTCTAGCGTTTGGCACGAATTGTCACCGGCCCAGCAAACATCGATGGACTTCATTAGCTTTCATCACTGTTGCATTGATGCCAGGTCAGGGTAAGTAGTTGCCAAGGTTGAGCTTACTTGTCCAAAAGTTTGGTCAAATTGATTCAGTGATGGTACTAGTGTCGTCCGTGCTTTTTGACCTCTTTACTTGCCTGAGGGTGGAATTTTTTCTTCTTTTATACGTTGTGTAAGATACAATCGCGAATATCAGCAGAATGAATAAAATTCCGAAACTGATACCAATGCCGATCGCCAGGGTAATGAGAGCTCGCTCTTCGGATCGTTTTATCTCGACTGTGGCTTTGATCGGTTTCCAGGTTAAACTGCTCAGAGTCACTTCATATTCTCCAAAGTCAGATTCCTTTAAATTTCTGCAAAAAAATGATTTAATTTAATTAAACACAATATCAAAGTGCAAAAAAAAAAAACGTTTTTAAAACAGTCCGAGACTAACCTGGGCCAATACAAAGCCGATGTAATCGCATTCACAGAATTATCAGTTTATCATGTAGGCTAATACGGTGGAAAGAAGCGAAATAAAATGATTTAATAAAAGATTCAATTTGTCTCCATCGATTTATGTGTAACATGTAAACTTGGAAACAAAATCGTGATTTAAACCAAAAGATAAAAATAATGCATTGAAACGTGCAGAGAGCTTTATGAGCTCTGAATGTTTGTGGTTTAATTTGGTTGAGAGAGGCTGTTTACGGACTCACGTTATTTCAAGTTTCATTTTGATTGTTTGGGATTTCAATTTTCTTTCTTCTTTACTTGGGGTCTTCTCAAAGCATGGTAGCTTGTCCATTTCGCTGTAATGAGTTCGCATTTTAGAGATGCAATTTGCCTGTCACGGTCTATATTTTAAACTGCTGCATTATTTTTTTGTTTAACAGCAACAATAGAGCATGTTTCAACCTACGAAGCATTAAATACAACCCAACGTGTTTCACGAGGTGGAAAATCAAACTGATAACACTTCGAATAAAACAGAACAGTAAACACTGTTTATCACACAACATAAATTCATAAATTTACTCTTCTGCACCAAAACAGCTCATTGCTTCAACTTTATCTTATCGTTTCACATAAATAATTGTATGCAATTATAATATGAAGCGGTTTGCAGAATCCATAGTCAAGTAGCCTACTGTAACTATTTATCCAGTCCGTCCGGCTGAGTGAATGAAACTTTCATGTATGTCTACAGAGGTATGTCTTACGTGTCTCGGTAAATTAAAATAAATATGCCTACAGCTTATTTTATAAATATTGTTCTCAAAAGAAAAGTAAATCAACAAATATCTAGAAACTCACTAATCGCATTTCACATTGGGATTGGTCTTGCTGAAGGATTCCGCTTTAGATGCGGTGATCGGATTATCACACCTTGTCAAGTTGGCATCGTAAGTTGGTTTCTGAGATGAAAAACATGACAAGCTATTGGAAAATGGTTCTGAGTACAAAGTGATAGGAAATCTTGTTCAAATGAAATGTCAAGTGATATACAAACAATACAACATCTTCTTGTAAGTTTAGTTTCAGCGTTTCCAAATAAACTTTACTGCGGCGCCTTTTCTTAAATGACGAAAAGTTCCCATTCAGAAAATCATCCGTTTTTAATTAACGCAATGTACAAAACGGTTGATTTGCTGACTGGGTTAGCAACTAGTAGGCTACTACAAACCAAATTTGCACGAAATCGTCGTTATTGCGATGTACGGACAGTTTGCTCAAATGATGCTACCGCCTGTTTGTGGCAAGCGAGTAGTGCCTATTCAAATGCTATTTTTGATATCTGTGGCTTATTTGCTTATGTGCACTTGTGGAATTTTTATTTCTGATGAATAAAGAGAGCAATGGATTTAGATCAAATTATTTGGTGAAGAACAAAACGCCAAAAAGGCACTTGGGACTTAATTGGCATCTTTTGATCGCGTCAAGGGGCGTTGGAACACATGGTTTGGAAAACACTACTTTAGTTGGGTAGTCCAACAGATCTAAATAATTTAGCTAGCATAGTTTTCCAAATATGCAAAACTTGGAAAAATTTGTAGATCACATTGTTTAATTACATTCATGTTTCACATATGAGTACTTCTATTGGGAAAGTAATGTCATTTTGTAACATATATTTCCAAAAAGTATCGGCTGCATTTCCACAAAACAAAGTATGTGAGCGGCCATGGCTCATGCAAACCAGATTGGTATACGTTGTAAAAGACCACCTGGTCAGCAGTTAAATAAGTCCTGCATACTTTTAATTTTCTTGCTTGCAAAATCATATAATAATGAAATCTCGCTCTTTCTTGAAACTGCATTGTCACACACACTCCTATTCTTGCACCTCAAATGCAACAGTAAACGAGAAAACGATAATTTTAAAAGGTTAACCTTGAAATCACTACCATAATTTTCACAATATGATGGCGTACAAGCGTACAGTTGTTTTGGTAACTGGATTAAATCGATATTTGAGTGAAATTAAGTTAAAAACGACGACCCCTCGAGGCTATAAATCTATCAAGTGCGTTTTATATTTAAAAACTGAATCATATTTCCACGTTACGATGGAAGGCCTGGGCATCAATTAATTCCATCTTGCAGCTGTCTTAAAACGAAAATGACATCTATGTTCAGTTGTTCACACGCAAGCACCAATTCGGTACATAATGATATATTGTGTAAAAAGAAAACGTTTTATTGCATTAAGGCAAAATAAATCGAATTTTTATGTAGTTTATGTGTAATTTTGTAGCCACTGTTTATTATGCGGGGGTGTAAATGTCTTTGCCGCCACGAACCAAATTGGGTTTAAATGACGCTTTGACTGCATTGAGAGTTAAATGGGAAAGTAATACAACAATGAACTACATTTTGTTTTGAATTACCATAATATCAGCTGACAAAACATAAAAAGTTTCCTGTTGATTTTTTTGATACCCTATGATGTATTTTTAAGATCAATTCTTTAAAACTGATTTTTTTTCTAAATGTTTGTTAATTGTGTACAGTGTTGTTTTTATTGGTTTTTAGGTATAATATGTAACAACGATCTTGGCCAATATAACAACACAACTCTTACAAACATCCGTAATTGAGCTTCTCTAACTTCAGCTTGACTGTGCTTGTTATTGTTCTCTAATACGCTATATTGCCCATCCCTTTATTTTTCATATAAAAAACTAAAATGGCAAGTATATAAACAAAAACAGTTTAGAAATGAAAACTTTTCAATATTTAAAAAGTTTAAAATATATCAAAAATCACATTCACATTTTCCCTCTAAATTGTAACACCTTCAAAATATATTCTGACCGTTTCTATTGCCGCAAACCGATTAGCTTTCCAAAAGGTATCAACGCTTCCGAGAAAGTCTACCCGCACTACTACAAGAAATTAAACTCAACCAATAAAAACACACAGCTTATAACTACGACAGACCAAAAATACCTGACTATCTCACCTTTTTCCAATTTATATCGAGTCCTATTGAGTGACTATGGCCATTGCTGAGGTAGCCGGTGCAAACGGCCACGGCCTTATCCCCCACTTCAGCATACACGGTCTCCATTGAACACTTGATTGAATGGCGATGAAATATTCTGCGCGCTGCAAGTGAAAAACCAACGCTAATCATAATCACGCCACGCCATTGTAAAATGGAAATCAAAGGAATACCTCGTTATCAGGTGTTGAAAATAAAATTAACCATTTTTAGCATTTTTGAAATATTTTTGTTGAATTATGCAATACAAAAACACGTAGTTAAAAATAGTTAACTTTTTTATGTTTGTTTTTCAAAAAATCAATTAACTTGCACGGAAATTAAAGTAGATCTGTTACTCACGTCTGACGCACAGATCATGGTGGACGGTGTACCACGTTTGTTTGTTATGGGTGACTGCACATGTGTAGACTCCCGGGTGCTCATACGTGACGTTAGTGATGTGTAACTATAACATATAAACAACGTAAGCACGAAAGCCTTAGATTATGAATGTTTCTCCCATAGCACGTCCCATAGTCGCAAACTTCTGCTAAAGATTTTCATTCTTTATTTTACAATCCAAACGATGAAATATTGATAGTCATACTCATGTCCAGTAGCGTAAGCTGAACAAGTAGACAAAATGCTTTCACGTTGTTGAATACAACTTTCAATTTAAATGTACGGGAAATTTTGTTTCTCCACTGCAGAGTTCCAGCTGATCTGCTTACCCGGTTATTACGGTAAGGCTTCGTATATGCCGGAAGAACCGAACAATCTTTAAGCCATTTGTGGGTTGTGTGGTCTCCTAGGGTCAACTTGGGTGTCATGCTGTGCGGCACTGGAATAACATACAACACTCACATTAATTGATCGATGGTTAGGTTGTTACTGACGATAATTTATCATTGTTGATTGGTAATTATGGGTAGAGTTGCCAGGTAATCCTTGAGGAATTCGGACAGTAAGAGTTTAAAATTTGGACAGTTTAGGACAAATAATTCCAAATGTTTTATGGTCCAGCCCTTCACTGATATTACAAGAAATTAAAAGTTTGCACAAAAAAATGCCCGAATGACTTGCTAGCCCTCGGACACAGTTGGAAACAATATGATCAATTTTAAGTCACCTGGCAACCCTAATTATGGGATTTAGGTTAATTACAATGGAATTATATTGTAAGTACTTCTAACTTACTGAAGATCTTTACATGCCGCTAAAAGGAGTTGAAGTGTTGTCAGCTTTAATGTTTGGTGCCACCATATAAAGTACCGTATTAAAGTTTGGTGCCACCATATAAAGTACCGTATTAATGTTTGGTGCCACCATATAAAGTACCGTATTAAAAAGATTCCGTTAATTAGATTTGATAAGAATAAAATGAAAAAGTTTTCTCGTAACAAACATTCTTCTCAAACTGCCATTTTAATCTATAGAAATCTATTGGTTGCAGCATAATGAAAATTTTAACTGAGTAAAAACTTTTTATTTGACTTGAGACTTTTCTACACAGCAATCCACATTGACATATTTCCGGAGAAGCGTTTTCGGAAAGATCATTAAATCAATCTACGTTTGGAAGTTTATTAAAGTATTATAAAAATGAGCAGAATTTCTGCGGATTTTTTATATGTTGCATCGCACTGCTATGTTATTTGGAAAATAGGATAAAATATAATTTATACAAGTCCTATCTTTTGGGACGATTTTTATATGATCATATTTGAGTTTACTCCGTAACTTTCACATTGATAGAACTTCATGCACAGTAGGTGGTACGTTTGATGATAATATTGTGTTGTACATAGACCTGTTATTTTGCATACAAAATGAAAATACATGTGTTTTGTAAACCTACCTGAGCAAGAAAATTCAGAAAATTCTCCTACGTGTTGACTTCTCGAGGACTTTCTTGAAAGTCTAACAGCTTCTTCGCAGGTATGTTGGGGAAGATCCGTCAGATTGATATGAACCAGAGCTGCCAGACACGCATTAGAACTAGGTGTCTGTAAATGTCAATTCTAGAGGTAAGCGTTGTAGTAGCACACGGATAATAAATCGTCAAGTGGATATAATCGGGGTAAACTAGATTGGTTTTGAATTTTTGTCGTCGGACTGACAAAGCCTCTGATATTCCTGATAGTTTCGCATACTTCATACTTGTAGAGACTTTGACACAGGGCCGGTTACCGAGATTGGCAGAGTAAAATTTCCGATTGTTGGAGTATTGTTACCAGGGAATTATTCCATCCACTAGGTACCACTGAATGGAGAGCAGTCCTGAAATGCGTTGCTCAAGCGCAGTTCCGGAGAGTCGAACCAGCGGGCGCTTAACCACTGAGCTATTGGGGCAGACTACCATGGTTTTATTGTAATTTGATTATTTGGTCTAGTCAATTGCGTGATTTGGTCGTACCCAACTAATTGTAGTTCAACCTCAATCGAGTTACTCTTATAGTCTTTCATGTTCATAGCCTACTCCTACACAACATAAATATTTACATTTTTGTGTCAAATCTTATTCTCTTCTGGCTTTATTCCCACTTCAAGTGGGAATTAAAGTCAAATTTTAGTCAATGCATCAAAATTATGATTTATTGTGTGATCTACCGAAGATATTTTCAGTTTGCTTTAAACTTCAAAGCAAGACTTAGAATAGCCTAATTCAGTCAGGCAACTGGCTACGCATATACGCTTGGTGTGTTTAGGCTGTTAGAAATAATAAAAAACACTTTTCAGCAATACACTGTTTTTAAGTTGCAAAACTGCTATGGACTTGCAAAAGTTTCTGATCTTGTACTCACTTACCGAAAGAGTAATTTCAAAATTTAACGAACTGTTTTCTCCCATGTCAGGAAAGCGGTAATATGCGCTATAGCTCGTCTCCAATTCATATGATGCATTGCTGATGATATTGTTTGTATCTAAATCCAGAATGGTGTAATTGACAATGGTTGGTTTCTGAGAAGAGAAAAACAACGCAATTACACAAAAATGCTGAAAAATCACTTGTCCAAGATCAATATGTTGGATCTTTCTTTCAATTAAAGACATAAAAGATTTTAAAATTAAAGTTTTGCATACATATTGTAAAGTTGTCAAATTTCTATCGAAACAAGAAGTTACGTCGTTTTTAGCACTAGTTGCAACGTTCAGCTGATGAAAGTAAAAGCATCAAAACGCAGGTTGATTCATTTGTTGCTTTTACTTTCACTTTCATCAGATGAACGTTGCAACTAGTGCTAGAAACGATAATTGTCCTGATGAACATCCAAACTTTTCAGCATTCAAAAGGATACGTATTAGTTTTGTGATTAAATGTTGATTTTGTTAATTTTTTAATTTCATACCATGGAGTAATCGTAATTGTAATCGTATGCGCTTGGAAAGCTTGCTCTAAACTCCAAGTCCAATTCCTTCCATTCCAGCGAGTAAGGCCAACCCCGGTAGGCTTCTTTTATTAAAGATGAACTGCGTACCGTGCTACAATTTCCTTTTCGCAAAACTGTAAAATACATTGATTTAAAATCTTAAAGCAAAAGGGAATAAATAAATATGATAATAGTGAGAAGCGTTGAACTAGTCAGTTTTTTAGACTTCATATAATTCTGTTCGTAGAATAGTGACAGAAAAGCCAAGCAAACTAACCACACATCTACAAGTCCCTATTGTCATGGCATGATACCGACTCCTTTTTATCATAAAAACAACATTTTTTTTTCAATACGATAACAAGTCTGTTTGTTACAGAACATGACAGGTTCTGCATTGAATCTTTTCCAAACAAAAGTGGGTTAGGGAGTGCAAGTGCTGGAAAAGATTTTCTGGAAAGTAATTAATCCATTATAATAAACATTTAACTGTTGTCCAAAAAACATTTGATATGACGAGATACAACATGATAGAACCCGTGATAAGAAAAAGAATGAATAATAGTATAAAGTTTCTGATATAGGCTACCATGATTTATACTTGTAATTTCTGAAAACATTTGCAATTCTTGCCATCACGAGTTACTTGGAAAACGTAAATGTCTCGAATGAAATTGTAATTTAAAAGAAGCTTTAAACTTCAATGTAAATGTAACAAAGTGCAGATGCAGAATTAATTCCTTTTAAATCTTGAAAAAACTGGCAGGCAGCGATTGGCGTTACAAAATTTCCGACAAATAGTAGCCTACACATCAGTCTTCGGCTTGCAGATAAGTATTTTTTTTATTGATTCAACACCTGTAGACGTTAAATTGATATAAACTTGGAATGATGTACTGATGAGTCTCAGTTAAAGTTGTATTTTCAGCTGTCTAAGCGCAATGTAGGTTAAAGTAGAATTTCAAACAAAAGTCTATTTTTTTGGGCCAAAATATTGATATTTCACAAATACTTCTTAAGTTTCATTTTTAAACAGTTCTCTTTGCCTTATACCGCTTAACCACGTAGTCATCGGTTTTAAATCCGATATGTTACTGAAGAGTTTTTAAACGTTGTAATGTTCTAGAATCTAGATTCTCTAGGGAATGTAATACAAGACTTGTGACCATCTTCCCAAGCAGCAAAATCCGTCATTTCTACGTCTGGAGACGTTGAATCAATGTAAAAATGACGGATTTTACTGTCTAAGAAACAGTCAGTTTTGGTGAGATGCAATTAACGTCAGCAGACATTTCACCGACCATTGATGACATAACCTTGATGACGTGACTCATCCGCGTAATTTTCAAAGCAAAGCGAAGCGGAAATCCCACGGCGCCGAAATTTCCGTGCTATGTTGTGACAGACAACAGAGCAGTCGTAGTGAAAGAGATAGCAATCACTAAGAAAATACAATTTTCTTGCCGTAATGCATACTACAATAGCCAATGCAAACCAATCCTTATTATGTCTTTAGATAACATGAAATAATGCATATTGTGTTTAATTTTTTCATAGAAAATCGAATCGCACAAAATAAGGCTGCTTCGATACGATACGGCTTGCGTTTTTCTGAGTATCAAAAAAAAACTAGTAATGGGATTTTATAAAAGTTTTGTTTCAATGCAGAGAAATTATAGCTTTGTAATTGTTGTCTTTTCAACGCATCGATTGCAAGCGACGAACAAGACAACATTTCATCAGGAATTGTGTGTTTTGAAAATTACTCTTTAAAGTTAATTTGAGTTCATTTTTCCGACATCCAAGTAGATTTGAGTTAAAACAAAGTTATTGTGGTTACAGATGAGGTATGTTTAATTTCCCACAATATAAAACTTCAAAATGTTTTTGAAACTCCCTCACTTTTAACAGCTATTTTGTAGGATAACCTGTTGTGACCTCAAACGTAAAACGTCAACCCACACTCATACACTTCCTTAGTTTGATTATGATTTTCTGGTACCCTTGCGACCTACAATTTTCTTTGCAGTGTTTGCATAATTTACAGCTTGTCTGTTTGTTCTGTTTTCTAATATTTTTTCAAGGCATTAAGTTAAATTAGGGTTGTTAAAATTTTGTAATGGGTAACTAATACTGTTGCAATGGTTTGTTTGAAAATCTTCTTCGTGTGAGCCTCTGCGGCCGAGGGTCTATCGTTTTACCACCCCAGATTCACGATGTTCCCGGACTACACTGGAAGGCTACTAGAGAGCAGCCAGTCTTTGGTTTCATCATCCATGACGGGTAAACCTTCCACTCCGTTCAGTGGCTTGAAGATGGTACAGTCATTGATGATGTGGTCTGCGGTCTATTCCTCGGAACCACATTCACAGGAGGGGGAAGAGGCCATTCTCCATTGGTGCAAAAATGAAGAAGTTTAAAAATGAAACATTTCCGCTTGTTTTCCGGTGCTACTGAACTGTGGAAGTTCTTAATTATTTTTTTACACATTAATTGCACAGTCAAGGTTATTTTATGAATTTTTGTTGAAAGACTTCACTTTAAAATTTATCTATAGCCTAGTTGATACATTGCAGGATAAAGCACATTGATAGCTATATACTGTAGTTGTTGAGTTCTAAAAATAATTCAATGATTCAATATCAAGTATTTTATGACGTTTTGTTTTCGGGAAAATCCATTTCACATAAAATAAAAGTTTTACATTTAATCTATTGCTGTTCTTGGAATCTCTTGATATGTCTATTGATAAAGCGGACTCCATTGTCACCAAACAATAACTGCAAATACCTTTCTAATTTATCTTGTTTATAGATATGCAAAATAAGACAAAATTATTCAACGTCTGATAAAGAATGAGAAGATTTCCACATCCTCCGCAAGTAATCAATTTCTAATTATGAAAGATATTGCTGTGTTCTTTGTATTGCTTTGTTTACAACCTGTTTGTGTAGTTAACAAAACCGATTCAAATCAAAGCGTACGTATGTCATGTGACTTATGAACTTGGTGTTACTTTGCAGCATACGAATACCCAGTAGTCTTGACACGGGGGCACAGGAGGTACTTTTGGAGTCAAGTTTGAGATGATTTTAGAGGGCCATAACCTTCCAAGGGGGCTGAAACTTTAAGAAACTACCTGGATTTCTTTGTTCTTGATTTGGGCCCGAGAATCTTATTGATTCCGGGCGTACCGGGCCTAAATTATTCTTTCAACTGTCTGCAATACACTATCTTAGAATGGAATGAAAGTGCCTGGGGGTTTATAATAGGGGAGAGTAAATTTTAGAAAAGTGTAAATATTTCCGACAAGATGGTTTAGCGTCTGGAATAATTTTCTAATTTTCAATTAGCAGCATGTATTGTATTTGTAGATATCAATCGTAATGGGTGTTATATGAACGGCACCCCACCCCACTCTTCGGTGGGTGCTGTTATTTTTTTTATGGAAATTTTGCGATTAATTTGCTTGTAAGTTTCTTTTTCTTTTTCTGCTCATAGTGTTTATGCTACAAAGAAACAAATGTCAATCTTGCGAAAGCAAAGTGTAAAATCAAGGTCAAATTATGAGGGTGATGTTATTACTCGGTAAAAGTGAGTTTATTTACATTTAAATTAGGACAAGCAGTAATAACGCTTGAACATGTTGTACGCAAATTTTGCGGCCCGGAGAACAAAACAATGAACATTGAGGAAAAAAAATTTGCATCGGAGATATCAGGTCAACAGTTGAAAGAAACAGATCTCGTACCGCGATTTCAAACCCAAAATTGCATTTTTCCAAAAGTCATATGTATTGAAAAAATGTAAAATCATATTGTGGGTTACTCCAGCCGCGTACGTGACCATTTTTTGGGTCTTCACTTTTTTCAGCAGGCTTTAAACACACAGGCTACTAGGTTTGCAGTTTACTCAATAGCTGTTTAGATCATATCAAAATAAACTGATGTGATATAAAGAGTCACTATGCAAATCATGCATGTGTGTAGAACGTCCTAAAAAAGTGAACAGCTAAAAAAATGGTCACCCATAGCCATGGGCCACCATACGATACTGGGTTACATTTATTGTAATTTTATCATAAGCATCATTTGTAGTGTAAACTGGTACAAATGCAGCTGATGAATTATGATGTTACAACAATAGGGCAAAAGTTTTTTTTTTTTTGTTCTTAACTTTAATATTAATTATAAAAGATTTGATCTATTGCAGTTGGATGAGAAAAAACGTTGAAAAATGAACAAAATGGCGTATTTGGTAGCACTGAAGATGATCAATGTCTTCTATGGTGTTATGAAAGCTAAGTTAGAGCAAAAATTTTAATAATGTTGATTGTTGTGGTATCTTTGCTTTTGTTTTTGTTAATGTTTAAAAAATTAAACCGAAAGAATGTAACAACGAAAGATGAAAAGGCGTATAAGTTTTAACACTTCACTTTAAAAATAGATCATTAAGCTTGGGAATTCATGGCATCATACTGTAGTTGTAAATAATATAATGGATCAAAAATTCCTGAATTTATATTTTCCTTCTGTGTTTTATTTTAATCTGATCAGTTGAACATTGGCAACACGCCTATTGAAGATAGTTTTTGTTCCATTTCGACAACATTCAATTAGGCCGCAGTAGGTCTATCGTAGGTTTGCTTGCTATCATGACGCTGACGAGGGGATAAAATTATTTTGGCCCTTGGGCCCAGATCTCTTAACACGGTACTTTTAATTCAGTTCAATTAGTTTTGGCATTATTTCAATATAATTTGAAATTAAACTACTGCTGTACAAGCGAACCCGAGTCACGATAAGTATTAGCAATAGCCTGAAGCAATATATTATAACATGATATGACGCCGAAGTAATTGTCATGTTTAGCCGCATATCAATGTAAAATCTAACAAATGAAGTAGGTGGCAAAATTTCCCTTTCAATGAAGTTTTCGTTATGTTAATTATAAATGTAAAGTTTTTTTTTAAAGTAGAAACAACAGCAAAAACTTTTTTAAGTATTTTTATAAAAGATAAACCTTCAATAAAAAGAAAATTTTCATGGCTTAAGTAGTGTTCTCTGTATGCAGATAATAGGCTAAATGGTTGAGAATAGTAGACATGTTTATTGATCTCATAAGAGACATATTATCACCCATAGAGACATACCGGCTAAAAAAACAATTCGCAATTCAACAGTTATAAAAAGCCATTACGTAATTATTGGCTAATATATCAGCATGTGTATTCTACAAACCATTCATTGTAACTACAGTGGCCATAAAAGCTTCCAATTACCGTAATAAAGCAAGAAATTGCAAATGAACCTTAATAACCCTCGATACACCACTGGTCGGTTTTGCAGACACCACGATTTAAAAAAAAAGTATATTTTTATCGTAATGAGATATGTCATCGCAACATGCCGCCACAAAATGTTGGGAAAGACACAAAATAACCCATGAAGTCGTGTCATGGATCTGCAGAATGCAAATCAAGTTAATCAGAACGATTTTTTGCGACTTGGGTGGACTAGTTTAACGTGAACAAATGCATTTCTCGGCGCACGTACCGTAAAAATATTTCTTTTTTCAAGCACACGGGGCGACATTTATAGATTACCGAAAGAATCGATGATTTTCAGCAGTGCATTAACACGCTTAATGACCTCATTAAAGACTTCACTATTTTTAACTTTCGCTTGACACATGTAGTGATGTCATTCGGGGAAACCCCAAAAAATCCTCACAAGACATTCTCGTCTTCTCCAATAGTATTTTGACATTATTTTTAAAAAATTAAATGTCTATAACCTGAACTAGAAAAATCTAATGCTACCAAATATATTGATTGAATAATTCGAAATATAAGATTTGTTTATTCAAAAGAACATTTCAAAATTTGTTTTTGAGCGTGCAGTGCTGTGCTTGAGAGTAAAAGATTCAGAGCACGTGGAAGGGAAAGCAAGGAAGACACTTTTTCTGTCCACTTTTGTCAATTGTTTTCCAAGAAGCAGCCGTTTTGCTGTCAATGCTCGTCAAATCGATTTTCTTCAAATCCTGCTTCTACACAAACTTGAACCCAAAGTAACTCTAAAGTTTGCATAAACACTCAGATTTGTATCATACAAAGCATATCTCAAAGTCCTCTGAGGTCTTATGTCTTGAGTTTTTATTATGTCATAGATTATAATCGAATCAACTACTTTTGACTGCCACAACCTGTAGTAAAATACGTGAAATTCAACTGCAATGTTTCAGTTTTGTCTTTCCTTTTGAGCATCAAAATTCCTCTAAAGTCTATCGCACTGATCATCCCTAACTAGAGGAAATCATAGTTTATGTCTTCATTAAGTTTACAAATGGTTAATGAAGGCTACTGTACTTTTATTTATAGGCTACGAAATGCAGCGTATTTGCGTAGTTTTGGAGGGTAAGTTGAAATTGCTTGATAAAGTGGCTGGAATAGCATGTTATCAATACGTACTACGTTAAAACAATATACAAAAAAATGAGTTACCTTGATTGTTGACTGGTTTTGTTGCATAAACCTTTGACTGTGTGTTGTCAAACATGAGCAGAAGAACCATTGTCAAACACAGACATATCTTTGTTGACATGAGTTGCATTCTTGTAGCCATATCGATCTTCAGTTCTTCTTTTGTCCAATAGAAATTCAATATGAACAAGATAAACCAATCAAACTTGCTTAGACTGCAATACAGTTCTTCTACAAAAATAGCAACCTAAGAAAAATTACTGCACTTCAATTGCATGTTACACTTGAACCTAAGGACTACAGTTCCTAAATGATGCTTATCAACGAACAATTTGTTTGCGTGTTCAAATTTCCTCACGAAAACTATTGCGTCATAGAGGGAAAAGGCAGGTAGTCGCATGGAAATCTAAAACAGCAACGCTTTCTAAATTCAAAATTGAGCTGAGATTGTTTTCAGCTGATTGATATGACATCATTGTTCATATTTAAAACCTACAATGTGGAATTTAATAGCCACGATATTTTGTCTGACTCAGTAAAACGCCCACATGCATAATATTGATTGTAATCTGTTTTGCACAAACACATTATGCATTTATTGCACACACACGCAGCCTCCACAACGGATGCTTATCAGCAAAACCGAGACTCAAACCACAGTCAAAGGGTGTCTCTCTTTATTCTCAAGTGTTGTTGCAGGTCGCTGAATTAAGCAAATACCGAGTTTACTTTGAATTGAGTGGCAAAAGTTTGTACCACTCCAGACTGCGTACGTTGAATCAATGTAAGAATGACGGATTTTGCTGTGTGGGACGTTGCTATCCAAAGAGTTGCAATCAATTTATTCATAGCACTGTTTTACAATTTTGGAAGTCGGAGATTAAGAGCGCTATTATGCAAGCTGCATTGGAATAGACAGGGCGCTATAATCTGAGCAGTCAGTGTTAAAATGAAATAATTACATAACATCATGTACACATATATAATGCACTGGAAGTTTGAATTGGTAATAGAGTGAGAGTAATCATTCAACATGATGGCGAACTGTGTTATTCTCCTCTAGATATCATTGATCGCTTTCATTCTTTATCAATATCAATTCCATCTCACGATCATAGAAAAGCCAATTTTTTTTAAAGCAAAGAAAGTTTTTCAATTCCTCATGAATTGCTAAGAAAACAAAAGATTTTTTTAACATTTAGTGATGAGTTAGTCAAAGTGTGACACTTTTATTACCAGCGGAGTATTTCTATTGTATTCTATAAACTGGGCAATCTGACCACATAAAAATTCCCTGAGACGTTGCATAAACAAAATAAAATCCAGTACCACAGCAACGTTGGGACAAATCGATCGCTCCAAAACTTTTAGTCGTAAACAGTTCAACAAAATCCCCGAAGTAATTAACAGTTTTTATTGCTCCACGTTACAGAACTTCAAGTTGACGTCGCATGTTCGTGACAAGATCAAGTTTAAAAAAGGATTCTATTTTTAGAGAAAAGTGTTCTTTCATTTTGCAGAAATTGAATGTTGATGTTTACTCCATTGGTTACTAACAGATATCTTATATTGTTGATATATTGTTGCAAATATTACGTTAGAAAATCTTATTGCTTCAAACTAGTCGTTTTTTTTTTTTATCAATTTGTAAATGACACAACCACTTTTTTATCATTGTTAAAGATTCCTAAATATTTGATAGGAAACGGCCTTGCACAACATGGATCCGATGGCATTGCGCAGACAATGAATGGATTGTTAGCAAGAGGCGAACAGCTTGCAATGCCTAGCTGGGAGAAGAGTGTTTACAAACAAAAAAAAAAATATGAAAAATTCACTTTATTTAATAAAAAATGTATTTGGAAGAAAGGTTTTGATTCGATTTTTACAGCCGTCATTTTTAAGCTGGCATATTTTAGTGTGTGCTATACAGCAAAAAGTACTATACTTTTTTTTCTGTTGTCTATCAAGTTTTATTAGCTGCACAGATCAACCGTATTCACAAGAAAAAGCTTAAACAAGCTCTTAAAACGAACGCTATTAATACTAAAATCTTCTGCTTTCTACAAACAAAATTACCCGTTATTTTGTTTAATAAATTAAAGATGTACTTGGGAAGAAAAAGTCTCTTCTTCATCTTTCCTGCCTGCTTTTTGGTGAAATGATTCACCCAAGAGCACAGTCGCTTTTAAACAAACTACGTCCCTTTTTCATTGCAAACGTGGAGGGAAATTCCGAAATACCGTAAATATTTGATTCCGTGAAACGTTCGAAGCTTTAAACGTTGTCAAAGTTGGCATATCGACGTCGATTTTATGTTCGCAAGCCTAAACTACATCGTAAAAGAAAACTTACAAATTTAATTTTTTCTAACTATGGTCGATCAAATTGCCCAATTTAATTTATTCGAGCGCGGTATATGTAATCAAACAGAACAGAAAAATAATACATACGCAAGAAGCAACTTTTTTCTGTGGAATAATGTAATAAAATGTTGAATACAACAGAAAAAAATATTCATTTTAATTTGATATCTGAATAAGACAAAGACATAACCACAAAAGAAATCTGATAATAACAAACCAGCTTTCTCATTGTAAACCAAGTAATCGGCCACCGCTCGTATGATAAAGGTGATTACGAAACACACAAATTTAACTTTTCTATTGTTTTAGCATAACAGAGTTTAATAAGCTTAACATTTCTCAAAAAAGAATAAAATCGTTTTCAACGGAAATTTTAATCTTAATTTCCACGAACAAATCACAATACAGCTCCTGTACCTAGGTTGTAATGGGCAGCTTAGAATGCTATATATTTATAAAATTTATTCTTTTATGCAATAAATCTCTTATCAAAAGAACTGATCTGAGGAACACATTGTTGGCTGCAGAAACTGTCCCTGCTCAAACGATGTCAACGATAAATGCAAACGGATTGGCAACTGTGTGACATTTTGGGTGATCTAATGTGGTATGACATAGATTCTTTTCCGTGTAGGCATGGCTGCCTAAAGATACGGCCTGCATTGTCACATTTTACAGAAATTTCCAGATTTTGCCAACTTTGGGCGAATTGTTTTAAATGGTTTATCAATTTGGCTTAATAAATTTTTCTAAAAATTACATTTTTTCGCTTTCTTTATTCTTTTCCCCAGATGACATTATAGGTTTTAACATCATCAGATGTTGAAAAACAAAGACAATTTGATTTTGAAGATTTTAGTCAGACTGTTAATTTTTCAATAACAGTCTGATTGAGCGTTTTTCAACTTATTTTTTCTCATTTGCTACTGCTTTCCCAGGGCAACAAAAAGCTTTTATATCAAAGAGACAGTAAAAAGTGAAAACATCGCAGAAAATGTCAGTCAAACATTAGCAACCAATAGTGATAATCAAAATGGGACAAATCAGGCCGCATCTCCAGGTGGCCATGGTATAGGTTAAAAAAGCAAACTCCGTTGGCCAGGTTTGTAACTGAATAGAGATTGCGCCATGTAAAAAGCCTGGTACCGTATACGACAGTCTACTGTAGAAGCAAGGTTACTTTTTGCTGATGAATTGCATAAAAACAGCCAATTGCATTAAAAAATGTTTGCTTTTTTTAGCTACTTCGCAATTTTTCAGAACAATTATCTCTTTTCAAATATATAGGCCTAATTGCTTCATTGCTATTTAGGTCTTTCGCTGCATATCCTCCGAATTGTGCCATTTAACGCTTCTTTTCCTGTGTCCCGCCTTACACCCAGTGGTTGAATATTTAGATTAGGTGGATGGGAAGAAAAGAAAGCCAATTTTCGTGTCTATCATCAGGCATGTCTCCTTATGCTCTTGGGCGATGTCGAACCGCTGCTCTTTCGACCATCTTACTAGGTTCTCACCACTCTGCTATGCATCCGACATGCTGTTAGGCATGTTATGTTTTTGAGGGTGTCATTTACCGCTATCGAACCTTGAATTTTAAACTAAACTGTAAAAAGAGACTGCAATCTTCATCTATTCCGCCAAGTGACATGCATTCTTTAATATTTTTAGATGATTAAGTTCTTTTATAGAATCACGCTTCGATTCTAATTAGGCTACAATCAAACGTTCACTTCGTTGGTCTGAAATGTTAAAGCTGAAATTATGTTGTGAGTAACAAACAAAGCAGTAACACAACAATAAAATTTAAAAGATGTGAAAGTAAAGCAAAAATATTAGAAAAAAAAACAGAAATTGGTTTAAAAAAAGTTCTCCTTTGTATAGCTATAATAATCATGACCGTAGCAATGTAGTAGTAGCCTAGTAGTATAGAACCTCACTGTCAGTGATGAGCAGGACCGTTGAGAGGATATTCCGGGCCCGGTCCCATCGATTCTCGGGCCCTCAATCAAAACATTTTAAGAAAAACACACAATATCCAAATAATACTTTGTGATTTTTTCAAATTCCCGGCCCTTTTTGCAAAGGCTTCGGGTCCCTCAAAGTATCCCTGGCCGGGGTCCAAAAGTAGGCTACCCTCTAGACCTCCCCTGTCAACGCTGCTGGAATTGATCCAGGGAGTACTTTTGGACCTGAGATCATTTTAATAGCCGGTAAACTTTCTAGAAAGCCAGAAAACTTAAAGAAACCACAACATGTTCTTTGGGAATAATGCATTTTTCTTAGAGGTGTCTTGATTGAAGCTTGAGGATCTCATTGGTACCGAGCTCAAATTATCCTCTCAACGCCGCTGGTCTTCGCACTTGCATTTGTTAATCTTCGCTTCCATTAGTAACCTGTAGGCTACAATATTCCATTTCACTTTGCTGTTTATTGCGGATCGTTGTTTGCTAAAAAACTTCTTGTGGACTTGTACAATCCTGTAAGTTTGAAACAAAAATATGTGTGTCTCTTTAATCTTCTTTTAGAAAAATAGAGCAAAATTACTGCTGACTTTATTCAGCAGCAGTTCCATCCAACAAGCTGTATAATGTTGTCACAGCGACCAGGTCTTCCACAAATCATTCTCTACAGTCTACACTCCACACAGGAGGTGAACCTGAACTGCACTACTGGATGAGCTACAATAATTTGGAACACTATCATACAACAGGCTTCTGAAGAAAAACCACAAAAAGCACATCAGGCATCTAGAGAAGCCTGCAAAAGAAATTTGCTATTGCATCACAAACTACAACTCATTTCTTTTGTACAGATAAATTGTACCTTTGGAAGTGAATTCGCTTCATTATGGCCAATGTGACAGCCAACACAGTCAAGTGGTAATTGTGTAAATCATTGCATACTGTGGTTGTAGTAGGCCATTGAAAACAATTTAATATTAAACATCACACAAATAATAGTCTATCACAGGGATGTCCAACCTGCGGCCCGCGGGCCGCACTGCGGCCCATTTGAGATTTTTGTGCGGCCCTCTAGTCATTTTCACTCCAAGTAGTATTTTGAACTTCATGGAGAAAAAGAAATAAAATTTAAACTTTATAGAAAATGAAAAATGGTTGAATGATTTGTCTTTCTTAGTTGAACTCACAGAAGTGCTAGCTGAGCTCAATTTGCATTTACAAGAGAAAGGTCAGTTGTGTAGTTCAATGTTCGAGTGAATAAGTAGCTTTACCAGGAAATTAAAACTTTTCATAGCACAAATGAAAGCTGACGAAATTGTACATTTTCGTAGTCTATCTGAAAGAGCTCAAGACAGATCTGTAAACTATGAAAAGTATGCTAAGTTATGTGAAGATTTGCTTGAACAATTTACAGTCAGATTTTCTGACTTCAAAAAGATCGAAATTGAGTTAAAATTATTCAGTGTGATAAAGCGCCACCCGCAGACCCATTTTCATTTCAGTGTGATAAAGCGCCACTCGAATTTCAACTCGAACTGAGTGAACTGAGAAGTCGAAAAAGTTTGAAAATTTTCTACAGAGAACACACTCTTCCTTTATTTTATAAAGAATTACATTCATGTAATGAATTTATTAAGTTAGTTAATTTGTCCAGAAAATTATTGTTTATGTGGGGCAGCACATATTGTTGCGGGCAGTTATTTTATCCATGAAAACATCAAAACTGTAGAAAGAAACAGACTGACCGACAAACACTTAGTAAACATCCTAAGAATCAAGACAACGTCCTTTAACGCAAATGTTGATAACGTCTTAGCTGGAAAACAATGTCAAAAATCTCATTGATTTTGTATTGTAGAAATAAATGTTTGTTTCTTTCTATGTGTGTGTTGTTTGTTCCTATTTTCAGAGATGAAATTAATGGTTTTTGATTGTTACTTTATGTACCTATTTTTCTTAAAATTTAATAGGTCCTGCGGCCCATTGATTTATTTCAAATGACAATGCGGCCCACTATAATAAAAGGTTGGACATCCCTGGTCTATCATCTTAACTTACGTGGCAAAAAATCACCACTCATTAACGTACGGTACTGTATAAATAAAGTGCTATATCGTTTACATTTTACAGCATGTGTAACTTCAAACGCTTTTTAAACATGACTATGTAAAAAAAGTTGCACTAGAAACTAGATGGATATTTTATCTTTCATGAATATAGCCTGAACTTGCTTATTTGGTTGATTTACACCTGGTTTTTCTACTGAAGCCAACTCTCAAAGCATGTTCTCTTGAACAAGGTTCGGGCAGCTCTATGTGCAGAAGAACCTGTAACAGATACTGGAATAGACGTAGTTGAGGTGGTTTTCAATAAACTGTTGAGGCAGCAGAAGGAAGTTGATTGACATCTTCTGCTTACTAACTAAATTGCATCAATACGTGTTGAAGCGCAACGGAGATTTCTAGCTGACTGACCATTGTGGAATGCGAATGGCCTTTCTGATTAAACTGGAACAGTGGTTGAGATCAAAAGTCCATTTTGTATTGTTGCCACGTGTTAAAGTAAGCAGAGCAAGCAGTGGCGCAGTCTCCATCAGAAATACAATGAGTGAGATCTGCTAAAATGTAGCCAGTGATGCCAAAATCACAATTTTAATAAACTACACTTGGAGGTTAAAAGTTAAATACGTGAGGGTAGTGGACTGCGCTGTAGAATATGACAGAAAAATGTAAGAATGCAAAACTGCAGTAGGTACAAACTTAATAGTTTACTGACAACAGTTGATCAACTTCACATTCATTCTCTGTGACCGGGTCTGTGGCATACATTATCCTGATCTTGCAAATACACCGTAAATGAAGTTACTTTTTCGTGTTTTAGAGGAAGGAGACGCGATTGCCCCAATCGCCTCCTGGATCCGCCACTGGTCAGAAGTTTTATACAAGCGTAAACAGGGCCAGATTTAGCTGATGGGGGGCCCGGGGCACTTTTAGATCGGGAGGCCCCGTGCAAGCCTACGCGCGAAAAACCGTCTCTACGTCTACAGTAGCATCAATCCAGTACTGCACAGCATTTTGCAGAAACTTTAAAGGCCAAAAGGAAAAAAATAACACAAAATCACATTTTTTTCCACACAGGGGGCCCTTCAAAAGTCGGGGGGCCCGGGGCAACTGCCCCCTCTGCTCCCCCTAAATCCGGGTCTGAGCGTAAACAATTAGGCCTAGCTTTACGAAACTAACAAAGTAAATCAAAGAATAAAGATTTCAACAACCAAGGAATGCAAATAAATTTTACTTGAAATATTAATAAAAAAGAGAACGTTATTTCAGGAATAACGTAAAAATTTAATCTTTGTTTCTGCGTTACGAGGAAAATATCAAGATATATAAAATTATTTAGTGGATGAGTTGATCCATTGTCCGTAAATAACATAGTAATGTGGTGGGCCTAGTGAATGGTTTCTGACAGTTACAAAGAATCTAGTTATACAAATAAAGAAATATTACTAAGTATAGCCTAGTAGGCCTACAGCGAAAAACAATTGCATGCGCGCGCAACTGCAATGCTTTATAAAGAAAATAGATATGCCACGAGGTCTTCTTCTTTTACTATCAATTCTTTTAAATTTGATTGATACACCATAGATAGATCGACACATTCTTTTGCATCGGAGTTGTATATTGAAATGTTTCACCTGCTGCACTGGGTGGCAAGTTGAGGCCACACAAGAAGATGGTCCGTTGTCTGGCCGTGGTGCCACAAATAGATAACTGGGCCCGTATTGTAGCCCCACGTTGCCTTTGCAGATTTAGTACGGCCAACACAGGTTCGGAGTCGATTCAATGTTTTTCAACTTTTCCCAGGGGACGTTTGCTTCAGGGAGGACGGACTTAGATGGTGGAACCTTCACCTCCGCCGGTGATGGAGCATTTTCGAATTGTTTTTTTTTTGACAAGGGGAGTGGTTAAACCTGTGTTGGGAAGCTTTTTTTTATTTTCACCGGGTCTGTGCAGCAGTTTGTCCTTAGAGAAAATGTGTTTTTATCACATGTTTGCTTTAATCTTTCAGCTTGGCTGTTCACATCTCATCTCTTATGTGGGGTGGTGCAATACCAGCAAGAAGATAAAGTTTGTTGGTATTTGTGGGCTTCAGACATCAAGTAATAAGGCGACAAGAATGGTTCAGTGCCGAGTTGAGTTTCGTTGAGTGACATGATCTGTTCTAAACAGGACATGCATATTTTGCCGTGGAGTAGCATAGAGCCAATGCGGCCATGCTGAGGGTTTGTGGGTTAGTGCCCCACCTAGAGTTGGTAAGCTTTCTCAAAATAGTGTTTCTGAAGTTAACCCTAGCCTTTGTGTTTTTAAAGTGCTTTTTGTAGCTGAGAGTGTGGTCCAATGTCATTGTCCAAGGTAGACAGGATCAGGGCAATGTTCCAGAACTGATCCTGACCAGGAGATTCTGAGAGTTCTTGCAGCTTTTCTGTTTTTAAGATGGAATAAACATACTTGTGTCTTTGAAAGGTTGGCTTTGAGGTGATTGTTTGTGAAATATTGTGATACCTCCTTGAGGGACTTTGTGAGGTTTTGTTCTACAGCAACAAAGGTATTTTTTTATGATGTTATGCAGAAATCATCGCGGAAATAAACCGCTCAATGTGTTGATTAATAGGCTGGTCGTTGGTGTATATATTATACAATAACGATGCTAGAACACTTCTTTGAGGAAGTCCATTCCGTTGGTGATGCCAGCGTCTTATATCATGGGGATCATAGTAGAGACGTCCAAGTCGCAATCCCTGTCTATGTAACTTAGTAGTAAGTTAGTAACAGCGAATTCTACTAAAACTTCTAAAGATATTTCCACCGAGAGGTAATAAGCTGAAAAGATGTTGACAAGTTTAAAACTCTATCACTTACAACATTTCCAGTGTTTAGTAACAAGTTGCAATCCCCAAACGAAATCCACACCCGACCCAAATCAATCCTTTTACCACCCTAGATTCACAATGTTCCCATTAGAGAGCAGCCAGTCTTTGGTGTCATCATCAAAGACGCACAGACCTTTCACTCCATATTTGTTTAAAATGATTTAAACGGTTTGGAAAGAAAAGGATCATCGTATTTGTCTTTATAAGTTTTGTTTGATCAAACTAAGTAAAAAGGATCCTTGTTTAACATTTCATTTTCAATAAATTCGAAAAACCCGAACAGAGGTAAACGAGACAGCAGCGTCTGCTTTATCACTTGCAAAAAAATTTCTAACTTACTGTTTTCACAATTTTTTGATAATTGTTATCTCAGTGGTATCTTGGTGTTACCTCGATGGCAGTGGTCGGAGTCGTTGAAAAAACGGCCGACTCCTATCCCAGCTTGATACAAAACAAAGAACGATAAATGTTTTTGTATGCAATCTTTTATCAAAATCTTGTTTGTTAATTGCTCTCCGTATTTCTGTCCAAAACTTTACTAGAAAATAGGAATGTTTGTTTCATTTGTGAAAGTTACCGTTTCAAATTTGATGACCACATAAGTGAAATTAAATTTAAAAACATTAAAAAGAACAAAATTAGAAAATATCTAACTACCCTAAAAAATCTGGCAACACCGAAGCCAGAGTCGAAATCATAACCGAGGAATCGAAGTGGTATATTTTTCCCGACTCCACAGCGTGGTTAAAATGGTTGTCAAATTGGGCAAAGTTGCATCTCAGTTGTTGCATCCCAATGCCCATCCTATAGCTTTGCAGAGCAAATAATTTCATTGCATTTTATTCCATTTTAATTAAGTTTTTATTGGATCTGTAAGTAAGCAAACACATGCTGTGATGTGGCAAAGATTACAAATAGCCTACATCCGTGAGAAACGCCGTGTTTATGAAATTTTAAACGAACGATAATGTATTGTTTTTATGATTACACACAGCTCACTACAGCATGGAATTGATATAAGTGTTGTTATTGACAAGACTTTTTTCTGAGAACATGTTAAAAGACGTGTTAGAAATTTTGATGATTCTTGATCATCACCTGCCAAAGTGCTGACAACAATTTGTGAATTTGTTGCACGTGTTTCAAGATAACAAACTAAACAAATGTTGATACTTTAAACACATTCTGAAATTGACTATTATGGTATAAAAAGTAACAAACAAGGTGATTTTTGTGACTTAAGAAAAAAGAACATGTAGTTTATTTTTAAAAGTAAGGGACTACATAAGATATCATTTTTAGGGCAGTCAATCGACTCAGTTTGGTGAGCAAAGTGTTTTGATGTTTTCAGGCTTTACGAATCAACAGTCTCGTTTTCATTGAACTTAATCGAATATATTTAAACATGACGTACTACATAGAGACCGATACAACGCACAATGGGATTGTTTAAACTGGGGGCAGATAGTGACGTCATAGCACCATAGTCTTAATGAAATTGCTCTACAGATACTTTCATTTTTACAGTGCGTTTAGTTCAGGGCAGCCTGGAATTACTGTTCAGTGATATAAACAGGGTGCCATACCGACTTTACTTCTAAAATTTGTCGTTATTTTGAAGGGCAATGTCTTAGAAAAACTTATTGTCTTTATTTCTAAGAAACGTTCTTGTTTTTGACTTGCCTTTCTTGTCTTATTTTCAACAATTAGTGAAAAGACTTTGTGAAATGACAGTCAAATCTCTGCTACAGGTAAAGGTAAACCTAAACCTGAGTTGTCGTGAAATGCACAAAGTATTTTCTACGAATAAGGAACATGAACAGATTTTTTTCTGGCAAAAAATATGAAATGTGAACGTCATGGCTCGTATAAATAAAAAGATTTGTTCAAAAACATTTGTTTCGTATAAAAATTTAATGTTTTAGTTGTCCTTATTTTGGGGTCCATATTGATGGCAACCTTGGCTATAAATATTACCGTACGTTCTTTCAATTGAAGGCAATCGTACTATGACGTCACTATCTGCCCTCAGTTTTTACAGTCTTATTGTGCGTTGTCTCAGCCTCTATGTAGTAGGTCATGTCTTGAAACCTTTATTTTTGTCGTATCCAAGTTTACGCCTGGAGGTTGAAGATTTAGATGAAATGGACAGGAAAGCAAGGAAGCCAATTTTTGTGTCCACCTTTAGGAATGCCTTTAAGTGCCCTGCCACAGACACAACAGCATGCTCATGAGCGATGTGGAACCAGCCCCCTTGACTTGGCTACGTAGCCGATTGGTGGGCAAACCTTCATTTAAAAATGATGATCTTCCATTTTACACATCTTCAATTTTAAGCTTATGTTGTAGCAATGTAAAATGATATCTAACATAAAGTGCTGACAACCAAGCAAGCTTCTTAAAGATTTGCGTGACACTTCGGTTGACATTTTAGCATTTTCGTAATGACTCTGCATTGGAGGTTGGAATGCAGCTCTTTTTGTTGATTTACAAACTGTAAAGTTGGACAGCTAGCAGGAGCTGCATAAGCAGAAAGTTATCGAAACTAGCAAGCAGATATAGCCTAAGCACCGAGTAGGCCTATGTTATTTTCGAATAAAATGTATGAAAAAGGCTTTGGAGTAACATTAACTATTACAAAAGGCAAAACTCTGTGCTTTAGGCAGTTCAAGGAAATCCCATCAACAGGGCTACTCACTTCATAAAGTAATAACATTGACGTGTAGGCAATATATGCTGTAAGTACGCTACGCGTTGCAAGTCCCAACTATGCAACTACCCTGAAGCAACGATTTTGTTGCATGTAAAATGTTTCAAGAAAATCCTTTACTTTGTTGATGACGTCAAAGTGTAATGTCGGTTAGGTTTATTGTGACGATAACAATCAACTTTCACAAAATTTGCTTGTTCTGACAGTTACTGGATATAATTTAGCCTACATACATAAGCTATAAACAGACATAACTAAGCAACAACACTACATTTAACATTATAAAAACAAAAAACAACAAGCGAACGTTTTCGGCTAGTCATATAGCCCTTTTCAAGCCTATAAGAAAAATACATTATTGAAAGAAATGCTAAAGAATCATATGGTATCAGCAAAAAATATGGTCAAATCTAAACATTTGAGAAACTACATAAGCTACTACATAAGCTACATCATCATCCATTTGTCCATTCTTCAGTAGATGAGACCTGGCGTTTGTGCCCACTAGCAGGGGTACACCAGTTTTGCAGCCTTTTCGTCATGCTTCCCTGTTGTTAGGGTCGATTTTGTCCAGGTGCCTTGCACTGATGTCGTCTCTCACCAATTTTTGTGTGGTCTTCCCATTTTCTTTCCCTGGACAAACATCTTCTTTGCCATCACTTGCGCCTTGTCATCAGACATTACGTTCCACATGCCCATACCATCGCAAACGGTGGCTTTTAAGAGACTCACTGATGCTTTCCACTTCTGTCATTTCACGAATACTTTCTTTTTTTATTCTATCCTTCAAGGTTTTTTCTACACATCATTCGAAGCATTCTCATTTCTGTTGTTTTCAACCTGTTTAAATCTTCAATCCTCATAATCCTTCAGCTCCGTATAACACATTGTACTTCTCACGCATGTTTTATTGCTTTATCAACAATGCCTTTCGTTTTCTGGGAAAGCACTTTTCCACACAAAATCCCCGATACTTCCTTGAATTTTTTTTCCAACCAGCTCTTATTCTTGATATTATTGAAGGCTACAATAGGCTATAATGAAAATAAGTGATAGCCTCGGTCAGGGGCTCTGGACACTTCCTGAGAGTGGGGGGGGGGGGGGGGGGGGTAATTTATTAAATTTAAGCAGGGGCGGGAACGATGTTTTGACATCGACAGGGGCTTATTGAATTATTGCATCACATATACTTCTGGAAGGTTGCTCCCCAGACCCCGTTTGCATTACTGAAAGCTTTAGTTTATTATACAGCGTCTTAGGCTGGATGTTTCGCACCGAAGGCGCAAAATTTTTGCCTTTCAGCACGATATAAAATCGAAAAAATTCTTTTAACGAATCTGAAATCACGAGAAAAAGCTTTATAACATTCGCCACATTTTTTTGAGGTTTTGAGGCAATTTTGACTGAAAGAAGGGAGGTGTAGGCTACACAAAATCCCTCTCTGTATTCTTCCTTGGCTCAAGTCCTCCAAATTTTGCACTTCAGACGCTATAAGGTTAGATTTAAAAGGCCAAAAGCGTTAAGCTCAAAGCTATAAACTATAACTTAATTTAAAATTACATGAACACAGCATGACAACCTGTGCCATAACATCCACAGTGAAATGAAACGTTTCAGCATCTAGGGTCTAGTCTAGGCCTATATTTAACTCAGAAAAAAAAGCTAAAATGCATTAACTTTTACAAGCACTGAAAATAAGGAGACATCTTGATCGATACTACAGGAAGGCCTACCATCTTCGCCGTGTAAGAAATAACTTTAAACCAAAAATTCCGTAACACCCAGGTAATACCTTATGCCAAAATTTCACAAAAACTACAAAGAAATAACATTATAAACGAACACCTTAACTAAACAAAACACTGTGTGCACTGCTTCTATTCTAAGCAGAACAGTCAGAAGTCGCCAAAGACTTTAAATCTTTGTGCATTGTAAAACACATTTTTTGCAGATTTCATCAACACTATTTCATCCAAATACACTTGATGGGCAATTGGGCATGGCACATGGCAATGAAATTGAGTATTGAAGCAGTCATTGTGCTTCGGAGCCATGTTTTTAAACGGCGTAGCGAGCTAAACGATCTTTCAGCTTCTGCAGAAGAAGGGCCATTGACCAACATCAATTTTACAAGTTTACACACTGGCATAAAACTCTTTGACAATAATTAGTCCCATTAACTTGTTTCGAACATTGCACACATACTTGATCGGCCCAAATTTCTAATGGAAGTGGCTTAAGTCTTGGCCCAAATTTTCACGTCGAAGCCATATCTTTCCAAAGCTGTAACAGCACTGTCGTTGACTGTGCCAGATACTAACTTTTTTATGCTTTTGGTGAGTTTTAATTTCTTCGCCATTGAAGCGGTAGGTGAGGCCTTGTAAGTTGTACTATGCTGTCAATTGCATAGAACTACCTTCTGTAATGAGAAGCGAGGTCATGGGAAGCACTTTGCTCACAGCGCTGTTTTTAAATTTGGACTTTAGCTAAGCCTAAGCTATCCACTTGCTGCTGAGATTCCTTGTATAACTGCATAAATTGTTCTTCATTTCTAAGACTCTGGTAATTAACTTTTGAGTTTCCAACCAGCTCCATCATGTCGCTGATGGTATATAAGACTTGATCTGCAAAAGGCCAGTTATCTTTTCAAGTGGTTAGAATAAAACTTGGCAAAGCTGCAATGTAAAGTATGTGTAGCCTTGCCATAATTGGGAATAAAGGCCTAATGATTTCGCATTTTTGAAATTTTGAAGTGTGTTTAGCAAGACTTTGTAGTTTAACAACACTGAAGAAATGGCCGGTACACGTGTCAGCCATCTTGTTTGGCACAAAATGTGCAAGCTATGGTGGGATTCTTCCTGCAGGGCGATTTTGAACTTGCCAGACTGATTTTGCAAACTACTTAGCTCCTGAACAATTTCCATAGATTTATGTAGGTCTCTATTGCATATTTGCGTTGTCTTTCAGTCGTAGTTTCCAAGCAAAAAACTAAAATGTTGTGCAACAAAAGAAAAAAATGGAAATAAAACACGAAAGTATAAAAAATGATAAAAATTAAATTTTAATCTTTACATTAGTGGGGGGGTAATTTTGCATTAGTTACCCCCCCACTCCAATTGGTGGGGGGTAATCACCCCCGCGCCCCCCTCTAACGGAGCCCATGGCCTCGGTCCTTATAGTGGCCTTTTATTAGATAAACAAGATTATGGTTGTAGCGGATAACTCTATTTTTTAAGTTTTAGCAGTCAAAGCATTGATATTTTCAAGAAACCAGGACGATTTCAAAAGTCACAATCGCTGGTCAAATGTCTCAAATAAAGCTATATTTTGTTTAGAACAGTTCATAATTACCTGACTTACCGAAATCAGAAGGATTGTTTGGATCAGTGGCAGATCCAGAAGGTTGATTGGGGCATAGGCCTACCTAATTCTAAAGAATTTTTTTCACAGCACATTTTCTTAGAAAACAGTTACACAATACCATATTGAATGGCATAGAAACTATAAAATTACAAACGCAAAAGCGGCTTTTCCTGTTTCCTCGCTCTTGGTTTTGGTTGATATGTTTCATCTATTCTAGGCTACTGCGCAAAATCTAATTTGTGAAATTGAGGGCAGGAGACAACCAATCAAATTGCATTTTGATAAGTAAAACCGATGAAATATATTAAAAACATACCTAATTTTTTTGAAACCAGTAAAAGTGCTTGGTTAGTTTAATTAAAACCGCTTTTGATGTGGATGTCGCACATCAAGAACAACTTTGAAAAACACAAAGAGGTTTAAAGCATGAGAGATAAAGGTCAATTGTCAAGAAACTGGGAATGCCATTGCATTTGCTTTGCGTATCGAAATCTGCTGTGCGTTTTGTATGCTTTGTTTATCATTCTGCCAAAAACACTTATTTTATCAATGCGCATTTTGCAGTTTATGTCTGCACAAAATGGTTATCATAGTGCCTTTGAATTAGGCATGGATTGGAGTGATCATCCCCCTTGAATCACAGAAAAGTAACTTTATTCACGATGTATTTGCAAGGTAGAATTAATGTAGACGTTCACATTATCGTGTTTTTTAGAAATTACCTTCCCGCCCTCCCAAGGATACATGCTGGATCCTCTTCTGGTTTAGAGTTGCTTATTAATATCAGTGAACAGTTTCTGATTAAACGCCTCCATTGAAATGTAACTCACAATGGTTCTTTGCTCAGTTTTATAGGTTTAGGCTTTGAACAGCAACTTCCTTGACAGCTCAACCACTCAGCTATTTAGTGACACCTCGTGAGTGAAACTGTCCACAAGTAAAATTCTCCATCCGTATTATAAGAAATGTTTATCCCTGGATAGACAAATATCTACATCAGTTTAATAGTACCGTAGTTTTACGTAACTTTTGAATAGGACTGCATCAGTAACGTTCATTTAATGTGGCCATCATGCTACACAGCTAGTTCACTAACCCAGACGGCTGAAGTTACAATACTTTATTTATTATGAAGTTAGCAAGAATAATTTATTTGCCGTTTTTCAGGAGAGTGTGCGGTGGCCGGTGGTGGTAGTATCTGCTTTATTTCTAATGAGGGGTTAAAGAGACATCGTTTTCCTTCAATTTTTTTGAGTGTATTTAAGCATATAAAACAATATAAAAAATCTGAGACAAAAGTTAGCATTGGAATATCTTCATAATGTTCTAGCGTTTTTATATTGTTGAAATTGTTATTTCATTCAAATGAATATTACGAAAAGGACGTGGAATGGTGCATGCATTACTTTGGTGTACTTCCTAGCTTTGTTATATTCTGTTCGTATACTGTACAATAGAAAGCCTACTGCACAGTGTAGTCTAAGAATATGTTTGGTTGCTGATGGTTTGGGTTACATCAATGAAAGCGCAAGAATTATGATTAACTTTGCTTTCAAGTGTAATTAAAGATAGCCTAAAGGTGGTCCCATACTTGATTCAAGTGTTGTATATGAAAAGATAAGGTACTCATTATAGCCAGTGATAAGGTACTCATTGTAAGGCTAAGCCTTCTGCCAGGAATGGAGGAACCTCGTGGGCCTGGGCCCACCTACTTTATTTTCTGTGTGGGTGGCACTTTTGAAAGCCAAATTTTATAGAAAAGGTAGCGAAAACGGCAAATCACTCAGTGAGGGAGTTCCAAAAAAGGTTTTCACTTATTTGACTAACACTAGCTTGGTTATCTTTGATAGCTCAATGATGAAATTCAAATTTCAAACTTTTCTGTTGAGCCCACTATTGATGGGCAGCACGTGTGGGTGTGGTTGAGTGTGATTGGTGGAGCAATCTATCAATCAATATAATTATTCTGTATGGTCTCTACGGTTAAAACAATGATATCATTACATATGCACGTATACTGCATAATGCAGCAGATTATTACTCCTATGTGGCATTATAACTGTGTGTGTATTGTTGCCTTTTTATTTGTGTGTACATCACCATATTTTGTACAGCGCCATAGAACAATTTACCAATCGGGCCCACAAATGGAAATTTCTGCGCTTATTGGCACAAAAGGCAAGAATGAAAACACAATGTACAAACCATTTCAAGTATTCGGAATGCAACAATGTTATGGGGGGCTTTGCCTCCCTAGAAGTTGGATTGACTTGGACTGCTGCACCTTTGGGCCCACCTACTTTTAAAAGGGTTTCTCCATGCCTGCCTTCGGCACTAACGAGAATGGGGTAGCCAGTTCCTTGCTCTCGGCCGCCTTTTCGGCAGCAATTAAGCCCACCCAATTTATTATACCCTATAGGCAGAGGTGAGCGGTATTTTCAACAACCAGCTGAAGCCGGCAGTCGAACCAGGTTTGCATAACAGGAAAGCCAACGCCTTATCCGTTGCTCCAGCCACTGTTTCAAGTGTACAAGGCAATAATTCTAAAAGACGCCAAGCTTATGTCTCTTATGTGGTCGTTGAACATTCTTATGACTCAGGCAGGCTCCACAGAAAAGTCGCTGAGATAATACCAGTCATGAACATCTCAAGCAACAATGTATCCTTTTGTATAACAGACATGTGAAACTATGAAGTAATGGATAAAATGCAGCACGCTTAAAATACTTTTTGACATTAATTCTACCTCATATTCCCATAGGAAATGGGTTGTAAGGTGGCGGCCGCACCCCGGCGAGAAAAAACTCTCGAATTTGGGAAAAAGTCCAGTTATTTGGTAAAATTGTTAATGCTGTTTTAAAAGTACACACGCAAAGATAAATTTTAGGAAAATTTTACTTACACTTCCAAAATGTTTTATTCTCCTACGGCTATCTCAAATATATTGCTTATTTTTAGCATAGCACAGCTGTAAACAAAAAAGCAACTTCATAGCTTTGACGTAGCTTAATTATTCTGAGGCTACTTTACTAAGTCGTTGGCTACTACTTTAGGCCTATACACTACAGGTCAGCATAATCTGATTCTCGTTAGAACATTGCAATGAATTTGACTAGGCAAATCATCAATAGACGTGTATGCGTGTGAGTGTGTTTCTGTGTATTTAGTATGTAGGCTACGTTTGCAAGTGAACTAAAAGCAAAGAAACACTTCACAATTCTACACCACAATGCACACTAAATAGCAGAGCCGTTGTGAGATTAATTTTGGCCCTTTACTAATGATATTCCATCGCCCCTAAATCAAGACACCTCTAAAAATAATTTTCTTGGTATCATATGTATCATTGTCTCTGGCTTTATGTGCAGTTTGAAGGAAAACGTTAGCAGAAACATAACAAACAATACACAATCAGGCCTACCCTACTGAAGACAGAGATTGTGTAATAGTTAAGATTTTTTTCACACTTTCTGCTAATGAAACAAAATGGCTTTTATTGTGTTTTAGTAACTAACCCGAATGAATGGTGTAGAAGTGGTAGTGGTAAAAGTTAATCGTAACATATCACCATAACGTGTAATTATTTTTTTGCAAGAACCACATTACTCATAAACCGCAGCATAAAAAATCATGGTGATTTTCTAAATGTCAACTTCTAGTAATTTCTATATATACCTGTCTGTAGTCTTGAAACATTTAATTCCACATAATGACACGTTATTGCTGTACACTTCGTTTGTCTATTTAACATCAAACGAAAGAGTAAAATAAGTGTTGATAAACATATTGGGATTAGTCTAGCATCAGACAAAGAGATTTAATATTTTACAATCCCATGGTGGTCTTTAATTTAACCTTATAGTGAAAAGTTTTTAATCTTGCAGGCTACTGCTGCTATAGCTGCATGGATTAATCTTTTACTTTTGCAAGACGTGATGTAAAAGCAAAATCTACTCCTCTTTGCATTCTTCTCAAAATAAACAATGCTCTGCAGCATGCTTTAAAGTGGTCCAAATTAAAATTGCAACCAGCAAACATGGGATTAACTGTGATGCAAAATGTGGGAATCTTTATCTTCGGACTAAGAAAGCTTTATTGGCAGCTTAATGCTAGTAGTTTCGCATAAATTACAAGAAACTTTGAACCAGCATCGCAGACCCAAGCATCTACATTAATAGGATAAAGTTTTTCTTGCAGAAGTCCGCCTCGATAGCTCAGTTGATTAGAGCGTGACTTCTGGAACGAAGAAGCTTCAAGATCAAGCTGCGCCGGTTCGGCTCTCGGGGTGTGCGCTTGAGCAACGCACGTTAAGGACTGCTCTCCATTCAGCGGCACCTAATGGATGGAATAATTCCCCAGCAACAAGGCTTCAACAATCGGAAACTTCACTCTGTCAATCTCGGTGACCGGGCCTGCGTCAGTGATGCAAAGCCTCAACAAGTATGCGAAACTGCCAGGATTAAGCTCTGCAAGAAGCTTTCCCAGTCCGAGGATAAAGATTCAATCAATCAAATGTTGTTGTTTGTGAATTGTTTCATCCAATAAGTGCCGTTTAATAGATAACTATGTTGAAATGCGTTCCTCACACACACATTTCGAGAGATGAACTTTTGCTGCGTGATCTTATTATTTCTTTTTTCCCAAAGGTGGACGCTATCGATGCGACAATTAGAAAGAATATTCAAAACTTGTGGAAACATTTAAAATGTTTTTAAAGCAATTTTAAATAGCATAAACCAATATAATTTGTATTTTTACTGGGTATATATGGACTCTTTTATGCTTTTTTAAAAACTTATCATTGCATCAGTTTTATTTTCACAAAAAGCACGTATTTGGTGCATTTCAGCCGTGGTGTGGTCCAGGTGTGGTCCAGGTGTGGTTGACATTTTCATAATTTATTTGTGGGAATTTCCAATAACTTTTTTTTATTTTTTGCAATTTTGACTGATCTTGATATCTCTGTAAAATGGCCATCTCACCTAGATTTAGGTGAACGTTCGCTGGTTTGCATAGTTTTTTAGATGCTTATGCTGACATGCTTGGTTGCTCAAAGTCTAATCCACACAAAGCAAATATCCAATATTTTGAATTGTTTTGTGGGCAAAAATAAATTTTGAAACTTTAATTTTTGTTTTAATCAATAAACGTGCAATCCCCAGAACACACATCTGTTCCTCTTCTAAGAAAAGTTTTGTCGGTCGATCGCTTTTAATCAGTCAGAAAATGGTATCAAATAGATCCGCACAAACAACCTTTCCCTGCTGAATTTATCGTGGAGAGAAAATCCAACGTGTGATGAAGCATATGCAGATAAAAGCAACCGAAACTGTAACTGTGAGAAGACTTTAGGAAATATCATAGGTTTGAACAAAGAACAACAGAAAAATAAGGATTTTAAAAAGACATCTGGTGACAACCATAAAAATGACTTCCAACTAAAAGGTGGCGTTAAAGAGCATGAATAGACAAGTTGGTGGCGCACCACGTGATTGAATTGAGCCGATCGATATGACAGAGGGTGGCGAGTATGCTTTGCGTGAATATTTGGGCAGCTATTTTATATCTGATCTCATTTGAAGGCTATTAATAACCCAGTTTTTATTGCCTGGTTAGTGGTTACTTCTTCCCTTCGATCAAGGATGTCGAGATATTACAAAAACAAATCCATTCCTTACTCACTGACCACGGTAGGCGTATTTGTAATGTGTAGTTCGCTGTAACAGATGGAGTGTTTTTACCCGTAGACACTTGACCCGTTTGTACCCGTAAACAAAGAAGAATTTTCCCAATGAACCAGCTGACTACAGCGCTGTGACCATTCTAGCACTGCCAGAGAGTTGATTCTTGCTTTGGAGTTTGTTCTGAAATTAACAAGTCTGAAAAACATCTACTTTGTTGTACCCCCAGTAAGAGCAGTTTCTTTGTTTGTCAAAATTTCAAATCCTTTTTTATCGGCCCGTTATAACAAGGCTTGCGTGTGTGACATATCGGGCCGTGGCCATGAACAACAACACGAGAGAAGAACATCAGAAGACTTGGCCAAAAATTAAACTTTTGAAATCCTGTTGAGTTTATGAACAAAAAAGCAAAGTTTAACTTCAATTATAAACCACACCTTGCAACTCTAACTCTGTCAAAAATCTGGTTTCTGATTACACGACTTTGGTCAAACCGTCAAACGCACACTGTAGTTTGTAAACGATAAAACAGTGTATTGGACCACAAAATATTCAAAAACTGATCAAAACAAGGTTAATTGTTAGATAATTTTGTGGACAAAACTCTCCAGACCCTCTTCCAAACTATTTATCAGAGCTTTAACACTTTTTAGGTGACAAAACCTCCAGCTAAATTAAATTGTGCAACCTACACAACCTGGTGGGCTTCATTTATTCGTGTCCAATTGCAGAGAACTAGTTTAATGTCTCCTTTTAGCATGATAATAAATTGATTGATCATGTTTCACAAATACGCAGCAAGCCAAAATGGAAGTTAGGACAGATGAGTTTTCAGTTTTTTACTTTGCCTACAGTTACAACTGGACATGCAACGGAATAAGTAAGTTGCTCAGCTAATGTTGCAATCAAGTACTCTTTGCTTTAACATTACTGATTATTTTAAACAAGTCAAGATATCAAAAGTAATAATAAAATATAACATAATATTCCAATTGGTTACAACCTAAAACTGACGTTTAACTCTTCCCGTAATACAATGGCCAATATGACGTATTAAGTCGCCACAAAAAAGTATTTTGGTCATTAGTGCACTTATTCTATTTGAATAAGGACTTTCTGATGATCCTCTGTTTAGGTGAAACAGGCTGTCAAGGGTTTAGAGAGTAATAACTATATTTGATTTAATTCGCTCTGCTTTGCTTTTTGTTTGACACTGAGTACTTTTTGTAGTATTAATAGTTTTCATTGTTTAAAAAGTGTTTTGGTCGTTAGGTGTCAGCAGTTCTCCATAAAAACCAAATTGCATCCTCAACAGCCTGTTTCACTTTATTAGGGTCACCAGAAGGAACTTATTCAAGCCGAATCAAAATTAAAAGCAAATTTCTAAAAGTGTAGCATTTTCAAGTAAGTTGATGTTGTGGCTCAACGGTAACATAACCCAGTGCACAAGATCATGCACTGGGTAATATTATATCAACCAACATTAACCCCATATTGGCCGATCACTTTAATGTTGATATAATTTTGCCATGACACCAACCAACAGTATTTATGGTGTAGTCAATGACCATGGTAGGTTTATTGATTATCTATCATAGATAAAACGGAGCATGTAGCCCAGTGGTTCCCAATCGGATCCCATTCACAATACTCTGGGGTGCCAAGAGCTATTTATCATATGCATTTTTGATATGTTTTAACATGGTTGATTGATTGATTGAATCTTTATCCTCGGACTGGGAAAGCTTCTTGAAGAGCTTAATCCTGGCAGTTTCGCATACTTGTAGAGGCTTTGAATCACTGACGCAGGCCCGGTCACCGAGACTGACAGAGTGAAGTTTCCGATTGTTGAAGTCTTGTTGCCGTGGAACTATTCCATCCATTAGGTGCCGCTGAATGGAAGTTTCTTCGTTCCAGAAGTGACGCGCTAACCAATTGAGCTATCGGGGCGGCTAAGTGGTTAGCTAGGATCATTGTTGCTGATGAATGTTTCATGCACGATAGTTTTTGTTACATCATTAGGGAATTTTGGTGTACACGATCTTTCGTAATCACAAATTCTTAGTGTGGCACCATTCTGTTGCTGTGGTTTCTGATGTCACAGTCAGTGCCTGTACAGGTTGTTCTGATTCGATTTCGATTGTAATTCATCAGGGTAAATGCTGTGCAATGTAGGCTATGGCAATTTTTTGCTCATTTTGTCTGCTAAGGGAAGAGCAGTAGGCTATATCAAGTCTCACACTAACTTCAATGAAAATAAGTAGGCTACACTTTACTGCACTTTGTTAATTTTTTTCAAAATGCCGTTTCAAAGTGGCATTTAATCTCCAAGTAAAATTGCTGTGTTTCTATTATTATGTTGATTTCCGAAGTTGTTACTACAATTGCCATTCCCAAAGGCACAACCAGCAAACTTGCCTACTTTTTTAAAGCTGCGTTAGAGCTGAAAGTTAAGCAGAGAAGCTTCTTCTTTCGTGTGAGACAGGATTGTTCAGATATCAGGGCAGGTAGGCTAATGGACTGCCAGGTCAGTGAAAGTATACCATGTATTCCAATTGGTGCCATGGGACATTCAAGAACAACGTGGTGAGCAGTTTGTTCCTCCGTGCCACACTCACAGGCCGATGTGGGAGCCAAACTCCACTTGTGCACAGCCCATTAGAATGGAAGCGGTCGACTCCTGTTTGGAATTATATTAAGCTTGAGGCAAGTCGGCCAGTCAGGTCCATACCAGGAGGCGCGCCACTGGGTGAAGTATAAAACCATGGAGTATGGTATGGGTGGCACACCATGCTGTGTTTCAAATGTCTTTCATGTAATGTGTTGCACTGGTGGTATGATCACTGACTGGTTGTAATAATTCAAGGGCAGCGCTAGTGCAAAGGGGTGTCTTGACTTGAATTGCCGGGAGATTCTTGAGGTGGGACGTTGATTTATGTTTAGAATAAGTGGCCAGGATCTTCTGCCCGGCCAGCCAGGCGTATAATGGCTCCCTTTTGGTGAAGCCCGGCGAATTGGATGTCTGTAAACATTGGGAAGTAGCCTACTCCGTTGGAGTTGGGCGCAGGCTCAACTTCACAGTATGCAATGCGTCGTTGATTGACCGGTCGATGAGGCGGGTGTGGGCACTGCAGCACCAGGCAGGGCACTTGGATTCAGCGATAGAGTAAACCAAAACCCGAGTTGCGGTGCGCAATGTGTCAGCACCTGTACCCCAAGTTGTGCCTGCCAATCGTCTCAGCAAGGCAATGCAAGATGTCAACCTTTTGCGTAGTGACTGTAGATGGTGAAGTATGTGAGTGATCTGTCGAGTGATACCTCAAGGTATGTAGGCTCTGAGCAAGATGGCAAAACCAGTTAGCTGTTAATACCAAAGATCGATGGTCTGCCACGGGGTGCCGAAGGGCGCCGTAAGCCTAAAAAAATTGAGAACCACTGATGTAGCCAAACGTCTTTAATTAAACTATTTTGTTATCGCACTGTTTTTTTTTAAGAAGAGATTACATATTTCAGTGATGAAGTAGGCTAGGCTATAACTTACTTAAGATCCATCAATTATGTGGAATATTGCACTTTATTCGCTGATTATTTAAAGTTTATAACATCATCGAACAAAGACCATTGAAAGCAACAAAAAAGTGCTTTTTAAAAATCTGAATGGTGGTTAACACACGCTTGTAATTGCAAAGTTCGAAAAATCGAATGAAGAATTGACTGTTGATTAGTTGATTATCTGATGTTGAGAAATTTTGCATCGAACTATCATGTCATTGTTTGGTAATATAAGTGTCAATGCAATAAATGAACAAAATTTACTCTCACACAAAATTTTAAATCGGCTTGTATATACCTGGTCTGTCTATTCTTCTTTATACCATGTATAAATCGTCTTCTTGGAAGTGAAGGTCATTCAAAACTTAATCCAGGATTCGTCAGTTAAGTTTGGATTAAAAGTGTGTTTGAAGACCTTTGTCAAATGTTTTCAATTCAGAACCAACCGTGGTACCGCATGGCTCATTTGTATCATCAGCTGTCTGTGAAAGTATTAATTTATGGTCTTGAAATCTTTAGCAATACAACCAGCCCTCACTATAGGTGACATAACGGTTTCGGTCGATTATAAAGACTCCCAACTATTATAAAAAATGATGCAAGTTGATTTGAAAATGAATAGCAAACTTTTGCAGTGATAATGTGCCACATTGAAAATACATTCTTTATGGTAAATATTCTGCCAACTACAATGAACTTCGTTGCAGCATTTCGGAGAAACTTTTATTGTTTTCCCACAACCACGTTCGTGGCTTTTCGACGCATCTTTTGTGTAATCTTGTTAAACAGGTTTTGTCCACTTCTAAATTTCACTGAAATCATAAAGCTTTGACGTTGTCTGTTGCATTTAATGCATTCATTTGTTGTGCTATATATATCATGTTTGCAAATTTACGTTTTTCAATATATTTCAAATAGGCCTACATTATGAACAAAAAGCTGTTTATGTCGGTAGAAAGGTTGCCAAATGTTTGCACATGTAAGAAGCGAAATGGCGTTACAAGTCTTTCAAGAATCAAAGAAAACTGATTAGTGTAAAACTAGGTAAAGCATTTTAAGCCTATTTATAAAAAAAAAATGTAACTTATAACACATAATAGCCTATGTTTCAATAGTTGCCTTTGATTTTTAACAACTAAAAATGCGATTCTTAACCAAACGTAAAAGACATGTTATGTTGATTAAAATGTGCGCACCAAATAACAATTAATTTTGCTACTAAGTTAATTTTTAAAACATTGAAAAATGAAAAATACATAAAAAAATGTTTTCAGAACCATTCATTAGTTCACTTTGTTAGCTCAGTGGTTAAGCAACAGACTCAAGATCAAGAGGCGTTGGTTCCGCTCTCGGGGTGTGCGCTTGAGCAACGCAAACTTTCAGGACTGCTCTCCTTTCAGCGGCACCTAGTGAATGGAATAATTCCCCCGCAACAACATTTCAACAATCGGAAAAATTCACTCTGCCAATCTCGGTAACCGGCCCTGCGTCAAGAGCCTCTACAAGTATGCAAAACTACCAGGAATAACCAATCAAATCTTTGTCAGTCCGAGAATAAAGTTTCAAAACCAACCAAGTATAAACGTTGGTGTTTACTCTGACGTTAGCTCGACTTCAAATACTCACTAGTGAAGCTACGACTCCTATACTTTTTGTCGTGTTCAGTCTTCTTGTAGCCCACTACCGGTGGTCAAAGCTATAGATGTAGTGATGGGAAAAACTGAATTGCCAAAGATAAAGCTAATCTTCGTATCCATTTTTAGGTATGCCATGTTCTGCTAAAGACATAGCTAAATGCACTATTGGATACTGGACTGTCTCGAAAGGAGCCATTTCAAGAGTTGTACCACGGCTCTTTCTACTTGGCTATGTAGCCGGCATCTCTATATGGTGATATAAGGGACATTTTGATTTTTTTAACTACACTATATGAGATAGGTATAGATTACACGCTGGTTGTGGGGAGCCAAAATCAAAAGTCAGGTAGTTTAAAAATGGAAAAAAATTGAGCGATTAGATAAAATAATATTTTCAACATTCGTGTTAGAAAATGCAGTTTTGGTGTCAGGTAAATGAAACAGCTACTTGCCATATTTTTCGAAACCCTGTTGATAGTTTTAAAACAGAGAAAAGATTTTGATATTTTACAAACTACGAAAGACTAGCTTTGACACAACAAAACCTACTGATTTTAGCGCAAGATATCTCCAATTCTTGTGAATCTTCAAACTCTTTGTAACGACACCTACGCATTAAATTATGATTTAAGTACTTTTGAAATTCGAAGATTATGAAACATTTAGAAGAAATTACTTGGAAACATTTGTCCTATAAATAAAAATAATTACACTTTTCTTTCAAGTGGCTTATTCAATGTGTAATTTTTAATTTCAATTTTGGCCTTGTGACACTTTGTAAAGTCGTAGTGCGAAAAAAAGAAGAAAGACAAAAACTGTCGCATCTTATGTAAAGTGTAAACAAATTCAGCTATGTTCCTTTTTTCTTTTTCATCTTTACGTCAAACGTGGCTTTGCGTGCCATTGAGATTTGCAATTTAAAAATCTCCTTTTTTTCATGAAAATAAAGTGTGGAGGGTATAAAAGTGCGCGCTTGTAGTTGAAAGTCATAGTTGCTTCAAACATCAGAAAAGCATTTGAAAAAACGTTAGCACCACTTGTGCAGATAAATCTATCAAGGAATCAAATATATTTTGCGTCAATATGGACATCAACAGCAACAAAAACTGCTGTTTTATCCGAAAAAGTTGTTTGGTTGTATTTCTAATACAACTGATTGTATGCTTATCAATTCCTTCTTATGTCCTTTCGGCTGTTCTTGACAATTCAATGAAGAGAGAATCATCAAAGTTTATCAGAGGCCTAACTAAACTTACAAAAGAAAGTATATTTGCTGTAAGTGAAAATGTAAAAGAAACAACGCAATATGCAAACGACAAATCCTCGGAAAATATCATGGATAGACTTTTACTACGAGAATCCCGTTCGGTGGATGACAATGTTGAAATTCAAATCATTCGATCTCCTGAATCTGTTGACTTTAATATCCCATGTGGGAGCTGTAGAAAGAAGCTGAAGAGAATCACAATTACAAAACCAGGCTGCAGCTCAACAACACGTCTCTTACCATCGTGCGCTGGGCTTTGCGAATCTTGGGAGGTAAGAAACGCAACTGATCAATATATAGACCTACTTCCAAAATAATTGTATATATATTAAACTTGTTTTAACGTAAAAAAAAAAAAAAAAAACTAAGATAAAAATTTATTTTGATACAGAATCGAATATAGCCAATAGCTATGACATCAGCTTTATTCATTTCGTGTGACTTAACAATCTTTTTATTTTTCAGATTCCTCATTACGAGCCTCCCTACTTTAAGAAGAGTCATCCTGTATGCCAACCCCTTGGAAAACCCCAAAAAGTTCGAATAACACTTAGATGTCGACAAGGAGTGAACAATGTGAAGATGTTAGATGTTCCTAGAGCGTGCCATTGTTTCAAATGCAACCCGAGTACCACTGCTTGCAATCCATTGTACTGACTGCGGCGGGAAGCATAACAACGTTGTCCAGCTTTTCAAATGACGTTTGGATTATTTTGTATCAATCCTCATGTTTGCTCCTGAAGTCTTCATCTGATTTTTACTCGATGGAATGCTGCTTACTGTGGTGCTAGAGCATAATGCTTATGTAAGATTGTGTCTATTTTCTATGCAAAATTTTCCCAAGGAGACGTGTTTGTGCAAAGGATAGCTACCAAAAATTCAATTTTTAAAGCAATCAATCATTTCTCAGTTATCTCGTGGTATCAAGTTTTAGTTTAATCATAATCCCAGGTCTGTGCTGGGTCGAAGGATGTTGTTTATTTCAAACACATTTCCATGATTGACTCACTCTAATAACATTTGGTGATAGCGTTCAGTTTTTACCAATTCTGTGTTTCTACGCTTATTTGGAGTTTTGGTACTTTCGTTAGAATCCAAAACTCCGCAAGTCCTTCTGATACCGATTCTTCGCCAATTGAATGTTTATAATTTCGCAATTGCCACAACTCGTCTTAAATTGTTCGTTCTCTATGTGTTTTTTTGCTTCTTCAACATTATTTATATTTACCTGTGATCTTTGTATTTAATATAATTTTATTTCAAAGAGCAAATTTGTTACAGTGTTATAAGGTACGCAAGTATAGAGTATCAGAGTGCAGTACAGAAACATAGTCCACTAAACGAACAGAATAGGCCAAATATAGTTTGACATTAAGCTGTTCCAACACTGAGCCAGATCTGAAGCTCGGACGTAATCTAAGGTGGCTAGGCGATATTTGCTTGATCAAGATATTGCGATAAAACAATGAAAATGCGATGAAACAAAGAATGGGAAGTAACATTCAGACTCAGTAAATGGCGGCGACAATCGGTTAGTCGAGTTAACAGGTACTAAAAACTCACAAATGACTCACTTCTTTATAATCTTGTTTCTGAAACGCAGAAAAAAGATTTGAAAATTAAAACTAGTCAAATCTTGACACCCTAAGCTTGAAAGTGTTAAGACAAATGTGCAATGCCACTTTTCATTTCATATTAAAGAAAGAAATCCAAACATCGGTTGTACTGTAGCACAGGCAAACAACAGTGATCAACACATCGCAGCAAAGTTAGTTCCTGTAGGCCTAACAATGACAGCACAATCTGATGGAAAAGTAAAACCCCAGGTCAATACAACAACAATAATCAAGAGTAAACCGAAAGAAAATAAAAATAGTAAATTGTAGAATTTCCACCAAACGATGAAAGAAATTAAAAAGACCAGAAACAAGTGTGATCTCACTTTACAGCAAAACAGATGTGATCTTAGAACAGTGGCGTCCAACCCGTAGTCTATGGACCGCATGTGACCCGTCAACACCTCAGAAGTAACACGTCAAAGTTTTAACCTCATGACACCTGAAAAAAGTTTCAAATTATTTTTTATAAGGTGTAGTACAACCAACAAGGTGTAGTAGCCTACAACCAACACAGAATATTAGCAGTGCAATTTGTTGCAAACTTGCAACATTGGGCTGTATAGGGTCATTGGAAGTTTTTTTTATTTCACCTTCTTTCCGAATATTCATTCCACTCTCTCAAAATTATATACTTCCCAAAATGCTATGTTGCATAGATGCAACGTAGGGCGCTACTGGGTTTTCATTAATGCTGAGGAGTGCAGCAACTGTTTTTAATGCGATGATAGCTACATTTTTTTGCCATTCATATATAAAAATAGTATCAATTAGTAAAAACATGTTAAGACTTTAGACCCGGAAAGTGAGCTGTTTTCCTGTTGAGTGCGTAAATGCTGAATCGTTAAAGCTGGTTAGCTCTATACAAACAAGATACACTCTATTCTATTTAAATACTTTGTATTAAAATATACTGGATTTTTTTTGGAAATGTGGGCTATAAGAGCAGCTATCTGCCTTGCTGTCACATATGATCAAAGAATTCTTTTCACCACAACGAAGTAGCGCTTTACGATGTGTTTCGATAATCGGAACCATGGGGTGCTATCATTTGCCTACTAAACAAGGCTGTCAGTTCTTAAGTTTTTTCTGTAGAATTGGTCTAGTTTTAGTTCCGAGTGGTGGGAAGAATTTGACAGTCGCTTGTTATAACCTGATTAAATCTTATCATGTCAAACCGAATTTTATTTAAAATTCATAAACAGTTTTCATTAGGAATATCATAAAACAGATTTTATCAAAAGGAATGCGTCATGTTTTAAAATATTTTTATGTATTTTTTCTTTCAAACCAGATAAAGTTCACGAAACGATGCAATTGGAGTCACTTGAATTTCGGTTTGAATTTAGCTTTAGGTATGAATTCAGTAACAGTTTTTTAATGGAATTTAAAAGAATTAATTATCTCTCCCGAGAAACCTACCCACGTATTTACAAGTACGCAATGCTCGTGATGTCACTACTTGGAGGCGTGTATTTGTGTGAACAAATTTTCTCCAAAAGTTTTTTAGGATGTCATACCTGATACTCTGAATATTGCTTGAAAGTCATAATAATAATAATTGTGTTTTATCTTGCGCCCATTGCGACAGCACAGTAGGATACAATACACAGACCATCAGCACTTTTGACAACGCACCAAGGCTGATTAACACAGCAATTATTATCTATTTTTGTCTGTATTTTTTACTCATATAAATTTTAAAACTTTTACTTGCTCTTTTTTTCTCCGCCGTTTTTCTAAACTCTTAAAGTGTTGCCACCGTGCCATATTTTGAAGTGATTATCTTGTTTCGGTATCAAGCATTTAGGCTTGCCTTTTTAAGTGTTTCTTTTTTCAGTTACAGTCACGTACTCTGGAGCGGTTTCGAATCTACGTCCCTTTGAACGTTGGGCACACGTTCTTACCACTCGAGCACCCAGTCAACAAATATGATAAAGCACACAGACTCAGTTGCCCATCTATCGCTTAAACACTTGAACGCTTTGACTTAGAGCTGCATTTACAACCATTAAACAATATAGATTTCAGAACAAAGGCATACTATCAGACCCATTGAATTGTAAATTAATTTATACATTTATTTATATTTTGAATGTAACATTACTGCAAGTGAAATGATCAGAACTATAGAAAATAATATTTTACAAAAATTACAAAGTTATTTCAATCAAACAATGCTGTTCTTTCAGTGAGCCAGATCAGGTCCATGTTGGTATGATTAATTTGTTGCCTTTGTTGCAGGTACAGAGTAGGGAAGAATGAGTGCAAATTTAATAACAACAGTCATTTGTTGACACAAAAAGATTTGCATCAATGCTTTCCTTTGGTATGTTTTACTTTGTGTTTACAAACAATTAGTATGAATTTTTAGAAGTGTAATTACTGTACAGTGCGAAGACAACGAAATGCATATAAAATAAAAATAAGATATAAAGCTAATTTTACCTTATTTCAGAGAAGACATTTAATGAAAACACTCTAAAACATTTCCCAATTACTGTCAGAGATACAACTTGCAAAGCCGTTAACAGAAAAAAAGGAACCTGTTGTTTGCAGGTGAATTCAATAGCAGACAAAAAATAAGAGTATATGTGCAATGAACCGTCATATAAAGAACGTAAACTGTAAATCAATAAAGTTATAATCAGCTTCTTTCTGAGAAGATCAATCTCAATAAATTTTGTGCGATTTGGTCGTTATTTTTGCCAGCGATATCTTCAACGCTTAAAGGACGGATTTTTTCTTGCATTGTTTTTCATATGTAATCTGCCACACCAAAATCGCGCTATAGAACTTATAATACAAAATAAAATGAATATTAATAATCATAATAATATTTTCGAGTGAGTTAACTCAAAGTAACATTTGTCACAGCAGCACAGAAATAACTTTAGAATGAGATTAATGTCAAGTAAGAAATTTATATAAAGCTTTTTGATATATCACAAAAGTCAAATGTAAACTAAAATTGTGTTTTACCTCAAAGATTCTTCAGTTTCGTTTCATTATTGCCCCACTTGGCAAGCTAGTATCTGGGACTTTATTGAGCCGGACAGATCCCAAATCTTGTATTCCAGCCTTTTAGAGTGTATACATAAGTGGAGTGTTTGTGAAATGAAGGCAATATCACAAAACAAATCAAAATTTCTCAATTTCAAAGTTTTGTCCCCAGCGACTTTCACATTTCTCCAAGTTTTATCAAACTGAGGGCAAAATTCCCCATCTAGCAACTCTGCCTGCCTTGATTTTTGACTGACTTTGTTCCTAAAGATGACTTGATTGTGTTGCTAACTTACAACTGTAATAAAATTATCTTGAAAACAACCCAATCAATACAAAATAAAAAAAACGTAACAAATAGATTTGACCACATTGACAATTTTTACACCTGAATATACAGCATTTGTTTTGTAATTGGAGGTAGTTCTAATGTTGAAAGATTACCATTTAATAATAACTTCGGGCAAAGTTGAAGATGGATGAAAATGTCTAAGTAACAAACGTACGTCATGAATATCCCTTTCGGCTTTCGAGAGGTGTTTTGTTTATTGTTTGGAGAACTAAATCTTAAAAATGACGCGTAAATAAGATTAATAAATTAGCTTAGTGTCACAAAGGAAACCTCAAATTTTATTATGTGGTACTATTCATTGCTGCATAGGTGGCATTGGCATAACCTTGTGGTTGCAATACCGTTGCAAGTGCAGATCGATTGCCAGTGATTATGTATAGTTCTTGTCAAGAAAATAATTAATTTTAATATTTTATTCTTTTTGCAGTTTTAATCGGTCTAAATTAAAGTTAAGCCAATCACATGACTTGTTCTTTGACATGGAAATTAATATTAATAACTGTAAGTTAGTCAGGAACGAGCTCTGTTGCACGTCGTTCTTAGCATTGTACCCAGTTTTTTCAAATTGTTATAAAGAATATTGAGACTATTGTTTTACGATTTTTTTTTTCTTAAACAAGAAAAAATTACTTGTCGTTGAAAAATTTAAACGAGAATAAAAACAAAGCATTCATGATTTTGCTTTCTGACAATTTGTAAAACCTTTGATATTGCTGAAAATCTTACCACTTGTGAAACAACGCTTGAAAGTATTCGAATAACTTAAATCAATACTTGACCGATTGGCTAAAGCTCTCAAGTCTATTGCCTGCAACCTCCGTATAAAAATTTACTTAGAAAATAATATTTTAGTAAAAATTTCCTGTGATTTCTTTGGTAGAGTGTAACGTTTCATGAAAGTAATGTTTTCTTTAAATCAATACAAAAGTGCCAGAAAACAGCTTCACTGTACTACTTCCATATGTTGAAGCAAGTTTCACGTTTTGTTTTAACTTTACGACCTTTGCAAGATAATTACCTACAACAGATTTGTATGGTGTGAACCTGAGAACGACCACACGGGAGTTCATTTTCAAAGAGCGTTCCGTTCAACTGGGTAACTTCAATGTTGTTGCAAAAAGAATAAAAGCTGTTATTTCGAAATACAAAATCCTGTCTTATATTTTGTAAAGAGATTGGTTAGTTGTACGTCGTTTATCAAACACACAGATTTTCATTAGTTTTGCTTTTTGGAATTTTTTACCAGTAAAAGCGTCATAATTTTTGAAAAGCAGTTTATGGTTTAGAGATTAATATTAACTTCAAACAAATTTTAAAGCCATATTTTTAATTTTTTGGATTATTAATTCAAGGCATTTATATGATCCCATGTTGCCCTTCGCCTACTACAATAATCTATTAATCTTGAGAAGTGCAGAAACATTTAACAATATTAGTGTCGTCGTATAAAAGCAGCTAATTTTGAGGCCATAAAGCAAGAACTGCTAGACCTTTGTGCAATTTGGGACGTTGCTGTTGTTCCATTACCCAACACAACATTAAAGTTTCAGCATTTTGCTATCTGCGAGACACAAAGCTACAGCACCAGCCCAGTTTAGGGTGTAGGGTTTTTGCTTTTGTGATTGATGTCTTATTGCTTTACGATTACCAACGTACTTTCCGAAATCATTTGCATCTGCTGACAAGTCTGCTCCCGGTGTTGGGGAATAAGTTTGCTTTTCTGCGTCTTGAACGGATTACGTTCTGACAAAAAAGAAACCTTCTTCAAAAATCTGGCAGTTGATTGCGATCCATGATGCTCTCAATGTTAGTCCTGGAAAGAAGCCCACATTGCTCCACAAACACACAAGCAAGCCGATCTATTGAAACGATATTAAATAGGCTATGATACAAAGCAACAGAACACCAAAGAAGATTGCATTTTATATGCGTGTGACGTGGTGAAGAGATTATTTTCACTTCTGGTGCTTGTTAGCTGTGGTCAAAGTTACTGTACTTGCAGGGAAGACACCTACAGAGGCTGTCTAATATTGTATTGCGTTTTTGTTGTGGTTTGAATGCACAAAATACGAAACAGAAACAAAACATTTGAAAAAGAGATAAAAAATCTCAAAAATATAAATTTGGCATAACATGAAAAGATTGTGGAATCATTATGTTTCAAACGTCAGTTACAAGATAAATTTATTAATATGTCGGAAAAAAGTGTGTTGAGTTTGATATCGAAAAAGTAGTGAATAGTTATTAAGCAATGGAAATAATTATATTGGATACATTTACTCCCGAAGTAGTGGAACACAATTTGTTAAATTAATGATTTTTTGATTGTTATCAAAAAATAGTCACAAATTTTCACAAGAACAGAAGTTGTGTTTAAATGCACCATTTAAACGTTAAGCATGAAAAGAATGGTCGCTTGTAAAAAGATTTAAGTTTGACACGGAACTTCAGTGATATTCTAAACATTGCTTTGATTCTCAGATTAGGCTACTTTTGTTTTACCACCACCCAGAACATTCTTGTTTATTAAATTAAGCTTTCTGCTTTCTATATAGAACAGATCGATATTCGTTCACATAAAATAATGATTTAAATATCTTGTGCTGCTTTTTTATAGAAAGCAATGTATCTGTGGGACGAAATATTTAATCGTTCTCTCAAAATAAAAATTTAAAATTCAGCATTTGTGAAAAAAATAAAAGAAGAAGTCATTACCATCTTCTCTGATGTTATGTGGTATCAGAAAAAATGTAAACAGCATAGTTAAGATGTGACTGTACGTTGCACTGTTATTGAAATCAACAGCTTAAATCATAGGTCATCGAAGTTAACTGATATATAGCGACATCCATTTATTTGTGGCAAACTATTTTCAAGTTTAATCAAATTTGAAACATTTTAAAATACGTTGGTATGATCAGGTTTGAACCAATGACTATTCATCCTTGTTTTGATTACAGTAGACAATATTATCGGAATAGCTCATGCTTTAAATAGCAAAAGCATGAATTATAAAAAATACATAAGAAGTTTCAAAAAAGTTTGATTGAACAGCTAGATCAATTTAAATGAGAATCGCAATACCTAGAATGCAGAAGATAAAGTCATGTATAAGCAAACAATTTTTAACTTCTAGCAGTGGTGAAAAAATTTTAAGTTAGTTTTCGAAACTTTTGATGCGTGAGTTTTTTTTTCTGTATTTTAGTTTTTGTGCTTTTTGGAAGGTTATTAGAAAGTTCAGACTTGTATTATTTGCGATGGATTCTGTCTAGTATGTGCTTCAAGTTTTCTGGAGAGGTGAGAAGATTTGATTGATGATCTATTGTTATTGACAGCATGACAATGAACAATGCTTTTAGTTTTATTCCATTGTTGATTCCATACACTCTTCATTTTATGTTTAATTATGTAAATGTTTTGGTTTTTGTTTTGTGTAGAGATTGTGGCAGAAGTATAAACATAAAATTCATTAGACTTACGTAGGCTACAATTTCATTGATCGACAATACTTTTGATTGTTGAAAGCATTAGGAATCAAAAACATCGATTTAAAATTCGGTGAAAAGTTTGAGTTATCTTGAAAAATTAGAATAGATTGTTATGTGATTATTTTCATCAAGCTTTTTAAACAAAAAAAGAAAAATGGCGATAAGGTAACTTTGAAATCATTGTCGCTACAAGCACTAACCCAGCCGATAATTTTGATGGGAAGGTACTAGACAGAAATAGAATCTTCAACGAAACCAAGAATTTCATGCTTTTCACTTTTAAATTTGTTGTCAGTACTGTAAGCTACTGCAGTGGAAGTGACGATAAATAGATTAGAAATAGAAGTGACAGGTACTAAGTGAGTGCAAAGGATGATGTAGCCGATAAAACGGATTAACTTTTTCCTTCACCTTTCACAGATCAAGTGCAAATGCTTTCATTGTAACAAAAGCCACGTTTACTAAATCATGAACTGAACAAGGCATTGATTGAAATCAAGTGATAGCTTACGTTCATATTATTTTTGCTTATTATTAACAAAGGCTTTGAACCGGCTTAGAGTGACAACGACAAACTTGCTCAAATGCATATAAACATATATACAAATTGTTCAGTAATAAACCGAGAAGAAATTATTTTAAGAACTTCTTGAATTTATAATTGGTATGAGCCGCTTTAACGTCTTTGGCAACGGTTCTGACGTTTCCATGATTACACAAAAACAGAATAAATCGCCTTTGCAATTGCAGTTTTACCACACATTATATTTTTATATTTTCAGTATTTTGACAATAATCTATCAATATTTATCCTATTAGGTTGAATAAAGTGATGATTTGTCATAATAAATGTAACTTACAATCAAATGTTTAAACTTGTATGTTTTTAATACTTTGTTTTTGGAAGTGTGTGATGTGTTTAGAATCTGCAGCTATAATTCAGGTAGCGTGCTTATCTTTTTTGTTTCAACATAAACCAATTTAATTATTTAAACAATATGCTTAGAAACTTTCGTGAATAGAATAAATTTGCTTTTGTTGCTGGCACTTACCACCTATGGAATTGTGCAGTATGATATACGTTAGTGATATCGTCGGCCTGTTGTCCTCTTGCCTATGGGGTCTTAATTTAGCTTGTTTTGAAGCATAATGCGGCAATCTTGCATATATATAAACTATAAGCATTGAATTAAATCTTTCAATGCCAACTTTTATCATAATTATAGGATCTAAAGTCCCACTAAAATATTTAAAGCAACAAACTTTTGCATTGGTTCATGAAAGACGATTGTATTGGGATCTCAAAGCGCGGTTTGTTTCTTTTGCAATGTGGATCGTAATGACGCATACGTTAATTTCTAGGCATTAATTTTCAAAGGTTAAAAATTGTTTTCAACACTTTTTGTAGAAACTTATTTTACCAGTACACAACAAAAATTCCCTGCTATGTACGTATATCGATGATTTTAAAATCGTGAGAAAGCAAGAAATGTTTCAAATAAAACAAAACTTGATCTAACAATGCCGGACTGTGCTTAGTGCAGTGTTTTGTCCTCAAGTGAAGTTATTAACTTTTTGAACAAAGTTTCTATTTACGAGTAAAAAAGCGTATTTCATGACTTACAATCAATGTCACGCTTTGCCAACTTAAATAGGATTTCAAGCCATTAACTACATGGTTTATATTAACAGCATCAACTGACAAAAAAAATTCTGCCCTGATTAAAATTTCATAGAAAATAGTAGTCAGTGAAACAAATTGAAACAGAAAATTGAAATTTCTATTTGAAAAGTTTTGTACCTGACGGTTATTATGAATGAAATCCTAGGCGGCGCAAAACTATTTCTTGTTACTTATTGCTAAATCGGGCAATTTATTTGCGAGTGATGCTGCAATTTATTTGTGCAATTAAAAATTTATATATCTCCTATAAGACTGAAGAAAAAAAAAAAAAAGTTAAAAATAATGTTATACATCTCTTTATTTCTTGCCATAAAAAGCGATCACTTCAAGTAAATGATTTAATTTCATTTTCTGTCAGCAAATTTCACTTTCCTGATGATGTTTTTCAATATGAACCTGATGAATATTTTAGCAGAAAAACATTTCTGACGAATTTTTTTACCAACAATTCACACATCAGCCACAACGTTATTGTCTTGTGCTTGGTTTGACCAAATAATAGTCTGTGGTTGCTAAGTTTTCAAGAGTTTTATAATTTGTTCTATTTTTACCACAGTCTACTTTGGCGGCGTGTTATTTTCAGCACTTTCGAAATGCTTATTCCTGACCAACAAATAAATAAAAAAATATTTTTTTCTATCACATGATCCCGGTAATAAATTTAGTTTCTGATGATGAGCCACACCTTGTGCCAATAAAAATAAAAAGCGATAAGGGTACTGCCCTACCTATACACGGTACCTATTTATGCGTCATATGTCTAGATTGGTAACAATTTAGAGCTTAGTGAAATCGAAAGAGAGATTGCGATGTCTCTAATAGCTGAATGTGACCATGACCACTCGGTAAATAAGATCAAATCAGTTTATTTTGATAGAAATATGATAAAATGAAAAAAATAGAAACGCATCTACCATCTACATCGGCTTGTTTAAAATGACAAATTGAGTCAATTTGTGAACAGCACATAATATTGTTTCAGGCTGTGTGTTACAAGTAATTCCAAGAAAAAATTAAGATCATTGCGGACACATTGCAAAATTTTTTCTTACAATTTTGATTTTAATAGCAATCCCACATTTGTCTAACAGATGAGAAAAAGCTGAAATTTCTAAATGAATATCATTGCACAATTTTGGTAAAGAGGTCACTTTCTTCAACCACATACATATTCAACAATTCTGTTTTTAGATCAGTTATTCATTTTCATTGTAGATATGATAAGCAGTTATTTTTTTGTTACTTGATAAGGGCTAACGTGTGTATGGCCGAAAACGTTTGTAGCTTATAGTTTATGTTCAATTTTAATGGATTATGTTAAATGCCGTGTGGTTGCTTGGTTGTATATGTATGTGAATATCATTGTGTTGAACAGACGCCTGAGAAATGCATTCAACTAAATATACCTTATGAATCTGTAATACAAATAATATGTATTTGTATCGAAAGCGGGGTAGAAGGGGGATGATGTCTCGCTATGAAAAGTTATTGCCCTGGTCCGGATAGAAATAAGCAGATACTTGGGCAAACCGTGAGTTTTGGCCTCATTCTATTTTAAGTTCATTCAACAATGCTTTTGTTCGTGTTCACTATCAAGGCTGTGAAATTACGTAACTGTGGTTTTTATAGATGGTTTGTATTATTTACATAGCACCATTTATCATGCACCTGTAGGCCCATGTAAGTTATAGATGTACTGCGCAGTTGTTACCAGATAATGAAGCATTTAAAGTGCACTTAGGTGGTTACTTACTAAAACTTCACGAAAAGTATTGCTCCATTTTGTGAAAAATTATAACACAATAATTTGTTTATGTACAGTAGCTGTGAAATTGTGACATGCTGTTAGGCTTCAGTTCTATGGATGCAAATTGTTGTTTAATTGGAAATCATGCGCCATACTCAAATAAGCTTTTGTATTTCATAAATAGTTTTGAATTTGCCTAGAACACTACAGCATGTAAAAAGTTACTGTAGCAGACACAAAACAGAAGCTGTTACTGCAATTTCTACATCTTAAAATTAGCAGCTATTTTGCTTGAAGCATCCAACGTTCAGTTTTCGTATTGCATAAACTTCAGTATCTTAATCGTTTTTATAACTAAAATATTTTTCAGTGAAACATAATAGACGCCTGTAATAAATAAGTTAAAAATAGACCAGATATTCTGAGTTTAAATAAATGCATCATATCTTCCACAGTTTGTAGCTGTCATACATTTTTACAGTTTAGATCAAGATTTCTTAACCGGTTCGACGCACTGGTGCAGCATGGAAAGGCGCCAGGTGCGAAGCACGGAAATTGAAAACGTGTTTTTAAAAATTTGTATTATTTTTAGAATTAGGGATAGAAAAAAGTATGTGTTCTTTACATCTGAAAATGTGTACCGTAGTTCAGTTTATCAAATAGTGTGATATTTTGTGAGTCAGAGTCAAATGGTTTTCAACCAAAGGCTGTGCTATTTGTTTTATCATTTCAAAGTATTACAATATTAAAAAGGCTTTATTTTTTATATGTTCTTGCCTCTCTTTTCGGCTTATTTGTTATCTCATTAAGCATAATAGTACTTTGAAGATAGTGCAATTATAAGGCCTATGCAATAAACATTTACAAACATTTTAAGAAAAATACCGGTAGCCTATACCCCAAAAATCTCTCACTTGCTTTGTTCCGTTGCGCCACCACTTTTTCATAGATTTGCAGGTGCGACCTGAAGTGAAAAAAGTTAAGAAACACTGGTATAGACTAAAAGGAATGTCGCACAGTGGTAACGGTAATGTTTTTGTCCTTTATAAGTTCCGATTTGATATTTCATTTAAATGCAGAATTTAGACAATAGAATCTTCTCTGGCATTGTGGTATTGCAGTATGGGCAATTGATTCTAAAAGTTAATATTGCTATTCTACCATTTGGTAAAAGTGCATAAGTTTTGCTTTTGTAAAAAAATTGCACAAAAATAGATTTTGCAAACTTCTACGCCACCCCAAAGTGTTTTGTTCTCTGCCGCTGTCTTGACTATTGCCATTTTACCAGCAAAGAAATCATGAAAGGAGAAACACTTAATGTTTGTGTCATTTCTGACAAAGTGAAAACCGATGTTAACCAAAACATAAACATATCAACAAGTTTGTACGTCATATCAACCTTAGGGAAGGTACCCGACTTTTGAGAAAGTCTATGGCAGCATTTGTAAATGAAACAAAAGTACTGTATAATATAAGTGTTAATGAAACTTGAACCAGCTGAACTTTCAAGCTATTTTATTTATTTGTTTGTATTTAAAACAAATGATTAGGCAGCTAAGGGCATCATAGTAACGTGTACAAAGAGTAGACTAAAACATGATTTAGCATAAAATTATCGTTAATTGCTGCAATTTTTAACAGTCTGATTTTACAGTAAGCTATAGAAAACAGTAGATCAATATAAGCTATAGCTATAGGCTTTAGCATGTCAGAGTGTTCATCAAATATTTTTCTTTTAGTTGGGCTGCATTCAGATGCTATGATTTTAAGCAAAGTTTTTATTTTAAATGTTTGCTCCCCAAACAGCTAATTTTTCCCCTAAACTTTACTACCTATTTACATTATTGCTCTTGTCATTACTATAGTTGCATTTATATTCACTTAAGAAGTGATTTCATGTTCTGCTTGTGACGCAATCCCAATTAGACGATGCTTTAGATAGGCAATAGACCACACATATGCTAGGACAGGGTTTCCCAAACTGTGATCCGCGAAGCATTGGTGGTCTGCGACTACTGCAAAGATGGTCAGTGGCGATATGACAAGAAATTAAAAAGTCACACATTATACGCTGTACGGTACGTACCCTATCAAAGATAATTGCCGCAGTTCTTTACAACTTAAATGATTTTGAAAGCTTTTACTATCCAGTAGGCCAGTGGTTCTCAACCGGGGATCGCAGACCCCAAGGGGTCCATGAAGTGATTTCAGAGGGTCCACGAAAGTTTCCGAGTTTTCAGCATGATTGATAAATTGCGAAATTTAAAAATTATTTGTGCTGTGTTTATGGATTAGCCTACAGTGATTCTCAAACTATAAGTCGCAACGCACTGTTGCGTCGTTTGAAATTGCAAAGGGCATTGCACAAAGGTTTGATTTCTTAACTAAAAAATATCATATAAATGACTTAAACCTTTTAATAAGGCCATATGTCGGCTATGTTCAACTTTTGAAACAGAAAATTGTTGATCAATGATTTATTTGGAAATGCAAACGTTAGTCAGCGGTCTATTATTACCACTCACAGTCTTGCAATGGCAAAGATTATAACGAATTTTTAATATTGATTACAAATGAAAAAAGGGAGAAGTTATTTGTAATGGTCGCAAAATTTCTACCGTATTCACTTTTGATAAAATTTATAGATAAACATCAAATGAGCATATTATAAACTATTGATGTTTGAGCCTGTGTGCCAACATAATTGCTCATAACATAATTTCGTCAATCTCATAAATCGTCAAGTGCGTTGCGAATTTACAAATTCCTCTTAGTGTGTTGCTTCGAAACTTGTGTAGCATATGATTCCTTAAGGAGACGCGATATACCAAAATTTCAAATATAAATTTATAGGGGTCCGCAACCGCTCCAAAAGCACCAAAAAGCGTCCACCAAGAAAAAAAAGTTGAAAACCACTGCAGTAGGCTAGGCTATCATAAATCTTACTTGTTGCACCTTCGTTGCAGTTAAAAAGTTGTTTACGAAAAATTAGTGGTCAGTGGCCCAAAAAGTTTGGGAAACCCTGTGCTAGGACATCTCAATCGTATCTTAGACCATTCCAGCTCAAGTGAGCTACGTATATGGAATGTTTGATGGTTGCACATTGATTTAAAAAATAAGTTGGTATTGTTTGGCTTTCAAAAAAGAAAATTAAACTATTTGTTGAAAAATAATTATTTTGTTAATGCATATCAATTTTTTAGATAATTTTTTTTTACCAATGAAAAACTAAGGGTTGTTAATAGAAACTGCTGAAAGGGCAGTGTATCAACGACGAGTGTTTTAAATAACATGGTGCGTTCTTCTGGTGCAAACTGAGCTGAACTATCACAAGATGTATAAGGTGATAGTCTGCTTTTATTCTAACGTTTCGTCAATCAGACACGACTAACTTGTTTAGGGGGTCAGGTCAAATAGCCACTATCTGACCTAGCCCTTTTGAAGACGTCAGTCTTGTCTGATTGACAAAACGTTAGAATAAAAGCAGATTATCACCATATACATCTAGTGATAGGTTAGCTTAATTTGCACCAGTAGAACGCATCATGCTATTTAACTAAATGCCTGGTGAACACTGAACAGCCTTCAATTTTTAGCGAGTGTCTTAGCTGTTCTTTTAGAAGATTGCACTTTACTGCATTTTCACAGGTAGTTTGTTGGGCAAAGCAAAGCATGTTGGTGATGTACATATTGAACGAAATTTTAAAAACATGAAATTTGGTCTTGAATCGTTTAAGAGAGCAATGTCATCCTTAGTGAAGAAGTATTGTTACTGTTGCCACAGCACTTAACACTACACTGAAACGTCAAACCTCTACTTAGATCAGAGCAATCCAAAAAGCTAAACCGTCGTCGCACCGGAATTGGCGTTTAACAAGAAAATACTTCTATAGGATCTTGGCCGAATTATCATCCTGTGCATGTGGACTCCTAGATTAAACATCATCATGCAAGCCAACACTTATGTCATTCAGGATGGCACAGATGCTTTTACATCCCCATTCTCGCAAGGCTTAGAGGAAACTGAGTTTTATTAACAAGCTTGCATATTAAGTCTTTTCTGCAAAAAGAATGGAATGAGACACAAAATTAGCAACGGAGTTTTCAAACTGAACTCGTCAAAACAAAATTTCTCAGCAGCAAGATTCGAATGAAGCCGAGTTAGAGTAGAAAAAAAAGAATAAAGGGCTTGAGAATTGCAAAAAGTCAATGTACGAGAAATATTATTAAATTCAAACTAAGATTGTTTAAAAAGCAAGGAGTACGAATACAAGTTTAGAGCTTTCGCCACACGTGTGTTGCTTCGTTAGTGCATATTTTTATTCAAACATGGCTCAAGCGTTGAAAATTATTGACAACACATAGTAGGCATTTTGTCAGTCACAAAATGTTTTTGCAATTGCATTCCATTGCAAATGCAAATGAGCATACTATAATGGAAAGTATTGTGTACATAATGGTTTGGTTGTGTTTTGATGAAGTGGAAACTGCTGTAAAGCTTCCTCTACAATTGCAGCAACAGCACCAGCAGCAGAAGCTTGTGCAGATTTTTACACCATTTGAACAAAAAGTAACAAAGAAATACCATAAAGAAAAAGCATAGTTAGCCCATGCTTTCTATTTTTTGATATTTTTAAAGATTTTGAGATAGATTGCACCGCTGTGTTGCACAGACATAGTTCTAAGAATTTTAACCACAAAGCCGGTGATTCAAAATCTAGAACGTCGGGAAAACTAAGGTAGTTTGCGTGCTAATAATTTATAGCTATTAATGATAAGAATCCACGCAAAAAAGATTTTATCTTTCAAAGATTTTAATTTACATGGTGTAAACATACTTAATGACAATGATCTAGCTTAGGTAAACACTTATCCGAAATACTTGAAGTTTTTGCTAGTATTAAGCACCTAGTGTGGTTTTCATCTCGTGCGAAGTAGAGCCCCACCTTAAAATGAAGATACGGTCGTCTGCGAGACATATCAAGACTGTCACCATGTGGTATAGCAATGCCCCACAGGTTACAGGTATTAGCACCAAAAACAACGGCACAGCTTAGCTCGAGATGACGCACATAACAGGGAGGATTGTAGTGATCCGCAGAAGACATTCAGGTTGATATTTTGAGTGAAATGTTGACAAAATTGATAACGATTCGAGATATCTCTTGATTAAAATTTTGCATATTTTAATGTTAAAAGTTCAACTATTGCCAGAAAACCACAGCTGAAATTGAAAAGAACCCTCAGTAAAATGCTTTTTCGACTTACCTGAAGAAATACTTTTTTATAGAGCTTTTCAAAAACAAGCTCTTTTTGCTTAAAGAATGTTTATGGAAATAGTGACATGGATTTTTCACGACATTGGCAAGGAAAATCCCACCAGCTGTTGCAGGTTGACGGTGACTATAGTTTCATCAATTGTGTATGACCTTTTCACACGGTTCTGAATTTCATAAGGAACCACAATTCTGCAACGATGGATTAGCTTCGCATTTCAAGCGTCTAAAAATATCACACAGATCCCAACCTAAAACAGCCCACAGCTTTAAGATTGAATCTGATATATTGAAAACAATTGAAAAAGAGCATATTTGACTTTAAAAAAAAAGTAAAAGAAAATGTTGCTGACTTAGCCTGTTAATGGTGCCTACAAAAATACAAATAAGAATTTATCATTTTTCAATAGACTAGTTTCCATTTTTCATCAGAAATGTCAGATAACAGCATAACACATACATATATGTTTTTAACATAGGCTACTTTACACACCCAAACAAATATGCATGAATAAGCACAACAAAGTTTTACTTGTTTGTTTATGTACATTGTACAGTATGTTTGTTCGCGTGGTGTGAGTAAAATAGGTCTTGTGGAAAGCATTGGTATTATTAAGTTTTGTATGTCTGTAGCACAACGAGAACTCTCTGACAAAACTCCACCAAAGTCTGATGACGTAGATTCATTGCTTTTATACCTAATACAGAGTGAAGATTTATTGAATATAATAGTATTCCTTCAAATGTCATAATACTTTTTTGTGTGGTGTTATTTTGGTAAAACAACTTAGAAGCAAGCAACTTTTCTTATCAGCACAGCAGAAGGTTGCAGCAAAAACCTAATTTTATGTTGAATAAATAATTAATGACATAAGCTTTCGTGCAATTAAAGCTATCATATGTGCATGCATACCACTAATGCGATTTTTTCCCGCATAATAATAATGACTCCTAAGAAGGTCTGATAAATCTTTCCAACATTTTTTCAGCTACATACTATACAACATTTCCCAAAGGTTCTAGAAAGAAAAAAAGTAAAAATTTAACTTTTTCATTGATATCTTTCTGAGTTAAATTGAATAGAATCTTCCCAATCACATTGGATGATAAACAACAGGAAAATCTATATTCCGCAATCACGATGGCACCATTCACCAACAATGATCTGTCATTGAAAGATAATACGATTCCAATAGGCTACTTGGGTTCTTGGATTGCTCGAGAACAGTGCTTTTCAACCTTCAAACGGTTCGTACTTTTTAAAATTTATAAAAGTGTCATTCGCACAAACTAACTAGAGTTTGTTTGCAACTGTTTGTCTTCCCTATTGGTTGAATAACCATGGGAAGGTTTATTGTGGAAGAAGTATATGGATGACTGGTGTGCTGCTGAATATTTCAAACCGGTTAGGCACAAGCCTCTTGCTCCAAAGCTTTCCTCATCAGGGCATCAAGTGTCTCATTAAGAAGATGAATCATTTTTTCGTTTTAGTTTCAGTTAATAGGTAGTTTCATCAGAATGCGAGTGTGGTGCCACGGAACAGACCGCAGACCATGTCATCCACCACTGCCTAACCCACCGGCATCCACACGGTGCGCATGGTCTGAGAATCCTGGACGACGAAACTGCTGAGTGGCTGAAGATTTCCTGCCCTCCAATCTAGCCTGGAAAGATCGCTCATACGCCATCATCATCAATAGGTAGGTAGTCAGATGTTGCAAAAAACTTTGACTGTTTGGTTCGTTAGGTCTTTTAAAGATTGTTCAAGTTTTGATCCAAAATTTAGCGTGTTTTCTACGGTTAAAAACTTCTTGTTGGCAGAAAAATAGGTTTCAATAGACCTACGACCCAAAGATCCGGAAGACCGGAGGCTGCAGTTTGACAAAGGAGTCAAAATCCATAGCTTTGATTTTATTTCTCCTGCCTGATATCTGAGAAATAAAAAGAGCTTGAAAACTATCAAGCAGAGTGTGCAAATGAGAATTCTCTACCTTGATGATGCGCTGTTCCAGATGCTGCTTATTTTCTTCTCATTTACTGTATATAGACATGAAGGCCTGCAGCGTTTCAAACTTTTCAGATTTCCTCCTTCAAACCTTAATTTTTGCTAAAGTTATGTGATTTGGAAAGTCGAATTAATCAATGCCACATTTTTGTAGAGTGGTGTTAAGCTTATTAAAACATGGCAGAGCAAAACAAATCTTGAACCAACTGAGCTCTATGACCTTCTTGCCCATCTAACTATACAACAAGTTTCTTTATAATTTCAACACTCTCTTCATTACTCTTCCACCAGAGAACCACCTCACTTCAGACAGATTGCCAATGACCCAAAAATCTCCCATTTCTCTGACAAGTTCATGAGACGCAAGGTTTTATTTTGAGTTTGTCAGTGCGACATGGGCTAGTCACGGTTTTGATGACATCACAAATCAGGTCCGAGAGTTGCATTTTTGCTCTATTGACATGATTTTGGCGCATTCCAACTATTTCATTAACATATGTCAGCAGGCGATGTTAATTACATAAAAAGGCTAAATTGGCATGAGCATCAAAAATACACGTTTATCGCTAACAAAGATTTACATGCATAATTCTTATTTGAATTATTATTGCACATAACGGAAAGCAAAAATCATGGGAAATTTTCATCCGCCTCACTCCCACCACGTTTGTCATCCGCATTACAATTTGTTTCATCCGCACAAGTGCGTACCATCCCACAGGTTGAACAACATTGGTCTTGAGCAAATGATAAAAAAGGACATTGCACACAAAGGAATTGATGCACAACTGAACTTGATCCAGCAAACATGTGAAAAGGAAATAATGTCTCTTCACGAACTAAATGTTATTGACGACGATTTACTCTTCCATACAATTGGAAGAAAAAAATCCCTTCTGAGGATGTACACCAAAACTGCAGGTAGTTAACAAACTATTTTATGGCCAAAGACCCGGCATTTGCCTATAGCCTACCTGCTCAAAACACAAAAACTCACACCGGACAATTTAAAAACCATTAATGTCACTGAAATTTCTATACGATTGCTACAGGCATCTGGCCACATCACAACATCCCGAATTACTATTTTAATTGAACATTTGCTTAAACCTGTCAGCATAACTTTTTAGCTTTCCCACTCTCTTCTGGCAGACAAGAAGCAGTGTATTTAATGATATGGCGAGATACAGATGGTGGATATCAAAAGCCACAGCAAACAATAAACATGGTTGCAAACGAAATACCTAACACCCAGGCAATCATGTGAAAAAAATAAGAACGAAAAGTTGAAAGTAACAGCATTGTTTTATCAATTTATCATCCCAAAAATACTATACCCAATATATAACAATTAAGTTCGTTCTTTCTTTCTGACAAGACCACCCCAGCAAAATTAACATGCGGCAAGCATAGCAGAGGTGCGTACAAAGGTACAAGCAACAAATATGCATATGATCCAAATCAACAATCAGCTTTACACCAATCAGTATGACAAATCCGACGCCAAGTGCATTCGTTGCACAGCTTGGGCAGATGGCAGTGATATGCATTTCGCATTGCAAAAGTTTAGCAGATTCTAGTTCAAGCCAGACAGCGCAGTCGGACATTTTCACATCAACGCTTGTCTGTAGACGTTGAAACAATGCAAAAATAACTGGCTTTGCTGGCAGGGAAGTAGGCCATCTCTTTTTTCGCAAGTGCGATTGTTTCACAAGCAGCTTTTTTTAGCTGGGGTTACACAATTTTGTTTTGTGTAGGTTAATCACTGATACGATTTTAATCATCATCAGCTCTTACGTAACTATGATTAGCAGGATAACAGAGAAGAAAAGATGAAGCAGTGTCAGAACTTGCATTATGTAACGATATTGTTCGTTGGGGATTTGTATTATGTAAATTATATTTGTGTATAGGAGATTACTATCATCAGCTAAGTTCCTATATTTTGAGTGGGTTTAGGAGGTGATGTGACTTAATTACAAAGTGTGTTAAAGGCAAGTTGAAATACTTTTTCTATAAGAATTGCATTCCAATAGCTGAGTGATAAGTGAATAATTCCATGATTTAATTATTTATTTGTGTTTCAATCTCCGATACAGCACCGCAAAAGGAAGCTGTCTGCAGAGGTTATCATTGTTCTAATTAGCTGCAAAGTTACAAACTGCTGTGTTGGGTAATTTTTCTGTGTGCTACATACAGCTGCATTGATGATAAATAGTTATGACAACAAAGATCGCGTTGTGTAACGCGTAGGCTTACATCCACTAACATTTGCATAACTCATCGGCGGAGTTTCGACTGCCACACTTTTACCAAATGGTGGCGGCTAAATCACACCGCTGCTGTTACAGCAAGGCAATAAATCAAACTGTAGGAAAAATAGCACTATCAATATATTTATTGACTGCAGTTTTTATCCCAATATAATTTTGCGTTTTCCAAAGTATTTTCAAGAAAACAATCTCTTGTATTTTGATGTATATGTAACAGACATATGGCCTGCATGAAGTAACCATGACAGGTGAAACAATGGATCTTCAGGACAGAATGTCAGTATTTTACTATAAAGTAGAACAACTTTTTACAATGCAAGATAGTTCAACCATAAGCAATGTTCAATCTATTGCTAAATCGCTCCTTTTGCTTTGGGGTTGCTAAACTATCATTGAGTAACAATTGAATAAAATAGAAATCTTATTTTCTTTGTTGCGAGTAGCATGCTGTATGTCCCCCTCTACCGTGCACCCTCAAATTGTTGCAGACTTAAGTGTTGAGAGGTTGATTTGAGCCTAGTTGCAATGACTCCTCAGATCCCTGCAACAAGTCGTTAAAATGATCAAAAAATGAAATAAAACAATGAAAAACAAGATACATTTTAGGATATACCAAAAAGAGGTGAAAACGCAAGCAATGTCATAAAAAAAGGTAGTTTTTTACCAAATAGCAAAACTTGCCTCCAAAATAAAGCAGACTTGATAATGTCTGTTAACACAAGCCATAAACTTTTTTGTCTCTCTGGAAAAGTTACGGGCCCATTGAATAAACTAGGTCAATCTCCAAAAGCACTCACCTGAATTCCTTGTCCACGTTACTGAATGCAGGAGACTCAAAGGTTAAGTTTTACTTTAAAAATTTGCCTGTAAGTTATAGGTTTATAAATTGTCAAAATAAATAAAAACCTCTTTGAAATTTAAAATATGAAAACTCTCACGATTCTTTCTATTTATTACCAGGAAAAAGACTTTGGAATGATTAATGTATTTTTTTTATCATAGGCCTATCCAGGCTTACACTTGGTGGTTAAAGATTTGGTTTAAGTGGACTGGAAGGCAAGGAAGCCAATCTTCATGTCCACCTTAAGGCATGTCTTTAAGTGTCTTGAAAAGAGACGGCCACATGCTCTTGAGCGGTGTCGAACCGACGCCCTTTCGATTGCCGTTCCAGGGCTCTGACCACTCGGTTATGCAGCTGTGAAAAGATTAATGACGTAGTTTATTGGGATATCAAATATAAAACAGTCAAAAGAATGGTCGAATAGTTTTACTTGTGAGATGATAAATGAAAATTCTTGAAGGACGTTAACAAATGAATCAGCACTTCCGACGAATAATGAAGTAACAATAATAAATTCCAACACCTGTAACTCTTATAATCGACTTCAATGTATTCCACTCACAACTTCTCATACAACTCTAATCTCGATCATAACTTCTAATAGCACCAACTCTCATCTACATGTATTCAATAATTTCAACTGCAATTCTATGCTCAATCTCAATAATTATTACGCAAATTAAGTCACTATTTATAGCAGGTTTGTTTTGACCAGTAACTTCCAGAAGGTACGATAATGTTACGTCAGAAGAATTCATTGTTCTGGTCAAGTTTTACTACCCATAAACATTTTTTGACGTCATAACAACCAACTACCTGACAAATTGCTCAATTAAGTTGGGAAACTTTCTAGTCTTGCACACACGCAAATTATTCTAAAAGTACATTGCATAATAAGGATTTCGCAATCAAAGGTCACTATAGGACAGTAACCGATATTAACATTTTGTAAGAACTGTACAATTAAAACAGTACGCTTGGTCAAAACACATAATGTAGCCTGTCGTGGAGCTTGGCATATTGATTGTGACAGTCATAGTTATGGCAGTGTTGATGCAATATAAGATAGAATGGTAATACAGCATTTGTTGTGTTAGCAATGGTAAAATATAACACGTAGTTTGCAGCATTGGTGAATGATTGTTGTGTGAATAAATTCAATAGAAGCAAAGAAAGAAATTTATTTCGGCAAATTTTTTTAACTTTTTATTGGCCGAAATCATCTTTGTTGGTCAGTAACTTTATCCATCCTAAATTTCAAAGAAATATGTACATTGATGGCATGGACTATGTAGAAGAGTGTTAACCAGACATCTATAGCTTGTAAATTTTGGTAGATTTATAATTCTAATCGCTAAATCGGCATTGATTGATGCACTCTTACATAATATTCTGCGTCAAATGTTATATAACCATTCACAAAAATATTTGTTAAGTTAGGCTCTTGTTATAAAAAGTTAATTTCTTAGAACTCGTTAATAGATATTTTTATATTGGACCTGTTTGTTTGAACAAAGATGGAGTGAGATAAAAACACTTATGTTGCAGCATTATTATTTGTTGATCATGGCCTTGGTTTGTTTGATTGATTGGAGATAGTCTTACACTTTAAAAGCCAACTCAAAGCAAAGGAATGCATGTACGAAGTAGGCTACTTATACTGTGAGCATATGAAGAATTAAAACTTGTTTTGTTGAAAGTTTTAGCTCAAGTGCAGGTAGTCAAAAATGAGTCAAAAATACAAAAATATTTTTAAATTGTTTAGTTTTGAAGCAAGTAGCCTACCATACTAACAAGTAAACTGATAAAATTTTAAACTTGAAGCTTTACGCAACATATGACGTTTGCTTGTTCAAATTGAAAAAAACAGGAAATACCTCAAAGACATCGTTTGGTTTTGTTCTTCAAAGATTAAGTGGGCGATAGTTTTGTTCAATATACGCTTACTATAAACATTTAGAAAGTAAGTTAGAACACAGGCTTTGGCAGAAAAATAACAAAGTAATCAATAATTTATCATTATGCTTGTGTAGAAATAAAAACAATTAATGCGAATAAATACAGGCTTAGCGCAATAGTCCTATCCTGAAGAAGTAACTGTAAGGATATTGGCTGCATGTTTCCAGACTAGTTTGTTTTGCGCGTTTATGTTCATTTTTCATAAGTCACGTGATCTGATTCTTGTCGAATAGTGTTCCAGTCCTTATCTAAAGGAGTCTATGTTACCAGGTCACCTTTTTTAGTCTTCATATAGTATTTTTTTGCATCTCTGAGTCTTTTGGATCACTTGCCTACTTTGTGGATATTTTGGCCCACTTGTCATTCTTGATGCATCTCATATGCATTTACACTTTTTATTGTTTGCCTTTTATACATGGATTTCTTTGCAAGAAACGAGTACGTTAACTTTAGGTATTGCCAGACGTTTTTCGAAATTTACGACGAAAGTAATGTAAAACAGCAGTGGTCGTTCAAAATTTATTCGTTTAAACATATTCCTGATTAATCCAGAATTATTTATTATTGTAAACAACTTATTAAAAACAATGAAATTAATTTTAATAATAGCCTAAATATGATTTATTTAAAAATTGAAACTTTTTAGTGAGAGAATATTTTTTCAGAGAGATATTTGCCATAATGGAGTTTTGCGTAGAAATGTTTAGTAGAGTTGAATTTTGTTTGACATGATTTTTAACGATTTCCTTAAAAACCTACTCTGCGTAGTTGCCTTTTCTCCACAAGAAAACAACACAACTCGTCATAATAGCAGCTGTCAGCCGTTCTCAGCATACTGTACCTCGGATGGAAACAAACAGCATATTCAGTTGTTTTTTACAATTGTTATTTTGGATTTGATTTTTCACTCAATTTCACTAGAAACTTACCTCTTGTTTGCCAAGCCGAATAGATTTGCAGTAGGCTAACTACTTTTTGCAAAATATTTGATTTAATATCCAGTCATTGACGCAAACCATACCAAGAAGAGCTTATCCGTCCGTAGGGAGCCATTACTCTAAATAGATTTTATTTGTTTCATTAAAAGGTCAAAATTGCTTTCGTCAAATTGGTCATGAACTTTTTGACGTACCCTGTTGACTTCTAGTTGCTGGTTTATGATCTTGGATTGTCGTAATGAAGGCCATGTGTTTGTGCAGAGGTGAAAATTTTCATAAGTGTTTTTCATGGGATTAACTTTTAAATTTAGCCAATGATGTTTGCGTTTTTGAAGGCTTTGGCAAGTCTCATCGGCAGTGATTAGTAATTTACCAAATCACGGCAAGCCTTGGCGTAAAGCACAAACTGACTCTTTTGAATCAGTTTGATCGTAAGAAAGCCTAAAATATACCCTAAAATATATTTTTAGGCATTGGCTCAACATGATTAAGTACAAACTACCCTAAACATTCATGGTTTCAACCTTTTAAGAATGTGACGTGTCAGACAATTTTTTTATCGCGATATGACGTAGCGTTAGTGCATTGATGAGGTCATAGAGCAGTCCTAATACGAAGTATGAAAACACTTATGAAAATAAATTGTACTCTGCCGTGACACGTTCATCATGAGATTGAATAAAAAATATTACCATCAGGTTATTAATGAAAAACTTTATTCAAGGCATGTTGTTGTTGTTGTTCATTTGAGTTTGCATTTCAAAAATAAAAATAAGAAAAGTGAAATATTTATAAATATTTTTCGGACCTTTCTTCGGTTTCTTAATCCGCAGAAGAGCAAGGCGAACTGTTCGATTGTTTTTGCAATATTCCAATCATGACAAATGTGACGTAATACAATGACAGAGCCTGTCTCGATTTTTTTTATTTTAAAGCCATTTCTCCAAAGCTTTCGGAATTTTTGAAAGTAAACAGGATTGATTTTGCGAGAACAACTACCCCTTGAAATCATCTCTACAAACAGGCAACTTGATGTTACTTATAAGTTTGTTTTGTGTATCGATGTTTTTTTGTTATCATTTTGAAAGCAATCAGGCTCATTTAATCAAGCAATAAATACAAGTTTTTTTTTCATCAAAAATAAACAAGCTTTTACAGAAATTTGAGAGGCTGATTTCGAATCCGAGCATCATCATCACCGTCATCATCAGGCACCGTCTCCGCTTGCAGCAGATTGCGCATCAACATGGGTTAATTGTTTCCACGAGTGGCGATTTGGAGCTAACTCGCCCAGTGTTGCCATATAGAGACGGGTCCATGCCTGAATGTTGTCTTGCCATCGTTTTGGTTACCACGTTTTCTCTTTCCTTTGACTTTACCTTTTGTTCAAGTATCAGTTAATTGCTAATACACTCCGGAAATGAAATCATTTGTTTACAATGATGCAACATCTGTAAACGATAAACCAATGTAAAATTGATTGATTTGTGGGTAGAATTATGCAACAACTTTGTACTTGATAGAAGGCCGATTATAATCGTGCAAGCAACCTCGATATTATTTTGATAATTATCGAAATACCTAGAATAACAGCGGCGTTACTTATAAAGTTTCTTTTTCAAGAAACCAATTTCTGCTTCAATAGGTTTTACTATAATAAGAAAAAAATCCTACCAATAAAATTTACTTGCAAATATTGTGATACAATTTTTATTTGTCGCATCCAGGCTTACGCCTGGTGGTTGAAGTGGACAGGAAGGACAAGTGGACGGAAAAGCAAGGAAGCCAATTTTCGTGTCCACCTTCAGGTATGCTTTTAAGTTTCCTGCCAAATACATAGTTGCATGCTCTTGAAAGGTTTCGAACTGCCGCCCTTTTGAGTGCCTAACCAGTGCTATCACCACTCGACCATGCAACCGGACTGTGTTACAATGAATGAAGATTTATCGTGACAAAGTGATTAATTACGTATCACGTTACATAAGCGACGCTAACGTTGTCGGCTGCATAGCCGAGTGGTGAGAGCCCTGGAACGGCAATCGAAAGGGCGCCGGTTTGACACCGCTCAAGAGCATGTGGCTGTGTCTTTGGCAGGACACTTAAAGGCATGCCTGAAGGCGGACACGAAGATTGGCTTCCTTGCCTTCCCGTCCACTTAATCTAAATCTTCAACCACCGGGTGTAAGCCTGGATGCGACAAACAAAACAAAACGTTGCTACAAGGGTTTCGAAAATATCATGAAAATAACTATCCCGTCTTCCTTCAGCACGTTTTTTGAAAAATAAAATACTGTATTGAAGAATACTATATAAGTTAATTAGGTATTTGTGTTTGGTCTATGTTTGGAAGGATGGCAAACTCCAAGGTTTGACAACCTACGTAGCTATGACGCCAGTTCGTGAGCTAACGTTGCTTCGCAAATAAATACAAAAATTTTAAAGGAAAACTAAAGTAAATTCCAAATTGTGTCAAAAATGTTCAAAACACGATTGCCAATAATGAGAATTTCATTTCGACTGAGTAAGAGATAGACACAAATTTTTGCACCTGTAGGATGGCAGACTTAACATATTAGTAAATCTTTATTAATAATATTCGATCGAATTTTTTTTATTGTTTTTAAGGATTGTTGTCTACTTTAATAGGTAGATCATTTGTTGTACTCGATGGCTGCTCTGTTTCAAAGTTGATATATATTTTTCTCGGTTAAATTTTTAAAGTTGTCATGCTTAGCTTAATTGAAGAGACTTCTGAAATGCTACAACATAGCTCAGGTCTGCTACAAATCTATTGCATTTGCTCATAGCTGTGGTTAGGCTCATCATTTTTTAGTTAGTAGTTCACTGTTTAATGTCTTTATCGTTTTTGCTAATGCAGAGATGCAATACGATAGTCCACTAGGACTTGTGACCTCTTTTGTGATCAAATAGTTTCAAACTCAAATAGTTTATAATGTCGCTATCGATATACTTGTGTTGTTGTAAAACAAACATCCACTGAGAAAAATGAAACCATTCACAACAACAGCTTTGCTACAAAATTTAACAGTTTATGAGTTTGCAGTGATGCACTCAAGTCAGTATTGTTCACATTTGCTTCTTTAGGGTCTTGATAGGTTATACGACCAAAGTTATAGATTGCTTGCATGGGAAACACAGCGTGAGGCGTTGGATTCCATGTCCTCCACGACTGTCAGGAAAATTTATAACTGGAGAAATAGAGAAATATTGTAATCTATATTTTATCGATTTATATATATTGATATTTGTTTAAACAATTAAGTATCTGTGACTACATATTCAACACGAAAATGAAGTTTCCTTGCTTATGACATAAAGAAATACTAGCCTTAGGAGCGAAATGGTGCGAACGACTGGCTGATCTAATCAAAAAATAAAAATCCGAAAATAAAAATACTAAATTTATGTTCAGAAAACGTTTCTAAAAGCACTGAAGATGAAGACAGTATAGTTTTCGAAACGTTTTCTGAACATGAGTTTAGTATCTACAATTGTACATTTGTTTTATTAAATAAGAGCCATTTTGAAAATATGCACTATTGGTAGACGCTTTGTAGATGTGCTCATATTTGTTTATGTAGGTTATAACAGTTTCGTGGAATATTTTAACGTATGGCCGAAAAAAAGTTGTCTTGTTTTGGTATTTCAACTTGTACGTGGGTTTTTGTTGCTTATTGACAAAATGATTTTTTCTGATTAGTAAAAACAATTATGCTCTCACGCGACCTGTGATTGACAAGCGACCAAAACTGTACATCACATCCGTATAAGGATGTAGAGGTGCTACTTCCCAATGGATTGTCTAATCACCACAGAAACATTTATGCAATCTGTAAGTTACGTCAAAAGGTTAATAACAACACATATATGGCATCACTAATCTCAACAACAACACAGGGCTGTACCTAGCATCGGATGGTGAGAAACTTTGTGATCATTTTACTGTAAAGAAGTCCCAATATGAAACTTCATCAAAGCCTTTTCTGTTCTCTCGTTTTTTCGTCGAGGAAGCGTCATGCGCAAACTTGCTAAAATTTGGGCTTAACCTAAAAACATAAAAGAGGATTGTTGTTTCGGATAGCGTTTGATTGATAGTTTTTGTGACCAGACTGCTAGTCGTTAAGCTTGGGAAATTACATTTGACGACCTTTCCGACTTGAGCTTAATTCGTCCAACACAAGCAACAAACACCAGGATGATTTGGAAACACTACCAAGTCTGGTGTTTTGCTTTCTTGTTATGTTTATGAGGTATCAACATGATCGCGTGTGAGCAGATAAAAATTTCTTGATTGCAACGGAATTGTCGTTATGAAATACCCTCAAAATATTTAAAGGCGTTTATTGCCAAGCCGCAATGAAATATACGCTTAAGAACAAGCTAATTTGACAACGACTTAATGCGTTTATCAAAAACATTCAGCTTTGACCTTATAAACCGGTCTGCAATGCTGGTCTTTGTTTGTTGCAAATTATTAGTTACCAGATTTAAGTCCACCAAATGTCACTTCGCATGGTATCAAGCATTAAACATTTTTACTAAACAAAAAACTGACACATACGACGGATTATAATGATGCCAGAAATACCACACACAAAATAAGAATATTTACACCTAATCTACTGTTTTAATCTAGAAGTGTTAAATTTGTAAAATTTGCTAAATCTTTGAAAATTGCCAGATGTTGTTCTATTAGGCAACTCACACAGGCAACACCAATAAAGACTTTCGAAGAATGCAGTTGTCAGTAAGAGATGTAGTAAGTAATACAGTACAGTCAGCAAAAGCTATACTCTCTGACTTCCTTGTTTGTGTTCAGAACCTCTTTGAAGCAGCGTACATTTACGGGGCGACAAGGCGTTGGCTTTCGAATTATGGGATCCTGGTTCTACACCTGGTTCGATTCTTGGCTGGTTGTTGAAAAACACTGCTCACCTTTACGCAGGATGTAATAAATTGGGTGGGCATAACTGGTGAAGTAAAGACGGCCGAAAGAATGGAGCAGGCCACCCAACTCTTGCTAGTGCCGAAGGTTGAGTATAATTAGAACCTTATCTTCTCATTCCCCTAACCTCAAGCACTGCGTATGAGACCTTTAGGCTACTTTGCATTTATATGAAAGAAAAAATATAAACAAATATTTATTTAACTTTTTAACATATGCAACTAGGAAAATCGCCACGTGGGTCTTCACAGATATATCCTTGTGGTAATTCCAGTGTAGCCTATCAACTACACCGATGAGACCTACAGTCCGAAAGAGTGTGTCACTGTTTGCAATTATACAACTACTTCTGTGGACAAGGAAATATGCAAATAAACGGGCAACGGAATGTTGGTTCCTTTGCAGTTCATTCTTTCCCTGTTGGCTTTCAAGCAAATCAAAGAATCGAAAAGTTCAGTTAAGTGATCACGTTTGAATTATAAGGTTTGCTAACTTTTCGTATAAAAATGCAGCAATTTGAAAGCTTTTGAATTTATCATTTTAATATCATGCTGTGTTGTATTGAGTATAATGAAAATATAAAGCAAATTTTATAAAAGCACGGCCTACTAGAATACGGCCGAATATGTTGCCATGTAGGAAAATCTTTAAGAGTCTTAATAGTTACGTTCTCTATCATTTGGTATAAACTATCACTTTTGATGCAATTGCATATTCTATCTGAAATATCATGGATTTTTCGAGGGTTGTACGCTATAATAAGCTGTTCATCTTGAGTGCACATTCATATTTTAGTTTGTTTTGTTTTTCGCCAATTTTAAACTTGCAAGTAATATATGGCTAATGGCTATGGACTACAGGTCCTGCAATGCAAACATCTAACTACTACATGATGAGACTATACTTTCAGGATGCAGTTGGAAAGTCTTACATGTTTTGCATTATTATTGTAAAAATTATTCTCAACGTACATACCTAATCTCCAGCTAAACACGCCAAAAATATGTCCAGGTGTATATATTTTCATTGTTTTAATATTACTTGGTTTACATGCTTTTGGAAATGAGAAAATGACAGGTTTGTCATGGCTAATTTTTCCAAATAGCAACGTATTCTACTTGCTCGGGTAGGTCGTCATGGAGGCTAAAATCTTGAATGTTAGTCGGGCGCGTGTACCGTGAGCACGTCATCAAGAAATTATCTCAATTTATGTGAAAGATGCTGTTCTAGATATTCTTCCTTGGCGCTGTTCCATTGAAGTATAAATAGAACAGAGTGACTTTATCTTGAGTGGAAGTTTTTGCAATAGATCAGTTTCCTTTCGTTACGGTGTGGGAACTCATTCGGTTTGTTCAATCCGCCCACCCGAACAGCGAATTCAACTTAACGTGCAGGAGTGTTTATAAGAGATAAGGAATCCTGATTGAAATCTTTCATTTTATTGGTTTAAGCTTTGCTGCAAAAATAACTTTTCAAATAAATTGATGACAAGTGATGTTGGTCTGCAATCAGATATTGCAAACACCATCACGCCCCTAATATCATGTCCAATCAGGAAAATTACTGATATCCTACACTTGTATCTAAATTCTTTTATTTATGTTCCGATCTTGCGCAATTTCCAGTGACTCAAAAACTTATCCAACCAGTTTAAAAGCAGGTGAAGTCTACGTTTCGTGCTCACAGTGCGATGGTGACGTCATGTTTTGGATGGAACGTTTCATGCCTCATGAATTAATCCCCGTGAAAAATACAAATATTCTTTGTAGATTTCAAATTAAAGCTTAAAACTATGTAATAGTAATGCAACTATTAATTTTTTAAAGTACAAGTTTATTGAATGAGGCTTCATCTGTGATCTAATATAACGGACAAGTCCGATATGTTCTGCTTGCATTTCTTTATACTTTATGCTCAGATAAAAACCAATTAGATCGATCATTCAACTTCTAATTGACCTATTTGAAATGGCTCTGCATTGATTCGAAACTGTACTGGACGCGCAAATAATTTAATTTTTTACAAAAATTTTCTTTTACTGGTTATTATATTTCAACTTCCAACTACGGTTTGTTTTGCATAACAATTTTTCCATCTTAGACATGCAGTCATCATCCAGACAGCCACTTTATCTGGTCCAGAAACCCGTATCCGATCTGATAAAGATCTGGACCAGATAAAGTGGCTGTGCGGATAGGTATCTATAGTTTAACCATCTGAGAAAATCAGTCGTGTCTGATAGATAAAACGTCGGAATAAAAACGAAAATCACCTTACACATCTTGCGATGGTTTAGCTTAGTTAGCACCGCATCTTACAGTAGTTAAAGTTAAAACTTAGCTTAGTTAAAACATATCTGGTAATTTAGATCAAATTTAGGTTGATACTTTTGTTTAATTATGGTTTTGTAATCTGTCATGTGGCGGCAAGTAAACAATGCGTTATCTACAGAAGTGTCATGGAGTACGCTATAGTCAAATTTCAGCCCGATAGTTCAATTGGTTAGTCTTGATTTCATGAACAAAGAAACGACAAGACGAAACTGAGCAGGCTCAATCCTTGGAGTTTCCGCTTGAGTAAAGCATTTCAAGGATGGAAGCACCTATTGGACAGGATACTTCACAGACAATAAGGCTTCAGTAAGAAGAAGAAACTCTACTTTGACAAACTCGGTAGCCTGCCTGTATCAGTGGTTCAAAGCCTCTACATTACAGGGTTGTCCAAACTTTATGGGACGCGGGACGCATTCGGCAAGGAAATTAGATCGCGGGCCGCAGTTGACATTTTTCCTCTTATACACTGTCTCACCGTACCAGATGTAAAGTAAAACACGTACATGTGTAAATGAATCTTTATATTTATCATAAAAACATATTGGGGAATAGATTAAAGAAGCTAAGATGTGAATACTACGTATAAGAGAGTTTTGGAAATTTTAAGCAACGTCAGTAGACCAGGAAACCTTATAAATAACTGACAAGTATGAATAAGAATAAACCATAAATTTATTCGTAAAAAATATTTAAGGAAGTACGTAAAACGGTACAGTTTATTTAAAATTCAGTGAGATGGGTATGCCTGCATTTTGGAAGCCAGCTCCTTTGTGTCAATGTCAACTGAGGTTAACGCTAAACGAAGGCAGGCTTCGAGAGATGTTTGTTTAAGTAGATTCCTCTTTTTGGATTTAATCGACTTCATTGCGGAAAATGCTGCTTCACAAAGGTAGGTACTGCCAAACATTGACAGCAAGTGCAATCCAAAACGGCGTAAATTAGGATAATGCTCTTCAGAAAGAAGAGGCCAAAATTGAGTGATTGGCAGTGTAGCTTTGCTTAATAAAAACTGGTCACTTTGCAAGTCACACAATTCAAGCTGCAAATCGTCATCGGCTTCTGATATAGTTATAGTCAGCGGAGCATTGAATACATTGAAGTTTTTTGGATTTAGCCATCAAAAGTGATACATCATAAGAAGCAATGGTTGTAGAAGACGACGGCTTCACTAATTGAAACATGTTTTCTTGACGCTTACGCAGGTTTGATTTGAGATCATTGAGTAGGGCTCGCCGCGCCTCACCAGTGTATTTATCATAGCCAGTGACATGAAGAGTGCTGTAGTGTCGTTGTACATTGTACTCTTTCATAACAGATATCATTTCATTACAAATTAAACATAAAACTTATATGCGGATTTTTATAAATTTACCATTTTAAGTTTGTTTTTCTAGGGTCGGCTTATATGCGAGGATATACGGTAATTTTTAAAAGTTTTCTAGAAGAGGCGGCGGGCCGCATTGAAGGAGGTCGCGGGCCGCATGCGGCCTGCGTGCCAGGCTTTGGACAACCCTGCTCTACAAGTATGCGAAGCTTCCAGGATTAAGTTTCCAAAGAGGATCTTTGTCTGAGGATAAAAGCTTTCACAACCAATCAACCATTTCTAGTTGGAGCAACATTGAAATAAATGCAGGTTAAAACTTACAGCATCTAGTGTAGTTCATCATACCTACGTCAAAAGCATGTTTCAGGATTTCATTAGACTTGGAGTAAACATTAGATTGAGAAAAAACGTATCTCAATGATGACATTTTCTAGATAGTCAATCTTTGGTGACCACCTTTATTAGGCTTGGCCAAATCGGTACCAGGTTCAATCAAGATGTGCACTGGATCAAGCAGCTGCCAAAATCATTACATTCCACAGCACACGATATCGCATCTGATGAACTCTTTCCCTCAAGAGAAGACATTCTTAGTTCAATTTTTATGTTTCTACGCAACACACACATATCGATTGCTAGTATGGAAATTTTTCAGGCTAATGAGTAATTCTGTCAAACACAAAACAACGCTAAGCCGGCAAGATAGCAACAAACCACGCATTGTTATTAATTGTGAAGTGGTCACTGATTAGCAAATATTTTTTAAAAATTAATTGAATGAACTTGTCAAAAGGACACCCGCTTTCTGCGTAGGCCTACATAAAAGTCAATAGATTTTTGACACAACTTAATCTTGCTTTGTTGTTTTAATTTACTAGATTGTTGTAAAGCTTTGTCATCTTTGGTTTGTTTATTTATCTTCGCGCTGAAGTCAATAAAGCGCTATGACTGTCACTTTCAGTTACGTACATTCCTTGCCCCTCCCAAGTCGACAATAATAAGGATCATCTAGTTAAGTTGTTTAGAAGTGAATTTAATTAATTAAACTGAGTTTTGATCAATAAAAACATTTCAAGGCAAAATATCATCTTTAAGATTTAAATAATGTAAGAAACAACTAAACAGATTTGCTTAATATAATGAGAGCCCTGTGTTGTCTTCTCATCCCCCGATGCTTGGATTCGAGTGTGGGACTCACCTTTACTTGCAACAGACAAGGGATTTGCAAAGTAGCCAAAGCTTTTATTATAACATAAGTAAAGCATTCTAGTTGATCTACTATGCTAAGTGATAAATAATAGAAAAATAATCTGTACTTCAAAATCAGTTCAAAATAGCCTACTGATAAACATTTTGCCAACAAAAGATAAGAGGAGTCTATTAAAATTCTAACCAAAAGTTTAAAAGGCATCAAACGATCCTTAAGTTATGACGCACATTGGATGCACCAGCCTTACAAAAAAGCATTGTAAGATTTGTAACATACGTCGTACTGTATGTACTTAGCTAAATAAGTTCACCACTACAAAAAATAATTTGATTTTAAGTTATAAATGTATATTTCAAACACATGACAAAGAGCTAATAATTACGCTACAAGCTGCACCCTCTAGTTGACTTTGTCTTTTTTGCTTTCAAAACAAATTTGTTATTATACGTATGAAAGCCGTTCAACTCAATGACAGTGTTCAGAAAAGGTTTGAGATTTTTTCAATTTTTTTTTTCAGTTCAAAATGTTGCTTTGTGGTTTGTTTGAAATTCATAATCCGTCCAAACCTTGCAAAACGACGTTTATGGTTGTAACATCTTTTAAGCAGTAAATTCATCGCATAACTAGAGCGCATTACTGTAAACAAAACAATCTAATAGATCAAACTTAGACACATGAAAGCTTGCTTTCTTTCTTGATATTCTGTTGTAAAACAGTGTTGCCCGGTTAGATGTCTCGATAAAAAGAATTGCACTGAAAAGATAACAAATAAACATTTAGTTGATCAATAAAGCGAACACTTTGTAGATACTGATATAATACTCTTCCAAGAAAGTATCATGTGATATGTTTAATGTAGAATTAGTATTCTATAGTACAACGATATTTACAAGCAACTGCATCGTCTTCATCGATAAATACTATTAGTATTACAAAAGCGCTCATTGCCAAGCAAAAAACCAAGCAAAACAAATTACATCAAATATAGTTACTACTCTCTAAAACTTCTACAGCCAGTTTCACCCTAAAAGGGGGGGTCATCAGAAGGTCCTTATTCAAATAGAATGCCACATTTATGTGCATCTATATTATACATACACAGCTCTTGGCTTTGTTTTGCTAACATCACAATACAAAAAATAGTCCAAAAGCTTCGATTTATTAATTGTGTTTAATTGTAATTGCAAATGCAGCCGATGTACTGGTTGATGAAAATATTACTTCACCGCCTTCAATTAAAGTTACTTGCAACTTTCACAAATTTATACGTTTCTTTCTTTGCGTAATCCGCAAAGGAAGCACAAGAAAGAAAATAGTTGATATATTTTACGTTTTCTATTTCTCAAACAGATTTTTAAGCATTGCTGCAAACAACGCCTTCTGCTGCATTTGCAATACAAAAATACTACACGAAAAAAATATCTAAAAGTTTTCATTTCTAAGCATTCTTAACTTTGAAAAAAAAAAATGTAGAGAGATCTCTACAAGATTTCTGTTTCGCTTGTATCGCGTTTAGAGAAGAGTTTTTGTTCAATACAAACGGGTCTTTTAGTTCTCTGCTCAAAGTTCGTCATGCTGTGATTGACAGGCAGCCTAATTTGCTTTGTTATTGGTGCAGCTTATTGAGTTATTTGCAGGCGGGTCCGAATCACACCGATGATGTTTGTATCCATAAGTTCAGGAAAAGGTCCTATCAAATATTTATTCTCATAAATAAATGAATGTACGGTGAGCAACAATGAATTAAGTATTTGAGTGTTTGTGCTTGTGGTTAGAACTAGGTGTCTGGGAGCGGCTAGATAAAACTTAGTTTCAATGAGTTTTCTGAATTTTAAGATCATTAAATACCAATTAATTTCTAACTCAGCAAGTTTTTGCGCGTGACTCAGTGCTTTATCGCAAGAATAATTATCGATCTTGTGTTTAGTCAAGCTGCAAATTTATACTATAAATGGCGTTTGACGAAAGTATTTTACAAGGCAATTATTTTTATGTGAAAAACCTAAAATGAGTCGTTGGATTCCTTTAAAAAGTTATTATATCCTTTTTATTGACTTGCTGTACTACAATCAATCTATACTTTTAGTGAAAGTATCAAAATGATTTCAAAATAAATTCAACTTTGACATTTTTGTGCATATGACATTTATTTATTTTTTGCGTTAACAAACAAAATGTAAGGAGTGTTGTTTTGAAAATGTCTGTTGAAATGATGCAAAAATGTCAGAATAAAATATTTCTTAAATCGATTTAACTATGGATATATTTTGTGAAGCCTTTTAAGACAGTTACCGAAATTAATCAGAGGCAAATGCAGAAAGGAGATTAACAACAACAATTAGAAGGCGCCAGATGCAATTTGTAGGTCATATTCACAGACATGGAGATTTTGAAAAATTAGCACTATTGGGGTGATATAAGGAAAAAGAAGCAGAGGTCGACAAAGATTAACTTATTTAAACAGCTTGAATCAATGGGCCACAAACACAGCATTCCAAACGAACGATTTTATACGAATGGCAAATGACAGAGAAGATTGGATGACCATGACCGCCAACGTCTGTATCAGATCAGGCGCATAATCATCATCATTGAAATTAACAATATCAGTCCCTTAGCTCAGTGGTTAAGTGCCCGACTCAAGATCAAGCGGCGCTGGTTCGGGTCTTTGGGTGTGCGCTTGAGCAACTCATTTTAGGACTGCTCTCCATTCAGCGGCACCTAGTGGATGGAATAATTTCCTGACAACACTTCAACAACTATCGAAAACTTTACTCTGTCAATCTGCGTCCGTGGTTTGAAGCCACTACAAGTATGCAAAACTACCAGGAATAACCTATCAGAGGCTTTGTCAGTCCGAGGACAAAGATTCAAAACCAATCAACTTCCGCTAAAAAGTTTGTTGCTTGAAAACTATTTTCTAACTACAAAGAACTGCTCAATGGAAGGCTATTCCTGGAGTGCAATACAAAACTCCATCTGGTATGGAACAAAGATTATAAACCTGCAAGATGTAACCAGGGGGGGAACGACTGTGAGCTCTGAGCTTTGCGAGAAAAAAAGAGAGTAGAAATAACTCAATTTACTGTAGTATAACAACCACGTGCTTGAACTCAACAAGATGGCTTGATGGCTTGACAAGATAACAAGATGGCTTGACAAGCAACAAGATGGCTTGACACGATTGTAAATGACAGTGGTATGGGAGTGCATGAATTGAAGGAGGCTGCGTGGGATCGAGAGATGTGGAGAAAGATGACGTATAGAGTGACCGAGAGTCGTAAACGACTGAACGGATGATGATGATGATGCTTGAACTCAACAGTGTAAAGCGTGGGATGTGTACAAGTACACATTCAGTAGCCTACAATAAGTTAGGGATGGTAGAAGTAGGGGATTGCTCACTCAAAAAGAAGGTGGACAACTGGAGGGTCACAATGTTATGACTAAATCTGATTCAACTACAGCTTGAGGTCTACCGCCAGATGTCGCATACCAAGGTGCAGCGTAGCCTATGTGACCTGCCCACGTGTGTACAAAGTGTGTATTGCCAAAATATATGCATGAAACTACGTGATATCATGTTTATTTAATATTATTCTAGTCATAATAATGCAGCGATAGATTTCACACTACAATGGGAACAATAGTTAGTATTATTTTTAATATTCGACTCTGTATTGGACTGAGTCAGGCAAACGTAACTGCATACGTTGCCATGATTTCTGAGTTTTTGTTTTTATAGAAGCCGGATCAAAAATCCACCATTGTAAAGGTAGGTAGTTGCGAATTGCACGAGCTTTACAGAATCCTTTTTGCGGAGTGGTGGATATGAATCACGGAGAGACATTCAACCCTCATCGCATTCGAAATTTTGAACTCTGTCAACTTTTTATTTTCTTCCGCAATAGGGTCAATTTTATTGTTAAACCCGTTTTTGTACTATGAAACTTGCAACGGTGTTTTGATGAAAGAAGATTGAAACTCAGAATATTTTCAGATAATAATCTATGATGCAAGTTTTAAAAAATGCTCAAAAACACTGTGGTCGAAACAAAGATACTGCGCTTGGTTCCATTTTTCATGAACAGACAAGATCAGAAACAGAGTGCTGTAAAAGAAAATAGATTTAGAAAACCTGCGTTGTAAGGTCATGGAAGTTGACCTAAGCCACGTTTTAACGAAAGAATAAATAGAATGGTCCATTCACTGAGATCGAAGAAGACAAAAAGCAACCTTACAGAACACGGATATAAATGATAATATGAATGTAGTACCCTACAATTTGAAGAAGAGAAAGAGTGAAACCGAATGTCATAAAAATGATAATTCACGCCTCTTATCTGGCAAAGGTTAGTTAAAGTAAGTTAGCACGGTCACCTTAGAGATACGGCCCGATTTTTTACATTCTGCAAAATTTTCTAGATTTTGCCAGCTTTTGGTGACTGTGTGAATGAATTTTTCTAAAAGTTATATTTTAACATCTTTTTTACTGTCTTCTCCAAGAGACACAATGGGTTTTAACATCATCAGACGTTGAAAAACAAAGACAATTCGATTTGGAAAATTTCAGTCCGACTGTTAGTTGCTTTTTATCAGTCTGATTAGACGTTTTTCAAATTATTTTTTCTTATTTTCTATTGATTTCCCGGCCGCACCTCTAGTCGGCCATGAGTGAAGCAATAAGAGTAAGCTAAAAATCTATAAACAACGTATATGTACTATTCATCAAAAACCTCAAGAGGCTGCTTCACTTTCACACGTATTGGGATTTTCAAAAGGTTCTTATTCAAATAGAATCTCTAGTGGCCTCTCGATTCTATTTTGAATGAGAAACGTATGATAACCTGTTAATGTTTTAGTGAATAGTAACTGATGTAATTTGCTCTAGTTGGCGTTTTTGCTTGGCATTGAGCACTTTTGTGTAGTATTAATAGCGTTTATTGTGTGACAACCTGTTTTTAAATAAAAGTCTTTTGTCATAGCAGATAATAACCTAAATAGACAGACGCGTAGATTAAAGTAATTTTCCAAAACTCTGATAAGATTATAGAAAGCAAAGTTGATGCAGAGATCCGGCAAGAAACAAACAATGGATACGTCACACGTTTTGTTGTGGGAAATTATAATTTTACCACAATCTAGGATTAGGCAATAAAACACTGCAGTTTGTCAGGCAGCAGAAAACTGCTACATTCAGAACATTTCGTAATTAAACTTTTCTTGGAAGGATGATACGTATGAAATCTATCAGCTTTTCAAGATTGCAACACATGGTCGTTTCTACGTTTTTATACATCTGTGCGTAACAAGTATCCAAATAAGTAAAAATTCCAATAACACATATCAATACCCTTCACGCTGTCCCTTCTGCAAGTAGCCTACTACATGACTTACAATTCAGGCACGCTCAACCATTCAAGGTTTTACCACCTTTTCTGGTTCATTGATGATGATGGCGTATGAGCCATCTTTCCAGGCTAGATTGAAGGCCAGGAAATCTTCAGCCACTCAGCAGTCTCGTCGTCCAGGACCCTCAGACCATGCGCACCGTGTGGAGGCCGGTGGGTTAGGCAGTGGTGGATGACATGGTCTGCGGTCTGTTCCGTGGCACCACACTCGCATTCTAATGAGGGAGCCAGGCCCCACTTGTGCATGTCCAAACGAAAGCGGCCGATGCCAGTTCGCAGGTGGTTAAGCCTGACCCACACAAGCCTTGCGAGGGACATCCCTGGTGAACGGGGATCGGCGTCGGGTATGAAGTCACGGAGCGTGGAGGTGTGATTTTGCCACTCCGTGTTCCACATGTGGTTCGTCCAGTGTGCCGCACTTAAACCAAGTTCTTCTGCGTTCTTAAGGAGTTGTTGTGCGGCAGGCACAAAGGGGCGTCTTGATTTCAGCCGCTGCTTTATAGGTGGTGGTCTCTTGAATGTTGCATGGAGGAGATGGTCGGGGTCCAAAGCGCGGCGAGCGAGAGAAATCGTGGCTCCTTTATGGCGTAGCTCAGCAGGTTGGATGCCTGCTAGGATGGGTAGGCAGTCCGTTAGAGTGGGACGCAGGCATTCAGTCACAGTACGCAGTGCGTCGTTGATGGCGGTATCAATCTGGTGGGTGTGAGAACTACGACACCAGACCGGCGCGCAGTACTCAGCGGTGGAATAAACAAGGGCTAGGGTAGCTGTACGAAGAGTTTTAGCACCAGCTCCCCAGCTGGAACCCGCCAATCGCAGCAAAAGTGCGACGCGTGTAGATAGTTTTTTGCGCAGTGACTTCAAGTGCCGGCGGTACGTGAGTGACCTGTCCAGGGTTATGCCGAGGTATGTAGGTTCGGCACAGTAGGGCAGGCGTTCCCCATCAATGTTGATGTTTATCTCACGCTGTGCCTCCCGGTTGTTAAGGTGGAAGGCCGCCGACACTGTGTTTGACTTGCTGAGCTGTAGCTTCCATTTCTGGAGGTATGCTGATAGTGTTTGCATGTCTTGGCTGAGGTTCCTCTCCACTGACTGCCAGTTTCCTGTTCAGTGCAGGAGTGCCAGGTCGTCTGCGTAAGCATATTTCCTGGAGACGGTGGGGGGCAAGTCGTAGGTGTATATGTTGAACAGGAGAGGAGCCAAGACTGAGCCCTGTGGGACGCCGTTTTTAAGTCGGCGTAGTCTGCTTCGACGACCGCTGCCGGTTGTGAGGGTAAAACTGCGGTTTTGCACAAGTTCCATCATCATATGGACCATGTGTCTGTCAGGGAGCAGACGGAGTAACTTGCAGGTAAGGCCGCTGTGCCATACGGTATCATAGGCAGCCGTGAGATCAACAAACACGGCGCCAGCCTTCTTCTTAGCCGAGAAGCTGTCCTCAATGTCTTGGGTCATAAGTCACATAAGAGTGACCTGATCTACGGTTTATCGGTTCTGGTTCGTTGACGTGCTGGTAAGCCTCTATCAACTATTGTGGTTAGTAGTAGGCCTATCTTTTTCGTCCCGGACGCGTTATTGACAAAAAATAAAGTGAATGAATGCAACGCACAATGATGACTGCCGAAATTGAATCTCGACCCAGAACGTTCAGAGGACTTCACGGAACTGCTCTTTTCAGAGCGCAGCAGTCCCAAAACTGTCGAAAAGTCCAGTCGTTCTACCATTCTGCAGCTGAACGCCGATGGCATTACATCTAGCAAGACATATCCATTTGGTATAACTGAAAATATCAGATATGTCACAAATTGGAATGGGGGAAGTCAAGTTCTCCCAGAAGAAAAATTAAACGGCGGAAATTGTTTATCGCACCTATAAGAAACTGTCTCTCAAAAAAAAAAAATATTTATCCAAATATAAATGTGTCTGATTAATATAGGGTTAAGGTTTCTATTCCTGTACGTATGCCCTTATAAAAGGTGAAAAGTTACCAAATGAATTTATTTTTGACTGAAAAGGAATTAGAGTTACCAAAACTGAACTGTGAAAGGTAGGCTACTTAGATGATTGTGCATGTCGTTGTTTTTAATCAAAATCACTCTCTGCTAAAGTAGCTTATGTAATGAGATTTATTTATATTGGATTCTTGGAACACTTAGCCAAAAAAAATTCCTCGAGTCATTTTAACCATTTTTTGGCAATCAGTTTTTCACTTGTATTGTAAATCTAATTTTTTTGTTTTTAATTTATTTGGAACTTGCTGGCACTTTTTTACTTTAACTATAATAATGCAAAGACCAAAGTATAATAATGGAAAATAGTGTTGTGATCGTGTGAGCCGTTGGAGCTTCTGCAATCAAGGGTTTGTTCTTTCACTACCCCAATTTGTCAATTTTTCTCCACCATAAACCCAAAGGTCATTGGAGAAGAGACAGTTATTCGTCTCATTATTTGATATGCAGACCTTTTGCTCCATTTGGTGGACATACTAACTTATTATAGTCGTGGATTGTGTATATCAGTTTGTGATATGTTTTTCAATAGCACAGTCACAAGAGGCAGAGTATTAATGCGTGTTGAGCGGATTTCAGAAAATATCTTAAAAAATCAGGGTTTGGTAATTATTATTGAATGCTTTAGGCACAGAATGTAAAAGCCTGGTAATAGGCGCAAGTTATGTAGATCAGGTTGAAAATGCGTTCGGGCGCCAATGTATTGAGCTGGAATATATGCGGAATTATAAACCGTCTATACTCTATCATCAAACGCTTAGAAATAACAGTTTTCGTTTCGTAGTAGCTTTAATTCAAATTTACTGATAAAGTCTGCTTGATGCTAATTAGTTCAAATGCTACCATGTAGACTGCCTTGCGAGCCATCTTTCGAGTTGGCAAACAAGAACTTCACCCTTTATCAAACCACACTGCAAGTTGACAAAAATGACACAACTTTTATTGTAAGCATGACCTACAAAATATGACACAACTTTTATTGTAGGCTTTGCGTTTTGAAATTTTGGCAAAAACAAAGGAAGTTAATTTTTTTGTCTACGTTCAATTTTTAAAAATACTGTAGTTACGTAACTTAAATCTCAAAGTTCATCCTTTCATAAGTCAATCACGCAAAAAAACTCAAAACAGGGTCACTGCTATTAAAATCATCGATAAAAGAGGTAATTTCTAAAACAACAAGAGTTGTCTAATAATATGGTTTGTATGTAAACTCACATAGGAGAAGAACGCGCAGTGGTTTGGTCACGGCCCCTTAGAAAGGTATGGGGGGGTCTAAAATCATTCAGGGCCCTGGCCCAAAAATACCTTTTGAACCCAGAGGTCAACTACATGAGTTTGACTGGCTTTCTGTTATAGGTTGATCAAACGCTGCAACCATTTGCTTTATGTGGAGTTTGTGATATGGAAGAAGTTGTCATACAAGCATTTGAAGTGTGGTGATGCCGCAGTGCAATCGACGCCTATGCTATGCTAAATCACATTATGTCTTTTTTTTCGTAAAACATTCATATATCTAATTGTATGCATCTCTACCAAAAGGTGAACTTCAAACATTTTGCTTAATAAAACATAAAACTTATGTGGCACTTGCGTGTTACAAGTTTAGATTCGACAGATGTTTACAAAAAGGTTGAGGTTGAATTTACAGTAAATTGATACAATACAATAGAGTCTCATGCAACTAGTCAGGTCATCAAGTACAGGACTAACAGGTGTTGCGGTCGTCAGAGTATATATCGCTTCTTAATCTCTTTATAACAAGATCAACTGCTTGGTTCTCAGCCAGCAAATGTTTTTGGTTTTACAAAACCTTTTTACTCATATTTCGTTATGGACAACACACTATTTCGAAAATGTAAACGAGTGTCTATCTAACGTAGACAAGAACAAAAAAATAATAATAATACTCCATAAAGTACCTTATTATTGACAACATTTTTGATTACCTGGCAGAATTCTTCTGATAGTTTTAAGCTGATCAACAAGTGAAAGCTTAGCGTAGCAACGTACAGTTGTGTGCTTGTTCACAAGTTAGATTAAGCGCATTTTCAAACCAACAGGCCCCTCCCTGATTATGGAATATTTGACATTTGTCAACTGACGCTCACCTGGACAAACATAATAAAAATCCCAACTTATTACTCCCACTATGACAACAAACTTGGTATATCAATGTCTTAGATGTCATTGCTGGCAATGAACATACCCTTTCTTTTTATACATGTTTTAACTAAAGCATGTCCGGAGTATCCTTTGCAGTTATAGTCCATATCCTGATGAGGACACAAGTACGTTTCTAAAACGTTTGAGTTTATATTAATTATGTCGTATTTCTTTGTGTAATAAAGCATGTTAAACTCGTTGAAGTTACTTTCTTTTATTTGTCTGTGTTACAACAAAGCAAACTCTCTTCCAAAATTTTATCATAAAATACTTAATCTAATAAATATGCTTCATCTTCATCTTTTTTCCAGAACACTTTTTATCAAAGTTTCCTTTTTTGCAAAAGACTGCATCTTAAGGAACTTTATTGTTCTTCTTCATATTTTGTTGTGCTTAGGCTCATATATGTGGTTATTATTGCCAGTTGTCATTTCAGTTTGTAGGTTGTTAAGCTGACTGTTGTCTGGCATTCTTGGGTGCTTGTGGAAAATTTCACATTTGATTTTTTATAATTAATTAGAATGGTCATGTAGGCTTTATTATTTCCTTATAGTCATGCAATTTATTTGAAAGAAGAATATTTTTTCACAATTTATTTATCTCCTGGGTTGAAGTGAGGTAAAAGCCATTTGAGAAATAGATAAATAAAACCGAATATCCACATGTAGTCTGCTTTATAATCTTTCAGGTGAAGGCCTGCCCAGCTAGTGTAAGAAATCCACAGGGTGGTCCTGTAGTCCAACATTCCATCTGCTACAACCGTGTCGCTTATACGCAGTGAACGAGTAGGCTCCAAAGCAACCTGTACTTAGTATAGTACAAACAAGATTACCTTTAGAGTGAATATATTTGCTTGTACTTTTTCTTAGCTGAATCTAATGCCTTTGGAAAAAAGCATATTAGTGATTAACACATGAGCTTTCTTAAATTACGACTCTTTGTTGGAATTTAAAAACAGAGCATTGTGTGTCATAAAGTAACACCCATGCTTAACGAAAAACTAAACGTAAACCAAACAAGTTCATCTGATAATACGTGAACAACTCTAAAACATCAATCAAGTAAAAAAAAGATTAACTGCAAATTCATCAATACAATTGTGATAGTTCAAATAAGAAACACTGAAATCAAGAAAAAATCCATACAAAACTGATATACACAGCAGCCTGGTAGAGCAAAGCACAAAAACAGCACTGTTGCCAAGGTGTTTTTAATTTGTTTGCCTCAAACTTTTTTCCTAAACAAACACAGTGGGACTTTCTATTTTTGATGCTTCTTTTATTATTTCCCCAGTAGGAATTTTTGGTGCTAATGATTTGTTTAATTGATGATATGTCAACTTTTTAAAAAAACTTTTATTTTCTACACACACACGTGACACATATAACATTTGGCTATAAATCATAATAATAATAATGTGTATTTTTATATAGCGCTGCAGACGTCGTCTGCAGACGTTGAATCAATGTAAAAGATGACTAATTTGCTGTCTGGGTTTGAAATCGAACAAACAATACTGGGTATCACGATAAATATGGAACTAATGAATGATATGTTTGCGCTGTTGTTTTGCTGGAGAATTTGGATCAAAGGGAGACGTGAAAGAACGTGGTTTAAAGTTTTTTAAATCGATGGTAGGTCTATTTTGAAACAAAAAATAGGTTTTTAAGACAAACTTTATTTCATTCTCAAATTCAGTTTTTTAGCGAAGAATTTCGTTTTCATTAAAGTTGGTTAAAATCTCTTATTAGCTTTTGCGTTCAGTGCCATTAAAATTGTTTTCCTACGACATAGTTCCATGCTTTCGGTGAGTGTACAACCCACATCCTTTTGAACCTTGCTTAGGAAGGTTGTATCAGTTAGGCACATTGAGCGACATTAACCCTATCATAGTACGAGCTGTTTTCGTACGCGGAAAGCACGTCACGGGCTATCTTAGCCCGTGATAATTAGTCGCTAATAACTGGAGCTATGAAAATCAAAGGGCCAAAATATTTTACAAGATAATAGCCATGTGTATTGTGCTTATAGCAATCAAATTTTTACTCAACAAATTTATTGAAATAAAGTGTTTGAGATGAAAAACGTCAGAATGTCGGTTTTTATTCTAATTTTCCGAAAATAGCTTCAAAATTGAAATTTTTGAATTATAACTAAACTAAACAAAACATTACTTGTGCTCATTAATATAAGGTATTTTTGAACGTTTTAACATTTCAAAGTAATTGCACTAGCCTAACGTTTATATTGCACTAACATTAACATACATATAACTACCATTGCACGAAAATGTCTTGCCACCTGAGACGAAATGCTTATTGTGAAGGGCAGGAAGGTAGAAAAATGACCAGTGTAGGTGTAGAAAATTCGCAAAGAATAAAAACTAAAAGTCAAGAAATTTCACATTTCTAGCGTATTTTCTTCTGTGAAATATTTCACTAATAGATCGGGGCGTCCTCATAAAACTCCGTGTCGCTACAGATAGTGTTAAACTTGGTTGTTACTTTCAACTTTAAAATTAGTTACTTATTTCTAGATCAGTGAATGCAATAACTCAGACCGCCATGAAAACATGCTTCTTGTTGTGTCTCCAGAATAATTTAACTCATTAGAAAGTTATGATAATAACCTAATACCGAAAATCGTTCGGGTTGTTGAAAAATAGAAAGCGTTAGCTCTGGCATATCATCGGTAGTCAAAAGCACCTTGAGCGGTTTCACTTAGTCCAGAAGTCTCAATCTAGAAGCACACAGATACGGTCGAGTTGTGATGATATTTTTTATTTTTTATGTTGTGATTTATTTCAGAAATAAACAAGAAGTAGTCCTCGTAAATTTACAAACAGAGAAAGTTGTGTTTATCCTTGTTGGTGAAAGTGAAAACTTTTGAACCTATTAAACAAAGATTCCGATCAGCTGAGCAGTTTATTTTTTTCCAAGTAGATGTGATTTGGTAAATACAATAAGTTTTCGTTTTATATTTTTGAAGAAAAATTTAGAAAAATTTCAAATGCAAAATTTCAACATCTTGTTGGCATATGAAGTTGCTGTGGAATTTCGATAGAATGTTTACTTTGTTGCATCACAGATATGTAAAACTAAGTAACCTTTAATGGGTTTCTAGTTTATGCTTTGCGGGTGCACAAAAATGAAATAAAAAAAAGTTGCACCCATTGAAAATTAGATTTTTAAATAGCCTAAATAGTACGAAGCCGGTGCAAAAGTTTCATATTCTTACATTTAGTTATCAAAGCTACATGCGGCGATTGCCCCCTTCAGCAGCTCGGTTGTTCAAGCGCCCCACTTTGTGAAGGAAGATATATGGGAAGCTGTTCGTTTATTCACACGTACACCTTTACAAGTATGCCAAACTGCAAGGTTTAGCTTTCAGAGAAGCTTTCTCAGTTGAAGGATAAAGATTCCCGCAATCTATCATTTCTAAGGTTTAGTCTTGCGCAAAGCTTTCCATACAGGGCCAACAAGTGGATGGTATAACCTACTGTACAGACGACATTAAAACAACAAACGGAAACTTGACTCGATCAAACGCAGTGACAGGGCCTGTATCAGTGGAGATGCCCAACTTGTCGGCCACGACGGGTCCCAAGTCGAATGTAATGGTTGCAGCTTTTTCTTCTTGCAGCGGCTTTGTTTATTTGCATTCAAAGTTCATTTGTTTGACCTACAATGCAATGGGGAACATTGCCAGAAACAACATACAGGATATTTGCTCGTGAAGAGACACTGTTTTAGGCCATCTGCTTGATAAAGAGACTGTGAGTCTTTAGTTGTGGTCAATTTAGGACGTTTCTGTCTAGGGTATGATTTGCTACAATTTTAGCAACTCCGGTATATTGAAGTTAGATGTATTTTACAATATTGTCAAGGTTACAAAGCTCTCACTTGGGATATCAAAAAATACTCATCCTGTCTACTCAATTTAGTTCATTACGACTGGTGTCAGAAAAGCGACATTCTCCCGTCGTGAGGTTTACCTTTTGTTTGAGAGTCGTTCCTCTTCTGTTCAGAAAGTCTTTTTTTGAAAATACTTTTTGTTTATATACGTTATGAGCACTTTGCAATTTTCCGCATTATTTCCTAATGTAGTGCTTTTTTAACAGTGATGTTATGGTGGGATTTATGAAAGGGGAGACACAGCCAAGTAGCTTCCAAAATAAGAAAGCGCGACCTAAATTCCGTGAGAGCAGACTTTAGGTTTTGAATTTGTACAGTTGCAATGCGTTTCACGTGAGAGTGGCATTTGTTTACAGGAAGCGTGACCTCAATTCGTGACAGCAAATATTAGGTTTTGAATTTGCACAGTTGTAAAGCGTTTGCAAATTGCAATTCTCATAATTTGAAATTGTTGGTTGAAAACATGGTACATGTTATGATGTTACGCACTTCCCTCCTTAAGACAAAACAACAGATAATTCATATCATGATGCAGGTGTAGCCTATGATTATAAGATGGTTTGCAAAGGAAATTGACAACTGTTGGCTAACAGTTAATAGGGGAAGACACATGACCCCTTCCTCTTGTGGGATGAGGAGATTGGACACACATAAGCAAGTAGATGACACTGCAACTGAATTATTTTTTCGAAAGTAGTTACGTAGGCGGAGTGGGATTTGTCTCTTCCTTGTTCTTGTTTGGGTTGACTTTGGGATCATCTGTTGCCAACAGATGATCGTAGACTTTTAGTGAGGCCAGGAAAATAATGCTTTAGTGCAATGAAAGTAAGAACAGCACTCCAAAAAAAAAGATAAAAACAGCAGTACGGCTAACAATGTATTAATAAATGGGCTTGTAATAATTAATTTTTTAATTGATTGAATCTTTATCCTCGGACTGGGAAAGCTTCTTGAAGAGCTTAATCCTGGCAGTTTCGCATACTTGTAGAGGCTTTGAATCACTGACACAGGCCCGGTCACCGAGATTGACAGAGTGAAGTTTCCGATTGTTGAAGTCTTGTTGCCAGGGAACTATTCCATCCATTAGATGCCGCTGAATGGAGAGCAGTCCTTAACGTGCGTTGCTCAAGCGCACACCCCGAGAGTCGAACCAGCGCCGCTTGATCTTGAAGCTTCGTTCCAGAAGTGACGCGCTAACCAATTGAGCTATCGGGGCGGAGAAAAGAATTTGAAGAAAAAACAAAACATTTGACATCTTTGGCTAATTGTCGATGACATGAATTGGATATCTGCGCTGTCGCCGCCGTCGATGTTGGACTGTAAGAAATCGTGTATGCGTTCATTGCCAAGTTGGGAAGCATTAATAGCGATCAGGATTGATTGTAAATCTTAGAACCCGTAATTTGACTGGTTGTATAAAGCTTCTATTTCAAGAAAATCTACGGAATCAACTAGTTGAGTTAATGGTGCAAAGTCGGCTTGAAGCAACTTGTTTGTTTTGTGGATGTGTGTTAACGAAATAGTTTTCGAAAAGGTAAAATGCTTCGCCGATGCAGAGTGTAAGGAGCTTTCCAAACCTATATTTTTCTAAAAGTGAACTCCAGGGTAAGCATTTCCGTCTCTCATGACTTGACTGGTCTCCTTGGAGCCATTGTTTAAAAATTCTATTAGGGGACGTTGAGAGTAATAATTGCCATATCGCAAGCTGGGAAGAATAGTGCCGTTTGTTCTAATGTACGATTTTTTTTTTTAAATCTCCCTGGGTAATAGCGGCGTGTGTTCCACCTAACAGGGCGGAAAGGGATTCACCCGGGTATTGCTTTGAAATAAGATGATACAAGGTGGTAAAGAGAGATTGAATTTGGCATTCCAGGAAATGAATCTAGTTGGTTTGTCTTTGAAGAAATTCAGTGATTGTGTCAGACACTTCCTAAAGCAGGCGAGTGGAGACCAAGCCAAGTTTCTTTCTAGTACCGTACGCTAGAATTCTTTATTGTTTTTTTCATAGTGTCTTGAAATGCAATTGAAGAAATATTGGTACAATTAAGCGGTATTAAATTTGTCCAGCGACGTCGCACAGGACTTTTTTTTTACATAACAAGAAAAGGTTTTTGGAAAACCCTTCGCCTGTTGATGAATACTAACTCTCAGATTCTTAACTTCTATACGGTATGTTTGAAAAGGATCTGGACTCTAGAGTGGAGTTGCATCAACAGAGTATGGTTACCGTTGTCGTCGTCGTCGTGTGAGCGTCTGGGGTCGAGGGTCTATACTTTTACCACTCCAGATTCACGATGTTCCCGGACTACACTGGATGGCTGCTAGAGAGCAGCCAGTCTTTGGTTTCATCATCCATGACACGCAGACCTTCCACTACGTTAGGTGGCTTGAAGATGGAGCAGTCATTGATGATGTGGTCTGCGGTCCGTTCCTCGGCACCACATTCACAGGAGGAGGAAGAGGCCATTCCCCATTGGTGCATGGTTGAGCGGAAAAGCCCGGCGCCCGTACGAAGACGGTTGAGGCGCACCCATGCCTGTCTTGGTAGTGTTAGACCGATGGGGCGTGTGTCGGCGTCGGGGATGAACGAATAGAGTCTGGTGGCGTTGACTTCCATTCAGAACTCCATTTATGGTCCGCGCAAGCAGCCGCAGAGATGTCTTGTACATCAGTTTCGTTGATAAGAAGTTGAGCGGCTGGCACAAATAGGTGTCTTGATTTCAGTCGACGGGGGTGCTCGTTTGAGAGAGCAGAGATCTTGTGGTGGAAAAGGTGGTTAGGCTCCAATGCCCGTCGACCCAGGGACAGAGTGGCTTCTTCGCGACGAAGCTCAGCGGGTTGGATGCCAGCGAGAATGGGGAGATTGTCCAATGGTGTGGGACGCAGGCATCCGGTCACTGTGCGCAGGAACCCATCCGTTACCCATTCCATTGGTATTGTTTTTGTGTATGCGTGGTGTGACACTTCAAATGAATCCTTTGGATCTGACGGTACACGAACTACGATTAATGTTACGTTTGGACAATGCAGCTAAGGCAGTAAAAATGTTGTTTGTTGAGGGTCGTAACGGGCTTTGTTTTGTGTGATTACCGGATTCAAAGCCTTCCCCTCGGTGGTTGTAGGCCATTTATATTTTAATTTCGCTAGATTGGTAGTGCCTCAGATATTTTAAAGTTTTGTTTGAAGGAGCTTATATTGGTAACGTGTTGTGTTTTTGTTCAATATTTTCTTGTCTGATGATGGGTTTGTGCCCCCCAAAAAAATAGTGGTTGACCACGTTGTTTCAAAGATTTGTCACGAGTGAACAGTCAGCGGGACATAGGCTAGGCTGCAGACGGTTTGTATACTTCAGCAGTAGGCTACAGTTATGTACTGATGCATGTTGGTGTTTAAGGTACCGTAGGCTATGGGTTTATCTATAAAATATTCAGCTTCTGTCACTTGTGGTCGCATAATTGGATTTCAATGTCTTGCGAGTGGCAAAGCGCGAAAAAACAGAGGCCCAGTAACGTACAGACGGATATAATGCGGCGTAGTCACTTAGCTTTGTAGCTCTGTAAATGACTCTTCCTCTGCGGCTAACGTGTGCTAGGAGTTTCGTTGTCCAGCGTAGAGAGTGTCGTTTATCGTTGCGTGGAGTAAAGGGGACGAGATGTTTGCTTTCATTGTTTCAACGTCTGGCGTGAGGGAGTTGGATAGTTCTGGGCTTGTGCAAAGGAATCGATTGTAGTTATGTTTGCTAGCTCAAGTAATTGATTACCGTCGTCTGAAATGTTTTCACTTCTGTTTCCTTCCAAGAGATGCTGTATTGCTGTGGCAATCTGGCTGCTTTTAATCGAGCAACTGATACCAAAGATGTACCGTTTATTGCTAAGACGAAATACTTTAACTTTTTTTAAAACAAAGTAGGGTGGCACTAACGCCCTTGCCTGCAGATCAGTTTGTACAAACATGTGCGTGGAATGCCAAAGTGCATTGTTGATGCATGGTTTTCTTGTCGTATTGTGGTGGCTATCGATGTGAACCTTAAATTTGACAACTCGCGACAATTCCGCTGCATTATCTGATTCGTTGTGTGGTGGTGCTATTTCATCAAGGAATTCACCTGGCAGCCCAACTTGTGTGCCACACAGTATTTCTGCTGACAAACATTTTAGGTAGCCTACTCTTTCAAAGATGATCGGATGCCTAGCAGGATTAAGGCTAGATGGGAGAACCAATCAGGGGTGTCTGAGCAATGAGCATGCTTTTCAAAAGGCAACCGAGGCGGGTGATATAGGCCTACAAGGATTTCTTTGCAAAACGGCAACGCCTTACAAATGTGCGAGATTTGAAAACTCGATCAGCATGCAGTACGGCAGTAATGTTCACCAACACAACAATCCAGGGTAAGGCCACAATTGGAGCTTTTGACCATGCCTGATGCCTGTCACGTCTTATAGTAACTCAGTTGGTTAAGTGCTTGACATTGTGCAAAAAAAAAAAAAAAAAAAAAGATCAAGCAGCGCTGGTTCGACCCATCGGGTTTACGCTTGAGCAACGTAATTTCAAGGACTGCACTCCACTTAGCGGCACTTAGTGTGTGGAATAATTCACCGACAACAGCATTCCAACAACAAGATCCCATAGCCTACGATAAAATTGTTTTTTTTTATTTCAGACTCTATCACATCAAAAACAGTAGCCTACAATGCCAACATCACAAAGATTTAGAAAAAATAGAAGCGACAAAACGCGAACGTTAAAACGTGCTTGAGACCAGAACAAGTTGCAAACTTAGAAAAGTATTCATTTAAATTCGATCTCACTGCACATGGTGAACAAGAAGGAATGAGGTTTGGAAGATTCACATTAGTCTTCTTCTTTTATTGTCGCACTTGATTCCAAGCATTGACTGCCTATTGCATGAAAGATTTCCAAGATTGAGGAATATGTGGCCAAGAGTTTACTGTAGTAGGTTTGCCAGTCCTGATCTAAAGTGCCCTACCATCTTGGCTGCTTCGGGTTAATCCTCAGCATTACTAGTTCCGCCACGTAGAGGCGATGGTGTTACATTGGTTAGCGCGTTGGGCTCACAGTCGAGAGCCTGCATGTTCGACTCCAGCCAACGCACTTGCTGTTGTTTCCCTGGGTAAGAAACTTTACGATAATTGCCTCTACCCAGTGATCGATATCGAGTAATGGGTAGTACCAAATTTAAATCATAAGTAGAGAAGACAACCGGAAACAGACATTGCCGTTGGCTGCAGCGTGGGTCAGGTGTACGTCGGAAGGCGCACACCGATGCATAGCGCTCAAGTCCGCTTTCCCGCAATGCAGGATAAAGATAAGACAAACAAACAAAGTTGGTGGTTTACATAGAAGATGCTGGTTAAAAAAAGATTGTGCCAATCTTCCCAGCAAGTTGGTAAACCAGACAAGCTCACTGCTAGAAGTTCTTACAATCAATCAATAAGTGCTCTTGTGCGTCAACTTGAGGCCGTACAATTTGTTAAAGTCATGGATACGGAAAACATTGCGAAAATGTCCAGTTCAATTTATTTTTATTTCTGATCATCGCATCGAAACCAATACGCGTCAAATATTGCAGAGTTCTAGAAAATGTTGGAAGCGGCAAACGAACATTATGAGAGAACATAAGACAATAATAATAACACAATTGTACAGCAATGGTGAAATAGTTTACATTACAAAATTTTAAGTCAAAAGCAAGCAAACATCAAAAGTTGCTTCTATTGGCTAATAGACAGAACTTGCAAACGTATTTGTTTGAAAGGGCACTCTGACAAAATTTCCTATTTTAAAGATGAAGCAAACACTCGTTTTCTTTTCAAAAAACTAATGTTTTGAAAATGCTTAGTCCCAAATATTTCTTTATACAGTAGACCTAGGCTACTCAGTACCGGTCTTTAGGGTGTGCAATCCGTGCAATTGCACAGGGCCCGCAAAGTAGGGGGCTCGCTATTTACTCAGAAAATGCAGTAATTTTTGTCATTTCCAATAAAAAAAAATTCAATTCGATTCACAAGTAAGTAGGCTGCCGGTATCCTTGAAGTTAGTTGCAGCTTTAGGGTGAGGCAAGTGCTGAGATTGTCGCGTCGGGCCATCTTTACAAGCTTACATGCTTTTCGGCCACCCACGACATTTCACCATGTGCCAAATAGTTAACATTGCCTTGTGACAACAGAATTTCAGATGCTCTCCGAATGCACCAAATTCAAAGTAATTTTTCAGAATTTTCTGGGGGAGGCTCCCCAGACCCCGCGCCGCTGGGTGTTGCCTTCGGCGAACACGCCGTCAAACCCCCATCCCCTTTCAAAATACCTAGCTACGCTACTGAATTGGATCATTGTCATTGGGGCCCGCAAAGCATATTCCGCACAGGGCCCGAAATACCCTACGACCGGCACTGACCTACTGGACGTAAACAATTTGGAATTGTAGGTTTTTTGATATGATCTATCTTGATGTTTAACATAATTATCATGATTATCAAGCAGGAAAAGACTTATCTACTCTATGTAGGCTGGTGAGTAGTGACAAGCCACCTGGGTTCCAATAACCACCAATGATCGATGGTGCGCATTTGATTTGTGGACACTTTTTGCACTGGGCTACCATGGCGGAAGTTATGTCTTTCGACGGCAGTTGTAAGAGTTATAATGTGGTAAGTTGTCTGTGTGATTAATTTGTCATCACAATCTGTGTGGACTTCGTTGTGACATAAGTCGGATTAACAGCTTCCTCAAAACGAATCACATTAAAAACAACTGATTCTTGTCGATGTGTCAGTAACCATAAGAAATTAACAAGATTGTCTGTGACTTTTCAAATTATATTTTTGTAACCAAGAGGAAACCGGTCAATGAAATTATATTTGACATGATGATAAACTAAAAGGGAAAATTCCCATGTCTGAAAGAAAAATAGTTGACTGATATTTGCATTTTTGCTTAGACCATATCAAACATCACGATTAAAATAAAACAAATACAATTTGGAATAACTTACTTAATGTGCTTGTTGAATTTAATTTCGGCATAACAACAGGAAAAAATTAGAAGTGCGACATGCAAAAAGACTCTTTAACAGAAAACAAAATAGGGTTGCCACAAAAAAATCAGAAGCAAACTAATTTAAGACAAAGAATTATTTATCAAAGCAAAACAAAGTTTTTCAAAATTTTGAAACAGTTTCTCAATATTTTTGTTCGAACAGACGTTTCACAAGAAATGCATCCTGCAAAAAATGTCAAGAAAAAATGGGATGTTATTTTGTCAATCAAAATTCTTCTTTTAGCCTATTTATTTTTGCGCTGGATCAATTTTAATAAATCGGTTTTCAGAATCAATTAGTAATCAAAATGTGACAATAAAAAAACAACTGTCGTTGAACTGTCTTCGAGCATATCGAAGTCCAGCCATGAAACAGTAGTTTAGTATAGACTAATCTGGATCGAGGTTGAACTGACTTCATTCCCAATGTAGGGATAAGAAAAGAGCAGATATGAGTCTCGCTGTTGGTGATAGAAAACTTTTATAAAGAATCACTCTATTTCATAAACTTAGTCCATCGAATAGTTTTGATCTACTGGAAAAACACTTCATATTTTGTAGATATCATTTTGACAATATCTCAGCCATGCTTGGAGTTTTGTAAGGCAAGTGAAATAGGAAAAAAAATAAATTTGAACTGTCAAGTTTGCGAAGCCGAAAACTTCCCATTGTTATTCTCAAGACAGCTTTATTTAAAGTCGCTTTATGATGCAAAGTTGACTGGAAAGGCTAATTAAAGAATTACGTTTGACTTTAGTATTAAGAATTTAAATTAAAAATTAAATTTGCAAAGAGGCTTTTTCAGAAGGAAGATAAATATTTAAAGATCAGAGCATTATTTAAAAATAGATGCGCCCGCAATTGAACGCAAAAGAAGAAACTTATTAGCAAATAGCAACAACAATTTTAAACAAATTTTTCAGAAAAATACTGATAGAAAACCGTAGACACCATCAAGCTTTTCAAGTCATTATTGCGACAGATATCGTATCTACAAACAGGAATGTCACCACAAATTAAAAGCTGCTTTTTAATGCACTTGCAAAATAATAAATTTGTGCACAAAACATCTGCGGCCAGCGATTAACCTTTAAAGTGCATGACCTGATCAGTAAAAATCTTAGTGCTGTAAACAAAATTTGCTATTTTTACGTCATCGGTCGTTGACGTCTCTTGCGACGTTATGTCGTCATATCAAGATTGAAATCGAAGTTCCACATATAGAAACAGCAAGGGAAACTTTGCGAAACAAACGTGCAAGAAAACATAACCTTTTCTCCAGCGTGGTGCTATTTTAGTTTAACTTGTGGTAAATTTATAAAAACAACCCCAGTGACAGGTGCTTAGAAATATATTTTTCTACTGGAAATGCCCTCAGTTTCCAAATTGTCATCATTCTTCATACAACTTTCCATCCATGAACCAGACATTACATTTTGTATGAATCGATTGTCGAATCAGACAGAAACCATTTAATATTGATGATTGTGAAAGCCAAAATAGAATATGCCTATCAAAGTAAACACACTTTTGCAGAACGAAAAAAACGGTTTCACACCGGTCAGCTAACATGTTTTAAAATTTAGATTTATTGCGTGTGTAAAAAAACAACATATCACAAATTGAATGAGGTTGTTCATCATGCATTTTTAACAGATTCAGATCAGTGATGACCAACCTTTTTGAAGTGTGGACCACAATTTGTTTCTTAAATCTTTGTAAACCATTAATAGCACATTAGCACAAGCATGATCAGTAGGCTACTTTAAACATGAATGGTACATGAACAGAACCTATTCTTACACATAAATATTCAATTCAATTTTATTTTTTGCTGCTGGCGAAAATATGCACAGAACGACAAAGTAAACATATGAATTTGACACCAACAAAAGGGAAAGCAGGATTTACAACATAAGATTGATGCTACAAGGTAACTACTATTGTCTAATTACGTCGTTTAAAAAGTCTTACAAAGTAGGCTATGATTGTGTAACAATGAAAACATAAATAGCCAAGCAAATATAGTAAAAGAGCATCTTCTCTAGCATTGTCGCTAAAAATTAAGACAACCATGTGTTAGCCACTGCCAAAAGAGTGCCTTCGTGTAATGGGAACTATAGGCCCACCATAATATAGAGTGATCTATAGGCTACAGAGGGCAGTCCTTAATTATTAAATGGCCTGCCATTTGATTCTCAGGCAGCACTATTTGCCATGTCCCAATGCAACATATTTGCACCAAAGCGTTTAACGCCAGAGAGCAAGCAGTTAATTACACCTTGATTATACAAGTCTGGGAAAGCTAAGATCAAACTAGATGGAGATTTGATCACTCGACGCAATGGAAATATAATGCAAGGCTATTAGACCATGTTTCACACCACGTCTCACCTCTGTTTACTAGACTAGAGCATCCACCAGATACTGCCAGGAGGTCATGCACAGCGCGTGAAAATGCCTTTCTTAAATTTAATCGTTGCTTTGATGATTTTCTTGATGTGATTGCATGCAACAAGTGGCCGGGTTTAGGCTTTTTGGTTTAGTGAAAGGGCTGCACGTTTGTGCAGAAACGCAGTTGGATTGGCACATCGACAACGTCATTGTGGGCACTTCTGCACCAAGTTGCATCTCAGTAGGCCTATAGGCTACTGAGCAGGAACGCAAATTGCACCAAAGCATTTTCAGCTCAATACGAAGAAGCTACAATCTCACGTTGTGCAAGCAAAACGTTGTAAAAGTGCAGTGCCAGCTGACACCTTTCCGTGTGGGTTTTTGCGGTTTTTTGAAAACTCTGGCCTAAACATGACTTTATCCATGAGCCACCGAAAATTCTCAACAGACCATTGTAATCCACCCGGAGCACGTGTTCCGCATCACTGCTGTAGATCATAGGCTAGGAAAAATCATTAGAAAACGATGTGTTAGGCCAACATCAAGTTTTCAAAGCAAGTTGTTTGATATTAAAACACACAATATGTAGCCTGCCATTAGCGTGATCGATCTACTGCATAGCCCATCCAGAGACTTTTCTAGGTTTGCCTCGATAAGCTTAAGCTGGTTAAGCGCCTGACTTCACGAATGAAAAAAACTGCTTGATCAAGCGGCGCTGGTTCGTGTCTTGTGGTGTGCGCTTGAGCAATGCATGCTTTTCATTCAGCGACACCTAGTGGATGCAATAAATCACAAATAACAGCACTTCAACAATCGGAAACTTCACTCCGTCAACCTCGATAACTGGGCCTGCGTCAGTGGTTCAAAGCCTCTACAAGTTTGTGAAACTGCCAAGATTAAACTCTGCAAGAAGCTTTTCTATCTCCAGGATAAAAGATTCAATCAACCAATCAGTCTCCTGGGGAGAAATATATCACAGCCTCAATTGTTTTCGCTCATATTTTTATCAAGGTATGGATATTCAGCCACAACGTAAGATTGACCTTATTTACTTTGTTGCTTTTATGTTGTAGCCTACATTTTTTTGGTATTAAAGGGTAGGCTCATGTAACAAACAGAACAACGCTGATGCTATGATATGTGCTGTAAGCTATGCTATCTCATCGGACTGCTACCTTTACGTGGTGAAATAGTTTCAGTACGGTACCTCAGTGACCTCTAGGCCTACTGGCTGGATCTAACTGTTCCCAGAAGAGTACCCATGCCAAGTTGGTCGAAAGGTATATATAGGCCAGACAAAACGTTGTCCAAAGTTCCCAAAGACGGAACAGGCTGATGAAGTCAATCAAGCTCAACGGATGCAGCATGTCACCAACTTACATCGTCTTGGCTTGCCATTGGACAACGGACAAAGTTGGTGCCCTGTAAAGTTTACATGTACGCCTCAAGTAGGCCACCTGTGCGACTACGCATGGGAGTCTTCGCAAGACAATTAGCCATCATTGCTTTATACCGCCAACTTGCGGATAAGGAATGCACTTAAGTTCAACCACTGGTATTGACAAACTTTGCATGCATTTGAACATTTGGGACAAAAAATTTCCAACTGTAGTTTTCGTTCAAATATATCGACTGTCGAAAACAAAAAAGTCGTAAGTGCATTTTTACACTTTGGAGTAAAACGCAAAAAAACAATTTTCTTTTTCTTTTTTGAATTTCGTTAATGCTTTTAGCCTACTTTGAGCATTAATATCTGTAACTATAGGCCTATATAGTAGTAAAATAGTAGGCTAGTAGATAGCCCTAAGTGCACAGGTTTTGAAAATGCAAGAAAGGAAATTTCTCAAAATGTCACTTACGACTTTTTTGTTTTCGACCGTGGATATGTGATTGTTGGAATTATTATCTTTGAACTGGGAAAGCCTTTACCGAGACTTGATTTTGATACTTTTGCATAAGCTTGAAATATCAGTAGAACTCGGTTAATCCGGATCTTCGCCTAATCCGGATGAAGCTGGAAGTACAAATGAGTCAGGTTAGATAGAACCGTCATCGGTTAATCCGGATCTTCGCCTAATCCGGATGGAATCGCCGGTCAAATCGAATCCGGATTAACCGAGTTCTACTGTATTGTCGTTTGCCAGGCCATCCTGGAAAACTATTCCACCCACAAATCGCCGCTGTTCTTGAAGTGAGTTGCTCCAAGGCACACCCCGACAGTTGAAGTGAGGTTTCCTGATCTTGCCCCTTCTTTTCCCGCATAGTTGGACGTTCATTAAACTAAGCGACTGGGTCGGATTTAATATCACGTTGTGGAGTGTCGATTGCAATGGGCCCCTATGTGATGGCGCCCTTCAACGGTCGGTATATTTGAAATTTGATACCATCACGGAGAAGCCTAGCTCTTAAATGAATCCCAAGATAACATAATTCCATTGTTGACTTCACAGTGTAGATACAAACGACCTGTTTTAGCCCAATGCTACGGATTCGTTGTGATTGTGGCAGGGTGGTGAACACCATTCGTTATAAAAGCACATAATTACGTAACTATAGCCTAGTTTTAATCCGGTGATGTCCCCGTCACCGAGGGTGGCCGGATTTACTTCCAAGTGCCGCAATCGTTTTCACACCCTCTCTCCACATCGATCTGCCTAATGCGTCCTCTCTTGTCAAGCCCACTTTGCTGCTTTCCTCCTCAACTTGCTTTTTTCACGTTTTCCTTGTTTCCTACGACCCTTCACTTGCAAGTCAAGCGCTCTTCTCAAAACATCATCATCATCCCTTCTCAAAACATGCCCATACCACCTCACTTCACTCGCCAACCAACATTCTCATTCAACCCAAACAAGTTCATAAGTTCTTTGGTATTCCTTTTTGTAGGTCAAACTCTAACTCTTCCTCAGCCCTGCATATGGTAGGCCTACCTAAAGCTCTGGTGTTTTTCGTCTATGTGGAGACTATCGTTCCTTGAACGTCCAAACAGTGCCTGATGTGGTTCCTACACCTTCGATCAATCATTTGTTGCACAGACTGCAAGGTACTTCCATCTTCAGTAAAATAGACTTAGTTCGAGCTTACCACCAAATCCCTTTGTCTTCCGAGTCAAGGCATGAAACTGTCATCACGTGTCCTATTAGGTCAGTTCGAACATAATTTTATGCCCTTCGGATTAGGAAATGCTTCCAGCACCTTTCAACGCTTCATTTGTCTGTCATGGTTTAACCAACGTAATGGCATATGTAAATGACATAATTGTTTTCTCTGAAAGTGAAGAAGAGCACAAAATGAATTTAAATAAGTTATTCTGCAGGCTGGATGAGTATGGAATAATCATCAATCCTACAAAATCTGAATTTGGTAAAGGTGAATTAGTGTTCTTAGGGCATCTGGTGTCTAAGGATGGCGTGCGACCCACCCCTGACAAGGTCAAGGCAATTTCTGATTTTTCCTTGCCCGAAACAACAAAGCAATTAAGACGATATCTGGGCATAATAAACTACTATCAGAGAATCATTCCACATGCAGCTCAATGCTTAGCATCCCTCCAGGACATAGCATCCCTCCAGGACTTTGATTTCCGATAAAACACGTGCTGATAAAAAGATTGTTTGGACTAAATGTGCAGAAAAAGTTTACGTCACACACAGGACAACTGTGTTCCGAAAGCTAGAGCAAACCTCTACGACCACAGCGAACCCGCAACATCAGGCTGAAACAGGTTGTTTGTAAAACATTTGTTAAGCCAACAACAATCATGCCTTGCTAAAAGCGAAACTCAACCTATTGCATCACTTCATTGATTCTTATGTAGAACATCGATAAGTGAAATCGACTAACAGTGAAAAATGTAGAAAGTCAGAAGCTTACAGTTCAAAATCGCAACGTTATCTCGCAACATTTAATTTAAATGTTCCACCGAATTCGACACTAAAATCCACGAGGCTTTGCTAATAAAATCATACAATCCTCGCCTCAATACACAGTTGTTTGCCTCAGGCGCTTCTTATTTACTCAACGTCTTTTCTTGATACGTCTTTGCCTCGCGTAATTTAAACGCCATGTGATGTGCCTTTCTCCTATGCTCTGCCGTTTCATTTTGCATTTCATTTTTCAACTTCAGTGTTTAGATCAGTTATTCATTTTCATTGTAGATATGATAAGCCTTTATTTTTGTGTTGCTTGATAAAGGCTAACGTGTGTAATGGCCGAAAACGTTTGTAGCTTATAGTTTATGTTCAATTTTAATGGATTATGTTAAATGCCGTGTGGTTGCTTGGTTGTACAGTAGAATTCGCCTATAACGGCACCTCTAGAGAATTTGCAAAAACTGACGTTATAGCCGAATTGACGTTATAGACGAACTACCGCAAACTATTTCCAAAACTGTCTTTTGATTAAAGAAAGAGGTGTTGAAGAAAGAGATTGTTTGCAATGATGACCTCGGAATTTCATATTCTTTTGCAAGCTCTGATACGCTTGTAGCCTTACCGCTGTTGAATCGGCCAACAATTTCATATTTTTTCCAAAGAGGGAAATGTCTTCGTTTGTTTGGCATTTTGCTTCAGAGATCTCTTTCGACAACTGTACTGTGTGGCACTGCGGCTTCTAGTTTATACAGTACTGCACGTACAACTGTTGCTTTGAGTTGTTAGGTCAGCTGTAGAGCTGCTTTTTACACGTGATAGTTTTTCACGCGGGAAAAAAGTTAATTCAGGTAATTAAAGTCCCTGCTGCGAACGACGTAGCAAAATAAAGGGAAGACATTTTGCAAGCAGCAGCGCTAACTAGATTAAAAGACTGACCGTTCGTGGTGAAGGTGATGGCTTAAAGTGACGTTATAAACGAACAAAAGACGTCTGGGGACCAATAAAGGGTGCTGTTACATGCGAATTGACGTTATAGGCGATGCTGTTGTAGCCGAACTACAATGTACGTAACAGATAGGAATTCTGCCGGGACCGAGCGAAATGTGACGCAATAGGCGAATTGACGTTATAAACGAAGGACCGATTAACGAAGGACCGTTATTGACCGTTATAGGCGAATTCTACTGTATATGTCTGTGGTTGCAGAAAGTGGCCTCTTTACCAAAATTGTATTATCTCGCAGTTGTGACAAAATACGTTTTGTGAAGTTTACAATTTTCCAAATCTAGCAAAAACGATGGGCAGAGAGTAAAACATAAAAGTTGATGAAATAAAGTGTTTCGGAAAAATTTCTGGCATTATTTTAAAACTAGTGGACGAGACGGAAAAAGCTCATTCATAACCTACTGTTACTGTGGACTGAGGAATATAATTTGCAAGTCCATTTAAGTGTGACCATGCAAACTGCGATAAAAAAGAAGATCCATCCAGAGTCATATATTTAAATTTAAAAATATCCCTTGACGATAAACGGTTTTCGAACATGAAAAAGCGATAACAACTTATTACTTATTTTAAAAACACAAATTTATCTCCAAGATTGGCATTGAGGCCTTTTGCGTATCTTACAGGCATGGCTTTAAACTCCGCTTGCATAGCATTTTTTATAGAAACGTCGTACGCCAGTTCCGGTATCGGAGCATAGACCAAGAACCGATGAGAACGGAATTGCATATCCTCACACCGCTTCATGATCTTTTTCAATTGGTAGTTGTTCTGTAAATCCCAATCTCCAGATTTTTTCAAAACCTCAGAATCCTGAAGGTCGTCGATAACCTGAAACATAAAGCAAAGTTTTAACGGTTAGCATTCAGGTACTTTCTCGATAAGAATCTCTGTGGCTGACAACAATCCTGTTGAACACTGCAAAACATGCAACTAGATGGAGTTTCCAGCACAATGTATCGTCTTAAGCTTTGGGCCGGAGAGTCTATTCTAGATTTCCTATTGTTGATTTAATTCATCGAAAGTGTTATATATTGGTTAGCCTATGACGACAAAGTAAATAGTCAAAGATTGCTGTTTGGTCAAACTTTCATTGACGAAGCCACACGAGCGTGGTGAAAAGGCATAATTTTAAATTTTACGCTGGACATTTTAGCACATGATTTAAACAAAAAAAATATGCAACATAGCTATGTGGAAACCCAGACAACAAAATCTATAGGCTATATACCTGTTATCTCACGGACACAGATCGAGGGACAGAAAATAAGACGATGTAGTCTGCGCTGCTCAGACAAGGTGGCCACTGTACTTCTACACACATCCTCAAGTTGGGAGGAATCACGCAAATATTCTTGACAAAAAAGTGTATTACCATGACACCATAACTTACCTGCTGAACGTCCAAATGAGAGTCCGCCCAATCCAACTGCACGACATTAACATTAAACTCGCCGGCTTTTGGTATGTAAATATCTTTGTAAGCTTCTTCAACACGCTTGTAGTAATCAAGAGGAAGACGTTTTTCCGCTTCATTTTGACCCGATTGAACTCTTTCATAGCATTCCTCAGGAGAAACATCGAGGTAAAGAACAACCTGCAAGTTGTAGAGTTGTTGCCTTAATATGTTCGCATTAATGATTAAAACAATAACAGGGGACTGTGACACAGCGATATGACATCGGCTATAACAATACAATATTATTAGGGATTCGCGAATACGTTAATTAGAAAGAGCTAGAAGCGTTGCGACTTTTAGAGCTACTCTTCAAGCTTTGGGCGACGTTTATGCAATGTATCTTAGTTAGTTTAAAACCCCTTCAGTTCTGTCACTAACTTATTCTCTTTTTATTTTCTTACTTTCACTAAAATTCTATTTTGTATTCTGCAAAGTTCTTATTTTCACAAAACTCTAATTAAACAGAGTGCACTAAAAAAAATTGGGGCCATTTTGTATTCTTCAAAGTTCTTATAGTGCAGGAACTGTTTGCATCTTATATATACATTACAATACTCGTGTAGAAATAGCAACATAAAAAAAGAGCAGTAGACTTTGCAAAGTGTATCATGTGTGAAACACGATGAATGTAACACGCCATGACGCAAGTAGATTCCCGGGTAGATACCTGTGGTTTCATTAGGTTTTCATTGGCAACTATAGTGCATAGATCGTAATATTCATGCACGTCTTTTCTAAGCCATCCCATCTTACGCTGAGCTTCAGCATGGACCATGTCACTGTAAAAATGCCGGACTTCAACCACGCCCTGACCCGTTCTTATCAAGTGCGCAAGAACGTCACAAAATTGGAAGTAGCGATTCTGCATCAATATCAACTGATATTTTGCTGTGTGTATCCAATCTTGCGGATTTTCACAAAAAAAATCCACGGAAAGCGGGAAGGCTTGTTGTATAACTGATTCAGGACTCAGCATGTAGTCGACCCATTCATCAGGCATCTCGCCTCTCATACGTTCCAAGTGGTAGTTGGTTGTAGCATCAGGAAAAAACTTGAGATCTAACAACCTTGCAAATTCTTCTCCAAATGCTGCTTTGCCCGAACCGATGTTTCCTTCAACGCAAAACACTTTGGCCCACTTGTCATAATCCAGATGATGACGAGCACTGAACATGTATTTGAAGCGAAATCTCTGCATTGCTTCTCCAACAGCATTAACAACACTGAAGTCTTTCTTCTGCTGCCATGTCGCCCCACAAAGTCTGATAGTTTCTTGCTGATGAGATAACAATGTGTTTATAGACTTTTGGAAAATAGAAGAACACCGGAGTCGCAGCATTTTAAGTATTCAAAATTCACTACTACATAAAGTATTATAATTTGTTCATCACAAAACTATCTAAAAAGCTGAAACAAGATGAAAAAAATCACATATAAGAATGAAAAAGCGTTCAAAATGTATGGAACAAAAGCACAAAAATGCTGAATAGCGACTGTTTTTTCGTGACTAAACAACAAGTTAAGTAGGAGTGCAAAATAAAATTATCATGAATGGGCAGTGGATATAATACTAATTACCTTTCACATATTTGATTACATGGTGAGGAGTTGTCACCTATCATGCCCAAGAACCTTGTTGGTTCAGTTCTTATAGCAAAGCAAATGCGACTGTCTTAGCAAGATACTGCAATGACATGGTTCAACGCAGTCAAGGTACAACACAATAAAACGTAGGCTAGTCTTTCTGGTTTATCACTACCAGGTCCAATATGACTACAAAGTACAAATACGCCAGTCATGAAAACGGTATAGGAATACTCATTGTGTATACAATGCAGGATTACTCAAGTAATTTTCATATGAAATTCACATTGATTGGCTGAAATATAAATAAATAGATGTTCATCCTATACAAATATACACTATATGATACAGGCTATTCTTGAAAGTTAGACTCTGTCAAAAGTTTCAAATTTAAATATTTTCAGCCACTGTACTGCAATTTGATGTACAATGTCAACACTAGCACATACATAAACTAATAAATAATGTTACAGAGTGTCAAACAGACTTTGAATGTCATCTACAACATTTTCATGGCAGTTAACAGTTTTTGTTTTATTTTTGTAATCATGAGACACAGAATTCTTCTTTTGAGGTTTTACACTCTTTGGCACATTTGATTTTGAAATATTCTGGCTTAGATTCCTTTCAAACTGTAGTATTCTTTTGGAATTTTCAATAAATTTTGCATTTGCAACTTTCACTACATGATTAATATAATTTTCAGACACAAGAAGTTCTCCATTAATATTAGTTAATGGAACTTCTAAGCAATGAGTTCCTCGAATAGCAACCATGATGTTTCGATTTTGCTTTCCAAGTGACATTCCAGAGTTACGGAATCCTGATGCAATAGCGACGTCCAAAATATATTTTGCATCTTCTAGTGTTTTACAGCGTATATGCATTACAAAGCCCTCAAACTTTAACTTTGCAGATGTAGACAATTTATTCAAAGATTTCAAAATGTCTATTGGGGAGACCTGCTCGTGGGAAACTAAGAACCAAATGCAGGTTTTCCTTTTAGAAACAGCAACTTCTGTTGTCTGTTGCAGAGCAAACTCTACATTATCCGATAAAACACAAATCCTTCCAGAACAAGAGCTTGTTGTGCAATAGTAGTCCTGTTGATTAATAAACGACACCAAGTTCTGTATCAAAGCATCAATGGATCCTTTTATACTTCGATCTACTTTATCTAAGGTTTGTTTTTTCCACTTCTCAAACTCACTTGAAACACTCATTTCTTAAGGTATTTTTAATAAAAATATGAAGAGGCTAGTAACAAGGAACTATCTGTAAACAAACAACAATCAAGTCTAAAAATTGCATTCTAGCAACATCATGCATCCATAACATTAAAATCTATATAATAAATAAAATGGAGACATAAAAGGTTAAATTTTGCATTATCATATACAGTGGCATATTAAAGCATAATTGCGGCGTAGAATTTGCGGCGTATACGTACAACTCTGTATATATATGTAACTTAAAATTTAAGAGTTCTTTTCAGCTGAATTGATGGCTTTTGCGCATGGGATTCCAAGTGATATCAGTTCGATATGGCCAGAAAGCACTCTTTTAATCTAAATTCTAATTTGAAGCAACTCAATTGTTAGGCCTACTGCTTTTTTGTGGTGAATTTTTAATTTGACGAGTAGCCTACAGCCCAAATTTACATGAATTTTAAAATACCGTATTTTCTTGAATAGAAACTGCCTTTGAATAGAAGCCACAGAAGACAATGATGAAATCACTTCTTTACTGATAAAAGCAGACATAACAATAGCAGACACTTCTTTACTGATAAAAGCAGACATTACTGATAAAAGCAGATAAAACAAAGCAGACATATCTAACAGGCAAGAGCTAGAGCTTGCACGTGCGAAAAACAGTCAGTTGTCACACTACAGTACGTAGTGGTCGGATAGTAATAGAATAAAACCTTTTTGACAAAAGAGAGTGCAGAATTTTTTTGTTACCTAATCAACACTACCAATACTTCCTTTTGGTTTTGTTTGCTTTACACAGATGCAAAAAATAATAGCAGTTGTCGGATTAGCGATTTTACAAAAAAGATCCATTAAAATTGCATCTGACTTGCTGTTTCCGTTTTCTTGTTAACCGGTAGCCTACTTACCGGTACCCTGAGAATTTAATTTACCCTGTATGCCTGCATAAAACAATAAAAGCTTTGCCTTCAAATTAAATAATGTTGAATACCGTAGTAATTTAATGAACCCCTCAAGGCCCTCATACCAGACATTCAATTATTTAATCTACGCTCGCATCACATTTTGCAAATGTTTTCACTTTGGTTAAGAGGTGAACCATTTAAACATGAGCACAGTTCTTGTTGCCTCTATCATTATTGGAAGATGTACCGGTACAACTTTTGCATTGTGTAATGTGTATAATATTCAATCAATCAATGTTTTATTTATTATTAATGTGTATATATATTAATTATTACTTGCATATTTCAAACATGTACTATGTTCTTGTTTCTAACGAATAAATACCTGATAGAATTAATAAGAAATAAATTTTATTTTTTCGTTTTCAAAACCCACCCTTTTAACTCACAACTCATTTTTCCCTCTTCTTCCTTGTTAACATGTTTAGCTTGAGGTGGCTGCTGACTAGATGACCGCTTGGTCTTTTTGCAGTCTCCTCGTCATATGACACACATCAGACTATTGCATATTTTGTATTCTCTTCATGTTTGTGTTTGTGACAAATAAACTGATTGATTGAAACTGATTAACTCAATGGTTATGTGATATGGTTCCAGTGCTTCAACTTCTGACAATTGATAAATCCTCTTCAGTTTCCTTTTTTGTCCTGAAAAATCCCTTTTTTCTCAGTCGGAAATCTTTCAAAATTTCCTTCATAGGCGAAGTTATTTTTGAGATTATTTAAGTTAAAAAAAGTGCTAATACAACTTTAAAGTTATTATAATCTCAGTTAAAGCTATTTTAATCTCGATTTTTTTCAGTAGCACCGATATGTCGAAGCAACGTTGTTTGATTAGAACAGTATGCTGCACAAAAGCAGCACATATTTCACGGTTTAGTGCTTATTTTAATGATTTAAATAATATCCATCAACATAATACTCGCCACAAGATAAAATCCCAATATTTCTTACCCAGAACTAATAATAACTCCGGGCAAAAAATGCTACAGTACTTGGGACCCCAAGCATGGGGTAAGGTTCCTTCAGAAATTAAATGTTTGTCTCCCTTTTCATTCAAAAAGCAATATCAAACGCACTTGGTCGGTTGTTACTCTTGCTAAATGCAACTCTGTTGTGTATTTTTCAGTGAAATTGATCTGACATGTCTGACAACTTTTGGGATCTAATTTGTGTTTTGTTTGATTTCTCTGTTTTTGTTTTGTTTTTTTTATGTTATGTTCATATACAATCTTCTCATGTTTTGGCTTGCATTTACTAACCCCCACATTGCGATTGTAACCTTATTCAACGTTTCATTATTTTCTCTAAGTGTTTTCAGTATAATTTTCATTGGTAGTATTTTTTTGTAAAATACGGTACTGCCGCCGGGGTGGAAGCTGACTTGGTGACCTCATAAGGTCTTTCGCTTCCTTCCTCTCTCACTTCTATGTAATGTACCAATGTATTTGTCGTGATAATTTGAGAAAAAAATAAACCAGTGATTGATTGATTGTACAATAACATGGTTTACTTCCTTTGTTCACTGTCCAGCCAAAAAACTGCTTATCAGTTACTCGGTTCTGGGACATTTACCACCTGGAGTCCTGGACATCATTTTACCAATTACGGTACCGTACCACTCTCATCTTTCCCACCTGGACTCCTAACCTATCCCTAACACCGAAAATGTACAGGTGGTAAATGTCCAGTAAAGAATTATCCATCCATTAACAAATTTATTTTTGTGTTTAGTTCAGTTTTCCTTGATGCGCTAACTTAACACTATAGGCTAGGCTATCTCTTTTTCTCTTTGTCAGTAACGTCTTCACAATCATCTGAGACTGATGAAAAACTTCAGGATAGGCCTATTAAATTCATGATACTGACTCAGTCTGACTGTGTACACTATGTTGTATGATGATTGATGATGTACACGTACAGTACAGATGAGGGAGCTGGTATACAAGTTCCCCCCCCTTGGTAACTCATGACAAAGACAGGACTCAACCAAACATATAGGGTGAAACTACTTTACCTTTGCTTTACTGTTCACTTCAATCCACATGTTTTGGTCAATTCCTCTTTGTCATGAGTTGCCAAGGGGGGGGGGGACTTGTAGGCCTATACCAGCTCCCAGATGAGTATGTACAGCCTAGCTAGCTCTATTATTATGACACCATAATAGGTTAGCACAGGGCCTAGGCTATAACTAACTCTTCTAAACCAGAAGGATACCACTAACCTAAAGCTTATCATACCTAACTGTAGGTCGAAGCTCAGTAAACTTTGTCATTGCTACTCAAGTTCAACTGTAAGAAAATGGCGAGAATAGAAATCAAGAGACAGAAAGGCGAGAATGGGAAAGAGAGTGAGAGGGGGTTCCGGATGGCGAGTGACGACGGAAACCAGCTGATCATCGTTATTCCAGCCGTTTTTAGAACTTTTGAAAGGAAATATTAACACATTTACGGCCGGTGTCCTTTTAAAAGGACATCGTTTTGAATGCATCAGTATTGCATCATCTTATTTTGATTGAATCATTTTGGACTTGCTAGTAGTCGTTTAGGGTCTGTTTTGGAAGGTGTTGATAAATATTTGCGAACAACGTACTTTTTTTGAATTTTGTGAAAGTTTGAAAATTGTTGAAAAATGAGAAGCGCCGGAGAAGCGCCGCCAAAAAATTTTAGCATCTTGATTTGATATGGCTTTACATTGTGGACTGTGTGATAGCCAGATGCTTTTAAAACTTCCAGCCCAATTGCCAGACATAAAAAACAAAAACTAGCCTTTAAGTAGCCCAATCTTTACACACAATAATACAATTCTAAACGTAGCCTAATTTATAAAATAAAGTCAGTCTTTTTTTTTTTCAAGTCAAGTCAAATTAATTTATTTTGTTTCAATAGCGCCACATATAAACAAACAAGCAGAGCAAAAAATAATTTTAAGTTTTCGAAACCTAGCGGTTGGGTTTTTTAAAAAGAAAGAAGGGGAAGGGCGGGACCTACGAGCCGATTTTTACAAAATCTCATATATTTTTTATTTTGTGTCTAAGATTCGTCTCAAAGTTTACGTATATCTTCCTACCTACAGTCTCTATACTTTCATGGATTTTAAGCATGTTCCGGTGGAAGCGGAAGTCCATAGAGCGAAAAATGTAACGTCCTCCAAAGTGGTTCATAGGACCCGCAAGTGAGGGTCCTATGACCGTATGTGGAGGGTCCTCTAAGCCGCTTGAAAAAAACATGCAGTATTTTTGATTTTCCATTTATTTAATAGTTTTATGTTGTGCTGTTGTCTTGCTGCTACAAGAAATGTCAAATGGGAAACACTGAATGTATGCACAGGTAAGCGTCCATGGCTGTCCATGTCCTGCCTCCGAAGAGATAGGACCGGACACCCATGGAAGCAAACCAGAATAGTAAAAAAATTGTATGTAGCCTAACGGTGTACGCGCGTGGTTGTGCGAGACAGAATGTTCTAAAGTCATACTATTAGTTCGAGTATTTCGATGAGGGAGGACGAGACGACAGCAGTTGATTTGGAAGTTCGGTGATGTATATGATGAGCACGACAGCAGGTGATAAGCAGTTCAGTTAGTAGTCCATTGATGGATGACGAGCACGACAGCTGTTGAGTTGTGAGTCAGTCGACATGGGACGAATATGACAGGAAAGAGGCCAGCTTGTATAGTTGCAAGCTGTGTGACATGCAGCCATTGCATGTCGAAAGTGGCGCAAAATAGCGGCACTGGTTGGGTTGACGGCGCGGTGTGCTTCTGACGCAGAAAAGGCTTGAATGATGAACGATGCAGCAATTGCACGTCGAAGGTGTGTCGCAGGGAGTAGCGACAGATATGGGGTTAACCATATTGGTTGCGTCGGTGGCTGTGGATAGCCGTATTGAGGGTCATCTCCGTGGAGGCATCTCGTGGTTGAGGCATATGATGAGGGACTGTTCAACTCAGTGCAAGTCGTGAAGAACATGGGGTGCTGTGGTGCCATGTTGAAGTGGTCTCATCAGTGAGCTTGTCGTGTCATCATCGTGGTGTTGTATTGAAGTTCCTTGAAGTCTCGCATCAACCTCTCGCAGCAACCGTGTTGATAGGCAGGTCTGAAACGAAATTGATACAAAGTAGCGACCGCTAGAAAGTTACACATAAGCAGTTCAGACACATTAAAAAAAGCGATACATGCGGGGATACAAGTAGTTGCAATATGGCAGTGCCATGGGCGGCAGACGCCGGCGGATGATAGGTAGGAAACGAGACAAGAAACTATGAGAGTCGCAGTAAGGTACTGAGTAGGCTCAGCACTCATCAAAAAAAACAAACACGAGCATAAAAAGTTGTTGTAACGTCACATGACTGTAGAATGGAGAAATGGATGCAGTTTTGACGTCTTGTCCAGGACGTAAGCTACAGAATGGATGCAGTTTTGACGTCTTGCTCAGGACGGTAAGCTACAGAATGGATGCAGTTTTGACGTCTTGTCCAGGACGTAAGCTACAGAATGGATGCAGTTTTGACGTCTTGCTCAGGACGGTAAATTGCTGTAGAATAAATTGGTTGAGTGGAGGTTAGTCTGTAAACCTGGAAGGTTGTAGCCTACGATGATGCGTCCACTACGAGTCGCTTTGGGCTGAAAGTGAATGAATGAAGGTTCGCGCACGATGGATACTGATTGGGGGAAAGGTAATTGAGACAAGGTAGAACAGTTGTCTTTAATATTAGATACGGACGGTGGACGAGGTGTGTTTGTAGGTGAAAGGGTGACGTCAGGTGGTGCAAGCGGGTAGAATGGTTTAAGTCTATCTATGGAAACGTTGGAAATGCGCGAACCGAGGTCTAAAGTGAAAAATTTGTCAGAACGTGATTGAACACGAAAAGGCCCTTGATACGGACGCTGAAGTGGAGATCTAACTGCGTCGTCGCGAATGAAGACATGGGAGCATGAGAATAAGGCATCGTCAATGTGAGTTTGGCGGTTGCGCGTTACGCGGGTAGGGGCATAACGCAACGCGGCCATAAACTTGATGAAGTCATTGACGAGTGGAGTGTGAGATGAAGGTGTGTCATCGGAAGGAGTAAAAAAATGACCGGGCAGACGGAGTTGAGTGCCAAGGGTCAATTCTGCGGCAGAACAGTCGATTTGTTCCTTCAAAGCAGAGCGCAAACCTAATAAAACCCATGGAAGGTTGGAGACCCAGTCTGCAGAGGTAGTTTGTGCTTTTAAAGCCCATTTAATCACGCGGTTATATTCTTCAACAGCGCCCTGGCATTGATGATGGTAGCTAGTGGAATGTGAGAGCTTAGATCCAAGAAATTGGGCAATATCTTTCCATAGAGTGGAAGTGAATTGAGCGCCCCGGTCAGTGGTAATTCGGGAAGGCACGCCGAATCGGCTGACCCAGTGCATGAGAAAAGCGTCTGCGCATGATTTTGCAGTTATATCACGTAAAAGAATGGCCTCGACCCAACGAGTGAACCGATCCACAATGGTGAGAATGTAGGAGAAGCCCTGGGAAGATGGCAGCGGGCCAATGAGATCCAGGTGAATGTGAGCGAAACGACCAGCTGGCGGTTGAAACTGCTGTAAGGGTGAGATATTGTGACGAAAGATTTTAGTTAGCTGACAGTGTAAGCAGGTGCGGCACCAGTCGCGAACATCTATTTTAAGCTTAGGCCAAAAAAAACGGTCAGATAGTAAACGCTGTGTTTGTTTGATGCCTGGATGAGCCAGAGAGTGGATAATGTCGAATACCTGTCTGCGCATGAGCGGAGGAACATAAGGGCGAAAACGGCCGGTAGATGTCTCGCCTAACAAGGAGAGGCCATTCGGGGCAGGTCGAGTGGTCAGATTCAGCGATGAATTGTCATGGAGAGGCGGAAGCGTAGTGTCTTGATTCTGTAGGATAGCCATACGATTATAATCAAGGGACGGAACGTCCTCAAAAATAGCGGCTATAGGAGGGCGGGAGAGACAATCAGCAGTTACGTTGTCTTCACCGGCGAGATGCTGAAGATTCTTAGTGAATTGAGCTATGTAAGACATGTGGCGAATCTGTCGCGGCGAATGTGATGCGGTAGGACGGTGGAGAGCGCTAATTAGCGGCTTGTGGTCCGTGAGAACGGTGAAGGTACGACCTTCTAAAAAAATAGCGAAAATGTTGTATGCCGAGGTAAACGGCTAAAAGTTCACGGTCGAACGTTGAGTAATTGCGTTGTGCAGTAGTTAGACATTTTGAGAAGAACGCTATGGGCCGGGATTGGCCGTGTACGGTTTGTTGCAGTACGCAACCTATGTGAGTGGCGGATGCATCTACCGCAAGAAAAGTGGGAGCTTCGTGCGCGGGAAATGCGAGAAGACACTCCTTGGATAAGGATGATTTAGCTTGAACAAACGCTGCTTCGGCTTCAGGAGTCCACGTGAGACGTTTGCGACTGGCTTTGTTGTGTGTGAGCAAAGCATGCAGCGGTCGCAGAGTGTCAGCACAGTTGGGAATGAATTTGGAATAAAAAGCGATCATACCTACAAAACTGCGTAGTTGTTTTATCGTAATTGGTTGAGGAAACGATTGAATTGCGTCTACCTTTTCAGGATTGGGTTGAATACCTTGCGATGAGAGAAAGTGACCTAAAAAGGTGATTTGGGGTACTGCAAATGTGCATTTGTTCTTGTTAAGGGTTAGGCCAAAGTTGGCAAGTCGTGAAAAGACTTCTTGCAGGTGAAATAAATGCTCTTCCTGGGATTTTGAAAAAATGAGTATATCGTCAATGTAGCAAAAAATGAAGGGTAAGTCGCGTAAAACTTCATCCATGAGGCGCTGAAAGGTTTGACTAGAGTTCGATAGGCCCATGGGCATGAAACGGAATTGAATGGAGCCAAGCGGCGAGATGGCAGCAGTTTTGGGAATGTCTTCAGGTGCTACAGGAATTTGATGAAAGCTCTTGAGTAAGTCTAAACTAGAAAACACGTTGCAGCCATTAATGCGGTTAGCAAAATCGTGAAGGAAGGGAAGTGAGTAGCGGTCCGGTTGAGTTTGGAGGTTAAGTTTGCAATAATCAACCGTGATGCGATGGGACATTCCGTCCTTTTTTTTAACCATGTGTATGGGTGAAGCGTAAGGCGAATTAGAATACTCAATTACACCCAGATCAAAAAGAGTATTCAGTTCCTTGGACAATGTGTCGAGCATTTCTGGGGACATGCGCCGTTTGGGTGAGCGGACTGGTGGCCCTGAGGTGATAATGTAATGTTGTACGTGGTGAGAAATAGATTTAATGAAGGACGATTGATCAAAAACGTCAGCGAATGAGTCGAGGAGAGAATCAATGGAAGATGGCGCAGGAAGTGTACTAGAGATGTTATGAGAGGCAGGTTTATGTAGTGACGCCGTAGAACTGTGATTAGTATCGCGACTTGCATGAATGGGCTTTGCTGAAGGCAATTTACTGGGACACATATTAACATTAGTGGAAGAGCGAGCGTCGTTTGAACATGTAGGATGCTTATCAGGTGGTAGAATTAATTTACGCTTGGGGATGTCAAGTGAAATTTTGAAATGTTCAAGAAAATCCATTCCTAGAATGGGATGAAGAACATCCGCGATGAGGAAACGCCATGAAAATGATTTGTCGAACCCTAGAGAGAGATGCAGTTTAGTGTAGCCAAAGGTGGGGACTTTGGTATTGTTGATAGCATATAGATGGGATGTACTACGTTGAGAAGGTGCATGTTGCACGGGAAAAATGGAATAAGGACTACCTGTGTCGATAAGCCATTTAAGCTGAGTAATAGAATCGTAAATGTAAAAAGGTTGAGGCGATGAAGGATATAACTGTGTGGATAGCCCCGCTGTAAGTCCTATTGACGAGGCAGCGGGGCGGCGCCGTTTTTTGGTGGACCGGAGAATGCGCAAGGAGGGGAGCAGTTGCGTGCCTGGTGTCCAAACCTGTGATGGTAATAACAGATAGGTGGGGGGGTGAAGTGTGTGCTGTTATCGGTGCGACGATGAGGGTTGAAGGGCGGCATGGCCTGAGGATAAGAACGTGGGCGCGAGGGAATTTTGTGGACCATGACTTCGCGTTGGAAGAGGTGCAGATTGCTGATTGGGCAGCGACATGAAGGTTTCGAGAGAATGCGTAAGTGAAGAGATTTTTTGTTCCAAGAGCTGATTGATTAGAGACTGAGAAGAATGATCGTGGGATGTGAGAGGGTCATGTTGTGAAGTGGAGGCGTCTAAAATGTTGTTGGCCTGAAGGGCCAGGGCGTCAAGATCTAGATGCGTGGAGGCAGCTAAAATGGGTCGTATTTGTGACGGCATGCGCTCCAGGAATAAATTTTTTAGAATGGCATTAGCCGTGGGATTGTGAGCATTGTCATGGCCCAGCAGCTTACGCATCTCATTTAGGAGGACGGTAGGTCTTTTATCACCTAGAGTGCATTTGTGGAAGAGGGTGGATAGACGCGCGGAAAAGCTCTGCTGATTGGCTGAGATGAGAGCCTGTTTGAGTGTAGAATAAGGCTGATGGGTGTGTTGACCGGTGAGGACGGCGTGGTCAACATCACGCAATTGAGCATAGGACAAAGTATTTAGAACAAGATCGAACTGGATCTGTTCATTGTTGAGGTTGTGCGACCTAAATAGAGATTCGCACATGCTGAACCAGAGGGGCACATTCTCCGTCCAGAATTCAGGAAGTTTAATATTGACAGGGGAATAGTAGGTAGGCGTAGAAGTGGAGCCTATTGTAGTGATATCGTGTGGCGCAGTTGCGGAGGAGCTCATGGGTGTGGTGAAGGTTGCGTCTGCGTGGGACGTCATAATGGGGGTGGTGGAGGCTGTACTATCTAAAGTGTAAAAGGAATTGTTGGAATGCATTGGTATTTGAGAGTTTGAAAAAAGATTGGTGGAATGTGTGGCCGCAGCGCAAGCGGGAGTGGAATGTTGAGTTACCGGTATGTCAGTAAGAACTGAAACGAATCGAGGCATAGTGGGGAGATTAGTAAAAAGTATGGCTGGCAACTGCCTGTAGGGTACAGTGGGTAATGGTTGATTACAAAAAGTGTGAAAAAAAAATGTTTATGCAGTGGTTTCTATAGCAACAGTAAAGATAAGGTACCGTAGAAAAAAAAATGGAAGTTATAAACGATGCATAAAGACTACCGTAGATAATTACATAAGGTTAAAAATTTTAGCATGCAGTGGTTTGTATGGCAACCACAAGGTTAAGGTACCGTAGAAATAGAAGTTAAAAACTATGCATGTAGACTACAGGAGATAATTTCAGAAAATTAAAAAAATTTTAGCATGCAGTAGTTTCTATGGCAACCACAAGGTTAAGGTACCGTAGAAATAGAAGTTAGAAACTATGCATGTAGACTAAAGTAGGAGATAATTTCAGAAAGTTAAAAAAATTTTATGCGGTGGTTTGTATGGCAACCACAAGGATAAGGTATCTAGGAATAGAAGTTAGAAACTATGCATGTAGACTACAGTTAGAGATAATTTCAGAAAGTTAAAAAAAATATTTGAAAAAAAACGTGGTACATTACCAGGTGGCGTGGATGTCGTTGTTGCAGGTCGTGAGTTCTGAAGATGTACTCGGGGTCACCATTGTAACAGAAGTGGCTAAACTAATATTCTGTATATGTAGACAAAGCACTACTGTTGCTTCTCAAAAGGGTTTCTTTATTGATTACCCAGCATACAAGTTGATGTCATCAGATAGCCGAGACAAGAACAGGTCACGCCAAGTTGTGTCAATTTGAAAAGAACGAATATTGCCATGCTAGCGTGTTTTATCACCAAATATTCAAACGCGGGTTGCCAGGCGCAAAGCTAATTAAATAATAATTGAAACTTGAAAGGGCTAAACAGTAGAATTATGATAACTGCACTGCAGATATGGCTGATGACGAATACGAGACAGCAGTCGGTACACACTCATCGGAAAATCTCTCTGATTGATCTCCCTGGTCTCACAGATGATCTTACTATCAGCACAAAATAGTCCGTGCAACAAGTTTAATTCGCAATTCCCAAATTGGACAAACATGACTGTACTTCATCACCACAAACTTGTTTATTCAAAATTGTACACAGAGAAATCAACAGGTATCAATTAATTTCTTTGGATGGTGTTGTTGACCCAGAGCAAGGTGGTTTGCAGGTCGCTCCAACAGGGAGGTTTACAGGTCACGCACCACGTGACCGATAATAATTTTTTTGCTCCCAGCCTAAAACCTGAACTTTTAGTCTCACTCAACATTGCTAAAAACAATACTAATTTATCGTACATTAACCACTTATCACTGAAAGCCAAGACATCACTCAAGTTAAAAAACTAGAAAACATGTTGTACGACCTCAAAAATTTACAAAATTATGTCAAAATCAGCAATGAGGTCTCCTGTCCACAAATCAGCTCAAAAAATGACGTTACTTCCTAGGAAAACCTAACAAAGCGTGTCAAAGCCAACAATATCCACATTCGGCACTAAATAGTTGTATAAAAAAAAAATTACGGTGGGTGGTTCGCAGGTCACCCCTGTTCACAGGTCCCGCTCTTCCCCTAGGTTTTTTCTCAACCCTGCTTTTGCTACTATGCCCCCTGGACAAGAGAATAACCAACTTTTATGATTTATTTTAGGATGCTTTTAACAAAACATTTTTTGCACGTAAAGCAATTAAATCACCAGTTTGGGCTTATAGCCTAATTTGCGTGCAATGCATTCAATTACCTTTCCGGCTCTTTTTCTATATTACGTGCCTCCCAGGACTAAAGAATAACAACTTTTATGTTTAAATTTAGTCGTTTTAGGATGGTTCCAAACATTTCTGCACGTAAACTATAAAATCACAATTTCGGGCCTCCAACAATCACAGTCCTGGGCCCTCAAGGGTACGTCGCACCCTCCGTACCCCCTCTTGTAGGCCTTGCCTGCAACCCTATGCGTTACGTAGTGACACGGAAAACACACACCAACGCGACCAAAGGCCATAAAAGATAGAAAACTTTCTCGTTGAAAGGTTTGGAAATGTTGGATGCTGAAAAGTTTAGGTGTTCATCAGGAGAAGGTAATGAGCTCTTCTGAAAGGAGTTGCAGCATTCATCTGGTGTATACAAAAATAAAAGCAGAAACATGCAAGTTGTTTTATTACTTTACTGACGATTAAGATGTTTCGAGCACTTGTTAAAATTGATATTGATATTGGCACTTGATATTTCCAAACTAAAAGACAATCTCGCCCAGGGCCGGATTTAGCTGATGGGGGGCCCGGGGCACTTTTAGATCGGGGGGCCCCCCGCGCAAAAAAATTTTTCGTGCCTTCGGCGCGAAAATCCACCTCTACGTCTACAGTAGCATTTATCCAGCACTGCACTGCACAACATTTTGCAGAAACTTCAAAGGCTGAAAAAAAATAATAATAACATAAAATTACATTTTTTCCACATAGGGGGCCCTTCAAAAGTCGGGGGGCCGAGGCACCTGCACCCTCTGCCCCCTCCCTAAATCCGGGCCTCATCTCGCCCAATATCACTCACCTAAACAATTTGTTTTGATCCAGTAAGATCACAAAACCAATGACTGCTCGATTCAAGTCCTGAAAGTTTGCAGAGGCACCCTTGCAGTTCCAATGGTGGTGGAAATTAGTGTGCAATGATATTTGCACAAGAAGAAACACTTCAAACAATGTAAATTTTTTAAATGGTTTGTAAATGTTGCCTTTACTTGATTTTTACTGAACACTCAAACTTGTGAGCAATTTTGTCGCTGTTCAACATTTACTATTTGTGCAACTCATCGTGAAATTCATGCCAAATATGTTGCTGAATTTTAGAAAAATGGTAATGCCCCGACCCGGGATTGAACCAGGGACCTTCAGATCTTCAGTCTGACGCTCTCCCAACTGAGCTATCGAGGCAGGACTGGCCAGTACGGGGATCGAACTCGCGACATTCGCGTTATTAGCACGACGCTCTAACCAACTGAGCTAACCGGCCACATTGAAAGTGCATCATTTAACTTTACCATTCCACAAGCAATAATGTGCAAACAAAGTCTGCGCTTTAATTTGCAAAGGCGCCTGTTCTAGCAAATATAGAGACGAAAAGGATTAACCCATGGATTAACAAGGAAAAGAATTAACTTAAATTCATGTCGTCGCCATATTTGCTAGAACCAGGCCCGTAGCCAGACATTTTCAAGGGTGGGTTCCCAAATCCAAAAAATATGGACCGTTTGAAAACACTTTCTTCTTGGCGTGTCTACAAGCAAGCAATCAATAGCCTACATAAGAAGCGGCAGTACATATGTATATATATTATATATGTACCAACATGGCCTCCTAAAGATACGGCCTGATTTGTCACATTTTGCAGAAATTTCCAGGTTTTTTTAACTTTGGGCGAACGTTTAAATAAATTTTTTCTAAAAATTAGATTTTTACGCTTCCTTTACTCTTTTCCCCAGATGACACAATAGGTTTTAACATCCTCACATGTTGAAAAACAAAGAAAATTTGATTTCGAAGATTTTAGTCAGACTGTTAATTTTTCAATAACAGTCTAATTTTGCGTTTTTCAACTTACTTTTTCTCATTTGCTACTGCTTCTCCAAGGTAACAAAAAAGTTTTATTTCATTAGGAAACCGCAAAAAGTAAAACCATCTCAAAAAATGTCAGTCAATCACTAACTTAGCAGTAGCTGTAATCAAAATCTGCAAAATGTGACAAATCAAGTCGCATCTCCAGGTGGCCATGGTACCAACAAACAAAACAAACTTCAAATTGTCAATTATAAAAAAATGAAATAAATAAATAGACGGGTACAAACAATTTTCACATTAACAATGGCACATCTACAGTGGAACCGACAGGGGCTCCAGAAGCGGGGGGGGGGGGGGGGGGCAGATGCCTTTTTAAGGTCATGTAAGCTACTGCCCAATTTGCAATATAACAATTTACGCCGCTGGTGGTCCACCTGAAATGTTTAGTGGTCCAAAGAGAATTTTATTGGTTCACATAATGGACATCAATTGCAATGGTCTATGGAATTTTTTTCTTAAAAAAAAATGGTCCATGGGACAAATAGGCTACATGTAAGCTTCAGCGAATTTCACTGAAATTCAGCATAAAGTATCTCCCACACTATCTACTAAACCAATAAACGTCCACAATTCCGTTGCCTGTTCTCCCATCAACTATCTTTTCTCACGAGAACTGTGTTCATATTTATAAGATTTTATCAATAAAATTATCCAGAAAGTAGAATGCAAGATAGATTAACTATTACGTAAACTCTGCAACCGAGAAAATACGAGTTTTTACGTGACTTTACTATTGTAGCCTACAATCAATCATTTTCATTTTCGTTATTAACGCGTCAGGGACGAAAATGTTTTCAATCTTCCATTTATCTTCCAGAAACCTCTTATTTAGAACTATCTCGAAGGTTTCAGCTGATCCTGTGATCGTATGTACACTACTTCTTCTCCAAAATGTGGACCTTTTCGGCTCAAGGGGGGGTTCCCGGGAACTCTGAGAACCCCCTCCCTGGCTACGGGCCTGTAGAACAGGCTAAACATATTTGTGGGAGCAGACGTTCTTAGTTATGAACGCAAGAACTGCTTGAGCTCAAAACTAAGCGATAGTTCTTCAGACAGTTGTGGGTAGGCCTATGATTTATGCATAGCACACCACAACTTGAGATATTGGCAATTCATGAAAAACGTCACATGCAGAAGAATCACTTTGAAAATCATAAAATTGGTCTTGTAATTCATCTCGAATATCAGCAACATCCAGAGCAGTAGAGAACGGATTTCGTACAAATGCGGCATCTCTTTCACTGAGCTCACAGAAATATCCCAGCAAACATCGTACTTCGGCCCAACGTAGTGTGACAGTTGGTAAAATAATGCTCCTCCGTTGGCACTACGTTGTGGCCGAAGTTGACCCAACGTATCTTGCACCATTCGTCGCAGTTGGGACAACTTCTTTAAAATATTTGGGCCAACGTTATCCCAACTCTGCACCCAACGTAGTTAATCGTTGGTACCCTACGATGGCCCAACGTATTTTGCACCATTCGTCGCAGTTGGGACAACTTCTTTAAAATATTTGGGCCAACGTTATCCCAACTCTACACCCAACGTAGTTAATCGTTGGTACCCTACGATGGCCCAACGTATTTTGCACCATTCGTCGCAGTTGAGCCGACTTATTTTAAAATCTTTGGGCCTACGTAATCCCAACTCTACTGCCAACGTAGTTCATCGTTGGTACCTACGCTGGCCAAACGCACTTTGCACCTTTCGTCGCAGTTGGCCATACATATTTTGCACTAATCGTTGTAGTTGAGCAACGTTGGTTAAACTTAACCTGCAATTTAAAGTTGACACTGTCCTGATGATCCTTATGCCAATACGATGATCATCTTCTTATACTGAGCAAATTTAAGTCAATGACGTAAACAAACTTAAAGTTGTTGAAAAATACATTTATTCGAATGGTAAAATGCACCACCCATGCACAATTCACAGCTACGACAAGACATGTACAAAAGTCTAAAAACACAGTGGACTGAGGTACTTCATGCCTCATCAGAAGACTGCGCCTGGATGTAACAACGTGATCTGTGGCGGCCTCAAACGCAAGTACCTATAAAACAATATGCAACATATGTAAAGAAAATATACTGTACAGTGCAAATTAGATCGTGTTTACAGCACCGCTAAAGAACAGACTCTAATTGCTACATATCTCATGGATATGTGTATGCAACACCCGGTTATTTTACAATAACAAGCATTTTTTTAATACATCCTAACATTCCTCAGTATGTTTTAATTCTGTAATTCGTAGCCTATACGATGGGGTGGGGAATGGGTATACTGTTATGTTTTATTAACCTCTAACATTAATGCACATTCGTTAATCGTGTTAATGTAGTTTGCCTTCTCTAACCAGTGCAAATTATTATTGTTATCGTTTGATAGATCTTCGAAGTCAAGTCTTAAAATGTGTGCACATTTCTTGAAGTTCTGCTCCAGTAATAAACTAATCGCTGGTTTACTAAATAAAAATGCTTTTATTGCCCTTATTGAGAGAATAGTAACGATTTGTCAGTGACGGAGAGAACAAATGAACATACCCGCAGTACTTTTTTAGCAAGACGTTTAAGCCGGCCCCCATCGCGGTCTTCCCACGTCAGTTTGTGGTCGAGTTCTTGTAGAGTGCATGATTTCGTATTGCTCTGGACAACATCTATAAGTAAAGCAGTTTTGTAAACAAATAATGTTACATCGATTTTTATTTTGACACAATCATCTACAGCAGTGGCCAGCGGCTCTTAACCTGTGTGTAATTACTCAATCTGGGGAGGTTTGAGGTCTTCCAGAGGGCAATGAGCAGGACAGTGCAAATTATTACCAATTTTTAATCAAACTTAAATCATTGTTGGGTTTGGCTATTCTATTCAATTGATTGCCAAAGACTAATAAAATTGGTACGAATGGAATTAATTTTATGCTGCTGTTTGGAAGTCTTCACGAGAAGATGCAGAACAGTGTGTTCTTGTCGAAGGTTGCTTATTTGTGCGACTTTTTCTCTGACATAAACGCCTTGAACTGCTTGCAGGGCAAATGGACAAGGTTATGGGATTTAATAGACAAATAATAGATTTAAAATGCCCATTGCCCACCATGCTTAAGTGGGGTAACGGGTCAGAAAAGGTTAAGAACGTTGCTCTACAGTCTGTTTCACGTGCGTGGCACGAACATCAGGAGAGCTGTAATGAAAATAAAAGCGAGGACATCACCATAAACATAGCCGCCGAACCCGGGAAGGTCGGCCTTCCGGAGCTTTTCGCAGAGAAGGCCACCCTTCCCTGCGAAATCGGCCAGATCAATTTTCTAATCTCATCTTTTTTATTGCACACGAGTAAACAGCAGGTGTTTTTCAACTGGATCTAGACTGAGGCATTAATCAGGGATAGTAAACAGCAAATTGACAAAAAGGATTACGAAAAAGGTAAACTTCAGATGCTGTAAAAATTATATCCAAGGTTGTTATTTCATTGAAAATTAATCATGAACAGTAAGTATTCTTTCTGGAGACGATATCATACCAACAAAAGGTGAATACAAAACTTAAACAAACTACTTACCTTAACCATGTTCTTTAAGTTTTGCATGGAATCAAAAGAAAACTTTTTCTCTCCACTTAATTTATTTTTCCCCTTCCCTGTCCGCGAGACGTAACTTGCGACTTCGTTTAACAGCACCTGAGGCATCAATCGATTAACCGTGTCGTATAGGCTTCTTCCTCCTATACGACACAGTGTTTGAACTGCAATAGAACAGATGGATGTTGAAATGCATAAGCCGAGATTGTTAAAACAGCCCCATCAAACAGTCGCGGTGCGTACCAGGCTACCAGCGTACAATAGCATGAATTTTTTTGTATATTGGTGTGTACCATGTGATTATGTGTGATGAATTGTGCAATAAGCCTGTTGAGACAGACATTAAATGGTTTAGAATTTATTCATTCAAGTTTAAACTCATTTTAGGCTAAATAGAAAAACTAACTCCCCACACATACAACTCATGTATTACCAAAAATGTGGGTAACTTTAGATAGGTAATGCGCAGTAAGAACTAAGAACATATCGTGTTCACTAACCACAATCTGATAGGTCTCCTCATTCTCCAGCATGCTGTTTACGGTTTTTAATTCCGCTATGGTTGTAGCAGGAAGAGTGACGTTCATTTGACGTTGCTCTGTCAGAATTGTTTGAAGATAAGTAAACACTTTTCCTTCTGTAAGCAAACGTAAATCCTGGTACAGTGAGCATCTGTATACTTAATATCTACTAGTAGTTGGGCTTAGATTTGTGCTTGTAACCCAATATTGATAACCTTAACCACAATGTCTGGTTGGCTAAAGCTTGCTTTCCAATAAAAAGCACTGTTCTTACTTTTGCAATACAACCGCTGTGAGGACAATCATGGGTTCCACTCCGATACCAAGTTTGGTCAGTTACTCGGGAGATGACAATAGGAGGGGAGACTAGATCCGGGTGAGAATCTTTTTCAAGGTGCCACACATGACGATTAGGATATATATTTAAAATGGACAAAAACACTTTAAAGTTTTCAGAAAAGAGGACAGAAAAACTAGCGACAATCAACAAACAAGGAAGAAATTTTTACAGAAGCAGATAATTCTTTATATCCGATTTATCCGGGTCAGCCGTTTTCTTCAGGACTGCAGACTGTGGGGGGAAAAGCACTTTGTTTTTTAGGAGGGCAATGAAACAATGCAACAACGTAATCTGTACTAAGTGTACTAATCTGATTATGGTCTAACTTGTGTCGTATCGTAAAACCCTATAGGAAGTATTACAACAGTTAATCGCTGTTTCATGTTAACAATTATGTCAAACATTAGATAGACATACCTGTGTTTTCTCTTTTCGTGCAAAACACCTTTGGATGAAGATTGTGATTCATTGTCATCTGTTGATGACAATTCAACATCACTTCGTAATGTGTATTCTTTACACCATCTTTCAGCCCTTCGCAAGTCATCTAATATGTATATATATATCAAAATATATGTTAAAGCTTTCATAGATAAAACTAAGTCTCATTATAAGTACTAAGTTCAGGTGTCGTGAGTGGTCAGTAAAGCCCATCGCCGCATGCTTTGTATCCGGGCCGCACAGCTACTCGAGTAAGATTACTGCATCAGTAGCGAGTCACTGGCAGCACAATGTGTGAAACTTACCCTTACTTCATTCTAACACAACACAGCTAGCAAGAATGAAGTACCAATTTATCATCTTGGTGTGACTCAGTCCGAACTTGAACCCGATACCTACAAACAGAGGGTGCACATGCTAACCACTAGGCCAGACAATCGGTATAAAAATGCAGATAATTCAACTGAAGAGCAGTGGACACTGGAGAATGTGCAAAATAATGGTAAATCAAGCATTTTAACACAATTTGCTATTTTATAAAAAGCATCAGAACATAGAGTTCGAAAATTAAACTTCAGTCATATAACATGTACCGGTAATATATTGAGATGTAGCCCACCTGTTTCATAAAGAATAGTTACACTGTATTCTGCTCAATCACTTTTAAGGGTGGCCATTGATTCCAACAAACCTTTGTAGCGCAATTTCGATGCACAAGGTGGCCATTTTGACAAATGTTTTTTATGGTTTGACCAAAGTGAACATATTACTTCCACAGGCATGTTCCGCTCTTTACAAAATTGCACAACTTGGTACCGGTACATTGCATTAGTAATTATATAACTAACACCTACAGAAAGTTCTGATATAAACTGAAACACAATATGATGTAAAGAAGTGGTTGTCAAAAGCCGGTCCGCAGAAGATCTTACTTTCTGCAAAGCTTATTTTAATATGGAGTCATTAGCATATTGTCAAATTGTGATCGTACTGTGAAACATGCACAGCTGTAAAACTGACATGTCTCAATGTAAAATTGTTTGATAATATAAGTGAACTTTTTGATGACCTAATTCTGTGCTGTTAATGATATTTTTGTGACAAATTGTGCGTAGTTTTCAAAAAATTTTGCAACACAGAAATACATAACCAAATGGGGAATTTTGTCCTTGATTTTGAAAAATTTCAAAGTCGTTGGTGACGAAAATCTAGAATTAGATAAATTTGAAGTTCCAGGATAGTCAAAGCCTGCAATAGAAATTTGCCAGAACCGGAGTTTGAGAAAGCAAAGATCTAAGTCATATATTTTTATTTGAGGAAAAAACTTGATGTTGTCCAGTGTAATAATTGTATGCACTGGCAAGCAAACACAGTGCAAACACACGCCATGTAGCTGACAACTGTTGAACTTCAAATATCACTACTTTTTGTTAAAATATATGCTCTTAAGATCTAAATCAAATATAAGCACTTTTTGTAGTATTAATAGTTTACCCTGAAGAATATATCTGAGTCAACTAAAACAAACCTTACCTGAGTTTCATTATGTGCGCTACTTGCGTTTTCCTGCACTAAGCTGCCAGCTATGAAGCTAATGCAATGTGCAAAACTGCAAATGTCAGCCAATACAAATGTCGTCACGCCGTCAGCTTTGAAGCTAATTAATGCAAATGTCCTCCATTGGGGTTTTCGCGCGTTTTTTACTATCGCACGTCACAGACAAAGTAGCTTCTGATTGGCTCGAGACACTAACAATGGCGGACATTTTTTTTAATTTTCTCAATCGAGATGGGACAAGCGCAATCTAGTTGTTATAAGATGTCTATGGTTAAAGTGCTTACCTACGAACACATGGTAAAGGGAACTGTGGTACAATTATTCAGCTCAGTGTTGTCATATTTTGTTTCAAAAATAAAATAAAAAAAACGAAAACAAAAATGAACCGAGCACGCAAAAATTGCGAGATGAAACTACAGCCTTGATTTGCGAATTAGTGTTTTTGTTCAGAATTAGTGATCCTCATAGTGATGCATGATTTAGAAAAACGTTTCAATTTTTTTTTTTTCCATAAAACAATAATGTAAAAAAATTGAGATATTACCGTAGTACATCCGCAAATAATGACGTTGGCCCAACGTTTTGTAAAACTGCACACCAACATTAGCAAGACCGACTTTCTAATTCTAAGTTTTTTTGCATTTTCATTGTCCCATTACAATTGTAAAAGGAATACAATAAAGCAAACTTAAATAATTCTTCGTAGGTATTATCAATCAAAATATTTCCAAAGTTGGCAAAACTACACTACCCTCAGCCAACCCGAACAACCGTCAGCCAACGTTGGGCCAAAGAAAAATGTTTACTGGGATCGTTCTACTTGAACAAACGATGTTAAATTGGCCTTCAACCGAGCTACCCGTTCTCTTTCGTAGCAGTGCAACCAATTAGTCACTTGCTACGACATACTGTATACAAAAGTGATTGATACAAAGATTCTTCATTTATCCGGAAATTTTAGCGATTTCGAAAATCTTTTATGAGTCCTATTTGCGACCCCCATGAAATGACCTTCGCGACCCCCTTGGGGGTCGCGAGTCCCAGGTTGAGAAACGCTGCCCTACACCATTTCAAATACTGTAGTGAGCAAAATGTGTGAGCAGTTGCTTGCTACGTCAGATAACGTAAAACTATCAAATCTTTTTCTTGCTTATGAGGAAGAGTTGCATAGAGTTCTGTGAGCTACAATTGCTGTCTCGATTTGTTGTCATTTGCTTCATTGCAAGAATCAATTACCAGTGCTTAGCCCACCACTAGGAGGTTGATATTAAACATAAAGCTGAAGCAGTTGAGCAGAATATCCGAGACATAATTGAATTACGAAGACTCACACAGGACGTTTCCAATTGTGCTCAACAAGACATGAAACCCGCATAAGAAAATAAAGATTTGTACGATTTCGGCAGAATCCATCCATTGTTCCGCTTGAGTAGCCTACATTGCATTGTTTTGACGTCATGTTGATGAAACAACATCCGCATCCATGACGTCATGTTGATGAAACAACATCCGCATCCATAGGTTTAACTAGATTCCACATATGATTTTAAAACTTTAATTTTTTTATTTTTATGTTGCGATTTTTGAAAACTGTGCTCATTTTACTGAAAGTGGCCTCTGCTAGCAATTCTCTTTTCAATATCAATGTCACTTTTGCCACCAGATGTTATAATGTACCCCAGATATTTAAATTTTCCAACTTGTTTTACTGTAACACCACTGAATGTAAGGTTGCATTTTGAATAAGTTTTCGTTTTGGATGCAGTCATGCAATCTGCTTTTCTTGAATTTAACTCTAAACCCATTGCTTTACTTCCACTTTGATAAGAACTTAATTAACATGATGTTAAAAAAATGCAATTAAGATGTTTCAAGCATTTGATAAAATTGATATTGATATTGACACTTGATATTTTCTAACTAAAAGACAATGTCGCCCAATATCACTCACCTGTGTAAACAATTTGTTTTGATCCAGTAAGATCACAAAACCAATGACTGCTCGATTCAAGTCCTGAAGGTTTGCAGAGGCACCCTTGCAGTTCCAATGGTGGTGGAAATTAGTGCGCAATGATATTTGCACAAGAAGAAACACTTCAAACAATGTAAATTTTTTAAATGGTTTGTAGAAGTTGCCTTTACTTGATTTTTACTGAACACTCAAACTTGTGAGCAATTTTGTCGCTGTTCAACATTTACTATTTGTGCAACTCATCGTGAAATTCATGCCAAATATGTTGCTGAATTTTAGAAAAATGATAATGCCCCGACCCGGGATTGAACCAGGGACCTTCAGATCTTCAGTCTGACGCTCTCCCAACTGAGCTATCGAGGCAGGACTGGCCAGTACGGGGATCGAACTCGCGACATTCGCGTTATTAGCACGACGCTCTAACCAACTGAGCTAACCGGCCACGTTGAAAGTGTATCATTCAACTTTACCATTCCACAAGCAATAATGTGCAAACAAAGTCAGCGCTTTAATTTGCAAAGGCGCCTGTTCTAGCAAATATAGAGACGAAAAGGATTAACCCATGGATTAACAAGGAAACGAATTAACTTTAATTCATGTCGTCGCCATATTTGCTAGAACCAGGCCCGTAGCCAGACATTTTCAAGGGTGGGTTCCCAAATCCAAAAAATATGAACCGTTTGAAAACACTTTCTTCTTGGCGTGTCTACAAGCAAGCAATCAATACATGAGAAGCGGCAGTACATATGTAGGCTATATATATTATATATGTACCAACAAACAAAACAAACTTCAAATTGTCAATTATAAAAAAACGAAATAAATAAATAGACGGGTACAAACAATTTTCACATTAACAATGGCACATCTACAGTGGAACCGACCAGTGCCGGTCTTAGGGTATTTCGGGCCCTGTGCGGAATATGATTTGCGGGCCCCAATGACAATGATCCAACTCAATAGCGTAGCTGGGGAGGCCTATTTTGAAAGGGGAGGGGGTGGTTTGACGTTCGGCGGCGAAGCCTGACACTCAGCGGCGGGGGGTCTGGGGGGCCTCCCCCAGAAAATTTTGAAATATTACTTTGAATTTGGGGCATTCTGAGAGCATGTTCAAAATTTGGGTATGAATATTATCCTACTGTAAAATGGTGCTGTCCGGTGGCATAGCAAAAGAATAAGATCATGCATTCTTGGGCGTTTTTTGGAAATAAAGCTATGTTGAGTCTAGATGCAACCTATTTCGTCCCCTGAAAAATTCGTACCCCGATTTCGTACCCTGAAATCGGCGTTAACAAAATCAAATTTCGTCCCCTGAAAAGATCGAGAGAAATTTGAAATGTTTGCGGCAACTCCGATCAGCAACTTCGGCCATGTTGTTTTTTTTTCTCGATCTTTTCAGGGAACGAAATAGGTTGCACCCATTGAGTCTTTCATGTTGCTAATTCCTTTGTTGAATTCACTTGTTGAATTTTTCCATTGGAAATGACAAAATTACTGCATTTTCTGAGTAAATTGCGGGCCCCCTAATTTGCGGGCCCTGTGCGATCGCACGGTTTGCACACCCCAAAGACCGGCACTGAACCGACAGGGGCTCCAGAAGCGGGGGGGGGGGGGGGCAGATGCCTTTTTAAGGTCATGTAAGCTACTGCCCAATTTGCAATATAACAATTTACGCCGCTGGTGGTCCACCTGAAATGTTTAGTGGTCCAAAGAGAATTTTATTGGTTCACATAATGGACATCAATTGCAATGGTCTATGGAATTTTTTTCTTAAAAAAAAATGGTCCATGGGACAAATAGGCTACATGTAAGCTTCAGCGAATTTCACTGAAATTCAGCATAAAGTATCTCCCACACTATCTACTAAACCAATAAACGTCCACAATTCTGTTGCCTGTTCTCCCATCAACTATCTTTTCTCACGAGAACTGTGTTCATATTTATAAGATTTTATCAATAAAATTATCTAGAAAGTAGAATGCAAGAAAGATTAACTATTACGTAAACTCTGCAACCGAGAAAATACGAGTTTTTACGTGACTTTACTATTGTAGCCTACAATCAATCAATTTCATTTTCGTTATTAACGCGTCAGGGACGAAAATGTTTTCAATCTTCCATTTATCTTCCAGAAACCTCTTATTTAGAACTATCTCGAAGGTTTCAGCTGATCCTGTGATCGTATGTACACTACTTCTTCTCCAAAATGTGGACCTTTTCGGCTCAAGGGGGGGTTCCCGGGAACTCTGAGAACCCCCTCCCTGGCTACGGGCCTGTAGAACAGGCTAAACATATTTGTGGGAGCAGACGTTCTTAGTTATGAACGCAAGAACTGCTTGAGCTCAAAACTAAGCGATAGTTCTTCAGACAGTTGTGGGTAGGCCTATGATTTACGCATAGCACACCACAACTGAGAGATTGGCAATTCATGAAAAACGTCACATGCGGAAGAATCACTTTGAAAATCATAAAATTGGTCTTGTAATTCATCTCGAATATCAGCAACATCCAAAGCAGTAGAGAACGGATTTCGTACAAATGCGGCATCTCTTTCACTGAGCTCACAGAAATATCGTTCTACTTGAACAAACGATGTTAAATTGGCCTTCAACCGAGCTACCCGTTCTCTTTCGTAGCAGTGCAACCAATTAGTCACTTGCTACGACATACTGTATACAAAAGTGATTGATACAAAGATTCTTCATTTATCCGGAAATTTTAGCGATTTCGAAAATCTTTTATGAGTCCTATTTGCGACCCCCATGAAATGACCTTCGCGACCCCCTTGGGGGTCGCGAGTCCCAGGTTGAGAAACGCTGCCCTACACCATTTCAAATACTGTAGTGAGCAAAATGTGTGAGCAGTTGCTTGCTACGTCAGATAACGTAAAACTATCAAATCTTTTTCTTGCTTATGAGGAAGAGTTGCATAGAGTTCTGTGAGCTACAATTGCTGTCTCGATTTGTTGTCATTTGCTTCATTGCAAGAATCAATTACCAGTGCTTAGCCCACCACTAGGAGGTTGATATTAAACATAAAGCTGAAGCAGTTGAGCAGAATATCCGAGACAAAATTGAATTACGAAGACTCACAGAGGACGTTTTCAATTGTGCTCAACAAGACATGAAACCCGCATAAGAAAATAAAGATTTGTACGGTTTCGGCAGAATCCATCCATTGTTCCGCTTGAGTAGCCTACATTGCATTGTTTTGACGTCATGTTGATGAAACAACATCCGCATCCATGACGTCATGTTGATGAAACAACATCCGCATCCATAGGTTTAACTAGATTCCACATATGATTTTAAAACTTTAATTTTTTTATTTTTATGTTGCGATTTTTGAAAACTGTGCTCATTTTACTGAAAGTGGCCTCTGCTAGCAATTCTCTTTTCAATATCAATGTCACTTTTGCCACCAGATGTTATAATGTACCCCAGATATTTAAATTTTCCAACTTGTTTTACTGTAACACCACTGAATGTAAGGTTGCATTTTGAATAAGTTTTCTTTTTGGATGCAGTCATGCAATCTGCTTTTCTTGAATTTAACTCTAAACCCATTGCTTTACTTCCACTTTGATAAGAACTTAATTAACATGATGTAAAAAAAATGCAATTAAGATGTTTCAAGCATTTGATAAAATTGATATTGATATTGACACTTGATATTTTCTAACTAAAAGACAATGTCGCCCAATATCACTCACCTGTGTAAACAATTTGTTTTGATCCAGTAAGATCACAAAACCAATGACTGCTCGATTCAAGTCCTGAAGGTTTGCAGAGGCACCCTTGCAGTTCCAATGGTGGTGGAAATTAGTGTGCAATGATATTTGCACAAGAAGAAACACTTCAAACAATGTAAATTTTTTAAATGGTTTGTAAAAGTTGCCTTTACTTGATTTTTACTGAACACTCAAACTTGTGAGCAATTTTGTCGCTGTTCAACATTTACTATTTGTGCAACTCATCGTGAAATTCATACCAACTTTTAGAAAAATGATAATGCCCCGACCCGGGATTGAACCAGGGACCTTCAGATCTTCAGTCTGACGCTCTCCCAACTGAGCTATCGAGGCAGGAATGGCCCGTACGGGGATCGAACCGCGACATTCGCGTTATTAGCACGACGCTCTAACCAACTGAGCTAACCGGCCACGTTGACAGCGTATTATTGAACTTTACCATTCCACAAGCAATAATGTGCAAACAAAGTCTGCGCTTTAACCAGCAAGGCGCCTGTTCTAGCAAATACAGAATTAACTTTAATTGTTGTCGTCGCCATATTTGCTAGAACAGGTTAATCAAGTAATCATATTTGTGGGAGCAATTCGAGCAAACGTTCTTAGTTATGAACTTTAACAAAAACTGCTTGAGATCAAACTAAGCGAATCATCGCATAGCCTACATGATTATTTATAAGCTTGTCTATCACTAACCTCGAGCCAATTTGACCTGGGTATTGAAATCAAAACTTCAGTTTCATCTTTCATATCAAGATAGCTGTATTTAAAAAAAATATGTATGTTTCATCATCTGTAGACGGCCATGGTTTCAAAGCGACCTAGCGAGTTGTAAGTAAACTCACTATGCCCAGGGTTTCAATTTATAATGAAAAAGCTGATAATTTATAGCCTATCTTATTTTATAAAATACTTAAACCTGCATAAGCTATTGCATTGTAGTATGAAAATAATATTAAATAACACAATATTATTATATACTGCACTATTTTTCGAGCAAAGCAAGTTTATCAGAGGTTGTTGGCCCCAAGGCAATTCCGCATTATCAAATTTGGCCTGAATGGAGAAACGTTTGGACACCCCTGTGCTATACCATGCATTCTCTTCAATGGTGTTTTGTAGATGGGGATTCAAAAGTGACTTGTCTAGCTGCTTATTTCTCCGTGTTGCATTTGTACGTTGATAGAGGAGACAGACCCCACTCATGCATACTGGAATAATGAAAGCCAACTTCTGTTCGAATTCTATTTAGCTTAACTCCGGTGCAATGAGGCAAATCCATTCCAGAATGGGGTCCCACTCGTAAAGAATAAAACTATTCTAAAAAAACGGTGACAACGTTTAGCGAAACAGCTTCATATAACCCAAGAAACTGTTGTAAATCTATTTTTCTATCAATAAGTTAAAGTTATAGCCGTGGCCGAGTGGTTAGCGCGTTGGGCTCGCAGTCGAGAGCCTGCATGTTCGACTCCAGCCACCCGCACTTGCTGTTGTTTCTCTGGGCAAGAAACTTTACGATAATTGCCTCTACCCAGTGATCGATTTCGAGTAATGGGTAGTACCAAATTAAAGTCATAAGTAGAGTAGACAACCGGAAAAATCAGACATTGCCGTCGGCTGCAGCGTGGGTCAGGTGTATGTCGGAAGGCGTACACCGATGCATGGCGCTCAAGTCCGCTTTCCCGCAATGCAGGATAAAGATAAACAAACAAACAAACAAACAAAACCAACAATGCTTAGGCCAATAGCCGATATTTATCCTCAGCGAACCTTATAGCCTGCACAAGTGCACAGTGCACAAGAAAGCTCATTGGGCTGTTGGAAAGGACATATTGATACGCATGAATGGTTTTTTTATACGTTATCCATTACCCGCCAGGTCACAAATCTCGGACAGGCCATTCAGTTTGTAATTAAATACTTTTGCCGGGTCAACTGAAATTCGAGAACGATTTAGTTATGATGCTTCAAGCTGGAAATGTCTTCAGAAAATTCAACTTAAGTTTTTACGATGATTGAAAGGAGTTTTTCACACGTGCTTTAGTGTTGTCTATCAATTTTAAATTACTTTGAAATAGAAAAAGTAGAATAGCAGTTTAGTTGAAATTAGTGCTTGAAGCTTCTCCAACAACAACATGCAGTCAAGTCTGATGCCAAGCTACGCTTTTGGATTGCATGTGAAATGTTGCTTATGCAATGTCATCATAGATGGTCAGAAACGAGTTTTCATGTTAATGTACCGGTACGTAGTTTTACGTTTCTCGGCAGCCGATTTGTAGCAAGAATTGACAGCGATAGACACCGTGTTTCGCCCATGAGGCTGGGCTCGTCAGTATCGCACCACTAATTCTGCCACAAGGGTATTCGACCGCTGCTTTACCAGTCAGTTTAACTCTTAAAATGTCATGTGTACTTGACAAAGATAAGGCGTTGATATGAATGCATGTTGTTTACCTCTAACGTTTGCTTTCAGTAAACAAATTAAGACTACCACCTAAATCCTTATGTTGGAAGGTAATATATCAAGGCATCAGTGGCGTAGCCAAGGGGGGGGGGAGGATTTTGGGGGTTACAACCCCCCCCTTTGGCACGCGTGTGACGTCACGATATTGAGAATGATGCTTTCAGTCTAAAAAAAAATTTGCCTAATTTTAAACAAAATTGCATTAAAAGAGCGAGTTATGCCAATACCAAACATTCAAACATCTCAGCCAGGAATTAGCAACAAGAAAACACAGGGACTTAGCTTTATTTCCGAAAAATGCCGAAGAAAACATGATCTTATCTTTTTGCTATGCTACCGGACAGCACCATTTTACTTAGGAATATTCGTATTAATTAGGAATATTCGTACCCACATTTTTGTTGAAAATGCTCTCAGAATGCACCAAATTTAAAGTAATTTTTCAAAATTTTCTGGGGGAGGCCCCCAGACCCCCCGCCGCTGGGTGGTCAAAACTCTCCCCTTTTAAAATTCCTGGCTACGCTACTGCAAGGCATTATCTATTAGGCTACTTGTAGCAAAGTGTAATAGCCTACTGTACTTTTAATTAACTTTAATTGTAAAATTGCTTCTTATTTTGCTGTGTTAGATATATGGCAATGCTACTTTAAACTCTAAGAAAGGAACGAGTTAATATCAGAAAATAATTTCTGATAGCTTACTGGGGATACTATAGGAAGAAAGCAAGCAACGTATTGCAGCAAACTACCATGAGGATAATAAGGATGTTTTCATAGGCTGCTGACACTTGAAGGCATTCTTTTTCGTATTCTCTTTATTATCTACAGAATATATACTGTAGTTTGCAGGACCGTTTAAAACTGATGCTGCATCACTGCTATGTTGAAAGATATTTCAAAGGATAGAAGCTTTTATTGACATTTTCAATTTACAAGAATTCTCTTTTACGAAAAATACAGGTCACTTATCAATCGGTTAGTTCAACTTTTGACAACATTCAAAAGATATCAATCAGTATAAGCAGAAAAATGTCATAGTCAATTCCAACCACATCTTTAGCATGATAATGTTGAAACAACACTAGTTAGAGCATTAATAACATTGTCCTGATGTGAGAAATTAAGATGACATAACTAACTTAACTCAAATTGATGTTGCTGCTGTACAATGCATTGCCATCAGTCAATCTTCTATCGACGTTGCTATTCTTGTCGCAAGTAGGCTACTGGATGTGTCATTCGTCTGTTTGAATGAAGCAAGCGATTACATTTAGACTTGATGACGTAAGCGACAGCTGCCGATACTTTCCAAGTTGTAGCAGAGTGGATTGGATAGAATTGTAGTCAATAGCGTTTGATTGTGTCTAGTCTAGTAGCTCCAATGTCCTCATTTCGTAGTTTAGGCCTACGGCTTTTGTAAGTCCTGTAGCGAGGTTTTCAGGTCTTTAATAATCGTAGAAGCGTCAAATCTTAAATTTCAGGTGGAACAACATAGCTTGTGTCTGTCTTAAAAATCTGGTGGCATTTTGGAAAAGGCTACAAAATTACGATTGTAAATTCAAGTACCGCTAACTCTAGTTTTTGAATTACTCTGCTAATTTTAACGAGACAGGAGGTTTGTGCTTCAGCATTTAGTTATATGAATATACAGGACAAGTATGCCTTGCAAGTGTAGTCACAGTCATCCACAAAAGTGTTAAGACGACTAAAGAGAATCAATTAAAAGCTGACTGGGTTAAGCCTATTGTATCAAATTTTGTTTTGTTTACTTGTCATCACAACCTGTCTTCTGCTTTGACGAAGAGGCCCAGTGCTACTGTTTCAAAGTTACGTTAAAGTTGCTATTTCAAAACAAGACCAATGTATTTAAAGTGTCAGAACATTATTGAAAGACTTGGAACAATGCTGGTTCGACACTTCTTAAGAGCATGTGGCTGTGTCTAGTTAGGCACTTAACGGCGTGCCTGAAAGTGGACACAAAGATTGGTTTCCTTGCCTTCTGCATCTTAACCAAAATCTTCACCAATCTGAAAATCGAAATTGCATGTTGTTAATTTTCTTCGTTTTTGTTGTGTTTTTGATGATCTGAAAAGTTTGTTTTTTTTACTTGAGAATACTATGATTTTTCTTATGATCAAATTTCTTCTACCTCGTTTTAAACCCGCCACAGATTCAAAATGCATTCTGCTATGAAAGTTCTATTTGGCATGTATACATGACGTCAAGATAAATAAAACTTTATCCCATTTTCCAGAACGTCAGTTTACGCAGGCCTAAACGCCAAGTAGACGTACCCAAGCCCGCAACCAGGGGGGGGCATTGGGGGCATTTGCCCCCCCCGAAATTTTTTGAAAATTTTTAAGCGTTTTATGCAGTATGAAATGTAGGCCCTACTATACGTCGTACACGTACACTACAGCCATACTGTAGGGTACCAGGACATTTTGTCGAAAGGACATTTTGCCGAAAGGACATTTTGCCAAATAGACATTTTTTCGAAACTCATTTTACCGAAAGACTAATTGCCGAAAGGACTAAATGCCGATTAAACAAATTGGCGAAATTATAGAATTCGGTAATTAGTCCTTTCGGCAAAATGAGTTTCGGCAAAATGTCCTTTCGGCAAAATGTCTTTCGGCAAAATGTCCGTGCACGTACTGTAGAGTGTAGACTATCGAAACCGAAAGTAGGCTACGCTGGTTGGAAGTTATGCTAACAATTTTGTTTGATAAATTAGGCTGGCATCCTCATTATCTGTTTCGTTAGCGTATACATAATGTCAGCATCCATCATCACCATAAAAAGCGTTTAAAAACAACTAAATAATTCGAGATCAAAAGCAGCTGCGATAGCGTGGTGAATAAGCTACTCAGTTGGGCTTAGGCATATGTAAATCTGATTTTAAATGAATTCTTGAAAGTGAAAGGCCAGCAAGTGCGATTGATGCGGTGTCAGCAATAGAATCCCAAAAAGAGTTTTCTCCAAACATTTACAAACTCTTGATAATTTTGGCTACACTTCCAGTTCCAGTCACAATTGCTTCTGCAGAAAGAACATTTAGCTGTCTACGACGCTTGAAAAGTTACCTTAGAAGCACTATGGGGCAGGACAGGCTTTCTGGACTAGCTCTCATGCAAATCCATCGTACTCAAATTCCAAGCGCGGAATTGGTGTTAAACGAACTTGCCAAATCAAGTAGAAAGTTAGACATTATGCTCTAAATTAAAATGTCATTTTGCATTTGCAAATTCAACTTCTTTGGGCCTACAAACATAAAAACTTGTTGAGCCAACAAAATGTTTCAGGATTGTAATTTGTAATTATTGCGTTGAGTTTATTCATATGTATCTGTTTGTTTATGTTGATGTAAACATATGTTATTGATTAATTTATGACTCCAGTCGTGCCAATGTAGTTCGTAGCCTACAGATGTTGTATTTTATTTGTAACTGACTGAACACATTACTGACTGAACACATACTGATATCGTAATTTTCTTCCTTGGGTAGTCATAGCTAAATGAGAAAAGGTTACAAAGGCTAGTTTCCTTTAATGCTGTACTAAACAAAAACGTGATTGACATAAGTTATGACCACTGAACCGTAGCATGGTAGTGCCACACACTCTATCAATGGACGTGGACATTAACATAAAAATGTCACAATGCATCATTTTAATGTTTGTTCTTTGATAAAAATTAAATGCCCCCCCCGAAAATATTTGCTGGTTGCGGGCCTGGACGTACCTATCTTATGTCAACATTGGTAACCGTTGGGCATAGCCTACACACTACAAAGTAAACCACAGAAAATGACCTTATCTCATTTTGACGGTTTATATCGTTACTAAACGTTGTATCAATGTCTCAACTATCTTTTCTTTTGCAAAGTGATAGCACTTAGTCGATCAAAGATTTTCGTTAAAAGTCATCTGCCTTCGGCTAGAATTATTGACTTTTCAACATTTAAATGTTCACACGATATAGACAGCAAAGTGATTGGATTCTTATGTTTCTATTTGACCTTTTTCAAGACATGAAGTGCTCCTTTGTTTGATTTTACGTCAACAAAGGTTGAATTCATGTCATAATCACATTACAACTTCATTCTACCCTACTACGCACTGTGGAATCATTCGTTCCCAACACACCAGACAGCGAACTGGTAGCCCAGCGCAGTCGTACTGTAGATAAAAATTTTGTTTTTCAACTGTCATGACTTTTGAAATTAAGTGTACTTGAGGCGCACAAACAGCATAGGCCACTGTACGGTTAAACGGAACACTTAAACATTTCGACTGAACTGTAGACTGAGAGTTGTGCTAAATGTTACCTATCTTGGATCTAGCTAGTGAAGGTGATTAGTCAAACTCTAACAAGAGATCTAGGAAAGCGATTTACTTCCAGAAAAGGCTATAAAGGTTCATACGATTGCTTGAGTCTTTACGCCTGTGCTACGTATGAAAATTTTCGCAGAAAGCAACTAGCACCGTTTTGTCGATGAATAATTTATTGCAAACTCAATAGAACAAAAAATGACACATAGCCTTTCATAATTACACTGCTAATCAAACAGCGTTAGTTTACCCGTGTCAATTTTATTCACAAATGCATTTCATTGTTTAAAAAGCATCATTTGTTCTCAAGCTGCTGTAAAAATCTTCGACGTTGAAAAACCAAGTACACAATTGAGACTCAGAAACTGACGCTACTTTGCTGTATTTACAAAATACGCAGCCTGCTGCATGGTTGAGCCGATTCAACCCAAGTAGACATTTGCTGGTGTTCTCAGACCCAGAAAGGTTTATTATATTATCTAAAACAGTGCTTTTTAAACAGGTGAATGGTTCACCCCAGGGTGAATAAAACTTGTGCAGGAGTGCACCAACCAAAAGGGGTGAATAAGAGTGAACCATCAGAAATGGATGATAGCTTGCGAGCAGGGCGGATATTCCGGGTGCTCAACCTGTTCAGTGAACAGGTGAGAATTTCCAAAAACAAAAGCAATTCTAAGTTTTTCATTTTTTGATCAAAACTAGTTGTTTTTTATAAATTTCAATTCAAATAAAAATATATAATAAAAATATTTTGTTATATATAAACGAGATAGTTTTATCATATCATGACCCAAGGGTGAATGGAATCTGGAGATAGATGCTAAGGGGAAACAAAACTAAAAAGTTTAAGAAGCACTGATCTAAATCATGGTATTAGGCGATGCTATAGACCAGTGGTCCTTAACCAAACGGCGTCAACCATTTCTCACAGGGGGCGGGAGCTTTACAACGATATTTAATCTTTTTGAAGTGATTTCAATGTCCTGAATTATTTTTTTGCCATTCACATTGTTTGAGAACTGGGAATCACAGATAGGGCTATACACTATATAGACGGAGCTTTTGTTGCTCTTGTTCTGCAATCTGGTTTCGTCATACGTGAAAACAAAAACTATACAATCTTTTCAGCGTTACTACGTTAATACTACGTAACCGGTAGTATTTTTTACACAAACGTTTGATGGTTGTCTAAAAAAAGTTAATTAGAAGTTTCCTACTCAAAGTAGTAATATCCAGAGCAGTAGTAGACTAGTAGTACCAGTATGCATTTAGACAATTCGAGGTAGCATGGAATCCACTGAGCTTCTGTAAGTTGGAAGGTGCACTAGCAGATAGTAACTGAGTTTGAGTGGACTAATCAAGCAACAAGTCATGTAAATACCTTGAAAGCAAAAACCATAAAACACTTTTCAGATCTAGATGAAAACACAAAAATCAATTAAATGTTATTTGAAAAAGCGCAAGAAATTTTCTACATGGAGGTTTAACCACATAGCCATAGCCAAGTCAAAATTTGAAGAACTGGAACTCGAGATTATCTTCCTATTAATCTACTTGTCTGAACTCAAGATATTCAAATACTGACAGTGCTCACATCCGTATATCTTTGATCCTGTTTATACTGCAGTTGCTGTGAAGACCAAGAGCATGCTCGAAGATAAAGACTTAAACCTACGTTGCACAATTTCTGAAAATCTATCTGGCTTGGAAGCAGTTACAAGTAGCTTTCCTCACTAAAATGTACCGTGATCAATAAAAACAACAAGTGTAGAACATGTAATCATAGTAAAAGGGAGGCGTGTCAAGAAAAAAGGTCAAAAACCACTGCTATTAGTATCGACGGCGACTGTATAGCCGAGTGGTGAGAACCCTGGAACGGCAATCGAAAGGGCGCCGGTTCGACACCGCTCAAGAGCATGCGGCTGTGTCTGTGGCAGGACACAAGGCATGCCTGAAGGTGGACACGAAGATTGGCTTCCTTGCCTTCCCGTTCACTTAATCTAAATCTTCAACCACCAGGTATAAGCCTGGATACGACAAAAAAAAAGTATTGACAGCATAAAATACGAGTGGTTTACTACGCAAGACAACGTAACATTTTTATTACAGGGAAAGCGGATATTTACGTATAGACACTTAAAAGTGTTCACTTTTAAAAGTTTTTAAATCAACTCGTTTTTTTTTTTTTGTATATAATAGTAAGCAAACCACATTTGTGCAATATGGAAGTTCGTCAATTTTTGATAGTAGCAGCAATCCTCTGTTGTCATGGAGAAGGTTATAATTTGGAAGGTCGCTTGCCACTTTACAAGATACAAGACGAAGGAGGAAAGTTTGGATTCAGTGTCGCGTTGCACAAGACTTCAACTGCTAGACAAGCAACAGGTGAAATATTTACCCTATTTTAGTGCCAATATTTTCAGTGCCAAAATATTTTCAGAGGTTAACCAACCGTGAAGCCGATGTAAAGAAGACAGAAAGAAACTTCTTTCAAGCTCAATATCCAAATTGAAACATATTGGCCTCAAAGATACAGAAATAATTTTAAAAAAATGTCGAAATTTGGCTTAGGCATGGACTTCTAAATAGTAGTATCTGGACTGGAAACGCAGTGACCAACATGTGGCCAAACAGTTGGTACAACAGTTGGCCAACAGTGGGCCAACAGGGTTAGTTATTGGCTGTTGGCCCACTGTTGGCCCACTGTTGTACCAACTGTTTGGCCACATGTTGGTCACTGCGTTTCCAGTCCAGATGCTACTATTTAGAAGTCCATGGCTTAGGTTACCTCTCCTGGGAAAAACTTACAGTAACTAAAGTTACGCTGCAAGGAAGATAGGCTATAACGTTTCTATAGACTTGTCTACTCTTTCACTAGTTTGAAAACGAGAAAGAACATACAGTAGATACGTTACACATTTTACACAATAAAGAATCTGAAGCAAAATGTAGGCTAGGCTTACATATACCTCCAAAATTGTTTTAGTCTTTCATTTAACGTACATTATTTATTAGGTACTTTACGTAAACGCAAAACTTTAATAACTTACTGTGTAGAATTTGTCTGAAAAACAAACGGAAGCAATGATGCAGTGTATACTGCCGTGTCGTCCCAAGGTACAGGGACATATAATTACAGAAAAGTTAAAACCGAGAAAAAGCGCTTCAAAGTTAATCGTAAACCATAACGACATCTTAATTGCAATTCAACATTTGATGCCTCTAACTAAAAGACCTTGCCTACTTTTTGTTTCAATGGGAACAAAAACATTGATTGCTGTCCTAATTTTCGCTAATTAAGATAATTAGTGTAGTTATGTCGCTTTACCTTTGTTAACCTGATTGTGTTTCTGACTGTGCTGCAAAGGCAAACCGGCGTATCTGACGCAATGTAGCCTATTAAATTCACATACAAAATAAGTAACATGGTTCAACTACAAAGCAGTATCTTAAATCAACATCAAGTAAGTCAAGTGAGTTGTCGTTGGTGGGTGGCTGTTATCAAAATTGTGGTCGATTTTCAGGCATAATCGGGCATAGCTTGTTTAGTATGTCACCATGTAGTCTCTGTCATTAGCGTTATTGTTCTCAGAATCATTCATAAGCGTTTTCACAACTTCATTCAAGTCGATTTTTTGCCATTATTCGAGTTTAACTTGTAGCTACGTTAAAGCTAACTGCTGATTCTGTTAACTAAAAGGATGCTACAAGACGCTTTATGAAGAGTGTTTGAGTACAGAAGCTGCAGAGTCAACACGCACAAAATATTAACCTCATTTTGTAGATAAAATTCTTATTAGCTTCTGAAGTAAAAACATTTTTATACAAAATGAGGTTATTCTTTTGCTGCATATATAATTGTCTTTGTAACACGAGCGAAACAGCTGGCGTTGTTTGGCAGAGACTGACATCCCATTGAGAATTTGGGATTAACTCTAGATTCTATTGTAAATCGACGTAACTGAGAATATTTGCTCTGGATTCCATGGTAAATTGACGTAACTGGCAGTTACGTCGTTTTTGCTTTGGATATACATGTATGACCCTTATATGTAGTTACGTCGTTTTGACCAACAAATATCTCGCTAACTACTGCAGCTACGCTGTTGAGTCTTTGCTGGAAGAAAAATATAATCTTTGCAAAGCGTTTAACAATTAAAAGGGGGAAAATCAAAAATTTGTAATCCCGTCGCTTTACCTTGGGACGGCAGTATAGCTAAGATAATTTGTTGCTTTTAAAGTTGTTTTCAAGTGTGTTAACACGATGACGATACTGTTTATCATGCATTATGCTGTCTTTGCGGCATAACACTTTTTAACCCCATACATCCGTTGGCCATGCGCATCTACTTTTTAATTAATGTTTTTATTAATATTTTTAATTAATTATTTTATTCAGGAAGCATTGAAAAAAGTTTACTGATGGTGGGAAGCCCCACAGCTTCTGCCGAATCGTCGCAACTGAACACAGTAGATCCAGGGGGAGTATTTTATTGCCCTGTTTCAACCAACCCTCGGGAGTGTACTAGAGTGGATATGGACAGAGGTAAATTTGTGAAAAAATGAAGGGGTGTACCAGCAAACATCTATAGGATTGGCCCATGACACAAGAGAAGGATCCCCAGAGGATACAAACTGATATGAATGAATCAACAAGTGAATAAAAAAAATAACAGTTAACCTCTCAAGTACATGTAGCTCCACACAGAGTGAAATTTGCATGCCTTTTGACTCTTTTTTATTTCTTTAAAAAACTTTTAAAGAAATAAAAAAGAGTCAAAAGGCATGTAAATTTCACTCTGTGTGGAGCTACATGTACTTGAGAGGTTAACTGTTATTTTTTTTATTCACTTGTCAATTTGTGAGCTTGCATTTAAATTAAAAATATATGAACCTGTCCAATAGCCTACACGAAAAGTAGAATTCATTATTTGTTTTTAACTAAACTGACGACTATAAATATTATCAGATTATCAAAGTATTCATTTTAAAGTTTTTGATGCTAATATATTTCCACAACGAATTTGCATTGTCGCGTTGTTTTGTTGGAAGTCGTTACTTCTGCTCTTTATATTTCATATATATTTTAAAGCACTCATGCTGCACGTTTCATAAGATTTTAATGAAACTATCAAGTTATTTTTATATTACTTTATTACTTTTATACTCAACAGGTGAATCCACCGCCATCAACAATAAAACAGACCAATGGCTTGGAGTTAGTCTGAAAAGTCAAGGTTAATTCATGTTTGTTCTTTTTGAACTGAAGTGACAGATCATTTCAAAACATAGCGAACATTTTTGCTTAGCTTGGTGCTTGAGCAACCAGAACAAAGGTGTTCTTGTATGGATATAGCAATTAAAAGTTTACACCAATATAGTGAAAAAGGTTTGGAGGTCATCTGCCTGCTACGTCAGCATTACGTAAACTTTTTGCTTTATTGTACAAAGCCAACCAACCTCTCAAACTGACGTGAAATTTACGCGCTCTGTTTCCAGATCCTTAAACAGAGACATACTGTGTTCTTCTGGACGCTCACAGTGAACGTGGCTGCCAATGTATTTAGACATCAATTCCTTTTATTGTGTTTAAATTTTTGTAAAGGAAGGTAGAATCACTGGGGTTGAACAGTTTTTCCAAAAGCCTGAACGCAGTTGACGTCTGTCTTTTTGAAAAGAATGTTTAGATTCACGATAGGCTATGTTATTTCAACGTTATTACAATGTTCAGGTGACGGAGGATTTTTGATCACTTGCGCTCACAGACACTCTGCACGGAAAGGAGAGAGAAATAATGAAAGAGAAAGAGTTTGTGGAAAGTGTTTTCTTTTGAAGAGTACGTGATCTTAAACTAAAACCTAATATAAAATCAAATGTGTTTGTCCCCAATAGTCGAAGAGCATTTGTTATAGTGCAACTCATGCATTTTCCTTTCCTAAGTGATAGAGTGATCAAAATAGTCGATCCCAAGTATATTTTTAATTGTAAACAAAACCTGGAGCAGACAATTTGTTGAGTGGTCCAAGCCGCCTAACAATCATGACGTTCTCTAATTATTGGAAACTTACGGTGCACAAAGAGTAGAAAACGTATAAAATATGCTACTTTCACCTTCCCTATCCTCCACACAGTTACATTTTTTGTTTGAAGGCCACAAAGTTTTACTTGCTGTCAGTCAAGATTGAACATTTCTTTGTAGAGTCTAACTAATAAAATATAGTAAACTTTTACCAGTATAGTAAACTTTTACCAGTAGTAAACAATAACAAGTCATTTTGCTTATTTCAATGTGTACAGAATATAACCTACCACTGACGAAATCTATCTAATATTCATAATCATTTTTTAATTTTCTCCTATTGTGACAACATACAATGCACTAAGAATCACAGATGCAAATAATATACAGCATAAAGCAGCAAAAGGCATATGTTATCATTGAGTCATCGAGTCAGCTGCTCATAATTAAGCTTCTTACTAAAATAGCATGTTTCCAACTTTTAATTGTTTTGTGATATGGAAAGCTGTTAAAAGGCTTTTTTTTTGAAAATATCATTTTGACACGACTTGCGACCATAGTATGTTCATACTGGGATCTGATCAATATCTGCTTAAATTTTTGTAACAACGTATTTTTTTCAAACTTTTGAGGATGTAATGTTAAATTGTAAATCAACAATATAACTAGGGGGGGTAGGTTAATCGGCTTTTATTCATATTCAACTTTCGCCTTGGTTTTAGGATAAATACCGGCTCGGTGGCTTAGTGGTTAGTGCGCCCGCCTCTGAATCGGTAGGCATGGGTTCGATACCTTGTCGGGTCATACCAAAGACTTTTTAAAAATGGTACTGAATCTAATTCCTGCTTCGCACTGAGCAATGGAGTGGATTCGGGTAATAATGTACTCAGTTGCGCCTCTATACGGCTGCATTGACACTGTCTGCTTTGTAAAGCGCTGAGGAGCAACGCATTCTGCGTTGGATACAGCGCTATATAAAAACTAACATTATTATTATTATAAAACAGTATTTTTTAAAACCTTTGGTAAAAAAATTGAAATTTCCGTCCAAGTCCTCCTCTACCATGAAAATTACTTTTTGTTTAAAATTGCTTTGCATTGTATGGACGTCATTTTTGTTTGTGGCGTTTAAAGTTCAAAGATTGTTTGCTACTTTACTAAAACACCTAGAACACGGTAAAGCGTTCACTTCGATTTGTGCGCATGACTACGTGCAATACGTGCATGCGCGAAAGCGTACTGATAATACAGATATTCTGTATTGAGGTGCTAGAGAGAAGGTTACCACATTAAGTTGATTCAAGGTATGGTACAATTTTGCCCACACAACAATGATTTCATTAGTAGCCTACATATCATTCTTCCAAACGCATAACTTTAGACTTTCTGCGTTGATAGCTTACTCTCTATTTCTTTGATTAGTATTTATCGCACTGCGCATTCATTTGGATCATTGGTAAATTTAAAAGAAGAACGTTTATTCACGTAGTTTTATTTTTAAGTTTAGTATTGACCTGACTAAATTAACAGACAAGTTGAAATAGCTTGCAAGCAAATACAACCATATTCACTAAATATCTATTTTGGAACTCTCACAGAATTTTTATTCTTTCGTACATTGAAGTGTATGAATTTTTCTGTATTATTTGAGTGCGAATACATGCATGGCAAGGTCCAATGTAGGACATGGGGGTTTTTGGACAAAAGTTAAAAATTATACCAGATGTCTTAGAATATACTGTTATAAAATCAGGGCTAAGGTTGAAATTGGAATCCCCTCCTAATATAACGTTGAACAATGTTTGACTTGGTTTAAATATCAATTGCTGCATAAAAAGATGTTAACTTTCTTAACAAAAATGTTAAGGTAGAGCTTCCAACGAAGTGTACGAGGTTCCTGCAGAGGAGACCAGAAACACTTTTATAGGTGAGTTTTGTGTTTATTGCAGAAGTGCACAGCAGCCTAAATTTTAAGTTTCAGCCCAGTCGGAGCGGGGTCTGAAATTCTTGTCAAAAACAGCAGCTACAGTTTAACTTGTTTTTATCAGTTGATACTTTTAACGTACAAATATTTACGCTGTAGCCTAATTGGCGCAGTTGTTATTTTTTGTGTGGCTTAATTTTGCAATCTTATTTTTTAAGCAATCATTTTTTTTTTCTTTTAAAAATATATTTTTCTTTGCATTACAATGGATAGGGAAGGGGTAAGTTATAGTATAAGAAACCTAGATTGTGATTTATGGTTTGTTCTTCGTGTGTGAGTGGTGTTTGGCAAGTATGGAGGAACCACGTGGGCCTCGTGAGCCTTGGCCCACCTACTTTATTTTCTGGCTGGGCCTGGCCCACCCACTTTTGAAAGCCAAATTTCTTTGAAAAGGTAGCGAAAACGGCAAATCAGAGAGGGAGTTCCAAAAAAAGGTCTTCACTCATTTGATACACAGTAGTTTGATTATCCTTGATAGCACAATGATGAAATCCAATCTTCAAACTTTTCTGTTGAGTCCATTATTGATGTGCAGCAGGTGTTGGTGTGGTTGTGGGTGTGGGTGTGGTTGCGTGTGATTTGTGGAGCAATCTATAAATCAATATAATTATTCTCTATGCTCTCTATGGTTAGAAAAGTGATATCATTACGTATTCACGTACTGTATTATGCTGCATATTATTACTCCCAGGTGGTATTATAACTGTGTGTGTAGCCTATTGTTGCCTTTTTATTTTTGTGTACATCGCCATATTTTGTACAGCGCTATAGAGCAATTCAACAATTGTTTAATTTCTTTGGCCGAATCCGGTACAAAAATGGAAAATTTTGCCTGTTGGCACGAAAGGCAATTATGAAAACGCACTGTGTAAACCAGGCGTAGGCAACCTTTTTCTAACAGCGGGCCAAAGCCAAACTTTACATGGTCTTGGCGGGCCGTAGCCTATTAATACCAGTTTTGATAGATTCGGAGGCATGATTTCAAGGCGTTGACGTAGCCTAATGCCTTCAGAATATCGGCTGGTAATATCCTTGACGGGAATCAGCTGAACAAACTCTTAAACATCGAAATCTTTGTTGACTGCACGCACAAATACTGCCAGCTCAGCTGTAGGCTTATCTGTCGTGTCTGTGCTCTCATCTATTGCCATTGCGAAGAACTGTAGAATGTAGATAATTATAAAAGGTGGGCCAAAAGTAGGCTTACAGTTATTAAACTTTTTTGTATGCTGTAAATTGACCTGCGGTACACTTCATGAGATTAAACAGTTTTTGTGTAAGATATAACGAGCATTCTTGAAATTTAAAAGTACCCACATGAAAACAATAAATTTACTTTTAGACCCAAACCCTACTTTTTATAACTGTAAGCCTACTTTTGGCCCATATTAACAATAACTTTTTGCTAGATGGTACGTTCTCCGATATCTCTTCTTTTCGTCGAGTTACGGTTCTTGTTGAAAGACTTAGGCCTATATCTGAAAAAGTAGTTTTTCTTTCTCTTTACATATGTTTTCAACAACATCCATCTTACACCTTTTCCCAAATGCTCCATCATTATCCGATTTCTTGTCTTTTGCTACTGATTGTAGCTAGCAAATAAATTTTCTGATCAATGGTTTTCCTTTCTTTTGTAACAGAGAAATTTGCTGTTTTAAAGCTATTTTTAAGTAGATTAACTTTGCCATTCCTTGTTTGTTTGACCCATTAACTTGGAAAAATTAATGTTTTATATCATAATGGCGCTTTATGTTGAGTTCTTTATACAAACAGAAACGCTGCAAATCAAAGACGTGGGCCTACTAAAATGATTAATGAAAAGTACTTGTTCTTCCATTCGATTATACTGTAATAATCCACTGACTTGGCCACATATTATTATAATTTGTAAAGGAGTTGGATTGACTTTGACTGCTGCGCCTTTGGGCCCACCTACTTTTAAAATGGTTTCTCCATCTCTGGTGTTTGGAGTCAATATCTTACAATATTTGGAGCAGGAGTGGAGCTTGGAGTCATAAATTTTGAAGTCGGAGTGGAGCAGGAGCCCAGAAAACCTCACTGCGTACACCTCTGGTCTCTTGTTTTGTTGAACATAATAACATCATGGTGGTCACGTGATCTAACCTTGGCGGTCTTTTATTTCACAAATCGATATAACTTTAGTAAAAAATAAAGAACCTAAAATGTAATTAACTTACTAAAAACATATTCAGCAAACGTTTCGAAAACTAAACTGTGTCGAACTGTTGATCTTCATTACTATATTCCATAGCATTGATTATGAAGACAGTATAGTTTTCGAAACGTTTGCTAAACATGAGTGTATTATCTACATTTCGGGCTCTTTGCTTTTTGATTAGATTGACCAATGACCAGGCGTCCCAACCATTTTGCTCCTATTTGACTATTACTGACTTTATATTATATATTGTGTAGCTTTTAATTGAGTAAAGTTACATTTTGGCAGTCAGCAGTTGCGGTTTTAACTCAGCCGGTGGCAAAGACAAGAATGCCTAAAGTCAGTAGCGGATTTAAGTTCAAGAAATAGACCTTGATGAGTAGCCTACCGCTTTAGGGAGCTATATTTTCTATTTCTGGATTTTTCTCCTTGGTACAGTTCTACAGAAGAAATTTGTGACGCTTCCTACGCGTGATGTGTATTACGTCTGACCTTTACACTTACAGGTGTTCCTCGTTTTAGGGCGCATAGATCTTTTTTTATTCAAGAATAAAAAAAAAACTATGTTGCAGTAGCGTGTCAGCAATTCATTATTGTTGCTCGTCAAGAATAATCAACGGTTTGCTTGTAACAAAATATTAATAGTCCCACATTTGTTGATTCATATAAAGTAGTTGTTGCTACATGAGAAATATAATGGTCGTTGGGGACGAAAACTTGAAATGGAGGAAATTTTCAGGTTCTAGGAAATTGTATCAGAAATCGAGCCCGGTAAGGAAGCCTGACAGAACCGCCTGAGGTTTTCGATGAAACCAGGGAAAAACGCTGAGCGCGAAAGGGTTAAAACACTATTGAAACCCATTCAGTTTGCACAGCCACAAAGACCTATTCTTTTTATGTTCAAATAAGAGAAAACGGGGTAAAATTTTTTTTTTCTTTTTCTGGTCATAGTACGACTTGAGTTTCAATAAAATTTCACTTGCTGAACTTCATAGTTTTGATTTATCATTTGTTGATGCGTATTTTTCAGTAGGCTACATTGAATACTGACTTTACTGAAATACTGAAGTTCGTAAAACTGAAATTGAAATCAAGGTGTCGTTTTTAACTTTATTGCCCCACTATTGCGGTAAGTTGTTAAACTTTAGGTGAAAGTTGTTACAATTCTATTTCATATAGAAAATCACCGGAAAAGTGAAAATGAGAAATACGGCTGTTCAAAATAAGTAATGCAGGTCTTTCTACAGTGGGTTTAGTAGAACTTGAAAAATGTTGAACATAGGCATATTTTAAGAGGATGTCCGACGTTTTTTCGTAAACAGTTGTTCGTAAATGTGCGTAACAATTGTTCGTAAATAATTGTTCGTAAAATTAATTCTTTGTAAAACAATTCTTCCTAAAGCATTTTTTCGTGCATGCAGTTGAGATTTGATGTAACTTATACGAAGAAATGCTTTACGAACAATTGTTTTACGAACAATTTACCTATAACCCTCTAAAAGTTATCTTCCTTCATACATCTTGAAACATCTGCAAACCCTTTGAATCCAGGTCAGGCCATTAGTAGATCTGCTACATGTTGTTCCAGACAATTGTTCACCTAATCAAACGTCATATAAAAACCGTTCAAGTCTACTGAATATTACGTCATGGAAGTTGCTAGAAAATGTGCCAAAATTGCACCATCGTTCATAAGACTTGTGTCAAACCTGTTTAAACCTGTTTCAGTTTGAAACCTGTTTAAACATGAAACATTGGATCACCAGCTTGAACACCTGTTTTGAATTGCGTGACAATTTCTTTCACTATTGCGTCACAGTACTGCATACGTGAATTTGAGATATTGATATCTATTCTGGTCATTCGTGAAATGGTTGCTTGAGAGTTAGTCGCACATTTAACTGTTTGCTTAGTGCTTGCTAGCTGGACAAAAATTCCGTCTTTATCTAAGTAGTTTGTATTGTAGTGACAGTTTTTTAGAGGTGTACGGCGTTGCAGCCCGATTTCGATAGCCGCGGGCTAATTTTACAGGAATACACTTTTTGAATAGACGCTTCAAGGAGTGTTTCTTTTTCGGTCATTACATACAGACGAACGGATTCGGGAATCTTACGTTACAATTTTCCCACGAAGAGATTATGGTTTACCGCTGTGACCACATGTAAAATGTAATTCTATACCATTTGTTGTAGCCATGCTGTACCATTTGTTGTAAGTTATAGCCAATTAGCCATGCTGAACCATTTGTTGTATAGCCAATTAGCCACGCTGTACCATTTGTTGTATAGCCATGCTGTACCATTTGTTGTATAGCCACGCTGTACCATTTGTTGTATAGCCATGCTGTACCATTTGTTGTATAGCCATGCTGTACCATTTGTTGTATAGCCATGCTGTACCATTTGTTGTATAGCCATGCTGTACCATTTGTTGTATAGCCAATTAGCCATGCTGTACCATTTGTTGTATAGCCCTGCTGCACCATTTGTTGTATAGCCATGCTGTACCATTTGTTGTATAGCCATGCTGTACCATTTGTTGTATAGCTATGCTGTACCATTTGTTGTATAGCCCTGTTGCACCATTTGTTGTATAGCCATGCTGTACCATATTATGTTGTATAGCCAATTAGCTATGCTGTACCATTTGTTGTATAGCCATGCTGTACCATATGTTGCATAGCCACGCTTGTATAGCCATGTGTTATATACCATGTGTTGTATAGCCATGCTGTACCATATGTTGTATAGTCATGCTGCTTAATCAAGTTGTGCGCACTCACCAACCCGCACTGAACCAACGTGGTGAGTAAAGGTTTATACCCACAAATGAATTGAACTGTATTTCAAAACTAAGCGCTTTAATGCAGCCTCGCCGTGTGCCGAAGAACGTCGAAATGGGTTGGACACAAAGTACTTGCTCGGATATACACAAGCCGGTACATCAGCTGCATGGATGGACGATGAATATTTGTTAGGTACGTTATCGGAAAAAGTTCTCTCAAAGCACTAGGCCTAGAAAATCTTGTTTTATTCGAGTAAAATATGAATTCATGATAATATGCTATTTAATTTTATTGCTGTTAAATCAAACACTTTTGAGAAAGTGAGAGAGAGAAAGAAAAGAGTGAGAGAGCGAGAGAGATTGTTTATTCGCCTTTCAATATTGTAAGTAACATACATAATAAAAAAAACACATAAAGGCAAGAAGCACCTAGAAACCTTGTGGCTTTCTAGTCAAAGTGCTTCTGGCATAAAACATACAAATTTTAAAACGTTAAGTAAACAGTGAAAAAAATAAATATTGCACAGATAAACACGAAATCAATGTAGGCTATGAGATACAAACAGGAAGCATGATGTTCGTACAAGCAGTTTCATTAAAAGCTACATTGTTTGCAGTGGTGGATTTCCAGAAGATTAGCTTCCGGAACGTTAGTTTTTTAATTTCCAAATGTGCTAGGTGACGTAGAAGAGGTTCAGAATTATGCCCTTATTAGACTTTGAAACAACACACTTGCTGTAGGTTACGGGTTAAAAAAGTCGGTAAAGTAAATATCATAGCTTATAGATGATATAACGTTGTTCAATGCAAAGATTTATATTTTAGTGAAACAATAACACAAAAATTACAAGTACCACAATTTTTCAAGAAATTCATTAAGACGTTTGGCGACTTCGGGTCTCAATTTTCTCAGTAGAGGACCGACCATTCGTGCAAACAGTTAGGCTACAGTGTGTAGAGAAGCACGTTCAGATGTCAGTATGAGGTTCATTTGTGAAAATCCGCGCTCACACTTGCTCGATGAAATTGGAAGGGATTATAGTGACGTTATCAAATTTCGAAGACTCTGGGATCTTTTTTTTGTAGTTACATATTCACAAAGTCCCCTCACAGCTTCGCGTTCATCTAAGCGCAATCTGTCTGCCACTTCAATGATTTCGTTTTCTCCGTGTGTCATTACTGTTTCCTCTGGTCAAGTAGTTGGATCAAGTACTTTGTATGCGTTAATAAATGACACACAAGATGGTCGATGGAAGATGTAGGCTACCAATGATGTAAAAAGAAGAATTGGTCAAGCAAAAGCGTCATTTTGGAAATGCAAGGAATTTTCAAGAAGAGATATAGATTTCCAATTAAAACTAAGACTTCTATCTAGTTACATCAAATCAGTCCTGTTATATAAGTTATAGAAGTGAAAGCTGGACCTTCAGCAAAGAAATTCAGAAAAAAAATAATGCTTTTCAGCTCTGGTGCTACAGAAGAATACTAAAAGTAGGCTATCATATAAAAAAACACATTACAAACCCAGCAATTAGAAAAAGAATTGGAGTGCAAGATAGATGGGCAAACGACTTAGCAAAACAAAAGATGAAATTCGCGGGACGTATTTTGAGAGGATTGGCAGGATTGCTACATCAATTGGTTATTGAAGGTATAGTGGAAGGAAGGAGGTGCAGAGGAAGAAGGCAACCAACTTGAGAAGATGTTGTAAAATAGTGGGCTGACTTGTCAAGCATCGGAGAAGCAAAAAGTGCAGCGAAAGAACGTGACATGTGGAAGCAAATGACAGCCAACTTTCGGATCGGAGACGGCACGTGAGGATGACGATGAATAAATGACGAGTCTGTTAAATTCAACAAGCGATGAATGGAAATTCACAAGTGATGATAGAAGATGTGGGGATTGATTGGCGGGTTATTTTTGTAATTGATACCACGACTGCTCAGACATACAAGGCTACTCTGAATAGGGCAAGGCATACTAAGAGTGGTGCTAAGCAGCGGGAAACAGTCAGTAATAAAAGTGGAAAATAACAGGAAAAACTAATTGAAGCGTTTAGAACGAAAAGTGACTAAGTCACATTTTTACTCGAATTGAGTTAAGTACAAAAACGTATTGCTTTCATTGTCCTTTGTCACCAGACACAAAAATATTTTGGTATAAAGGTTGCTAAGCCATCATTTTCGAATACAGGTTTTGAGCGGAAAGGTAATTTTTTCTTCTAAAAGTAGCTAAGTCCGTTCTGACCAATAGCGTCGATTCATTTAACCACGTGACATGATTTTTTATTTTGTTTTTTGATCGGGTTCCATTTTAGAAGACATAAAGTCATTAGCTGGTTACCGGTTATTTAGACTGGGACACTGCCTCTGGTTTAGGTAGGGTAAGTGAAGGATTAGGATCATTGGTAGTGTTAAAACGGTAGTGTTTTTATCAGCTTTTAATTGTAGATATTTTGCAAATAAGTGATCAAATACCGGCAGTATTTGTAGGCCTACTGCTTTCGAATCAAATTCAGCAGTCCACAGGTCCAGTTTGCAAGAAGTTTAGCAGTGCAGACTTCAATATTCATGGGACATGATTAGGCTATTCGATGGAGTGTTGGTGCCAGCAGATAACGAAATGAAGTACTCTTACCCTAAGATTAAGTAGCCTATTAGATTGGACTATTATTTTTATAACTTATTCCGTAAAGGTCCTAGCCTATCTACCAGTCTTCTTTACTTCTATACTACACTACTAATGAAGGGAAGAAGGTTTTGAGAGTGTACCCAATTATTATTATGTAGTCCAGTAGGCCTAACCCAATTATTATTCTACTGTACATTGCCAATGAAGGTGGGGAAGTCTCTGTACTTTACCTGTTTTTTACCTCATTAATTACCAGTAACAGTTATTATGTGCTATCAGCCTAATTTTTTCAAGATATTTCTAACCCAAAATAATTTTTTGCAGATTATTTCAATGTCATATTAGTACGAGGTTTGAAGAAATATATTCAAATAGCTTACTTTACAGTAGTATCTGGAGTAAGAGATGGCAACTTCTGTTAGGCCTATAGAACACTTAAAAGTGCTTAAGTCCATCATTTGTGTCAAAAAGTTCCTAAGTCCAGCAATTTTGAAGAAAAGTGCATAAGTCCAAAAAAGAATATTATCAATATTTTTTGACAAGTTCAACTAAAAAATCAATTAATAGTGCAATCAGAACTAGGCTGGGGTTGTAGACACTGACATATGGCAAAAACAAAAAAATCTTTTAAATCTTGATTTTACAATGCAATTGAAAACTGTACATGTCAATATCTCCTTAGTAGTATTTTGTGACTTAGTCACTTTTCGTTCTAAACGCTTCAATTTTGACATAGTAAGATTGCTGAATAAAATGTTGGAGTGTAAACGTCAGGGTGTGCCGCTAGGACAGTCAAGCTGCCTCAAGGTTGCACAATAACGGATCAAATGAATGATACAAATTACAAACACCATCTTAACGCTACTCTGAACCGGGACTTTGACTTAGTGAAGTCCCGAACTCTCAACAGAGCAAAGCATAATAAGAGCATAAAATATTTGAGCTTCCGGAGCGGCGTTCCGGGCCGTTCCGGCTGAAATCCAGCCCTGATTGTTTGATAGATACACATCATTTAATATAAATGGCTGGTCGACACCTGCCCAAACATCTAGACCGCGTCGCCGCCACTGCCCAAGGGTGGTAAAAGGCAGAGCCCCTCGACCCTTGAAGTGGCGAAGAACAAGGTTCAAGCGAAGAAGAAGATTTAATATAAACGAAACAATAGCATGTACGGCAATGGGGTTATTTTAGGGTTATATAAACAAGTAAATTAGTTTTATCCAGAATTTATCACAATATTTTTTTTAATCTTTTAAAACTTAAAAAAAAATACAAATCGCTTGTTTCTTATTGATTGTTAGGCTATATTTTTCTCCAGAGCAAGGTTCCTCTGAGTGTTAGTTGATTGCTTGCTACAGATTTAGTGCTTGTTTCAAATTCCTCAAGAATTAGTTATTTGTTGTTATCCTGCAGCTTTACTGTTATCTTGTGCGTTCTTGATCTGTAAATGAAAACTTATAAAGCGGCATGCACCAAGTTTGTTCTTAAGACATCCATTGCCTTTGGAGTAACCAAGTTTGTCTGGTTCACCCTCTAGATTACATAATGTTTTAAAAAAACGTCATTTTTAATAAAATAGTTTTCTTCTTAAAGCTAGTGAAAAGGCAGCTGAACTTAATAGCTTGAAACCAAAGGTTTTTTTTTACACGGAAAAATTCTTGTTAAAATTATTGACATTCGGCTGTACAGTATATAGCTAAGAAAAAGGATAATAATAATAATAATAATGTTTGTATTTATATAGTGTTGTATCCATCTCATAAAGCGTTGCTCCTCAGCGCTTTGCAAAGCAGACCGTGTCAATGCAGCGTTACGGAGGTGCAACTAAGTGTATGATAACGATTATGTTGAATTTTTGAAATGTATCCAGAGATTAACTTTTATCCTTCGTTAGGTGGTCCAGGAGCATACTCGTGGGCAGGGGGCATGTTTGATTACAATATGTCAGAAATCGTTCCCAACAGCCTCAGCCCCCTGGGGAAATATGAAACACTTGGTTGTGAAGAAACTGGCGACGAAAACAAAAAAGTGAAATGTGAAAAGTATGTAAAGTTACAGCAAGTTTATCACCAGCCTTCTTATGTTAGATTCAAAGCTACTTAAGATTTTTGTAAAAATGAGTATCTTAGCCTATGTCTCATTGTCTACGAAAACACACTCTCATACCCCAATTAAACGCTAGCCATCTAAAAATAGTAAATATCTTTAAACTGCCTTCTTTATGAGGTATGGTACTTTATACATTTTTTCCAACATCCTCTTTGCGATTTAAGATTTTTTTAATTTTGAAAAGTTTTGTACAATAACTTTTGTTAAGAACTGGTTTAGTTACTTTCAAGTGTGATCCTGTGAAAAGCGGCGTTTCAAGAAATTAAGCATTAGTAACCTCAGTTTTGAGGCTGTAATTATCTCACTTTTTGTTGTGTTGTGATTGCAATAAGCTTGTACACAATACAAATATACTTTTTAACGGTAACTTACCAATGAATTAAACGACCTATTTGAACGATATTTACCATGAATGCACTTTTTTAACATACATTCTTTGCAGGATTCCCCTAAGAAGGGACAGTTACATGGGATTTTCAGTTGCAACCAGTAATGCTCTAAACAACGCCGGTTTAAAAGATCAGATCTATGTAGCTGGTGCTCCTAGGGGCAACTTTACTGGAGCGGTGGTTTTTTATAAGAAGAAAAGAGGTAACATTAGCTGGTAAAAAAATTAATTGTTTTTGTTGTTGAAAACTTGCTTTGGAAACAAACAGTTGATTTTGAGCTTTGCAATATGCAGTGGTCTCCGCTTATTACGTCCACCTCGGAGCCAGACATTTTTGGGCTTATTAAGCTGGGATGAATTTCTGCCACTCTTATAAATGGGAATAATTCCACACCGAACCAAATTGGGCTTAATAAAGCGAGATGGGCCTATTAACCATGAGCTTAATAAGCGGGTGGGGCTATTACCCGTGGTTTTAATAAGCTGGGTTACTGTACAATGATAACTTCCAACTTATATTGTATTCAGCCATATTGCAACAGCGTCTAGATGTGCGCCATTGTAGATGATTATACGTAGTCTTTTGGTGTTCAGGCTCTTAGTAGCATGTTTGTAGATGAGGACCTCGATGTTTTGATAAGTAAACTAAAACTTCGCAATTTTTCTATCGTTTAAAGAAAAACGTTGTATCCCTACTGATATACTCATTCCTCGGCTAACAAAATTACAGTACGGTACATTGATTCAATATCTGCAGACGTTCAATTGATGTCAAAAAGACGTGTTTTGCTAGCAGGAAAGTGTCAGACGTGCACACAGTTCTTTGTAATATTCTTTGAAATGCAGACTTCAGACACCCACTTACTAATCAGAGAATAAACAATTCCATCAAAAGATTATAATAGACTATCAATATGACGCTTATACTTTCAATCAATCCTACAACAGAGTTAAAACTAAGGAATAAGGTGCCGTGGTTTTACAACAGAATGAGAAGATTGTAATTCTAATCTAGCTTATTTATTATCTACTTCAGATGGAGAAGGCCAAATAAACTTAGCTCCACTTCAATATGATCTTGTGATGGGAGATCAGATTGGGTCTAGTTTTGGATTTTCAGTTGTTGCCACCGATGTAAACGGTGATGGGTTGGACGATTTGATGGTGGGAGCCCCACAGTATTATTCCTATTCAAATAAAGGGAAATATGGTGGTGCAGTGTATGTTTACATCAATACTCCTCTTCGACAGTTTGGGTATGCTGTTTTTGGTGTTTAGTGTTTACATTTAGTTTTCTAGAGAAACACATTGAAACTTAACATGAAGTGCTTCTGTGAATAAGATGAATCTCATGAGGTCATTTTGTTAGACATGAAAAATCATGTACCATCTCGGATTTAAAGGTTGACTGTCGTATGTCAAAACCAATCTATGTCTTCCGGCCTTTTTTCGGCTTGTTCAGTAGCCCCTCCATTGACTTACATTATCTCATCAAGTTCCTCTCCATCTTTCCTTGCATCGCTTCCTTCCACCATGCCTTCGTTGATTACTTGATGCTGATGAATTTCCAATTCTTTCAGACTCTGTCTTGGGGTTTGCATTTTTTGCAATGCCAAGTCAATTTCGATCTTGTAATTGTCTTTTCAAATAGGCTACGAGATTTTACTTGTTTAACAGCTATTGTGAGTGAGTAGTACAATTCTAATTACGCTATCTAGTCGTAACCTATATGCATGGGTATCTGACCTACCTGATGTAAAGAATTTTTTTTATAACTAAACTATATTCCAAAGGTAGGCTGTAGCACAGCACGCACAAAATCTTTCAGCTCAAAAGCTATTTTTGGACCGTTTAATAAGCCAATGGTTCCTTGTCTTTATAAGAACTGACTCCAGTTAAAAAAAAAATTAAAATTTCGAAAACTATGAGACCCAAACATAAGCTGATGGCATATTATATTGTGAATAGAACAGCTACTTTATACCAAACATTTTTCTTGTTGGAAAAACCACCCAGTAAAATTTCTGGTGACCTAACTTTGGGTCGCGGCCCATAGGTTGGGAATCGCTTTAAGCTAAATACAATACACGACTAAGTGAATTCTTTTGTCATCAGATCAAACATATTTTATATTTTTAGTCTTATCAAGCCAAAGTTGTTGTTTGGAAAACTGGATTCTTTTTTTGGCTACTCAGTCTCAGCCCTTGGTGACATCGATCAAGACGGTTACAATGATTTTGCTGTTGGGGCACCATATGAAGAAAAGGGTAAAGTTTATGTTTACAGAGGTGAGAGAAAATGTTGTTACTCTTAATATTTTTATCTTACTGTGTCATACAAGTTGCAACTGCTGGAATATTTTGTACCCGACTTATGCTATAGTCATGTTAAGTTTAGCATGGAGTGATACTCCAGGGGTTATACTCCACTCCATTGGAATATGGTGGTCAGTAGCCCATCCTTTCGTGGTCGTAACCTCGTCTTCTGGTGTGCAATACTACTATCTTTTTTTAAATGATGTTATTTTTAGCTTTGCATCTGCTGAAGTACCCAAATATTAGGAACAATAACATGTCCGCTCCATTAGTTCAGTGGTTACGCGCTTGACTTGATCATGCGGCGCTGGTTCGACTCTCGGGGTGTGCGTTTGAACAACACATTTCAGGACTGCTCTCCATTCACCAATACATAGTGGATGGGATAATTTCCCAGAAACAATACTACAACAATCAGAAACTTCACTTTGCCAAAGCTCGGTAACCGACCGTGGTTCAAAAGCCTTTACAAGCATGCAAAACTACCAGGAATAACCTAAAGGCTTTATCAGTCCGAGGATACAGATCCACTAACCACAACCAACCAACCAACCAACCATGATCATTGATCACTCAGGATTACGTTCTTAACCGCCGGACTATAATGTACAATAGAAACGTAACACACTAATATTAGCTAGTAATTGATATTGAAAATAATTTTCGACCGATTAGGTAGCTTAATCTATCGATTAATTTTGTGCACCAACCATTATCTGCTGATTAAAATCTGCGCTTACTGATCTTCAGATAAACTTTGCGCAACTGTTTTTCAATTGACTAATCAAACGATTAACTTGATCGGCTGCTTAAAAATACAAAGCTACAGATAAAGTGTTGTTGTTTGTAAACTAATCCACTGACTAAGGAAGCGTTGCATAGAAAGTTGTTCTTGCGTTGCTTAATATTTTGCATTTCAAAAGTTGAACAACCGATGCGCGGTTGCGCCAGTTTCTATTTCAAATCGTTTTCATCATTCTTTTTATCAGGTTAAGGCTACATTTGTTACGAGTGTTATTTTATTCCATTTACACAGCATGTTTATTTTGTGTTCTCAAGATTTTGCTTCCCCTGTTGCCAAAGAGGATGTTCATTTTGTATTTCCACAAACGTGAAAATGTACAGTTTTACATTTAAAATTTACAATTTTACAGGTTCCAAGGATGGCGTTGTTAAACTTTCACAAGTTCTTGATGGGAATAATTACGTCACGTTCAAGCCAGACTTGAATGGGTTTGGCGTGTCGCTCTCTGGGAGCGTAGATATTGACAACAACAAGTATCCCGACCTTTTGATAGGCAGCTTGTCAGATCAAGTTGTGTTGCTAAGGTAAATGTGGTGCAGCTCAAATTTCAAGAATGTGTCAGATGAAAGTACCACTCAACATCAAATGATTCCTACAAAAATTTTTTGCAACCGACGAGTACATATTTTTATCAACGGCATGTGAGCAGGGTGGTGAGAAAAAGCTGAGCATGTAAGAATTAGGCTACCCTTGCCCAAAATCGCAATTGTATGTAACCTAAACTATTTCTAATTGTAACTACGCAAATCTGCCTCGTGCAAGAGTGCGACATTATGAAAACTAAGTTCAGTCTAGGAACTTTGGTGATTGGAGGATAAACATACTTTTAATTATTTATTAAATTGTGTGGTGCAGCCACAGCCTGGTCTGCCAAGCTTATCACAAGGAAACCACAAAACCAGATCAGTGGCTGAGTGGTTAGAGTTTTAACTCTGGTGCTGGTAGAACTATAAAACACGAGGCTTTAAATGCGGTACCCTTTGCTTTTTGTTCTTTCTTGGATAACGCAGTGAGAATAAGTCGGGTAATAATGTGATAAAAAATTAAAATGAGTTGTGTCGATAAAAGACCTCATCAGTGATACAGCCACTATAAACAAACCATAAAATTATTATTATTACAAGGAAACCACTGTTCTATTGCAGGAGTCGCCCCATTATAGCGCTGAATTCCTCACTAGAAACAAGTCTCTCAGTTATTGACTTAAAGTTTCCAAACTGCCCATATGGTGAAAAGATGTATTCATGTTTCAGTGTCAAGTTTTGTTTCAGGTGAGCATCCAACTTTGTTTTTGATAAACGAGCAATGTTTAAATGCATTTTTTTATTATTATTCACAGTTATTTGCTCTTTGATTGGTGGAATTAAGTTATTCCCTAAAAAAGGCAGAGAGTTGTGCAGAAAACGTTAATATTTTATGATGAAAAAGATTCAACCAATCAATCAGTAATATTTTATGTTACTTTGTTAGTTTCTTGTTATTGTTTTTTTTTTAATAATGCTTGGGAAATTTACTTACAAAATACAAAAAAATTGCCCTGAATACAGAAACACCAACCAATGGCTACTCTAAACCATGCGGCAAATCTGCACTGTGCGGTAACCATGGAGCGCATAAGCCTATGATGAAAGAACGCACCTCTAATGTAAACCCAACAAAACTTACAGTCTCAAACAAAACTTAACTTGCCAAAATTACGGGATATACATTGCAACGTGCACCATATGTCACGAACACTATGTAGGACAAACCATGACAAAGTTTTCCACACGTTGGGCCACATATAGATCTATTTGGAACAGTTTTAATTACTCTAATAAATCCGGTGACAAAGCAGCATTATTGACACATTATGCAAAATTCCACAATATTGAACAGAAAAAGAAACCAGCTCTGACAGACTGCTTTGTCGTTACTTTCGTCGAACAACCCAGCAAACAATATTTAGACATCGCTGAAGATAAATGGCTACATAAAATCAAAGCCACCATTAATATACTGTACAGAAAGTGATTCGACCGACCACTTAAATCCCATGTTATCAGCAACCTCCGACCCCTGTGGTGTAGATTCTTCAACTATGCCCATTCACACTTATTCTTTTTGACGTTATATCAATGTAAACTTATGGCAATGGACTGAAACTAAATTGTGTTTTTCTTTGTATTCGTCATGTTGAACTTTTGTAATTTACCAGATGGATGATATATGTTCATGTATTTCTTGAATTTTGTACCAGTAGGCCTACATAGTTGAAAATCGTGGCAGAACACCAGTTTCAGATTTAGGCTTGCAGGTTTTGATTTTAATATTATGTAACCATCTATTTAAAATACAATTTTATGCATGTTGATAATATCGGAGTTTGCTTTATTTGTTCGTTTTACGTATTTTTCAAATTTTCTTTTTTACATGTGCTGGCCGAAGATGCTACTAGTATAGCGAAATCGATTCTTAATAAATTACACTAAGAGGTTAGATTGTTGTGCAAGTGCCAGCATTTGATGAATGTAAAATAGCAGTACCATCTTTTCAATGCAATTAAGTTTACCATTAACACGACTTGTAAAAGAATTAAAAATGCAAAATAATGCACATCATCAATGCACGCTATCCTACCTCATCTCTAACTGACAAAATCGTTCAAGATGGAGGCTATTATCTAGAATATAATTCATCGCAATAAATTAATTTCTGAAATACAGATTCATTCAGACAAGTTACGGAAGATTGCTGAGTTATGCCGTTTCAGTTCACGTTGATGTTTTTTTTTTAATAAGGAATTGACTTGGTATTTCTGGCGGCTGCACGGCTGCACTTTAGAATACTTTTTTGAGGAAGTAGGCCTAAATCTTCCGGAAGAAATAAAAATTCAATGCAGGACTTTGAACTTCCATATTGTTTAAATTAATATTCAATCGCAGAATGTATTTTCTTTTGCGTGGCAATCATGTTTGGGGAATCAGAAAGTTTTGTGTCGCTCAATGTAGTTTTTCAAGTAATGATTTTTTTAAATACTAAGTTGTTTTGTTTAAAATCGCAAAACTATATTTTGCTACAGTAGTTTAGATTGTGCCAGTGTTGTTTGTTGGCTTTATGCGTAAAATCGTATTGTTTAGTTACTCGTCACGCCACAAGGAATACTCTGAACAGCTGGACATCAAATACAAACTCACCCTGGATGCCGAAAGACAGAAAGATAACAAAAGATCAAGGGTTCGATTAAATAATCCCCAGGGGAATTCTGAAAAAACTAAGGTTGTAACTTTACCCAAAGCAGGTCGGTGTAAGGAGTTAAACTTTTTCAACGCATAGTTACGCATGCCTAGTTTATAACTCTGATGTTTTTTCCAACCCAATGGTAAAAAGTAGAATATCTAGAGATGATGGCCCAGAGAGTTATAGGTTACTTTTTACTTGGGCCGGAGATACATTTATGGGCTTGGAACTGAGAGAAAATTATTAAGTTTTGTAAACAGCCTGAATTTTCAAACCCTTATTCCATTGATGAATCGATGTGAAGCAGCGTCGCATAAGGTTTTGTAATTTTGAAATTTTTAGGAAATTGTTGACACTATCTCAGCCATGCACAAGCGAATTCGTGTAATTGTGAATGCAATTTTTAGAAAATTGTTCACCAGCAAGAGGTAGTCTCTATTTCTAAGCAAATTAAAAATAGTTTATTTGGCTTGATTTCTGGTGGATATACTGTAGTTTACATTGCGGAAGCAAAAGATTTTGATCTTTCAAGTCCAATCATTAAACAACATTTTATATGCAGGCATCTCAGTGTGTCCTGGTGGGGAAAACATTGTGTTCTTCAAAGGCAACATTCAAGACAAGCTTCGTCCAATCCACATTGACCTTGGTAGGTACTTTCAATGTTTAAACGCATGTCGGCAATCTATTGTGTGCACGGTGGCTGTATGGTGAGCGTCCAGCTTTGAGTTGGTAGATAAGAAAGAAAAAAGCAAGAAGATTATTTCGTACACAACAATAATTACTTGTGCAGAAAACTAAGAGAGAAAGGTACATAATTTACTGTTATCAATAAAAATTAATATTAATATATATATCAAATTTATCTTAATAAATTCAGAGTAAGACAAAAACCTAGCTTCGTACCAAAAGTCATAGTTTTAATCTTTGCATTGAATGAAGCATGTATGCTTTATTATAATTTTGATGTTTTTTAGGAAAAAACCAAATACAAATAATTATGTTAAATGGGGTACATTAAACGTCTACCTGCGACATTATTTTTCAGTTACCAGGAGTTATGGTCTCCTGTAATTTCTATGCAATGATTATGAAGCATCTGGTATCACAACTCAATGTGTGAAATAGCAATAGCACAACAAACGCATTTCGTTTCAAAAACTTTTTGTATTTTGAAAGACTTCACCTTGGTCAGTGATGGAAATGAGGTAAAGCCGGAAAAAATAGGAGCTCCGGTGTTCCGTATGATCAATGATCCGGTATTGAATGATGACCTGCCGGAAAAAAGAAGCAGCATTGTCAAAATCTATAATGACTGCGGAGATGACGGATGTCAAAGTAATTTAAAAGTCAGAGGAAAAGCTCCTAAGAAAATTGTTGTTGGTAAGTTTTTAAACCTACATTTCAGGTTTACTTTTTATTGCAAAAATAATAAGGTAGGCAATATAACGTACTAGAGAACAACTCCACGCCCCGCAAGCTGATGCTGAAGAGAAGCCCAATTACGGATCCATAGGATGCACTGCCTGGTAAATCTCTATTCAAGAAAAATTTACGACGAGTTCAATGCTTTTAACTGAACTACTGACACTTTTGCTGTACCTGTTATTCAGTTGCACTGATGAGGATTTGATATCCGAAATCACGATATGCAAAACGTTAACTTGATGTAATTTGAACTCGCCACACATTTTTCTTGAACATTACTTTTGATTGTTCGCACACACTGTTTTCGTTTGTTATATAGAACAATTCTTTAAAAATCGTAACCTTACTGAAACAATGCTTCAAGAAAGAAAATGCACTGACGTAAGCACTTATGGCACTTAAGTTTGCCACCTATGATTCAGACTTTTTAGAGAGTATTTATGCTTTACTGTAGATGAAATGATAAACATAAAATATAATACTTTTTAATAGAATTTTAGTTCTATAGTAGCCTAGTATAATGAATTCTTATTGCCAGTTTTATTAATTGTTTACCGCTATCTTTCTAATTTGCTTTCATCTTGGCAAACTGCAACAGTTAACGCTTTGTGTATTTACAATTTTTCTGTTAACAAATTGCTGAACGAACTAAGACTGGTTTAGACCCGCCGTCCTTATTAATAGGTGATGTTCAAACCAATGGATGCATCACTTTGCATTTCAGGTAGCTCCTCCATCTAATGTGCTGTACTACTCTACAGTTGTTTTGTGACCGTTGAATGAGTGTACCAGAACAAGCGCAGCTGACACAAATCTAACCACTGGTGTTTACCATTTACGGTCGTTCGTTGCATAATATTCACTCATGTTTAGGTGTTTCTGAGAAGATCTTTTTGCAATTGAATGTGTCGAACGACGGGGAGGAAGCACACCATGCATCAGTCACAGTGAAGCTTCCAAATAATATTTATTATAATAACTACACTGTGTCACTTTCGTCAGGTGCTGAGATAGCCTGCAAAGCCACAGACCAAGGTATAAGTTGTGAAAAGCTGCAATACTTCAATTACCAAATTGAAAAAAATCGTCTCTAGGTGTATACACTAAAGTGGCATGGTTATATTAATTATAAGTTTAATTTATACACACTTTTGTTTCTGCAAATAAGTTTAAAAAATACTAAACTTTTTTAATTTTTTTTTGTATTGATTAAAATTTGTTCAACATACTGCATACTGCCGTCGTTATAGATATCATAGCTTATGTGTTTTTGACATACCAGATGCTTATTTTGCAAAGTCAATACAGTAGTCCCCGCTTATTAAGCCCACGGTTTATAGACCTACCCTTATTGAGCCAAATATACTGTATTCCGGTCCAGAATTACTGAATGTATAGGATTGGCAGAGAATTGCCCCAATTATCGGTCCCGAGGTGGGCTTAGGACGTGGAGACTACTGGTAGGCTGCAATTCATGTTGCCAATGGTATGTTTTCTAGGTGGGTCAACTTTTGTTGCTTGTGTTTTGGGGAACCCTTATGTAAATGAAAGCATGGATGTGATTGATATAGAACTTGATGTTTCAAAGCTAACTCCTGCTATCAAGAAGGTAAACAACTAAACATTGTGTTCTTGCGGTTATATGATCACTGTACATGATACAATTGATGACACACTCAGCAACATGTAGTTGTATTTTATTACTGAATAGTTTAGATGTTCATCAGGATAACTGTTGTTTCTAGAATTAGTTTTACTTTCACTTTCATCAGATGAATTTTGCAACTAGAGCTAGAAACAGTATTTTTTACATTAGTTATTTTGTTTTACCTTTGTTTTTTGATAGCCTGATGGAATACAAAAACTGATTTATTTTCGACTTGCTGGATTATAGTCATCACACTTGCAACCTTGCTTTGAGTAGAAACATAAAATTTTCAAGCAAAGTGGCTGCTCGGCTAAATAACTAGAATGTCCCATCGTTGCTTCCTTATCGTTGTATGCTAATTTATTGTTTATGTTTTTGCGTTTGCGTGCAATTACTGTTCATGTAATCATGAATAAACAGTTTCTTGTCTTGTTTCTTACTATACAAATACCAACAAAATTGTTCGCTGAAAACTTGATTGTCGAAGAAACATTTCGATGCGTTGGAGAAGTAACCCAATACCCCTCTTACGTATACGCCACTGCATCCTTTTTTATTTCAATCGTTGTACTATTTGTACATGCAAATACGTATACTCCACTCTCAAAGGACAACCCCTTACGATAATAATTAAAACAACAACATACGTATTCACACAACAATAAAACAACATTTTGAGTTTGGAAACTCCAAGAACTCAGTTGTTTTAGGATGTTGGACTTATTCGAAACGGTTGCTATATGCTGAATCAATGTAAAAACAAAATAACAAGGACATGGAAACTCATCCTGGCAATGCTATGGGTTATTAGCTTGATTGCACGAACGTGTAACCTCTAAAAAAGCTTTTCGGAAAACCAGGCTCAAGTTTCTCATTGGAAGTGTTCAACAACTGAAGCTCAAGCACTGAAATTGTTTGCCTGATTATATCGTTTGATGCTAACGCGTTGTTAACCTCTGGAAGTTATTTTAGACAATTTTATGAAGAACCGTTTTTAAGGAAAGCCTCTTTTCTACATGAGAAACGAGTCGATCCACCATCTCTCTATTACTCTATATTGTTACTTTTTCTTTTGTGAAGCAGCCTAGAATGTTGATTTAAATCGACAGATGCAAAATAATTTAATTTAACAACCCATTTGTTGTTTAGGTTGTTTTTGAAGTGACTGGAACAACATCCAGTGAAAACCCAGAAATTCCATTGCTACTTCTTCCTTCTGACGTCATCATAGAGATGCAACTCACACTATCTGGCTACGGCCACCCGCAGCAAGTAGGCATTTCATATTTGCAATATTGTGTTTACTTTTGTAAGAGCAAGAATCTAATGTATAATCTGGAGCTTGTTAATTTGAAATAAAGTGTATAATGCCCTTTGAGTGCACTAGGCTTCAGATATGCACCAATAAGAATAAATAGGTAGACCAAACGTTTCGAAGTTGAGGTCTAAGATATTTATAAAGCAAAGAAGTTGAACAACATCAATTTAAACCAAAGGGGAAAAAGTAAAACTCCTCAAAACAATTCGTGGCTGTTTGTGATGATAATAAGCGATTGACGTTTTTATTTTAAAACACATACATGACTTGTTATTTGAGTTGAGAATATGCATTTGTTTCTTTTTACATAATAGTCAATCTTTAATTAGTTATCAACGCTTATTTTTGCATATAATGTAGGCTACTCGGTTGTGCCTTTATACGGCAGCACTGATATTGTCTGCTTTACAAAATGCTGAAAGCAACGCATATCTGCAATGGATGCAACGCTGTATAAAAACACATTTGTGTCATTAGAAGTATTACTATTATGATCATCTTTATTATTATTATTAGTATTATCTTATTATTATTATTAATATCATTATGGTGATACCTTATCAGCAATATATCAATATCATTCACTAGGTGCGATACAGCGATGAACTAATTAGAGGAGAATCCGCGATTGTATACACAGACGAGATTGGACCAATGATTAATCATACCTTCACCATAAGGAATGACGGTTGGTGCTATTACAGCTTGTCCCAAAAAGTCTACTCATAGCTTTAAAATTTTGCCACAAGTTTGAGGATTGTTCATAAAACCTTCACTAGAAGAAATGATGGTTTGTAATTATATCATGACGTGTAAAATTATTCATGGTTTTTTGGCATGTTTTGTAGACTATTTGTTCATTATTCTGTTACGCTTGTAGGTGCTACAGCATAGCTGCAGAAACTCACAAACGTGAAGGAATTGAAAAGAGGTCTTAACACGAGTAGAGCTTTGTGTACAAGTGACAAATCACTGTGTAGTGGTTACAAAGTCTTGCTGCAATAATTACAAACTACTCACAGCCACAAGGAGTCAAGACGTAATCAAGCGCACTTGACTCGGTGCAATGCACTAGCACTAAGACAATAATTATAACGCAAAACTAACGTTACTGAACTGTATCACTTTCGATTACCGGGTTGACAAAATGTCAAATCATCATTTTTTTGTGGTGTTTAAATTTAAAAAAGGACTCAAATTAAAATTAACATATAATGTTGCAAAATGAAGATGTCTGACAACTCAAAATTCATTATTAGATTTGAATTTATGAAAATAAAATTAGTCAATAGATTTTGTGATACACTTACAAAATGTTCGAAACTTCTATCGATTTTTCTTTCATTATTCTTACAAAACATGTAGGCTATTCAATGAAATTTTAGCTCAAGCTAGATAAATTTAAACAACCTATACTTTTACCAGGCAAACAAGTTGCGGGTAAGGTCGTACTCATGGTTGACTTTCCCTATGAGATACAAAACGGCAAATGGCTTTTGTATCTTGTGTTAAGCAAAGTAGTGGCTGGTGGCGGACGAGTCGCAGGAAATTGTTCTCAGGATGATGTTAATGAACTGACTTACAAGCTGCCATCTACAAGAATGGCTCCAAGTAGAATGAAACGAGAGGCAAGTTATGTTATTTTAATTCTAAAAATAAAAGAGTTTGCATTGTAGTAAATCATGACTTGTAGTAAATGTAATAAATATAATTTTAAAGATCAACAGATGCGTTTTGTAAGTTTTATGTGTAAATTTGAAAATTAAAAAGAAAATGCAAAAGTAATGCAAGATGTCAAGACATAGCAATGCAGGAAAACATTGATTTCTGCAATAAATTCACTATAAAACTTTTTTAGCATTTCATCAAGCACTGTCAAAAGACCTTAATTGAGCAAAATTTAGCATTTCAATTATGAAAGTAAAACAGTCCACTGTGAAATTCATTTTGACAATACAGTACAGCAACGCAGTAGCCAATGATGAAATTCAGTTACGGTTTGTATATTTTTAGTCGGATTTGAACAAAAACGTTGGAGTACGGTAGTATTTTTTACAGATATAATTTTAGTTCTTTCAAGAAGCCTTCAGTTTTGAGATGTTAGAGTCAAAATAACAAGATAGATTGACATACTTGATGAGTATTTTTTGTTGATTTAACCAGACAGCTGCGTCGTTGTACGAGCCCGTACGCATCGCATCCGTTTCTTCTGGAGGAACATACAGAAGCACACTTGTGCTGAACTGTCCAAAACAAACCGCCAGATGCTTTTCAATTGCATGCAATATAGAACCTATCCAGGCTGGGACAACTATGTCCGTATTTTTTCAAGTGAGTAGGCCTGCAGTTACACATTATATCTCATAAATCAATGAGTTTATATGATTTGTTGGAATCAACCCTTTGAAGTACAGTGGCACGCATGTGTGCCACAAAATAAATTATGATTTTATATTTCAAAATCGTAATATTTTGATATAATTTTTGTGCTGCAACCTCTCTATACATCAAAATTTAATTTGAAACTAGTAGTTGGAAACTCTGAATTAATTTCTTCAGACATGTCAATGGTTTAGAGCAATACAGACAATACAATGGTTCACTGAAAATTTATATCCAATTCCTTATGTGCGTCAAAGGGTATAGCGAATGCGGTACAAAATTTGCATTTCAAGGACAACAACAATCGACAGTTACTGTCGATTTAGCGACACTTTTATATGGATGGTGGATGGAACGGATGGAATGATTCACATACAACAACACTTCAACTGGAAAGTTTGCTCTGTCAAACTCGTTGACCGGCCTTCGTCAGTGGTTTAATTTAAAGCCTATACAAGCAGCTTAACCTATGCAAAACTGCAACAATTATGCTCTCAAAGAAGCTTTCTCAGTCCAAGGATAGAGATTCCCTCAATCAATCACTTACATGCTCAACCATTGCAAGATTACTTGGCGTCCTGCACGTGAAGATAATGTAACTGGAATGTTTACCTAAAAATCAGGTTTATGTCTAGACACGGTGTCTTAATTTTATAGAAACTCAGCTAAATACATTATTTCACAATGTAGATTTTGACGATCTGTTTTAGCCTGATGCTGCGAGTTCGCTGTGGTAATAGCGAATTGCTGCGAGTTTACCAGTTTCTCATCAGTTTGTTTCTCATCAGTTCAGAACCGTGAGGAACAAGCTTCCAATTTTTCAGTCTGAAGATGTAGATTCTCGCAATCAATCAACACTTCGCATTCTGTCTCACCATAGTTGCAATATTTGAACAGGCTAGTTGCTAAAAATACAGCTGTTGAGATAATGGACTAGCCATCCTTTTTAGTCACCCGAATCAAGAAAACTCATTGCTAACCAGACAACAAACCAGTCGTTTTTTACATTGATTCAATGTAAAGTGAAAAAACGACTGATTTACTGTCTGGTTAGCAATCAAATATTGCTCGACTTTTAAACAAGCCGCATCGTTTGTCTAGTCGCGATTATGGAATGCAACGTTTCTTGAGGAATTTCGGGATGTGGATCTTGTTGATGTGGGTGTGTTTGGAAAACTTACAAATATTGATAGCAACGTTCAGTTGACTGGAAAACATCTTTCTAAAGAGGTAGGTAATTTTAATGGACCGCACTTTCAATAATGGAATAAATATTCTAGTTTATCATGGTTCTGCATCACTAGCCGATTTATGAAACAAAGCAAACTCAATAATTAATTAGCCAGAAAAAGTAAAGAAATAAAGAATGATGTAAATGTAGACTTATAGCCTACTGTCAAGTCTCAAGGCTTATATGTGGCGAAAGAATGCTTTAACTGTTTCAGAGCCACTGTGTGCAGGTTTTACTTACATCGTGATGTAACTGTTTTATTAACTCTTTATTGTCACGTTTAAGAAAGATGTCATGTATTATCACACATGCACATTGCACATCCGCAAAGCAAATAGTTTGTCATTTTTCTACGAGTTTTTCAGCATATATTAGAAATGAAAGTTTAAGTTAATATTTTATACTTTTTCTGCTTTGCGTGGCATATTTATTAAACGGAAATAAACTTCAAAATCTATTGAATAACGAAAAGCTTACTTTTTGATTGTTCAGATAACAACGACAGTTGATCACACTATTTCGCAAGATGACATCGTTGCAGTTTTCCCATGGTGGTACATACTCATCGGAATAATAATAGCTCTCATTATATATGCTCTTATAATTTTCTTACTTATAAGATGCGGATTTTTCAAACGAAAAAGGTAAACATATTATTCCTATTAGTTTTTACTTTTGAGACATAACCCAACTATCGAAGCGTATTGCAGTCCTCAACTATAATGGCCTTCAGGTGTAAAACTCAATTTCTAAAAACTGAAATGTCTAATAATAATTAATCAAACCTAATTTCGATTACTGTAGCCCTTTGCTTAATGTGGGCAGAACGCTTGGCTTAAACTAGTTACAGCAGGTAGCCAGTGCACATTTATCTTGAGAACCGCCATTCCTTCATTTTTTTTATAAATAAGTTGCGGGAAGATTCTTTGCCGGAAGATTCTTTGCATAACGCTCTAAGTGGGTTGTTGATTTAATTCAGAGAACCATGCTGCCTTTTTTCAAACCTTAATGAGTTGCAATAATTGGTAAGTTCTTGGCAGTTCGTGGGGTTGTACTCAAGCACCCAATCACAATACACAAGTGCTGGTACGTTGTTAACCGATCGGTTGATTGAAATTAGTGCTCTGCACTGCGGCACCAAACCAGTTCGAAGTAGTCACATGGAAAAAGCCAGAGAAGCTCTGCGCATAATGTCGGTGCAAGCCAAACACTCTAAATTGTTGACAGTGACGGCGTATAAGTGAACTGTCCGTTATCGAACCAAACTAGCAGTGTTATTAGTCGGACTGCAAAGGTTTATCGATCATGGTCAGATCCACCTTGCCTCCCCGTTGTTGTGATGGTCCTGATGAAAGATTGACATCTCAATTTGCTTTCATTAAGTCGCTGGTCATAGCCCTTGCAATCGACATTGAATAAGACCCTTCTGATGATCCTCCTTTTTGGTAAAACAGGCTGTCAAGGGTTTAGAGAGAAATAACTATATTTGGTTTAAGTGAAATACTCGGTGTTTATACAATTTCTGTTTTCTATTTATCATTTTAGGTCAATCAAAACTCCAACTTCTGTGCATAAAAGTTTTATGCTTTTCCTTCAGGTACCATAAGCCCGAGCCGGAGGACAATGTTACTTTAATAGAAGAAAAGCGTTTGGACAATGAAGAAAGAATGTAATGGATTGAACTTAATGTTGCTGCTGTAGTTCGTTTCATTAGTTGGAGTTGCATCAATTTTGCATCAGTGAAGTGGCCTTCAAATGAGATTTAAAGAATTTTGCTTTTATTACAAAGCCTTAATAAATGTTGCAGTATACATTATTGTACCGATGGCTAAGGCTTTGTCCAAACACTGCAACTTACGCTACAGTTAACTTACTAGTCATAAAATGTAAACGTTTGCAATTATGTACATTTTACACGTACGGTATTTATAACATAAGTCTCATTGCATCTATATTTTTGATTTACCCCTAATAGACATTCATGCAATTCAATTATAGCTTTTGAACTTTTTTTTCTTTTCGTTAAAAGAAGGCATGATCATGTTGTAGGTAGGCCTATATTTGACGTTTTACAAATGACTAAGGTTATTTTATTTACATCATAGTTTAATGCTTTGCACTGACTTTATTTGTGTTCTAAACTCACTTTTTACCTCTGTTGTAAATGTGGCCTCAATTATAAAAACTTGTAGGCGAGTTGTAGCCTACTGCATTGTATCTGTGGTCTACGACTCAATAAAATGTCACCTTTCTACAGTAATATACGTACTATAGCAAAAACAGTTTTTGGCAAAAAGCCAAAACTGCTTTTAAAAACAAATTGTTTTATTTTTGCGTATTTCGTTTATGTCATTTGCATTGCATGAAAGTAGCCCATTCAGTGGGATTTGTAATCCCCAACAGCTTTTCCGCCAGTAATTTGTCTAAAATTTTACTTTTTACTTTATGTGATTTTATTGGTGGGATACTCAAAACAGGGATTTCATGTTTTGGCAGAATCGATTTTTTGATAAAAATGCAAGAAGTAGGTTACACGTACAGTATAAGAGCGTGTGCATAATAGTAAATATATTTCACTTTTTAGTCTGGTGTTAGGCTAATGTAGTTTAATCAAACTTTGCACTATCTTGCCAGAAAAGTTAATAGGCTATTGTAGCCTATAATGATTGTCAATAATCGTATTTACGGTACGTGAAAGGAAATTGATCATTGTATTCTTGAGCATACGGTTGAAGTTTTTAACTAATACTTTGCATATATGTCACTTATGAAAGACATTGATGGTGACTGAATTATCGAATTTAACATTGGAAGAGTATATTCAATAATCAAGCCATACACTCACAAACTTTGACAATAAATTGGTTATGGTGTAGCTCTACGGTAAAAAAAAAAGTTACTAATCCTCATAACCAGGTCCGTTGAGAGGATATATTGGATTTAGTACCACTTAGATCCTCGCGTCTCAGATCAAGACCCTTCTAAGAAAAATGTACTATATTCGAAGAACATGCGGTGGTTCATACAAGTTTCTTAACCCTTAGAAAGGGTAAAGGCCCCTAAAATTATCCGGGCTTGGGTCCAAAATTACTCCCTGCACACCCCTGTCAACGTCACTTCTAATGACTTTATACATTGACATATGTCACATTACTGTAAGTTGCCATCTTGCAACACGAACAAAAAGTTTATGAGCGATTTTATACCCTCTGGTGGCTAAAATATCTAGGCCACTTGAGCATTCTAATGTTCACTGACTCATTCGTAATGATTACTGTAACTGATTTATATTTTGCTTGCTCATACGGTTTTGTTGAATAAATGTCAAAAGTCGTACAATAAAAAATTGAATACTGAAATTGTAGCTGAAAGATTTCACCAACCTTTCAGTCGTAGGCTTCGGTTAAGTAAACACTTAAATAAGCAAATTAGAAGTGTGCTTTTTAGATGCCTCAGTCACATTTTGCTCAATTTGAAGTCGCTTGTAGAAGGAAGGCTTTCATAGCAAACTAAATGGAAACTAATCGAACATTTTTAACACGAAACCTAAAGTTTACTCTTCATTGGAATACGTATTACGAACATGCGTTGTTTCAAAAGCATTCTACAACTGTGAAACCGGCATTTGTAACCAGACACTTTTAAAACAACACTTTTTAGCGAAATGCTTAAGGAAAGTAAACTAAAGTTTTGCATAGTCTGCTTTTGATTTTTATGGTCGTCTACATTTACATCAGGTCTACTTGTAAGTTATAAAAAAGAACTGGCCAGATAAAGAAACTGGCCACTTTATTCTCATTAGTGCCGAAGGCTTAGTACAATGAGAGCCTTATCTTCTCATCCCCCGATGGTTGGATTCAAGTATAGGACTTACCTTCACCTACATGTATATCGTTGATCGATTGATGGCTCACCTGTTGTACTTTTCGTTGTTTTGTACATATGGTACTGTACTGAGTTGTTTTGCTCGGGCAAGTTTTTGCTAATAAAATGAGGTTTTTGCTAATAAGGTTCTGTGCCATGTTTTTGTGACAGCTTAGGCTTTGTCACAGACGATTTATATAGCCGCATTTGTATATATCGACTTAGTTACGTTATTTATTTATTTAAAAAATTAATTATCATAAATTTATGGTTGCAGCAGAATATTAATATTTTTTGTAACAAGTAAACCTGTTAAAAGTACAAATTATTTTTTTAAACATAAACTTCATGACCCAAAATTTCTTTCGTAAGTTGTTTTTGATTGTGTTTTGTTGCAGCTTATCGGTAAATTGATTTCCTCATGAAGTTTCCAACGCAAAATATACAGCAAAGTTCAAACTATCTATATGTAGCGCTATATTGTTGACACTAAAACAGTGAAGAAAACTGTATAGCCTCCATGTTTATAGACGAAAACAACACTTTGTTATCCAGATTTTAGTTCGGCATCGTCACAGGAATTACAAATTTCCTGTTCAACAAAAAACATTAGAAAACGTGACTGAACAGCCCAATTGATAACGGTGCATCAGTGAGACATGCATTTATTTTGTGTTCCACTTTCCTTCTGCCTGGCCATACTTGATTCCTTTATAATTAGAAGTCTCGTTTATTCTGGGCTTTTAATTTTACCAATTAAAAATAAGTGTTAAATGTTGTAATGAACATGATTAATGCAGCTTTGAAACATATTTTGGCTGCATCAGCTTTTCCGTGATTTGCGAAGGGCTCCGCGAAGTAAAAGATCTTATCTGCCCATCCTAGAAACATGACCTCCCCTCTCCTAAGTGTAGCTGTACGTTCATCAAAAGCACAGGTCTAAGACGCGTTTGCTTCTGTGAATGCTCTGAATGAATCTGAGAAAATGCAGCTAGAAACATGCAAGAGCTTAAGGCTACATGTCCCCCTGCAAGCCACCACACTCAATTCAATAAAAGAAGGTTTTTACTTGGACTGTCCTATGCCTGAGAAGTCTTATTTCCTTTTGCAAGCTGGTTGTTTTTAACTCGTTTGTAAAGTCTTTTAAATGTCTTGGTAGCCTATTGTTTGTTCAGTTTGTACTTCACTGCATTTCCTTGCAGATCGTGGCATCTTTGAAGATGATGCCACTAAACTATTAGAATTGCTATTTGGTGCAAACTAGATCTCCAATTGATCAGAAAAGTATGAGGACATCAGAGTTGCCTACTTTTTGAGGTGCAACCTGATGTTGAACCTTTAAATATACAGCTATTAAAGCAACGTGAGTTAAATGGGATTAATATAGCCACTAAATCAGTTCTACCTTACATTAATTCAACGTTAAATCAAACCAATTTAATTTACAACGTTACAAAGTAAGTATATCTCATACAAAAGCAACTGATGCAGCTTACAGTTTATTCTTCTACATGATATTGTACATGGACTTGCTGGTAGCTTCAACGCTGCCTCACATGATATTCCTAACTGGTCATGAAAATAAAATTGTGTGACACTAGAAAACAGTAAAGAGCTCAGACACTATAAAACAATGCTGCGAGCTCAGATAAAATTTAGCTCCAGACACACTGCGGCAAACAGACAAATTGTCTTAGAAATGTTGCTACCATCTTCATACAAGAGTTAAACTATTTACTACCCTTTTCTGGATGTTTTTCATAATTTGTAAAATAGGTTTTATTATATTTTTGTCTCCTTCTTTATTAAATTTACAGAGTGAACAGAGCAAAATCAACTGATCGGATGATCATGATGATGATGATGATAATATTTCTGTCACATTTATTCTTGTTAGTCGTTCCCATTGCGGGCTACTCATCCATTTGACCACACATGCATTTAGCATGAACATATACTGTACAATGTACAATGTACATCTATGATATATTTCTGATTAAAAACTATTCATCTGCAAAAAAAAACGACTTTAGTTAGGAAATTTTTTTAAACGGATTAGATATTTACATTTTCTGAAAAGTAGACTTTTTGAGTATTTAAAAAATGCATTTATTATGGCAAACATAGAGAAATAATAACAATGGAACTCAAGCGTAACTTATTGAATAACAAAAATGTAAAAAAAAGTATGAAAACATAGGCTAATACCTTTGCATTCACCTCTGCATCACCTCTGCATTCGTTGATAACAATATCACAACTTTTCAAGCTCTCATTCGTAAAAATTATAACAGTTTGTAACCCGATGTAACTTGTCTTCCAATCAATGGATTTATGAACTAATGCGAACAGACTGTCACTATCAATCTTTCTATTTGGTACATTACGACTCAGCTTTTCGGAGTTAAGTATTTGTTTTGTTTTTACTTTTTGTGTTTGATTGTAATATGGGCAATCTTGAGTCTGATGCAAATAATTAAATAAAATATATATAAATACTTTTTACAATTTATAAAACTTTAACTTGTATTGTGCAATAAGAGCATTATAATTTATCTTAAAAAACTACAAATCTCTATGTGAAAAACGGAACATAGGCCTACAATCAATTGAGATAAGATGTTTAAATTTTATGGAATTTACAAATTAATGTTAAGGTGTAGAAACCTGAAGCACTCAAGGAACTAGTTAGATTTCGTTTTTTCTGCCTGCATGTGCTAAATAAATAACTTACGATTTGCAGCAGATATGCATAGCAAAGCAAACGTCACAAAAGAATGATTGTGCAAAAATAGCTGAACTCCTCAATTCTTTGTTTCTTTTTTGCTCTTGACATTTGCAAAGTATTCACATGCGATTCGGATTTCCGGATGTTTAGTGTGACGTATTAATACTTCCTCTATGCACTAATAGCTGTGTCTGTGCATGCTTCTAGCTTCAATAAGGTCTTACAAGCTGTCAGCTTACTGTCTAATACGTTACTTATCAGAGCCTAGCTGCTGAAGCTTGAAATTTTGATTGTTGTTGCGTCAGTTATTGTGACATGGAGGCTATTCAGTACCAGTTGGAAATAAACTTTAAGCCTACATCAAATTTTCTATCTTTCCCTTTAAAAATTTGTTTGGGTTTTTGGACACAATGCAAAGGTTTAGTGAACATGCTTAAAGTAGGGGTTGAAAGAAAAAAACTACGAGTTTTTATCAAGATGATTTCCAAGTCATAAGTTCAGCTAATAAACGTGTTTTATAAGACAAAAGACTTGAAAGTGGGTGATTTTGTTTTGGCTTAGCGCGTTCTTCAAGAACATTGAATGTACGTGGGCTGATAAATCAAGGGTGAGGAACCTGCGGGTCATGAGATCATTTTATTTGACCCGAGCTTAAACCACCCCGATGTTAAAAATAGAATCAACAAATGTATAAAAGACTTTCTCATTCAACTTCTCCATGGATAAATTTTCTTAAAATGTTTTCCAAAGTTTATGAATTGTAGCCTGCCAGAGTGACGTAGCAGCTACGTTTTCAGTAGAAGTCATTTGATGTGAGATTAAGTCAGTTTCAAAGTGAGAACTGCACCTGGATAGAAAAAATTGTGATGAAAGTACAGTGAAAGGTTGGACAAACTCTTATTTGTTAACAGAACTAAGTTAGATGGCAAAAGTAGCTTTTACATCTCAAGATCAAGCGGCGCTGGATCGGCTCTCGGGGTGTGCGCTTGAGCAACGCATTTCAGAACAGCTCACCATTCAGCGGCACCTAATGAATGGAATAATTCCCCGGCAACAACGCTTCAACAATCGGAAACTTCACTCTGCCAATCTCGGTAACCACTCTGTGTCAATGGTTGAAAGCCTCTAAGAACGCGAAACTACCAGGAATCACCTATCAGAGGCGCTGTCAGTCCGAGGATAAAGATTCAAAACCAACCAACCGCGCGGAACAGCAAAGAAGAATAAACCTGATTTGTAATTATGCCTCCTGCCATGGTGCCGCGACAAAATAAAGTTCATAATTTAGTGGTTTAAACTGCGAAACTATCTGCCCTGAACAGAGTGGACCAGTCAAAGTGTTACCAGATGTTCTTTAGATTTACGCTACTTTTGTCTAGCTCAGAAGTAAATCAACGCTTCACTGTTGAATCCATCCGAAAATTTGCTCTTCATCCTCGTCTCGAAATATCCTTTAATCTTGAATTTTGTCTTGAATCGGCTCGATGCAGCTGCACTGTCTGCTTCGTAAAACGCTGAAGAGAGAAGCAACTCATGTTAAACTATGGACACAGCGCAAAACAAGAACACACGTTATTATTATTACTATTGTCATAACAAAAGAACATATTGTGTAATCCAAGTTGAATACTTTATTTTTTCTTTAGCTTTGTGCAGTTCCGATGATATTTCATACTTGAAGCTCACCCCGTCAATAAATTGGTTATCCACTCTTGCACTAAATGATTGAAAGTGTTACTTATTCAGCTACACTAAAAATTATTGATAAAACAAATAATTAGCTTTTAGAATATATGTACAACAAGACGTTGAAATGGTTTTCTGTGCACCTGCATTTCCATAAGAAATATATCACTATGAATATCAGTATTTACTGTCAGAATTCCCAATCGCACGAAAACCGACGGAAGGAAACCCATTGTTCTACCTGTATAAAAAAAAAAATGAACGATAGTTATATTGATTTGTTATAGAAGCATTAAACTCTGCATTATTTTATAGATGCGACGTCGAGCGTTATCACATTTTTTGTTTTTAATACAAAATGTATTCAAACGAGTAAACTAGTTGCTGCAAACTAAAAAAATATCGTCAATGCAAGCTGAGTACGGTAGGTTAATCTCACACAATATGACTTACTGGTTATTATTAGCAAATGGTTGTTTTTCTTTTTAATTCGAAAAACATTTTGAATGCCCTCCCCCATCCCCGAGAAAATTTTGCGTACGCCATTGACTTCAGCCTTAAATGATGGAACGTGTTACTTACTCAACTACTTTGACAATGATAAAATAAAATAATTAGTTTAAAAAATATTTGTAGAGCAAAAGTATTATTGTTATAGGTAAAAAAGGATTACATAAAACAAATTATAATGTAACCCAAAATTTAAATCTAATTTCAAGTCCAAAACGATTGGTTGCTTTAGCCGCAGTCCGAGACATGCTAAGTCAAACAAGAAAAAAACTTTGATTTTTCACTCTTTCTTTTTGTAACATCAACATTTGCGTCATTTATCGCGATGTTGGTATGCTATGCTACGATGTGTCTCTTGCTTGTGGTAGTGCTACAATAATTTTAGTTCTCTTCGTTTGGCCATTTTATCCTGGCGAGAGTCTATCCTTGTACGTTATATTATATGTTTTCCAAACTACTGAGTGGCTGTCAAAGAGACTTAACTTTGAAGAAACTCTGTTTCTCTTGCAAGTAAATACGCAGGCTGTGAATTAACATTAGGGGTTGATTTTAGGTAAAATGTGCTTTTCACTGGGTATAATTCATTTTTTCCCTAGGTGTTAGTTGTTTTAAAATAAAAAAGCACGACTGTTCAAGCTTGTATGGATAATTGAGCGTATTGGAATAATCATGGCTAGCCCAGAAGAAAGAACTTCTCATCTGTCAGGTAGGCTAATATAACGTGATGTTGATATAATGTGTAGACATCGTTGTTTCTTTTTATGTTTGAGTATATATTCAAGTATCAAAATAATGTAATGGTACCGGACAAAAACATACAGCTATAAGGTGTTTGGTCGCCGGTTTCCACAAGCTGTCATATTTCCACTCATTGGCACTGGAAACTTTTTTTCTCCACTCACGTCTGTATTTCAAACTTTTTTCTACTTAACCTACGTTCATATGTGAAACTTTTTCTCTTCACTCTCATTCACAAACTTTCGTCACAAACAAATGCCAAAGTTTTACACACGCCGACGAAAAATATCGCTGAGAAACGTTTTGCAAAAAAGCAGAGCGTCTCCCTGTGAAAACTCGAAGAGCTTTACACTACTTGGGAAGCAGTGCATTGCATTTATTAACTACAAATGCAAATATTTTTCACAGTCTTGTTTGCGTTATTCTTACATGAGTAAACGCAAAAACACGATATTAAGCAGTCTTCGCATACACCTTTTATCACACTTACCAAGCACTTACATTGAAAAAAAAAAGTCATTTTAGGGAAAATTTGTAGTGATTTGTACGTAATCATGTTTATGCAATCACCTGGAAGTGTCGACAGAGGCAAATTTTAATGAAATCTAATTTTAAGAACAAATTTTCATCGTTACAGACATAAATTATCTGTACAGTGTATTATTCAGTAAACACTTTGGGTACTAAACCACATAAAAATCCGTCATAACACCTTTTTGCTGATAACGGATTTTTATGTTAGCTGCCGAGTGCGGCAATTTGGCAGCCGGAAGAACCTTCAGCAGGCTATGCTTGGTTGTTTAGAGGCCAAGGGAGTTTTGAGGCCTGAAAGGCAAATCAAGAAAAAAGTTTTAGACATCACACTATCAATTGCGGCTAGGTTGCACATAGCTCGAAGCTGCAGATTTTCATCTCACTCTCTTATGAAGAGAGTCAAAGAGAGTCAGACAAAAACCTGCAGCTTCGAATTATGTGCAACTTTCTACTCGCGATTTTCAAGTTTTGTATCACTAATCAACTCTTCGATACATCAATTCAATACTGTTGCCTCTGAGGATTTGTTTTCTCAATTAGTCTTATCACGTTTCAAACTAACAATGTTGTTTTCAGCAAAATATTGCTGTTTGTTGACAACGCAGTTACGACAACTAGAATGTTAAAGCTTGGCTGATTGTAGCTAACTTTTTGCGCACAGCTTAAACTGATTGCCTACTTCGGCGTGTGCAATGTCTCAGTGAAGCAAATAATAGGCTGCAACGTTGTAAAAGGCTTTCTTATTTACTTGTCATGCGATTGTGCACACAAACAAAATCCGTCTGTTACATGATTTTACTTTGTTTTGTTTGGTTTGAATTTTTATCCTCGGACTGAGAAAGCTTTCTGGCAGTTTTGCGTACTTGTAGAGGCTTTCAACCACCAACTACTAGGCACCGCTGAATGAAAAGGAGCACCGAATTGCTTTGCTCAAGCGCACACCCCTAGAGTCGAACCAGTGCCGCTTGATCTTGAGGGTTCCGTGTAAAAAGTCGGGCGCTTCACCAGTGTGCTAACGGGTCAGATGTGAAGTTTGTTTGCTTAAATGCATCACATTAAAACTTAACTTTTCATCATCAATTTGTAGAGATCCCTTCAGATCCTTTGTCAGACCATGAAGCATCATCCCCGCCGTGGCTGAGTGAGGTGTGCGGAGGAAACAGACAAGTACAACTTTGGCACTTTATTTTAGAGCTTCTCTCTAACAGCGAGTATTGTGAGATCATATGCTGGGATGGAGGCCATGGAGAATTTGTTATTAAGGTTAATATTTTTGCAAACGTTTTCAGTATTTATAAGCATGTAATTTTCCTTCATCTTGGTTTCATTTGGATTTGACATCCAAGAAGGTTTTTGTTTGGGGTTTGGTTTCGTTTCCAATAGATTTATTTGAAATACTCTCGCAATGTCTTAAATATAGTTTTGAAAATTGTAAACAGTTCAATAAGAAATTTTGTAATGTTTCTTGTTCTTTTAGTGTGTTTAAACCATCGTTAATATGGAAATATAATAGTTTTTCATCATTTTATAAAAAGGTTAATGGAATTTCATCAATACATGGAACTTGATCAATCTTTGTCGGGTTGTGGAAATGCATCTCACAACCACAAAGTTGTTTTGCAACATTCATCAGGAATTTTATTAAGGAGATTCTATTAATAATAATAACGTTATGGTTTATTTATTGTTGCTCTACAACAGCTATAAGGTTTTGGTTTTCTTAACAACGACGCCTAATAATTTGATGTAATTTATTGTTTAATCTTGGAAGAAGCCTCGCTTAGATAGGAGCAGGCCGTTGCAACTCGGAGGCATAAGTGAATGAATAGCACTCGAGTCAAGTTGGCTAAAGCTCACTATGCCATCATTAGTACTTTTTCCTCCCAAAATTTTAGATTATTACCCTACCTTGAGCTGTCACTGACCCTTTAGTAGCGCTGTTTGAATGGTTGAAAATATTATGGAAAATAGTTAGAATTTTAAGTTTCACCTGTGGTTTGTCGTGTTGTTTGGTACTTTTTTCGAAAAGGAAATTACTAAACAATATATTCAATATTTAAAACATTCAGTTTGTTTTGTGAATAATAATGTAATTTTATTCTCAATGCTTGTATTAAGCTAAAGAAGTGCATAACATTTAGCTTTTGTCTATATCAATGTGTTTCCTTAAGTTAGTTGGTCTATATTTATCTAATTTGTTTCCGGTATTTAAAGTTCAAATAGGCTAGTTGTTGTAAAATCGTTTCATCAAAGCGCTTTTTCAAAGCCTATTCTTTTGCATGTTACTCTGTTTGTTTGAATGAAATAATATTTTTGGTGTTTCTCATTCCAACTTATGCTTTGCGAAAGTGTACTGCCTATCATTTAGCAAGTATGAATTTTTATTTTAAAACATAATATTTCTTGTTTTCATTGTCACCGAAAACGAAATTCCACGTTACAGACATGATGTTAGATTGAAAGCGTCTTGACCAATTGTTCTGTTATCGAAAACTCATCCAGGTTTCATATTTTTAAGTTGCGTGAGTTTCATTGATTGCATTGTAGTCTGATTTCCATTTTTAGGAACCAAATGAGGTTGCAAGATTGTGGGGAGAAAAGAAACGAAAGCCTGCAATGAACTACGAAAAACTTAGTCGGGCATTGAGGTACAAAGTCCAGCTGCCATTGATCAGCTACATAATTTATTTTCAAAGCAAAGCTAATTTTTTTCATAATAAGCTGGTAGATTGTAGAATATAATCCCAATCATTGCAATGGTGTTACTTTAAATATTTTGTTGTGCATTCGATGAAGATAATATTGTAATCTTTTAACGTCTATTTTTCTTCTTTTTTTTTCTATTCCTAAAAAGTTCTTTTGCATCTTCGAACTAAACTTATAATAGCGATAGGGTATTTTTTAGTGACAATCTTGATCTAAAGTTGTTTTTGTCAGGTACTACTACGACAAAAAAATACTTTACAAATGCAAAGGGAAAAGGTACGCATACCAGTTCAATGCTGCCGCTTTAGAAGTTATGCTTTCGAAAAAGCGAATAAGAAAATCTAAAGGTAAGGCTTTCTGTGATCGGAAAGTTTATTAAAACCACAGCTAAGACTATAATAGAAAAAAAATAATTTGATTTTGATTGGCAGAATTCTTTTAGTATTATACCTTTAATTTGTTAATGGTAGGCTTATAGAACTTTTGGTTGGTTGGTTTCGTTGTCACTTATAAGCCGTTAAAGGTTTTACATCATGATCTTAGGTATCAATGTAATTCATTCTAGATAGAAGGCTGTTTGCTTTTATCTAAAAAACGTTTAAAAAAAGGTACATTGAGATGACATGAAGATATGTTTTAACAGGCCAAGTTTCGTTTCAGCCGTAGTTGCTAAACAAATATTTCAAATTGATAATCTTTAAACACTGAGATGTTTAAACTCTGTGTAAGAATTTGTGTGAAAGTTTGTGCAAAAATTTCAATAACTGAAATGAACATTTTCTGGCAAAAGCGTTTTGTGACATTTCAAAGTAGGCCTGCAACATTGTGGTAAGGGCAGACAGCTTCAAACAACGTGGGATTAAGAAACCGCATTTGAAGTGCTTTGTGGGTCGGTTTTACGTCATTTCCTGTCCATGAAAGCGATCTAGCTCTGCTATTTTAAACTTAGACCATAGACTAGGTAGTTTGCAGACAGACAGACCCACAAACGATATTTTCAAAATTTAATTTTTGTTTCCACTTAATGCCATAACAAAACTTGGTGGACCAAATAAAAAATCGTAGACTTCCACCAAATTAAGCTTTGAAACCTTGAAAAGTTTTCGAAATACAAAAGTTCAACATAAAAAGGTAGGGAAGCCAATTCATAAAATTTATGCTGCAGTCAAATGTTAGCAGTAGATTAATTATTAAGTTTTTAGATGCAGCATGCCACTCAGTGCATGCCATACTGATTGTAATGACCATCGTGCAAACGTCAAATAGTATGAGCAGACTAAACATAGTTAAAAAGAACAGCTGAGAACGTAATAAATAAGATCACAAACAATTCTGTGTCGTTCAGAACTTCATGAGGGACATTTGATAATTAAGAAAGCACAAAAAAGAACAGTTTGCAGGCTATGGTTAATAGTTGGTTAAAACGGTGGTGCTGGTATTTCTTCGCGGTAATGTATTCCACTTTTAATATAGTATATGTTTAGTCTCACTCTGACTAAACTTTGCAGGTTCTGAATCCTTTGATAGGCCTCGTACAGATGTTTTAGTCAATAATGACTTGTCTGATGACGACATCATAACGTCACCATCTGACACGCCAACAGCAAGCAACAAACTCGAGGAGATGGAAAGTGACAGTGAAAAGATTCGAAACGAAATGGATTCTCTGAGATCCCAATTTCACCCAAAGCCGATGCACTTATCTGAACACTTTTCACCAATACGTCATGAAGACAGGGTCCTGAAGAGAGGCCCGTCGTCTCCAAAGTTATTTGCATCCAACCAATATCAGGCTACTGCAATTGTGTCACCAATTCACAATCGTTCGGCATTGCAAGCCGCTTTACAAGCACAATCCTTGCCATATGTCCTAGAAGCTCAGAAGACAGGAATTCTTGGGAAGAGTAATCTGTCTCAATCTCTGCAATGGAGAACAAGCTCTGACCTTTCCAAAGAACCCTTCGGGACCATTGATTTGGGAAAAACTTTTGGTAGGCACCAAAGCTCAGGACGATCGCCATATTCTGAAAAAGTAAGTTTATTTTTGCATGTAGTTTTAATCCTATTCAAAAATGAGTAAGGATAACATCACGTGCTGAATTACCGGTAGTTTGAACAATAACATCATTCATTCAGATTTTTCAATTGACGCACTGTGTCTTGGAAAAGATAGTTTGGGTTGTCAATAAAAAATGAACCACGGTAACAAAAGAGAAGATCTTAGTTGAAAAACTGCTTAGGTACAGTTTTAAATTTTGGAAGTGTTTAGATTGCAGGCTATAGTTTAATTATTTGTATCAAAGTACAGTATTTACTTATGTGAACATTTATTTCGTAAGCAAACTAATTGTGACGTGCCAACACGTGGTTTATCATAAATTTACAAAAGTTTAATTATTTTTCTCAAAAACTCTCTTTGGTGATTTAAGTATAGTTTTTAAACTCAAGCTTTTAATTTCTTTTTATTGCAATGATTCAACGTCTGCAAACGTTCATCCAATGTAAAATGATCAATTTTGTTTTCTTAAAACGCCTTTTTCACTAGCGTTTGGCTGGTTGTAGGTCTGGGTGGAACTTCAATTGAGATCGCTACGTAGTACAACCCTTGTTTTAAAATATCAAATCATTCGCGAATTTTAGTGTATGAAAAGCCGTTAAATTAGGTTACCTGTAAAAATATTAATCTGTGATGTAATATAGCTATACTAACTATATCTGGTACATTGTGATATCATTGCCCTGTTTGCGTTACAGTAAATTCACGAGTGTTTTTGATAGAAGTCTACAAATATTGATTAAGTGGATATTGTTAGAGTTTAAATATGAAGTAATACGTTCTCAAAACGAAACTGTTGTAAAACGTCGGCATTATTTATTATGGCGGCAAGTCAAAAGTTATGACGAAATGTTTGTTCAATATGACGCACAGGAACCTTCTCAAATCCCTAAAAAGTTGCAATACTCAAAGCAGTGCATTTCGTTCATTAATTAAGGTCTTATTTCGCGTTAAAAAAGATTTATGAAATTGTGTTTGAAGTCTAGAAAGACCTCTATACTAAATTATGAAGTGAATTAATGGTGTTTGTTGTTAATGATTGTTTGACTGATGGTTGGTCAGTCTGGTCACCTGTGGCGCCACTTTAAAGCCTAAGCGTTTCAAAGTTTGAGTTTTGACGTACTGCATTGCATATGTCTTTTTCATAGATGCTTCTGTCTCACAAACGTCATAGATTGCTTCAACCCGTGATAAGATAAGCAAATGTGTTGAAAAATCACATGATGATCAAATAGCTTATAGTTTAAGTCAGTGGATTCTAAATTAATTTGATCAGCCTACAACTTATCAGCCTATATCAGCCTATATCAGCCTATATCAGCCTACAACTTCAAAATAAATTATTAGACAAAATACTACGTAGATGGGGCACTCTGATGAATAGCCCTGGATGCCCACACTGCAAATCCAGCGTTCAGGGCGTTGATCACCTGGTCAAGGATTGCCCAGTGCCCACCTACCAAAATCAGTGGCGGATATGGAGCAGTACATGCATTGTAGCGACATGTTTAAACACTGGTTGAAGCGCCAACGGCATCGTACATGAGATGAGCACACCATGCGACTCTACTCTGTTATCAAAAGAAAAGACAAAAGTAACAACAAAACAGTAAAAACAACACTCACAAATCAAATCATTTACATTAACCTTAAACGCTACGTACCTTCCGCTTCAGCAACTAATAGTGATATTCTTAAACAAAAGAGCATGTCATTAAATATGTTTTAGGGACGCCGCATACGACGTTTTAGGAATCACTGGCCAAAGTTACACACGCTTCATGAGTGCTTGCTGTGACTTGTTGTATTGTTAACAACGTTATTTTGCAGGATACAGCTCCACGAGCATATACAAAAGAAATATTACGGCAACTACAAGCTGTTCAGCGACCAAAACAGCGATCCCTTTCCACATCAACACACCGCCACCTGACAAGAATGTCACCTACCCACATATACTCTCCCAGCCAGTTGGACGCTTACTTTAACATGACAGGTTTTAAATTTTATATTACTTGTAATTTTAAAAGTAACTTGACACCTGCCTGTGTACATTCGGAAAAAGTTTAAAGATAAGTAGAAAAGAATGAAGAATAAAAGAAAGGCTTAAATCTCATATTACTTGTTATAAACACAGCGTAACGCTTTTTCTATAAAACTTTCTTTTGCCCGTAAACATGTGTAGCACATTCCCAAACGTAAATACAGTTTGGCAATTTTATTTCTCTATTATTTTCAGTAATTTTTAGTTCAATAATCTAAATTTTCGGGACTTTTTGAAAGTAAACATTTAAACACTGAAACATTTGCTGGCAAGATGCGTGTTTGAAGTGATTTTTTAAATCTTTTCTTGCCGCTATTGTAACATCATAAACCAGTGAACAAACATCTGATATGATGAATTATCATATTTTCTGAGAAAAAGTGAACTCCCTTTTCAAATCATGAAGTTACAGCAATTTCGGATTCTATTTTTATGCCGAAAATTCCAGACAGCATTTTCCTTTCACTTGCAAACGTGACTGGGTGTTTCAGCTGCATGTACAGCATCATGTACTTTACACTTCCTTCCCTGTTGTACAGATACGCCATCTCAAGATGCATTTCTGCGCCATCGTAAGACATCACGCGACTTCAGTTCTTCATCGTCGTTACTGCCCAATCACTCGGCTTATTCGTCCCGGTCAACTGGTAATGCACTGAACTATGTGGTGATAGTACTAATGCGTTTAATCTTCTCCTTCTTGAAAAACTTCAACGCTTTTCAAGGCAGACACTTTTAGTGTTGCTGTGTAGAGGCGTAGCCGAGAAAATATTAGACCAATGGCATTTCCTCAATGCAAGTGGGAACAAAATTTAGTGCTATTTCTGCATTATCTTTGGTGTGACCCAACAGGGTATTGAACCTAGGTCTACCGGCTTAAGTAACGATGTTTTAAGTTAACATGTACATTTCAAATATAACTGCAGTCAGGACGCCACTGTTTCGACCTTAAGGTCTCCTCAGTGCAGTCAATTGTACACCAGACACTCACGCCTCAATACAAGCATATATATAAGTAATGCATTTCAAACAGATACAGTTACATTTCAAACAGATATTTTTGTGGATAGTTTAAAATAATTGTAGATTTCCTGAACTCATTTAAATCATAGCCCTGAATATGCAGCTTAACACGCAAAAAAATGGAAGCAAGTTGATCGACAAGTCATAAAAAAGGAGTAAAAGTTTGTTTAATTTTTTCGACTGGCGAAGCACAACAAATACAATTGTAGGGGTAGGTTAAAGCTGCATGAAACATTTTAAATTGTTAATGTTTTGGGTGGTGTGATATCAACACAACATGATTGTCACGGATTTTAGCGAAAGTAACCTCATCCTAAGACTAGCAAAAACAAGGGTAGAAATTACAACGTTGACGTTTTCTAACTAAGAATATGTACCATTTTTTCATCATATCAACAAATGGTGATGTAGAAAAAATGAATAGGAAAACTTTTGTTATCGTATCGCTCCGACAGAGTGGTCTTTTTTCCATATTTCTGTTTCATTAACGTAGCCTACTTCCATAACTAGCATTGTTTTTGTTGCAGGCAAATTAACAAGCAAAGGAAAAACGGAGATGAACTTTCCGGAAGCTAGCCGTTCCGCTCGAGTAACCACGGCAACAATGTTCGACTTTAATCAAGCAGATATCAAGGTGACGTCATGCAGCTCTATGGTGACACTTCCGTGTTTGCACCGGAAGTTACGTTGTGTCAGAGATGCAGTTTTTGTTGAACTGAACTACTGGTACTTTTGCAAAAGCAAATGCGATTGCCCGCTTTGCACAGTGTTGAAAGCACCGCATACAGTATCTAAGATGAATTGTATAACAACTCATTTAATATTATTCAAGCACGACATACATGTGTATTTCCCAACCAGACCTTTACATTAAATGTCACTTGGTAATAAACACAAAAATAAATAGATAACCTACCAAAACGCAAAGGACACATCTGTACTAAAAACGAAACGTGTGTATTCCGATCTGAGGTTTTAAAAACGTTTAACAAGGCAGTAAAATGAATGTGGTCTGATTGGCTCGAAAGCACAGTATCACGTGGTCAGCATGATTGCTGCTACTACCCAGACAGCAAATCAGTTGTTTTTTACATTAATTCAACATCTGCAGATGTTGAATCTATGTAAAAACGATAGATTTGTTGTCTGGGTGTTGTTAGGCTTAGGCTACATTTTTAAACGTGAGTTTAAGAACTACTTAATTCACGATTTTGAAAACATGAGTTGAAACTATGATTGTGTAGTTTATGGCATAAAGCAACTCTCGGGTAAACTGGAATAAATTTTTCAACACAAGTTCAAGCAAGATCACTCAATGCCTAGTTTTGCCATGGCTTGCAAAGCTTTTTTAGCATTTAGGAACTCTCTGTAGTTCCTAAACTCAACTCTTCGACTGAGTTTGTCTTCTTTGATTCAATGTAAAGATAACAGTAAGATGTAAACTACAATAAAGAAAATGAAATTTGCAGGAGCTTGAGCTTGCTTCATATTGATTGGTATGCGAACTAAATTGTTTTAACGATAAAGTTTTTTCACTTTCCTTTTGATGGGCGCAGTTTTAAGATTTTGCTGTTTTGAGTGCAAAAGTTGCAGCAAATAAATAAAGTCTGTCTGGAGGACTTAACTTAGTTTCAAAGGTGGCCTACAGGAGAAATGTTTGGAATGGCATGTAATTGATTTCTCAGCATTAAGTCCTTACCATATAAAATCGTATGCTCGATGTTTGTCGTAACTTTCACTCAACTTTGTAGACTGTTGGAAATTCTGTATTGATACTGCACGATTGCACAATATTGGCTTGATTGGCTTAAAAGTATGTACAGTATACACATGCAGCCTACACATTTTCCTTTGCAAATATATTTCCCATGGACAATATATTTTTAATGGAATGAATCTGTGACATGATCCGATTGTTTTAGTTATTTGTCACGTGATTTAATGTTTGTACTCCATTCCGTTACTTCTTACGCGATAGGATCTTAAATGTTTGGTGTTTAGGTATAAACTTTCATCTAATGGTAGTAATTTTAAACTCAATAGTCCGTCCACTAGCAGATTTGATGGATATTTGAAACATTTTGAAGCAAACGTTTTAAAAAATAGCCTACTTTTAAAGTAGCCTTTGTTCCGTTTGATTTAAGATGACAAAACAATTATTGGGTCTGATCAACTCAAGTCTTATAAACTCCATATAATTTTGCTGTTTTATTCATAACGCCTCATCTCATCATCATTAAGTTCCTTCCTCTCGTCGAGGGTTAGAGCCTCATTTAGTTTGGAAAAAATCTGTTTCGTGCACAGTGAAGGTTCGTTGTGCTGTGGTTTCTAGGGACGCGCAACTCCGTTGTTCCGCTAACATTAGAAGGGTCAATTGCCAATTTAACCTTTTTTTCACGCTTTGTTGCTCGCTTGTTTTCAACTCAAAACCTTAAATTACTTTAAAACCAACTTCATTCTTCTTATATAACCTATAAAATGTACATTATTTTGTAAATCAGAAAAAATCGTAACCCTTCTAGTGTTGCGGATAAGCCAAAAGCGGATGTAGTTGCGCATCCCGATATTCTACTGTCCCTATGTGGTTTCATAGAGTTCTTTGAAGAATGAATACGGATTTCTATTATGCTTACTAGTTTTCTTACATGTTATTACAGCATTTTCTGGTTATCAGACCTTTCTTCAGCTGGTAATTTCTTTGTTTGGGGTCCCCGGTGCACGTATTTGTAATCTGTTGGTCGCTGCAGCAGATTAGTGTTTTACTAGTAGACAGTTAGACACCTTAGCAGAGAAAAATTGTCTTTATAAACCAGCTGACTGCAGCATTGTGAGCCTTTTGACACTCAGCCAGAGAGTTGATTCTTGCTTTAAACTTTGTTTGAAAATTATAGAAGAAAAAGTAATGGCATGGGTGGGAATCGAACCCACGCCATCAAAATGACTATTCCCTAGTCGTAACCTTCTAGGCCACGCTGAAGACATTTAGTTTACTTTTTGGCTTGCATGAGTCGCATGACTGCAATCAGCTGATTTAAATCTGCCCTTCTGATTGGTTGATCCTAAACCTCATCCGCTGCATCGACCTACAGATTACAAACGTGATGGCGGTGCAGAGATTCTGTTTTTACAACGATTGATCTTTTTTGTTTTGTAATCCTACTGCTTCCACAATCTTCCCTTTGATCCATGTTCTCCCAGCTTTTCTAAATTCTGACTGGGTTAACTCAATTTATCTACTTTACCACTCTAGTCGCATACACTACAAATCCAACTAGCTTGTGACTTTACAGAATGACAGCGGGCTACTTTCAGTGCTCCTATTTTGCCAACTAACACAATGGGCATGTATTTTACAGATGTAGATTCGTAGTTTTGTAGCAAGTAATTCAGTGAGTGTAAATATGTGTCCAACTGTTCTTGATCTTACTTTATTTAGAAGATTTGTTGATTGTCAATTCAGAAAACGTATAAACAAAAGTTTGAGTTTTAATTGGTGTTTTTTTGTCTTCTCACTAAAGTTGTGTTTTTGGATTTTCTGTTAATGGCGTTATGACGAAGATATCTATTGGCATCCATTTTCCTCATTTTTTTATGATGTTGTGTAATTTTTCCTTCTGATACAATGTTCGAACGTTCCATGTTACAATCTTAAAAGTTTTCTTTTTTCATTGTTTTTGAACATTTTGCTTGCAGTTTTTATATATAATTCAGAAACTTGGACAATTAACAAAAGAACGACTAAAAGAACAAATGGGCTTGAAACGTTGGCATTCCGTAAAATGCAGAGGATTTCCTGGACTGCCAGAAAAACCAACCAAAATGTTTAAACTAAATTAATCAAACAAAGAAACTATTGAGAAATATCAAAGAAAAATAACTTCAATTTCTAAGACATATGCTGCGTGCGCTACGAAAATTTGAAACATCTCATTTTCGCACTTTTGCAGGCAAAATTGAAGGATAGCCCAAAGCAAAGACGAACCTACTTAAACCAACAACAAACCAAAACAACAACATACATCCAATACATACAGCAAAAGACTGAGAATCTTAGAAACTTTTTATACAAGAGGCAAATGCTTAGAATCAAGTACGACAATGAAAGAAGATGAAGATAAATTTAGTGTGACAGTCTCTCGTCATCGGCTCCAGCTCGTGTCAGAGCATTGGTTTTGTCTTCAAGTTGGATCTTTGGATGGCGATGTCGGATGTGGCTTTGGAGGCCCAGCCTATGATAGAAAAAACGTTGGCAAAAATCGCATTGTATGGAGGGTGGGGAATGTGATTGTTTTAGCTTTCATTTTTTAATATTTTGTTTTCACAGCTTTATGTTTTCTTTAAAAAATTCAGTGCTTTCCCCAGTTCTCTTCCTCCGGAGTGACCTGTCACTAGCAGATTGTTTCCACAATTTCAGATCAATGTTTACGTGGTTGAGGGAGACTTTCAGCTGATCTTTAATGCAATTTTGGTCTTCATGAATGTCTTTTCCCTGTCTCTAGTTTCTTATAGAGAATTAATTGAGGAAGCCTCGTTGGGGTTATTAGCAAGACATGTCCTGTCCAGCGGAGACGGTGTTGCAATATAGTGACTTCTATTTAGGCTTTACAATCTTTATACTATAGGAATCAAGAAAATAAAAGGAAGTATCTTCTAACAGGTGTCAAACCTACAACAATGTTTGATATGAACGACTAGGTTACATGTCTTGTAATACAAACAAATGTATTTTCACACGTGTCGATTCAATTATAAACAAATAAAAATCGATTTCGATCAGCTAGCAGCTAGGTCATCTTCAGTTAGGCCTAATCTTATTCAAATAAAATCAAAACATTATTATTATTATTGGTGTGGGCTCGCGCAGCCGAGAAAGTTTGAGCAACCAACAGACGGTGTTTTTAACAATCAGCTGGAGCCGGGATGCAAACCTGATTTGACTCTCGACTTAAGCTGGTTGTTGATAACACCGTCCGCCTCTTCTTAGAAAGTAATAAATTTGGTGGGCCCATCACCCTACTCCCTTTAGTGCCGAAGGCTTAGTACAATGAGAACCTTATCATCTACATCCCCAGCACTTGAAAGCAAGTATGGGACCACGTTACCTTTTACCAATCTATTTCTATGAAAAAAAAAAGAAGCATTTTTTCAATATAAAAAAAATCTTCACTTTGTTGAACAAAAAATGAAAACAACAAAAAAGTAAAAATAGTGTGTGACTTTCCATTATTTGGTGAATTTCTTTGTTTTAAACTAGATTAAACAAGACCATTTAATACATCAACATTACGTTTCAAGTGAGCAAGTAGTGTTCAGAGAATGTTGGACTAAAAATAAATCAGTTTGCGAATCGATGGTTTCAGTTAGACCGGAAAAGCTTCGTAATGTAATGAGCATCGAATGAGCTGATGACGTTAGAGCGTGATCCCACATGCACCATGTATAGTGGCCGGAAGCTAGCCCTAATTTGAGTGATGTGCTGTGGTTTGTTGTGTATCTTAGCAAAATGTCTCCTTTTAAAACGCCTGACAATTTGGATTTTTATGTCAGCAACATAACAATATTTAGGCCACGAGAAAAAGCGAGTTGTTTTTGTTACAAATCCTGGTTAACAAACATGGTGTTTTAATAATTGCTGTAAAAGTAATATCATGTATTGTATTATACTCCTAAAAAAAACACTTGCTGAAACTAAATGTGCAGTAGTATAAGTTGGCGATGAGGTTTCAAGTAAGAAAAAATATGAAGTGAACTTAAAATCCATACAGCTCATATCTATATTTTGCATAATTAAAACTTACTACCTTTGCTTAGATAAACTTTCCTTTTCGAAATGATGTCGCAACGTAATTGTGACAATATCTTGCACGTAAATACGTGATTGAGCTCACAATTTATCAACATCTTAGCTGACGAATTCATCCAATTTTCATAACCGGAATTTAACAATCAACAAGAAACTGTTTTATTAAGCGTTTCTTATTGTTATTGGTGACGTAGTACTTCCGATCATACAATTCTAATAAAATAAACAAATTTCCATGTGTTTAGATTACTGATGCTTTAATAACAATTCAAGTTTGTAGGCTATTCTCAGGGTTTTGTTTGATTAAAATTTGCCTTTTTCTTTGCGACAAATGGCTACACCTGCAGAAAAACCCACTATACATTAAATATGCCTGTATTGCCTTAAATATTTTGTATGTGAGCTTAAGTATTTTTAGCTCAAAGCCGGTGGCTTTAACCTTTTTTACGCTTGTTTCAGGCTTACATAAGTGCCGAAGGTAGATCCCCAGTGAAAGGGCGGCATGATAGATCACACTCGGAATATGTTGCCAATAGGGAAGGACGCAAAGGTAACGCAATCACTTGACTTATTTGCATATTGAGTTATTTATTAATGAAACGAATAAACCGTTTCTGGAAAATTGACTTTGTTAAGCTTTTTCCTTTCAATGGCACTTCCTAATCCCTTTTCAATCATTGAAATAGTGTTGGTTGCATAGCCAAGTGGTAAGAGCTCTGATTTAACACTCAAAGGGGCGCCAGTTCGCCTTTAGCAAGACACTGGGGTGTCTTAAGGTGGACACAAAGATTGGCTTTCTTGCCTTCCCGTCCACTTAATCTAAATCTTCAACAACCGAGTATAAACCTGGACACGACAAAAAAATGAAGTAATGTGCCTCACTGAGCAGTGAGCATGTCTGTGTGTATAAAGTGAAATTATATTGGTTTTGTGGTGATAATGATGCTATACTGTACTATTTCAAATGAAATGATTAGACTTGTTTTTAGGCTCCGTTTCCTATCCTGAGCCTAGGTCTGCATTCCCAACAAGCAGATATTTGAGAGACTCAAATGGGAACATGTTGATCCAGCTGAGGAAGTTAACAAAAGAGGAACTGAATGCATCAGCAAACTTACCACAACGTAAGTTGCTGTTGGCCTGATTCACCGTAGCGTTGACAGGCAATACTCTTGGACACGAATCTGAGGCGGGTTTAGAGGTCTTCATTATTTCTTGGGAGTTCGGCGACTAAACGCCGGGTATTCTATGGAGGTGTTTCCAGTTATAATGCACTTGCATCTACGCGGATCCATAGAAATATTTTTTATTGCTTTGTAAACGTTTTCTAGCTTCTTTGTTATTGTTTTACGTGGTTTTGAACCTTTTCTAAACATAGGTTCGATAATTTAAGTAAAACCATCAAATTATTCAATGTTGTGTTGTTGCAGCAGCAAGTTCCAAGCTTCCCTCGTCTGGTCGTCAGAACTCAACTAAGATACGCGAAGGATACATAGAACTGAAAAGGCCTGAAAACGATAAAGATTTTGTTAAAGAAACTTTGTCGAAGATAAAATGTGAACCTCGTTCCCCGTTCGCACAGCGATCTCCATTTTTAAAGAAGAGAGATCTTCACGAGAGAGGTAATGATATCACTAGTGGCAGTTCTTGCTGGACCTTGGTTGTATAGGCTTCTGTAAATTTTTTGTAGCAACTAGGTTGTTTCCCGCAGGTCGTTCTGACTTTTTTAATATGAGCAATTTGATTTTGCTTTTTTACTAAGGAAACGTTGATCCTGAAATTCCGGCTTGCCAAACATTGCAAAATGATTGTACACACCTGCCTAGGTTTAATTTCTATTTCAACTCAGATTCTTCAGCCTCTTTTTATGGCAAACCTTATCATTGGTATAACATTATCATTACACATCCTAACGATTGGACATGCCTATATTTTGTCAGCTGGAATATTCCTGAAGGGTTGCCTATAACCTATAAACATTGCAAAAAAATATAGCACGAAAAAGGGTTGGTGATGTGTGATACGCGTTTGCCAATGGGCTTCTTACTACTCTGCGTGAATGTACATTGTACAGTGCTTGATGCCATTGTCACTCGTTCGTGCCGAAAGTCATTTTTCCTGAGATAAAGTCTTTCTAGCAATTGCGAGAAGCCAAATGTGGCTTCAACTGTATTTCTGTATTACTATCAAGTCGCGAGATGCGCTGAGGAGGTAGAAGGCCAACCGAAATAACAAATTCGTCATTTTTACGTTGATTTAACGTCTGAAGACGTTGAATCAATGCAAAAATGAAAGATTTTGCTATCTGGGAAAGGCTATGTTATCTGGGAAAGTATCTGGGAAAGGCGTCAGCAAAACTTTCATCTAACCTACACCATTGCGGTTTAAAGACGTTGATACAACTTAAAAGTTTTAATGTTAGCTGACTGTAATAGCTCCCTTGCCACTATTTGATGTTTTTTCAACTGCCGTTGTTGTAGGTCGATGCAAATTCTATGTTACACCAACGGTTTCTTTATAACTTACCTTCAATCCTTACTCACTTTACGTAACAGTTTCCGTTTGAAATAAACATTGGTGACGCATCATGACCGGTTTGACAAACGGAGAGACCGCCATTTTGGTTTCACATCCTCTTCTACTTCCATGTGAGGCTCATGGGAAAAGATGCAAAAAGCAACTTTGTACAAAAATTTCAAATTGAAAATCTGCTTTCTCAGGTGCTGCTGGGGCATAGTTTATTATGCGTTTTGTAAAAAAGTTGCATTTGAAAATAACATAGACTACTACTAACTATTACTTCTAAAATATTCTAAATTAATTTTCGTGTCATGAAATCTTTCTTACGATTTCATTAAAAAAATAGTGATTCAAATGCGTCAAGGATTCAAAGTGTCTACAAGTATGCGAAACTGCCAGGATTAAGCTTTGCAAGAAGCTTTCCCAGTCCAAGGATAAAAATTCAATCAATCAATAGAAAAAATTGACAAAGACTCGACTAGTTTATAAAAATACGTAGGGGAGAACCTCCATTATTGGGACGATTTTACAATGAAACACTTGGTCTCCCACGCTTGGTTGATCAAGCGAGCACAACGTATATGACGAATTTCAATTCGCCATGTAGTCTACAGCTTGTACCAACAGTGGGATCCTTCAATTTGCATGCATGGCTGGTTTGTTAAAGAAAGTGTGTTTTTTGATATCCAAAGTAGAAAAAGACAGGTCACTTGTCTTGAAGATATTTTTGTACATACTTGGCGAAGCAGGTTGAAAAAGCATGGTAGCATAGTCTATATGTCTGGCAGTTCTTAGGACAAAACGTTGTTGTCAGTGAGATAGTCTTTAAGAAATTAGCTGATATTTTTTTTTGCATTTATGGACGGCATCTTACAATGGGACACTGTCCCATTGATAGAGACAAGATGTTGTGCATGAATTCTTTGTTTTAAACCACTTTTTAGCTTCATTACAGTCTACATAAGTTTATAAATTAGCCAACTTCTCTATTTTTGATAACGTTTTATTAATGATAATACGAAACCAAGGAGGTTTCCAGAAATATTTGATAAAACTACCATTCAACGTTTTATAGGCAGAGAAAACTTTTTCTCGAACCGTAGAAAATTTCATGATCAGATCACCGCTTCAATGATGGAAGACAAATCAACTCGACTCATTCGTAAAAAGGGAAACACAGATCCTTTAACTATGAAAACTGCAGTTGAAAAAGCAATACAAACCGGAAAAATTAGACCTGTAGCAAGAGAATTTGACATACCAAGACAAACATTGAAAAACTGGGTGGACACATACAAAAGAGCCCAAGCAAATAATGATCAAGGCAATCTACGTTTTCAACCTCATTATGATGTCAAAAAGATTTTTAATGATGAAGATGAGAAAAATATAGAAAGGTATTTGTGCTTAGCAGCAAAAATGCGCTATGGCTTGACGTCTAAAGATTTACGACAGTTGGCATACGAATTGGCTCTGATGAACAACAAAGCAGTTCCTCCAACTTGGAACATTAACAAAACTGCTGGAAAAAAATGGCTAGAGAATTTCATGAAGCGTCATCCTAAACTAAGTTTTAAGCCTCCAGAACCAACAAGTGTAGCAAGAGCTTCTTCATTTAACCGAACAACAGTGAAGGAATGTTTTGACAATTTAGGAGAAGTTAAAGCAGAGCATCCATTTGAACCTCATGAGATCTTTAATGTGGGCGAAACAGCAATTAAAACAGTGCACAAGCCTCCAAAAGTAATCGCAGAAAAAGGATCTCGTCAAGTTGGACAGGCAACTTCGGCAGAGAGAGGGGAGTTGGTGACCTTAATTGGTGCTGCAAATGCTGCGGAAAATGCAGTTCCACCTTTCTTGGTGTTTCCAAGAAAACACTTTAAAGAACACTTTTTAAATGGTGGTCCAAACGGCATCAAAAGCACCGCTAACCCTTCAGGTTGGTCAAATGCTGACATTTTCATTCAGTGGTTAGAGCATTTCCAACATCACACAACCTGTTCCAAAGAACGTCCTGTGTTGCTCATATTCGACAACCACGCATTCAATTCTTATACAAGATATCAACTGTGGTGATTAAGCAGTCGTGGATAGAATGTCTTCTTTAACTCCTTTATAAAAAAAATACTTTAATAATGCAGTAAATATAATCAATAACAAAGTAAATATCAAGTTTATAATATGCATTTACACAGATAATAAGTAGTGTCCCATTGAAGAATTCGTGTCCCATTGTTAAAAATTGCCTGTCTCAATGGTGGAGCCAGATTCAACAATGGGACGTTTTGAGCAACCTTAAAAAAACTGCGCGTTATTTCTAAACCACTGGAGAAAATGAAATCAAACCAAGTGTTATTTGAAAAAAAAAAATGCATTGGCATAAATATTGTAAAAAAAAGCGCTGCATTTCTTTACAAAATTAAAAAAAAAAATAGCAAAACGCAAAGTTTGTCTCATTGATGGAAGTTCTCCTACAGCCAACATATTCATGAAGCAACAATCTGAATAGTTGCAATTTAGTTTTTGTAGATAAGATTCTGTTAATACATTTTGGCTAGAGCGTTTGGAAATTACAAACAAGTACAAATAGTTATTTGCTTCTTAACCAAGGTTTCAATCAATCAATTTGTTTTGACAGATCGTAAAATATTCCATTCGCCCTACCGCGACACCAAGCGGACAAACTGCGTAGATGGAGAGGAACAATCAGAACCATTAAACCTCAGCACCGCCAAGTCGCCCAAATCTGCTACTTCTGAAGGTAAACACGATATTCAAATTACTGCATTTATTTATTTTTATTACATGAGTTAATAGTGGTTGAGATTGCTATTCACTGATTAATTTTCACGCTTTAAATGCGCTGTAGCCTATGCTATCTCTTCTAATAGTTTTATTATTGGTTGAATAACACGATGCGTTCTACTGGTGCAACTTAAACTGAACTTTCACAAGAAGTATAAAGTGATAATCTGCTTTTATTCCGACATTTCGTTCATCAGACACCACTGACTTCTTCCGGGGGCTAGACCGGTAGTGACTAGGCTACCTGTCTAGCATGGCAAAACAGAACCATGCTGCTGGAACATGACAAATCAATGCATTTTACTTTATCTTTGCCGTGAAGTTTAAACATTTATTGTCGTAACTACAGTAACTCCAGATGAAAGTTTTACTTTGATAACAAAATTTTAATATTTTAGGTACTGCAAATATTACTTCAGATGGGACCCCACGGAGTCTCAAAGAAAGATACCTCCACGTTCCAGTGAATTTGTCGTCGCCGAAGCATTCTTTCACGCCAAAACGAACAGTTCCGCCGCTAACATCCCCCAAGAGATCCGTTCCTCATAAGTCACCTTCCACTCCATTTCTTAATTCTCCTCTTCGCAATCTCCGTCTCTCGGACTCTACTAGTCCCATCCCACCTAGTCCAAACCGGAAACGGCAAAGTGCTCCAAGAAAAATGATATCATCTTCTTCAAACGATTTATTTCATGACTTTTCTGATAATCCTGATGAATTTGAAGAAGAGCTTTCAAGCTATCCAAAATTAGGCCGCTTTACGTGCAAAAGTGAGTCTCATACAAATCGTCTTATTCAAAAAGAAAAATCTTCGTTTTCCTTTGAAAACCTTGCGGAAGTTCCCGATAAAACTCAACTCATTTCTCGCATTCGGAAAGAGAGTGCCTCACTTCCCTCGAGTCCTAATTACCTGATGCCTCCAAAACTGCGCTACAAACAAAGGCAGCGGGAAGGAAAAACAAGTCCATTAACTCCTAGTCATTCATCTCCAAGCCCTAACGCGACAACGCCCACGAATCTTGGTTCAAATAACAGCGGCGGTTACAATCGTGCATTCTTTGGTGGCGAATCTCATGACGACCACGTTGAAGCTTATCAAAGCAGCGATCAGCTGATTGTGATTGCTGACGATTTGAGCTTGGAAGACGATTCTGCCATGGAAACAGAGACTGAAGTGACTTCATCGACCAACGAGATTAACAAACCTTTATCAACGTACTCTAAAGCATCCTATATGAAGCATAGTGAAGCAAGCAGTGAGTCTGAAGACCTTGGTTTAAACCCACAACAGCGCAATAGTTCCAACTCTCCCCCCATGATCACAAACTCCCCACTTGTGCCAAAAGAGACATTGAAAGATTCTGTTGAAGGTATTGAATCAGCTTATTTGGACTTTGTTTCGTGCATAATATAGAACGTTTGCTGAGCAAGCTTTTGTGGATAAATATTAACGCAAACTTTGTAGGCTATTTGTCCTACCGTATAGCCTATAGCTGAAATGAATGGAAACTCATTTCAGTAATGAATTCAGTACTATTTTACTTTCTGTTTTTGAAAAGGATTATTTAAAATTTATGTTGTATAAATTAGTTTTCTTATTCTCTAGATGTTTTACCAAAGTAGCCTTTCAATCATAGCCAAAATATATTTTCTTAAGTTATAATAAGGCCTTCAGTAATTTCGCCTTTTAACTTATAGCCGCGTTTGAATTAAGCAAATAATAAATAAATCTTTCTTCTTTTAGATTTTAACAAGAGCATTCAAAAGCCGGTTGCCAAGTTTGTTATGGAAGTAGGACATTTTGAAAATAAGACTGATGTATTTGACAACGCTTCTAAACACCATCTTGTTACTCAAGAAAAGACATTTGCACAAACGAAAAGTGATGTCACATCCGGGATGTCACCGTCGCTAAGCGACCCAGATGCATGCGACGACATGGAATGTGAAATTCAAGTGGACAAAAGTATGCCGAATATTTTCGTGAATGGACATTCGGACAACAATTTAGAATCAAATGAACCCAATTTTAATAACAAAACTTTGCGTAGCGCAACTGGAAACTTCATAAAAGCTCTTGCAGCAAGAGGCAAAGCCCGATCTTGTCCACCAACCCCGTCGAGCGCAGACGTGTTTGGTGCTGAAACGCTTTTTCGCCCTAAAAGTGGAGGTTATATGGAAGTTCCAATAACGTGCGTTTCTGAAATTTAATCCATTTATGTAAATGATTTGTAAAATATCTAAAAGGTTAAAAAAAGAAACTGTGCCTGTTACACTCTGACTTAGCATCCGGCAGCGTGTGACCTTTTTTGTCTTAACCTTTAGAAACCAGCAAGTAGTTTATGTTGTTAGCTTCATCCAATGTATAGTTTTGTTGAAACAACATCGAAAATTGGAGAAGTTTGATTAAAGTAGGCCTAGAGCTAGGTTTGATTAGCGAAAAGAGAACACGTTTTCAAGTATTTTCAGATTTGGCGCCACAATTTTCACGAATTTCACATCAACTCTACAAATAATCTTTTTGTAGCAAACAGAGTGCAACGTGCACAAAAAATTATGCGTGAGCTACTTCCAATGTATTGAAAATTATGTCTTTTAAAATCTTACAATAGCCTACGGTATCTTCTTTTTTCGCAACTTGTCTAAAAATCGCTGTAACAAAGCTCAATTATTTTTTGAATTAAGCTTACTTTACTGATCACAAAGATACAATAGTTTAAAAGCAGTTTCAAGCAATGCTAATTTCAAAAGATTTTTGCATGCAGGCTTCACGTTTCCTAAATTTGATGTAAGCTTTTAAGCGGAAATCATGCGCAGCATTGTCATATCTTTGACGTATGCCAAGCTGGAAGTTGCAATGTACAACTGAATTTATGCAAAATGTTAACTTATCAATATCTACAAAGATTTAATAAAGATCGAGGAAGATTTACAAACTATAAGTCAAATAAAAATGAATACCTTGCAACTAACCAGAAGGCGTAAACTGCAGCAATGTATCTTCAAAACGAATTAGTCCTAGATAAGTGAACATTAACTTCAATGCTGTCAAGGTCAGGTTTTTCTTAGATTTCGTAAGTCTAATTAAGTTATATGATTTTTGTGATTATCGATTATGGTAACTCCAGGGGCTCTATCCACTTTTAGAATTCGGGGGGGGGGGTGATTTTTGGACAGTGGGCAAAAATCGTCATAGTCATTTCAACTTCTGGGGGACTACGCAACCCAGACCCCCCATTGCAGCATCAGCTTCTTTCTGATCGAAGCATAGGGGTTCTAAGTCGTTTCACAAAGTATGTTTCGGAAAGGACATTTTTGGGTAAGCAAACTGGTAGTCACTTAACAAGAAATAATTCTGGCACTGCAAATGTAAACTCGAACCAATCATAAACTACGTTTTCTGTGACGTGAAAAAGGGCGAAAAGAAGATGATACAAAGCAAATCAAGTGATGGATTTTTTATCAGCTGTTTGTTTGTTTGTTTATTTGTTTTTCATATTTTTACCCTGCATCGCGAGAAAGCGGACTTGAGCGCTACGCCTTCTGATGTACACCTGACCCACGCTGCAGCCGACGGCAATGTCTGTTTCCGGTTGTCTACTCTACTTATGACTTAAATTTGGTACTACCCATTACTCGAAATCGATCACTGGATAGAGGCAATTATACTTATAGTGAAGTTTCTTCCCCAGAGAAACAACAGCAAGTGCGGGGGGATGGAGTCGAACATGCAGGCTTTCGACTGCGAGCCCAACGCGGTAACCACTCGGCCACTGCTGCCGACTAAGTTAGCAGCTGGTTGGCTTTTTAGGGGTTAGGGTTAGAAAGTAGTTATTTCATTGACGTGGGTTCGATTCTCACAACTGCTATTGCTCTTTTTTTTTTCTGTAATTACCAAATAAAGTTCAAAACAAGGATAAACTCTCTGGCTGAGTGCTAGAAGGGTCACCATTAGACGGTAGCCTCTTATAACATGTCCTGTTTGGTTGGCGGTGTCATTCTAGTCATTTGCAGTGGTAGAATTTTTTTTTGTTAAAGTGGCTACCAAGCAAACTAAGTTAAAACACAGTGTAAACGCCTGGCTCGTAGTTCAGGGTTGCCAAACCAAAAAATCATATTGAAATGAAATATATATTCATATTGATAAAAAATTCAACATGTGCTAACAGCGAAAATATATTTTTCAAAATTTGATCAATGAAATATCACAAAACCTTTTCAAAACCAAATGAGTGGGGGGGGGTGATTTTGCATTGATCACCCCTCCACTCCAATTAGTGGGGGGGTGATCACCCCCCTCACCCCCCCTTGGATAGATCCCATGGGTAACTCGATAGCCTATGTTCATTCTATATCAAAATTGCTTAAATCTAGCATCAAATCCAAGACAATCAATGAGCCCTTATGAAATAACCTTTGGATTAATGCATTTTACTGCACTGGATATTTTACTGACTAATAAGAAAATAAAAGTAAAATAAGATAAAGTGAACTTAGGGTAGATACAAAATGAGGTCACTACTGAGGAGAAAGGTGTAGCCTATCTGTCAAATGCTGTTGTGATAAATAACAACAACCAAACTTCTATTTTTGGTGTTTATCTTTCCAAGAGATTTGTCATACTGTACAACAGTCGGTTTACAAAAGTGTCTGAAGAAGTTACAAATGTGGTGGTTTTCGACTTTTTGGACTTGTTTGCTGCAGGGATATTTATAACCATCTATGCTATAACTGGGTTGCTGCAACATATTGATCGTAGCTTTCGAACTCTAATAAACGCGTCGGTACCAACAAATTATTCTTTTCTAACATTTATTTCAAGTGATAAAGTTTTTTCAAGAAAATGTTAGCGGCACGGAAATATAAAAATGACACACAGTTGCGATGATAACCTCATTAATTTAAGAAAATCTTTTCGTAAAACTTTCTTACTTTTTTATCGCAGTTTTTACCACTTTTCTATAACATTGGCGCAATTGTTGCTAAGGTATAGACTACACGAATCATCCCAACATATCAAGAAAACCAAAAGTATTAAGAGGATGAATTGAGTCACCACGTCATTTGAAAGGCAGTATTGAATTTTATAAGAAAATTTCCTTTTCTTTGTTACACGTGAAACCATTTGTTGATTCGTACAATTTACTGTATGTTGTAGGTTATTCATTTTTTTTTTTAATAAAATCGTTCTGGTTAAAGATTCATATCAATGAGTACCGTAGTAGCCTGAATCATGAATTTGATAAGTTTCAGTTGCAAAGCGTCAAAATAAATCAATGTTGAATTTGAGCTCAGTATCTGAAACTGATAAAATTATGAATTTATGTTTTTACTTGCACTTTTATGTAATTTTACAATTAAGTTACAGACCACAGTCACCTTCAGTTGTTTGCAGCTATATGCTTACGTGTAGGCTGCGTAGCCCTACTGTGCAATAATTGTAAAGTGTGGCCTTTCGTTCACATTAATTAAATCACGTAAATCTTGGTAAAAATTGAAGTTTAGTACTGTTGCTTTTTATACGTTTCATTAGTTTTTGCTGTGTTTCCAACAGCAAAGGCATACGAAGAAAGCCGATCTATCGGGAAAGATTCAGAAAAACAAAGAAAAAGTTACAAGTTATTCATTGTAGGGTAGGCTACTGTTTATCACAAGCATATGTAATGCAATTATTTGTGATAAAGTGCATTGAAGTTTATAAAAGAACTATATAAAGATTGGTCTTTGTTTAGCTTTGTTTCGTCATCATATGTGTTAGTGTCACTACAATTATCCAAATGTAGGTCTTCATAAACCAGCTTTACAGAAATGGGGTAATGTCGAGATCTGGGTTGAACATCTAAGTCTAAGTTTGGTGTAGTTTCACGTATTGGATTGTGGCTTGCTATGCATTGTTATATTCCACTTGCAAGACGAGAAATCACCAATGAGATGCCGTAGTAAGAAAGATAGCAAATCTACTTTAAGTTTCACAATTTGTTCAGTGTTATGTATGCAGCTTTTGATGAAATATCTTTTACATTTTTCTTGTACATTTTCATTGATCTGTTCATGTAAAGACAATTGCTTTAATTGTTGGATGATTCGATGCCCAATATAGCCTACTCTCACAAAACTACTCGCTGCTTATTTGAAGGAAACTCATAAGACCGAAAAGCTTATAGAATTCTTCGGTGCAATAGCATTATGGAATTTGGTCAACAGTTGTAGAAACTTATTGACATTGTTACACCGATTGCAAAGAGCAAGCAGTAGCGTTGACAGGAGGTCCAAGGGGTATTGTTTGACTTGGACCCGGGATAATTTTAGGGGTCCGGAACTATTTCAAGGGACCCGAAGAAACCAAGGATCTCATTGGTACCGTACCCGAAATATCATCTCAACAGCCCTGACAGCAAGTAGGCCTACATAGTCGTGAGCAGATAATTCCAAGGTAAGATCTCAGCGCAAAACTGATAAGAAGGTAAGTTACTTACGGTATAGCCTATTTCAAAAATTAAGTTAAATATTTCAACAGTTGCTATTGTCACAGTCAATGACAAATCTTGAAGCATCGTAAAACATAGGGGAATGTGGGGCAAAACATTTCTTGCCTACTTTTTACATGCTCTACGAGCTCTTCTTCAAAGCTGCTATTAAGAGCTTGCTGGTACTTTTCTAAGTTCACTTTGCCATGGTGAACTACTTTTCCCTTTAGGCTAAGTGTCTTTCCATAGCCTAGCCTACATAGTTTTGAACCATGGTCCAATAAAACGAAGCACTACCTATTTTAAGCTTTCAATGCAGACAATTGATTGGTTGCTTGTTCAGTTGTGTTTATTCAAGTCAAAGATAAAATTTTGAGACAATAAAGGTGGTCTTTCACTTAGCCTAACCGTAAACGGGGGTCCTTTGATCTGCAGAGGCTTTGACTTAGCTTGACCAAGATATAATAACATATGTGACAACCAATTTATGTTCTACGGTCAAGCCACCAATTGCTAAAACGATAGGCCTAACGGTTTTAACAAAGGTAGGCTACAGCAGGGCTTCCCAAACTTTTTTGCTCGCGACCCCTTTTAATCTCCTAAAATGTTTCGCGGCCCCTTACGATTAAAACGACGAACAATGTGAAATATACATTTGTGATATTTATTGAAAGGCTTAAATCTAACAAAAACCAAAAACAATTTACCGTTCTCAGTTCAGTTTGTTTTTATTTAGGCTATTTCTAACCATAACAACGAAGTCTATGGGCAGCTTACTGGAAAGAAAAAAGTAAACACATTTATTCAATGTGATGAATGTGACTCCCATGGTGTGACTGCTTTCTGCCACAAAGCAAGTCTAGCCGTGGCTCAGTGTTTGTTAATGCAGGTCTCAAGGCGGTTTCAATGTTGTTTAGGCTGGAACGGTAGGGGAAGTGAGAACATTTCAGATAAATCATTTTGAAATATTTGTTTCCAAATGTTCAATTTTTTGATTAACTCATCAATTTTAGACTTCAAAGCAAAATATTGATGTCTTCTCTGTGGAGGGACCAATTAAATTCGTTCAGTTTTTCAAGCAAATCTGACATTTGGCGTAATTCCAAAAGTTAGATGTCATTGCGAAAATGGTGGAACAAGACTGAATTTTATTCTGTTGGAAAAATCACGATTTCGGTTTTCAACGTTTATTGGCTAGCCATTTTAAAGCTTTGACTTTTGAAAGCCATCTCACTTCACGATGGAGTTGTAGCGGACGCTGTGGTCAACACGCACGCTCATATACAGCCGTCAGAGAGGCGGCGACATTTCTGGGCAATGGGCATAACTGGCGAGGAATGATCGGGACACGAAGTCGTCTTCTCTACTGCCTTGTTTATCGACTGAACTTCACTGAGTAACGCTTGATCACAAGTAGAGTTCTTCACGACTGCGTTGTTTATTAACTTGACTTCTAACTTCCGAAGAACAGAATCCAAATACACCAAAAATGAAAACACCGAACGACCAATAACTCCACCACCAAAACATAGTTCAGCATACTGGCGTACTACATTGTTAACTTAATTCAAAGGAAAGAACTTTAACTATAATTTCGTAATTGAAGAACTTCGTTTTCACTTTCATTTACATCTGCTTTTCACATTAGCATTTTACATGTTACAGTTTACAAGTTATATTAGGAATCATAGTTTCATAATGGCATTTTACATATTACATCAGGAATCATAGTTTCAGTTTCTTAAAAAGAACACTGGTTTTGATTGGAAAGGCGCAGCCATAAGCATTGCAAACTCCACACGCGACGATACAACGCAACACAACGGTAGATCTATGTGTCGATGAAGTACAGTAGGAATGCGATTCAGGCATAATGCAAAATTGATTACAAAGACTGCATTCCGAGAGCACGCGGTATTTGTTAATTGGAGCAGAATATTCCAGAATCCGGCTTTACGTCAGTGAAGTGACGCGCGTTACGTCAGAGAAAAAGAACTCTCAAGCGCCACACAGTAAAAGAGTTTTTAACTCCGATTCCATTTCACCTCTTAAATTTTCAAAAATACGTGCAGCCTATTGAGTGCGCGACTCTTAATAAAGTTAATAACTGTCACAGCATCTTCCACAGAAGTATTAATATGCAATACCTTGTGCAAATTGGTATACTTTCTGCGGGTTATAGGTGAATTGTTCGTAAACAGTTGTTCGTAAAGCAATTGTTCGTAAACAATTGTTCGTAAAATCAATTCTTCTTAAAGCAATACATAAATTCTTCGTATAGGTGAATTGTTCGTAAACAGGTGATAGGTGAATTGTTCGTGAACAATTTTTCGCAACAGCAAGGTTTGTCTTGCAATTTCGATGAAGGTGCGTAATGCAAATTTTCCTGAATAACCAAGTTACGACGACACAAAGAAATAAGCACAATGAAAAAGCGCATTTTTTGTTATTTATTGGAATACAACTATTGTCTGCGTTTAGCAATTCTTTGCTTACACTACCAATACTACTTTGAGTAACTTTGTACAAATTGTCCACGAGCCAAGTTTAGTATGAAGTATTGTGTGCAATTTCACGCAAGTAGCCTAATCACAAATTTCATCATCTTGAAAGTCTTGAAGCCAAGTTCGGACGACTCTAGTTAGTCTTTCTGCACTGTCCTTGTACTTCTTCTTTGGAGGGGGTCCTGCCTGGCCACTGACATACTGTTCAATGCGAACCTCATTTAGGTTTTGCTCTCGCTTGATTGCAGATATGAACTTCCAAATATCTGGAATGATTTGCAGATGCCTAGAACATGAACCCACTGTGCCATCCTTCAATGCTATTATTAGTTTTGGGAAGGCCACTGAGGACGCCATCATAGCAGTTCCACATTTGAATTGCAAACATTGAAGGACGGCGCCCTTGACGACGATCTGGGTGCCCAACCCAAATGTCTTCAAACTTCAAAGTAGTCAATTACTGGCTGAGCAACATCTGGTAATACATTCCCATCAATGAGAATGTCAAAGGCCCGGCTGCATATTTACAAAAGGTTCCCTATTTTGTGCCTATCTCGAAAACTGACCAATCAGAAGCCGCATCGCTTTCTTACGTCATTGCGTCATTTACGTTTTCTTTCTTTGGTCTTTTGCTAGTTGTCTTAATGTCTTGTACAGAAGCAGGCTGGTAGGTTAAAGTTCGCAAGTTAGTCAGTTAATTGAAATGAATGAAAGCGCGCATAAAATAATTATGAATGGAAAATGAGTTACCGGTAGTGTAATTTTCTTGGCACTCGATGTAGCAGTTATAGCAAGTTAGTCAGTTAACTGTAGCCTACTGGTGCAAGTGAAATTGAGCCTGACAAATTGGAAATGTTAATTTTTTTTTTTTTGGTAGCCTAACCTAGGCAATTGCTGGCATCATGGCTTCTCAGGTAGCCTACCACCTGTGCAATTGGTAAAGCGGTTAGAACGTTGCAAACTTGAGAAAGCCTGTGCAATTAATATCTTTCTCCAAGTTGGCTAATAAAACCACAGATAGTCTAGGCTGGTTGCCAGGGTCAGCAAAGTTGCCAGAGTTTAAAAATGAACAGCTGTTTCGAATATTGAAATTAAGAGAGCGAGGAGGTTCTGCTATTAACATTTTCTATTTCTACGCATAAATTCGTTGTCCTTGAAAGATTTCTGATTTCATCAGAATTGTAAGGCATGCAGTGCATGTATGGAGAATACGCCACTGAATTAAGCAATGTTTTATTAAAATTGCACACATTTTGCCCCCTAAAGTGGTTCTGTACGGTTATAGCTGTAGGCCTAGGCTATAATAGGAAGTAAATTAATATTGGCTAACTAAAAGGCTAGCTTGTTAGTAGTCCAGAAAGTTATTTATAAACAAAAGTATATACATACATAATTACATAATCAAATATAGTTATTATAATACTATCTGAAGCCTTTACAAATTGTTTCACCTAACGGATCATCAAGAGGTCTGAAAAAACATGCAACCAGTAAAGAATCGATAATTCTGAAAAGATATTAAATATTACAACTGTAATTTAACCGTATCTGTCACTGCTTCCTTTTGGCGTCAAGAGTTACTGGCCGAGACCATCAGGTCTACGTCCCTCTTATTGGTAATTACTCCGTCGGCTTATATCAAATAACAACGAAAAAAAGTATGCCGTTGGTCAAAAGCCTTATCTATCACTTCAACCAATTTATTTCGCAAAATATATTCGTGATTGTGTATGTTAGGTAGAAAAGGTGATAAAGACTCGGTTTTTGACCTATTTTCGCCATTTCTTGGTCAAATTTCTCAGTTCACATTTTATTTTGAAAGTCCTCTTGCATAGAACACAGAATTTCATCAATTTTGTTTTTCCGTTTTTGTGCAAACAGTATTCCATGCACTTTTTGCACTACAAAGCAATTTGCGCAAATAATAAATTATCTTCCTAATTGATGTCTGCCAGCAAAGAATGACTCATATCGCGTCAAAGACCAACTCCCTACCCAGACAGCAAAATCGACGTTGAATCGATGTAAAAATGACGGATTTTGCTGCCTGGGTAGAGAATGGAATTTTAGCGCCGTGGTGTTGTGACTGACAGACACAAAACGAAACCGCACGCTAATAGTAAACTGTCAATCAAGCTATTGAATATCAGGAAATTTCTTGCATTTTATAACTGGCTGTGACAGAAAATTTATTGTGAACTTCACAATTATCCGATACCAACATAATCGGGATTAAAAGTTGGGGCAAGAAAACAAAGTAAAAGTCAAGAAATCTCCGGTTTCTAGCGTCACTGCTTCTATGTGAAATTGCTGAATTAGCAGAGGGCGAGACCATAAGGTCTACGCCAGTAACAGATACGGTTAATCTGCCAAAAAAAAACTCTAAACCTGTACTTCCTGAGAAGATATTAAATATTACAACTGTAATTTAATCTGCAAAAAAAACCTCTAAACCTGAATTCCTGAAAAGATATTAAATATTATAACCGTAAGCTCTGCTTTGCCTTTTTGCTTGGCATTGAGCACTTTTTGTAGTATTAATAGTTTTCATTGTTTTACATAATTACATATGTTAAATTTTAGTAGCAATCCAAGGTTTTAATCGGATCTTTCATTTAGGTTTTATTGTGATTAATTCAGTGCTTTAATAATCTATATTTGTGAAATGGGGTTTGTGTGTTGTGTAACAAGCTGTAAAAGTGGGTACAAGTCTTGCAAGACTGCAGTGAAAGTAGCCTACCAATGTTTTAATTTCCGAAAGATGAAGAAATGAAAAAAAGATGCTGCCTGTTTCATAAATTTAATTGCAAATGTGTGGAAAATCATGTCTGTTACAACACCTACAAAAGGTAAGAATAAGATCAAAAGAATGGCTTTAGTTTGATTGTTAAATTTAATTAATTAGATTGAAATTGTGTAGAGGGACAACAGTACTTATTACGGCCCAGAAAATAAGTTTTGCTCATTTATTCACCGTCTTCTGACTTTAATTCGAGGCAAAAAAGGTTCGTTTTGGCGAGGATAGTAGGTCTAAATTGTATGTTGTGTACCAATGGGTGTACAGTGTACACTACTCAGAAATTGCTAATGTGCATTGTATTTTTTCAGCTTTTCGAAAAAGAGATGAGATGTGTTCTCCAATTGAAGCTGATGGAATCAAACAACAACCGAGTTTGACCTTCTTGGGAAAACCTAGAGATCTATTTATACTTTGGAAAAAAAGAAACCTTTCTGGGCTCACTTCACAGACATTTACTGCATGCATTCAGACCATGGGTGCGGTTCCAGAGTTGGCGCAACATTGATAACCAACCATCATTTCACCTATGTTATTTGTTATATCTCACAGCCAATGGAGTTGCTACTCTCATATACACCTTAACAGTTTTTTCAAGCGTGCTTGGTATTGTACTGTAATGTTTATTGTATGCTTACTTCACATTTATTTACAACCAATCGTATGAAGTGAGTATTGGTGAAGTTGCTGTTGTACTCTTATTGAATAAGATCAAATTTTCATTGATTAGCAATACCTTATTGTGGCACTGGCAGGGTAGATTGTTTATCAGTGTGTTGTGATTTGACTACATAATCTCCTGGTCATTCCGGACTATTTTTGATGGCCATATCTCGAAGAAGTATTTGCTTGTTTTTTATTTCTTTTTTTTAACATGTGATATATTTTATTAAATACAGGTCATCTTTACGAAGCAGACACAAAATGCTGACTTTTAATAAGTAATCACGCTATCTACGAAGGGATAGGCCTATAGCTGTTTGCATGATTAACTGTCTTAGTCATTGATTAAGTATATTTACGTCTACTTGTGTATATCACGAAACATAGTGTAGCCTAATCTAAATGGCGATATAAAGTAGATATTTACACTATAGAATATTTGACTTGGGTAAATTTGATCAAAGTGTTGGAAGCATAGGCGCCTAACTATTTTTTTGGCCGTAGGGGCGAAAGCGTGTTTCACCAGCAGCAACGTAAATTCAGCGAAATGTCATGCAGATGGATGACGTAATTATGTCGTCACACTAGAATTGCTTTTATTGCCACACTCGGAGTTATCGCTACGTTCGACCTACCGTTAATTATTATAAACAAAACTCGACCAAAACACATGCTATGCGTCTGCGTTGGCTAGCGGTTGATGGACTGCGATTCTTTAAGCTAAGCGCAACATAAAGTTTAGCAACGAACTAGATTTATTGGCATGAAACAAGAGACGAAAAGGTTTACTAAAAGGTATTGTCTGTAAATGGAATGAAAATACTAACTTGATCATACGCTTGAAAATATACCTGTTGAAAGCAAAATCAGTCATGTTTACATCAATTCAACAGCACGTCACCTTGAATAAATTTAAAAGTTGCTGACATCCGTAAACAGCCCTTGAAAAATAGTTACGGAGAGACGTTTGATTAAGTTTTCGACTTGACATTGCTCCCTTTTCACTACAATATCGCAACTTATGGCTGACCAGCTTTCAAGTTTCAATTCGCTGCTATACGCCCGTTTTCGTGTTGCAGATGAAACAAAAGATGAGCATATTCCCCGCCTTTGATCGGGTTTTTATGGCAACGGTCGTGTGTGCGCCATGCAGTTTGCGCGAGTCCATTGTTGTGTTGATTATGCCACGTGTGCGCAATGCGGTTTGCACCAGCCCTTGTTACGTTGGTTAGTGGTTACCTCGGGCCGAGACTTCAAGTTCATTTTCACAGCATGCGATTCACTGCCGCGACAATTCTCTGCAGAGGTTTCGACTTTCGAAAGCGACATCGAGTCTGTTTGCATGCACATAAAGCTAAACGCACGCTGCAACAACGTAGCAAATTATGTTGTTTTTGGGTGCATTCAACATCTGATGACATTGAATCGACGCAAAATGGTAGATTTTTCTATGTTTCAGGCAGCAAAATCAGTCATTTTACATTGATTCAACGTCTGCAGACGTTAAATCAATGTAAAAATGACAGATTTTTTTTGGTGTGGGATTGTAGCATCGCTATTCGTTCTAGTGATTATTTAGCGCGAAGCTGTTGCGGTTTGCATTTAAAAATGTTTTCCTGCTGCCGATCGCTAGTTCATCTATTGTTTTATGTAGCCTATCAATGCAGCATAAAAAGTTGCTCCCACGCATAAATATGCGTGGGGGCCTGGCCCCCACGGGTTAGGCGCCTATGGTTGGAAGCATTAATTACGTTGTTCAAATTGCTTGTATCATCAATCTTATCATTTACTTGCTTCCTTGATTGTCACTATTGCATGGTATTGTGCTCTGTCATGTTACACCATCTGATGTATCTTCTTAAAGAAGTAAATTGTAGTAAATGAATTTTATGCATAACGTTTATGTTTTCATCTTACCAATAAAGTATCCTTAAAGATGACAATCATATTCCAATCATATGCAGGACATATTTAAGCAGGATGAAGAGCAGCTGTTTACATTTGAATCATGCCAGGTGGTAAGATTATTGGTAGCCTATCAACGAGCTCCTGCAGAGCGTGCTCTTTGTGACCATAGATCAATATAACCTGTTTAAAGGTATGAACACTGGTCTTCTAGACAAGTTCCATGCAACGCACTTCTCTGCAGTGGCGTAGCAGCCACTTAGCGATTCTGGCTCTGCGCCAGGGGCGGCAAAGTGAGGCTGCACAGTGCACACAGCACGAGAAATGAAGTAATGCAAAAATAAATAAAAAGTAAAACAAGAAAATGATTTACAAAGAGACAGCTAGTACACCTTAAAAAATTTAAGGATATAACAACAGCTAAAAAGCTCGAGTCGCTTCTTGCGTGATGTTGGATAGCTGTAGCCTGTATTTCGTCTGTTGTTCAATTTTTAGTAACATTTATTATGTCATAAATCTAGAGGAGTTTCTCAAAATGATAAAGCCGTATTTACGTTCTACCATGAATGATGATCAGCTATCAGCTCTATCGATTCTTTCTATAGAAAGAGATTACGTTCAAAAACTTGATTTTGAAGATATTATCGCTGATTTTGCTTCGGCGAAAGCTCGAAAAATTCAATTTTGAGGCGGCTATTGATCTATTAATTTCCTAATACATTTGTTGGCCATTTTTTGTCTTTTATTTTGTCGTTGAGTCTTCCACATTTTTCTTTTATTTCATTAGAAAAGCAAAGATATGCTTGCTTAACGCCAACGGTTTGATTTCTAATATGCTTTGTATTTTGCATTTGGGTTGCAAACGTAGAAACTTATGAGTCAAACTTTGTAAATTATAAAGTCAAAATTTCAAGATTTCAATTTCAGTGAAATGTTTACAACATAAACAGACATAACTAAGCAACAACACTACATTTAACATTATAAAAACAAAAAACAACAAGCGAACGTTTTCGGCTAGTCATATAGCCCTTTTCAAGCCTATAAGAAAAATACATTATTGAAAGAAATGCTAAAGAATCATATAGTATCACAGCAAAAAATATGGTCAAATCTAAACATTTGAGAAACTGCCTCGCTCACACAAAATGATAACTGAAAATTACACAGCGCAACGGGTCAAGTATTTCAGAGGTAAAATTAATTGATTGTTCAGACGAGGACTCAGGCAGATTACGCAAGAATGACAGAAGCACAAGAGATAGTGGCACAAAACAAAGTAATGCGAAAAGCACAAGACGTGATAATTTAATCAAAAAACTGTTAAAAGGTAAGAAGCTCCGCAAGCAAATAATTGCCTGTTGAGCCCTGGGTTTAAAGATTTGATGATCAATGCCTCATGAATTTTGGTTTCGTATTCGGACAAACACTTACGTACATATTCGGACAAACACTTACTTATAAACATATACACTTACGTATATATGTTTACAACATATATAGGAATGAGATGTAGGGGTGAAATGCTTTCTTTTTGTCCGATAGTCCAAATCTAAAATTGCAGATAAAATGTATTGTAAGAATTGGATAATCATCACGGTTCATTACTGCACATTGTATATTCAGTGATTATTTGATATATACAAAAATATTACGAGATATAGCCTGCCACAGTACTAGCCTAGCGATTAGCCTGCCAGACAGCAGAGCAGACACGAACAGCGAGCAAACTAATTTTAAAATTTATAGCCCAACTGCTACTGAAAAGTAGCCCAGTCGTCGAAAGTGATGAAACAAGTCTAGAATATAGTCAAAGCTTTTTTTGTGAATATAAAACAAAACAAGAAAAAACGCCACTGCTAACATTTTTCCGCGACTTTGAAATAAAACTAGCCTAACTCCAGGGGAAAACCGCAGAACTGGCAATCCTGGAGAAAACCTACAAACTCCACGCAATCACGCAAAGAAACTTTGCAAATGAGTTGACGTAAGAAAGCGATACGGCTTCTGATTGGTCAGTTTTCGAGATAAGCACAAAATATGGAACCTTTTGTAAATATGCGGCCCGGCTGACTTTATCAATAGCACAAAGGCCAGCACAACGGCCTTTGTGCTATTCATCTAGCACAATAGCACTTCATCAATAGCACAACGGCACAAAGGCCAGAGACGACAACATGCGCAGCCTCAGAGCAAACTCTGCACTTGTCTCGTACTGCTCCTTCAGGCCACTTGATTGCGTTTTTCTCCAAATGCACTGGCACAAATGGAAGAAACAGCCACGGTGAGTTGAAAGTGGGTAGGCTACTCTCTGCTTACTGCATTAACCATGGCCATCTCAAAGTCAGTCATGATTGTCTCTGGAACAGCAGGTAACAACTCCTTGATCTTTTGCAGCAGATGAATGTATGTCCTTCTCCTTTTGTCCCCCAGCAGGGCATACACCAGAGGCACTGAAGTGTTTTTCTTCAGTCCGTGTATTGTGTAAAGCTGTTCAAACAGTGAAGGCACTGTCTTAAAGGTGCCGTCAGCTTACCAATGCTTTGAACGGGCAAGGAGCTGCGGATTTCTTTCAGTGGTAAAGAGGACCATACGGTTATCTCCAGGCCCAGAATCATAGGCCAAGAATGTTACACCAGCAAACGTTTGCTTGTAGCCTGCTCTACTGGAAGCACAATGTCACGGAGAGAATGTGGGATTGCCGGGCCTGCATTTTCCTTCCATCGCACTTGGGTGACTGCCCTTTTCATGCTCTGCACACTTGGCAGTTTTGCTGCGGTGGCTTAGCTGAGTCCAATAGTTTTTGCTGAGACGAGGTAACTTGGGGCATCACGACTGTCTTTTGCTGCACAACGAATATTTTCCATAACCTTTGCTGCTTCGACATGACCAGCATGATTGTGCTCACCTCTGGATTGTACAATGGCTGCCATAGCAGTTGTTACTCGTGCAGGACATTTCTTATTAAAATTCTCACATTTCCAATAAGTAGTTTCTTGCCCTTGTGCGTTAAGTGCACTATAATATTTGTAATAAAGCTGGCCACTATACAAAAGTTTTGGCTTTCCTTTTTCGCTGCTTACAAACTGTAATGCCATTCTGAATCAGGGACTCTACACTCTGTCTGCTCGTCTACACTCTGCAGGTAGCCTACAGCACGTCTTTAAGCACAATTAGCACATCTCTAGCATAGGCTACCCTAATTGATTGTTCGTAAACAATTGTAACTGTTTTTTTTTTAAAGCTGTAGCCTAACTTTTATGAACATTTGTTTACGAACAATTAGTATTACGGTCAATTGCATGCCCGAAGAATTGCTTTACGAAGAATTGATTTTACGAACAATTGTTTTCCAAAAAAAACGTCGGACACCCTTTCTGCGACCCCCAGTTTGGGAAGCCCTGGGCTACAGCATGCTAAAACTGCTTCAACTTTACAACAAAATCCATTTAACCTCTCCAGTGTCCACTACCATTTATACAGTAGTATTGTAGCCCTAGTTGAGGGTGTGATGCATAGGCTATTGCTTACTAATAAAATTCTATTTGAATAAGAACCTTCTGATGAGCCATTTGGGTGAAACAGGCTGTCAAGGGTTTAGACTGGACAAATGTCCCATCCTGCCCCAAGCAACTCTGTTCCGTTTTGCTCCAATACCTGACATTTTGAATTTTTCTGGCAACTCACATCTAAAGTCAGATAGCTTACCTCAAAAAGCACACCACATATCACCTTCCAGATTTTTCTAAAATCATGCTAAAATGTGAGAAGTTTTGATAAGATTTCCTATAGCAATGGTGTCCTGCAAAGCTGTAACATCTCAAAGGGTAGAGGGCGCAAAAACTAATACTTTAAAAAATATCCACGGTGTTCCGTCCTGCCCCGCGTCCCATCTTGCCCGACCTTCCTCATATATTAATTCAGAGCAAACTTGCAAAAAGAACTCGCTTTCCCCGTGCTAACGTGGAAATTGATTCTGAGTAGGCCAATAAACTCTGCTTGATTAATCTATTTTGCATCGCATGCTAAATTTACATCGCTGTTTTTACTTATTTTAGACGATCAAAGTTATTTTTTTAGGAGCTTCAGTCACACGATGCATTGACTGTGATTGGTAGAAGCTGGTAAATCGTTTTCTGATGCTTTTCTTGCTAACTGACAGTCCGGTTGCTTTCCAGGCTTAATCTAATTTTGTTTCTTTTCAAAAGTTACACCAGATTTTTGCAAAAGCACTGGTTGCGGTGTGTGTTTTACGAAAAATGTATTGTAAAATAATCCAATCAAGATAGGAAACTTGCTGCTATTTGCTAAGTGCGCAAATTTCATTAAAAATCATTTTATTCCATTTTTAATGAGTACAGTAATGCTTTAAATAAATATTCCACTAAACATTAAAAATACATCAAAAAACAAATTTTCTTCTTCAACAGATTGATCATGTTTGATTGATCACATTGGTCTTTTAAGTCACGTCTTATGATTGCACGTTGGCAAGGCCTGTGCTTAAACAGAACAACTAACAAAAAATAGCGAACTAGCAATCCTCAAAATTTTTCCAATTTGTGCATCGAAAAGTTCTGTGATTTGAAGAGAAAATTGCTCTTATCATTGGTTAGTAAACTATTAAATATTCAACGCTTCTTCAACTTCAACGGCCCTGTCTTCAACTTGTTGTTTGTAGAATCTTAGCATCATATTTTAGCAACCATTTGCATAAAGACGGCGGGTGCACAATATATTAAACCGGAGATTCAGCGATCAGGCCACAAAGAAATCTATGATCAATGGTCCCATAGAATAGCCAAGACAGTGATTATATTATAAAGCATTAAAGCAGTCCTAAAGCAATGTAAAAAAAAATTCAGCTTCTTGCACAAGCAATACTGAAAAAACCCATGACTAAACTTAGTGATGTTTTAAGGTGAAACTAAGCATTAATGATTTGATAAACATAATATTTTCGGAAAAAAAATTACTGCTTTTGTAGTGCTGTTTGTTTGCAACGCAATCTTGTATGGCTTTTAAACTATTACGACAATTCGCTTGGGGCTTGGGTCGCAAGATTTATCGAACTGAATTTTTTTTAAAAATGGGTCGCCCTGAAAACGTGTTGGGGACCACTGCTATAGATGATCAACGTCCTTGCATAAAAAATATATTCGTTGCCATCATTATGAGCAAAACAATACTAAACATAATTATGTCTGGCTCAAAAGTCTACCCTTGCTCCCTTAGAGCCAGGGCATGCCGGTTGATTTTCGATGGAAATTTGCGAGTTCGGTGAAGCAACCAAGTAACGAAAATCAATCAAATCTTCCAGTGAAGTGGTATCCACTTGCTCATGAAAATACGAATAAGCAACAAGATCTGGTTTGCTGAAAAAGATAAAGTATTTTCTTATTTCTAGACTATGCACGTGGATGACAGTTTATCTATTCCAGGTACAAATTTGTTATGAACAAACTCAAATCCAAGCTACAATCAATGAACTGGATACTGACCGTTTAACTAACTGAAACAGATCTTCATCTCCAATATCATCACACATAGACAGATCAAGAAGCGTGAGGTGAGGAAGATATGTGTCTAGTGATCTTAGCCATAGACCGGATAGGTATTTGAGTCCTACTAAAAACATTTGACGCAAATACCTGAAAACATAATACGTTAACATAAAAAGCAACACTTAGAATATGCATGCAGGCCTTATTAGCATTTAGCAACCTACACATTGTAGTACACAGACTAAAAACAAATCTAAATCATCATCGCGTTTTGTTTAACATGCAAGTTTTTACGGGGCATTTCTGGCTTTATGTCTTGTCAGATGACCAGCTAGCTGCATTCGTAAATGATTGTAAGAATAACCTAAATGCATTACAAACTGCTACAATTAATGTATGTGCCTCGGGCTGCTATACAAAAACCAAATACATCTAAAAATTGATTGGTGCAAGTTGAAAAAAAAGCAACAACTGAACACAAAAAATGAAAGATCAATAAAACGTGAACTAATACCTTCGCTTAAATATTTGAGTAAAACCAACCCGTTACACCTAAGGAAGAATACCAGAAGTGACCTACTTCCTGACCTGCATGCTTTTACCAGCTTATCGATTCCATCATCTGTGACTTGATTACACCAATCAAACTGCACATACTGGAGCTTAGGACATCTGGAATCGTTCATTTAAGATGATCAAAAGTAATATGCATGCTTTCTACGAGTTTTAAAAATCATTAATAAATAAAATCAGATTGGTGGGCTATCATGCCGTTTTCTTGACAGTGGCATGACCATAGATATACTGTGGTAGAAGCAGCACTACATTTTCATTAAAGCAGGGGTCACCAACTGGCGGCCCGCGGAAGGTATCAGCGTACAAGTATAACCAAAAATACTTTTCTTGAGGAGTTAAAGAGCACGAAGGCAAAATATTATTATTATTGTAACTGTCTCCGCCGCCAGTGTAGCCAAATCGTTTGGCATCCGCTGGCTTCGATCAGTCTTTCAACAAGGTTGATAGGATCTCCATTCTGTTTTGTCCTTTGCGATGTTTTGCAATCGATGAAGATGTGGTGTGCTGAGCAGGGATCCCAGGCCAGCTTTTCTGATGTCAGATCTCAGCAGTTGTAATAAATTGGTACGGTGACGTCCGGTTCGGCCATGGTACTTTTTGCTGCCAATTATTGGAATTTCAAGGGCTTTCTGGGGAGGTGAGTCCTGGTGAAGTCTCAGAATGTGTCCAAACATGTTCCATCTCATGGTGGAGATCTTGCAAGACAATGGTTCACTGTTGCATATTTTGTAGAGATTTTTGTTCGAGATAAGACTGTTTGGCCAAGTATGACCAGTTATGACACGTAAATGTCTTCGATGACAGGCATCCAATCTTTCAAGACTTCATTTGGTAACAGACCAGCTATTACAGTTGTAGATCATAATTGGGATGCAGTACGCGTTGTACAATCTTAGTCGCAACTGTAATGGGATTCTCGATCTCTTGCTCCATAGTTTCCAGTGTGATCTGAAAGCGACATTGCCTAAATTGCAGCGGGATTTGACATCGGCAGTGCTGCACAATAATGATCCCAAAAGTTTGTGTGTACGCCATTTTTAGTCTCATTCATGAAAAGATTGTAGTTTTTCAGGTTCTTTGTAGCAATAGATTGTAGCATATCAAGTGGCTGTCTTTCCTCATCCAGAAACTCAACATCGTCTGCATACTCCATTTCCAAAGGCATGCATGTGTCAAATACAGGGGGGGGGGGGGGGTTTGGATGGTAGTCTCAAACCGATGGTAGTCTCAAAGATTGCGGACATTTCGTTGTTAATGCGCACATACAGTTTCGTGCCAGCTAGCAGGGTGCGGGTTAGTCGCAGTTCATCTTCATCACAGCCAGTGTCACGCTTTCTTTCTATCTCTTACCAGGAAAAAGACTTGGAAAGATTCGATGACGTAGTTTAATGGGTTATAACCGAAAAGCAGTCAATTAAATGTCGAATGGTTCCACTAGTGAAATGATAATCTAACTTCTTGAAGGACTTTAACGAACGGCTTCTCAAATAACTTTAATTTCGAACACAATTTATATCAGCACCAATTCTCGTCTACTTGTATTCGATTTCTTCAACTCTCAATCAACAATAATTTCTGCACCAACTACCAATCCACAACTCATAACACAACTCTCATAATAAACTCTCAGAATCAACTCAATAATAATACAACTCCCATAATAATCATTACGCAAACTACACCACTATTTATAGAAAGTTGTTTCGGTCTAGTAACATCGAGAAGGTTACGTAATGTCACATTGTTCTGTCAAGTTGCAATAAACGTCAACAAGCAGAAGCTTAAAGAAGTCTAAAGAATGTCACGTAGGGTATAAGATTCTTACATAATAAATATTTCGCAATCGGACATCTACTGGTAAAAACATCCTTATGACGTCACGACAAACGACGCTCAGAAATTATGAAAAACAACAGAACATTCCAGATTTGCATGCTTACAGACGATTCTGGAAATGCGTTACATAATACAGATTTCTCATTCAAAGGTTACTTCAGGTCAATACCCGATAATAACACATCGCTCAAAATTCCATAATGAAAACAGCACATTCTGTCAAGACGCAAAGCAGCCCGACGCGAGGCCTTGCACATTGATTGTGACAGCCAGCTTGGTCTAAAATTTGAAGGATTTTTTTGCGTTTGATGGTGTCAAAGGCTTTGGACATATCTATTCCCATTTTGTGGAAGTCCCATTTTCCAGCCATTACCACTGAAACGAGCATACGTTGCTGGGTTGCTTATTTTAAGATTGCAAATATCGTGTAAACACTAGTGTGCGTTTCACCGTTATTGGATTTCACGAGCAGTGTTCCTTTATGCAAGCTTTTGTTCGCAAAATAGGTCGGTGTGCCAACTCAATTTATACTAAATTGGCAAAAATATGGAACGCTTCACGATTTTGCGTGTCATCCTTGCGCAGGGACCATGCTAATCTTCTCTGTATCGTTCCAATTTTAGTATATGTACTGCCGAAGCAAGTACTGCAAAATGTTGTTAATCAACAAATCTTGCCACGCTAATAAGCACCGCATGTGACAGTTGTCTATAAATAATAGATGAAAGACGGTTTTATAGACTCTCACAAAAAGGATGAAAAACCAACTCATTGCTTTTTTAGAGGGAAGACTGTTCATGAATTACGATAGAATTACGATTTTTCGGTGATTTCCTGAAACGTTTGTTTCATGGTGCCTGGTGTCTTTTGCCCTGTTATTGGAGCCTATTTTTCGCTGATATGTTTGTAGGTCACTATTGTTGCCTGAATTGCAATGTGTCAAACGTTTCGTTGTTTGCTCAAATTGTTAATTGCAAGATAACATTTGTGAAGCGAAGTGACAACACCACTCTTGCTTGGCGATGAATATTTTGATGAAACCACTCGCCTCGCTATAAGTGCGCAAAACAAGTGGCCTCGTTTATTAAACATTGTTAAAGAAGTCAAAAGTGTTGTTAAAGGAGCTTGGCCTGGCAGTAGCGTTGTTCGACTAATTGTGTTGCTGCCGTATTTTCAGACAAATATTAACAACATGTAACGCTGGATACTGGGTACGAAATTCGTTCTTTTTTAGCATAAGAGTCAACCTACCTAAAATTTTATTAGTGCGGCCCGCCACAGCTTTCCTTAGTGCCAAAGTGGTCCGCATGCAAAAAAGGTTGGTGACCCCTGCATTAAAGGATTACCGTTTAAAATGAAACGTGGCAAAACATGAGAGGTGGCAAAGAGGTGGCAAAACATTTAAGGCTAAAACATGCCATATTACTTACACAGTAGAAACTGCAATGACAGTGAGGTCAGTAACGGATTGTGAGTCAGTCAATGCGAGGTGGACTAAATGACACATGGAGTCTTGAGCAAATAGTTGTGTTATGACAGGAGCGGATATCCGCTCTGCAAGCTTTCTAAGATGTAACCATTTCAAACTGAAAAAAAATATTGCACAATAAGAGGGTAATAATAATTATATACTAATTGAAAACTAAAGACAATATTAATTTTGAATTGTCAGTCAGTTATGCAGATTTTAATTTCCATGCAGATTTTTGCTGACTCAGTATTTTGATCTTTTAGTATGGCCAAGATTTTATTGTTGCCGCAGTTGGATGTAGCTTCGTTGTAGTCGGTAAGTTTTCTATCTCATGTGGTCACGTAGCGTTTTGTTGGATATACTGATTACATGATGTAATTTTGGAAAGTGGTGAACTGGTGACTTTTTTCATTGCTTTGGATGTCCAATTTACGCATTCTAGACTGTACACTGTACAGCATGACTGGTTAAACGTAAGTGTTGAAAATTTCTGGATTGATTGGGAGCCTGTTGGAGATTAAAATCTTTTTATTCTTTATAATATTTAACTAACCTAAATGGATACACAACTTTATGCCGCGGTCCGAATGCCGCAAAGCCCGAATGCCGCAATGCATGAATCACGTGAGATTTGAGTATTTTTTCATTTCTTTTCAAGTTCATTTCTCACGGTAGCAATTTCAATTTTCATTTTTAATCAATATAAAAATGAAACAAAAACGAATTTTTTTTTTTAACAAAATAAAGATGAGACTTGGTTGTTTCTCAATAAACCAACCAATTGGTCTTCCAAACGCGTATGAAAAAGGGCAAGGCCACATTTCTAGTACTAGTGGACTTGTGGCATAATTTTAACTTTTAATATTTAAAAAAAGAAACCTATTATATCTATTAAAAAGCAAACAAAGAAATCAAAGTTATTCTACAAAGGTTATAAAACAAGGAAGGTTGTTGAACAAAGATACCAAGGTCAGGAGCAAAATGATTGGAAATCCTGAAATAGACAGTTTAGTTTTCGAAATGTTTGCTAAACATGAGTTTAAAATTCGAGATTATTTAAAAAAATAATTTAAAAACATAGCCTGTCCAAAAATTATGTTTATTTTAACACAAAAACACAATTGGTTCAAATAAATGTTTCTGGCATTGCTTCAAAAGCATGGATGCCACTCTACACTAAATATTTTTTAGTAAAATATATATTATATATCGATAGAGCTTCGGTAGAGAGTTTGTCTTGTTGAACCATAGGCATACGAAGCCGAGTAACGTGATCAAGTTTAACATCTTCAAGTTTACATATAGAAACACAAAACTACGCAACAAATTAAGTATCGAACGTTTTCGACATCACAAGATGTCCTCTTCAGGAATAATATACATACAACTTAACTACATCTGAATAAAATACAATGGTTAACTAAATCTATAAACAGGAAAAGACAAAAACTGCACAGTACTTCTGACTAGCTCAAACTAAACGATAGGCTCCACGAGAATCAAAGGCAACTGCATCAAAAGATGTTAAACAGATCACATGATATGGTGGAAAGGCAAGGTGCGAAAAAACTAGTTGTTGTTTGCGTGATGCAAGCCTGACATACATCGGTATGTCAACAAGACATTTATCGACTAGAGCTGGGGAACACCTTAATTTTAATTCTGTACAGAAAAAGCGCAATTAAAGATCACATCTCATGTACAGAATGTCAAAACAACGTTTCTATCAAAAACAATTTGAGATCATGTCCAGAGGCAGGTCTGAGTATCAAACTAAGATTTTGGAAACCTTGTACATAAAACGTCACAATCCCCTCTTGAACAGACAATTGTATCCTTGCGGCTCGTCTTTCTTGCTCTCTGTATTTTAAAATTAGTTTTTTCGCACCTTGCCTTTCTACCATAATCATGTGATCTGTTTAACACCTTTTGATGCAGTTGCCTTTGATTCTCGTGAAGCCTATCGTTGAATTTGAGCTAGTCAAAAGTACTGTGCAGTTTTTGTCTTTTGTTGTTCATAGATTTAGTTAACCATTGTATGTTATTTAGATGTAGTTAAATTGTATGTATATTATTCCTGAAGAGGACATCTTGTGATGTCGAAAACGTTCGATATTTAATTTGTTGGGTAGTTTTATGTTTCTATATTATGTAAACTTGAAGATGTTAAACTTGATCACGTTACTCGGCTTCGTATTGCCTATGGTTCAATATTATATAACATATATAAATCAAATATAGTTATCACTGTCTGAAGCCTTAACAGCCTGTTTCACCTAACGGATCATCAGAAGGTCTGAAAAACATGCAAAAGTAATGAATCGATAATTCCTGAAATGATATTAAATATTACAACTGTAATTTAATCTGCAAAAAAAAACTTTTAAACCTGTAATTCCTGAAAAGATATTAAATATTACAACCGTAATCCAATCTGCAAAAAAAACCTCAGAATTACAAAGAGCTACCTCCGTCCTCCGACCTCCATCCGTTATCACAAAGCCTCAATTAAAATGTTCAGATCGAAACCAAGCAGCTTAATGCCAACACCTGTGACATCACAAAGAAGCAAAATGCAACTCCGATGAAGTAACCTGAACAAATGAAATGAATTTGTTTTTGTAAAACCTGTAAAAATTAAATGAGATTTATAACCTGTAAAATCAAATGAAATTTATTTAAAAAAAATTATAACCTGTGAAAATCAAAAGGAATTTATTTTATTTTGAAGTATTTGAGTTCAAATTTGTTTCTATGACGACATTTACCCACCAGTTCAGAACGCTTGTTCAGAAGGTGGCCACTATCAGCCTTCAGAATGGCCAGCTTTTCAGCCAAACATAGGCCACAATTGGCCAATGGTTCATTATCATTTATCAGCCTGCAATATTGCTTTATTGTGGGAGGATAATGATGCTTGTAACATTCGGGGTACAACTGTAGCTCAGCTTAACAGTATTACGGTTGAATATTTTATGCAATCTATGATGGGGCGGAAAATGTATGAAAATAAGCTTGAAAAATTCCATACCAATGTTGCTATCAACCTGCAAGCTAAAAGGAGAAATAAGCCAATCAAAGACTGCAAAGAGATTGTCCGCCACATCATTTGGCCAGAATGAATTTGATAAGACCGCATCTGTTTATAATGATGCCCTTTTGAAAAGTGGTTTTACGGAGAGAGTTTGCTACAACCCTGCTAATAACTTGTGCACATCTAGGAAAAGGAGCCGAAAAATGGTATTGCAGGCTGATAATGAACCATCTCACCCTGGTTGCAATTGTAGGGTGAAGCCAGATTGTCCTTTGAATGGGCAATGCTTGCAGAAGGCCGTTGTTTACAAAGCCACCATTGATAACGGCCCAAAGATTCTTAATTACATTGGTTGTTGTGAAACTACTTTTAAAAAACGTTTTTCCAACCATAAATGTTCCTTCATGGATAGGTCTAAACCAGGGATGTCCAATAGGATGGATCGTTTTTCAACTTTTTTTCCTAATCGCTTATTAATAGTGCGGAAAAGTTGTGCACTGACATTGTAAGCACAACACAAAAAAAAATTTTCAAAAATTTTAATATCTTGGGTTGCCCCAAAGAAGTTGAAATATTGGAAAAAGTGGAAAATTTCCAAAAAATATATTTTTTGTTTTAGTTTTTAATCGCTTGTTAAGAGTGCGGAAAAGCTGTGCACTGACATTGTAAACACAACACAAAAAAAAAATTTCAAAAATTTTGATATCTTGGGTTGCCCCAAAGAAGTTGAAATATTAGAAAAAGTGGAAAATTTCCAAAAATTTTATTTTTTGTTTTAGTTTTTAATCGCTTCAGAAAATTTCCGAAAATCAATATTTCGTTCGCATTGCTGATCTCATGGTTGTCTGTATCCTATTTAATAACATGAATATTCACCAATGTTTGCTGCCTTCCCTTTAGTGCGGGCCTTTTGTGTGTTATGTGTAGGTAACACAGCACACACTTGACTTACTGCAGGTTTCAAGCTATATCTCTCTCACGCAGCTACACGAATCGCAAATCGATCTCATGACGACGACCATAACTCTAATTTCGTCCCACCATACTAGACCACCAGACCTGTAGCATCTGCTGCATTGCACGACGTAGGTATGGTAATGGTTAGTGCTGATAAAGCTGGTATTATTGATAGAAACAAAGTTCGGAGATCAAAAAGTAGAATTCGAGAAGAATTGCAAGAGTCCAAGTCGGACTTTTACTCGATTTGTATTTTGATGGCACAAAAGACAAGACACTAAAGATTGAAGTAGGCTAGACGATCATGGGGTGTTTCACAGAAGATCTGTTGTTGAAGAACATGTCTGTATTATCGCCAAACCTGGATCTCAGTAGTTAAGTCCAGCCGCAGGAACAGCCAGAAGCATTGCCGACTCCATAATATCAGCAGTTCATGATAGAGGAACAGACAATAGCTTAGTAACAGCCGTGAGGTGTGAAGGTACTGTGGTAAATACGGGTCATGCAAGCGATGTTATCTGACTGTTGGAATTAGAGTTTCGAAAACCGCTGCAATGGTTGGTATGTCAACTCCACGCAAACAAATTACCCCTGCGGCATCTTTTTGAGTTTTTGGATGGCGGTACAACTGGTCCTCATGGTTATTCCGGACAGATTGGAAAGGATTTACTTACATGTGATAAAATGCCTATCCGACGATTTGAGTCAATACCAAGTAATTTTCCTCATATGGGTGTGACCGATTTAAGCACGGACCAAAGATACCTCTGGGACATTTGTCATTGCGTTTGTACAAGAGAAATTTCCAGTTCACTCGCCACAAGAAGTCCAGGTAAGCTTAATCACTCACGCTGGCTAACTGCGGGGAATCGCATTCTACGGTAGTACTGTATAGGGACCACAGAACCCTCTGATAATTGAAAAACGCTGGCTACCTTTGTCATGAAGGTATATGCTCCTATGTGGTTCGAAACTTAGTGCAATTCACTCTGTATCAGCGGTGCTGTTCATCTATGGCAAACCATCAGCAAATCTCACTACCTGTCGGATAAACTAAAGGCCATTGCCGATCCTGTCATTCAAAGAAATGGATTTTTTGGCCACAGCGAAAACATACTTTTATCAATGCTGTTTGACAAAGAATCACAGGGGCGTGAGCTGAGAATACGCCGTATATATACTGTTTGCACGAGAAACTCCCGTTTACGCTGAAATCCGGCGCTTCAAACTGCAAAAATTCAATTTTAATGCTGTCAGTTATGTTGATATGATATGCTGGCAAACCGATAACGACAAAACCGAACCTCCAATAACTATGAAAATGACAACAGAGAACTGTAGTCGTGCAAAAACATCAACACAAGACAACATTTTCTTAATTTCCCCTGCCACACGCAAGCAGTCGAGCGAGGTGTCAAGGTTGTCACAGAACCCTCTTGCAGTATGTGTTGCCGCTAACCAGCACGATGGATTCATCAGAAGTCGGCTACAATCCAGGAAAGACATGCCGCGTCTCAATACAAAACAAGATTTTAGATTATGTTCTTAAAAGGTTTGCGTATCCTATATGTACTTGTAATTCTAGTTGTAAATATTGATTTTCTGCGTAAATACAATGATTCGCGGGAGGTAGTGCAGTTGCAAATGTGTAAAAATGAAATTTTTAAAAATTTGCAATTTCTTTTTGAATTTTAAACTTTGTTGGGGCACCCCAAGATATTAATTTTTTTGGAAATTTAATTTTGCGTTGTGCTTACAATGTCAGTGCACAACTTTTCCGCGTTCTTAATAAGCGATTAAAAATTAAAACAAATAATAGCCTAATTTTTTTGGAAATTTTCCACTTTTTCTAATATTTTAACTTCTTTGGGGCACCCCAAGATATTAAAATTTTTGAATTTTTTTTTTGTGTTGTGCTTACAATGTCAGTGCACAGCTTTTACGCACTCTTAACAAGCGATTAAAAACTAAAACAAAAAATATATTTTTTGGAAATTTTCCACTTTTTCCAATATTTCAACTTCTTTGGGGCAAACCCAAGATATTAAAATTTTTGAAAATTTTTTTTGTGTTGTGCTTACAATGTCAGTGCACAACTTTTCCGCACTATTAATAAGCGATTAAGAAAAAAAGTTGAAAAACGATCCACCCTAATGTCCAACCTGCGGCCCACCTGAGATTTTTGTGCGGCCCGCTAGTCACTTTCACTCCAAGAAGTATTTTGAACTTCATGGAGAAAAAGGAACAAAATAGAAGAATGGTTGAATCATTCTTCTTTTTTAGTTGAGCTCACAGAAGTGCTAGCTGAGCTCAATTTGCTTTTCATAAGAGAAAGGTCAGTTGTGTAGTTCAAGGTTTGAGTGAATAAGTAGCTTTATCAGGAAATTAAAACTTTTCATAGCACAATTGAAAGCTGGCCAAATTGTACATTTTTGTAGTCTATCTGAAAGAGCTCAAGACAGGTCTGTAAACTATGAAAAGTATGCTAAGTTATGTGAAGATTTGCTTGAAGAATTTACAATCAGATTTTCTGACTTCAAAAAGATTGAAATTGAATTAAAATTATTCAGTGACCCAGTTTCAACTTTCATTTCAATGTGATAAAACGCCACCCGAATTCCAACTTTACTTGATTGAATTGCAAAGTCGAGAAAGTTTGAAAACTTTCCACAAAGAACACACTCTCCTTTATTTTATAAAGAATTACATTCATGTAATGAATTTAATAAATTGGTTAATTTGTCAAGAAAGTCATTGCGCATGTGGGGCAGCACATATTGTTGCAAGCAGTTATTTTATCCATGAAAAACATCAAAACTGCAGAAAGAACAGACTGACCGACAAACACTTAGCAAACATCCTGAAAATCAAGACAACGTCCTTTAACGCAAATGTTGATAACGTCTTAGCTGGAAAACAATGTCAAAAATCTCATTGACTTTGTATTGTAGAAATAAATTTTTGTTTCTTTCTATGTGTGTGTTATTTGTTCCTATTTTCAAAGATGAAATTAACGGTTTTTAATTGTTTCTTTATGTTACTATTTTTCTTGAAATTTAATAGGTCCTGCGGCCCATTAATTCATTTCAAGTGACAATGCGGCCCACTGCTATAAAAGGTTGGACATCCCTGGTCTAAACGAAACAGCACGGAACTATCTAAGGCAGTTTGGGACCTTAAGGACAGGGGTGTTGATCCTAAAATAACATGGTCCATCCATAGCTGTGCTCGACCTTATAGTGGAAGTGGTCGTAATATTTGTGGCCTATGTTTGACTGAAAAGGTGGCCATTCTGAAGGCTGATAGTGGCCACTTTCTGAACAAGCGTTCTGAACTGGTGGGTAAATGTCGTCATAGAAACAAATTTGAACTCAAATACTTCAAAATAAAATAAATTCCTTTTGATTTTCACAGGTTATAATTTTTTAAAAATAAATTTCATTTGATTTTACAGGTTATAAATCTCATTTAATTTTTACAGGTTTTACAAAAACAAATTTCATTTCATTTGTTCAGGTTACTTCATCGGAGTTGCATTTTGCTTCTTTGTGATGTCACAGGTGTTGGCATTAAGCTGCTTGGTTTCGATCTGAACATTCTAATTGAGGCTTTGTGATAACAGATGGAGGATGGAGGTAGCTCTTTGTAATTCTGAGGTTTTTTTGCAGATTGGATTACGGTTGTAATATTTAATATCTTTTCAGGAATTACAGGTTTAAAAGTTTTTTTTTTGCAGATTAAATTACAGTTGTAATATTTAATATCTTTTCAGGAATTATCGATTCATTACTTTTGCATGTTTTTCAGACCTTCTGATGATCCGTTAGGTGAAACAGGCTGTTAAGGCTTCAGATAGTAATAACTATATTTGATTTAATTCGCTCTGCTTTGCTTAGCATTGAGCACTTTTTGTAGTATTATTAGTTTTTATTGTTTTATTATATATCATATATATAATATATATGAATTTTTTGCGTCTCCATATTTGCAATATATATGTGAAAGACCTTGGCTTCAAAAGAGTTCTACTTTGATATCACAGTGTACTGATTACTTCTGCTATGACAGGGGTCCCACTCAAAAGTTTCCTATTTTTTTTATGATTTTATGCCAAAAAAGTCAAAAATTTTATGATTTTTTTGGTTATTTTATGATTTTTTTATGATTTTTCATCAAAATTTTATGCTTTTTTTATGATTTTACATCAGAGCTCGATGTTTTGTTATATTCAATTTTTTAAAGTATTTCTTTTTACAATTTAAGGATAAAAAGCGATTACGGAAAAACAATCAATGCAAGTCATCACGTCAAACCCAACATAGGCTACAGCTTTTGAGTGGAAGTACAAAACATATATATAATAATATACTGTAAGCTTGTTATTCTTTACATTATTTCAATATGGTTACATTGTTTAGCTCAGTTCAGAGCAAGCTGCACTTTAAAAATCAAATCAATGCAACAACAGACTTGCGAAGACATTGGGAATAACCAGTAGGCTACTTCTAGGTTCTGCAAAAATCTAACTTATCATAATTCCTTTGGAACAGACCTGTTAATCAGTATTTGCTGTGGCTTGATCTTTCTAGCATGGCTCATGTAAACCAACTTTTTAGTAACATTATCGGTACTCAAATGGTCAAACTGAATGTCTAGATCACCCTGCTTTGCTGAGTGCCGTAAATCAGTTATTATATTATTATACTCTTACTACAACCAGCCTAAAAAATAAAGAAAATGAATATGTAATGTGTGAAGAAAGTGAAATATGTGATGCAATAGTGCTTTACAATAAACGAAACAACTGTTCCGGAAGCTGCAATACCATAGTGTAGAACATGGCTAGTTGGCTACTATGTCACTTAATTAAATGCAAGAAGAGAAGAATACCTAGTTTCAAATAGCTACAGACCTATATTTTAACACTAATAGGGGCTTTTCTAAAATACGAGTGGCCACTATATATGGTTAATGCAACCCAAAGCTGATCTAGCCCTATTTCAGATCTCGAACCGAGTCATGACCTTACTTTAAATAAGTTCAGGCTCAGGGTTGTCGGTATTTTACCCGACCCAAAAAAACCCGGGTGGGTTTTTTCAAAAAAACCCACTTAAAAAAACCCAAAAAAACCCATAAAAAACCCCAGAGCATCATATTTGTCCAGTTTTTACTAGAAAATTGAAAAACTGAACAAAAACACTACAAGGCACTTAAAACAAACTTTAAATTAGGACTTAAGGATGTGATTGTAAAGTAACTTTCCAAGAATAAACTGAAAACGCAGTGGATATTGTACAGTACACAAAAATCAAGTAATACCCCTTTGTGTATACTACACTAAAACTCATTTATGCAAGAAGGCCTTATAGTTAAACTGGTGAAAGTACTACTCTACAGTAGTCTGTATATATGATGTGAAATGCAATTTAGGAGGCCATTTACCAATTACAGATTATGCAAAGCAGGACATTAAGGCGCAAACAAAACGGCACGAGACAAAACGGCGCAGAGACAAAATGGCGCAGAGGCAAAACGGCGCAGACATAACGGCGCCAAAGTCAACACAACAAGTTCAATTTATAGAACGATAATACTCTGCAACCATAACGAAAGTTTATGTGTAAATAAGGATTTTTGGAGCTGGTATACAAGTCCCCCCCCACCACCCTTGGCAACTCATGACAAAGAGGAATTGACCAAAACATGTTAACAAAATGAGGAAAAGGTTCTAAGCTTGTTACGTTGACTTTGGCGCCGTTTTGTCTGCGCCGTTTTGTTCGCGCCTTAATGTCGTGGACCGCAGATTCTGGATTCTAACGCTTGGCTGTTTCAGAGCATTTGCCTAAATGGCCATTGGCCACGCAATCGCTCAATTGCTCATCCATTACTATATATAATATATTTATAAATGATAAAAAATATTTAAACATGATGGCATAAATGCTCCTTGCCTTCAAATCTAAAGCAAATGATGCAATAATGTCATTTCTACTACGGTAGCATCAACTTGGTATAGAAATCAGTGGATATGCAACATCCAACTTGATCTTGAAATTAATGGATGATGCAACATTCAAGCAACAACAGCCTTAGTGCATTATTTTATTGAGTTATGCAAGCATTGTACTGTGAGTGAAAGGCACTTCATTTGTCAAAAGTAGTTTTGAGGTGAAATAAGCATGAATCTACCTTTTTTTGCATCTTTTTTAAAAAAACCCAATAAAACCCAAAAAAACCCGGTTTTTTTTAAAAAAACCCGGGCGGGTTGGGCTTTTTTAAAAAAACCCGGGTTTTTCTCAACCCTGTTCAGGCTTAACTCTAAACTTAAAATAAACCTCCATAGGTATCATAACCAATGATCCTTACTCGACTAGTGGCCAAAGTGACCCTATGAAAAACTATAGCGGCCATTCATAGTATAGAGCAGCCTCTTCACAACACTGAATTGAAAAATGATAGGATAATGATGATAAAATTTCTGATAGGATGATGATGATAAAATTTCTGATTCTGAAGTACAAAAAACCTAAGCCATACTAGATCAAGAAAATGCAAACAAAAACTAAGAGAGAGAGATACCGATTGCAAGTCAGCATAATTTAGGCTACTTCACACTCACAGCAAGGCAGTTGAAACACGAACAAAATAGAAATAAAAGAAATAAGACTGAAAATGGCGTTCGTTCAATTTCAAAGTCAACTTAACTTGTTGAGACAAAGTTAATTGGTAAAGAATTCCCTTTTACGATCTTTTCTTTTTAATTTCAGTTTGGAGCCTATAGCATTAGCAAGCACTTTTTCACATTTTCTTTTACAATTACGGCGATGTCAATTCTTGCTTCAGCTGCTTGAAAAACTTTTCGATCCAACGCTTTGTTTGACAATGCCTCCTGAAGCTTTGCATGCCCATCTCCAATAATTTCATCAGCAGCTTTAATGCTTGCTTCAGTTTTTTTAAATTTCATCTTCAATTTTTTCGACTTCCTTAAATTGTTTTTCTGCCATATTGTTGGCTTCAACAGTAGCCTGAGCCCTTTCTTTCTCTTTTCTCAATTTTTCTTCAAGACCTCTTTCCTGCTCAAGGTCAGCCATATACTTTGTATGAGCACCCTTTTAGTTCTGAAACTAGTGTTCTGTTAATGGGAAAGTTTACCTCATCATCATACCGATTTAGTTCACCTTTCACCATTCTCAGTGCAACAATTGTGATTTCTTTAAGAGAACTTCTATGTGAATCAATCAAATGTTTATTAATGGAGAAACTTCTTTCAGGACTGGCATTACCATGACTTAATGTTAGAACATATTTTGCAAGACAAAATAGTTGCGGATATTTTTTTATCCCAGCATCATCTAACAGGCCTCCAATTTTTGTCCAATAATAGTCAATTCTCTTGTAGGAAGACACCTTTAGTAGGGGTGTTACTGTTAAACCATATTTGATTAGTGCTTGAGTCCAGTAAGAAGATTGGGAATTGGTGTAGCTATTTGTTACTTTCAAGATCAGTCTTTTTGTAAAACTCATCTAGAATATCCTTAGATTGATACCATAACCACTGCAGTCTTGCCTTATCATAAAGCTCTTCTCTTAAAACAGATGTACATCAATTGCAAAAGCATTTGCAGGACACTTTTTAAGGCAATTGGAGACTGTCCAAGTTAGATTGACGATAGAAGTTGTAGCTCCAACATTATTTCATTTTTCTGGGTACAAAAATTGGGTGCAACCTAATTCGTACTCTAAACACTTCGTACCCTCATTTCGTACCCTGAAAAGATCAAGAGAAAAAATTAAAAAAAAGCCGAAGTGGCTGATCGCAGTATCGGCAATTTTAAAATTTTCCTCCTGAAAAGATTGAGATTGCATCCCAAAAATTGTGCCTGCTTAAGAACAGATGAATGGAACGACAAATGATGTAAAAGGTAACTTGTAGCAACCACAAAAAAGTTTAAACAGTCAGATTTAAATTTCTTGTCAGCTTCAGTAAGGACTGCAATATCACTGACTAAAATTTTTGCTCGTGTTCCAGCATCAATCAAGTTCAACGGCTTCTGAAGTTCTTTGTGACATCAAGCAAAAGATTTTCTGACTCTGTGGATGATGTTTTTTTTTGTTGTTGATAAATTTACTAAACAAAGCCGTGATCAGATAGCAGATTGCTGAGTAAAGAATAAGAATCAGTGGCTCTTCACATTGGAATAGGACTAAAAACCGTTCAAAGTCACCAGAAGCAAATGATACAAATGAAATATATTCAATCAAAGGATCTTTTAATGCTTCTGAAATCCTTTTGTATCTCTGGGTGGATGCAATGAAGTTTTTTTGCTGAGGCAAAAACTGCAGGAAATAATGTCAGAAGTCCCATTCAAGATTTAAGGACATGTCCGCCATGAATTTCGAGGCCTGAGTAACACATTGCTTGCAAATGGCCTCAATAGTTTCCTTGCCTAACCCTACGCTTTTTCCCAAAACATTGCTGTCAAATTATCCTTTCACCATTCTCCCACAATAACTGCAATGTCTTGAAATCTTGTCAGCGTCTACTTGTCTAGCCTATGTCTAATGACGTTTAAAACATGCAATGAAAGTATCTAGCTACGATCCTTTTCTAATTCCAGCTCCATAGGCAACGCTGGACTTGATTACGCAACCACATGTTATCCTAAATCAGTGCATTCAACAGACGGCGTCACAATCGTTGCACGAATAATTATTCTGTTATCATGGTTGGAACTGTTACACATTACACTATATCAATTTTTTGATTTTTACATGCTCAGTTCTCCATCACAACTAAATTTTATGATTTTTTATGATTGTGTCTAAATTTTATGCTATTTTATGATTTTTACCAAATCAAGCAAAATTTTATGATTTTTTATGATTTTATGCCGAGTGGGACCCCTGCTATGAGCTTGTTTCTTTGTGTGAAAGTCATTTGTGCCAAGAAAGTAAAACTCAAAATGCATTGCAATGATCGCATTGACAGAACTGATGTGATATCAACTGGATCAGCTGATTGACATCAACGTAGAATACTATATACTTTCAAAATGATGTAACACAGTATATATGCATGAAAATCGCAAGTAGTGTGAACGTGAGCTATTTGAGTCAAAACGCACGAAAATTGCAATGCAACAAATATTATGTATATATATATATATATATATATATATATATATACAATTATACATATTACATAATTATAGAAAACACACATAGTTAAAAGTCAGTTTTAGCCTACACTTCAAGTTTATCAAATGTTTCTGATCTTGGTAAGAGTTCCCTGTAGATGTGTCCATTTAGATTACAAAGAAACAAATGAATTAGTGACAGGTTCATCTTTATTTTGTTAAGTGGAAAACATTGAAATTGCTCTCAGTCTCGTGGCAAATAAAATTAGTACCGTGTTAAAAAAACAAACTTATTCGTACGATCGTCATTCGTGTCTTGCAGCCTAGCAATGGTGTCATTTCGACCCCGCATAAAGTCGTAGACCAAACATAAGTACCATAAAATATGTTGATACTACATAATTATTTGTAAAATTTATGTAAGTACTTTAAAAAACCTGGTAGTTTCCGTTAGTGCCATTATGCTTCTATCAGAGAAAGTATTGCAGAATGATATTTTAAATGTAATAAGATGCTTTAGATTGCGTATTGCCATCTTTATTGAAATATCAGTCAAATTTTCTCCATCTAGCACAAGCTTTTCAATCTTATTTTGTCGACAGACGAGTTGAGTAATACCTCTGTAAAAATATATAAAAGCAATTTTAATAGTGCGTCATAATAAAGAAAAACAAAAACTAGGCTAAGTTATGTGATAATGAATCTATGTGGATCGCATTGTAAAATCATCCAAACAATTGGCATTCAAAATGTTAAACAAAGGATACTAATAGGCTAAGGAATTAACATATGTCAGTATAATATATTTCCAATTAGTGCAAGTTCCATAAAGAAGAATGTAAATTATTAAACATAGTCGAACTAAAAGTATCATTTGATGCACTAAAGAAACTAACAAAAACTGAAAAAAATTGGCAAACTTACTTATCTGATAAGTGTAGGACTCCATTAGATAAAAAATGTTTTAACTGACAAGGCATGTCAGTTATGTAGAACAATCCATCATCTGTTACAGAAGAACAATGTGAAATATCCAGTTTTTCTAAATGTTGAAATTTACCAATTTCTTCCATCACCTCATCTGACAAATTTCTGCGATAGAAAAGTAATTTAATTCAACTTCTGAGTGAGACAGAAGTTGAAATTTATTGCATTTCTCACAAATACTGTCAGAATCGTGATGAGAGCTTAAGTTAAGCTGAAAACATTCCACAGTTAAACTGTAAATATGTATAAATGTATATAAATAAATAACAACGAAGCTTATATATAATAATCAGAAAAAAGTGATTAGCCTACCTGAAGTATTAGTGGTGCAACTTAAAGGTTAACTTATGCTGCATGGTGGGGTCTGCTACTATTCGGTGAGTCCGATTTGGTGAGTTCCTAATTCTTAACCCATAACCTTAACTCCTAACCCTAAAACGGCAATGATAATTAGGCTACGGTACCCGATAATTAAAAAAAAAATTGAAAAAATCCCCCAATAAGGGATCGGACTCACCGAAACGGGACATTCTGGAATGGTACATTGGTACAATATACGCTTGAAATGTATATATGTGCCATTGTACCGGTATGCTAAATTTTCTGCGGTAGTGTAAGTATCAAAAGACAAATGTTTTCACAGACTTAGTGAAAATAAAAGCGTTTGCTATATAATATATATAGGGATTAATGATTGCAAAATGTATCAACTTACCCACATCCTTCAAAAATAAGAGTATCAATCTTTGAACAATTTTGACAGATTCTGTTTAGAACAGGTGGAGAAATATCATCACAATAAGACAGGTTTAAACAAGTCAAATTTCTACAATTGTGCAGAGAGTTTTGTTGCAGTTCCCCAAGCTCAAAATCCCCTCCATACGTACTGATAGAAATAGATTTAACAAAACTGTGTATATGTTTGATAATAGGTACAAATGCGTCTGTGGAAGTCACATGACTATCAACGAGCAATAGCATTGTCAGCAAATCAATATCACAATTGTCAAATACCGGTACATGATTAGTTTCTTCAGAAGTCAAACTTAATTGTTTCAAAGAAGCATTTTCTTTCCATTCATTCAAGTCGAAAGACTTCCACAAGCAAGGATCAAAGATTAAAGTATTAAAATAATGACAGACATGTCTCACAACAAACAAAAGATGTGGCTGTGATAAATGCTTAAATATTTCCAACCACAGTTCTACAGGTAAGTTATTCCACGCTGGAGACACAACTCGATTTCCAGAAAAAGAAGCAGAGTCCTCCATTAGTACAAACAAAAATACAAAATATGAAACAACTTTTCTAAAACAGAGTAGTGATAGCCATGTCAAAGCATATGTATAGCAAGTATAGGCTATTTCTGCAATTAAGCACAAACAGTATTAAATTTAATACAGTGATACCATACCATAAATTAAACCTACAAGTAAATTCTCATTGTAAATTTTAACTTTTAAATGTCCCATTTTAATTCTGCCAACTCTTTAAGAATTGTTTGTTGAAGGTAGTGGCTAGGTTACTGATTGGTGTGATAAAAGTTTTTGTGTCTCTTTTTAGCGCAAGTGGTGAAACGACAGGGGAGATTCATTCCTTGATGTTGGCTGTTGGATGCCAAGTGCAACACTGGTCAATAAGCCACTATGTTCCAACAATGCTTTGTGTGTCAGCTGATCAACGTTTCATGAAGCTGAAAACCAAAAAGTACCATTCAAACAAAACATCTTCATTTTTTATAGTTGAACCACATATTTCAAAGTGTAATATTGCTGAGGAACAGACCACACCATCAACGATTGCACCATCTTTAAACTATCCAACCAAGTGCAAGGTCCACTTCTCTTCGATGAAACTGAAGACTGGCTGCTCTCTAGTAACCTTCCAGTGTAGTCTGGGAACATTATGAATCAGGGGTGGTAAAAGGATAGACCCACAGCAGCTCAAACGATGATGACTACTTAAGTTGAAGACAAAGCTGTAATTGTCTTGGAATGAGATGTAGCATTCTGGTATATGTGCCACATGTAACTCTTCCTGGAGCACGTTTTTAGGTACAGGCAGTTAAGTACTTGCCAAATAGGTGTGCACACTGCGGCGCCCAGTCATTTAGGTGCTATTCCCAGTAAAGTCTATTTCATTAGATGCTTGATGGTAATACTACAGACAGGGACGTATATTAGTATATACGTATGATTTTTCCCATAAGGGGGGGGGGGGTCGCAAACAAATTAAAAAAACGCCCATTTTCTAATTATAACTAGCAAGTAATATTGTATAAGATTAGCCATAGATTAGATTAGATTACCATAGATTAGATTAGCCATATTCAGCTTGCATTGACAATTATTTTGTTATTTTCAACAGCTAGATCACTTATTTGAATGGATTTTGTATTTAAACCCAACAACATAGCCTACTCGAAAAACAACATTCTTGGCGTCTCATGTATAATGTGTTACGTAAAGGACATTATTAGTTTACTCAACCCAATAAACTAAGCATATTGACAGTACATTTAGTGGCGCATGCAGGATTTTATTACTGGGGGCATAGGCGTCGATATTTTCTTAGAACAGAAGAATTCTGGGTGGGCGAGAGTTTTCAAACAAATTTCACTGAATGTGTATGTTCGCAAATTCGCAATGGTTAGTCTTTCTCACAAAGACTGTGCAGCAATAAAGCTTTAATAGGTTTGATGTTTGCTTTCTTGCGCCTTGCGATCTTATGAGCGCTGCTAAACTAAACAAACTTCTTTTATGTTTTCCTTTGCAACCTAAAAACCGCGTGACGCATGACCTGTTATCTTTAAAGTGGCACCTTCGAATTTGCTGCAAAATGTTCGGACAGGTGACTGCTGACTGTTCCGTTGGTCTGCGGCAGATAACCGATTGTTTTCCGAGGCCCACAAACAACAGCTACAGTAACAAGTACCATCAGGGTTAAGACGCATCTACTGGAGTTCGGAAAAAAGCTTCCTTTGCAACACACGACCTTCCCGAACCGGAAGCTGATCCGGCATCATGCTAACGTCAAATGGAGCAGGTAGAGATCCATGGCTCATGCTGTCTTCTACAACTACCGGTGCATTGCCTCAGACATTGACTTCACAACTGTCCATCCTTGAAGCACTGCTTTCTTCATCAATGTCATCTCTACGTTCATTCATGCTGGACGTGGATTCTTCAGCGTTATCATCTCGACGCCTTTTGGAAGCTGGTTTTAGTGTTGGGCGATATATTAAATTTTCGATTTGATATCTTTTTAACATCGATATTTATTTCAATTTTGTTCAAGATTTTAACTATTACAGCCCTAACTCGTAACTGTAAACCCCTATAAAAACGTTGCCAAGGCCAAATGGCAAAAGTTGAAATTGCCTTGGCAATTGCTGTGAATGTTTATTACGAAAAAAATTGTACCAAAACATGTAAAGCGAGAAGCGAAAAATATACTACAGAGTACTCTATCACGACCGCACTGTTTGATTTGTTGTGATGTAATAATACCAACATCATCATTAAGTTCCTTCCTCTCGTCAAGGGTTGGAGGCAATGAAACGCCAAGTTTCTCTGTTGTGAGATTTTTTTACTGCAGTTTTGTAATTAAGTCCTGACCAGTCTTCAATATCATTAGTCCGAATTCTTGGTGGTCTGCCCCTATTTCGTTTGCCGTTCCTTTTTACTTCTACTAATTGTCTTTGAATAGAATTATTGCGAATCATGTGGCCAAAATATTTCAATTTTCTTGATTTAATTGTTTGTGGAATTTCCATGTTGGTTTGTATTCTGGATAATATGTACATCTTTTCTACATCTTTTCTAATAATACCAAAAGTAGCGATAAAGCGAGCAACGCGATACGCACGCTGTTACAGTAATTCACGTTAAATAACTCACTCTGTTTGATAAAAAACTAGCTGTCAGAATCGGAATCATCAGATGCTGTATCAGAGGATGAGGTTGTCGTGTCATCACTGAAATCGGACACATCAAGAGGCTCATCGCTTGGCTGTAAATCTACACTGTCTTCGCTGTTCGCGATGAAGCGTCCACGTTTTGCTGCTTTCGTGCTTTGATACCCATCCACACGCCTCTTTCGCAGAGCTCCATCAGGGTGTTGACTAAGGATCAAATCTATGGCTGTGGCATAACGACTGGGAGGAATGTCTAACGCTAACCTTACAAGCGCTCGTGTGGCCTCGGCATTTTCATTGCTGACGCTAATGCGCCATTCATGCATCTGTGTCGGCAATTGCCGACACTAATTTCGAAGACTGAGAAACTCTTTTCTTACTTAGAACAAAAATATTGAAAAGTATCGAAATATCGAGTATTTTTTTTAAAAATCGTATCGTTTTGTTTTTTCAATATCGCCGAACACTAGCTGGTTTTAAGAATCCGCAAATAGATGTTTGACTTTGCTTCATGCTTAACTTTTCAATAATGAAATGACAACATCGCGCGGTGCCACAATTTATACCCAGCAACAAGTTTGTGAGGAAAGATTTGTAAAAAGCGATTGTTTCAGTACGTCTTTAGTTTGTATCGGTTATTTTATTGTCATGTTCATTATGATGTCATATTCATATCCCTTACGCTGACCCGGAACTGAAGTTTGATTGCGACGTAACGAAAGTGAGACCACTCGGAGAAAAGATCAAACGTGGCTTTCTCTGACCAGGAATTGCCAGCGTGTGGCAGTTGCCTTAGCAACAACAATGCAGCGAGTAGGCCTATTGCCTTTTTTTTAACGCAGTGTTGTTGCGGAATTGCTTTGTTCTATCAGATACCTAGCGAGAGACATAGCGTAAAACAAGAAGTTGCGCTGCAGTTGGTTGCATAATTCAGCGTTTAACAAAAGCGGAAATATTTGTAACGAACACTTCATAAGCGTCATGAAAACAGGGTGGGCGAAACATATTTTGCCCACCCTATTTCGACGACTATGACTGGGGGTGGGGGTTAGGGTGGATCAAAAAAAACGAATTTTTGAGTTCAGCTTAGTGCATCTGCCAAAAGATGCAGTTTGGGCTATCTTTTACATTGGTACTTGAAAAAACATTTTTGACCCCGTTTGACCCCTATCCAAGAGCGCTCTAGTGGCTGCCAAGGCAAAATTCCTTAAATTAGCTATAATACTTTTTCTAGTGGGTGCAGGCTAATGATTTTGGTGTCTAACCCCACTAAATCAAGTCTTAGGAAGTCATTTCTGCAGTCTAATATGATGCATGGGCAGCCAAAATTGCATAATGACATTTTTGCTCTAAAAAAGGCATTTTATGGGAAAGAAATGGCATTTTTAGATATTTTGGGCAGTTTTATGGATGAAATACTAAAAAAAGTGTAACCTAGGTAAAACACACGAGGATGTGACCATTTATGTGCAAACTGGCCTCTAGTCCAATGAGGTGGTTGAGGTGATATGAGGTCCAATAGACTACAGAAGCATACGATAGTGCAGCTGCATGCCGCATATATATTTATTTGATAGTGTAAACTTAACTATTGCATTTATTACAGCTTTAGATATTGTTTATTTCAATGTTTGTAAGTATCTGATCACACTTAACTTAATTGAGTTTATATAATGTTTTATAGAGGCAAAACTTGCATTTGGCTTCTGAATAAGCATCCCATTGAACACATCCTGGGTAGTGTGCACTCAACCCCCTTGTTTTTTACTTTTTTTTGTACTATTGACTTGTAGATTTGTGAGATTGTTCCACTAGCCAAGAATCTTTGCTGGTCCAAAAATCAGTAGAATTGGGGCACGTTTATGTGGGCCACCATCCCATTCAAATTTTTAGGTTTGCCATTAAGCAAATATTGAATTACCGGTATTTTCACGCATCTCAACAGAATTTGTATGTTTCAACAAAATAATATGCATAAAACTTTTGCCTGTTCGACTATCTATCGTACAGGGAATTAAAAGAACATGCTTGTCTATACGAGTTGTCTGTGAATTCACATTTTTCACGCGTTGGAATACGGTAGCTAAAAATACAACTCCAGTGAGCGGAAGTGGTCTAAAATTCTAATTTCACACTCGAAATAGATCAAATACCATAGAAAGTTACCAATATAGGCTAGTAAGTTTGCTACATGAAAGCCTGGTATTGAATCTGTATGTATACAGTAACTGTAAACTTTTACTAACACATTTTGTCACAGAAGGCAATGTGATCGACTAGTCTAATCTGTGCAAGAGGATATTAGTTTTTTTCCTTTCTCAAATTAGGTGTGTCTTTTCTGTTAGCTTCCACTATTTGTAAAGTGTTTTGATAGTGTTCCTCGTTTCTGGCACAATGTAGGTGATCGGTGCTCAGTTTAACTCCATGTTCAGCCACATTGTAAACAGCTTTCTGGTACGACTCTGATTCAGACCATTTCTCTACTGATAAAGGAAGAAAATCATCATTTATCTCTAAAACAGAGAAAAAAAACCGAGTGTCCTTTGTGATAAAATCTGTCAGTTTTGATTCCAGATTGATTTCTGATGGAAAATGTGGTCCGTAGCTGGCCAGTGCCAAACCGATCTGCTGGTGTAAAAACAGGATCTGTAGGTTTTACATGTATAAGTTCATCAGCCTTCTGATGTTTACCTCTTCCTGAACTTCAGAGCTGAACAGTGCCAGTCCAGTGGTACCATCTCAGCAGAGAGACACCAAAATTGACGTTTGAAGCTACGTTCAGCAGCATCTGATATCAACTTATGCACTGCTCCATATCTGAGAATGTTCTTGTACATAGTCAAACGGTTCCAAGGAGCATCTACAGCAACACTACACCGAAACCAATATGTACAGTAGACGAGGGAAATAAAATTCATGAGATCTTTCAGTTTAGCCACTTGTGAACCTGGTGTGATAGTTCCCTTAGGTAACTTAGCTATTTGATTTTCCAGTAGCACCAATTAATAGGAATGAATCAATTTGGCCATCCATCTGGCCTTGTGTGTGGCCCCAGAACGGTAGAATTTCACATTTTGTAGACCAGGACTGATATAAGCAATGCACATTGCACAAGTTCATAAGTTATTTATAGTCGCCTCAAATGAACTTGTATTTGCTTTGTGCAAGTTGAACAACGTCATCTTTGAGGTTCTGAATGAGATCGTGTGTTGTTACTGGAAAGCTGTTGATATCCAGTGTACTTAGCAGTTAGCCACTGTGGAATAGAACCCCAGTTATTGCGGAGTCTCATGAAGATGCTCATTTCTGGTTATTTTAAAACCTCTAGCTTCAAATCTTCAAAGATACATGACACAACGATTTCACCAAAGTGATGTAAACAACCTGACCAGAGAAGTTCCTTATCTTAAGAGCTACAGTAGAAGCAGTTTTTGCGTTTCTTTTTTTAGAGTGTTTTTGTCGTTTTTCTGCACTAAGAATCCTACTTTCTTTACTTCTGACTCGTGCGAATAAAATAGAGTCAAATCCGGCGATTGTGGCTGTCCTGTCTGTCATCATTCCTTTTAAGAATGATATGTCTGCAGGATTTGATATAAGCTCCTCAACAAAACACTAACATACTGATTTCGCCTGAACCCGTTGTCATGCATTTTGTGTCCATTACTGTAATGATATGGATAATTGGATGCACAAATTAAAGGCAACATTTTTGCAATTAACTTCATACGGTAATTGTTTGCTTTTATATGTTTGCTTCAGTGTATTAACAGCAATACCTTTAGAAGCATTATAAATTTGTTTTTCTTTGCCCTTTTTTAAAAAAAACAATAAATTTCCAACTTTTTCAAGCATTTTTGCTGAATAAAGGCTCTGATGTCATTTTGCTAGCCCATAGATGATTTTAGACTGCAGAAATGACTTCCCTAGACTTGATTTAGTGGGGATAGACACCAAAACCACTAGCCTGCACCCACTAGAAAAAAAATTATAGTCAATTTAAGGAATTTTGCCTCAGCGGTCACTAGAGAGCTCTTGGATAGGGGTCAAACGGGGTCAAAAAATGTTTTTTCAAGTACCAATGTAAAAGATAGCCCAAACTGCATCTTTTGGCAGATGCACTAAGCTGAACCTAAAAATTCGTTTTTTTTTATCCACCCTAGTGGGGGTATTTGATGCAATTTGACCTTTTTGAGCAAGAGCAGCCCAATGCTACTTAGTCCGACCAAGGCTTAAAGGGATATTAAAGGAAAAACCTGACTTGGCGATTGTACACATTCTTTGTGTTTAACATGCTACCATAAAACGATTTTCAATAAAATTTTGCCCCATTGCGGTCCGATCATCATTCCGTGCCCGCTTTTGTCAGAGCTTTTAAAACGAGAATGGACGTGAGCAGCAAAGCGTGCGACTGTACAGTCTATGTCACTATAGGCGAGCAATCAGTTGATCGCGTAATAGTTGTTACTGCGAGCAATTTAACTGTAGGTGATGTATTGTATGTATGTACATCAAAACAGCAAATTTCAACATCAAAACATCAAACAGTTTGCTCAAAACATCAGATCTGATGTTGAAACATCAGAAGTGGTAACGTGGCTTTTGTTATTGCTGTCGATAGTGACGTATTCTCGAGCAGTGTTTGCACTTTTTAGTCATTTTAAAAAAATAAAAAATAAATGAAACATTGGACTTTGAGCCTTGCCCTTTCCAGTGCCATTGAAAACAATTTTTTTTCGGTAATTCTTTTTGAAATGTACTCTTGAATGTTCAGTTTACGCATTTTAATGCTTAATTCCCGTTTGAAAATTTCATTTAGTTTGATATGCCTTTAAGGTAGCCTAGGCTATCTGTTGGTGAAACATAACTCTCATATACTGGGTCCACGTCTTTTAGGCGCTGACAGTTAGACGCTGGTCTAATAGGCGCGCACACTGTGGCATCTGGATATTTAGGTGCGGAGCACTGTGGCGCCCGTTCATTTAGGTGCTATTCCTAGTAAAGTCTGTAGATTGTATCAGCTTGGCAGGTAGGGGCGTAGGGCAATGCTTTTCACACAAAATATTATATTGAACAGGAAAATACATTGTTTTGTTAATGCGTGTGCGTTGTTGGTCATGGCTTCAGTGAGTGAAGTTGCTTAAACTGGCAATGCTTTTTCACACAAAATGTTATATTACACAGAAAAATATATGGGTGAAGCTGCTTGAACCGGAAATGCTTTTCACACAAAATGTTATATTGAACAGAAAAATATGTTATGGCTTCCGTAAGTGAAGCTGCTTAAACCGGCAATGATTTTCACATAAAATGTTATATTGAACCGAAAAATATGTTGTTTTTTTTAATGCGCTTGTTCAGCATTTATTTGTTGTTAGTTCAGGTTTGCGCCGGCGAAAGCTTTATCAATAAATTATTCAAGTTTCCGAAAATGTATGAGATTAAGTTCACTTTTAGTTAGGTCAAATAATAACTAAACATCAGTAAAAAATGTACCGTAGGCTGTACTCAAGCGGGCGGTAGGCTTGAATAAAGAGTAACTTAGTTTTCCGTCAAAACCCGGACTAGGTTTAATAACGAGCGAAGTCTCACCATTATGCTTGCAACTTGTAGCCAAGGTGTAGGGCCTAGCCTATATGCCCTGTAGAAATGTATTCATGTGAACAGTAGTAGAGCGTCTTACGCGTTCTCGTCACATGGCCAATCCATCCCGAACAGAAGTAATTTATATTTAATTTAAATTACCAGATATTTTTACACAAATCTGTTGTATTTACGCGGTAAAAACATGTCATGTCATGTGATTGACGTGGACGCACAATCTTGACATCGAATGAAAGCATATATCTTCAGCTATCCGAAGATGCAAAGCTTTGCAATAAAATTTAAAACATTCTATGTAGCCTACAACTAGCAGCTTTCCAAAAGGTATTTTTTCTAATTTCTAAAAAAATTAAAAATTGGCAGAAAAGTGTACTTCATTATAATTTTTACTACCCAAGCATGATACAATAATATGAAAATATATGTAGTTTAATCGAATGTCAAAACAATTCTGCACATGAAAAAAAATTTACTTCGTTTCTGCGAGCAATGCTTTAGGAAGTACAGCAGAATGATTATGGAGAAATTTGGAAAATTTTAAGCAAAAAGTTTACGTAATTTAGCCTACAGTCTTTTTGATCGAGAAATTCCAAAGTAAGGGGTTGCCTAGCCAGTTTTGACTGCCAATTCCAATTAGTAAAAGAAAAAAAATCCACTGTGTCCCCATCTTTAAGAAGTCCTCATCTGATAACTGCACAGCCAAAATATTTTTTTTTAATTAGCCAAAAGAGAACAGGCAAAGACTATGGATCTGCCATCATTTACATTATTTTTTTGCTTGAAATAGGCTACCTTTTAACCTTGGACGTAAGGATACTTCCTTGGTCATCATGGCAAAAATCCCAAGACGTGTGTATACGTCCGTGGTCGCGAAAGAGTTAACTAAAAATGAACTCAATGATGTTCGGAAGTTTCAATAATTTATTGATAAAGCTTTCACCAACGCAAACCTGGACTAACAACAAATAAAACAACAATAAATCAATAAAACAACATTATATTTTTCGGTTCAATGTAACATTTTGTGTGAAAAGCATTGCCGGTTTTAGCAGCTTCACTCACTGAAGCCATGATATAATTTTCTGGCAAGCTGCCAAGCTGATACAATCTACAGACTTTACTAGGAATAGCACCTAAATGACCGGACGCCACAGTGCTCTGCACCTAAATATCCAGACGCCACAGTGTGCGCGCCTATTAGACCAGCGTCTAACTGTCAGCGCCTAAAAGACTTGCTCCCCATATACTCTTCTCATCAAATAGCACTTAAATAACCGGGCGACACAGTGCCGGAATGGCCGGTTTCGGTGAGTCCGATCCCTTAACGGGGCATTTTTTTAATTTTTTTTTTTAATTATCGGGTGCCGTAGCCTAATTATCATTGCCGTTTTAGGGTTTGGAGTTAGGGTTAGAGGTTAGGAACTCACCGAATCGGACTCACCGAATAGTGGCGACCTTATTTACGCTGATACTGATAGAAACAGAATTTCTGCACAGAAGAGTTCATTGTGTGTGGCCAATTACATAAATTTGAAAACTATCGCGGGTCCTTGAACATTTTGCATATTATTGAGATTTTACTAACACTGCCATCGTCTTCCTCACATGTGAAGAGGTGTTTTTCTTTGCTGAAGAGAATATTGAGTGATTGGCTTACACCCTTGAACACTAATATTGAGTCACTAATGCGCATTTGTCTGGACTGTCCTGAGCTGGAGATTTACGACCCGTGCCGGCAGTAATCGCTTGGCACAACAATTCTTCAACGCGAAAACCACGGAATAAGTTATTGTAGTTTCTTTTGTAATAAGGAAATTTAGATTGTTGTTTTCAATTGTGTTTATTGCGTCATTACACGATTGTCATTAATGCACTGATCTATTTACGAGCAATCTGCTTTTACAGTATACTTCAGGGTCGGTTTATTAAGCCATCAACCATTGCAGAGTTATTCCTTTGTAGAAAATCTTCTTCTACAAACACGGCTACACAATACTGTAGTGTGATTTTGTGCAAAATCTACATGCAAAAAATATGTCCGGTTGAGATATTAAATGTCTGCTGAAAGGGCCAGTCCGGTAAGACATGCTTGACCACCGAAAAAAAGTACAAATTTTGAGGCCTGCACCTAACTGTCTGCACCTAATTCCTAAAGACGTCGGCCACTATTACATACTAAAGCTGTAGAAAGGTTTGCAATGTTTTGCATCATCATTTGCAAAATTGATGTGTGACATTCTTGTTATTACCGGTATCATATTTAAAATTGCGCAATAAACAGTTTGTCTTCCACGGCAATTAGCATATATATACAATATATTAGTTTTTGCAGAAAATTGTAGAATCTGTCAGGGAAGCGAAGCCATGGAACTCTCATTCTTGATTTGATAGATGAGCTACCAGACCAAGATTGACCCAATAAACTGACATCACAGCAAAGCTTACAATATATATTGCTATATCTTGCAATGAACTTCTGCACTTATACGATATACATTATACAGAGAGCAGAGAAAATAAGAAACTTTTATTTTGTCGGTTGTAAAAATAGTACAGTTATACAGGCCTCGAAATTTGTACTTTTTTCCGGCGGTCATGCATGTCCTAACGGACTGGCTCTTTCAGCGGACATTTAATATCTCAACCGGACATATTTTTTGCATGTGGATTTTGCACAAAATCACACTACAGTATTGTGTAGTCGTCTTTGTAGAAGAAGATTTTCTACAACAGAATAACTCCGCAATGGTTGATGGCTTAATTAACCGACCCTGAAGTATACTGGAGCAGATTGCTTGCAAATAAATCAGTGCGTTAATGGCAGTCATGTAATGACGCAATAAACACAATTGAAAACAACAATCCAAATTTCCTTATTACAAAAACAACTACGATCACTTATTTCTATCAGTATCAGCGTGAATAAGGTCGCCACATTCGCCTAAGCACGTGCGGAACCCAGTTGAGACTTGCTTCTCTGTGACGTTTCTTTTTAACAAACGATCAATGTAACGCAATAATCCTCATTGTTAAAATTAGAATACATATCCTGCCGAAAAGTTCAAATAACTTTATTTCAAGGCAACATTGCAAGGGCAACATTGCAAGGCGTTGAAATGATGTAAAAATGGCTACTTTTGCCATCAGCCCGTTAACTACGCCACTCTAATGTGATCTTTAAAGCAATTGCCTGTACTATTATTGTTTCAGCTCCATATTTGTTCGCGTTAAACAAACAATTGTAACAATTCATATTTAAAATATAGTTTTGCTGTATTAGCTCTATTTGTGTCAAGAATTTTGCGGCGGTCATTTATGACCGACCAATGAGTCGGCTTCGGCAGACATTCGAGGTCATTCCGGAGGTCATGTCCGCCATGACCGCCGGATATTTCGAGGCCTGGTTATATATAAGGACCATGTGAGTATTTGTGACCATCGACGTAAATTGTGCATCTACTTCATAAATTTGTAAATATTTTGCAACTGAAAATAATTTACAAAAAAAATTAACTGTATATTTATCAATAATGTCATCACAACTTGTGTCGGTTTTATCTTTTGACACTAGCTATGTGAATTGTTTTTGGGTCATTTCGTTATAATACAGACAAAATTTGGGCTCCAGAAAGACTGATAAAAAGTTTGGATGAAAAGTATACCTACCAATTAGAGATGCAGCAAACCCAAATTTTTTATCCACACACCGCACTGCAACTGAAACACCTATCCGCACACAGCAATTTATCTGGAACTTTTGACACTGCACTGCACACCGCAAATTACAAAATTTTAAAAAAATATTTTAATGCGTTATTTTTTAGAATTAGAAAGTCAATTGTGGCAAAAACACCCATGGCATATAACTGGTTACATACCGTACCGTTTACCGGTACAGTTGCACACTAATTGACTAGGCTAACCAGATCATATTGTCTTATCAGCAATGCATCTAAGTTCCAAGACAGTCAGATCATGCTTTTTCAAATAGAATGTTCCTGGATCCAGTATCAACACTTTTTGTAAGCAATAATGTTATTTTAATGTCAGTGGTTGTATGAACTACACACCACACAATCGTATGAACACCGACAGACAAGACGTCAAGAGTAAAACTTATAGCCTGAACTCACTGGACTAACGGTTATACCGGTAGTAACTAATGCAGTAGTTGCGCTAGGCTTATAGCCTGCTAACCGGGAGCTGAGCTTATCAGCTAGGCTATTTACCAAAAACACTCGTACAGCTCCCCTCACAAGCCAGCCTCAAAAACCATAACAACTGCAAGCCATTTGATTTTGATGATTTGCACAGTAGGGTGGATCGTTTTTCAACTTTTTTTCTTAATCGCTTATTAATAGTGCGGAAAAGTTGTGCACTGACATTGTAAGCACAACACAAAAAAAATTTTCAAAAATTTTAATATCTTGGGTTTGCCCCAAAGAAGTTGAAATATTGGAAAAAGTGGAAAATTTCCAAAAATTTTATTTTTTTTTTAGTTTTTAATCGCTTTTTGAGAGCGCGGAAAAGTTGTGCACTGACATTGTAAGCACAGCACAAAAAAAAAATTTCAAAAATTTTAATATCTTGGGATGCCCCAAAGAAGTTGAAATATTAGAACAAGTGAAAAATTTCCAAAATTTTTTATTTTTTGCTTTAATTTTTAATCTCGTATTAAGAGTGCGGAAAAGTTGTGCACTGACATTGTAAGCACAACGAAAATTTAATTTCCATAAAAATTAATATCTTGGGGTGCCCCAACAAAGTTTAAAATTTAAAAAAGAATTGCAAATTTTTAAAAATTCCATTTTTACACATTTGTAACTGCACTGCCTCCCGCGAATCGTTGTAAATTACGCAGAAAATCAATATTTACAAGTAAAAATATGGTACAAGTACATGTAAGATACGCAAACCTTTTAAGAACATAATCTAAAATCTTGTTTTGTATTCAGACGGGGCATGTCTTTGCTGGACTGTAGCCGACTTCTGATGAATCCAACGTGGTTAGCGGCACCAGCAGATACTGCAATAGAGGCCTCCGTGACAACCTTGACACCTCGCTCGACTGCTTGCGTGTGGCAGAGGAAATTGAGAGAATGTTGGCTTGTGTTGATGTTTTTGAACGACCACAGTTCTCTGTTGTCATTTTCATAGTTATTGGAGGTTCGGTTTTGTCGTTATCGGCTTGCCAGCATATCATATCAACATAACTGACAGCATTAAAGTTGAATTTTTGCAGTTTGAAGCGCCGGATTTAAGTGTAAACGGGAGTTTCTCGTGCAAGCAGTATACGGCGTATTCCCAGCTCACGCACATGTGATTCTTTGTCAAACAGCATTAATAAAAGTATGTTTTCGCTGTGGCCAAAAAATCCATTTCTTTGAATAACCCCGCACAGCAAACAATGTCGGCTGATCGTTGACCAACGGTCGCGAACGTCGCGGTCGGCTTTTCGCCGCAAAACAACACTTTGCCAACTAACATTATTTCTTTAACTGGACAAAGAATCAGTAAAAAAGGGTACAACATGTTATAATTTGGTGATATAAACCACATAAAACATTTTTTTTACCAAATATATATTGTGTAAAACTTGGTTGTGGACACAATGCTAAGACAATGGTGGGCCAACGTCGCATTTGTCATCGTGGGCATTCAGTTGAAAACCAACCTCCAGCCACCGATTGTTTATTTTGATATTCCGGGTGAAATAATCTTACATAATGAAAAGTACCCATTACAATTCTGTGAATTGAAGCTTTTATAAATTTTTATTTCAACAAACGTCAATATCATAAATAGGTTGTTAACACAACGTTGAACCAACGAAGAACCAACGTCACGTACGTCACCGTGGGCATTCGGTTGTCAGCCAACCTTTTGAGAATAAATCTCAATTTTGGTGTTTCTGGCAAACGAATTAAGAGATATGGCAAGTATGTATTATAATTCTGTGAAATGAAGAATTTTTAAAGTTCATTTCAACAAAAATTTAATATGACTAATATAGTTGTTGACGCGACGTTGTGCCAATAGTGGACCCCACAGCGCGTTCGTCGCCGTGGGCATTCGGTTGTGAACCAACCTTTCTACAACAAATATCATTTTTCGTATTCACAACAAAATAATTCGAAGCATTGGCCAGTATATGTTACAATTTGATGAAATTAAAGTGAACAAAGGTTTATTCTAACAAAAACGCTATATAAAAAATAGTTTGTTGACGTGACGTTGAGCCAATGGTGGGCCCCACAGCGCGTTCGTCGCCGTGGGCATTCGGTTGTGAACCAACTTTTTTACAACAAATATCATTTTTCGTATTCACAACAAAATAATTCGAAGCATTGGCCAGTATATGTTACAATTTGATGAAATTAAAGTGAACAAAGGTTTATTCAAACAAAAACGCTATATAAAAAATATTTTGTTGAAGCGACGTTGTGCCAATGGTGGGCCCCACAGCGCGTTCGTCGCCGTGGGCATTCGGTTGTGAACCAACCTTTCTACAACAAATATCATTTTTCGTATTCACAACAAAATAATTCGAAGTATTGGCTAGTATATGCTACAATTTGACGAAATTAAAGTAAAAATAGTTTGTTGACGCGACGTTGAGCCAATGGTGGGCCCCACAGCGCGTTCTTCGCCGTGGGCATTCGGTTGTGAGCAAACCTTTTGCCAAAAAATCTTAATTTAATTTTATTTATTTATTTGCAATCAGACTCAAAGTCCATAGAATTCAAAATGCTTAGCCTACGCAATTGAATCAAATAGTTTTCAATCAGAGAAAACACAAGTCTCACGAAACAAAGTGTTACAATCACTCATACAAACAGCCTATATTAAAATGTTGCATGACCAAATGCTGCATAAATTTGATTAAAGAAATTCATCTTTTGATAAACGTTTTTACAGCTTTTCAATAGTTTATAAGTCAGTAAATCGGTTGGATATCGGAAATTTTTGGAAATGAAATATAAGCCGTCGCCAAAAATTCATATAAAAATAATATTTTGTTGAAAATACAACCAAGAAAACTCAAAATGCAAAAATTTTGTCTTGTTTGAGGATAAGGATTTTCATTAGCCTACATCTGCCGTATTTAACGTTTGACTAGAATTAACTACATCAAAATAAAATAATTTAATTTGGACCAAAAAAATGATTTCATCATGTTTTTACAATAACCGCAAATATCCCCCATAAAGTAGCCTACAAATGATCATATGAATGTTTGTGGTGGGCAAAAACTATTTCTCAACCATTCAGATTTTCGAGTGTTCAATACAAATTACTTCCTTTAGCCACAAAACTTGTTGTTCTCATCTCGTTTGCTTCGAATTTTCGAAGTATTTCGTTTCGACCTAAAAGTTTCTTTTGAAAAGCAAAGTCCAATTTTTTCACATTCATCCAATGTTTGAAGATGTTGAATCAATGTAAAATGCCTGATTTTGTTCGCCAGTGATTTAACCCAAATAGAATTGTGGTTTAATTAAATCCAAAGTTTGATTGAATTGAATTAAGTTTAACTACTAGATTCACCCGGACAACAGAGCAGAAATTGATTTTCTTTGATTCAACGTTCACAGATGTTGATACAAAAGCATGCTTTGCTGGCTGGCAATAAACAGCTTTTTGTTAATTAAGTCATGCATTGGTGTTAATTAGGTCATCCTCTTCTTTTTTCATTTTTTTCCCATGCTGCCCTGCTTTCAAATTTATTCACAGTGAGTTGTGACGGCTTGAGGGCTTGTACGAATTACGAAGATAATATTGCGGTGCTTTGGTATGTCAGCAAGGTCCAACCAATGAAATTGCGAAAGATTTTAAGCCTACAAGCTCCAGCCTTGAATAATATCATTAGTCGCCTGGAAAAGCATTGGTGAGTGTATACTAGGTACTGCATATCGCTGTTTTTATTGTTGTTAGCATTTTTGATAAAGCATGAGATGGTTCAATTAGTTCAATGTAGTAGCCTACTATAATTAATTATAATGCAATACCGATACATAATTATTCATAAATTTAGATTTTAGGACACACCTGGGTGTGTACTGTGCAGTGCATTGATTTTTGTGTTAGTTTCGATAATACTAAATAGCTTATCTCCTGTTTTTTCAATGAAGTCAACGTTTTGTAGCAAGCTTGCGCGGTGCGTTTTTTGTAAGGATTCTGAAAGTAACGAAAAGGTTCCAGATGCTTGTTTAATAGATCAATGAAAAGTCAATTCAATACCATTACTTATTTTAAGTCAGTTTGTTTTAAATGGACACTGGTAAGCAAAGTGTTTCCTCCTACATTGATAAAAAAAGCTCACCCTCAATAATTTGTTTATTTTTATGTCGCCAGTTTTGTGGCTCAGACTACTGTCTTGTATCGCAATTTTGCAATTTTGGTACGATCTAATTGATTAAAAGCAATTAGTTTTAACATAAAATCTAAAAAAACACTAAATTATTTAGTCAAGTTTTTGTTAGGTCATTAAGGTCATTTTCACATTTTAAAGTAAATTGTTTTGAATATTCAGGTCGATGAAAACTTGCTCTATTTGTGAGGAATAGGCTGATGATGATGGATGATGGTGATGACGGATGATGATGAGGCTACATCAGATTTCGATAATCCTTTTTCACTCTAAGCACAAGCATGGTCAGCTTAAGCAATTACCCCTTTACCTTATGTTTCTTTTTCAACAAACTCACAGTTTTTAATGAATAATAACTACAGACAAAGCTTCTGTAGGTAATTTAATGCAAGGTTGCATGAAAAAGGTGTTTATTACAGTGACGAAAAATCATAATTTTGTATTTGTAATGGAAGTAATTCGCAAAATCTTTGAAGAAATGATTTCAAAGTTTATTTGTAGCAGGATAATTCTCATTTTTTTTTCCAGACTGTTGTAATCAATGTAATTCTGAGTTTATCCATGGGAGATACTTTCAGAGCTTTTTCAGTGTGATTAGTTCATTGCTTTATGGGAAAAAGTTGCTTGTTAGAGTTAGTTACGTGGCTTCAGCAACCAACCTTTTCCACTAGACATATTGGTTTGGACCAGCTATTGGCAATTTATCCCAATGACATTATTATTTTTAGATGGAGTACGAAGAACCCATAACTTGTCCACAGCAACAAATTGAAATATCCATGCCGCTATTTCAGACTGGCTGAAATACGCAAGAGATGAGGATTGAGAAGTTTGAGAAGAGGAAGACAGGAAATTTGATTTAATTTGCCTCATGCCCTTTTCTAGACCGCTGTTATATTTAGCATGTTCTTTGTTTTTGCTGTGATGGTTAGAAATAAAGACAAACTTAACTGCCATCTGTCCTACTTTTTGCTTGTATGAGTGCCTTTTCTAGCAATGTTGTACCGAGTGGGATGCTAGTATAGTAAGTGATAAGGTTTACTGCGAATTGAGGCCTCGATCCCACGTCTTCGTGGTCATCATTTTCAGCACAGATTAACTCGAAAAAAGTGAGTTAACAACACGCCACCATGTGGTCAAAGTTAAGAAACGTTTTCGGTTTGGTGAGGCCGTAATGTCTAACCCTTGTCAGAGAAAAACGTGAGCGTTTGGTCGTAGATTAGCAAATGATGGCCAACGTTAGGCCCACGAGTAACCAAATCGTTTTCGCCAGAGGGGATGATTGTAAATTGCGTCTTCCACGTCGACCCAACGAAAGCGTTTGGTCGTAGGTTGGCCAACAGTGCACTAACGTTGGTTCTACGATTAAACAACTCTTTTTTGCCACAGTGAGGATAGTTGTAGGCTAAATTGCGTCGTGGATCCCACGTCGAACCAACGAAAGCGTTTGGTCGTCAGGTTGGCCAACAGTGCACCAAAGTTGGGTCTACGATTAGCCAAGCATTTTTTTTGCCATAGTGAGGATAGTTGTAAATTGCGTCATGGATTCCACGTCGAACCGACGAAAGCGTTTGATCGTAGGTGGCAAATGGTCGGGAAAGGGTTGGCCAACAGTGCATCAACGTTGGGTCTACGATTAGCCAAGCCTTTTTTCGCCACAGTGAGGATAGTTGTAAATTGCGTCGTGGATTCCACGTCGAACCGACGAAAGCGTTTGGTCGTCAGGTTGGTCGCAGGTGGCAAATGGTCGGGAAAGGGTTGGCCAACAATGTGCCACCGGGAGATCGACGTTTAACCAACCGATTTTTGTGACTGACGATTCGCCCAAGGTGGCCCGCTGGCCAAATTTGTTATGCGCCAACGTCGGAAACCAACGGAGGGCCCACGGGACGTTTCCGATGGTCTAACGTTGGACCAACGATACGTTGTTGTGCGGGACAGGGTCGACAATGGCTTTTATAGTTTATCCGACAGATAGCAAGATTTGCTGATGGTTTGCCATAGATGAAAAGCACCGCTGATACAGAGTAGATTGCACTTTATTTCGAACCTAGGAGCTTACACCTTCATGATAAAGGTAGCCAGCGTTTTTAAATTATCAGAAGGTTCTGTAGTCCCTATGTGGTTATATTATTTATTATTATTATAGCCTATTTAAGTGTAAGGATAGTTTATATTTATTATTTAGGTTCTTTAAGTATGAGTTTAAGTATGAGAATGGTTTGTTTATAAGTTGAGTTGAATTTTACGGCTGTCTGACTACCTGATGAAAGTTCTATTTATCTAATTTAGCTATCTGACTCCATTATCTAATTTCCACACAATTGTTATTCGAATTATAATTTCAAGTTATCAGAAGGTGTTCGTATAATGTTGTAGGTCTATAACACAATTTGAATTTAAACAGTACAGAATAATGAAATTACAGGATCGTGAAACATTATCACGAGTTATTACATTTTAATTAAACAATCAATTTAATGTTTTTCTGTGAGCTGAACTGGGCTAACTGAGCTCGTTTGATGTGAGCTGGTCCAATTTGATAGAGCTCTTTGTCTAATTGAGCTGGTTTGATGTGATAGAGCTCTTTGTCTAATTGAGCTGGTTTGATGTGATAGAGCTCTCGTCAAAGGACGAACAAACCATTTTATTTGTGTTCCCTTTTTCTTATTTACTTCGGGAGCAGTTTACATGGAAAATTACAGAAACTTTAGTAAAAGGCAGGAAAACTTATATGTTGAAATAATGGATCGCTACACCTAAATACAACCGCAGAATGCAATTCCCCGCAGTTAGCCAGCGTGAGTGATGATAAGCTTAGCTAGATTTCTTGTGGCGAGTGAACTGGAAATTTCTCCTGTACAAACGAAATGACAAATGTACCGGAGGTATCTTTGGTCTGTGCTTAAATCGGTCAAACCCATATGAGGAAAATTACTTGGTATTGATTCAAATCGTCGGATAGGCATTTTATCACATGTAAGTAAATCCTTTCCAATCTGTCCGGAATACCCACGAGGATCATTTGTAATGCCATCAAAAACTCAAAAAGATGCCGCAGGGGTAATTCGTTTGCGTGGAGTAGACATACCAACCATTGCAGCGGTTTTCGAAACTCTAATTCCAACAGTCGGATAACACCGCCTGCATGACCCGTATTTACCACAGTAGCCTACCATCACACCCCACGGCTGTTATTATAAGCTGGTGTTTGTTCCTCTATCATGAACTGCTGATATTATGGAGTCGGCAATGCTTCTGGCTGTTCCGCGCTTGGACTTACCTGGCCAAAATATTGAGATCCAGGTTTGGCGATATTAATACACACATGCTCTTCAACAACAGATCTTCTATGAGACACCCCATGATCGTCTACTTCAATCTTTAGTGTCTTGTCTTTTTCTGCCATCAAAATGCAAACCGTGTAAAACGTCCGACCTGGACTCTTGCAATTCTTCTCGATTTCTACTTTTTGATCTCCGAACTTTGTTTCAATCAATAATACCAGTTTTATCAGCACTAACCATTACTATACCTACGTCGTGCAATGTAGCAGACGCTACAGCGGCCGCTGCTCGATCAGAGATAGCATAGCGATCCCACATAAGTGCCATCGAACGCATCGCCACAGGTCTGGTGGTCTAGTATGGTGGGACGAAATTAGAATCCTGGTCGTCGTCATGAGATCGATTTGCGATCCGTGTAGCTGCGTGAGAGAGATACAGCTTGAAACCTGCAGTAAGTCAAGTGTGTGCTGTGTTGCCTACACATAACACGCAATAGGCCCGCACTAAGGGGAAGGAAGCAAACGTTGGTGAATGTTCATGTTATTAAACAGGATACAGACAACCATGACATCAACAATGCAAAGTAACTATTAATTTTTGGAAATTTTCTGAAGCGATTAAAAACTAAAACAAAAAGTAAAATTTTTAGAAATTTTCCCATTTTTTCTAATATTTTAACTTCTTTGGGGCAACCCAAGATATTAAAATTTTTGAAATTTTTTTTTTGTCTTGTGCTTACAATATCAATGCACAACTTTTCCGCACTATTAATAAGCGATTAAATTCTAAAACAAAAAATAATTTTTTTGGAAAATTTCCCCTTTTTCTAATATTTCAACTTCTTTGGGGCAAACCCAAGATATTAAAATTTTTGAAAATTTTTTTTTGTGTTGTGCTTACAATGTCAGTGCACAACTTTTCCGCACTATTAATAAGCGATTAAGAAAAAAAGTTGAAAAAGATCCACCCAATTGCACAGCTTTCCAGCTTAGGGTTTCCGCTGAAGGAAAAAAAGTGATCAGTGTTTCCAATCTAAATTTGAAGTTTCATAACTGATGTTTCTGGAAAGTTTACGCGACAAGCAGCGCGGCTTTGTCATTTTAACCTTCCACGCGGCGCGGCACTCGACGAACACGTCCCGATAGCTCAATTTGTTGGCGCGTCACTTCTGGAACGAAGAAACTTCAAGATCAACAGCGGCGCTGGTTCGACTCTCGGGGTGTGCGCTTGAGCAACGCACGTTAAGGACTGCTCTCCATTCAGCGGCATCTAATGGATGGAATAATTCACCAGCAACAAGACTTCAACAATCGGAAACTTCACTCTGTCAATCTCGGTGACCGGGCCTGCGTCAGTGATTCAAAGCCTCTACAAGTATGCGAAACTTTCAATTCAATTCAATTTATTTTTCTTTGTCAGAATACAAAAGAAATGATATTGTGAAAAAGAAGTACAGTAACAAAACCAACAAAAGGAAAAGGTGGCAAAACCATAATGGTTTAAGACGTGCATAAAAGGATCTAATATTGCGGTATATGCATCGATAAATATAGTTAAGCACGGCCACCAAACCTGATACATTAAAACAAAGTAGATGAATAAGTTAAGAATCAGTCGCCTCCTCGTTCCTAAAACAACTGGAGCGTCAATTCTTAAAGCAATGAGAACACGACTGAACCCAACAACATCACAAAAACAAACTAATATAGGCCTACACACACATATTGTAATTACATATGGGACTATCAAAACAAGGACTATTTACAGGTTTTATACAGAAATAAAGTGTTCGCAGCAACGAAATTAAGTAGCTTATAGAATGCAGAACAAATACACAATATGGCAGCTCATTATTAAGATAAAATAGTTAAAAAAGCTTTGTTTTTTAAATTAATTTCCAGCACATGTAAGAGCATAAGAAGTATGATAATATAGCAGCGTGTTTTTCGTATTGCCAATAAGAGTTGAATCATCTTTTATAGCGTCAGTGAAGGATGGAGTGTTTTGGTATCGCTAATGAGAGGTGGAGATTCTTTGGTAGTGCCGATGAAGGATGTAGTGTCTGAGCTGTTTCAAGCATCTTTTCCAAACCAATCTAAACAATAATCTTACGAAAAGTCAAGCGATCCTCTGAACAAACATAATAGCTTATAATAATCAGGGGGTAGCCTATAGTTAGATGCAAGCTTGTAGTAATTTAGTGATATATTCTTATCTGGCAATATAAAATTATGCAATACAGTATAGTAGCTTATTCATGGAAGAGTAAAGATAGTAATCATCATCCTTAACTATTTGGGTGTAATATATGATAAGATATAGCCTACGTATATTAAGATATGTTAATGTATAATATAGTAATATATGTAGGATAAATTTACAAAAGTGGCATTTGGAAAGGCATGCTATGCCAGGATTTGGTGTAACAATCAATAATACAGTCAGAAAATTAAAGAGTTACAGCATAGGTTGTTAGAGGTTGATTTTCAGAACGCAAGTGCTTTTTCAGGTTACCGTAGGTTACCGTTACCTACTGCAAAATATTGAAAAGGTTTCAATTTCAGTGACGGTTTTCGGGAGATTGTTCCACACTTTAACTCCACTAAACTGGATGGAATGTTGAGTCAGTCTTTTGGAGAAGTAGGGGAGGAAAAAGTTATTGCTGCTTCTGGTTGATATTGAGTGCAAATTGTTATTAAGTTGAAATAGAGAATTAAAGCATTGGGGTAAGTGATTGTGTTTGAGTTTGAACATAAATTTTGCAGTTTCTATTGTGTATAGTTCGTCAATTGTGAAAAAATTATGGGATTGAGAGTGATTTGATTGCCAGAAACTGCCAGGATTAAGCTCTGCAAGAAGCTTTCCCAGTCCGAAGATAAAGATTCAATCAATCAAAAGCGGCCGTGCACGCGGCTCGGTGCGGTTTGCATCACTAATACCAATGTTGTTTCTCATTGTTTACAAAAGCGTTTTATACGGATCATTTTATTCGGCGGATAGCGCAGAATTATTCCCCAAGATTGACAGTGGTGTTGGACCAATTTTGAAATTAAAACAGCAATCACAAAATGCGTTATTGGACTTATTGTATTTTTGATACACGCATAAATACCACCAAATTATTACACGCTTAATATGAAAAAATTTTTCTCATAAAATAAGAGTAGGCTAACTGTTTAAGTTAACAAATACGATTTTTAGAGGTCCTTTAAAAAAAAAATGGTCGCAAATGAGCACGGACTATTTTTTGTTTGTTTTTGTTTTTCATATCTTTAAGACAGTCACATTAGTTTATTCTCAAACAACTGACAAAGAAATCCAAATTGTTATTAATAAGGAAAAAAATAGATAAAGAGAAATCTTGCACTTTCTTCGAAACCTAAACTAAAACTTCGAAACTTAAACATTTTTTTCCTTTCAATGCTAGACTGCAGTTACATTATTCGCTCATACACCCACATATTATGAATGGAATAGCCATTTGGGGCTCTACATACAAAGCATATATCGAGAAACTACAAAAGTTGCAAAACAAAGCAATAAAAATAGTTGCTGGAGAGTTGTGGTCAGAACAGAACACGTTACACCATAGCCTACTTCAAGCAGGTAAAAGTTCTAAAAATAAAAGACATTTACAAACTAGAAATTGCTAAATTAATGTTTAAATATAACCATAATTCGTTACCTTGTACTTTTTCGAATTAGCCTACTTCAAAAAAACGTCAAACGTTCATATAATCGCTCAACTAGATGTACAATCAAAACTGATAATTACTTTGTTCCTCTGTAGGTATGCTACTACAAAACTTCAACGAAGCATCAAGTAAAGTGGAGTAAAAATATGGAGTTCAATCCCACTAGATATTAAAAAAAATCTTTTGACTCATTTAAAAAACTTTACAAAACCTATCTAATTGAAGAATATTAAAGTTGATTGCAGTGTAATTTACTAATGAGGACCGATAGCCTACTCTTTAAGCTTTTAATCGTTGACTATCAACACCTAATATTGGAACTTGTAACTTTGCATACCATGGATACAAGTTTGTTTCTGTCTTGACTTTTTGTTGCTAGTGTAGATATTTTAGTGTAGCTTAATGTTTGTTTGTTTGTTTTTCATATATTTATCCTGCATTGCGGGAAAAGCGGACTTGAGCGCTATGCATCGGTGTACGCCTTCCGACGTACACCTGACCCACGCTGCAGCCGACTGCAATGTCTGTTTCCGGTTGTCTACTCTATTTATGACTTAAATTTTGTACTACCCATTACTCGAAATCGATCACTGGATAGAGGCAATTGTCGTAATGTTTCTTGCCCAGAGAAACAACAGCAAGTGCGGGTGGCTGGAGTCGAACATGCAGGCTCTCGACTGCGCGCCCAACGCGCTAACCACTCGACTTGGCTGAGGGTGGCTGCTTGACCCGAAGACCGTCATGGTCACTTCGCAGCTTCCCGTTGTGATTTACTTACTTCAACGATGCAGTGTACATTTGTTATTTTTCTTTGTTTCAATTGTGTTCGTTAAGCGTGCTGCATCATTTAATGATTTTGCTGTTATGATATTGCACAACAAAATAAACCAATCAACCAATCGATCAGAGCGTAGTCGCAGTCACAAAGTGCCTTAGTAAACAAAATCTTTCTTTTCGTGGTCATCTGGAAGATACTAGCCTAATTCAAGGAACCAGGGAAATTTTCTTGAAATTTGAAAACTCCTTGCAAACTACAGTCATTTACGAACACATTTTAGTAGCCTACTAAACTCTCCAAAAAGAGCATGACAACATACCTTTTACCAGCTATCCAAAATGAATTAATCAAGGTTTTTGGTAAAAAGGTAAAAGATCTCATGCTGGAGGAGATAGACAGCAAAGTATTTCTCAGTTTTACTTGACAGTACTCCTGACGACTCTCATATCGATGAAATGGTTTTTATTGTTAGATAGCCTACCTCAAAATCGACAGCAATAACGAGGTAGGCCTACAAATAAAGGAATCCTTTCTGAACTTTTTTCCACTGCATGGAAAAAATGCAGACGAAATTACTAAGTCTATTCTCAATGAGCTTCAGCAAAATGGCTTAGACATAATGATGTGTAGAGGCCAAGCATACGACAATGCTTCCGCCATGGCAGGAGTCCGTACTGGAGTAGTCTACAATGCAGAATAAAAAAATATTAGTTCTGAGGCCTTGTTTTTTCTCATGTGGAAACCACTCAGCACTTAACCTTCAAGCACTTAACCATTTTTTGCTATTGTGGAAAGGATTTGTTTCTTCTTTTCTTCTTCTACTCACAGATGAGAGGTGTTGCTTAGGTATGTGCCAAACAGGGGCGCCGGAAGCGGGAGGGCAGGGGGGCGGATGCTCCCCCTGCCCTCAATTTTTCTGCAGATGGAGGGGCAGGGGGGGCAATGGTGCCCTTTTAAAGTCATGTAAGCAACTGCACATTTTACAATATAACAATTTCTGCTATTCGCTTTTAACCTAATAATAATCTTTCATTTTTGCCTCAAAACAATATTTACGGCAGAAAATTTTGCAACACAGTACAGGCCTTTTTTTTGGGAGCTCCTTCTCGGCGGCCAAACCTGTGGGCTTGGAGGCCAAAATACAAAATAAAAATAACGATAGCACAAGTAAATAGAATTAAACTTGCAACAATGCTAAAATGATCACTTAGCGTTGTTGAAGTCTGGGCCTGGGCGACGTCCTACAATAGAATCGTTGCACCACGCAATAACTGCTTTATCGGGATTGTAATCTAGTACTGCGGGACCATCTTACGACACTCGCACAAGTGTCTCCAATGTGGCTGATATTAACGAAGTTCGCCACTCCCCTAGAATTCTTTTTAGCAACGAAAAACAACGCCCGACATGATTGTGTTGACAATGACGACAAGGTAATAAAATAAGTATTTCAATGATGTGAAGGACATTACTAAATAAAGCATAATTTTTGCAAAATATGATCAAAAAATGTTTTCCCCTTGGATGTCAACTAACCTAGTTCTCCTTTTTAACAACGATTCAATGTCCGACAACATCGAATCGACATAAAAACGACAATATTGCCAGCCGATGTAATTTAGCACTTCGGATTAAGACTTTGTTAAAATAAACGTCGAGAATTACAAACAAGACTTACAGCGCTGGTGATCGCAGATGGATAGATTCCATCAATAACAAATATCCCCGCACAACGCAACAGTGGCGATTATGACGCGCTGACCTAATTTTGCGTCACTCTTTGATATTACATATTTTCGACAGTTTATCCACGATCATTCTATTGCGAAATTAAATATTTGGCTAGAAGAGACCGGCGGCCAAACTTGGCCGATTGTGGAGGTAGCACCGGTGGTCATTCAAGCACTACTCAGCGGCCATGGCCACCGGCTGCTTTAAGGCTTGACAGTAGATTACATCATTATAACATAGCATGATGCCCTTCTTTGTATACTGGACACTTGTAGGCTATCATTACTCAATACATAGTGAGCTGATAGATTAGCATTATCGCTATATCTTATCTTAAAACTTGAAAAAAAAATTGCCTTTTAGTAAAAAAAAGTGCCCTTTTTTCGTAATCTTGCCCCCCCAGTCAAAAATCGTTCCGGCGCCCCTGGTGCCAAATGTGATGAAACGAGTGACTGACACACGATGGAGTGCGCACTATGAAGCTGCGAAAGCGCTTCAAAAATATTTCATTGATTTGATGGTTGCATTAAACAAACTTTGTGATCAAAAGAAAATATTGATACACGAGGACAAGTGCGTGGAATCTTTGAGTTTTGATTGGAAGTCGCAAGAGAATCTTATGACACTCAAAAATAATTAGGCCTACAGCGAAAAGGTCTGTCTCTGGGAAAATGTAGTAGGCTGCCCATAGGATGAAAGCATTTATTGTTTTTTTGAACAATGGGCGCAATGCGCTGGTAAAGCAATGCATTGAAAGAGCGATCAAGATCTGCAAGAAGCAAGAAATACCGAACGAAGAGAGTCGGATCAGAATGAAGAAAAGGATGCCTGGCGAATATGCAGACATACTTTCTCGGCTGTTGAAGAAATCAAGAGATGCATGTTAGAAGCTATGGACCGGTTTCTGAGTGAAGCTGAAAAGCGTTTCAGCAATATGTGCTTGCTAAATGAAGTATTGGGCTTTTTAAATCTCTACTCCATGTTGCGAAGTGACAGTTGTTACGGCCAATCTCTGTACAAATCAAACGTCATATAAAACCGTTCAAGTCTACTGAATATTACGTCATGGAAGTTGCTAGAAAATGTGCCAAAATTGCACCATCGTTCATAGACTTGTGTCAAACTTGTTTGGACTTGTTTGGGCCTGTTTAAACAGGAAATATTACATCAGCTTTAAACACCTGTTGGAATGACTTCATAATTGTCTTTCATTTATTGCGTCACAGTTACTTTCTACGTGAATTTGAGATATTGATATCTATTCTGGTCATTCGTAAAATGATTGTTTGAAAGTTGGCCGCACATTTAACTGTTGGCTTAGTGCTTGCTAGCTGGACAAAAGTTCCGTCTTTTATCCAAGTAATCTGTTGTGTAGTGACAGTTTAAGTGGTGTAGGCGTTGCACCCCCTCGTTTTCGGTAGCCTCGGGCTAATTTTACAGGAATACACTGTTTGAAAAGAAGTTCAAGTGTGTGTTTCTTCGGTCATTACATACAGACGAACGGATTAGGGAACTTTATGTTAAAATTTTCCCAAGAAGAGATTATGGTTTACCGCTGTGACTAACAGTATCGAAATAGATATGGACAAATTTGAGAAAATGTATGCTGATGACGCAACTTTTACCGAGGACTAGAAATCTCTAAATTTAATCAACCAGTAGTCTACAATCCAGTGGTTTTACATTGAAAAATAACGCAACAGCCCTGGACGTGCTGAAGTGAGCAAACATCGTTTATGTGAATCAACACCTTATTTATTTATGAGTCAAAAGCTTTTCCTCATTGTTGCCGTTTTTATCGCAAGCTATGAAACAAGTTTTCCAAAACTTAAGTTGATAAACTCTTACTTGAGATCGACTATGGGAGAAATCGCAGGCGGTCTACGCTAGTAATATCCTACTGTCCATTGAAAGTGATTTAGTCGAGACATTATCTTTAGATCATTTATTGTCTGAATTTGCTTCAATAAAAGCTGGACATATTGAATTTTAAACTTTCAATAAAAACTAAACTAACACTGCTTTAATTCTTCTGTTGTGTGGAATTTTAATCAGCTTTTACGACGGTGTGAAGGGAAGGGGCGGCATTTTGTGCAAAAATCCAAGGGCGGCATATTGCGTTGCTACGCCACTGCCTATGAGCTGTTTTCGTACGCGGAAAGCACGTCACGGTCTATCTTAGTCCTGTGCTAATTAATCGCTAATAACGAGAGCTATAAAAATCACAGAGCCAGAATATTTTACAAGATAATAGCTTTGTGTATTGTGCGTATAGAAAATAAATTTTTACCCAAATAATACCCAAATTTATTGATTTATTGAATAATAAAATGAATTACCCAAATTTATTGAATAATAAAATGAATTACCCAAATTTATTGAAATAAATTCAATCAATCAATCAATGTTTTATTTGTCAGTAACAGGAACACGGGTAGGCTACATGCTTGAAATATGCAATTAACCGTATTAAGACTGGGCTCTGAAGGGATTCCCTGAGTTGTGGGGGGGCATAAAATGCCCACGGTTTTTGAACGTTTATTACGCCTTTGATATGCATGCTGTCAGTTAGATATTTTACCAATTGAAAGAAAATTTATCTGACTTTCCAACAAATGTAAGCTTGTCTTCGAATCATGTGTATATCTATAGCTATAATAGATTTATTAGACAGGCATCAAATCGCCAAAGTTAGATGTAAATTATAATAAAGAAACAAGGTTTTATCTTGCTCGGCTTGAGATAATGAGGTCACGGTATTCCCACGGTAATAACACTTTGCGTTATGTCTCTCAAACTAACAACCGTAACTGCTCATCAACTGCCGAGAAACTATTTATTTTGTAATCATCCAGCCGGCAAAAGTGCGACATTATTATATCGACTCAACGTTTGGCCACAGTGCTTAGACGTAAATATTGTTTATTTGACTTCAGTTTGTTTGAAAAGATGCGAATATCGGAAACAATTGTTGCTTGAGATGTAGGCAGATTTGGCTACAAGCAGCAAAAAATATATTCTTACACAGCTAACCATTCCACTCCTTTTGCGTTGATTCAACGTCTTTAGTCGTTGAATCGACGTAAAAATAACCGATTTGCCAGTGGAGAACAAGCACATGGAAACGATTTTATTTCTGTTTGTTTCAATCGCAGCAACGTTTTTACGTCGTTTGACGTTGGATCTGCGTGACAATGGTGTAACTTTATCATTGCTGTTGTTTTCCGACAAAGAAAAATAAATTTAATTGAATTGAACTATCAAATGCAAATGAAATCAAAATACGTTGATTCTATTCAATACCGTATTACAGCGAGCGAGTTATATCGATTAAACATCTGCGTTACATCAAAATCATTGAACAATAACCCCGGTTTGTTTTGTAGTTGCATGATACAAGCTAATAGAGTCGGTTTACAATGTTCTTCTCCCCGTACTGTTACCTTGCCGCGGTGGGGAGGCTTGAGTACCTCAAGAATCCTGTGGGCTATACCGAAGGGGGCTCGTAGCCCCTGGCAGGTTTAACCATGTCGGGCAGGTTAGAGGTGAGAGGCCAGACAAAAGACAGTACAACAGCCGGGCAGACGGAGCCCGTCAGCCTTGGACGGCAGTTCGTCTCGGGGAAGGCAAACCCTGATTCAAAAACCTCCGCTGTCTTGCGGCTATATCCAGTCCTGGAAAAGGCTACGGGAGACAACCCAGACAGAAAATCCGGAGTGGAGTACGTGAGGCGGTCGACTGTCAAACTCTGACATCCTTCCGGCAACTCCTGCAGCCAAACCGTCGCCGAGTGTCACGCTTTGCGTTCCCTTGGACCACGCCGGAGAGGCAGAGAGGAGGGTCCTGTTGTGTTTTTGGGCAGCGCAAGACCTCCATACACACGCCCAGGCCAGCACTCTGGAGAGGCCACTCCAGTCGCCCCCATCCCTGGGTGCGAAAAACAAACCGGAGGACAGCAGTCTACGGGTTATAAGTCAAACAATGATGCGTAGCGACCGCCCGCGTTGTGAAATCTTTTATTTGGCATCACAACACTCGACTAAATTAATTTTAATGGTTGTTCTCTCGCGCCAGTGTAAACCAGCTTATCCTTATGCATGGCTTGTGTACCGTAACCTCCGTTAGCTATGCATTTCAGAGTGAAAAAAGAAACAAATCACGTTGTTACTCGATCTACACGCTGATACACAGCTCGTACAATTTGTCATATTTATGTTGATTCAACGTCTAGCAACGTAGAACTAATGCCAAACTTATCGAGTTTTCGAGCTGGGTATAAATTGCAACAGTTTGCCGATGTTTAGAACAATCCAATTAGCGAAATCAGGAATTGTTTATTTACCACGTTTCTGCAGAAACAGATGCAAAACAAAAACGTAGTGCGAAAATATAAAGTTACACTTTTCGCATTCTATACCCACGAGTTACGTCATTTTACATCGGTTCAACCATGATGATAATAAATCAAAGCTGAAACAGCAGTGTGCTGTTCTAACGCTTATCTTTTGAAACATAACAATAAGCGACGTCCACTTGTGCAGTCATTGGAGGCAGCCAAGTTTACGATAAATCAAACTCGTCTAACGTTGATTCGATATAAGAATCCTATAGTATAGGCAATCGTGTGCAAGCATTCTCTCATCGCAAACTTGTCGATTATTAAATCGATTCAACAGCTGATGATATTGAATCGATGAAAACATGGCACTTGCTGCCATCAGGCTTGTACGAGGTTAGAGATATATCATTCATAGCATTATATACCATTCCCCAATTAGTAAAGTGATGCACTTGACTTGTATTAGACAACTTATCTAGTTCGAAATTCCTTCATATACATTTGCGAATTCATTTTCAAAATACATTTCATCAACATATTGTTATTTTTTTTCTGTCGATATCTGCTTCATTTCGCCAATTTCACATTAGAGGGACATCTAAAGACTGAAAACTGATAGACAAAGCAACCAAACTTTGAAGTAGGTTATTCCAAGAAGAATATATCCGTTGCGTAAAATAAATGGTTTTGTTTCAGTCACAGACAGAAGTAATTGTATGCAATTTACACCAGACGCAAATCATCATGCAGTGTCTTCTTCACAACTAATCAAATTACACGCGCGATAAACTCATTAGGCGACTCGGCTTGGCGGCTTGGCGCCTTTGAATAAACGATCGATGATCTGTCACTCTTTTTATAAAAGAAACCAACCAAGCGCAATCTGCTCTCACTCCAGGAGCAAATCAATGAAATATTTCAAGGTACAAGCTAAAAACAGTAGAATATCTCCCAAACTGAATCAGGTATAGCCACGAAACTTTAAATACGTTTAGCCAAGTAATATTTAGGAAAAGTCAAAAAATTTCAGCTTATTAGCACGTATGCCCATTAAAATACATTCGTTTGAAATTGGGGTGGGCACATTATGCCCAACCCCAGTCTTAATACGGTTAATATACACAATTACCGACAGGGAGACAACGAAACGACCATACGGTCTACTAGTCAATTGCCACCCTACGGAAATGACGATTTTGCCATTTAAAATAAGCTTACAAGAGAAAAATAAAATAAAACGTTAAAACGTTCCCGCGCTTCAACATACGCAACAAAAAAATATATATATATACTTAAGATAACGTAGGCCTAAACACAAAATTCCAAGAAGCAAGCAGAGATTAATCAAGTTTCCGACTGAACATTGTATTGCATAATTATGAAACTGGTAAGTTGGTTTCCATAACATATCACTTACGATGCACTGTAGCTTTGTAAAATTAACGTTTTGACCTCTTTTTTGAAACAATGAAATGATAAGTTTTATAGCCTACTTGGAACCTCTGACCAGACTATTGGTTCCAATACCTGCATGGACTTTTTGCCAAATTCTGTGTTTGATCTATTTATAAAATAGTTGTTGCTTGTTTGATATCTTGTGTTATGCTGATGAATGGATGAAGCATTTGTAAATAAATCACAATACGCAGACGGATACTGATTCATATGAACTTTGTACATATGTTTTTTTATTTCAATGTTATGTATGTCTTTTAGTTTCAAGATGTTCATTTTGAAAAATAAAGAATTAGTGTGAGCATAGTAATTTTGTTTCGTAATTATTCTTATAGCCTTTTTTTGTAATTTTATTAATGGATCCAGTACATTGTCACAGGCCTTTCCCCAACTTGATATACAATATTGCAAATGACAGTAAATCAAAGCGTGATACACATCTTTTAAAGTGTTTGTGTTGACATAATTTCTGAGTTTCAGCAACGCCCATGAACCTTTTGCTACTTTTTTGCAAATTTTGTCTATGTGATATTTCTATGTTAATTTGTTATCTATGTAAACGCCAAGGTATTTTATTTGATCTTTTTGTTGAATGCTTGTGTTACCAATGTTAATGTTAAAATTTGTTATTTGTTTTTTATTTGTTATTAGCATGTATTCAGCTTTTGAGAAATTTAACGATAATAATCTATTAAGCTTGAACCAGTTGTAAACATTTTGCATTTCGGCATTCACATTGTTCTGCAATTTTATTTCACATTTGTCGCTCATCGTAAGATTGGTGTCGTCTGCAAATAGTTTAACCCTATATGGACATTTGTGACAGATCTGTTACGTTTCAAATTATCGCTATTTATTTTACTGTAAAAGCAGTCATAAGTTTCAATTTTGAAGAATTTTATTCTGTGTCATCTGACAATAGTGCTATTTCATTTTGGAAACACTACGGTCTCGCTTCACTAATTTTTTTGAACACAAAGTTCTTTGAGACAGGTTCATCGCAGCAGCAGCTTAGCCTAGATGTTCTCTCGTAAAGTTTTGGATTTTCAGAACACCCAGGTGCGTTGAATTTTTTGTTGTATTTGAAAATAAGAATGTTGGAGTAGTTGATAACAAAATATTTCATAAATGATGTTTATATATGCTACAGTCATCATAAGTTCAAACGTAACAAATCTGTTGACTTGGTCCATCATGCAACTGTTTTTTTGATCTCAAAACTTTTGTTTTGTTAGATTTGTCAACAGTAAAGTTTTATTTTCATAGGTGCAAAATGAATGCATGATCTTTTTATGGAAAAAAGTTGGTATACAAGACCATTTGGTGGAAAAAGAGAAGATGAATGTTTTGATATCTTGCAGTCTGACGCTAAGTATGTTCCAGTAGTGTCCCTTCAACCTTTGTTGATGTGCCAGATGACAGCTTTAGTGATTCAAGTAAGTTTTATGCAAATAAACACTATCAGTGAACACGTATAATGGCTGGCTTTTCATATAACCAAGCATTGACTCAGCTTGAGTGGATATTGTCACAAAAGAAACTTACATGTAGCCTACTGCAAAAACATCCATTCCATGTTATAATGATAACCAGAGGCTCACATGGCAACGGTTACTAAAAATCTAAATCACACCTCTCTACTATCAAATATTATTTGTCTTATTGATGTGTTCGGTATATACTCTGATGGTAAAAAGGACTCTCCACCATGCTCTCTTGAGCCACATTGAGTTTTGTATTTGTTTGAGAATGTCTCACTTATTTCTCAATCCCACAATAGGTAATGTTTGTACTATGCATATCTATGCCAAAATCATAAATGGAAAATAATGGTGATTCTTATTTACTTTTATACTACAGCTTTGTAGTATTTTTCCTTACTCTTTTACAACTCGTTGTTTTTAGATGAAGGCATAATGAAATCTATCAATCCACCAACAAGGCCAACCGAGCCACCCTGTTCAATTTAGAGCTGTGTAAGAAAAAATCCTTCCATGAGAAACACTCCTTCGATGACCACTGTGCGTAAACAAGCTGACCCACATTTCATCACCAGCCCATTACTTCAAACTGTTATTCTTATATTATGATGAAGCTATTGTGGAGCAGTCCTATTTGTATTTGGTCCTGTTGGACCCTTCCACACGTCTTGGCAAAACAGCTAAGAAGTTTGCATACGCCTACATTTACAAAGAAAGGGGGTTATGCAAAATGTCTGGCTGCACAAGCTGCCTATACTTTTGTAAGAAGTGTGAAGAACACCCTTGCATAGACAAAACGAAACACTGTCTTGAAATTCCACAGAGAATGAACAATTTTGAGCTGTTTTGAGTGAAAATAAACTATAGATGCTTGTTACTGCTTATTGTGTGCTTTTGTTGCTAGAGCGCCTGGCGTTACAGATCTGCTACGTTTGAAAAAAAATTAAAATACTCGAAAAAAAAAATTTTAAACATAAAACATACGTTGACTAAACTAAAATGTTTTCAAAAAATAGAAAAAAAATTTTTTTTTCAGCCAAACCATAATCTTGTCCATATAGGGCATTCATGTTTGTTGAATTTGGTAAGTCATTTATATAAATTAAGAAAAGAAAGGGTCCCAATGTCGATCCTTGGGGCACACCGCAGGTAACCTGTCTTGAGTTTGAAGAGATTCCATTGACGACCGTGTGCTGTAGACGATTGCTGATATAGCTTTTTAACAATTGTAATGGAAGGCCGCGAAAACCATATGTTTGCGGTTTCTGTATGAGAATAGTGTGATCAACTGTGTCGAAGGCTTTAGCTAAATCAAGAAATACAGAGCAAGTTGTATTTTTATTATCTAGGTTAGTTAAAATGTTATCACAAACGTTTGACACAGCTAACGAAGTGGAATACTGTGGTCTAAATCCATACTGATGTGGTGTGATCAGGTCTTTTCTTGTTAGATAATTGTACTTTTGTTCGTACAGGCATTTTTCGAATATTTGTGGTGAAAGGGGACAACAGTGATATGGGTCTGTAGTTGAAACAATTTTTCCTGGAGCCACTTTTGAAGATTGGGGTAACTTGAGCGACCTTTAGTTTGAGATTAAAAAAACATCAGAAAGTCGGTTATTATTTTAATTTCCCGAAAAATTTTTGAATTATAACACAGAGCAGTGTTTCTCAAACTTTTTTGGCCCAACGCCCCCTTTATAAACTGGCGAAATTTTATCGCCCCCAACAAAAACAATTGATTACGAAAAGAAAATATATATTTGCGAGCATGAAAACAATATATACTGGTAGTAGTGATTACGTCATAACGGAACTCAACAGATGTTGTGATAAACTGAAAAATTACTGAATTTAAGTTTTAAATACGCCTACATAGCGTTTGTAAACAAAACGGTTGGTCAATCAAATACGACGATGGTGTAAGAGAAATTGTTTGGCTATCGTGCGAGCATGTAGAGTAGATTATCCAGACAATGATGTGACGAAATCGTTACGCTGGTCGATAGATGGCTTAAACCAGAATGCCCCCTAATAAACAAAACGCCCTGCTTAAGCCGGGGCAATCATACTGCCCCCTGCAAAATCACCCTCCGCGGGGGGGTACCGCCCCGTTGAGAACCACTGACATAGAGTAATGCTAAACTAAACAAAAATTACTTTTGCTGATAAATATAAGGCATTTTTGGGTGTTTTCACATTTTAAAGTGATTGCACTAACCTTTATGTTGCACTAACATTAACATTCCTGGCTGACGAGACTGCTGAGTGGCTGAAGATTTCCTGCCCTCCAATCTAGCCTGGAAAGATCGCTCATACGCCATCATCATCATCATCAACATATATAGCCTATACGGTAACTAGCATTACACAAAAATGTCTAGCCACCTGAGACGAAATGCTTATTGTGAAGGGCAGGAAGGTAGAAAAATGACCAGTTTAGGCTTAGAAAATTCGCAAAGAATTAAAACTAAAAGTCAAGAAATTTCACATTTCTAGCATATTTTCTTCTATGAAATATTTCAGTACTAGAGTGGGGCGTCCTCATAAAACCCCGAATCGCTACATAGGGTTAATGTGGCAGATGTCAAGCATCAACAAACTATGTTTATAGAAATTTTGCGTTGGAAAGACAAAGGGGGCTTGTAGGTTTTAAGCCGCCCACGCCGGATAATCGGCAACGTCTTTCCGGTATTTCCCTCTCAAACGAAAAAAGAAACAAAGAGGAAAAAATAAAGTCGTGGGTAACCTCCAAGCCCCAGACGTAGTAACTTAGTGGACAGAGAACAACCTTGTTCCAGCACAAATCCCAACATGCACAGAACAAAAAAAAAACGAAGCAAAACACACAATATTTAACATCCGCAATTCTGCTCCTTTAATCCGCAAAACAATTTGATGATATACAACTGGACAGGGTTGTCGGACTAAGAAAATTTCCTGTCAAAATTTTTTTTAAAAACTGCCAAACAGCAGTTTTGACAACTGGTATCTAAAAAACGATCCCAACCATGTTGGATGTACCATCAGATGTTAAATCACGTTTTTCTTTATCCAGATAACAGAAGCACCAAACGAACGGAAGGATTGACAGTCCCACCACCAGAAATTAACACAATGCTCTGTCGTCCTACATTACCAGCTTGACTTCAAAAATTAAAAGTTCTTCTTGAGTGAGTGAAAAAAAGACCAAAAAAATGAGTTAAAAATTATGTTTGTAGTTACTTAAAACGGGCCTTAGTCTTGATTGGGAAAACGCCACTGTAAACATTGCAATCGTTAACCCTATCTGTAGCGACACGGGGTTTTATGAGAACGCCCCAGTTTAGTAGTGAAATATTTTTCAGAAGGAAATATGCTAGCAATGTGAAATTTGTTATATGTTATAATTCAAAACTTTCAATTTTGAAGCTATTTTTGGGAAATTAGAATAAAAACCGACTTTCAGACGTCTTTTCATCTCAAACACTTTATTTCAATAAATTTGTTGGGTAAAAATTTAATTTCTATACGCACAATACACATGGCTATTAACTTGTAAAAAATTTTGGCTCTGTGATTTTCATAGCTCCAGTTATTAGCGATTAATTAGCACAGGGCTAAGATAGCCCGTGACGTGCTTTCTGCGTACGGTACGCAAACAGCTCGTATTAAGATAGGGTTAAACCACACAATGCAACATAACTGCAAATCTACGTGTGTATGAAGCATTATCCAGAATGCGATTTGGCATTCTTACAAAAATTTAGTGCTTATAATCCCCTAAATTCAATTCTCTAAATTTCTAAGCAAGACGGGACGTGGGATTGCGCTAAAAGCCCGCGGTATTTGTACAAATCAAGTGGATTCCAGCGCACGTGGCGTCAGAAGTGCGTGACGTTAGAGAGAGTTCTCGGGCTCCACACAACCAAGCAATTATGTTGATCAAATGGTCGCAGACAACTTTTATGCATTGTATATAGACCGCTATGGGTAGGTCATACAAAGTGCAATTTGTAGTTTTTGCTGATTTTATTTCATCTCTCACCACATATTTCTGTTGCGGTATTTGTATTGTATTAAAAGCTTGCTGTCTCACAACCGGAGTTTTGGCCTTATGTCTGTAGGTGTCAACATGATCTTTGATGGAACTAGGCTAAGCCAAGCAATGACAGAATATCACTACTTTCATCGCTAATGATACTTGTTTAATCCATGAAATATGTTGTTCGTACTTGATTTTATACTTACCGTAAGGTTTCTATTTCTTAAATGCTATAGCAAGACCTATTCAAGAAATTGGGACCTATTCAAGAAATTTGGGACCTATTCAAGATTTTATACTTGATTTTATACTTACCGTAAGGTTTCTATTTCTTAAATGCTATAGCAAGACCTATTCAAGAAATTGGGACCTATTCAAGAAAGTGGGACCTATTCAAGAAATTTTAATTTATTTGCTTGGAAGCTCTATTTTTCATCCTAATTTCCCGAAACTTGTACAGAGCACAAATAACATTAACGTTTACGAGCAAAACATCTGATTATTAATGTTCATTGTTATTGCAGAAAATGCAAAAAGAAAACTATGTTTGCACGTACATCGCCCATGAATATGTTATATCCTCAGGGTCCCAACGTGGTGGGTGCCCTCATAGCCTACCGATTTTTTTCAGCAAAGAAAAAGGTTATAGGCCTATCGCGTTTGATCCTATAATTGAAGTTTGGCCCCTCCAATTTCGTTTTCACCTTGCCCTCGCCTGATAAGCTGGCGACGCCACTGGGCAACCATGTCACAAGTTAATGGCCAGGGCACCAACGGTTTTTGCAGGTTAAACCACACAATCGGTTCCTTCAGATGAGAACTTGAAAATGCCCGACTGTCTGGCAGTTTGAGCAACTGGTTGTGGCTGGGGCAACACAAGAACAATGTCATCATACGAAACTGAAGCAAGTTCTTTTATTTCGGGAAAGATAAACCCATCTTTCACCTTTGAAGATCTTCTCATGAACTTGACTTCATAGTCATTTTCATCGTCGGGCCCAACGATAATCTGGACGATATAATTTTTAACATTTTTTGTGGTGCAAGGGACTATAATGAGCTATTATAAACGATTTTGTTTCCAACGTTTCAGGAATGTTGATCGGGCGTTCCTGCTCACTCTCACTAACTATTACCTGACAGTTCTGCTTCATCAGATTCGAGAATCATTTCCTCCTGTTCACTATCTGAAGAACTCTTTTGCAAATGTGGGAAGCGTTATAGCATTTCAGCTGAATCCGTTATCACGATACACGTTTGCTTCTTATTTTTGCGCCGGACTGGCTTTGAGATTGCCTTTGGATAGTGAGAAATTGTAGTTAAAAGGTTTGTATCTTGTGGGTTGTCATTAGATGCAAAGCTGCTAGGATGCTCAGCCTGTAGTGGAACAGCATTGTCGGTTACTGCAGCAGGTAAGAACATATCTTCCGAAACAGGTGCGGATTTATGTGGGGCAATCCCTAAATTTTGTGAGGAATTGTTGAAATAGTATGATTCCGCATAAAATGGTTCGATATGCTTCCTAGCAGCTGATATTAGTCCCACGGCGGACTTAACTTATCCCGGGGGGAGGGGGAATAATTTTTTGTTATTATTATGGTTGAAATTATCCATCGATCAGACTCCGCTATTTTTTTTCATAGGCTACAACTTCAAATACATTTTAATCGCAACATTTGTTGGAGCTGACTCAGCTGAAACCAACGCTGAACCAAATGACGCCAGTTAAAACAATCTGAAACTTTGAATGGCTGTTTTATAGTTTTTAGTCTTCATTATAATTTCAGTAAATTGCCGTATGTGCCTGCAAATATCTAATTCGTCATGGACACTACATACAGGGTTTTAAACCAGATTTCAAGTGTAGGCTACTTTGCATGCTTAGCAATTTTTATTCAAGTAAAATTTATTTTTTAAACATTCACAATTGATGAAAATAGCTGTAGTATCATTTTTAATATCGTACTACTGTATTATTGTTAATATCTGTTTTACACCTTTCTTTTTAATTGATTTTCAAATTGTCTGCCCCACCCCCCAGAAAAAAACTCCGCGCCTACTCTGAAAGGACGTCAGGATTGAATAGATAAATTTCTGTTTTTATAAAAGAGGAAACTATGCTTTCCAGACCAAAAGTCTTGGAGAAAGCTTTCACAGCCAGTTCAGCAACAAAATAAATTGTTAGCGGCTGTCCAGTGTCCAGGATATGTTGTCATCCAAGCATCACAGGCTCTGCTATAAAACCTATTGAATGGTCCGAAGACACACACATCCAGTGGTTGTAGCCAGGGCCTCCAAGAGCCCTGCCGGGCCCCGGTGCAGATGTTGCTGCCGGGCCCCCCAGCGCGACATGTCGCGTGATATCTCACAAATCACAAGCAAAATTTGCGGTGCGTGTTAATCCACAAGGCCAATGCATACATGGTGTTCCGCACAGTGTTTTTATTTTAAAACCAGATCTATTTAAAAAATAATACAAAGAATACATTAGGTTAAAGTATTAACACTCCACTATTTCACAAAGAATGCAGTATTGTAGTGGTGTTTATGACTTTAAATTCACAGATACACACTAGTTATACACAAAGATAAAAGGCTGTGGCTATAGTTACACTATGTAGTGTAAATATAACCTCAATAGCGTTGCCAGATAAGGAATTCTGCTCTAATTTGAGGAAAAGTTTATAGCTGTTGAAAACAAAAACTTGTATTTTGGAATTTTTTTTTTAGTCATTTGCAAAGATCAAAACCCTAACCTTATTCCTAACTCTAACCCTTACCTTACCCCTTCCTAACTTTAATCCTAACTCTGGCAACACCTGATTGTAACAATGGCAAAAAGTGGGTAAAAATAGCCACTTTGAAGATAAAAATGGCAACACTATCCGGCATGGCTGACATACATATGTGTGCAACTGTGCATACTGCATACAGCTTTACATTAACATACCCTACAATATCATTTCTGACCTTAAAATCAGCAGAGACCAGGAGACTAAACTTGGATGAATGCATTGCTATTGTTCATGACATTAAGAAAAACCAACTTTATTTCAGGATCAATAGGCAGCTTCTTATTTTTACTCCTTTAGTTTTCTTTGCTTGTTTGAGTGAAACTGCATTCACGCACGATTGAGGGTCACTTTCTCTTCATTTCTACAGCAAGTGGTCAGTAGAAACCAAAGTTGAATATATTTATATTTTCAAGTCCTATCAATGTAAATGCACCTACCTACATCTATCACTATACTATGTATCGATACATTTACAAATACCCTGCATAACGACAGAATGGCTGTTTTGAGCCAATATTTACACTGTTCCTGAAATTCAAGAGTAAGATTGGATTGGCCTGGCTGGAGAAGACTGCTAAAAAATAAATAGTGAAAACAAACGAAAAGGAAAACTTCAACAAAACAAATATTTGTTTATATACTAAGCATATTTTTGAAAATCAACACCTTTCTGCAGTGCTGAAAAAGGAAGTTGCATTGCAATTAGGACACTTCTGATTCTGTCTGTAGTTGAAAGAAACTGTAGGCCTACTTCAACAGAAGTAAAGATCTATGATTTTTACTCAGAAAATCACACTTTCACTAATCTTTTAACTTTTTTTCGAATTTTGTCAGACTGTTATGACATTTGGCCCTGCTACAAGGACAAAATTATTTTCCAGCACTGCTTCCACGAAACTTGCTTGCATTCCAATACAGCAAAATCATTCAACAAGTCCTAAAAACTCAAAAATACTGTAACTGTCTCAGGCTATATTAGAGAAGTTCCATGATTTCAGTACATGTAATTAGTATCATATCCAAAACAAAAAAACACTTGAGCATTTTTGTACTGAAAAAGTGACAATAACGACTTCTTGCTAAGCAATTCTAACAATATTTCAATACTTTTTACTATTTTCTGAACTCTTAAAATATCACACTAAACAAGATTATACCTATACAACTAAAATTGTACCAGTTCAACATGATTACACATAACTGTCACTGCTTGCTTGTGTCATAAATTGACAAGATGTCAGAAAAATGCATGAAATACCTTCTGTGTAATGACTGTAACCTAACCTGATCAATCAATTGTTTATTAAAACATACCGTACACACCCAATATTCACATTAAAACACCCAGACTAACACTGAAATTAAAACATTGAAATAAACTGAAATATTCATTCACACTGCAATATGTGTTTTCTGTAGTTTTTTAAAAAAGAATGCCCATGGTGGGCCCAACTGAAATACGAAACTAACATAAAAAATAATATTTCATGCAAAATCGACCTTAGCACGCAAATTTAAACATTTTTTCAGGCCCCCCTGAAAGTAAAAAATTGAAAATTCTGTAGTCATAAAAAAGAGCATACCCATGAGGGGGATCAATCAAAATACGAAACTAATATAATGTAGGCCTATATACAGTAAAAACAATATATTATCGACCTGAGCACGCAAAATTTAACATTTTGTCGGGCCCCTTGAACTAAAAAAGTTGAAAATTCTGTAGTTTTGAAAATGGGCATACCCATGAGGGGGCCCAAAGTCCAATCGAAATATGAAACTACCGGTAATATAAAAAACAATATATAATGCAAAATCGACCTGAGCATGCAAATTTAAACATTTTGTCGAGCCCTTTAAACTAAAAAAATTGAAAATTTTGTAGATTTGAAAAAGGGCATACCCATGAGGGGCCCAATTGAAATATGAAACTACCGGTAATATAAAAAACAATATTTTATGCAAAATCGACCTGAGCACGCAAATTTAAACATTTTGTCGGGCCCTCTGAACTAAGAAAATTGAAAATTCTGTAGTTTTGAAAATGGGCATACCCATGAGGGGGGCCCAATTAAAATATGAAACTACAACCGGTAATATAAAAAACAATAATTTATGCAAAATTGACCTGAGCACGCAAATTTAAACATTTTGTCGGGCCCTGTGAACTCAAAAAAATTGAAAATTCTGTAGTTTTGAAAAAGGGCATACCCATGAGGGGCCCAAATGAAACACAAAACTAATATAAAAAAAACATTATTTTATGCAAAATCGACCTGAGCATGCAAATTTAAACATTTTATCGGGCCCCATGAACTCAAAAAATTGAAAATTTTGTAGTTTTGAAAAAGGACATATGCTACCCATGAGGGGGGCCCAATCGAAATACGAAACTAACATAAAAAACAATATATTATGCAAAATCAACCTGAGCCTGCAAATTTTAACATTTTGTCGGGCCCCCTGAACTCAAAACATTAAGAATTCTGTAGTTTTAAAAAAGGGCATACCCATAAGGGGCCCAATCAACATACGGAACTAATATAAAAACAATATTTTATGCAAAATCGTTCAAATCAACTTTAACGCGTGAATTTAGACATTTTGTCGGGCCCCCTTGAACTCACCGGGCCCCGGTGCAATGCACCGGTTGTCCCCCCCTCTTGTGGGCCCTGGTTGTAGCCTGTGACTGCAGTGAGGTGGAAACGTCAGAATGTGCAAACCATTTTTCTCTGCTAAGGTTATAACTTCCAGAGACAAATGACTGCGATGGTTAGCCAATATTAGGATACATGGACTGGCTATTGAAATATTCATAAAGCGAATAAAATGTTCTAAAAATTCTGTAAATAAATCGTTGTTCATCCACTCAGAAGGATTACTAAAACCTTTACTTCCAGATGGTGCTTGACGCATCATTCGATCCTGGATAAAATTCACACGAGGAAAAAACGAAGGGTAGTGCATTACCAATTGCATTGATGCATGCACACATAGTGACGTTTTCACTTCTCTCAGTTGAGGTGATTCTTCCTACCTGTTTTGTTCCAACTGGAGCAAACACCTGATTGGGCTTTTGGACAGTTGAACTACCAGTTTTGTCCAAATTAAATATATTTTGAGAAGGAATTGGATGACCTCTACTTAACCCTATCTTAGTACGAGCTGTTTTTGTACGGAAAAACTACGTCACGGGATATCTTAGCCCCATGCTAATTAATCGCTAATAAGGAGCTATGAAAATCATAGAACCAAAATATTTTACATTATAGGCTAACACTAGCTGTAATGTAGGCAGTTTCATGAAAATGTCCGGTCACCTGAGACGAAATGCTATTGTGAAGGGCAGGAAGGCAGAAAAATGATCAGAGAAGGTTTAGAAAATTCGTAAAGAATAAAAAATAAAAGTCAAGAAATTTCACATTTCTAGCATAATTCCTTCAGTGAAATATTTCACTACTAGAGTGGGGCATCCTTATAAAACCCCGTGTTGCTACAGATAGAGTTAAAACATCATTCAAATTTATGGAAAAAAGATTGGACGTTATGCTTATGAAAGGCAGTTGCCCTCGCATTGTTGGTGGCTTCTGGTTGTCTCAGATTAATGTCCCTGTATCTGATTCGATATCCCTTTAGCCAATCCTCACCAGCAGCTTCATCAATTGGAATGAATAACTTAGCCTTTTTTCAGAGCAAACTTATATGCAAGTTGCCTGACTTCTAACTTGTTCAATCCATCGAACATTTTAGATGATTTTGTAATGTATTCTTTTAAATGCTGTCTCCTCCTCATACGTGAACACCTGAAATATGATTAAATAGGCTACTGAATTGTATAACTACGCTTTACCTGCCGCATGTAGAAACCACTTGCACACTCATCTCATTAAATCGAAATAGAGGATCTGCCTGATCAGTAATCATGTAACAATCGCTAACTAGGCCTATCAGTAAAATAGTGGAAGTATACTGTACCTGCTTTTATTGTTACCATGCTTATAGTTTGGTAACGTTAACCCTTAGAAGGTTGGGCTCCGGGAGTCTTGCTCAGGTTGGGGGGTGGGGGGCTGTCGATTCTTCTTATGCTTTAGGAGTGATATCTCTGTTATTTTTTAAGGCATAGTTTCAAAATTTGAGATTCACTTTGTAAAATTATTCACGTTGAGCATATCCGAAAATTAAAACTATGTGAATTTTAGAACTGCTCATATACGTTGAAATGTTGAGGTGACTTATGACTGTAATTCATAAAGGCGCAACCATCGCATTCGCAGGCGCAACCATCAGCAGGAAACACGGCCTCGCCACGTTTGTCCATGAGCAACTGAGCTGGACGCCAATAGACCAGTCCAGTGCCCAATCGGAGATAGAGTGGTTATGCATAGACATATCAGGCTATCACATCATCAATGTCTATAAGCCACCACCTTCACGCTTAACACCAACAGCCATCCCAGTGTTCCCCCAACCCAGCCTCTATGCTGGCGATTTTAATTGCCACCACGTTGACTGGGGCTACAACACCACCAACACCGACGGAGAAAGCCTGGCCTCATGGTCAGCCAATAATAACCTCACCCTACTGTACGATCCCAAGGGTGCAGCGAGCTTCTTCTCCGGACGCTGGAACACTGGCACAAACCCGATCTGGCTTTCGCAAGTGATGACCCCGATAATTGCCAACCGGACAGACGTGTGCTAGAGAAGTTCCCCAGGTCCCAACGTTCCCCAGGTCCCTCGATTATCACGGCTCCAACGCTCATAATGCCTGTCCCGAGCGAGCCTGTTAAGCGATGGAACTTCAGAATGGCTAACTGGGAGTACTATAGCCTCCTCACCAATGAAGCCACACAGTATCTCCCATCCCCTCACACCAACAACGTGGAAGAAGCCTACCAGGACTTTTGTGATGCAATAACATCAGCGGCAAAACAATCCATCTCCCGCGGCCGACGAAAGACCTACATACCGTGCTGGGATAAGGAGTGCGAAAGCTTCTACTCCGACTTCCTCCACGCCCCTCAGGGCAATGACACCAACAGCTCAGCCACAGCTCTTCTGGCAAGGCTGGACTCAAAGAGGAAGGAGCGCTGGACAGAAGCCGTTGAATCAATCGACTTCACGCACTCCAGCCGCATAGCATGGAGTACACTGAACAACCTAACTGGCAGATCACGTGCCTCTCGTCAACAATGTCCCGTTTCAGCAAATTCCATCGCCTCACAACTTGTGGAGAACGGGAAATACAAATCGAGAGACCGTGAATCAGATATATCCGTCTTGCAAGAAATGATGGACCTCTGGAGGGTAACAACCCCAGACGGGGACAACATCTCGGGTGAGTTCACCCCGGAAGAATTTTCCGCCGCCCTCCAGCACATAAAGCCAGGTAAAGCCCCGGGGCCCTGACCACCTATGCCCGGAGTTGATACTCCATGCTGCTGCCTCCTTAAAGTCCTGGTTAAAAGACTTCCTTTCCTGCTGTTTGCGCCACCTGAGAATTCCCAGAATCTGGAGAAGAGCCCTTGTGGTTGCAGTTCCTAAGCCGAAGAACCCCCAGGGAACCCGAAGAGTTGCCGTCCAATCTCACTGTCCTGCATCCCCTTCAAGATCCTTGAGAGACTCATCTACGCCCGTGTCGAACCAATAATAGATCCGCAGCTCCCCCGTGAGCAAGCTGGTTTCCAACACGGACGATCAACCGTAGATCAGGTCACACTTATGACCCAAGACATTAAGGACAGCTTCTCGGCTAAGAAGAAGGCTGGCGCCGTGTTTGTTGATCTCACGGCTGCCTATGATACCGTATGGCATAGCGGCCTTACCTGCAAGTTACTCCGTCTGCTGCCTGACAGACACATGGTCCATATGATGATGGAACTTGAGCAAAACCGCAGTTTTACCCTCACAACCGGTAGCGGTCGTCGAAGCAGACTACGCCGACTTAAAAACGGCGTCCCACAGGGCTCAGTCTTGACTTCTTTCCTGTTTAACATATACAACCACGACTTGCCTCCCACCATCTCCAGGAAATATGCTTACGCAGACGACCTGGCACTCCTACACTCAGCAGGAAACTGGCAGTCAGTGGAGAGGAACCTCAGCCAAGACATGCAAACACTATCAGCATACCTCCAGAAATGGAAGCTACAGCTCAGCAAGTCAAAGACAGTGTCGGCGGCCTTCCACCTCAACAACCGGGAGGCACAGCATGAGATAAACATCAAGATTGATGGGGAACGCTTGCCCTACTGTGCCGAACCTACATACCTCGGCATAACCCTGGACAGGTCACTCACGTACCGCTCCCCCGTGAAATCACTGCGAAAAAAATATCTTGCACTTGAAATCACTTGAAATCTTGAAATTGAAATCACTTGAAATCACTTGAAATTTGAAATCACTGCGAAAATCACTGCGAAAAAAATATCTACACGCGTCGCTTGAAATCACTGCGAAAAAAATATCTACACGCGTCGCACTTTTGAAGCGATTGGTGGGTTCCGGCTGGGGAGCTGGTGCTAAAACTCTTCGTACAGCTACCCTAGCCCTTGTTCATTCCACCGCTGAGTACTGCGCGCCGGTCTGGTGTCGTAGTTCTCACACCCACCAGATTGATACCGCCATCAACGACGCACTGCGTACTGTGACTGGATGCCTTCGTCCCACTCCAACGGACTGCCTACCCATCCTAGCAGGCATCCAACCCGCTGAGCTACGCCGTAAAAGAGCCACGATTTCTCTCGCTCGCGGCGCTTTGGACCCCGACCATCTCCTCCATGCAACATTCAAGAGACCACCACCTATAAAGCAGCGGCTGAAATCAAGACGCCCCTTTGTGCCTGCCGCACAACAACTCCTCAAGAACGCAGAAGAACTTGGTTTAAGTGCGGCACACTGGACGAACTACATTTGGAACACGGAGTGGAAAAATCACACCTCCACGCTCCGTGACTTCATACCCGACGCCGGGATGTCCCTCGCAAGGCTTGCGTGGGTCAGGCTTAACCGCCTGCGAACTGGCGTCGGCCGCTTTCGTTCGGACATGCACAAGTTGGGCCTGGCTCCTTCATCAGAATGCGAGTGTGGTGCCACGGAACAGACCGCAGACCATGTCATCCATCACTGCCTAACCCACCGGCCTCCACACGGTGCGCATGGTCTGAGGGTCCTGGACGACGAGACTGCTGAGTGGCTGAAGATTTCCTGCCCTCCAATCTAGCCTGGAAAGATCGCTCATACGCCATCATGACTGTAATTGTAGCGTGAGTTTACACATTGATTTTTGGTAGAGTAATGAAGAACATGCATTGCAATGTTGTGATTAAAATTATTTTACATAATCTCAATTTGAATCTATATTTTTCATGCAAAATAATATAATAATGCAAAATAACATGTAAATAGAATATGAAATATTTCAGAGGATGTGCTGAGAAATGCCTTATATCTCTCAATTTATAACCTTTATTCGCTCAAAATTTCAGCTCAATAGAGGTAAATAAAAGTTAGGAAAAGTCAAGAAATCTCGTAGTCGCAGCCTCAGTGGTTTTAGAAATACAACTGTTGATACAAAAAAGTTGAATTGACAGCCCCCCCCCCCAACCTTTAAAGGGTTAATATTTTCCAAGTTGCTTTATTTTGTCCTGAGCACATAGTTTCGGATTGCGGTGCGAATCAAACCATAATGCCTTGCTGCATCCCTTAAGCTTCTTTTTTTGTTGATGCAGTCCATCACAGCGTCATTCATAACTTCACTGGAAAAATTACCGTACCTTTCAAATTGTTAGATTTCTTAAATGTAGGCATATTTATTTTGTTTTCTGCAAAACGTGTTATTTAGAGGTTTCTGATGGGACCAATTCAACAGTCTGCGTTTATCCTCCTGTTGAATTGGTCCCACAACCAGTCATTTTTACATTTCACTTAAAAACGTTCTATTTGTGATAGTGTCAGATAAGAAACTATGCAACTACCTACACTAACTGCCAAGCAATATTAACTAACACCAAAGCTTGGTCAGCGTGCTGTCTAAAACTATTAATCAAAGATTAACTGATGCACCCTTCTAAAATTACTTTTTACGTTCAAAATTGAAAACTTCGTTTTTCTCTTTAACCGCATGCCTGATCGCAAAGAAAACGTACAATGCATCATCTTTATGAAATTAAAACGTGGAAACATTAAAATCAAATGATTTTTGTTGTTGTTGCAAGGATCCAAATACGGCACTATTGAATAGGTCCCACATCTTCACTTTTTTACTGCAAAAACAAAGTTACAATCTCATGGCAATGAAATTTTTATTTAACTCTTCGAAGTTTCACATAAAAGTAAAAAAAGTTGAAAAAACTCGCTTGCAAGTCCTTGAAATCTTGACAGAAACCTTCTCCATACAGTGCTGCCAACTCAACATCATCATGATAAATTAGTGTTATTTCAGGTTTGGATATTGCCTTTTGATCATCATTTTCACCTTTTCAGAACAACTTTTGAAAACATGCCATATTTCCTAAATTCTGCCAAACCGTCGTTTTCCTGCCAAATTAATTATAAAACGGCCAGGTTTTTTAGATTTGGCTGAAATAGGCTACTATGCGAAACTTTCTAATTTGCAACTGGAACTGCTGAAAAAAACAGTAGAAGTCAGATGTTTCCACTTTCCACGGCCTAATATACAAATTGACACAGTTTATTTTTGAAGAACAGCAAGTGAAACTAAAAAACAAGTTCAAAACAAGCAAATTAACACTAAATCAAGCTTAAGAGGCTCGCCAACCTTGCCAAAGTGCTTAAACTTTAAGCAGTGAGCGAAGCACAGTTCAATAGCAACGTTTCTCCAGCAAAGTGCTCAATCGGCATAAACCAAGAGCGTCCTTAACTGCAGACAGTGGTACACTGTTTCGGCCTTTCAGTATGTTTTTTTGCGTCATCAAAATACAGATGTTTAACCCATTGATGTTACGTTCAGTTTTACATGTCTGTGAAGAAAACTAAAATGAAAACGTTTTGTGAAAAGTTTCATGTGAGGCTTGTAGCTTCATCTGTAATATTATCTGTTAAAAATAAGCCTCCAGTTCATCGAATGATCTCATATCATAGCAACAACCTTTTAATTAAGATTCTAAATTTATCCTGGCCAAGCCCTTTTTCACAATAACTTGTAACTAATATTTTCGAAATATAATTTCCCATGTAATATGTAGCTACAATTACCCAGTAGTCGATTTAATTTCAACAATGTTGGAATGTAACTCGTTGATGTTGTCACTAAGCATGTTAGGTGGAAACAAAGTTGAACATTTGTAGGTGTATCAAATTATTTCAAAATTAATGTTGTTTAATGATAATATATAAATATCATAGCCTACATACCGTAATGTTAGGGGCAAAGGATATTTAAAAGGTGCGAGGCTCTTTTCAAGTCAGCATTATGGCTTCCTGCTCTAAAATTACCTAGCATTTTTTTTTAGTCCTTGCTATGTGGACGTGTATTGTTTTGCTGGGATGATCAGAAATAAAAGCAACTGCACTGAACTGAAACAACAAAGAATAAAATATTTATACAAACGGAAACATCAGATTTATTCAAATAAATATTTATGAAATATACACTATGCTTCTCTAAAATATTTGATAAAACTACCATTAAACGTTTTTTCCCATTCAAAATCCTTTTTTTATCAAATATTTCTGGAAACTTCCTTGATTTTGTATTATCTGAGCTTCTCTAAAATTTAACTAAAAATAAAGTTGAAATAAAAACGGTTTTTAGCTGAGGTAACTATGTCCAACCAACGACTCATAAATTAGCCTATCTACGAACGGCATTGCACTTTTTATGATCCGTTGTTTATTTTAAAGCCGTAGCCTACCATAATAAGACCTTTTTGTGAAATGGATTTTCACAAAGACAACAAACCTTCCTCGCCGCGTTCAGAACTTCATGAAACAAATCATGATTTGATTTGTCGATTCAATAACTGAGTGAGTAAATCGTTCTGCATAATTATTATCCTAAAACAGATTTCAGTACCGGTGAAATTCACAACAAATTCCAATACGCTGCATGGGTAACCAATGCATAGGCGTAACCAGGGGGGGGGGGCAAATCAGCCATGGCCCCTACCAAAATTTTGAAATTTTAACTGTCAATAATAGTTAGGCAATATTTCTAGCATGTACGAGCAGACGATTAGTCATTACGTCGGTCTTTATTGTACCTGTTTGATAAAATGTTTGCGTACATCGTAGATCATCTTTGGTTTAGGCTACTACTATGATTTTGTCATTGATAAAGTATTTTGTCATATTTCCAGTCAATTTTAGCTTGGTTGAGATTTGTACTCTGCGAATTTGAATATCAAACGTTATATTACTTTTGTGGTTTTGCATAGCTCAGTTGGTCAGAAGACAACACCTCTAAAAGAGCACAATTGGATAGTTTGTTTTTTTTATACAAAATTTCAAGTTTTCTAGAAATTGATTGAGAAAGCAGTTGTCCACCGAGATACTGGCCACCTCAAAGAAGGAAAAAATTGGTCAAAAGCACGGAAACTGGTCAACGTGTGTATGCAAACATTAAGGGGTAACAAAAGCTATGCAAACGAAAACAAAAACAGAAACATAATGACTTCCATTGTTAGGACTGTGATGGTTTGTGGTTTAAGTACAAATCTTTTGTTCGTACCTTTCGACATAAAGATATTTTTTAACTATTTTGATTTTGCAAGGACGCTTGAAATGAAAACTTTAAACGCATTTTGTTCGATTTTGTATTTGTATGAAAGCGGGTTTTGTATGGATAAAAGCTAGTGACATATTCTTTAAATTACGCACTAAATTAGTTAGACAATTCAGTATTTTACGCCATATCCCAATATGCTTGAATATACGGTGTCTCAAACAAAGTACCTATTGTTAAGGGCTTGAAGTCAAAATATTTGACCCCCTCAAAATTTTGACTTGGCTACACAACAATGCAGGAAACTTTGCAATGCAGAATTTGGAGCAGCTAGGCCTACTACTTTTCTGTTGTAGGCAAGTTTTTCAGGGTAGTTGTGTAGAAATGTATTCGCTTAAAATCATATCGTTGAGATAAGCAATAAGAGGCAAACTTCATGACAAAGAAGGCTTGACATGGTAGGACGATATTCTGCGTGTACAGAACAGATTTCTCAACCACAGACCACAACATCTATGTATCATTGTCGTATTTACGATGTCAAGATAACGCAATTGCTACAGGAAATAATGTGACCGTTACCACTTCGTATGCTAGAAGAAGAGCACAAACTTTAGTTAGCCTGCTGTAATCCTTGAATTTATTTAAATGTATATAAGATTGACGGCATCTTGGGAGGGCGGGTTCACTTTAATCCGAGAATACATAAATTCTCAACCTTTTATAAAGTTTTCATGTAGTTTGAATTAGTAAATTCTTTCAACATAAGTGCGGACTGCATTGTTATGTAATTTATAAAAAGCATGTTGCAAAACTTTTTATGGACAACATTAGAATAGAATTGACCGTAGCCTATTAGTTAAAATAATGAGTTTGGGCATGGCCACCTAAAGATACGGCCTGATTTGTCACATTTTGCAGAAATTTCCAGGTTTTTCTAACTTTGGGCGAACGTTTAAATAAATTTTTCTAAAAATTAGATTTTTACGCTTTCTTTATTCTTTTCCCCAGATGACACAATTGGTTTTAACATCCTCACATGTTGAAAAACAAAGAAAATTTGATTTTGTAGATTTTAATCAGACTGTTAATTTTCAATAACAGTCTGATTTTGCGATTTTCAACTTCCTTTTTCTCATTTGCTACTGCTTCCCCAAGGCAACAAAAAAGTTTTTTGTCATTAGGAAACCGCAAAAAGTAAAAACATCTCAAAAAATGTCAGTCAAGCACTAGCAGTAGCTGTAATCAAAATCAGCAAAATGTGGCAAATCAGGCCGCATCTCCAGGTGGCCATGGTTTGGGTAATATATAAAACAATTGAATGGCCTATGAACTCCAAAAAAATTAGATTGCATGATTTATGGTCTTACAATACAAGAACAAAATACAAGAACAAAATACTGTAACTGTTAAAAGATTCCATTTCGATATTTCTTTGGCCATTAAACTACACAATTTGATGGGAACTTTGATAGAGAATTTGTCTTGTAAAACCATAGGCATACGAAGCCGAGTAATCAGATTTAACATATTTCAGTTTATTATGATTACATTTACAGAAAACAAAACAAAAAACTGCTTTGAAACAAAGTTCGAAGGTTTTCGAAATCACATGATGTCCTCTTCAGGTCCTCTCAAATATTTAGGCTAACTCATAATTTAAAATAATGTAAATTTAAGTAATTGTTAACCTCATGCGGTCAGAAGTATTTCTTAACATTAGCACACAAGCGGCCATTTGGTGCTTAAATCTTTGTTTGATCAATGTCATCAATTGTTGTGATATATATTTTTTTACATAAAAAATGAGTTATCACAACGTCAACATTTCGAAAAGTTTTCAGAAGCAGATGAAGCAACTGATATAAAAATGAAGGGAAGAGACTTTTAATTATTCTTTGAGGATTTCAGTTTTAATCTAACTTATTTGCATATCTTATACATAAAATAGGTTGCGGTATAAATCAAAAGGACAAGTAATTATTTTTGCCCTGAATTTCAAATTCATAATTTCCTCAATTACTTGTTGCCACCTAATTATAAAGTTATAATCGGATGTCATATAAACAGGTTTTCACAAAAAAAAATCGACCTTTTGTTACACAGTTCTTGTAATCTTCAAAACTATGTCACAAAGAGATTATTAGTTATGTACAGTATTTGTAAGCTGCATCCAACTCTTGTTTTAAATGTCAAAACTGATTACCGACTTGAAGTTTCGTCAACTCAAGGCCATGGTCTGAAATCATAAAACCAAACATAATCCTGCAGGTTAAACCAGTCTCAAGTGATTTTATGCTAAAAAAGGATGAACTTATACTTTCCCTGCTTGTCAACGCAAAAGAACACGGTTTTTGAAATAGGATAAATAAATAGCCCACCACACGTACTAGGTAGTTTAATTTCTCATTTCAACCTCTTTTACTAATTCAAGCTTAAGCTGATTGAAAGGATATTTAGTAGGAAGCATATCTGTTATCATGTTAGTGTTTTTAAATATAATAAAAGCGCTGTCAGTGTCAACATTTCCTGTAAATCCGTAATCAATTATAACTAACTATTAATCGCAACCTGCAAATAGTTTTTATATAAGACAGTAGACGTAGGATAATTGATTTTTTTTGCACAATTTTCATTAATAGCAGCTTTATACGGTACTTTCTATAATCCGTGATGATTACCAGTTGCGTGTAACACTCTGTGACAGACATCAAACGATCTAAAGGCGACTGGATTCATTTGGTTATTTATAAAGACAACAGCAGGATATGGACAAGTGTTGATAGGTTCACTTCATGCCATTCTTGTTACCTCTCTCATTCTTTCGTTTGCAACCAAAACTTGACTTTTGCGTTAAAACATCGGTTTACCACTGGGTGTCCATAAAAGTGTCTAACTTTGCAGCATGATTAACATACGACATTTAAAATTTTTTGGACTTTACTTGCTTATTGCAGTGATTTTCAAACTGTGCGACACGATCTCCTGGTGCGTCGTTTAAAATTATAGAAGGTGTTACACAATACACAAAGGTTCGGTTTCCTAATTAAAAAACTAATCGTATAAAAATCTTTTTACAATAAGCTTAAATGCTGTTTATAAAACAAAAAGTGCTCAATACCAATCTAAAAAGCCAAGCAGGCTGAGATTTTGGTGAGTTGTAACTGAATATTTGATATAAAACTATGTACGGTATGTTAAAAGTAGTTCAACTTAATTCTTTTGAGACAGCAGATTTTATTGATCAATGCTTAACTTAGAAATACAAACGTTAAACTGCAACGCATCAGCACTCACCTTTTTACCATGATTGTGATCACAACGAAATATTGATTAGGCTACATATGAGAAACATTCAAAAATAATCTTAAAGATAGCAAAAATTCAAGTAATTTTCAGAATAAATATAGAAAAACGTCAAATTAGATATAGATTATTGATTTTTGACCATGTCTTCCAGCATATAGCTCATAACATAACTTCATGTAATCAATCGTCGTAAGTGCGTCGCGAGTTCAACAAATTCTTCTGAGTGCGTATCTTTAGAACTCACCAAACATTTGCTTCTGTTAGGTTAGGAGATGTTATATATTAAAAATTTAAATGTCGATCATTATTTTAAGGGTCATAGACCGCTTCAAGGACCTCCAAAAGAGGTCCGCCAAGATAGAAAGATTGAGAACTGACAATGTAGCATTAGGCTGCTTTTGAATTTAACAGAGCTACCTAATTTCGCACGCACAATGTAGGCTACATATCAAATGATTTAGGGTTTTGAGTTTGTTTCTTTCATGAGTGAGTTCACGTGAAACAACATGAAAACTACATTACATTGTACGCAATGATGAATGCGTACATTGCGGTAGATTTTATTAGACTATTTCTGCGAAAAAACACATTAGCAAAGCTGGTATTTGAACCTTTTTCGGTGAAATTCAATTATTCAATTAATTTACCTAGTGCCGCTAAAATAATTCGTTATTTCTAAAGTTAAATACTGAGTACCTTTGCAAATTTATTTGGAAAATCAACTTTAGGTTCCGGATTTACTTTATAAAGTACCGATGTCCTCCTGTAGCGATGTATAGTTATTATGCAGCGTACAAACAGAATATGGTGAAACCATTCGTGGTTCCTTCTTTCTTCTAGTTCTTCTTTTTTGTTTAGCTCATTCACAGACTGAAATTTCAGACCAGCATAGTATTTTAAGTCATCTACTTTTACTTGGAAGTACAACAATAACATTTGAAATTTGATACGTAATTTTATTTTGTTAGGCCTACGCATCTACAACGTTTACAATTATCTGTTGTTTTGTCAGTTGTTGATCCCTGATGCGGGCATTTTGTGTTTTTCTAGCTATTATAATCAATCATCTAGCTACATCAATTGGTGATTGAAGATATGGTTGAAAGAAAGAGGTGCAAGGGAACAAGAAGACAAACTTGGAGAGATGATGTAAAACAGTGGGGTGACTTGTCAAGCATCGGAGAAGTAAAAAGAGTAGAGGAAGAACGTGACGAAGCAATTGACAGCCAATCTTCGTATCGGAGAAGGCACACAATGATGATGATGTAGCCTATGCATTTGCAAAATGTTGGAAAATTTTTACATAGATGAAAATTTGTCGTTTTTTTTTTTTTTTTTTTTTTGTCTAGAATCATATTCAGTGGCAGGAAAAAGACACACAACAACTTTCAATTGTTCCTATACGATTGCACTTTGCTAATAGCAGCGTTAGATAAAGCATAAATCAATGCTTCGTTAGACCAGCTGAACCATACTGTCAAGTTTGAAATTTTTAATTCAGGAATGCTTTTCTTTCTCTTTCTCCCAATGTTGTGGAATTTTCAAAGAGCACTGTAAACCAAAATGAAGATGCTGACAAAATGTTGTGCCAACAATGGTTAACACCCCACCATACCACAAACCCTGACCTTTCAAACCGTTCCAAGAAAGAAAACTCTGTACCAAGCAGATACAACGACCATGAATACGAATATGAGAAATGATTTTATTGTTCAGAAAATGATTGGATATTTCATAAAATGGCCAAGTTGATTTAGGCTACTTTAGGCTAAGTCTCTAAAGTAGCCCATGCTGAGCAAATGCTGCTGCATAGAAAAATATTTAAAAAAACTTATTTATATTAATTTATTTAAGAAACATTGCAAAAGTGGTTGTTCCGGTATAAAACTATGATGGCCATACTTGACAAAACTTATTTCAATCTGAAAAATGAAACTTGGCTACATAAGCTAAATGAGTGGCGTTTGAAGAGATCACCGGACGTTTTTTAGGCCCTAGTTAGAAATTAAGCATTGGTCACATCCTCATCTGATCAAACAGCATATTGTAATTACAGAACTGCGCACACATTTACCAGAAGCTGAAATTTATAATTTTAAAAATAAAAAAATGTGCGAAAACGCTTTTACGCCGTGGCTTGACCTTGAAAAAAAAACTCGTTTCTCAAAGTTCGCGTCACTAGCGCTCTTTGGACAGCTTGATTGATTGTGGGTTTAAATAAAATTTACAAGCAGCTTTCTGATAAGAGGAAACACAATCTAGTTTCTGAGAAAACAAATTCAGCATTCACTTTTAATGGTTGACAATCTTCTTTACATAAAAGTTAAATTAGATCAGTTTAACCATGTTTCTATTTTAAATATGCATTAGGCCTAAATCATATGTGGGGAATAGGCTAATTTCAGGTAAAACAATCCAGTTGATGGTCTGAATCAAATAATATTCGAATTTTTTATCATAATTTACAGTGGACAAACGATCTATCATGGTGAGCTGAACCAACTATTGTTACAGTTTCAGATAAGAACGCAGATAACGCAGACAAAAACCAAAATCAGCTCTTGTAACAACAGTTTTGCTGACAATGCGTTTATAGGATGAAAAAAATAACACGCATTGTTCGTAAAACTCATTAAAACAAATGCTTAGTAGAATAAAAGTGAAATTAGGTAGAAGGCTGCAGCAAAAAACGAAGCCCAAAATATGTTTACACATCTTACAACAATAACTAGACGCAGATACACACAAATTAAATTACATAGTATTATCTCATGAACCCATTGGCGTCAAATGAAGATTGAATTAAGCTGAAACGCCAAGGATACGTGACTTCAAAATGTGCACTTGGCAGAAAACATTCAACATTTGTTAATTTCGTACGTCTCTAATGGACCTTGCCAGGTGTCAGTAGAGATGCTATAGGCAAAACAAACTAGAAGGTCATACGCTTGTAAACATAAACAATTTTCAACAAATATTCAGAACTTAGGTTTATGTATATACAAACTATACATCACCACCAAGGAATGTAAACATATAGTAACAATAAAAACTAAATATAGAAGCATAAAAAAAGTCATCACTGTGTTTATGACTGTTCTGATTCAGGAATTACGTTGGCTACAGACTTTAAATCATACAAATACGTAACGAAAATAATTGCAGAATGGCCTTCTCTTTAGTTTGTAAAAAGAAGCAAATGTAACATGTTTACAGTTACAAAACAGACCCCTCAATTAGTTGTTAATGCAGTTTTGAGTTATTCTCGCAGCTTATTATTTTGGCAAAGTATAGTTTCAATTTCTATATTTGTCGTGCTTTCTGTACCTTACGTAAGCTTACATCGACTTACAGACAGGGTTATACAGGGTCACCATATGCAAGACCAAAGATAAGCACCCTGCTCTGAGACTGTAGTGCTGTAGTTTACCAAATAAGTTAAATACTACTTACCATAATATATCAGAGGTGTTCATAAAGGTAAAAGCGACGTGTTCGAAATCAAAATGATTTAAGAAAATGCAAAGATTTGGCACGGTCACAATTCTTAAAGGAATTTAAAGGAGAAGAAAGTGTAAAAGTATTCTTAAAAACATTTGTCTAAGCAAAAAAATATGTTAAAAGAACAAAATCTCCATATTTTGTATCTTGTGATGTAAGCTTTATATTAATTTATAAACAGTTCTACGCAGTTGTACTGAACAAATAGAAGAATCTGCATCTACGCATGTTAAGCAGTTCACTTGTAAACACTTAGAGAGAGCAATGAATAACTTTGTTTGTAGCAGCTGTTTGCAATGGTGAAGCTACTGTGTGCGAGGCTGAGGAATGACAGCTACTTAAGAGGCTTTCCAATAAGAAGTCCTTATACAGTATAAATTATTCATCTGAAATATAAGGCAAAGGATAAGTTTGTTCTAAACAAGTTGTGTTTCTCTGCCCTTGTTTGTTTTTAATTAGCCTACTTTAGGCATTTTTAGATGATTCTTTTGAAAAGCTTAGGTTGTGTCAAATGCTTTACATCCGAAAACTTGCCCTACAATGCTGTTTTTAACCGCACGTGATAACAATTAAACAATTGTCTACCTTACATCCACAAAAAAGTTGCAAAAATGTAGACAAATGATTATTTCGTATCACAGTATCGTATAGCAACTTATCTTATTCAATTTTTCAACCTTAAATTTTTTCCAAGAAGTTATCCGGTTTAAGTTTGCAGAATGATTAATTTTAATAGCTGACAAAAACTAAAACCTTTTCAAAATTATCGCCTATGGGCTCCAACAAACTGTCTAAATGTGGCGATTATTCTTCGTCACACCCAACCAGGTATAAGCTGCTTGTTTCCGAAAACCTCTGTTCATTTGATACGCCATCTAGCTGGAGTGCTGTGAAAAGTTTATTACCATGAAGAAGTTTATTTATTATTGCATGGCATTAAGTTGGATCTGTTTACAACCAGAAGGTAAGATCTGAGTTTAATACAGTTATTTGTAACGAGTTTAATTAAAGCCAGTTATAAATTAATAAATAAACACTTTATACACTGTACAATAACAAATCAGCATGTATAAGACATTTCACAAGGTGCTGAAGTTTATTATATAGCAGAAGAAAGAAACCTTATTGACTAGTCAGAGAATCTTACTTTCATAATTATTTTTTAGTTAAAATTGCAATACTGTTTTAATAATTTAAAATTAAACCTATCAATCTATCAGTTTCGCGCAAAGATGATCGTATATAGTGGGGAAAATCAAATAAGCTACAATTGATCTAAATTATTTTGTTGAGGTAACTTAGACCACTATTATTGTTGAAGATTCCGAAGTGAAACAACATGGTTAACATTTTGTGTTTAAAGAGTAAACTTTCAGTAATGCCAAGAGGTATACGAGCCACCCCATGAGAGATCGATAAAAACCAACACCAGGAGACAGTGTAAACGGGGCAGACGAAAAAAAAAAGTTTCTTTAATAATGTTTCGACTCGTCAATTGCACCAAGCGCTGTTGTCCTTTAGCCGCCGATATTTACTTTAAATCTTCCTATATTTACTCGACGATTGTTTAGTAACCTAGATTTTAAAGTTCATTTTAATCCCTTGCTGCAGCTCTGGTACCAGGCACCACGATAAAATGAATAAACAGGAAAACATTGTTTGTAAAACCACGCGCTAGAGGATTAGTTTTTGTTTCTTGTGGATATCACCAGAGGAGTAACTGTTGGTGAAAATAACCTTTTTATTTTTGTTCGCTATTTTTGGAAGATCATGATCGCCAAGGTTTGCATCAGATCAGGCACAAAATCATCATCATCATCGTTTATGTTCACCCAGTAGAATTGCTGGAGTAAGTTCTGCCATGAAGCCATAAATTTATCTCTGAGATTTTTTGCGCTATTAATAACAACTGATAGAGGTCAAGATATGTTTGGAACGCATCAAAAGGTCGTGTCTGTAATGTAAAAACAAGGGAAAAGTCATGAAATATGAACATTGTGAAATTACACATTTCTACTCACCGCAATGATTGTGCGACACTAAAACTTAGTGGCGAATGTGTTGGATTTTATTTTATCTCAAATTTAAATCATCAAGTATTTCTAAAGAACCAGTAAGAAAAGTTTAATTTTGAAAAACTCGCTGGCTCAGTCAATGCGATATCCTGCAAAGAGCGTAGGCTTAATGGTGAGAGAAAAAAATCTTTGTTTATTTTTCAAAATAACAGTATTAATGCTTTAACTATTCGCATTTATTATTATTGATTATTTCTGATCAATTCAACATCACTTTCGAGCAACTGTAATATGCAGTCTCCACAGGCAGTGTTGTGAAGAAGACCATCTGGGTCTGATGAATGAAATCCACCAAAACACAAAACAAATAATCTTTCAAAAAGCAACTCGAAAATATTTCGGGCCGCCAAAGTCATTTCGGCAGCTGGTACAAACATACCCTTGAAACCTCCTGTCAACGTTCAACTTACTGTTTACAGTATGTAGGATATATATAGCTAGGTATTATTATTTATTACCAATGACGCGTATTTGAAATAAAACCAAGTCCCTGAAAAAGACAACCGTAACAAGCAAATAATGCTCTCCAGGGCAGATGAGAGAATAATTTAGGCCTGGTACCATTACGATTTTCAGCCTCAGGACAGTACTAAGAAAAACGCAGTATAACCAAAGAATATGCGATGATTTTAAGTTCCTGGGCCCCTTGAAAAGGTTCCTGGACCGGGTCCAAAGATACTCTCTGGACCTCCCTGCCAACACTTTTTTAAAGGGGGTCCCATACTTGGTTCAAGTGTCGGGTATGAAAAGATAAGGTTCTCATTGTACTAAGCCTTCGGCACTGAGGAAAGTAGGGTGGTCAGTTCCTTTCTCTCGGCCGCCTTTACTTCAGAAATTACGCCCACCCAATTTATTACACCCTGGGTAGAGGTGAGCAGTGTTTTCAACAACCAGCTGAAGCCGGGAGTCGAACCAGGTTGGCATAATTGGAAAGCCAACGTCTTATTCGTTGCGCTATCTCACTGCCAACACTACTAATGCTTAATATGCCACAGTCCAGATGAACAAGAGGAGTTATTTGTTTCTGTCATAAGAGTTTTAAGAACCTAATTTTCATCTAGTTTAGTGACATTTGTTATCTCAAAAATCACATCAGATTGTTCAATACTGGACTTGAGGTAAGAAAAAACATATTAAACCTTTCAAAAGCATTTAAAGTAAAGTTAAGTCATGGAAGAAGTTTAGTAAGTTGCAATATACTTCACTCGGATGTTGCATCACTATTCGACATTTTTGCAAACAATATCCAAATGTAAAAGTTATATTGAAAATATAAGCTAATGTTGACATTTGGTAGTAATTTTGCTTGAGAACAGCAATTCGCTAAAAACGCTGTAAATTTAAAGTCATATAAAACGTGTCTACAGGCTAAATGTTATATATTCCGTATCCATGTACAGTAATTCATTACATATTGTATATCGCATGTTGCGTGATCACATATAAACTAAATGTTCATTCGTTGAAAAGTACTGCACATTAGAAATGTTATGACGACCTATCAAATCAGGTCAAGTAATTCCGTTGCCTACTGTACTCTGGTTGTCCGGCAGTTTGTTTAATTCAATCTTTCTATTGATGACAAGGGCCGATATTTGTTTCAAACAAAACATAGGAATTACAATTTAATTATTCCTCAAGATCAGGTATAATAGATAATTTGATTTTCATGTCTGTAAACATGGACAATGTCAAATAATAGAAATTGCCTAAATATACTTTTTGGGCTCATATGCGCCTAAAAGTTTAAGCGGCGAAACGGCGCAGAGAAAAAAGCGTTCACTTTCCAATCATACAATTTTGGTTCAAATTCCTGCTCAAGCTGGTTGTTGAAAAACACCGCTCACCTCTACCAGGGTGTAATAAATCGCGTGGGCTTAGTTGCTGAAGGCAAGACGGCCGAGAGAAAGGAACTGAACACTTTATTCCCGTCAGTGACGAAGGCTTAGTATAATGAGAACCTTATCTTCTCCATCCCCGATACTTGAATTAAAGTATGAGACTCACCTTTTCTGTAATATCTTCATATTGCAATGCCCTTGTTCATACTTTTCTATTTTTACTTTGGCATCACAAATTTTCAGGAAAATGGGTGCTAATTTTTTTTACGTGGAAACCGACTTTGGGAAGTTAATTTATTATACGAGCTAATTAAAATTATCTGCAATTTATTTGTTGATAATACTGCACCTTCCCTCTTCAATTAAGATATGCTCTCAAACTATAATTATGGGTTTAAAGAAATCGCTTACTCTTCTTTAATCATAGCCTATTAATTATCCAGTTGCGTTGAATTACATTCATTCAACATCGCTATCTTTAGAAATGGCGTATAAAACTTTAAGTGAAATTTCATTGTGAAATCATTTTACTTATATTTCCATTAAAGGAAGTAAATTTAAGCTTTGAGTGATAAATTTATTTTTTGCAATACAGAAAATAAATTCAAATGTCGAGTTTCACATAATCACCTGCAGCTACATGCAGTATCACTCTAAAAACCACTTGATTTAAATCTAAATTAATCAAAAGTGTATGTCCAAAAACATTGATGCTTAGGGTATTATCACTAATCGATTTTGAAGGCTGCATAGTGCATAGCCCAGTAATGAGAGCTCTGGTTCGACGTTTGATAGGGCGCCGGTTCGACACCGCTCAAGAGCACGTGGTTGTGTCTTTAGCAAGACACTTAAAGGCATGCGGTCGATTGCAGTGTGGCTCCCTTTCGACTATAGCATTTGGTTTCACTCATGATTATGAGCAGTGCGCTAATTTAGAGAGAAATGCCTACGGCCCTTCTAAGGGTTATGGCCTGTTGAAGTGAACAAAATCGATTTTGAAGAAAATTCATTAGCGGCTAAGATGAAGCACTGAGAAAATAATTAAGAGTATATCTGTTATTTTAATTAGCTGAAAATAATATAGAGCTACAGGGCATAAATTATTGGTGCAATTATAGGCCTACTTTATTGCTTTTAAGCTTTTAGCCTATTAAGTTGAAATGAAATCTCTCATGAACGAAATAATCTTAAAATAAAGGTTTTGCATCGTTACAAAGTTCTGTTCGGCGCCAGTTTAACTCCGTGCAGAAACAACAATAACAAAACTACAATTACAAACTCAATGTCAAAGTATCAACCACTAGAACAGCAATACTGCAGTAGAGTCCAACTCAACATTTAGGCAAGGGGTCATTTGTTTACTGCACTAGTACTTCTACATATTTCTTCACTGTTCAGCCAAATATCGGGCTAAGGAAGCAATAAGACAATCAGGATGAAAGACAATATTAAAAAAATAGATTGTTTGCTGCATTTTCTTTGCTAATACCGCAAAAATATGAAAAGTATTTTTATATTTTAAGAAAAATGTATTTACGAACATGCTATTGCAAATTGTTTTTAAAGGTGTTTTAAAAAACATCTATTTTTGTATCTAGCTTGTCACTTGGGATTACATAGGAGACGGAGGCGTCAAACAACCCAACCGATCACGCCTGGACAGACTCTGTTGCTAAGAGAATATTTCACAAAGTGTTTATCAAGTTTAGTAAGTATTGTAAAACATTTAATTCTAAACTATAATAACAGCTTAATAGTGCAATACGCAGTCAAAATGTGGTAGGTCTACTTTGCTTGATTAATTGTCTCGAAAAATGTTTTTTCAAACGTGGTTGTAGAAAAGGAACAATACGCTATTCAGTTTGTAAATCTTTTACGTTTTGTTCTGTCGGTAACCTATGCATTTATGGGAGTGCACCTAAGCCCCTGCCTATGCATTTTACCAATAAATAAATGTCGGATTTGATTCTGTGTCGTGTACAGACTTGTGCTTGATATAATTGATATTTGGTTCAACAATAAGGAAAAGCTATTTCCTTGTTTATTTTTAAGCATAATGTTAGTCAGAGTGCCTTGACAAAAGTAATAACATTATCTAGCATCGAGGTAGATTTCTTTTAACTCAGACTTGCATTTCCATTTCCTAATATTTAACAGCAGTTGAAATGCACCCTGAATGCTGCAATGATGCGTTAGTCATGTGTGATAGTGTGGTGTTATCATTGATTGATTGATTGATTGATTGATTGATTGAATCTTTATCATTATCTGAATCTTTATCATTATCAATCTGAATCTTTATCATTACTACAAAGACGCATACCTAAACGCACATTCAGCAAACTTATTGCTAAGGTTTGATATAGTTTTGTCAAGCTAATCCCAAGAAGACTATCAGAATCATAGAGCACGTCAGATTTGATAAGTCAAGTCAAAAAAAGATTTCATTTGTTTCTTTATGTGGAGTTGTTGCAGTTGTGTATTGTTTCATATTTTTTAGTCATATGACACAACTAGGTGATTAAGAAATTAAAATTTAAAATTATTGCATTGTATTTGTACCAGGTCCCGAACCAGTGGCAATGGCAGAGCATTGTGGACCACACTGTACTTGATAGCTGGTGGTTTGAAAGAAACCATTTTGTAAACTGCAGGTAATGTGTATTTACTATTTTGATTCACCGTCTCACAATAGCAACTGTCAATCTACTACGATATAGTACACAAAATCTTCTCAAATGCAGCAGTAGATGTAGAAAATAATTGTTCGGGCTCCAAAGTTTCAACGAAATAAACAAAATGAACAGATTGAAAGTTGAGGAAAACTTTATGAAATGGGTTTAGGAAACTTTCCCGACAAAACATTTGACAGACTTTACCTTGTTTTGAGCGCTTCTTGTGTTTTTTAAGGCATAACGATGGCTTTATGATCAATGTTGATCTTGTATTTCACCAAATCTATCCAATTAACATTAAATTTTGGTAGTAAACAAGATTAAAGTTTTGGTTTGTAATTAAAGTTATTATCTTGCTTTCGAGGGGAGCGTTAAAACTAAGAAACAGTTAAGACCACGACTGTCTTCGTAATAAACTACATTCGCATTCACCTGCCCGCCTCGTTAGCTCAGTGGTTCACCCGACTCAAGATCAAGCGGTGCTGATTCGGTTCTCGGGGTGTGCCCTTGAGCAACGCATTTCAGGACTGCTCTCCATTCTGCGGTAACTAGTGATTGGAATATTTCACAGACAACTATACTTCAACAATCAGAAACTTCACTCTGCCAATATCGGTAACCGGTTCGGCGTCAAAAACCTCTACAAATATGCGTAAACTACAAGGAATAACCTACCAAAGGCTTTGTCAGTCCGAGGATAAAGATCCAACACCAACCAACCATCTGTGGTTTATAATAGCGAGGGCGTTTTGGTACGAAAAATTACAGTTTAGTGGATCTGTTTTCACTGAAAAATCTGTCTTGAATTTTATATTTTATTGAAAGCAAAAGGGTATTTAACACCAAATGTAGGTTTTCGAGCGGTCATTTTTAACCGTTTTTTTTCTTTGAGCGAACGATTGGTCATCGGTTTTAAAGCCTGGACGTAGGCTATGGCTTTCAGAGGTTGTCACCATTTTTTATTAAAGTTTACGTTGACGTAACAATTTCTTCTATAAGTGGTTTGTGCCGTATTTATGTCGCATCTCTGACTTTATTCTATAACAAAGCTTCTACAAGCATTGAAGTTATTCTACTTTTACGTTAAGAAGGTCAAACTTTAGAAAAACAAATCAATTGTTTGATGTTTTTTGCTGTATAATTGTTTACACCGTACAGTATGCAATACGCATAGAGTAGCTAGCAGCCATTTCTGACTATTTTTCATATTTAGCCACTACTTGTATGTATTCATGTCTTTTATTTTGTACCATTAGAGACGATTCACTGGTATGCTGGGTATCACGAATAACCGCATATATAAGCAACACCTCAGCTTTAGTCCAACCAATAGCAACCTGCATGCACGCATACTACATTCAAAGCTTGAACCACAATGGTGAGTGGAGTTGGATGATATTGTATTTTTAGATTCTCAAAAGCCCTTTCACAAAACAGTCGTTGGCAATTAATCATACTCAACTCTAACCAAACAGCTGAAGCGTTTTTAACCGAACAATGTAAATATGAAGACAAACTATCGTTAATTCCTTATCCCTTGTGCAAGGCTACGTCCTGTGCTAGGGAGATTAAAATTTAATTTCTCTACTCCTTTTTAGTAAACTACATTTCACTTAGACAACATCATCTTTTATTGCTAATAACATTAGGCCTACTTACATGTCAAATAAAGTCCACTGGACTGAGATTTAAAGTAGTTTTTCACATAAACCTCCAATATAAAGACCTTCCAGACGGCATTTCACATCGAACAAAACTGAAAAAAAAGTATGTTATGGTTTATTTATTGTCGCTCTATGCAACAGTCGTTCTGCAACTCGCTTCATTTTTCAATAATATGTCATCTTAACGTTGAAAGCTCTCCACAATGTTATGCAACTGATTAACAATCCAAGAAAGAACACATTCGGTATCGCTTGTTAAATCTCTGGTATGATCCGACTTGGAACCGATCCCTGATCTACCAGCGCTAGAGCCGGAAGCGATCATAACTCGGCCACCGAGCTGTTCTAAAACTTAGTAGAATTGGTAGCTGGCGATGCGTGTCAGCAATTGGACTTGGGCAATTGATTTCATTCCAAATATCTGTTTTTTCTCATAAAAAAGCGCTTTTGATAAAGGTAGGCAACTAAAAAGTATGAAGCAAAGTTCACTATGCTAAGTACAGTAGGCCACCCTCTTTTCATTCTCACTTTGCATTTTCATTAATTTAATCGCTATTGAAATGGATGTCATAAGGATATATTATTGGTATGCAATGTAAATACAATTTTACTCTTCTTTCAATTTTAGCTGATATTGATTAATCAATTGCCTGAAAGAATTTTGCAAAATTGTAACAACTTTTTACCAATTTTCAGCAATTTTTTTACCTATCAAAATTTAGTGCGGTATTTGAAGTGTTAATTTTGGGAAACTTATTCAAATAGAAAAGCGTGTGCTTACAAACTTGCTTTGTCGTAAAGACCAATGCAAATTATTTTCAACTGCTGGAATAGTTATGGAATGTGCTTGCATGCCAATTGCCTATAAGCCTATAACAGGTTTGAAACATATTATTAAAAGCAAAATACTGTAATTGCTCGATTTATTTCAGTTCCAGCGGCTCAAAGTATCACTTCGAGTAGTGTTCAATTACCTGGCATCCAAAGCGGTAAGCATAAAGACCTTAATGTTACAACTGTATGTTCCTATAAATTATTGATGTTAAGTTTGTATCCAGTCTAATTTCTTTGAGTGAAGACGATCCCAAGCATAGAATGTTGCATTGCAAAAGAAGCCTACTTCTTGTCGTCTCAGCTCAACCAACTGTTGTCAAAAATTCGCTTTTGTTTTTCTGCCATTCCTGCCCGAATATCAACTTTGTGCTCATCCAGACAGGTCCAGATATCGCACTGAAAACAATCGAAAGTGTTGTTGTTATTTTGTTGTTTATTTTATTACATCATTATAAGATTTTGTTTAGTCTTCCACAAGATTAATTTAATGCACAAAGTGATCCGTGGCTCACAAAAGGTTGAAAAACACTGGAACAGTCTTGAAACTTTTGTCTCAGCTTAATCAGAAGAAACGTTATTTTGTGATTTTCATTTCATAAAGTTATGAACTTATGGTAGATTGTGTAGTTAGCCTATTGTTATTACAGTTCCAATAATTAATCAGTTTTTCATAAAGTAACCAGACGCAATAACAATAAACAGACATAACTCAGCAACAACACTACATTTAACATTATAAAAACAAAAAACAAAAAGCGAACGTTTTCGGCTAGTCATATAGCCCTTTTCAAGCCTATAAGAAAATACATTATTAAAAGAAATGCTAAAGAATCATATAGTATCACAGCAAAAATATGGTCAAAGCTAAACATTTGAGAAACTGCCTCGCTCACACAAAATGATAACTAAAAATTACACAGCACAACGGGTCCTGTATTTCAGAGGTAAAATTAATTGATTGTTCAGACAAGGACTCAGGCAGATTACGCAAGAAAGACAGAAGCACAAGAGATAGTGGCACAAAACAAAGTAAATGCGAGAAACACAAGACGTGATAATTCAATCAAAAAACTGCTAAAAGGTAAGAAGCTCCGCAAGCAAATAATTGCCTGTTGAGCCCTGGGTTTAAAGATTTGATGATCAATGCCTCGTGAATCTTGGCGTCGAATTCGGACAAACACTTACGAACAATTTTGAAAGACTGCAAAGACGGTTTATTGTTAGAGCACGATTGGCAGTTTCTAATATGGTCTTTAATTGCACTGTTTTTAATTGCACATTTGGTGACGAGAGTGGGAGAGCATTTGAATTTAGCTAATTTTAATAAAAACAGTGCAATTAAAGACCATATTAGAAACTGCCAATCGTGCTCTAACAATAAACCGTCTTTGCAGTCTTTCAAAATTGTTCGTAAGTGTTTGTCCGAATTCGACGCCAAGATTCACGAGGCATTGATCATCAAATCTTTAAACCCAGGGCTCAACAGGCAATTATTTGCTTGCGGAGCTTCTTACCTTTTAGCAGTTTTTTGATTGAATTATCACGTCTTGTGTTTCTCGCATTTACTTTGTTTTGTGCCACTATCTCTTGTGCTTCTGTCTTTCTTGCGTAATCTGCCTGAGTCCTTGTCTGAACAATCAATTAATTTTACCTCTGAAATACAGGACCCGTTGTGCTGTGTAATTTTTAGTTATCATTTTGTGTGAGCGAGGCAGTTTCTCAAATGTTTAGCTTTGACCATATTTTTGCTGTGATACTATATGATTCTTTAGCATTTCTTTTAATAATGTATTTTCTTATAGGCTTGAAAAGGGCTATATGACTAGCCGAAAACGTTCGCTTTTTGTTTTTTGTTTTTATAATGTTAAATGTAGTGTTGTTGCTGAGTTATGTCTGTTTATGGTTTAAAAGAGTTACCTCTCTACCCAAATTGTACAATAACAATAAGCAACAAGTTTCATTTTGTTAGTGTGATAGGCTATACAGCAGCAGCCAAAGTTTCAGGCTACCAAGGGTTTGAAGTAGATATTTTGTTCAGGTTAAATAGCATAATGCGTTCTACTGGTACAAACTAAGCTAAACTATCACAAGATGTATAAAGTGAGAATCTGCTTTTATTTCGACGTTTTGTCAATCAGACACGACTGACTTCTTCAGGGGGCTAAATAAGATAGTGAATACCTGTCTAGCATGGCAATACACAGGACCATGACGCTGAAATCAACTAAACATACAAAATGAAAATCCAACTAACTTCATAACAAAAAAATACTGTGCGCAAAGCTTCGAAACTAAAAAAAAAGGGTTTAAATTTTCACGAGTCACTTTATACATCTGGTGATAGTTCAGCTTAATTTGCACCAGTAGAACGCCTCATGTTATTGAACTAAATGCCTAGTGAACCGCCTCATTCAATTTTTAGCATTTTGTTCAGGTGTTAACTTATTCAAACAATATAACATAATCAAGGGACAGCAAAAAATACTTATCAAATAATGATAATTTTATTTGAATATGCTGAAGATGCTGTTACTATAACGAAATCGATTTTAATGAATTACGCTAAGAGGTTAGATTGTTATGCAAATGCCAGTAGCCTATTTGATAAATTGAAAATAGCAGTATTATCAAACAAAAGAAATACAAAGCGCAAGACTTCGATATCAATTAATATCGTAACAACTCTAAATACAAATGGCATTTCAGAAATTACTTGAGTTTGTAAAACCAAGAATATATCATGGGCTATGATGTTTTAAACGTATACTGTCTTGAGAAAAACTTTTCAATGAGAGATTTGAGCTTTATCTTAATTTTTGAAGATTTTTACTTGCTTTGCTAATTTTTTTTAACCCCAGGATCCAAAGCTCAGATAAGACAAGATAATTATCAACATTTTCACTTTTAGTTATGGAAAGTGATTATAAACATGTTTATAGTGCAGTTATTGAATTCAAACTAATTTGGAAAAATATAATTAACACGAGATTGCGGTTTGTTTTGACCTTAGCTGCTAGAGAGTCAAACGAAAACCTGCATAATAAATTCGAGCCATGTGCAACCTTCTACTCGTATTTTGCAACATGATGGTGTTATAAATATTATCTTTCGTCATCACAAGCTCATGCACTTAATTCTAATTGAACATTGTTCGTCCACATATTCGTTTATTGCAAAGTATTTTTATAAACTCTCTTACATCCTTTGTATGCTTCTTAAAGTGGCGTCAGCTTCAACTTCGGGCCTAAGCATTCCATCAATCTCGCAATCTTACCTAAGTGTTCTTTGGGCTCCTTTCACTCGATACTCGAGTTGTTACACGAAATACACAAGATTACCTTCTGATCGGCAGCAGCTGCAGTACGGCTCGTTGCTGACTTTCATAGCTCTGCATACCACTTGCAGGTAAGTTGGCTTTCCATCACCTGTTTCGAAATTTGAACTATTTGTATCATACAAAAAAAAATAAGCCTATGCTATATTTCTTAATTTTATTAGTTTTTTCTTTAATAGGCTACTATTGATAATTCCCTGTATTTGTTTAGCTCGGAAGTAGCAGACTGTGCAATCTTCAATAAGTTAACATCAAGCAGACGTTCAACTTATCCCGCATGGCCATATCGCTACCTGGCTCTCACAAAGCGAAGTTCTCCACTTCGTCGTTCTATTGGTATCTGCAACACATTGGAATTTTTTCGATCCACAGGTAGGCTAAGCCAATTCACTGACATTGTTATTTCAGAAAGCCGTACTGGTTGCATAATATTGATCGGTATTACAGGTTTGTATTATTTTTCAAATCCATTAATTATATCATTGTTCAACAAAATATTTTGCACCTGACAACCAAAAGAGCGGTTTAGGGTAAATTTTATGTGCTGAATCGAAATCTGAAATAAGATTTTTCCTGTCACGTGTACTTTTTGAGATATCAAATATATGATGAAATCTGGCTCAACGCATTCTTAAAATACGGTGTTCAACATGAATGACTACAAATGAAAATATTTATTGAACTGCCAGAACAATGTCTAAAATCGTGATGATGCAGCTATTCTTAACCTAATGTCTTGTAAAATCAACTTCTTTTTCGTTCAAACTTTTTTTTTTGGTTAGACGCCATGTTAACTCAAAGTTGTTTTACTTTTTTAGGAACGCGGTTTGGTGCATTCCTTTTTAACCGTTTATCACAGGTAAACTCTTCTGACACATCTATTTTCGGACAACTATCCGTTCTCCAAAATCGTTTTTCCGCTAATTCTGATGACGATTGAAGAAATTCCTATCAACGTTTAGAATCCAAATCTATTATCATTCCACATAAAATTATTTGATGTTAAATAAAGGAAATTCATGGCAGAGAGCTTTGATTTTATGATTTATTGTTGTTACATGGTTGATTAAAAATTTTATTTCCGATAAATCTGTCAGCCTACGTGTTATCATGCTAAAGCTGACCAAAGGTGTGTAGTTTGCCCAAAAGTTAGTTTAATACAGTGGTTCCCAACCTTTTTTGTCCGGTGGACCCTTTTAGTCGACATTCAAATCTAAATCCCCCCCCCCTATAAATTTAGTTTGTTAAAAACTTGTTTACATTAATATTTTAATCTAAGTATTGGAAGATAAACTGAACTTTCACTAGTAAAGCTTTTTAGCCTTTAATATTTCTTTTCATACTAAAATAATTATTGAAGAACGTTTCTGAAAAGTATTTTATGCAAAGATGCATTCAAATTTAGAATACAAGTCAATGCATTCAACAGTTTGTGTGAAGATTGTGATTTTTTTGTTTCGACAACTCATAAATGGGGTGGAAGAGTATTGGAAAGAACACAACAAATATCATTCTCCACGTCTAATTTGTTTCACTGCTTTGTTTTCATTAGCAAGAGTTGAAAAACCTGATTTGCATAGATAAGTGGAACCAAACGGAAGGATGCTTCAAATAGCTATCTCTGCCACTTTGGGATAAGAATTACACATTAATGACCAAAATCCAGTGATTGATTTTTCTCTGAATAAGTCTCTTGGGCGAGAATCCGTTTTGAGTTCTAAAAATTCATCCTGCGATTCATCGGGAAGTTTTTCCATCAACAATGTGAATGAATTTCTTATTAAATCAAGCTCATCATCATAATATCGAATGAATTCCAGTTCTAATGCTTTGAGATGTTACAAAATCAATTCTTTTTCCAACTCTAGAAGAACTTGTTCTTTGCAGTCGACAATCAGCACCGATGATAATTCTTCAAACATGGTAACATGTTCAATTGTTCCTTCTAACTTTTCTCTTTCATTTATCAAACTTGCTGGTGAAAGCTTCTAAAGCATCTTTAAATGCTGAGCGGTACTGGCATCTGCTCCTGGAAGGGCCACCCAAGCCAGGCTGGTGGAAAGGTAGAAGTCAGACAAAACGTAGTCCCCCCGCGACCAGGCCACCAGAGCCTTCTAGTAGCCTACCTTAAGACACTCTCTTAATGACAATAACATAAATCAATCACTCTCTTCCAACCTGCCTTGAGTCAGCATGGAATCAGTACAGTTTGTAAATTCACATGGTATCAATATGTCAATGGCTCATGGATACAGATAACCCATGTTGATGCGCAATCTGCTTTAAACAGAGATGGCGATTGAATACCGTATATTGATTGAATACGTTTAGTGTATTCAATGGACCAAACATATCAACCAAACAAGCAAGGAACTAATCCATCTGTCATCATTCAGCAATGAATCAAATTCTAATTTTATTTAAAAGTCAAAAAATAATTTAAGCTCAAACACTCGCTTGGTTACGTTTCCTCTTGAAAGCCATCGAGTATTTGCATGAAACAGAAGTAGGCCTACGTGATGGCCTGCATCCATGTCGGTACACAGTTGCTTAAATAATCGTGAGTTAATCTAATAATAATTTCCGCTTTAGCGCTCTAGTCTAGGTCAACTTACTAGGCTTAAAAGGTTTACAATTCTAAAACCAAATTCCCCCCTGAAAATGGCAAAATTCCCCCTAGTGGGGAATTCCCCCCCGGTTGGGAACCACTGGTTTAATATAAATGTAGCATTCCAGATACTGTAAATTAATAATCACTGCAAATATTTTTGCCTTATCAGAATATGCAGATTTAACTTTTCCGCTCAATACTTTGATTTTACTTTGTTTGTTTGATCCAGTTGATTCGAATGCATAGTCACATTTTTGCTTGTTGTTACCGTTTCATATATTCAGTATCTAAGTTATCCAAGTAATGCTTTTTAGACATTTTCAAAACAGCAAAGCAGCAAATAATACATTTTCCCTACACATCTTCCTAAAATAATGTTGTAAAAGCTCCAGTGTAAAAGTGCAAGGTTGGAATGATATTTCTGGTAAATCTTCTTTAAAAAAAGATTCCAGCAATAAACTACAACGTTATTACTTAATCCATACATAAATTAATTTTACATAAAATCGTTTAAGATCCAGCCTACATTCTTACTACTTTTTGTTTTTGCCAAGTTTTTATAACTTATGCGTTTTGTTATAATGTGTTGTGTTATGTTAACGTTTTGATAAGTCCACGGATAAATGAGCGTGTTTTTTTGATTTTGCTATCTTTAAGTTCAAATGAACCAACTAACTAGATGACGCAATGATTCTTGATTGATTGATAGTGTTACAAGAGTTTTTCTATTCGTGTGACTTGTATACATCTATTGTGATAAATTTTTTTGCAAATTGTTTTGCCATGTGGTTGATAAATAAAGTTATTTTATTCACTTTTCTCTACAAACCACGGAAGTAACATTCTGTCGATTTACAAGAACATGGTGTAGTATTGGTATTACTTCCTTTATGGTATCTTTTTGTCCTTTTTTGGTTTTAAAAAACTAAAACCATCATACCACACTCGATGGAAAAGAGGTTGAAATAGCTTTCTCAGTATTTTGTTATAAAAAGTTGTCTTCTAAAATGTGATGATATTTACGGGTTCTTTGAAAATGCTTATTTAGTTTTGAACATTGGGGGACAATGGATCTCTATCCTCAAAAAAATGAACTTTCTACATATCTGGAAGCGTGTTTAGGGAAAACCAGACAATTGATGATTAGGTAAAAACGGTCATATCGATATCACTTGCAACACAGCCTAAAATAAACAGTATTTTTTAGCGTAAAAAATGTTTTCAAACAGATAACTAGATTGTTCTGGAGACCCAAAACCAGGGCCTCCAAGAGCAATGCCGGGCCCTGGTGCAGATGTTGCTGCCGGGCCCCCCAGCGCGACATGTCGCGTGATATCTCACCAATCACAAGCAAAATTTGCAGTGCGCATTCTTACAAAGAATAAATTAGGTTAAAATATTAACACTCCATTATTTCACAAACAATGCACTATTGTAAAAATAACTTTAAATTCACAGATACACACTAGTAACACACAAAGATAAAATGCTGTTAAATGCTAAAACACTACATAGTGTAAATATAACCTCAATAGCGTTGTCAGATATGGAATTCTGCCCTAATTTGAGGAAGAGTTTATAGCTGTTGAAAACAAAAACTTGTATGTTGGAAAATTTTTTTAGTCCTGGGCAAAGATCAAAACCATAAAGGGTAAAATCAGCCATTTCGAAGATAAAAATTGCAATACTATCCGACATGGCTGACATAGCATTGCATATGTTTGCTTACAGCTTTACATTTACATACAATACCATTTCTGACCTTGAAATCTGCAGAGACTAGGGGAGCAAACTTAGGATGAATGCATTGCTGTTGTTCATGACATTAAGAAATACCAACTTCAAAATATAAAAAACAATATTTTATGCAAAATCGACCTTAACATGCAAATTTAAACATTTTATCGGCCCCCCTAAACTCAAAAAATTGAAAAGTCTGTAATTTTAAGAAAGGGCATAGCCTAGGCTACCCATAAGGGGGCCCCATTCGACATACGGAACTAATATAAAAACAATATTTTATACAAAATTGTTGAAATCAATATTTTTATCGCGTGAATTTAGACATTTTGTCGGGCCCCCTTGAACTCACCGGACCCCGGTGCAATGCACCGGTTGTCCCCCCCCTCCTCTTGTGGGCCCTGCCCAAAACAGCAAAGATGCATTTGTTAAACACTGTTTGATAAACAGTTACAGTAGTTTGATTCTATTTGAATAAGAAGCTGAATAAGAATTCTATTTGAAATAGAATGCTGAAAGAGCTGGGTTTATGGGTTAAGTTTTATTTAAAATAACTTTATTGGCTACCAAACCTGACTCATTCTATTAATGGATATTTATTCTAACAAGTTTACAAAAAATCGTTTGGTCTTGACCACTAAGCGGTCATATAATATATCCGTTTAGCCCTAGACCCGGTTCAAAACGGACACTCAGAATAGTTTTCTTTTTTTGTAAATAAATAAATAGAAAATCGCATTAAGTTTCATACTCTGATCAGTTGTTGTTAGAAACATGTTAATTTAAAAAACAGCTATCTAATTCGTTTGCTCAAATGGACCACTTCGAAGTTAGCATGTCCGTTTTTTCGTTTTTAGTGATGATTTTTCTATACATGCAAAGTAAAAAGATTATAAAATGATAGAATTCTGTTTCAGTAGAGAAGTTTGGTATTGTTTTGCTTGCTTACACGTATAAGCTAATTTTACGAAAATTGGACATTATATCCGATTTAAACCGTTCACAATATTTTTATTTGATTGCTAAAGATTTTAAATCGTACAACAGATATCTATTACACGATATTGAGAGTTTCTATAAAAATATAAAAAAATGTGCCTGAGTTCTTTGATTTTCAGTAGGTTTGATTTAGATAAGAGCTAGTCTAGTGCTTATCGTCTTAAGTCTGATTTACAGGAGCGTCCTATGCTGCTTGTCCTGTTGTGAAGTGTGCAGGCGACAAAGTGTGCTTTGCCAATGTTGAAAATCCCACAAGGCTTTTGAAAATACAAAGCAACCACTGGCCTGAAAAAGTAATACAGGGTTCAATTCCATTCAGCATTTCAGATTTGGATTCGTTTCAGTTAGCTTTGATATAAATTCAAGTACATTTGTACGCTTAAATTTCAGATCGTGTATCCTTTGTAGTGGAATAAACTGATTTTAATTTGGTTGAAGTCGATACATAAAATATCTTGATTATCTGGGACAAAAGGAACAATCACAGAAAATATGGTTGCATCAGATTAAGTACTAAATCGCTAAATGTTTATTGATAATCCTGTCTACTCGTCGTGGTATTGCTAACTCTTCAAATAAGATCAGTTTTAACAAGGTTTCTTAAACATAGCTGTTCATCGAAGAAGTGAAAAGATTTTTACTTCTGCTTGGCATCACTACCCGAAATATGTAGCACGTAAAACTTTTTTTCTAGGGAGTTTCCAGCAGTTTTAGGAATAAAGCAAAATAACAAACTATTTCAAGATACATAATTTCAATTTCTGAAAAAATAAAAGTTAATTTAACACATTGCTTCTCACAGGGACAGATATGGCCCATTTCTTATATTTTCTTCAATTAATTGAAACACAGAATGCCATGCACACAGTTTATCTCAAATTTGCAAGGCTGATGTGATGGTGGAAACTTTGATAATAAAAGTTGTGTAGTTTTTGCAATTTCAAGGTTTTGTTGACATTTTTTTGTTTCTAGTCAGCTTCTAAGGAGTGAAATCGATTCCATTACGCTGACACAAGCAGTAAGCTAGCTCATTAGGCTATTGTTTCGCGCGTCAATATACGCAAAGAGAGAGGCACATCGCCGATTTTTTCATGGTTTGGTTTGCCCTCAATAGCAAAAAGCCAATTTATTTCTTATGTTACAATATACAAGCCAGTACAGAGTTGCTATACTTCTTCTTCGAAGTCGCTGATTGAAAGAAATAACACGTTCTGTTTTGCGTTATTAGCTTCTCCAAGAATAGCAATCCACGAACAAAGCAGTAAAACTGTAGGCTACGAAATATATAAATATTCTATAGTTGTTTCAACTAGCAAATATCTTTCAATGCATAAAAGACGTTACAATATGAAACTTTATCTCACGTAAAGACATGAAAATCTAGTTACCAAATTAAAATTCTATGAAAATGCTTCTATTCGGGTTTTTGCAAAACCTTAAAATCGGAAAGTTTATTACAAGGCTTGAGAAAAAGCCTGGTTTGCATTCTTTTAACGCAAAGATTAAAGCAGTTTTGTAGGGATATAAATTTTACTTTTGTCAACAGCACAGAGCATCTGATGTACAGTATAGCTTACTTGTTTGTTTGATGATTTTCTGCGACACTGTGCAAGTTTCAGAATTGCATAAAAGGGTTGACCATTTTATTGACCATAAAAGGGCCAACAAATCTGCAACAATAGGTCAACAATATAGCATTTTAATGTCCTATGAAGAATTGCTAATTTTAATTGAGGACCGATTGAAACATTTTTCATTTTCCCAAGTAAAGTTCTTGCAATTTCTACCAGCCTTAGAATTTCATGTTCATACCTTCCATTTTAATTTATCAAATGTCCAAGATAGAAAAGACTTTAATTTTTGTATGTTTTCCTTATTAATCATAATTTGGAGTAGGCTACTGGGATGTTTGATAAACTTGGGTTTATCATTGATTGGTCTGTTTAGCGTTAATTATATTCTTTACCAATTGAATTAAAGACCATCCTGTGATTCAGGTAACAAGAAAGTATCATCAGCACAGCGTAAATTTTTTATGTTTATACCTCCAACTTTATCCAGGGCTTTCATATCATCAATGCGCCAAAGAAATCATTTCTGTGTATCAACAAAAAGACATAAAAAGATATAGGCTAGACAAAGTATTCCACGCTTGATATTAATTCCTTTTAGAGAAATCTTTTTCCGTGGAAATATGTAAATGCCACCTGTTTCCAGCACAAAGTTATAATAAAACGTAGATCCTTGCCATTCACACCATTTTACTCATGCCAATAGAAAAATGCGTTCAATCTTTACTAAAAATGACTCATATATTTTATTTTTGACAGCAATACCAGTAGGCTATGTCTTTCGTACTTTTAAGTTTTTACATAACTGTGCTTTTTAAGGCTTGATTTTATTTGATTATAGTTCAAGCTATAATAACGCAGAAACTAATTGCTTTGATCATACTCAGTTGCAGGATATCAACGTAAATTCTTGATTCGTACCACATCATCTGTTTAACTGATTAGACTTATGCTGATTAGATTGAACAAATTTTTCTTCTTGTAAAACACAGCACTTTTGAAATAATGTACATATCTTAGGCATGGCGACATGCCTTGAGGCAAACTATTTATGAAAAACAAACAGTCGTACACGGCACTAAAGGTGCACTAACTTGACAAAATGTTTTTTTTTTCTAATTCCAGTAACGTTGTTTTGAGCCGTCCGCTGTAGTAATTACAATTAAAATTGATTGTACTCATCATCATCAAATTCGTTTTTGTCTCCACTAATGGAGATGACCGCTTCTTTGCATGCAGACATTTCCTTCAATTCGATTTTTCATTTTATTCTGTCTGTCTCATTTATAGTTTACATCTAAAATTCTATCACTAATTACAATTCAATCATTGAAATTGGCTAAATGCATTTAAGTTTTCTGTATTTACAGTAAGTTTAAAATTAATTTGAAGTATCTCTCGAAATTATGTGCTCGAAACAAGTAACAACAATTTAATCAATTGTGAATGCGGTGCTATCAAGGTGTAGCTGTCCTTTCCATTTATGCATAATTGATTAGTTTACAGGGGTTACCAAACTACGGCCCGCGGCCGGAACCGGCCCGCGAAATGATTTCATCCGGCCCGCCACGTGCTACGGAAATAACAGCTGCACTACAACTGTTAAGAAAAAAAGTTACCAAAATGGGAACTACTTGCTAGCGACAGATTACTTTGGAGAAAAAGAACTAGGGAAGGCACGGAAATTTTTGAAAAAAACAGGATACAAAAAGCCCAAGAAAAACGAAACACTAGAAAAGAAAAGCTAAAACTACCACGTCCCCCACCCTCCATACAATGTGACTTTTGCTCACGTCTTTTCCATCATAGACTGGGCCTCCAAAGCCACATACGACATCACCATCCAAAACCAAATTCAATTTGAAGACAAAACCAATGCTCGGATACGAGCTGGAGCCGACGACGACGACCACAAATGGGGACAGCCTTGGCCAAATTTGGAAATATGTAGTGTTTTTTCAAGAGCACGATGCCCTGTAGTTTATCACAGCAGGGGATAACTTTTCCAGCAACATTTCGATTTTCATCACAACTTTGCTATTCCACCGCTGACTTTGTTATTTATTGTGCTCAATTCAAGTCAATGGAGATTCTACTGTAAATAGTAGTATATCTTTTCACAATTTGCATCCGGCCCGCAGCTGTTAATCTCGCAACAATCCGGCCCTCAGAGAAGAAAGTTTGGTGACCCTTGGTTTACAACGTCAAAACTTTTTTAAAACTTTTCGAACTGTTTGTCGGGTAATGTGCAAGAAATTTCACACAATACTCCAGATGATAAGTCCAGATGTTACGCAATCCATCACTAAACAGACATTTTTCAAGTGTTGCTTTTAGAAATGTAAGATACGGTAACTCAAGTTCAAATTACGCTTGGATTATGTAAATAAAACATCACTTCATAACGTTCTAAATGATATTGTACCATTGCACGAGCGGCCTACTGTATTTATATGCCTTTAGGCAATTTTCTTATGTTTGTAAAGCTTATAATACTAACGTAGTTTATTTGTATAAATGAAAAATAGAACATAAGAGTAGTTACACTGTACATATTGACAAATTTTTGAGTTAAATAGTATGAAAGTATTGCTTAGTGTTTGCATTATTGCCATTTGTCATGACTTCATGGTACAAGGTAAGTAGTTTTTAATATTCTATCATAGTTGTACATTACCATACAGTACTTCACATTTCAGGTTTCAGTGAGTCTGAAAGCGTTATTGGTGAAAATGGGTGATAAAAACCACAAAGCTCTTAACGATTTTTTTGCGATTAAACAATTGCCGTACATTTGTGAGTACTTCTGGCATTTTGTTTCCATTAAGCCGGGATTATGCGTTTAAAATAAAAATTCAGAAAAGTGATACTGCCAGAAATTAATAGGATTAGACAACACGTACTTGCATTATCTACAAAGTTAATGACGTATTTACGAAGTAGCTATTTCAATAATAAATATTTTGTGCCATCCCGTGGCATCTTTCACTATTAATGCAGCAGGTTGTTGGAATAAACTTTAAAACTCTTCATATCAAACACTTCAAAAAATGCTATTTATGGCTGCTTTGTTTAACTTTCAGCTTTAATGCAGTGTGGAGAAAAGTAGGCAAGTTTGCTGGTTGTGCCCTTGATCAGCGAAATGACAGTAACAGGTCAGTTTTACTTGCCAATAGAATGCTACTTTGAAACAACATTTTGATAAAAAGCAAAAAAAAGTTTTCTTTTCGAGGTCAATGTAAAACTTAACCAGGGATTTGTGAATATTGCTCTTCTTTCAGAAGACAAGATGGTAAAACCCATTCTGTACACTGCATTCACCCATTAAACTACGATCGACAATCAGTACAACTTGCACAGACATTGATATCACAAAGCCACAACAAAATAGGGTCCACACTAAGAATTTGTGACCACGAAGCATCATATAAGTTAGGCTACGCATGCGTACGACAAAACATTGCCCTTAATGATGTAACAAAAATAATTGTGCTTAAACTTTTTTATCAGCAACAAGGATCTTAGCTAACCATATGAAGAGAAATAAAAACTAATTTAAGAAATACTTCGCGACAACCCAGAGTATTGTAAATGGCACCCCAGGGTGTTGCAGAACCAGATTGGGAACTCCCTGGATTATACTGTAGATCAGCGAACATATATAACATCGCGAGGGCATTGTATTGGCCAAGCTAAATGTATTTCAATCGGATTTCCTATCAATTGGTTGCACTGTAGACTACTGGAATGGACTTTGCATAACTTGAATCAGCTGAACTTTGAACAAATTGGGTTAAAGATCAAGTTTGACGAAAGACTGCAGAGCTGCAGCAATGGGTTTTAAATAAAAATAATCTCAAAGTAACAAACACTCTAGGGAAATGGTTGTCAGAGGCAGTGTTTTTTTAAGGTGTTTTGGGGACCGAATCGGTCCCCCAAATTTCTCCAGCGGTTTCCCAAAATTTGGACTTGCAACTACAGTAGCCTAATATATAATTCGTTTAAGCAAATATGGCTATTTTTTGGTATTTAAATAAAACACTTGCGGTCTCTTAAAACTACTTAGCGGTCACCCAAACAAAACCTTTAAAAAAAAATCTGGTCAGAGGCAATGCAATATCCTTATACTGTTCTGATAGTTTCAAACTACCGGTGATAGTTTTCAAACTACCGTTTCAAACTATTTCAAACTTACTGGTGATACTGTTTAGATATTACTGAAAGCAACTTTTTTTGTGAAGAATTATAATTCAGCAACAAAAATTAGTAAATCGCATGAAGTTTACGACACACAAATCAAAAAAGTTCTATACTTGTATAATCATCACTGCACAGCATCTAAGACATATTGCACAAGCACCTGTCGTATAAATCTGTTCAGCTTTCTTTTATGTTGTTCCTAACCTTCACAGCAAACATAGTAGCAAAGCAGTAATATACCTCAATGTAGGTAGCCTATAGGAAGATACGACTAGGTACTTAGGTAATAGGTACTATGCACTAGGATCGTACAAGGAAAGGATATACGTGAAAACGTGTTCAATACGGAGGGAGACTTTTTTTATTGGTTAATCATTACTATTGATATGTTTTTTCAAAACAAGAAAAATCTCCACTCATGGTAGCGTGGGAAATGAACAATACAGCAAATTTATTTATACCCTTAATGCACACCATAGTCAAGTCATGCAACATTCACAAAAGGAATCTTGTTTAAAGCGATTACAATGGGTCATAGTATAGAGATTTAATATCAACTAATACACAGAGCAATGGCGGCTTGTCCTGATATGTCTGATTATATCATCGTGACATTGCTGAGTGCCGTTATATAACATTACAACGTATATATACAATATGTAATATAACGCTATATAACATAATTATCATAAGTGCACAGTCCAGCTAACGATGATGCTAGTCTTTGATAGCAGGTTTTTAAGCTGTTTCAATAAAACTTTTTCCCAACCTAACCATTGAAAATAACCACGAGCCGCCACTGATGATTTTTTGACCTAAACTATGTCAACCAACTTTGCGAAGTTTCTGAGTTGTTTGCTACCAGTAGCCTAAACATTATAGAGTGTTGTACACCTCGACCTTCGCAAAAATAGCTTAACTTTTTTTGTTTTTGTAACGAATGTTGTTCATAAATTCGCAATTTGAAAAAGTTCCATCAACGTTCACCCCACCTACCGGGCAGTTTTGTGGCCCATTTTACAAAAAAAACAAAAAAACATTAAGACGCTGTTTTAAAGTTGCATTATTAAAAAAACCTTAGAAACACGCCCCAAGTTTTTTTCTGCACAATTTACAGTACAAAAAAACTTTGCTTTGATTGGGCGTTTAGCTCTAGAAATATCAGTATAGGCTATTAGTAGTTATTTTTGCCAATTACTGCCAAGAGTGGCAAAAATGTAATTGGCGTTATTATCTTGGTAACTACTACCGATTCGAACAGAAGTTAGCATAACCCATTTTGTGGCGTGAGAGTTTTGTTTCTAGAATTGGTTGATTGTAATGCTGCCTCTAAATGGCAGTAAAATATGTTTTTGAAAAATATTAGCCTATTTAAACCAAAAGTCTCAACCACGCGATAGCGTTTTGGTGCGGCTCGCAATGTATTCGATGGATGTTTGAACCTTCAACTAATTAACAATTACAGTAACTGTTCAAGTGCTACATATTATTTTTTATAGACTTAAAAAGGTAAAATTCACTTAATTGGTCCAAAAATCTGTAAATGCCAATCAAACTTTACACGACGTATAAAATTATAATCGAAGTCCAATGTCACACTATTTTATTGCGCAGAAGAAACTCATATTGTTGCATCACAATCAAATTGCCCATTCACTTGTGTCATTGTCGCAATTCAGTAATTTTGGTATTTGCAGCTGTCAATTTTTTAACGATTGGGCTTTTTCCTGTGTGTTTTTTGTAGGCTACACGATTTTTGCTCTTTAGGTCCAAGTCGATGCGTTTGCTTTCTTTTTTGTTTTCCTTTTTCGTTCATGTTTTTTTTTATTCTCTCACTGCTTTTCTATTGGCCGTCAGAGCAATTTTATTCTAAAACCCTTCATTTAAACTATGATTCTGTCAATATGCTAAAGCAAGGTGAGCCAAACCGCATGCAACCCGTGTGCGACTTGCAAACACTTCCTGCATGCCGGATTGTCCAGTGCAATATCCACAATTGTTATAGTATGTGGCTTCTTCAGTAAAATCTTATTCAAATAGAATTATGCTGATGAGTACGATTATACTGAAGAGACCACACTTGTGTGGCAAAAGCTCTATATTTTAATAAATTGATTCTTCTGATTTGGTGTGATATTGTTTACTTTATTTAAAATGTTTGTCACACCGTGCATCCCAGTGGATCATCAGTTGAATTATAGGAAAATTTGATGAAAAGTTTAGGAACGAAGTTTTGTTTAGGAATTTTTAAAGTTAACCGGTTTGCAAAATTATGTTAAACTTCGACAAGAAGCAATTTTTTTTCACCATTAATCTGCACTGTTTTAGCATAAACTAAATGGTTCAAAATTTTGGTTTAAGTAGCGTAGTTCTTAAAGCCAGTTCTTTAATAATTGCACAGTATTGACATGCCACAAACTTTTTCTAGCCTGTCACAGTGCGGAAGATGGAGGGGATGTTGACTATGAAGACGAATTTAGAAAAAGAAAGAAAAGGAGCCTTCCTGACGACATCGATGTCAGAAGAACCACAGTTCTCCGAAGCTACTTTTCGAACTGTTTGAACAGTGAAGTGAGCTAAAATGATCACCTATCAATAAAAGGCATATTGTATAGTCTACATTTGAATTTTTTTTTTTTCTATATTAAGGCATAAATTGTATGTTGCCGTCAAGTTTTAAATTTTGTTGAATAGAGGACATTTCCAAACAATGGAAAGATTACATAGGTCAACAATTTGAAATCAACTTTCCGTATTCCGGAATCAAACATGTTTTGGCAGCCATCAAACATTAATGTATGATGGCTACAGATTTGATAAAACAGATTTGGTACGAGAAAACGAACTTCATTTTTAGATTTTTCACGCCCGAAAACCATCAAAATCCTCCTTATCTTTGTTACACCAAATATTGCGTTGACCAGTGTTGTAAACAATTATTTGTAAAGTTTTCATAATTTGTTGTCAGTTATTCATGTCTTTCAATATTGTGTTCATTGTTATGCGATGTCAAAATAAAGCATTAGGGAAACTGTGTTTGTAACAGTTTTATTACAGGGTAATGTAGCACACTTAACTGTATTTTTAAAAACCGGCTTTAAAATCAGGAGCTGCAGAAATTGGAGAGCCACGCAAAGCACTGTATGCTACTATTAGCCTACTACTGCTGATATTACGACTACTACTGTTCCTTGAACCAGGGGAGGATTGTTTGCATAATGCCACTTCCGATATTGCATGCTTTTATGTAAGGGTGAAAGTTAGGGGCAGTGACAGATCTATCGACTGTTTATCCTTTCAAAGACCGATCAGATGGGGCAAATTGTTTCCATCGTGCTTCTTGTATGTTTGATCTTAGCTGAAGTTTTGGCAGTGTTTGTTTGAACTTAGCGGAATTGTCATGAGAGAGCAGTGAAATGTTTCGTATTCCCATCCACAAGACCATTGAGAGGATAATTTTTGCCGGGTAGCAATGAAATCCCGGCCCTCAAATCAACAAAGTGTGTTAGAAATACGCGCTACATCCCAGAGAATACGGGGTGTTTTTTTGAAGTTCATGGGCCCCTTGGAAAGGTTACTGGCCCCTGAAATCATTCCTGTTCCTGGTCAAAAAGTACCTCCTACACCCCCTGTCAACCCCACTGATCATGGCAGACAAACAAAAAAGCAAACTTTATGGAAACATGGAAGACATGCATTTATTGCATTGTTTTTTTCCAGATTGGAGATATTTGGGATTGGGATAGCATTGTGGATACTACTGTTCTTGACAGCAGATGGTACCAAGGAAACAATGACTCTAACTGCAAGTATGTAAATAAAAATAATAACCACAAGTCAAGAAAACTATAAAAAGGTTTTTGCTTCCTTATTGCATAACGTTGAAACATTTATTGTCTGTTTTGGATTAGAGTTCTATAGAGATCACTTGTTAAATAGAGATCTAGGCTGATTTGCTATCGGTAACAACAACCGGCTATTTTGGCAGCCAATCAACAACTTTGATTGGCCAACTACGACCATCATCATCATCATCATCATCATCGTCATCGTCATCGTCATCGTCATCGTCATCGTCATCGTCATCGTCATCGTCATCATCAGTTCAATCGATTTCAACTCTCGGTTACTTTGTAAATCTTCTCCCTCTACAACACAAACACCTTTAGCTCTTACATGTCCATCCGACTGTTATTCGTCACTGTATCAGACCATCTCGTTTTGGGACGGCTCTTCCTTCTTCCTCCGCTGATCAAACCAAGAATGGTGTCTTTTTCTAGTGATTTTCTTCTTAATATATCCAGGATAGCTCAGTTGGTTAGCGCGTGTTCTGGAACAAAGAAGTTTCAAGATCAAGCGGCGCTGGTTCGACTCTTGGAGCGTGCACTTGAGCAACGCACGTTAAGGACATTCAGCGGCATCGAATGGATGGTATAATTCCCAGCAACAAGACTTCAACAATCGGAAACTTCATTCTGTCAATTTCGGTGACCGCGCCTGCGTCAGTGATTTAAAGCCTGTACAAGTATGCGAAACTATCAGGATTAAGCTCTGCAAGAAGCTTTCCCAGTCCAAGAATAAAGATTCAATCAATCTATCATATGTGGCCAAAATATGATAGTTTTGCTTAAGTTTATCTTGCTTGAAATTAGGAATATATCCGGTTTAACTTTGTCCAAATCTGCTTATTTGTTGCTTTTGCTATCAATTATCCGATTCTTATTACATTCTTATTCCATGAGAACATTTAATCAGCGAAGTACATTTGGTCACAGTTGCTTTTATGTCATTTAAAAATGAAGTAAATCTGATATTGCAGTCCAGAAAATGGTGGTGATACAGTTGAATGCTGGATCAACAGACTAGGAACTTATTTGGCTTCCACTTCCTTTCTTTTTGAATCTACGATGCAGTGTATCAATCAGTATTCACAAGACGTTGCGTCAGGAAGAGGTGAAAATTGACCTAGCTTTTTTTGCTTTTGCGTAGTGTTACTATAAACAAAATCCTACTTAGCTCTACTACCTAAAATACTGTATATTGGAATTCCTGATGAGAACATACGTTCGTGTCGAAAACGTTTGAGTTAGTTTTTTAATCATGTTATATTCCTTTGTAATAAAACATGTTACACCTAAGTTACTAAAGTTATTTTGTTTTGTTTGTCCATCTGAAATACTTGCTCAAAGCTCTATCTGCGCAAAGAAAGTAGGGCTTTAGGTTTGATTGCATAAGTAGAAGGTCATTTTGAAAAACCTCAACAGCTGAGTACAAAACTTTAAAAAAACCTTTTGAAAAAAAAAGGAGAGCGTAACACAGTTCAGTACAACTTCCTAAAAGTATTCAAATAAATCTTCTGCATAGTCTAGAAGTACTTCACGCTAGTATACAATAAAACGTATGTACATAATTTATTTTCATAAATATATTTAAATTCTTAATACATTGAACTGAGTCGCCTCTCTAATCATCTGAAAATATAAAGTGAAAAAGTTGGACGTGATTCATTCTTATATCGTATCCAAATAATTTTTTCCAGCTACTTCCAGTGCTGAAGTATTTCAACAAGGTCTTTCCAATAATCCCTTTGGTAAGTAGCTAAATAATTGCATCGGGAAACATATTGAATGCATAGCTAGTAATATTATTAGAATGAGGCTGTTCACTAAGTATTTAGTTTAATAACATGAGACGTTCTTCTGGTGTTAACTAACGTAAACTTTCTCAAGGTGTTTCAGGTTATTATTTGCGTTTATTTTGACGCTTTGTCAATTAGAAATGAGCAACTTTTTCAGGGAGCTAGATCAGGACAGGTAATGAATACATGTCTAGCATGGTAGAATACAGGACCATGTTGCTGTAAATCAACTAAGTAAACACGTAAAATAAAATTGATCTTCCAAACAAAACTATCGCCCGTAAATTTGAAACTATGAAAAAGATTTCAAATTTTATCAACTAATACCATTAGCCCCTTGAACAAGTCAGTCGTGTCGGATTGACGAAACATCAGAATAAACGCAGATTATTGTCACTTGAAAAATTCTGTGATAGTTTAGCATAGTTCACACCCCAAAAACAATTCATGTTATTGATAAGCTACATCGCAGAGTAAGAATATTACATGTTTGTATGCTTAGTCTATAATTTAATGTCGACAAAATCATAGCATTGACTTAACATCGACAACTGAATTAAAATCAACTGTAAAGTATAGTTAAATAAATAGCACCACAGTTTTTTTTGTTGTATTAGCCTATTACCTGCAGTGCTTTGAAAACAAGTGGCATACATCATGAAAAAAGTAACTAAATACTTTTTTGCTTTTGAAGATTTGCAGTTTCCCAATAAGCTACTTTATTTATTTATCATAACATAATGCTAAGATAAAAGTATTGTAACTTAATACGCTAATCTTTTGGTAACATCACATTGTAAAAATTACTGGAAGTTAATTTACATAAAGTGTTTATATAAAATCCTCTTAACGCAACAATACTAGAGAAGAGTGTTGATTTAGTAAATCTGGAATTGTGCGTGGAAGAAGACGATGAACCGTTTTATCCCAATTCTCCTCAAGTCCGTTCGTACTCTTCTTGTCTTAACGATGCGGTAGATATTCCTGGTAACAGAAACGATCCGGACTTTCCATCAGTCATCGAATTCATTCAAGTTCACACAGTATGCAGGTATTGTTTTACTGTTTCGAGTTCAATACAATTAAAGTGACTTAACAATTGGTGTTTATTTTTAACTTACTTCCCTTGCGAATTTCTAAAAAGTAATTTAATTTTTAGGGAAGTGATTTTGAATAAAACCTTCCAAACAAAAATTAACCTTGCCCTTAATATTTTATTTAAAAATTGGATTAATTGTTGCAGCCCAGAAATAAGCGAGTGCGAGATGATCAACTCTCAAGACACGGAAATAGGCGATTCCCCTCCACGTTGGCCTTATCGGTTTGAAGCCCTTACGAGGAGTGACTCGCCATTGCGGGGGTCTATCAACACATGCAATACCTTGGTATTTCCACGCAGGACAGGTAGCATGCAATGCTCTAAAAGTATCTGTCTTTCTAAGATTAATCGAAAATTTGAAAGCTATTTTGAAACTCCATAAACACATGTTTTTCTGCATATTGCAGCAGTTGAACTTTGATCAAACGTAGAACGATTATTGAACAACAAGGATTGATCCAGAATATTCTGAATTTTTTGAACTTTTTAAAATAAATTACTTTTTGCAACTTTGGCATGTTACGCTACATTCTTTAGTTTGTTACTTTGAAATCTCAGAATGGACTTCTTGGAGTGAGTGCTCTGTGACTTGTGGAGGAGGAAACCGAAGAAGAACTAGGGAATGTTCGGAACCGAACTGTGAAACGTCACAATCAGAAAGGTGCTCGATGGAACTGTGCCCGTAAGTTTAGCTTTGCTAAGAGGAAACATTACATCAGCAGCCGATGTGATTGAATGCAATGAATCTTTTATTTTACTTACATTCACAGTATTATCTTGCCTGACCTTGAACTTCGCGTCTAGCGAGGAAATGATATTTAGAATTTTGAGACACTGATTTGAATCTACAAACCTTGTAAGTTTTATGCTGGTTTCTGTGATTTCACTCTGATTTCATGCTAACTTCATACTGGTTTGATATTGGCTTCATCCAGATTTCAGCTTGCAAATGAACTAAGCTTTGGCCTACAAATGAAAATGTCAAGATTGTTTTAGACTAGAGAAACATTAAACTATTTTCGATTAATTTTATTAAACAGCTCCGAGGGCACTTGTATCAACCTCACTTAGCCTGGGTATTGTCACTTGTCAGGTTAGCATTGTGTTGAAAAAATGCATTGAAAAAAAAATAGGTCTTAACCGTAATTAATTATAATTAGTATGGTTTTAGCAGAAAAAAGTATTTACTCTGTGTGGGAATATTACAATCAGCAGTGGACCCAGGGAGCTACTTGCTCAAGTGACTCCTGTCCTTAATTAAAAAAAAAATTCGTTAATTTTTTCCGTTTTCGGTAAATTATTTTGCTCGTAGTCGTCTTTGAATGTATGTTAACTTATTCATTTGCGAAAGGTACTCGTCTTTTTACAGCCAATTTAAAGAGTATAAATTGGGCACACTACATGCCTAAAAAAAAGCGGAAAATGTAACTTTTCGATAGAAAACTTTCCCACTCTGACATTTGTATTTGCCAGTTTACCATTTCAGTAGTAATAGAGACGTGAAGTGTGATATGTCTTGCATACGTATTATAGGAGCTGATGGTAGGGAAACGTCAAGCAATATTATTTTTTTTTGTTTTCCATATCTTTATCCTGCATTGCGAGAAAGCGGACTTGAGCGCTATGCATCGGTGTACGCCTTCCGACGTACACCTGACCCACGCTGCAGCCGACTGCAATGTCTGTTTCCGGTTGTCTACTCTACTTATGACTTAAATTTGGTACTACCCATTACTCGAAATCGATCACTGGGTAGAGGCAATTATCGTAAAGTTTCTTGCCCAGAGAAACAACAGCAAGTGCGGGTGGCTGGAGTCGAACATGCAGGCTCTCGACTGCGAGCCCAACGCGCTAACCACTCGGCCACTGCTGCCGAATTATTAATCCAAGGGTACGTAAAAAGCATAAAAGAAACAAGCAGAAGTCTGGGTTCGTTGTATAAGGCCTACTACATCATTATGAAAAGTAGCAAGCAAAAATACTTGCAACTTGTTTAAAACTGTTACATAAAAAAGTAGACATGTCTGCTGGAGATGCTACTTACTCCCAATTCAAACTGTATCTTCCTCTAACAACATCAAAGCTACTCAAAATGGTTTCAAAAATTATGATTAAAATATTTCTATTGTCATCCAAAAAGTATTTTAAAACTAAACGTCAATTTTTATTTCCTTTGTTTCTTAAAAATCTAGCATTGGTAACTGCGCTTACAGCCGAATACCAGTTATGAATCTTAAGAAACAGAAAATACTATTGGACTACAATATATTTGCAAAACAACCAAATCAAAGAGAAAGTTATAAAAGTTGTCAGATGAGAAATCCTCTAAAATCTAGATTTCCTCTTTTGAACCTCAGATATTACTTTTCTATTGCTACGTCACTATACTAGCCTATGATGCTTTTACAACTTTTTTTCTAGATCTGCTGATGGCCACAATCAAAGCATCTCAGATTGTTCTAAATAAAGTTTCTTAATTTCTTAGAATAAAGAAAATGGAAATTGTTTATGTTTTATAGGCAATGCTCTATTTCTTTATATTCCCGACGGAGTTGCGGTGGCCCAGGCATCACCAGAGAAGCTTGTTTGCAGCAGTAAGTGCATATAAGATACAATGCACCAGCATGATCAACAAGAAACGAAAGTTGAAATAAAATTGAAAAAACACGCAAAAGCGTTTTACAAAAAAAAAAAAAGTTATTAGCCATCAATATGTAAAGAAGAATAAACTAAGGTACCGGAATTATCAATAATAAAAATTGGCTTTTGTGTTTGGAAAACATAACTGTTATACCGACAAGCAAATTTTTCAGAAGTTTTAGAATAATATAACAATTGCTACACTATTTGCAGTATTGTTTCAAGATGGCTTTCATAAAGTTCAAAATATTTTAAGTAGGCTATGATAAAATGTTATATTTAGCATAATATACACATTAATCATTTGTGTTATATGCAATATGTTGCCAAATATGCTTACCACCTTTAAACTACAGCATAGGTTTGGTATTTGAATCTTTATTCTCGGACTGACAAAGCATTGATTGGGTATTCCTGGTAGTTTCGCATACTTGTAGAGGCTCTTGACGCAGGGCGGTTACCGAGATTGACAGAGTGAAGTTTTCCGATTGTTGAAGTGTTGTTGCCGAGGAGTTATTCCATTCACTAGGTGACGCTGAATGGGGAGCAGTCCTGAAATGCGTTGCTCAAGCGCACACCTCGAGAGTCGAACCAGCGCCGCTTGATCTTTAGTCGGGCGCGTCACGACTGAGCTAATGAGGCAGACAACTAAGCCCGACAGTTTACTTTACATGGTACAGTAGCCTGTTTATGGCATTGGATTACAAATGCCCTCCCTATTAAACTTTTGTGTACGTCTTAAAACTATCAAAACACACTAGTAATTCAAATAGACTACATCTAGTGTAACTGGAAAGGCACAGTTATTTTGTGTTATTTTATTTTCAGGGAGTGTTGCTTCAACAACAACGCTTGTTACAAAGCAAGTAAGTACATAGTGTTGTAGGCTACGATTTAATCTCTTTTATTGAATAGATGATAAGTAAAAACGTATTAGACACAGACACAGGCAACAGAAAATCTGGACATTTTTTCAACCCATCAAATTAAATATGTTTCAGAAATATTATCAATTCCACAGCTCAAAACAAGGCCGGAATGAAATATAAAGCTCTGCAAGGGCTGAGTTCTTTCTTTCACAAACATTTTTTTCGGGAATCTTTTGAGCGAAAAAAAAAAAGAATCTTTTTTCCAGAAAAGCTGGGTACCATTCAAATATCCTATTGTTTATTCGGTACTCACCCCGCTTGCACTTTCAACGTTTTTGGCTTTTATTATTTTTGGTCGCATCATAAAAAGAAAAAAATACATTTTAAGTTTATCTAATTGATTTATCAGAAATATCAAACAGTAATAAAATTCTTGCTTACTAACAACGGTACTGTAAGTTGAAAAGATAATCGATAAATTTTTGATTGTCCTGATCTAAACCATGTTTCACTGCAGTCGAGTGTAGCAAGAATTGACAGCGATGAACACATGTTTCGCCCATGAGGCTGGGCTCATCAGTATCACATCACTAATTCATGCCACAGAAATCGCGACCGCTGCTTTTCCCAATCAATTGAATTCTTATCTTTGTGGAAAAAAAACAAAACAAACTAACTGTCGCTAGAATTATTCTAACCACTCATCTCAATTTCGGCATATAGTTCTCTCGTACAAAGAAAAAATAATCAAGTTTCCCTACGTCACCAAGTAAACTATCCACAGTATCCAGCAGCTGGTAAAGATTGTGCTTTCTTAGTTTCTTTAAGATCATGTTTATCACTTTTCAAACTTTTCATTGCTTTGTCCCTGCTGCGTTTACAAATTATTAACCAAATGCTTTATCTGTAGTGGATGAAGAGGATAGGATGCCGTTTTTCAGGCCAACAGGAGGACCTGGCGAGACGAGTGTAATTGGAGGTGAAGATGGATTTCCTGGTAGCAGAATTGATTTTCAGTGCAACGACAGAAATGTCTTTAGGTCTTGTGGTGGTGGTGGAAGTTTTGACAGGCGAGTTGATTCTATGTTTCACTGATACCAATGTTGCTGATGATTATATGAGTTTGTGTATTGACAAACACGTTCCAATGCAGGGCGGCTGTAGTCAACGAATATTATGACGTGAAATTTTTGTAATTACTGCAGTGTACAATAAATTAAACAAAGAAATTTATATAACTTTAAAATTTATGAAAACTATAGGTTAAAGAAATATTAATTCCTGACAACCCTGTTGTGTAATGGTCCATAATTCAAACGACAGCCAACTATTGTACTTATTTTATATCATATGCATACTTGCATCAGGTATATGTGTAATTAATTATTTTTAAAATGTTCGTGACAACAAATCTAAAGCACGCAACCAGCGGTTGAGAACTATGTGGTATGAATTAGTGGTGCGATACTGATGAACCCAGCCTAATAGGCGAAACACGTGTCTATCGCTGGCAATTGTTGCTACACTCGACTGCCGAGAAACAAAACTATAGGTTAAAATAATTGCATATGATTTTGCAAATGCAGTGCGTCGTGCGGAAGAACACTGTGTTGTTGGAGTAGACGATTTAGACGATGTTATCCGCCATCAATTACAAGTAAGACTTTTGTATTGACTATGGAATATTGTACTTTATTCTAATAAACCAATTTCACACCGGAAGCCAAAAGGAGTTTCATGCAAACAGTCATTTTATTTCGTGTTTACTGGTATTCAACAGGAAACCATCAAAAACGTTTTTATTTAACATCATCCTAAGTCAAAATAAACTTTATGAAAAATATAAATTAAAACAATTGAAACAATTAATTTTTATATAATCACGTAAAACCTTGTTTTTACAGCCAATCAGAATTGGGATGGTTTTGACGTGAGCTTTGCCATGATCAAATTTTAATATAAATAAAACTAGTTTAAAACATAAAAGAAGTTTTATAACCAGGCTTGGACAAAACTATCTCATGTAAGACGGACGCATAATACAAAAAGTTTAGTACCTATGTTACAAATGAAAAAGTGAGTTTCTGTCGCTGAACATCTGCAGAAAAGATCAATCGTAATGGCATCCAAATACAACAAACTGCGTGTGTGTGTGTGCCCCAATCATATTTGTATGAGCGTCGAGAATTCAACTTAACCCTTAGGCGGTTGGGCTCCTGGAGTCTTGCTCAGTTTGGGGGGGGGCTGTCGATTCTTCTTATGCTTTAGGAGTGATATCTCTGTTATTTTTTAAGGCACGGTTTCAAAATTTGGGATTCACTTTGTAAAACTATTCACGCAGAGCATATCTGAAAATTAAAACTATGCAAATTTTAGAACTGCTTATATACGTTGAAATGTTGATGTGACTTATGACGTTTGAATTATTTGGTATTTTTTGATAGAGTAATGAAAAACATGCATTGCAATGTTGTGATGAAATTTTTTTTACATAATCTCAATTTAAATCATTTGATTAACAAGACATGGGCCAAATTAATTGCTTTCATCAAGCTGGTGGGAAAATTTTGAACAATAGAATTAGAAATATTTCAGAGGATGTGCTGAGAAATGCCTTATATCTCTCAATTTATAACCTTTATTCGCTCAAAATTTCAGCTTAATAGAGGTGAATAAAATTTAGGAAAAGTCAAGAAATCTCGTAGTCGCAGCCTCAGTGGTTTTAGAGATACAACTGTTGATACAAAAAAGTTGAATTGACAGCCCCCCCCCCAACCTTCAAAGGGTTAACCATGCTCCAATGAGGAGTGGAATCTTCCTCTTCTTGAAAATGTAGTGCTAAGAAACCGATCACAGACTATATTTTTAACAATTATATCATCTTTATCTCATTTAAGGTTTGCGTATCTTGGATGATGAAACCAAATACTGGCTGCTCAAGTAGCCTTTCAGTGCAGCCAGGAAAGCATTCTCAATTGTCAAGTCGAAATGGCAAGAAGATAAACCGTAGGCCCCAGAAGCTCATATAACGAATATTTATTGGACTGGACCAAGAAATAAGAGAACCCGTGATAGATATGAACTGACTTGCATATGAGCTAGCTTGTAATCAAAGAAAACAAATCAACATATATCTGAGCATGCAGCCTTCACATACGATTGTGACCATTATAGAGCCGCCATAAGCCTCGAGGGGTAATCTTTAGCATTTTAACAAATTTAGTTTCACATAGTATGTCAAAATTTTTGCTGGCTTGAGCACCAAAACCTATTCCTGTAAGGGAAAGAACAAGAAATAAAAAGTAAAGATTAAAAGACTCTTTTGAAATTATATTTTCATTTTAGGTTAAAAACAAAGTAAAGTAAATTTTACTTGTTGAAGTACATCATCAAACTATTTCTTGTTATAGTTTTAGACATCAGAACAGAATGTGCGAATGGGTTTGAAAATCCACCTGCATGTACAGGTAACTTTGTTTTGTCTTAAATTATACAGTTTGATAAGGAACTTAAATTTCGTAGTATCAAAAAATGTAAATACTTATTGTTTCAATTCCTACTAAAGCAATAAAAAATTTGACAAAAAAAAAATTATTCCGCTATTAAACCACTAGAATAATAAGTTATTGTAGCCGGTTATTGCATTCTTGAACATTACACTATGCATGAAATATCTTTATTTACCTCAATGTAGAGGTTTTTTTTTCATATAAACAAATTCAATCATATAAAAATCATGGTGAAAGTTTCTATAACATCTCTTCTACCGATAACTTGCACATTATTTCAACCAGATATCAACGACTGCACTGCAACCACTTGTTCGAACGGTGGTACTTGTATCGATCGTATTCAGGGAACTGAATGTGTTTGCCCTTTTCCGTATACCGGGTTAAGCTGTGATGAATTTATGGACCCCGTACTTGAGGGTGGAGGTTGGAATGTGTTGGATAATTTATCAGATATTTTCATACTGTATTTATTCAATATTACATGGGTTGTGGAGTCGGACGAAGTATATACCACACCAACTTCTCAGTCAACACCTAGCCGACTCTGACTTGACTACGGCTTTACTGATGTCAGATTTTTAATTTTTGCTTTTTCCAATTTTTTTTAAATTTACTTTCACTTAACTTGTTACTGAAACTGAAGCGTCGACTTTCATGACAACTAGGTAACAAGAACAAACTCTTCTATTTGTTGATAAACTTTTTGAGTGCAATGCAGAGAACATAAACAATATTTTGAAAAAAGATTGCAAAGACAAATTTCATTGTTAATCAATTTGTATCAAGCCGGAGTCGGAGTCGGCCCTTTTTAACGACTCAGACTCCTGACTAGTCAAAATTCTCCCTACTTCACAGCCCTGCAGAATTAGCGTGTGGTAGTTGTTCTCTGTACCATGTTTGCTCGCTCATTTTCTGGTTGTGTCTTTTTAACGACTTATCTAAAAATAATAATTGATTACATGAATATGAAATAAAAATTGTAATGTAAATCACATTTTCTGATTCTGAATAATCTTGAAAACTTGTTGCAAAAGTGATAAGTTGTACAAATATAGTTTATTTTCATGTTACACCATGTTGAGGGTAGGCTTATGGTGGAATTCTTTGCTTTCCCTCCATTCTTGTGATATTTCTTCAGTGCTACAAAAATAAACTGTTGAAATTATTTTTATTTAAACAAAACCTATACTCTGTTGTCTCTTTGTCAACGATCACCAGAGCCAAACAATTTCCTCCCACTCTAAGATCTACGTTATTCAAAACGAGTACCCCGTTTGACTAAAATCAAAGAGACCTATTAGTGCAGGCGCCCTAACTTTGAGAATCACAGATACAAGCAATTATTGGATTGCTCATACTTTGACAAAAAAACAACCCATGTGCATCCTATGTACCATCACATTTTATATAAAAAGCATACACTACACATAGGCTACAGTAGACTACTGTAATACCTTAGACTGGTCTAATCTAGTGCTATTGCACTTATAGACTTGCAAAGTCTACGCCTCCAAATTAAAAGCAAGTATTTGCGACAAAGTAAACTTTTCATTGATATTTTCACCTCAGCTTATACAAGTGCGAGAATAAAAAACGTTCTTTGCTATAAGAAAGCATGCAGTGGTGGTTGCTGTTTCCACTTTAAATTGCTACAAATTAAGAGTAGAAAACTTAGAGAGCTTTCCTTTATATAATGATGTTATCAAAGTAGACAAATCCAGTTTATTGATGCTGGTGAATTGTATAACGTATATGTCGTGCATTGCGTGCGGATTTTCGACTCACACCACATATTATCATCATTTGCAAAAAAGTCGGTTAAACGTTTATGTTCTTATTGAGGTGGTGAAAGGATACTGTTGGCTTCAAACGCTCACACGACGAAAAAGAAAAATTAAAAAGTTTGGCAAATTGACAATGTAATTTACCGATATCGTCTGTAATCACAATGACTGACAGCGAGGTATAATTCTCAAAAGGGCTGAATTTTACGTCGTTGCCTGAAGAATGGGAAGAGAAACGCATCTTTAGCATATGCATAACATCAAACTTAATGCACATATTGGATTTTATCTACTTGCTCATTAAAACTGTGTTTTCTGGCAGATTGCGGAAACCCACCTTCAGATTCGAGTGGAGTTGCTACCTTCACCCCAGCCAACGGGCCTCTCTTCCGCGGGCAAACTGTAACTTATGTGTGTCCTGCAAGTTATCAATTAGTAGGTTCTCCAACTCTAATGTGCACAGAGTTTGGAGTTTACATACCTGCACCTCCATCGTGTACTAGGAGTAAGTATTCTTGAGGTTGTCTTCTCTTTTTATTGAACAGGCTATCTTAGCTTTTGGCTTTGCTTGTGACTCCACAAAACTAATAAGAATTTTGAAGGAACTTATATGCATGTCGATACACAAAAGTCTTGGATGGAAAAGAAAATATTGAGAATGATAGATTAAGTACAAACTGCATAGCGTTTGAAACAGGAAAATGATATCAAATATGACGGGAGTCAATCGAAATTGAGTCAAAGCCACATTTGATTTTATATGTTTTCATTTACCTTTATTGCTTTTTAAATTTTTTAATAAAACCTATGAAAGGAAATTAGATTTAAAACAGTACACTTTAAATATTGTGTAGACATCAGTACCAGTGGTGTAGCGTAACCATTTCTAGGTGTTTCTCTTTTTCCAGCAAACTATAGCACATTTGTACTGAAAAAGGCCTGAGTGCAGTTCAATCGAGTCATCTCCACTATTTAATTTTTGTTTTGTTTTTCAGTGCAAGCAGACTATATACTTAAAATTTTTTGAAAAGATAAACCCTCACAAAAACGCTACGCCACTGAGCAGCACCGTAATTCAAGACTTTTTCTTTCAGCTTGTGCTCCCCCGCCGGCAGGATCAGGTGTGTCATTTGTTGAAGATAACGTGTCGTACCTGGATGGCGATACTGTCGTTTATTCGTGTGCTGCTCCAGCGACAATTTCCCCGCCCAATGCAGTGAACAAGTGTGTGAATGGAAACTGGCTTTTTCCAACTCCATCTTGTAGAATTGGTAAGTTAGTGGAGATACCAAAAATTACAGATCTTTGAGTGTAATGATCCCATAAAGATTAAGTGAAACAATTTAGAAAACTAAATTTTAAGATCATGGTTTAGACCAGGGGTCACCAAACTACGGCCCGCGGGCCGGAACCGGCCCGCAAACTGATTTCATCCGGCCCGCCACATGCTGCGAAAATAACAGCTGCGCTATACAACTGTTAAGGAAAAAAGTTACCAAACTTTTTGTAAAGTACTGACGTTGCTGTTGAGCTACACGCAACCTGCTAATGATTTTTCCATATTGTTTCTTCTTATGTTTCTTTTATCATTAGGCCACCACAACTGGGGACAGCCTAGGCCAAATTTGGAAAGATGCAGTGTTTTTTTCAAGAGCACGATGCCCTGCAGTGTATTACAGTAGGGGATAACTTTTCCAGCAACTTTTCGATTTTCATCACAACTTTGCTATTTTACCGCTGACTGTTATTTATTGTGCTCATTTCAAGTCAGTGGAGATTCTAAATAGTTGTATATCTTTTCGCAATTTGCATCCGGCCCGCAGCTGTTAATCTCGCAACGATCCGGCTCTCAGAGAAAACAGTTTGGTGACTCCTGGTTTAGACTATAAGAACATTGTTTTGGTCATTTGAATCTTAGAGAGTATGATTCAAAAAAATAATATAACAAAAATAACCATCTACAATGTTTGGATAAAAACCTTCTGAAGATTAAAAAAAAAAAAACTGCGGCAAAGGTCTTCTGGAGAGGAGCAACTGAATTTATTGAAAAAATACAAATATTTTTGGCAGCCCTAAAATAGAAATTTTAGTAATATTTTTAGTGTTCATTCAAAATCGAATACTTTAATGTGCAATTGTATGGTATATTGCGTGATTCAGAAAAGGTATCACAAATGAACTTTGTTCTCAATTAGAGCAAACATCGTAACTGAAAGTTACAAACTGAATAATTGCAAATACGGTTAAATTCTTTCACTTTTTGTTCTTTCTTTCAATTAAATTAATGTAAGTACCTGCCATCACAAAACTTTTGACATTTAATTCAACAATCTATGCTTTCAAAAGGTAACTTGGAAGATGTATATCAACTTTTAGACAAAGTTCATAAACACAAGCATCAGCATTTATTTCCAAGTCTAAAGCTAGTTGTTAGTCATGACGGTCAGCTGACTTGACTACGGCTGAATCGCCCTGGCACGGGCATTAGTCGCTTCGGATCTTTGATCCACAGGTGAGGCTTACCAGCATCTGCGGCATGCATCTGTGGTGCAAAGGAACAGACCGCAGATTGTACAGTATACTTCACCACTGCTAAATTTTAATCCACCAAGATCAGTGGTCTATCAACGCCAGAAGACTCCACCATCAAGTGGCTGCTCGAAGAAAGCCCAGATATTTGATCCCGATAAAATGTAGCCTAAAAATGACTTCTCTTTCGAAAGAAGAAGAAGGTAGTCTAAAATTAACTCATACAATTTTTTTATTAGATAAATACAAAAACGTTTTGGAGTAAAGGTACTACTGTAGTAGCACTTGGTTCACACAATTGGTAACACGTGGTATAATTGGAAGTGAGTTTTCTGAGTCACGCGTTTCTGCTTTTAGATTCAAATTGTGGACCTCCACCAGCAATTTCAAATGGGAATTTTGGATCTTCAGCAACGAGTTTTCCGTTTGGTCAACAGCTAACTTATGCTTGTAATCTCATACCGCTTCCCTTTATTTTTCGTCCTGATCAGAACATTGTTACGCAATGTGTTGTCACAGACGGTGCTGGGACTTTAGGTTGGAACCTTAACCCTCTTCCTGTTTGCGTGCCAGGTGATTTGTTGATACAGTAGTCCTCGCAAATTACGCCCATTTCGGGAACGGACGATTCTCTTATTAGGCGGGTGAACCTATTAAGCAGGGGACGATGGCAAAATCCATCATTTTTACATTGAACGTCTGCAGACAATAAATCAATGTAAAAATGACGGATTTTACTGTCTGAAAGAAACTGCTTGATATCACTCGATAAACGTTTGTTGCTTCTATAGCAATGTTATAGAACAGATTGACTTGCAAATTAATTGATTTAAATCAGGGGTTCCTAACCTGGTGGCCATGGCCTCCTAGTGGGCTATGAGCCTTTTTCAAGGGGGCAATGGACAAATTTGAAAAATAATAATTTTTTTAATTTATCATCTCCAAGTCCACTCCAACACTATATAACAAAAGAAATAAATTAAAATTTAATAAAAATACTAGTACCGGTTACTGTACAAACAAGTTTTTTTTAATTGAAATAACTTTTTTAATTTTATCAAAATGTTGAAAAAATAGGGGGACCATTGACTTTTCAAAATTTTCAAAGGGGGCCTCAGTGTAAAAAAGATTGGGAATCCCTGATTTAAATTCAATAATAAAACGTAAATCTTTTTACTGAAGATCACTAATAGTCTTACACATGTTGGTTTCCCTATTCTATTAAAAGTCCGTTTAAAACAAATTAAACGCCAACCAAACACTGTAGGTTTTTTTGGTCGCAGTCGTTTGAGCTTCAGGTTCCCACTGGCAATGCCAATGTGATTAAACTGGAGTGGCTCCACGTGACCACTACTACTTTATACAGTATATTGTACTTTATACTGTATATTGCGGCCACGTATGATGGTAATGTAATGTATCTACTACATTAAAGATTGCTATACATCGCTTGCAAAGTTTGACGGGAATTGTCCTTATCTGCCTTGGTAGTTTTATAAAATTTCGCACCGCGACGAACATTCAACAACAGAGTTGTTTATATAATGTCACAATATGTCATGAAAAGCTGCACTAAATTATGTGCCAATTTAAAACGTAGCTACTGCAGTTGTTGCAGATTCCTAGAAATAGCCTCTACATGTATTTTTATTTTGGCCTTCTGTATGTGCGAATGTCCATAACTGTAAGCTTGTGGCATGATTCAAGTATGGGCCTACCAACAGCCCAGATAAAGAGAGATAACCATGCAATGTGAGAGCAATTGCAGTTATTTGCTTTTTTGATTGTTTCAATTTATCTAAAAATATTTAATTTTTTAAAGTTTAGAAGAGTTCAATATGTTTTTTTCATTGTTGTGAAAAAAAACCTGTTTATTGAACTGTGTTGAACTTTTCAGTTTTAGCTATTTTGATCTTTAGGCTTAATTTATTTAACTTACCTGTTTGACAATGAAGTATTATTCTACTCTATTGTACACCTTTTAAAAGCAAAAAGAGTTTAAATAAATTATTTTTAAACACAGTTGTAAATAAAGAAAGATTGTTATTTTTAGATGGTGCAAAACACTACACTTAGCATCAAAAACCTATGCTTACAGTAAAAGCTAAGTAAACAAAAAATAAAATTGCTTCAATTAAATAAACTTGAAACGAGTTAGTTTAAAATAGCAGTTCTATGTTTAACAGCATGTGGACCTCCAGAGCCATTGCCATTTGGAAACACATTTCCAAACATCCTTTATCCAGAAATGACAACACTTACTTATCAATGCAATGGAAAACTTCAACCAGCACCAGCTAGGTCGTACAAAACAACTTGTATGTCTGACCGCGAGTGGAGTCTTAACTCTGGAAACCCACTTTTTCCTGCGTGCAGTAAGTTGCAATGGTTTGGAATTGTTATATATGATGTACTGTATTTTTAATCAATCAACTTTTCTATCATATAAATAAAATATTTCAGTTTGTTCTACAATGCTGTCATCGCATTGCTTTCTCTTCGCTCTTCTTTATCTTTTTTCTTTTTATCCAGGCTTCTGTTGCATGGATTGGGTTATAATGTTGAATTACCGAGATTGCTTGTTTAAAATAAATTACAGTCACATCTCATCCGTACTATTTAGTCCACACCACCTAGAGTCGGTATCCACATTATCAAAACGCTAAAGATTGGGGAAAAAATCGTCACTGATAATTATTCGTTTTTGCTAATTATGACGATTATTGCCAATTCAAACGACAGTAAGTCTCAACTTGTCACCATTGTTATCTCGCACACAAAACACAGCAAGTCTACTAAACGGCCTTTGACACTACTCAGTTTCGTTTGTTTTTACTTAACTATTACAGCAAAAAAATGACACATGTCAAACACAGCAGAGGTTCATTAACAGATAAAAGCAACATAGATTAATAAATTGGGTGATTCCAGACCAGCGTTTTTCCACTTATTTGGAACATTTTGTCAAAGGTTATCATTGAAAATGAAGTCAGTCGGGGTTCGATCTAATAAAGTATGACGAAATCCCATCTACAGCAGTTTGATGCAATCAATCTATTGTTTAAATTTCTGCTTTGGTAGTTTATTTATTTAGCGCACAAACTCAGCAGCATGGTTTTTAAATTTGATTTATTCTGCATTATATGCCGTGTTAACCTATGCGTGACCTTAGTAAACACTTCATGCACTTAATAGAGGAAATTGTATTGGACACTTTTCATCTTGTATTTAACACTTTGTGTTGTCACTATTGTGTTTATACCTACTGCACCTCAGCCAACAACCATAACAAACTAATTACTATCTACAACTGCAACATTAGGTAATGCAAAATTAGAGATGTCTCATTAAAATAGGAAACACAACATTTAAAAATATTTTGGAGATTAAGTTTTCAGCCAAGATTTCAGCATGTCCGGTGAATTTTTTCAAATTTTTTTTTCTTATTTATTTAGTTGGTTGGGAATGAACTTTCCACCATATTTTCCACCAATAAATCTTCAGAATGAAGTAAACTTGTAATGTACTTATTAATCAACTGAATCAACTATTAATCAACTGATTCAACAAAATTTCACAGCAATAACAACTGACAACACAGAAACTCAACAGACAGCATTCAAGACAGCAGCCTCATACCAAACAAAAGTGCCGCATAAAACTACGACCCACTAACTGCAACATCGTCATAGCACATGACCAGGGAACTGTGTTCCGAAAGCTGGTGCAAACCGCTATTACCACAGCGAACTCGTAGCATCAGGCTAGAACAGGTCGTTAATATCTACATTGTGAAGTAGCCTAAGCAACGATCATGCTGCTAAAAGCGAAACTCAATGTGTATAGTCATGGCCAGTTGGCCACCTGGAGATGCGGCCTGATTTGTCACATTTTGCAGATTTTGATTACAGCTATTGCTTATGCTTGACTGACATTTTTTGAGATGTTTTTACTTTTTGCGGTTTCCTAATGACATAAAACTTTTTTGTTGCCTTGGGGAAGCAGTAGCAAATGAGAAAAAGTAAGTTGAAAAACGCAAAATCAGACTGTTATTGAAAATTAACAGTCTGACTTACTGACTAAAATCTTCGAAGTCGAATTTTCTTTGTTTTTTAACATGTGAGAATGTTAAAACCTATTGTATCATCTGGGGAAAAGAATGAAGAAAGCGTAAAAATCTAATTTTTAGAAAAATTTACTTAAACGCTCGCCCAAAGTTAGAAAAACCTAAAAATTTTTTGCAAAATGTGACAAATCAGGCCGTATCTTTAGGTGGCCATGGTATAGTTAGAAGTACGTTTCATAATATCCTGCTTTCGAGTAATAAAAACTAATGGTTAGTATGATATTGCGACATATTTTTGCAACATGACTCTGTGATATACATTATTTCAGAACTACAAGATTGAACAAAAAATATTTAAGTGCTGTTAAAGTGATGTAGCCTAAATGGTTTGATACAATTCAATAAAAATGTAGCTTTATATGCTACTTGGTCGTTATCAAAATATTTTAAACACTTCTTAAGAAACAATGACATGTAGGCTTACAAGTCAAAACACTTTTAAAGCTAACACTATAAAAATGATAGTATTTGATTTTAATGAGAATTTTTTTACAATTGCTAAAATGTGCGTAGGTGAAAGCTTTATCAATAAGTTATACCAGTTTTCGAACCTGACTGATTTTGTTTATTTATTAAGATTGTCCTTCTTTACCAACTATACCCAACATCGATCCATCCCTTCAAGTTGCCCATTCACCTGAGCAAGATGTTACATATGCATGCGCACCAGCCTTCTTAATCAGCAGTACTGTGGTGAACAGATGTAATGGAATCACCGGTGACTGGATGATTGTTATGGGAAACGCAGCCCTTCCTACTTGCAGACAAAGTAACATTAACGAGGCTACGTCTTAATTTAATTTTTTTTAAAAATATTGAGTTGTTGAGTTAGGTTTGTTGAGTTGGAAAAAATGTGTAACGTGTACCTATTGTGTTTCTTGCGTATGAGGAAAAGCAGTCACATTATTTTATCCAGACACTGCAGCCATTGAACTGTGTTGCTATCAAGTGCTGTGAGATTGGCATTCCCATTTTGAGGTTCGTAAATCGGGCAGTGATGAATGACTTGCATCCAAAAAATCCTTAAATCCTTTTTAAAATATTTTTAATTTTTACTTATATCTTTTAAACATATTTAAAAAAATATTTATTGAATTATTACTAGCGCATTGCCAATAAGAACGTTACATCTTTCTCAACATCACAAGCAATTGTTAAAGCGTAGCAAATCGTCAGACTAATAAAATAACGGCGTAACTCATTTTTTCTTGTTTTGAGATTATCGATAAAAACTGTCTACACGGTTGTTTTTATCATATTTATTGTACAGTTAAACGAAAATAGCATGTAGACACAAGTACAATGAGCATGTATACTTTGATTTACTTCATTTTGCATCCCATAATGTGCTGGGATCATTTAGGCCATTTTCCGAATGCACAGACATGACTTAGGCCATTTGATATTTTGAGTTTATCAATATGAGTTTTTTAATGGTGACATAATAACAGTAATAACACGACTAGAATTAACATGAAAATCCCTAGTAGCAACTCCAATCTAGCGATAGGAGTTATATTTCATGCTAGACTGCATATTTTGCCCAAAAACAGATCAGAGTTGGCAAGACAAGCTGAATAAACTATTATCAGTGATGAGGCAAATTATCAAAAAAAGAGTGGCACCCTGTTGGCATAACATGTTTCATGGATTGGAGATCATTGTATTTCCTCAATTTGATTGGAAGATGGCCTGAAAAAATAGGAATACATGCAGTGTCACCTAAGTTTGTTTGTGACCGCTGTGGCAGATCCTCTCACTGTGCATCCTCACATAATAAGACCTTGTACAAATGTACAATACCTTTCCACTGCTTTCATGATTCAGGCCTCTAAGATCATGAACCGCGTTATCTCCAGCTTTCTTTCCAGGCCTGATATTCAACAAGCATCCTCCATCGATTTTCATAAAATCACTGTCGCATCCTCTGCAGATTGTTGGGATGCGGTCTGATCCTGGCATTCTGGATGATAATTTCGTAATCTCTCGTAGTAAAAATGTTGTTTACCAATTTTCGCTCGATAGTACTGTGCATGATATCTCATTCCATTTGAGTGTGATCAGCCACGAAGTACTTCTGAGTAATAGTGATGCCATGCTTCCATGCAAGGGCACAGTATGCACTAGAGACATTAGAGTTTCTATTTTGATATCCACATCCATCACTCCACATAACTATCTCCTTCAGACCGGGGCTTCCAGAAATTACCCCTTTCGAAATTATTAAACTACAAGAAAGCGAATACTTCACTGCGTAAATCACCTTCTGTTTCATTCCAAATAGAGCAATAGGCATTTTTTGATTCAAGATTGAATAGTGTAAAATTGTGTACCTGCAGCTTGGTTTTATAGTACATACTGCTTGCCTTAGTTTTGGGACACAGAAGTACAACCTGTAAATCTATTGTCCATACGGATTTTAATTTGCTAGCGGACTCTTTGTTTTCATCTTCTCATCTCAAACTTCATTCTTCAACTTGATATGATCATCGTATTGTTCCTTGGTAATATTACTGTGTTTGAATGAAACACACACGTCGCACTTATCCTTACGTGGTATGAACAGAGCACCGGCAGCCCGTTGCAACCAGCTTCCCTGAAGCTTCACGTTTCGATCTTATTGGACTGCAGTGGACATGGAGCTGGCCAAGAGTGTGTGCATAGCCGTCGCGTAATCACGACCACCATAAAAAACCATACAAGCGAATGGTCTTTGTCTCAATTTGGACCTGGACCAAACAAAGCCCTATGGCAATGATATCACGGGTAACGGGGGCAGGCTTGGTAGAGTTGGAAGCCTCCAGCCCGGTTTCACACATTGGCGGCAGATCTATGATGATCGTCTCCCAATGACTTTTTCCCACGTCTTTTCCATCATAGACTGGGCCTCCAAAGCCACATACGACATACCATCCAAAGCCAAATTCAATTTGAAGACAAACCAATGCTTGGACACGAGCTGGAGCCGACGATGAAGACGGAGAAGTTCTTATTATGAAATACTTCACTAAAATAGGCTGCGCTCAATGATCGTATTCCTGATGATTCAGCAAGCTCTTTGTATTGCCGATGAAGTTGGATTATGCTAGTTCCAGGGTACAAGAATTTCTTTTTTCTGTACGTTGTGACCTTTCTACAGTAATGGGAATCTACAGTAGGCAAGTTTTGAGAAATTTCTCCGAAACGTAATTTTCCTCTTTTCCCACTTTGGCACATTTACCTACACATAAAAGTCGATTCAAACGTTTTGGGATCTATGTTTTCCTATGTTCTCCTTCTTCCATCAGTGAAACTCAAGAATGATGGCGAAAAACCAGCAATGAGCTTATAAGGTTGCTAAGTGTGATATTCAGCTGAGAATTAATTAAGCATCCAACAATGGCTTTCTACAAAAACCTGCCATGGGTGCAAGAAGACTCCGAGAAACGGGGCATTGAGAAGATCTGACCTGTATCACAGTGTGAGTTGATAAGTCGCACTACCAGAGTGCTAGGAAAGTGAAGCTTCTCAAAGGAATAGAAAGAAAACAGATTGATTTAAGTAGGGTAGTTACTTGGAAATGGCCAAGATTACTGTACATATAATTGAAAAAAACATGATTATTTTGTGCTAAATTATTCGTCTAGACCAGGGGTGGGCAAACTATTTCTACTGAGGGCCACATTTGAAAAAATGTTGCAGCCGGGGGGCCGCACACTCTCATTACAAAGTAGGAAAATTTACCCGGTGTGTAAATAAACGCATATTCATATTAAACACAATTTTTGTATTTCACACTCAGTTACGTTTAAAGCTATGCAATCATCATCACAAAAGTTAATGAGACTTGTGCAACTGTTCACAGTTTTTCACAATCTTCTGCAAATTGGGAGCAAGTTTACTGGTAGATATCCTCATAACATCATGCAAGTTGGTGTCTGTCAGCAAAGACCTGTTCTTCGACTTGTTTATTTTTAAACAAGAAAATGCTTGTTCGCATATGTATGTGGATCCAAACAGTGTCGAAAACTTAGCAGCAAAGTTTTTTAAGTTTGGAAACAAATTGTCAGACAATGACTTGTAAAAGTCAGGCAGTGAATCTGACTTAAATTTCTCTTTTCAAATCATTATTTGCTTGCAAGTCCAGCAGTTCCAGCTGTAAATCCTCAGGAGCCGAATAAACTTCTGTAGTGAATGGAGAGCTGAGCATATTAAACTGCGGCTCCAGGTTCTTTAAGTCTTGGAACCTTCTGCCGAATTCGATAGCTAAGGTATCCAACTGAACTTTATACTTTGCTGCAAGTTCACCAGAAATGTTTGCTTCTTTCAGCAAAGGAAAGTGACAAAACCTATTGTTACCAGTAACTGTTTAATTAAAACAATAAGTGTTGAGTAAGAGTTTCTGCAAGTGCCGGCGGGCCGCATAAAATTGTCTCGCGGGCCGCATGCGGCCCGCGGGCCGTAGTTTGCCCACCCCTGGTCTAGACCTGTGATGAAGTGGAAGCTCTATTTCTGTACAATTTAGATCGTCATCTTCTGACCATCTGCTCTGTTGGAGGAAAGCTTTATTTCCAGCAAGCGATTAAAAATATTTGTAAACTGGCCTAAGCCATGCGTTTGAGTTAGGCCATTTGACATTTTTACGAAAATACCACTTTCTCGTTAACGTAGGTCTTAGAAAATTATGTGGCAGATGCGTTACATTTTAGGGACCTACAAAACACTAATATCTCAATTTCGTCAAAAAGTGAGTTACGCCATTATTTTATTAGTCTGACGAAATTAAATATGGCAGACAGAAATTGTCGGCAATTAATGATCAGGGTGCAGGAATAATAATAACAAACCTTTTGTTTAATTCCAACTTATTGTTTGTCCTTGTAAACAGTTACTGGAAGAACGTTTCTTATCTTTACTTCATTTTCAGCGTGTGATAATGCACCACCAACATTTCCTCCTGACGTGCAAGGACCAACAGATAACAATGCTAACACTCCCCCCTACGCTGAAGGAGACATGGTCACGTACACGTGCACCAACCCAAACGATGCCATTTCAATCCCTACTGCCACATGTACAAATGGCGCCTGGTATTACATTCCAATCTTTGCTGTTCCAACATGCACGTCCAGACGTGAGTTGGAAACATGCAATTATGAAACATGCTTTGTTTAATGTGTGTAATTGATTTTATTGCATGGCCACAAGTAAGTTATGTCACCAGGCGACGTGTACAGTTGTACACGTGCACAAGTAAGTCTATGTTAGTTTTCCCAGCACGTACAGCGGCACGATTAGCGGAAAAGCTACCATCGGGTTTTCGGCGACAAATCTGTCAACAATGTCTTTGCATGGTATAGAGCACGCCAATTTATATAAGATTTTTTTTCATTCGTACTTAAACTGGCTGTCGCAAGAAGCGTCTCCCTTGTTTCTGTGTGCGTGAAATCTGGAGAGTTATCTACACGACAACGAACTTTCGGGTAGAGCTAGAAGCTTGGCTCTGAGGGTGGACTCTGGGGCGCTAGGACAACCGACCAGCTGCAAACCTCAAGACGGAAAGTAACGGAAGCCTTCCGTCTTTACTACTCTTCCACAAAACTATGATGATACACAACAAAAGATTGAACACTATACAGCTGTGAAGACATCTCAGGGGTCAAATGCAAGAGGTGTCTTACCCGATAGGGAACAAGGCGACACTCGATGGGCATTCAGCGGTTGCCCTCACCGACCAAAGAATCAAAATAAGAACGTGGAATGTCAAAACCCTTGCAAAACTCGGATATAATTAGAAAACCTCCTCCAAGAACAAAAGCGTATTGCTTTTTTCATTATGGTAATAATTCAATGCGTTGGAAAGGAGCTGGTAAGAGCATTCTCGATGGATACACTATCATTCATCCCAGCGGTAATAAGGCCATGTACGGAGTTGGCATGGTTATTGGTCAAGCATGACAGTGCCGGTCTTTGGGTATTTCGGGGCCTGTGCGGAATGTGCTTTGCTGGCCCCAATGACAATGATCCAATTTAGTAGCGTAGCAAAGTATTTTGAAAGGGGAGGGGGGTTTGACGGTCGCTGGGCGAAAAGACGACACCCAACGGAGTGGGTCTGGAAGGCCTCTCCAAAAAATTTTGAAAAAATACTTTGAATTTGGTGTATTCTGAGCGCATGTTCAACAGAAATTTGGGTATGAATATTAACTGTAAAATGGTGCTGTCCGGTGGCATAACAAAAGGATAAGATCTTGTTTTCTCTGATATTTTTCGGAAATAGAGCTGAGTCTCGATGTGTTCTTGTTGCTAATTCCTAAAGCCGCAACTGACTTCAAGAATACCGGTATTTGCTTGTGAATCGAATTGAATTTTTTCCATTGGAAATGGCAAAAATTACTGCATTTTCTGAGTAAATTGCGGCCCCCTAATTTGAGGGCCCTGTGCGATCGCACGGCTTGCACACCCCAAAGACCGGCACTGATAACAACTATATAAAGCAGGAACTGTCGGCAACTTTCAGTAAATTACTTTTTCAAAAGTGTTTGCCAAATTCAGATAAACCAAGACTCTCTGGAAGAATTGCGCAAAAATCTTTATTAGATCCATTCATGCACGTCTTAAACCATTAAGGTTTTGCCACCTTTTCCTTTTGTTAGTTTTGTTACTGTATTTCTTTTTCACAATATCATTTCTTTTGCATTCTGACAAAAAAAAATAAATTAAATTGAAAAAAATTGAATCTTCATTTTTGTCTGTTATGCGTTTTTTCATATTTTGCATACTGTATGAGGTTGTAAATAGGCCAAAGTGGAAACGTGAATATAGCCAGGTTTTATAACAGATACGTTTATCGGATGATGGATCAATGTGTTAGTCTTATATGACATTTAGAATTTTAGGTAGTCTTAAGTAATTTAGTAGGTGATCTTCAAAAGAAACATTTAAGAGCATAGATATTAATGATAAATACTGTGCTCCACGAGAAATACCACACGTTGTTGTTGTATGAACATAACAAAAATGAACATGATAGTTTAAATTCAACGTCAGGTTAATTACATATTATATATTACGCCGTTGTTACCTGTGAAACCGGAGTTCAAAATGACGGCTTTGTTTTGCTATACTTACCCATTGCTATAATGTTTATTTTTAAGTTTTTAAAAATGTTTTGATTAGTGTACAGGGATGTTGCTTGTGAAATGTAGCCTCACCTCTTCAAGAAATAACTGCATCAAAAAATTAACTTGTGCTTCAAATCAAAAATATATTTTTATTCTATGTTGAAGCATTTTTATGTAATTTTAAGGTTGTGGTCCGCCCGACGTGTTGGATTTCTCTATTCAAGAACCCATACGTGACACCAATCGTGTTTATACGATAAATGAAGAAGTATCATACGAATGCAATGCCGGAGAAACAGTACCCAGTACCCCAACAATATGTCAAATCGATGGGACTTGGTCAATATCTATGGCGAACAATAATTTACCTGAGTGCAGTAAGTGGTTAACCTTACGTTTTTTAAGTTGGCTAAGTGCAATTGTTTGTTTGTTTGTTTGTTTGTTTATCTTTATCCTGCATTGCGGGAAAGCGGACTTGAGCGCTATGCATCGGTGTACGCCTTCCGACATACACCTGACCCACGCTGCAGCCGACTGCAATGTCTGATTTCCGGTTGTCTACTTTACTTATGACTTAAATTTGATACTACCCATTACTCGAAATCGATCACTGGGTAGAGGCAATTATCGTAAAGTTTCTTGCCCAGAGAAACAACAGCAAGTGCGGGTGGCTGGAGTCGAACATGCAGTCGAACATGGAGTCGAACATGCATTTGTTAGAGGAAGCTAACAACAGTTTATTGCATGCAGCAGAGAAAAAAGTGTTTTAAAAACTTTGCCTGATGCAATTGCCTTGCTTTAAGCTTGCCAAACACTTGTCGATAGCAAAAGTGATGAAAAATAATTTTTACCATAAAAATGTTTACTTCCGCATTGTCTTGCTGTTTCAGAAGAAACAAATGGAATTTTGAGTTTCTGATAATGTTATTTTGGCATTCCAAAATTTTATTCAATGATCCTTTGTAAGGCGTTCAAATTAGATAAACTTGAATCTAAATTGGAGCCTACGTTGCATTTTTTTCAAATTAAGGCTTGTGAAAAACAGCACATTATTTACTGTCGTGGCTGGATAGTTTATTGAATAAAAAATCATTAAACTAAGCTAAGTAGGCTACATTTTTTTTAGAGCTGTATCGTTAAAAAAGTAAACTGATGATGCGCCATAACAGATATGGGCAAACTACTGCCCGCGGCCAAATCCGGCCCGTTGGATCATTTAATCCCGCCCTCCTGATACTGGCGGAAACAAATGCGTTATTTCATTCATTACTATTTTCTCTTATGCACACACAATGATTCTATCGGATTGAAATTTTGTTATGTAGGGTCTATGGTTTATTGTTATGTCACAACTAAGCATTGTTGAATGTTGATTTGGTTTATTGTTTCGTCACAGTTAAACAATTGTTAAAGCATTGTTTAATGACATGATTGATCTGTCATGTCTGGCAGCAGGGCTAACCTAGCAAGGTTGTTAAACTCAATCAATGAGTCATTTTATTTTTCGTCATTAACGAGTGCGGGACGAAAAAGATACTTACTACAAAAATCGATTATAGACCTACCAGCACGTTAATGAACGGAAAAGGTGGCTAACCCTTGAACGGTTCAAAACGTGCCTGAATGGAAAATCATGTAGTAGGCTATATCTCACAAAAAGTTAACCTCCTAATTTATAGAAAGCTCGTTTAGTAAAGTTTTCGAAGCTTTGTGTGTGTCAAACTTGATCAAGATATCGTACAATTAGCCTAATGTCTCATACTACTGCTGAGAGTCACCATGAACAGAATTAGAAGCAACTTATATCCACAAATAAACAAATGCCAATATGGGTTTATGCCTGATAAAAAAAAAACAAGGAATGCTCTCTTCATTGTGAAAAACTTCGCTCAAAGATCAATCGAAATGCAAAAAGATCTGTGCTTGTGCTTCATCGAATATGAAAAAGCTTTTGATAAAGTCCAACACAATGAAATGTTAGGCATGCTCGACCGAATTGGAATTGACGACAAAGACCTAAGAATTATCCTAAATTTAAATTACAAACAATTAACTGCTACCAAGATCAATAAAGATTGCAGTGACTACGCACCCATTCTAAAAGGAGTAAGACAAGTCTGTGCGCTATCATCTGCCCTTTTCTCATTATGCAGTGAAATAATTTTAATACATATTGATAATAAAAGGGGTATTAGCATCGGAGGAAACAACATTAACCACATGCGATATGCTAACGACACCGTTTTGATAGCTGACTCAGAAGAAAAACTGCAGAACATATTGGATATTGTGTGTACGAAGAGCAAAATATTTGACATGGAACCATGGCTTGCATAGAACTAAATGAAAAGAAAACTAAAACAATGGTCATAACAACGAAAAAAGAAGTCGAAACTCCTAGTGTATTTGTAATTTATCAGCTATATAATAGAACAATTCTTTGATAATATAAATTTCTTAGCCATGTAATAAGAAAGCCAAAGCTAGACCATCTCTCTATACTGGTAATGTTTTTGGAAAGCGGGCACCTGGCGAACAAAGACAAACTCATCTGAAACAATTTAACGACAAGGCAAAAACAATCATTTATATAACATATCATAGGAATACCTGGTTTAATTATTCATCCGAGGTCGTCGATGCCAAAAGAAGATTCAGTTTATTTCTGACTATTACCAAAAAACAAAACTGCATATAATGCTAAACGTAGCAAGGGCCTAGAAAAATGTAAAAGCGACAATAATTGTTAGTAATTTACCGCAGATTTAAAATTGCTAAATATGCTCACATGCTCCGTATAGGCTCCCGAAATGATTGCTCATCGGTTGGGTTTTAATTCGTAACTAAAACCTTGCTAAACAGTTTCTTTGAAGTTCCCTTGTAGTAAACTGATAGAGGAGATCTGCCTGACTGTCTGAGCGGCTATGCTGCGACGATCCTTTGTCCATTACTAACTTAGTTGGTCAGTCTGCACTGTCTAAGTACCAAAGGATCAGTCAACAGTCTAAATACTTTATTAGAAATCGATTTCATGAGAGGCCGTAGCCCTCACATCTTCAGTCTCGTATGAATGAAACAAGTTACGGTTCGTGCGAAGGAATTGAAATATTATGAAAATATGATAAAATATGTAATATGATAAATCTAATAACAACGGAAATGATAAGAGCTCTGGATTGTGAAGGACTAAAACATATTTATAACTTATGTAATAACATCTACATGAATGGCCACATACCACTAGAAATGAATGAATCCATTCTTGTCAAACTGCCGAAGAAGCCAAAAGCCACACAGTATGCAGAATTTAGAACCCTTAGTCTAATGAGTCATATACTAAAAATTTTGCTGAGAGTCGTTCTCAGAAGAATTAGAAAAATCATCGAAAATGAAATTAATGAAACTCAAAGTGGTTTTATGCCTGGAAAGGGAATACGGGAAGGAATTTTCAATATGAGAACTATGTGTGAACGTTACAACCAAATCAATAAAGATGTTTATACTTGCTTTAGGCCTATAGACTATGAAAAGGCCTTTGACCGAGTTAAACACAAAAAATTGATGCAATGGTTGGCTGATATAGGTCTAAATGGAAAAGATCTGCGACTGATAGCTAGTCTATATTGGACGCAAAAGGCATTTATTCAGATGGAAGATGGTTTATCTGGTGCAATGGACATAAAACGTGGAGTTCGCCAGGGATGTATACTATCTCCATGTCTATTTAACCTGTATACTGAAATGATTTTCAGACAGATTGATGGAATAGAGGGTATCAGCATAGGAGGTTTGAACATATCCAACCTACAGCATGCAGACGATACTGTTTTATTGGCGGAATCAGCAGAAGCTCTCCAAACAATAATAGAAAAAGTGAACAATATTGGAAAGCAATATAACATGAAAATCAACACAAACAAGACGAAAACGATGATTATTACAAGAAAAGAAACTGTACCAAGTTTAAATACTACTATTGACTGAATGCTGGTCGAGCAAGTCAAAAGCTTTACCTACCTGGGACACACAATAACTGAAAATGGCAGATGCGATACGGAAATATTGAGACGAATAGAAATAGCAAGAAACAACTTCGTAAAAATGAAAAAGACATTAACAACACACAAAATTAACATCAACACTCGAAACGAATTGCGAAATGCTATATATGGACTACGTTAGCCTACTCTACAATGCAGAAACATGGACACTGTCATCACAGATGGTTAAACGACTTGAGGCATTTGAAATGTGGATTTATAGAAGAATGCGTAAAATTTCATGGAAGGATAAAATCACAAACAAAGATGTACTATCCAGAATACAAACCAACATGGAAGTTCTACAAACAATTAAATCAAGAAAATTGAAATATTTTGGCCACTGGATTCGCAATAATTCTATTCAAAGACAACTACTAGAAGGAAAAATGTACGGCAAACGAAATAGGGGCAAACCACCAAGAATTTGGACTAATGATATTGAAGACTGGTCAGGACTTAACTACAAAACTGCAGTAGAAAAATCTTACCATTGAGAAACTTGGCATCTCACTCTCATTGCCTCCAACCCTCGACGAGAGGAAGGAACTTAATGATGATGAATGTTTTTTACAGTACAGTAGGTACGCGAGATGAAGTTTTCATATTGTTGTTTTGACAGGATGCACCGACTTGTGCGCTATTCTCGATTGCACAACTTCTCCAGCTGTGGCTACGGGTATGGTCGGCTATACGATCGGTACAATGGTTGAGTACTTTTGCAATACTGATTCTGTCGGCATGGCAACTTGTGGCAATGATGGATTAAATAACGACCCGCCTCAAATGTGTGGTAAGTTTGTTCTTTTTTTTATGTATTGCAGTCTATTGTAGTGAGTGGTTAGTTCTTCGTTTTCACCATATTAGCATCTATAGCGCTCAAGATGAGTGACCGTCGACACACAACATAGTAACGCAGACATGTATGCCATGCCGTGATAATAGTGACAATTATTTACTCCTTTTACTGTGACAATACATGCTCCCAGAAATGTTGCTATCAACACAAAAATTTTATGGAAACACTGCAACAACCTCAACGATCCAGTAAGCATTCAAGCATCATTACATCTTCAACTGATTCAGAATCGGGACAGCTCTAAATGTTTCCGACCGCACAGCAGAAGAGCAAGCATTCAACTAAATATTTCAACAGTTCTATACTCTCTTAAATTATTTGCGGCTTTGCGCAGCAGAAACAGTAATCCGTTGCAAGACTGTCGTTTACGAGACAGCCTGGTGTAATATACATGCACATAGTCAGAAACCATCCATACAATCATAATAAATACATATACACCCAACGTGGAAGGGGTGGAAAAAATTGTCTGGTCCTCAACCAAAAAGCGTAACGTCGATTAGATTTAATGAACAATCTTGCTCCTCTGATGATAAGCATAATTACAAACCTACATTTTGTAACCTTATATAAGCCAAGATTTGTTTCTGTCGTGGAGTAAAAGTTGATTACCATAGTTCTTTTAAGCGTAACTTCATGCATTATTTCAACTCCCCAATAAACATTTTCTGTGTACGCTAATTATTAAATAAGATTCTTGAAAGGTGTATGGCATATAATACTCAACCGGTCAGTTAAATGTTCGGTTCTCTATTTTTGTGACTATTATTGTTCTCACACGATGATAACAACTATATTAAGCAGGAACTGTCGGCTACTTTCAGTAAATTATTTTTTCAAAAGTGTTTGCCAAATTCAAATAAACCAAGACTCTCAGGAAAAATTGCACAAATATCTTTATTTTTGTCTGTCATGCGTTTTTTCGTATTTTGTATACTGTATGAGTTTGTAAATAGGCCAAACTAGAAACGTGAATATAACTAGGTTTTATTACAGATGCGTTCATAGGATGATGGATCGATGTATTAGTCTTATATGACATTTAGAATCTTAGGTAGTCTTAAGTAATTTAGTAAGTGATCTTCAAAAGAAACATTTAAGAGCATAGATATTAATGATAAATACTGTGCTCCACGAGAAATACCACACGTTGTTGTTGTATGAGTGGGAGCCCTGGATCGACATTTGAAAGGGCTACGGTTCGACACCGCTCAAGAACATATGGCTGTGAAGGTGGACACGAAGATTGGCTTCCTTGCCTTCCAGTCAACTCAATCAATATTTTCAACCACCGGGTGTAAGCCTGGATACGACAAGAGATACTAAAGCTTGTAAAAAATATAGGAAAACGAAGCCTGAATAGCTTAAATGAATAAATGTAACTCAACAATATGTAAATATCTTTGACAAACAATAATACAGAACCAACAAAAGAAAAGCTCCTCAGGAAATCATCAATAAATTCCAATTTAAAAATTAAAATAACTTAAAAATAGCTAATTTGAAGTAGGCTATCCTATTCAAATGCTAAGTTTAGGCTACAGATTGTAAATTATGATTGCGAAGGCAGTAGTGTAATCATAAATTTACAATACGATGCATGCTAACTGTACAGTGTACACATTTACTTTGTGATGGTGTTGTCAGCGGCCTATACTTGTGTCAAAAGGGATTGTGATTGCATTGTATAAATTGTTGGCAGATGAACTGTAAATGATGACACAACATTTGCGCAACCAACTTTCAACATAAAAGCGATTCCTGCCAATACAGCACGCACAGATTTACAATCGTTGCGTCCCGAAAATGAGATGCAGTAGTTTCATTTAAGTGGATATCAAATAACTTTCCACTTTCTAGAAATCTTAAATTTTTGATTTGTTTTGTCATATTTGGCTTAATTGAGATATTTGCGGATATCTGAAAAATATTCAAAAAGAGTAGACCTAAATTTAATTTGGAAATTTGCGTACGCTCATATGGAAACCAAAGCTAGTATTACAGGCAAGGCACACCAATGTTATAGGGTGAGCAATATAACAGTATATTTTACACTTTTACTAATAGTTTTAACAGTCGAACGTTTTCGGCTTAACTTAAGCCCTCATCAGAAATATGAAAATATTTATAACAATGTAATAAATTTCTATTTCTTAAAACGTAATTATTAGCTTGCTGGTAACTACTGGTACAAAAAATAAAAACTCTTTCCCGAAACTATAAAGTCAGTATCAACAAAATCAAAGCTTTCTTGTCGCTGTTTGTATTGAAACCAAAACTTTCTTTTGCAGTTTGTGATGTGTTGCCGCAAATAAACAACATCAACGCGACACTAGTGGGCTTGAGTGGTGTCAATGTCGGTATGAGTGTAAACTACTTTTGCAACTTTGGCTTCAATTTAAGGCCACCTAGCTCTGAAAATACTTGCACACGAACTGGTTGGTCTTTATCCGGTTTACGATTACCATCTTGCATTCAAGGTACGGTTTTACTTTGGTAGACCTTTGTTCATATTTCATAAAAACAAAAAATATACTTGATAGTATTCAGGACTATATAGTAGGCCAATTTTTATTTATTGTAAGAAAAAGAGGGGGTGTACCTTTAAACGTCTGCCAGATTGGCACATGATGCAAGAGAAGGAACCACAAAGAATAGAAACTGTAGGTAAGTTCAAAAATTGAAAATTAAAAGATCAGTAACTTCTCAAGCACAGGGAGCTCCATACAGAGTGAAAATTACATAACTTTACTGTAAAACCTGTTTTATATAAGTTAAAGATTTGAAATTATGATTTTAGCTACTGATAGTTTGTAGTGGCACTATTTAAAGATGAGCTACCCATACAGCTGCAGTAGTGTAACGACATCTCGAGCGCGGTAATGGTGGGGATGAACAGAGGACGGCGTCTATATTCTTCGTGGTAGGCTACAGTAGTTTACTGCGATAACACAAGCCAACTTGACACATTGGAGCAAAAAAGAATGAGAGCGGTCTGACGAAATTAATCCTTATATTTTACTTGATGCCATGACCACGGCCCAAAAAAGTCATAAAAATTGTATATTTTACTAGTGGTCCAGAAAAGTGTACAAACGACAACTATAACTTTTTTTACGTTCTCAAGATAACTGCAGGCTAGAATACCACGAGATTTTGAAAATGATAAGCAGCTTTATTTCCGAGGTCCTATATTTGATGATACACAACTGACATTATCAAAAAGCTAAAACAAGTAAAAACTACCCGTTTTGCAGCAAATAGGCACACTACAAAAACACTTTGAAGAAATGAACATAAAAAATACAAACTTAAATTTTTTTTTAAATTGCGCTCAATTTTATTGACAATTATAAATGCTTTGTGAAAATTAGTAGGCTATTCCTCATCTCTGTTCATCTCTACAATGGCCCAACATCAACAGACGTGGGCTGCATAGCCGAGTGGTGAGAACCCTGGAACGACGTTCGAAAGGGCGCCGGTTCGACACCGCTCAAGAACATGCGACTGTGTCTATGGCAGGACACTTAAAGGCATGCCTGAAGGTGGACATAAAGATTGGCTTCCTTGCCTTCAAGTCCACTTAATTTAACTCTTCAACCACCACGTGTAAGCCTGGATACGACAAAAACACAGACGTCGAATCAGTTAGGAAAAGATCAAATACGATGGAGTCAGCAAATCAATGTGGTGGAAAGTTGAGTGTCATGCCCAATTGTAAAAAAGAAAACAATTGAATTAAGATGAAAACAGTTTGTTTACTTTAACAACAACATTGAATTACATTAGTATTGAAGTTAAAACTAGAATATAATATTTGTGGAAAAGACGTAAGAAATCGGATAAGTTTGTTGTAGTATCAAACTATTTGTATGAAGGAAAGGTTTGAACATCATTCCCATTACGAACGAGTGTTTTTTCGGTTTATGCACCGACGTTTTGAAAACAATCTTTTTCTGTGGTCCTTTTATGTTTTTAAAACTGTCGCGTTGGTCCAAATATTATGTCCGACCATACACCTATTTTAAAAACATCCATACACCTATTAGTTTTTATCAATGGCGAGTAGCATCAAGTTGACATTCTCGAACAAATTCATATCTTTCAGAAATTACATTGTAGTTTGTTAAGTGATAAAGAACTTGCCTTAGCCACAACTCAGCGACTTTGATTTATTCAGAATTGATAAACCTTTTTAGATTTTACGAAATTAGAGCATTCTATTTTTTTTTTTAAATAAGTCAACTAAGCGTGCATTGCAAAGTAATTTGACTGGATGAAAACTAAAACACCCTATAGTGCAGAGTGAAATTATGAAATTTTTAAGACGAATCTCATACATAGTTTGTTCATTCTTTTTTTTTTTTTTTTTCTTAAACTATGAGGTGTGTCCTCACTGGACACAACTAGGTAATCTTGGAATGTAGGTCTATAAAACTACATGATAATTTTGTTAATGAAATAACATCTACTTTTCCAGATTTAAATGTTCTAGTACTTCTTGATTCTACAAATGATGTAGATTTTGATATTTGCTCCACTTCCGATGATAGTACAATTGATGGAACAATAGAACCGCCGACTGTAAACAATGGAGCTTTGTTTCCTGAGTACAATGCGGAAAAGTTGTTTGCCACCACGTAAGCAAGATTGTTTAAAGTTCTCTTTAAAAGGTAAGGTAAAGCTATGCTCAAATCAATTTTATAAATTAATGCAACAAATCAGGTAATTGCATAAGTAAGATACTAACCATCAATGTGCGATTGAACCAGAGTTTACCTCCAAAATAGTGAAACAATTTTGCTTAATGTATTTCTGTTTTTGTTCAGTTTCTGGGTTTCACAACAATATCTTTGTCAAGTAGTTTAGTTTCATTGGTCAATCGCCTCACATCCTGGAACGTTGACAGAAAGTACTGTGGGACCTCGTCAGTCGTCTGGGATCATTTTAAAAGCCCGGAATGTGATCAGGGGACCTGAGAACAAAACACACAGCATCTTGCTTGGAATTCTATTTTTTTGTTTTGAAGCCTCTTGTTTGGGGTTCAAATTATCCTATCAACGGTTCTGCACACATTTCACATTGCTGATTAGATTTAAAAGTGATAATATGATAATATGGCGTATACAACAGTAAAACATTTCCTTTGGAGCTATAGTCCAAGACTTGGGTTCAGCAAATAAGCTGCTTTGTTTTCAAGAAAAAGGCATTAGCCTGAAATTCAAGCACTACAGAAAGAGTTTTGTAAAAACATTTTTAATGCCAATTTTTAAAGTTTAGCGGTCCACAAGATTGAATCATAAAGGGGGTCAGTGGTTCCACAAACATAGCTATAATGTTTTATCGAGTCCGTAACGTCGGTATATCTCAATGCTTCTGTCTATTTTTATTGCTAATTGACAAAACCTATTTAGGTTGAGCACTGAGTGGGATTTCATGGCATCGACGAGAGCACGATTTGCCGTGACGTTAGCAGCGCTGAATCCAGTATTCGAAGTTCCGTGTAATTCCTTAACTTTATTTGGTGACAACGTAGCAATCAGAAACGATAGAGTAAGTGTTGCAAAGTAGAGTGATGTCTTATTAATAGCGGAATTACGTAGTTTAGTGTCATTTTTCAAACTGTGTTCTATAAATAAAACTATCTGCTTAAACTATCGTCTTTGAAAGACAGGGTTGACCCCTTCCTGGTTTTGTTTGATTGCAGGCTTACGATACTCCTGCAAAATAAAGCTTGTATTACAGTTTCCCAGTTTAAAGGTTAAATAAAGTTGCACAAAAGTGGTTGTTTGTCGCAAAATGTAACTTTGCATAGTAACTACAGTAGGATACCTAGAAATGTCAATAATCTTAATGGTAATTTAATATTTAGATTTTATTAAAAACAATGAAAACTATCAATACTACAAAAAAGTGCTCAATGCTAAGCAAAAAAGCAAAGCAGAGCAAATTAAATCAAATATAGTTATTACTATATTTGATTTAGTTTTTATTAATGTTTTTGGTAACCCATAATCCAGAATTTCCATACAAATTTGTTTCCTAAGGCCGTTTTCGGACATTTTATAGACAAACTATGTGATTTTTAATCATGATAAATATCAATGGTTTGAGAAAGTCTTATCAGGCTGTTTTTTAATATTTATCAGAAGACAAGAAGATATTGAAAAACTCTTTGGCATCGGAAACACCTACTTTGTTGTTAATAGAAATATATCGTAACAAGTCAAATTGGTGAATACAGTAAGCTAACATTTTATTTTCTACTCAAACTATACTAATGTCTTGAAAATTAGTTTGTAAAGTGGACGATCTAAAACGGCGAACAAACTCTCATCAGCCATAAAGGTTACAACAACTTAAGCATTTTATAACTCTTAGATTGTTGGTGTAAGTTAGCCCGCTAAGCTTTTTTATTATGACGTACTGTACAGATAACGCTAGCTGGACTGCAATGCACTCCAACTAGTATAGCCGATTCACTGTCTTGTGCTGAAGACCGGTATGCAACTTCAGTTGGAAGAAATCCTGATATTCCCATTATTTACATTATTGTTAGAACAAACTTCATGACAGGAGATGTAGCAGGCAAGTTTATAGCATAAAGCAATACAATTACGAGAATATTAATGCATGTAAAAGTGACGTCAAGAGAAACGCACTGTCAAATGCAGTCGTGTCATTCCTGGTTTAGGATAAAAAGGACACACTGCAGTGACTTAGCTAAACAGGAAATTTTAGGAGCAAAAGCAACTGTTGATTATGGAAATGTATTTTAATAGCATATTTTGAATAAAGTGTTTGTTTAAAAATATGACTACTGAATGCAGCCAAACATTTATAAAATGTCATTTATCATGTGATACAATGTCATCAAAACGTCGTAATAGTATCAAAACATATTTTTTGAAAGAGAGCTTGCACTCCCAAGCTGCTCCCCCCTTGGCTACGTCTCTCACACATTGCAACTGTTGTCTCCAAAAAAAGAATTTTGTCTGTTTTCATAACCATGTGTCCTTTCATCGTGTTACTACAAATATCACACATCAAGTAGCCTGCAAAAAATATTTCAAAAGATGTTGATTAAGGCTCATGTTTGTAGCTATAATAAACAAATCTATTTATCCCAGTTTCAAAACGATTTACCAACTTTTACCGATAGGCTACACAGTAAATTGATAAAGCTTTGGTAGAGAGTTTGCTTTGTTGAACCATAGAGAAATAAAACATAGTAACTTTAGCGGGTTTAGCATACTTTATTTCACACAAAATGTAACATAATTAAATAAGATAAACTCAAACGTTTTCGACACGTACGTGTGTCCTCATCAGGAATTAAATCTGCAATACATAAAATGAAAAATCGTAAGATAAATTTGACTATGCACTGTAACTGTAACGACACTCTGGACTGATTGATTGTTATGGTTTGTTTTATGTCGCTTTACAACATCTATGGTCTTTTAGCGACAGTCATTATTATAATAGCTATTTAGCACAGTTAGAACACAACAGGGCATAGTGAAGGGTGCAATACGACACAACACAACATAATACGATACAGTAGTTTAAACACATCATTAGTGGAAAAGAAATTCTTGTAGGAGGTTAGGCCCACGAAAGTCAGGTACTTCTTTGGAATTGCACGCTTGGTGTTACAAACTGAAACAAAATAAGGAAAGCCCAGCCAGCAAATCAATCGCCTTCCACACCGACTCAATGTCCAAAGACGCTGAATCAATGTAAAAAGCGATCGATCTCTGGCTGGGAGCAGACACGACACGGGTGCACTACAGTATAACATGGATGATTACAGTGATTAAAACAATAATTTAAATGAGCTTATTGCAGGAGTTTATAAAAGCCAGCAGATGTGTAGTAGTTGGACGATTTTCAGCAAAATTTTTCACCGATATGTTTATTCCATGCTTGCTCAGATTTTGTTCAAGACACTTCCTTTGAGTTGCATATTTACTGCAATGAAATAGAAAATGATTCACAGTCTCAGGGGTCATACACGTGTCGCATAGTCCAGAAGTGTGGCATCCGATCTTGAAGAGGTGTTGGTTTAAGCGGCAGTGACCGGTGATGAGTCTAAAAACGGTTGGATGGTCTGGCACTTTGTTTGTTCCTGCACTTTTGGTGTCAGGATATATAGATTTGTAGAGTTGGCCTGTGGTACTGTTTATATAATGATTATTCCATTTTTGCAGAGCTAGATCTTTGGTGAGGTTTTTGACTTCGCTTAGGCTGAGTTTTGTGTTTGCGGAGATAGGGGTAATGGCTGATGTTGGTATTGCTGGTATGGCTCCTGAAGCAAGTTTTGCTAAGAAATCAGCAGTTTCGTTTCCAGGAATGCCTACATGACTAGGAACCCATAAAAACTTTACTTTTGTTGTATTTGATATAATGCTGGAGTGAAGCAGAAGTATGTCATTGATTAAGCTGTGTTTTGTCCAAGTTGGATTTGAAATCGTCCGTAGTGCACTTAAGCAGTCGCTAATGATGACCGACTTACTTTGTTTGGTCTCATTTATCCATATAAGTGCAGCCTTTATTGCAAACAGTTCGGCACTGAACACAGATGCGGATCTATTAATTGTGAAACAGCGTTTTATTCCATGGCGGTTTACAAAAAAGGAAGATCCGGTTTTCGTGTTGGTCTTGGATCCGTCTGTATATATGTTGAGAAATTCTGAGTAATTTTTTGTGAGGTGCTCAGCGACTATTCCAGAGATGGCATTTGGATGGTCAAGCTGGGAGGTTTCAGTTACAAGGGTGTAGTCAGTTGTGGGTATATAGACTTTCCAGGGTGGGATAGATGGTTCTTGGACGAGGTTTACGGTAATATTCGTGTCTATTGTCTCGGTGAGGGAATGGAATGGTTGGTAGTTACTTGTGTTGATCAAATTTCTTGGCAAACTTTCCTCGAGGATGTCATGTGCTGGGTGGCGTAAAAATGTCAGAATGTGGGCTTTGTAGTTTAGACAAAGTTGCTCGTATCTAAGTGACAAGGGTAATTCATTGCAGTAGTGTTGTAGGTTTGAAATTGGGGTACTTTTCATTGCTCTGGAGCATATTCTTAGAGCTTCATTTTGTAATGTCAGAATTGGTTGGAGTGTGGTTTTGTTTGTGGCAAAATATGCTTCCATACCATATTCAATAACCGATCGTATTATGGCTTTGTAGATGCAAAGCAGTGCTGATTTTCCTGCTCCCCAGTTTGTGCCCTTCAGTACACGAAGAACATTTAGTCTGGATTTGGATTTTTCTGCAACATGTTTAGCATGGATGCTATACTTTCCATTTGACTGAAATGTGATTCCAAGGTATTTGTAGTCTTTTTTGATGGGGATTAACGATTTTTTTATTTCGAGTGTACACGGATCATATTTACGTTTGTTTGTAAAGAGCACAACCGCTGATTTGTTTGCGGAGATCTTGAAGCCCCATTTATCACACCAGTCTTTGGTTTTTGAAAAGTCAGATTTGATTATATTAGACAGAGTTGAGATGTCTTCACCTGTTTTCCAAAAACAGAAGTCATCTGCAAAAAGTGCTGTAGAAGAGGTAATTAAGTTTGGTAAATCGTTGATCGCTACGTTGAATAGTAATGGACTAATAACGCTGCCTTGAGGAATTCCGTTTTCTAGTTTTCTTGTGGTAGATAAAGCTTTGACAACCTTGACTTGAAAAGTACGATTTGACAGGAAAGATTTGATCCAAGATAGCATGGCTCCTTTAATCCCTAAGTCATATAGTTTTAGGAGGACTGCGTCGTGATAGACCATATCATAAGCTTTCTCAAGGTCAAGAAATACTGTTTGTACTGATTCACCGCAAGATAAGGATTTTGGATGGTGTCGTGGAGTCTGATAATATGATCTGTCGTTTGACGTCTTTTTCTGAATCCAGACTGTTGAAGATGGAGTAGATTGTTTTGTTCTAGATACCATCTGAAGCGATTGGTTACTATTTTCTCCATAGTTTTGCAAAGGGTGCTGGTTAAAGAAATTGGTCTGTAGGAGGAGGGTATACCCGTTGGTTTGTTTGGCTTATGAATTGGGATGATGATTGAATGTTTCCATTTGAGTGGCAGTGTACCTGTCGACCAGACGTAGTTAAAGAAGTCGAGGAGGATATTCAAACTGCAAGGGGGTAGATGACATAACATTTGATAATAAATGCCGTCCGCTCCTGCGGCAGTGTTTTTATTACCTTTTAGGACTGTCTTCAACTCGTTCATTTGCAGGGGTGAATTGTAAGATTTATTGTAGAAATGGGTTGCCAGTTTTGATTGTAGATTGTTCGAAATTGAAAGACTGGAATTTTCACGGAATGTTTTTGAATAGTTGGTTGAGCTGCTAACTGAGAGAAATTGATCTGCAAGGATGTTGGCTTTGTTGGTATCACTTTCTGCTTTAGTGGCAAGAGTGGGAATTCTTTTGATTTCCTTTATGCCTGAAGATTTTTTAATAATTTTCCACACTTTGTCAAGCTTTGTTTTACTATCGAGGGAACAGCAGAAATTGTTCCAGCTTTCTTTTTTTGCTTGGATGATGGTTTTTCTGGCAATTGCTCGGAGGCGTTTAAAGGCTTGGATGTCTGTTGGGTGTCTGGTACGATGAAGATGTTGTAGTGCTATTTTTTTGTTCCTTACTGCTCGTTTACAATCGTCATTCCACCATGGAACGCCATTTAATTTGAAAGATTTGGTTTTAGGAATTGCTATAGACGCGCAGAGTTGGATAGTTTCGGAGAGGTTTTGGTTAAATGTATTTATATCATTTGAGACAACAGAAGAATTTAGATTTTCTTGGCATAATTTGGAATACTTTGCCCAATCAGCTCTTTGGAATGCCCATGATGGTACAAACTCTGCATTATCTGGGGAAGAAACATTGACTGTAGTAGCGACTATGCAGTGGTCACTACCCAAAAATTCATTGGTGACATCGGTGATGCATTTGTGCCCAAGGGAGGTAGAAGCAATAGTGAGGTCTAGAGTGTTCCATCGGGTTTCCGGTTTATTTAAAGACATGTGGGTGGGAACAGTGGTGTTGAGGATTACTGCATCATGATTTTCAATTAGTTCAAGTAGAGCATACCCTCTATTATTATTGTTGTTGCACCCCCACATGACATGGTGGGCATTGAAATCACCGCAAATTAATAATTTATTATGGTTATTGAAAATACAGTTTATTTGGTCACCTGCAAATGCGTTGGTGGGTGGGTTATATATACTGCATACAGTTAGGTGTTCGATTTTAATTGCAATAATTTCCAGCCGTGGGTCTGCATCCGGGATGGGTAGCTCTGTAAAGGAGATATTTCTTTTAGTGCAGATTCCGACACCACCTCCTTTTCCCAAGTAAGCAGGTCTGTCTTTTCTGTAGAGATGATATCCAATAATATTAGGGGAGTATTTAGGAGTTAGGTGTGTTTCTTGTAAGCAAATGATATCCGGTGGGGTTTGTGAGCTTGCTATTAGTTGATTCAATTCCGGGATTTTCCTATAAATTGACCGACAGTTCCACTGCCACATTGTGAGGAACATTAAATTATTAGTGATTTTAACATGTCCGAGTTTGTTAGAAATCCCATTCTAGAACCTGCTGCATCGGCGATAATTTGAAAAATGTCAATTTCTTTATTTTGGCTTTGAGCATACGTTGTCTTGGTAATCACTTCTGCTAAAAAGGCAAGAAATAAGATTGGGTTATTTATAAAGTGGCCGCCCTCGTCTCCTACATTGGTTGGTTTAGAGGGTCCGGGTTTTTCCATTGTGACTGGAGTTATATTTATACCGTCATTAGTTTGGTTAGAGGATAGATTTTTATTCAATTGGTTTGTTTGAGTTGTGCTTGCTACAAGAGGAGGGAAGTCCAGATCATAACTTGGCATTTCTGTATTTACAGCTCTTTGCTGCTTGCAGGCTTCAGCGTATGTTAGGTTCTTAGTGGTTTTCATTTTCTGAATGGCTTTTTCTTTCAAGTACTTGGGGCAGTTTTTAGAAATAGCGACGTGATTTCCACCACAATTTGAGCATTTTACTGCTATACTTGGGCATTCATCATGCCTGTGTTGTTCACCGCATCGGAGACATTTGGTTTTAGATCTGCACAATTTTGCTATGTGTCCAAATCGATTGCAGTTGTAACATCTTAAGGGTTTTGGAATGTATTGCGAGACTCTAAAACGTTGGTAACCTATTTTTATTGAGTCTGGTAGTGATTTGCTATTGAAGATTAATAATACAGTGGTAGATGCAATTAGTTCAGACGAGTCAGAATTTCTTTTATTAAACCTTTTAACCGACCTTATGTTCGCATCCTTCAGCGCCGCAAGAATATCTCCATCCTCCATGCCGAGAGGAACATTATATATTACTCCATTTGCTCCAGGTGGTCTTTTGGCGTAGGCGGTGATCGGAATGTTGATGGTGTTTCCATCCGTCAGTGTCTTGGTTTTGAGGATAACCTCTATCTGGCTTGGGTTTGCATTTATCTGAAGTCCTCCATCTTGTCTTGCTGAGCAGGATTTGTATTCGCCTATTAGATATTGCAGACATCGGTCGATCAGTATCGGCGAGTACATTTTTAATGTTTTTTTTTGCTCTCCCGGCTGGTTCAATTTCAATATGACTGTAGTAGTATTGTTGCCATTTTCGTCTGGGTTGTATTCCGTTTGGTACTCCTCTTCGGAATGCATTCGTTTTCTTTTTAGAGACGGCGTCTCTTTCTTGTTTTCTGGGTCGTCTGTCTCCAGTTTGGTTGAGTTGATTTAAAATTGAAAGCTCAAATTTGTATTTCAAACTGCACCTTCCTTCTTGTTTTGCACCGCGCAAAACACTTGCTTCTCTGGGCAACTCGCAACCAAAAAATCGGCTATGCTTACTAGAGGAAATCTCACAACCTTCCTCTAGCTTGATTTTTTATATGACCCACTCTGGACTGAAAGCACAAACTGAACAAATGATACGAGAATGATTGCGAGTAAATTATGCGGTGGGAAACTGATCACGTGAGGTGTAGACTACAGGCATTGGACAAAACAATTAGAACACACACAAAAGGAACGATGAGCCACAGGCGAATAACTGCCGGTTGAGAGATGGATTGTTACGTTTGATTCTTAAGGCTTCCATGATCTTAGTCTGAAAATCAGATCTGCCTCGAGAGATGATTTTAAATTGGTCGACCGAGACATTGTCAGTGCACGTTTCACAAGAGGCGATGTGCTCTTTAATTGCACTTTTAGTTGTTAGGTTTGGGTTTAAGTGCTCCCCGGCTCTTGTCAACAAATGTCTGGTTGACATACCAATGTATGTCTGGTTTGCGTCACGCAAACAACTAAATTTATACCCTACCTACGAAAAGATTCAACAATTTTTGCGAAAAACCTAGCTAAACTTATAAAAAAGAAATTTTCATGTGACATTCATCCTGTGTATAAAACATTTAAAGTGCACCAATATTTTCAATTGAAGTCGCCTAACCCCTTTGCTCTTTCTTCAAATGTTGTGTATAAATTTAGTTGTTTGCGTGACGCAAACCAGACATACATTGGTATGTCAACCAGACATTTGTTGACAAGGGCCGGGGAGCACTTAAACCCAAACCTAACAACTAAAAGTGCAATTAAAGAGCACATCGCCTCTTGTGAAACGTGCACTGACAATGTCTCGATCGACCAATTTAAAATCATCTCTCGAGGCAGATCTGATTTTCAGACTAAGATCATGGAAGCCTTAAGAATCAAACGTTACAATCCATCTCTCAACCGGCAGTTATTCGCCTGTGGCTCATCGTTCCTTTTGTGTGTGTTCTAATTGTTTTGTCCAATGCCTGTAGTCTACACCTCACGTGATCTGTTTCCCACCGCATAATTTACTCGCAATCATTCTCGTATCATTTGTTCAGTTTGTGCTTTCAGTCCAGAGTGTCGTTACAGTTACAGTGCATAGTCAAATTTATCTTACGATTTTTCATTTTATGTATTGCAGATTTAATTCCTGATGAGGACACACGTACGTGTCGAAAACGTTTGAGTTTATCTTATTTAATTATGTTATATTTTGTGTGAAATAAAGTATGCTAAACCCGCTAAACCCGCTAAAGTTACTATGTTTTATTTCTCTATTATCAAATTATTTTATCAAATCACATGATGCTCGCATTTCTGAACCTATCGTTGTTGTTACGAAAATGATGTGTTGACATTATGCCTTGCTGAAATATTTATTTAATTATGCTCAATTATGTGGCCTGGCCCACACAATAAGCTATCACATGTCTACCTTCAATAAGTTACTTTATTGCAGCTACGTTCAGAAATGTACGCTAAGGTTTGATGTAATTTGTAAGAGAAATGGCATAATTTTATAATTTTGCTATAGTAGGCTAGGCCACTTCTGTTTCCCAATTGCAATTTTCATGACAGGAACTCAAAGGGATTTCCAAAATACAATGCAAATAAATGGTGGCCGTGTGTATTTTGTGTCCTCTGACGCCGCAGGGGTGGACAGTGCCACTCTGAATGGTAAGTAATAGGCCTGACCCTTCTTTGAGATAAGCTAAGCTATACAGGCTATAAATGTTAAAAACATTACAGAAAGGCATATACTAAGCTTGTGTTAAGTTTATACAGTAGCGATTCTGGCACACGGGCTAAGTCAGACTATTAGAAGAATTAACAAGCAATAACCAGAGTATGGGGTGGAATGGAAAACGTTTTTTCCACCTTTCATTCGAAATTTTCTTCCATCCCACTTCATTCCATCAAACAAATCTTCCATAGCATATAAAAAATATTCTTTAATCTGCAAATCTAGTGATTTCTCCACTTGTGCATGAACTGAAGCAATAGGCCTAGCCTACTATTAGGTTGCATCAAAGCCTCTCACGTATGAAAACATTTTTTTTTTTTTTATGACAGTATATAAAAGTTGTAGGCCTACTACCTCTGGAAAAAATCTATTGTATAAAGTATTAAAAAATTTGGATGAACTCGACCGGGTCTACATCGAGCTGGAAAAGTACGAAAAATATGGTCATTTCACATGAAAACAGCCAATATGAAGATATCTCAAATAATTATGATACCTTTTAAATTTTGCTGAAAAGTTGTCATACTATGCCTTAGGGCTAGGCTACCAAACGAAAGAATCCAAAGGTTTAGAATTAGATCAATATCTTAAAGGCAGGGCCGGATTAAGGGTACTGTAGGCCTAAGGCTGTTTACTGGAGAAGGGCCTAATTTTGCAAACCAAGCTACAAAAAGTAATAAAAGTACATACATAAAAAAATTGAAATTATTTACTGCAAAATAACATAAACATAACAGAAAAATGGCTAATGATGGCGCGTGATTGGTTTGGAAAACAAACACAAGTTTTAGTGTCAAATTTGAAGCAGATGAAAAAGATTTTGGAAATAAAGAAATGGATAGTAGGTACCTATTGTAATAATCTACCTATTGACACTCTAAACCAGGAGTTTTCAAACTTTTTTTCCACTGCGACCCCCTCAAAGCAATCAATGGAGTCTCGCGACCCCCCCTTAAACGTATTTAACAAAAGCATATTTAGTGCAAAATATAACCAAATTTGATTGATGCCGACATCCAGTTATGTTTAGTTTTGCTGTTCCAACGTAAACTTCCGAAAAAAAAAACGCTTTTTTGCGATGTTATCACGGCTTTTATTACATTTCCTCCGATTGTTATTTCCATTTTCTATCAAGCTTAGCTAGATAATAGGAGAAAAAATAATGAGAATAATCTACGTTTTCGCACTTTCGCCGGTTGAATTTATTGCAATCTTTCATGGATTTATTTAAATCAATTTCAGTGAGATGGTTGATGGTTGGCATATTTTTAACTATCAAGTTTGTCAAAGCGTGCACCTGTTGCTGAAAGAACTTTCAAACAAAATAGCCGACACTAATTTTTTTTCAATGCCATTGAAAACGATACTGAGAAATCTATATTTTGCATAGGATTCTACATAATTTTGCTTTTTTACCATAGCGTTGTTAGCCTACTGGTTAACTTTAGTCTGCATAAAGCAACGTACAAGAACTTGGTGAAAAATATCGAATGCTTTCCTATGATAGTTAAAGCCTTGCAAGGTCTGAAAGCTTAAACGATATAATAACCTCAAGTAGAAAAATGGTCGATTGCAAAAAAAACACAGTTTTTAATCTTTTATGGCAAAAAAGAATTAAAAACAATACACTGGAATTTCGAGCGCCTCGCGACCTTCCGAAAAACGGCTCGCCACTCCCAGGTTGAAAAGCCCTGCTCTAAACTCAATTTCGATAAAAGTGGCACCTATACATGGTTTTGGAAATGGGTTCTTCATATGTAGCCTATTGACTCAACTCAGTCATTCGTTTTGCAAAAAAAAGCTGTACTGTAGCTGTACTGGATCTGTATCACTATCAGCCTTACAAAAATTTAACCTTAAAAAAATTGAGGGCCGAATTTTTGCAGGGCCTAAGGCTACAGCCTTATTAGCCTAATGGTTAATCCGGCCCTGCTTTAAGGGTTTGTCTATGGCGGCCATTTGAACTTTGAGTATCACCCTTGTTTTTGACTTGTGGGGGTAGCGTAGCCTATAACTTAGCAATTTTTGCCATTTCCAGAGCAGCCCACATAACTTCTACGGTAAATGCAATGGAAAACTAAACATTGCTGTGTCAGTTTAATATAAACTATATCAAACAATTCAACAATAAAAAACATTATTTTATGCATTTATGTTAGATGGGTCATCAAAATCTTAATTTTTTGCCCCGTAGGCTACAAGTGTTTTTTTTTTTCAATTTTTGAATGCTTCTGACACCCCAACCAATCAGAATATTTGTCTAAAACATAATTATTTATAATATTTGAAAACTTTGCTTGAAGTGTCAGTAAATATTTGAAGTGTCACTTGAAGTGTCAATAAATAATTTCTTACAAACCAAAAAACTTTAAACTAATGTTTCAGAGTAAGCTGAAGCTTCCCGCTGGATTAGGCTATATAAACTCACAGACTATAAACTATAGCCTACCTATACTACCTATAGTCTAGGCTAAGCTACAGGCTATTAAAAAACTTTTGAATCACTCTGTGCTCATTTTGAAAGCATTTACCAATTGAAGACACTTTTTGAGGTGGTCCATAGCCCTAGCAAGATGAAAAAGTTTTAAGTTTCTTCGTTTGAAATAAAACAATTTGTACATTTTAGTTGCTCGTGATTTCATCGTCCAGGAAGGATCAACAAATGGGATATATCTTGGCAATATATTTACTCTTAGCACTGCACAAGTAATAACCAATTTGATGAACCACCTTCGTGACAACATTGTTCCAAATGAAGACTTGGGGCCATAATCCGAACAAAATTTAACTAAACCTGTGGTTCATTGTTGCTAGAAAGGAAAGGTCTTGGATGCATATGTGGCGTTTCTCATCAAGTGTAATGTTGGCAATGTCGACCAACGGAAGTGAGGATAAGTCAATTGTCATTCTCCTCCCCACAATGTCATAGTCGTGGCGACACCTACCGGACTAATAGGCTGCTATTTAACTTGATTGGAACGCCACACATGCATTGATCATGTTGAGAACAACACTAAATTTACCTATATGCCAGTAGGCTGCAGTAGACCTACCTTATATTTTTCAAAACGTTTATTCAGAATTACTCTTAAATTACAGAGTAGCCTAAAGTCCGCAGGCTTATTGAGCTAATAGCCCGCCGTAGGCTAGCCTATGCTTTGAAAGGGCAGAGCAGTAGGCTTTCACCTGTTTTAGATCGCCCAACTACAAAGAAATTATGAATCACCTGTCTAAACTACTGTAGCCAATACATACACAAGCGTTAATGTACTGACTGTAGCCTATTTGCCAGCAGACCATAACGATTATTATTATAGTTAAGTTTTTGCACGATTTTCGCCATTTCTGCGCTTAACAAGAGTCAGTAGCCTAACGTTGTAAAGTTGCACAGATTCTGGATGGTGAAAAGATCGTAGGCCTACTTGATAATTATATTGATGCCATAGCCCGAGTGGTGTTGTCATATGTTAAAGTTTGTAGTTGTAAGAACCTTTAGCCTACTTTTGGACTGAGAAAATCTCTAAAAAATGACTTTTGGTAGTTTCGCCTAACCCACTTGCAAAGGTTATAGTTTTGAGGCTACTTTTGGCCATTACAGCGAAAACCAACACTTGACAAACAAAACAAAGGTCAAGAAAAAGGTAGAAGCGACAAAGCGCAAACCTTATAAGATGCTTGAGACCGATAGAGGATAAAAAGTTTAAAATTTGGCACAATCGCAGGTTGATCAACAGTAGGCTACGGCTCGCTCACTGATGTCGAAAGAGAGAAGTTTTTTAACTTTTTAAAGTGCTTTTGTGAAGTGAATTATTCTATCCACAAAATGCTGAAGAATGGAGAGTTGTTCTTGACGTGCTTTGCTCAAGCGTGCACCCCGAGAGTCAAACCAGTGTTGTGTCGTGTCGCTTTTGTTGGACGCTCATTCAACTGTGCTGTCGGGGCTTTAATAGAAACAGACATCTTTGCTTGTGTTCCGCAACTGTTTTCTCGTGGGAAACATATTATAGAATCATAATCTTTCGGTTTGGCCTTCCAAAAACATATAGTTTAGGTCAAACAGATGCATAAGTGAAGGCTAAACTATTATGTCATGAGCAGTGGAGTACCGTAGACTATTCATTGTAAAGGCAAGGCATGCCTTCAACGAGTTGAAAAAAGAATAAACTTTTTTAATTAAATGTTAGGCTATAAACAATTATACCCTCACCGAATAAAACATCAGTGAATTAAATAAACATTTTGAGAAATTAACTTTCCTGTAGCATTATAAAAATAATTTTATGGTGCAATTTTTTCCTTATCCACAGTGGCCAACAAGTTTTTTTCTCTGAAGCCACACCACATCTGGGATATTTTCTTCGTTTCCAAAGATAGCCTGGGAAAAGAGTGTCAGCGGAAAATATACCGGTAGGCTAAAACGAAGCAGAGCATAAGGAAACCTAGTTATTCTGCTTGAAAGGTAGGCTACAAAAAACGTACTTTAAAAAAGCCTCAGATTTTGTTCCATCGCTTGAACAAAATCATTACACTCAATAACCACGGTTGCCATACTTTTCGTTGTTTAATGTTGAATATATTTAAAAATCACTTTAAATGTACACAACCATAGAAACGTTACGAATAACATGACAGAGAGATATAAGCTTTAAAACGATAAAAATTTCTCACATAATATTCCATTGAATAAAGCGATTAAATTACAACTTTTTCTTGTCTTTTATGATGCAATCCTCGGTATCATCACATAGGCATAATATTCCATTAAATAAAGGAGTTTTATTACTGTGCATCATGATACAACAATTAGTATCAAGCATATCGACAACTTACGACAAAATCTATGTAGGCCTACATTAAAAAATGTCGTAAATAAGCAATAGCCATTTTTCAAAAGTCGACAGTTGAAATATGATAAGTTTTCTTTGCTCAACGCAGCACATATGCTGCAGTCTCAAAAACGAGATTAAATGTCATCTCACAAAACAAAATTTATTGCACCGCTACACCAAACACTTCCCGAAAAAGGGCGATTTTAAAAGGACCTCCAGATGGTTATCAATGTCTTCAAAGAATACTATAGTGATGATTTGTAGTAACTTTCACGGACGACAAGATTTCTTTCGTTTTGAAGTTCAAATATGGACTTGCAACCTAAAAAAAAACACAGAAAGGAATATTATTGTTTTTTTTTGTCGTATCCAAGCTTGGTGTTTAACACAATCGCCCGGTGGTTAAAGATTTAGTTAAGTGGACGGAAAAAACAAAGCCACATGCTCTTGAGCGGTGTCGAACCGGCGCCCTTTCGAGTGTCGTGCCAGGGCTCTCACCACTGGGCTATGCAGGCTGACCAATATTATTGTTAACATCACATGCATCAAACTTTCATATATCATGCAGAAGGCCACCAAAGTACAAGCAATACTTTTTAGATGACATGTCACTTAACCAAGGAAGACAAGCAATAACACAAAAATTAAACAAAAGAAAATTAGCTGAATAAAATACACTCCTACTTTGTGCAACGCAATGTTTTTGTCCAGCAGCAACTCTGAATGGTCTTTGAAACTACTATTCACAGTACCAATGCATTACAAATAAAATGTTGCCAATTTCTCAAAAATACTTTGAAAACAAAATACATATTTCGTTAAATACTATTGAAGCTGTTTTAGTAGCAATGCACCTGTACAGATCTTCAGCTTTTTACAGCAAAAACCATCATCCTCGAAGACGAGGGAAAGCGATCACTGTACCACTGGACTTTTTCACCAATTCGAAAACCTCAAATGGATATGTGAAAATAGGCCCCAAAAAATACTCCATGCCAAATCTGAGCTTTTTTGGACCAGAAATAGCTTGCGAAAATGCATTTGAAATTTTCAAAAATATAGACTTTTGGGCGAAAATGGCATTTATTATTTTTTTATCCAAAACTTAAAAACAATTATTCTGTGATCCAATATTGGTGAAATACATCTCCTTATACATTTTAGATACCACTATACCCTTTTCAAGGTCACAATTCACCTCATGATTATGTTAAAAACTACTTTAAAATGTGAAAAAATTGCTAAATTATGCAATATTGCATCATTCACAAAATTATACTGTAAGAGAGAGGTAGTGTTAATGTAGACTGATTACAATGCTGTCAAAATTGAAAATAACCAGAAAAAATGCATGCCCGATCGTTGGTTCTTCTGGAGAGCTACCCTAGGCACAACTTCCAATATCTAAGGATATTTTGAAGAAAGTGAATCTCCTTAGGGAAAGATGCCTGGGGGATGGGGACGACGAAGCCGTCCTTTCACAAATAATGTCAGATGTAAAATCAATTAACCTCAAAATCTGTACCAACATTCCACTAATTCCAGACAAGACTATAAAAACCAAATTGGTTAGGCTTCTTAAAGAATATGAAGATCTCAAAAGAAACCATCTCACCAAGAAAAAACGGACTAACTTTACTTCAAAGGACACAATTGTGGATGTGATATGAAAGCTCATATCAAATACAAGTGCACAAAAGCGAATCAAATACCATTGATTGATCTGCATTTTGTGTGGGATCAGCGGTTAAGAGATAGTGATCGCTCAAGTTCTCAAATTCAAAGTGTCGATCCAACTGGAACTGCAGCACTAAGAGAGCAAGTATGATACGGAAACAAGCAAAGAAAGGATCTAGATCCGCAGCTGCACATTGCAGCACATTTGCCAGTGACATTCAGGAAGACTCTACTAATACTGATGATACCGATGACTCGTTGTCAATTGTTTCCTCTGTTACCTCTTCATTTAGGGATGTTGTTGCTGATACGCCGGAACTGTCAATGTCGAAAACGTATCAGTTCTCGATTGGCTTCACAAAAGAAGATTTTTGAAAATACTGTACGCGAAAGTGAAAGATATGGTGTGTCCATTCGAGCAACAGCAGTGATATGTACCGCTCTCTTAGTTATATCGGCATCGTTACGGAAGATGATACTTCACAAATAATTGATAAGAGTAAAATCCAAAGAGATAAGGAATATCTTAGAAATGAAAATGTGGATTGCAATTCCATCGCAGTGTGCCCGGCTTTGGTCCAGGATGTGTATTTTGATGGCCGTAAAGATCAAACACTTGTTCCACGACCAGGAAGCAGCGGCAAGCACGTGGCCAAAGAAGAACGTTATTCTGTAGTGAAACAGCCTGGTGGCAGGTACCTAACTCACTTCACTCCTCAAAGCGGACAGAGTAAGGACACTCAGCAATTCTTATCGGCTGCTCTAAAAGAAAAAAATTGGCTGACCAGTTTGAAGTTCATCGGATGTGACTCAACAAATGTTAACGTTGGAATGCATGGCGGATTGGCGGGGTTATCGCATTATAAGAAAAGCATTTGGACCATCGGCTTGTCTGGTTGATATGTATGCTGCACATGAATGAGTTGCCATTCCGGCATCTTTTTATCAATCTTGATGGAGAAACTTCCGGTGATAGGTCAATAGGTCATTCGAAGGATCTATTGGGCAGCTTTGTAAGTCTGCTGAATACCTACCTATCGATATCAATTTCTAACCGATCGAGAATGCCCCACCTATCCGAGAACTACCTCAAGAGATTGTCTATGATTTATCGGATGATTAACGGTATCTGTATGATGTTTGTGCAGCTATTCGAAATGGATCTGTACCAGCCCGACTAGAGAGCATCAATATCTGCCCCTTAAACCATGCTCGATGGTTGACTTTGGCCTCCAGAGTTTGCCGGTTGTACGTTAGTGAACTTACTGAACATGGTCGTGTTGGTAATGTGAAGGCCAACCTTGAGGCACTAGGGAAGGCCAAATTCTGTCGAAGCTTAATTCAAGAGCCATTCATCCAATATCTGATTCGAAGAAGAATTTCATTTCATTTGTGCACAAAAGTGGCAGTTATGATGGAGCAACCATTGATGAATGAATTAACTGACTGCAGCCGAACTGCTTTCATAGATGCTTTTGCATAATATGTTTCTATGTAATTCAGCTTGAATGGTACAAAACTTCGAACAATTGAGAAAATGCTTTAAATGTGTGCGGCAATAATAAAGCATTTAATCAATTACTTTTAGCCTATACTCACTAGTATACAGTATAATACACTGCAGTATACAATACACGTTATTTCAATAGAATTCGTTATCATGCATATTTGGCGTTTTTTTTCACATTTTCAAACAAGTAGTTTTGAGACATAATCCTAGTTTAATTGGCCTTTAAAGGAGTACAATGACATCTAAATTGTATAAGGGCATGCATTTCATCAATATAGTGTGACAGAATTTTTTTTTTCAAGTTCTGGAGAAAAAATGGTAAATGGCATTTTTCCCGAAAAATCAGAATTTTGGGGAAATTTCAAATGCATTTTCGCAAGCCATTCCTAGACCAAATGAGCTCAGATTTGGCATGGAGTGTTTTTTTGGGCCTATTTTCAAATAACCATTTGAGGTTTTCGATTTGGTGAAAAAGTCCATTTCGCGACCCACCCTACTACCTATACTGATATGAGTCAATCGCTTCAAGCACACCGTCTGCCTAGGTAAGGTTCTCGGGACCAAAAAAGGTTTCACTCAACCACAACAGAAAATTGAAAACAGATGGATACAGACACTCAGCAGACGGATATAAAAAATGCCAATAAGGCGGCTTGCATTTTGACTCTTAAACAGGTATGCCCAAACACATTGCTTTCAAGGAGGAAAAGTATCAGCAGTTATTCAGATCAGGAGTATACAAACATGGTATAATGGTATATATCAACTGTTTAGGGAAGCTAAGCTTGCATTTAACAATGCTATATAAAGTGATCTGCATTCATATCTGATCACAGAAAAGCCTTCAAAACAAGGCTGATTAGCTATCTTAACTTGGAAGCTTGAAGTTTTAAAAAAAACATTTGCTGTCATCAGCTACAACCTATGGCTGGTAACCGAAGTGTACAAACTGTACACCTTTTGTGTACTTTTATCCATTTCACGCTTTTTAAGTCTATGAACATTAAGCTTTAAACAAGATAGCTAGCCTGGTGCCTACCCATAAGTTGTATGGACGTCTGCAGCTCCTTTTTCATCATGTTGAGCACTTCACTTACGCCTTCTTTGCCCTACAATCCACCAATCAAAAGTAAATTATAAAAGTGCCGAAGTGGTAAAAGACAAGTAAAAACGATAAAAATATTTCTGGAAACCCGCAAAACACACAAAGCACAACATCGGAAATAAAAAAACTACTCGACTTTTACATTGTATTTTGATAGGCTACGTATTATTGTACACTTCCTCTTAGTGAGTCCATGCAACTGAGTAAAAATTAAGCTGATTACAACAAACAGAAACATATCTAAGGCGTCTCCGGGAAAAAAGAATAAATCTTCGACAAGCAGAAAACTACAGAAAAGAAGTCATTAAGGGCAAATGAATGTAATTTTTTTAGAACAACTCTGCCGTGATTTGGCAGAACCTAATATCCGCCATTCTACTTTATCGAACCCTTTAAAATCCGCTTTATGCAACTCAAGAGATGTAAAATGTGGTGAAGTAGTCTGCTGCAATGCGCTGGATTTTTGCCTGTCACGTGACGATATCCTGTTACGTGATTGGAGTAGACGAATATGTTAGGTTTCAGAAAATTATTTTTGCACAGATAAGAATATGTTAGGTTTTACACACCAATTATCTCGAAAACCATACTACATTGGGGGAACAAATTTTTGTCAGGAGATGCATGGTCTTTAAACGTAGAAAAATGCAAAAAAGGCATTTTTGGCAAAATGGCGGATATTAGGTTTACCAAAATCAAGGCAAAACTGTACTGTTTTGTAATTTAATTTGTGTAATTGAAATCGTAATATGAAAATTAATTTAACAAAAATTGCGATTACGTTTGAAAAACTTTACCAAGTTTTAATAAATGTATAAAGAAAAACGAAACTTAATATTAAAAGAAAAAAACAAAATCATCATGTGACCTGCTGTAATCAAATCTTAAAAAAAAAATAAAAATTACAAGTGAGAGAGTAATATATATAGTTTGAATTTCTCAACGTGATGTTAAGTAATGCAACTAGAAAGAGACATCGTAATTGAATATGGTGTATGGTCTGTACCGCAAATTAATAGTTCCCATTGACACGTGGTCAAGCAAAAAGCCCAACGCCAACGCAAAGACGGTCGAGATACGAGTGCCCCCGTTTTGGAAATGCTTCTGTTTTTGCTAACAACAATTTTAAAAAAAGTGGGAATTTGAATTTACCTTGTACGCCAAACCCCATATTACAGGTCTTCCAACAAATACGGCTCTTGCCCCAAGCGCAAGTGCTTTGAGTACATCAGTGCCAGTCCTTACCCCACCATCTAAGTAAACCTCGCATTGACCGCGGACAGCTTTGACGACTTCAGGCAGCGCATCGATCTGTTATTGTAACGCAATAAGGAAGTTTCGTTTCAAATAAAAATGTCTTATACGGTAGTATTCGTAAATTCGATGAAATTGAGGGAAAAACAATTTCAATAGTAGGCTACAGTAAATGAATGATATTTGCTTAATTTGAAACTTTCGTAATTGTGGGAATCTTTTTTCCCGGACTGAGAAATCCTTTTAGAAAACTTAATTCTGGCAGATTCTCATACCAGTAAAAGCTTTAGACCAGTGACACAGACGGGTCACTGAGATTGATAGAGTATATTTTCGCTCGTTGACATGCTGTCTGTGAATCACTCCATTCACAAGATACCGTTTAAAATAAAATGTTGCAGCAAAAGAATAACTTTGAATTGCCCCTGATCTCGGTGGCTTAGTGGTTAGTGCGTCCGCCTCTGAATCGGTGGGCATGGGTTCGATACCCCGTCGGGTCATACCAAAGACTTTTTAAAAATGGTACTGAATCTAATTCCTACTGAGTCATGGAATGGATTCGGGTAATAATGTACTCAGCTGCATTGACACTGTCTGCTTTGTAAAGCGCTCAGGAGCAACGCATCCTGCGATGGATATAGCGCTATGTAAAAACAAGCATTATTATTATTGTCAATGCTGCTTGCAGATATAGGTGTTTGCAGTACATTGTGGAAAAAAACATTGCAATGAACCGAAACACCATCACAACTTACGGTGGCAGGTACGCCATCCAACTGTCTGGCTCCATGGTTTGACACTAAAATCCCATCTACCTCATAATTCAGTGCCAGTGTTGCCATTTCACCTGAAACGTAAAGTTTATACATACTCCACAAAACAATAATCAATTCAAAACCGCCCTGATGTAAAATAAGCGTTGAAACACGTTCAAAAAATAAAACTTACATAACAGTTTTTAATTACAAAAGGAACATTATGCAGCTGACACGCACAGTCACTCAACTAGTTAAAGCATAAACAGTCGCTATTCATACAAGTTTACAGAGCAACGCCATGTGCAGATATACAAACAGACTACATAGATGCACATGCCGATCTATACCAACTCCCTACTATTCATAGACGTCGTTGCTAATATAAGGCACATGTGTGTTTAATGAGGAGGTCAGAAAGTCTGTGTAAACTCTAAGACAAACAAATTAATGGACAGTATATATAAAATAAATTTCACCTGTAACAATCCCTTTAAGAACTATAGGTAACTTCGTAATAGATTTAAGCCAAGTCACATCTGACCATTGCAGCGATGGGTCAATAAGCGAAGTCACGTATTCAGCAAGGCCCGAATTGTTTGCACCTTGCACTTGACTTGCAGCCCCTTCAAAGTTACCCAACCTGACCACAAATGTAAAAAAAATGTTGCAGTAATTACGCAACTTCTTCATACCACATCATATCGCTGTAAGAAAATAATCGGCCACCCCTACTAGTGGAGATAAAACCGAATTCGGATGATGATGTGTTATTAATTGGTTTATAATTTTTATAGTCAGTTAATATATAGTTTATTAATAAGTGGTGTTGTGTGCACAATTGTAATCAAAACCCAAGCGCATGATCAAGACTCGGTCAAACGTTTACTGTCATCTTTGGACAAGTGTTTCAGGCAGGCCAAAATGTGTTGTTACATATATAGGACAAAACGAATAAATAGATCAATCGACACATTACTTGAGGTGTTCTGGTAAAGAAAAATTATTTCGCACATCTCTATATCTCAGACCAATCACAGGAGTGTCCACTGTTAAAAATATTCCTTTGTAACCGCATCTTTCAGCTCTTGCAACCAATTCCTTCGTTACTTTTCTGTCCTTTAAAACATGAACAGATGCTTGGTTAATACGTAAACATAAGTTATGTTCAAAATCTTTTCAGAAAGTGTAATGATACAACTAATGGTAGCGCAGAAATATGTTTCTAAATCTTTGGTTAATACAATCTGTTTTACTGCTTTCCGAGAGCTCCTTCCCATTCACGCGAGCAGCAGTATTCTCTTCCCAATTAGAAGACTAGTGTACAAAATGCGTGTCAGAAGCGTAATGCTTTATGCCAATGAGACGTGGCCAGTCACTGCGGAGGACATTAAGCGTTTGAGCCATAATGACAATGCTATGGTGAGGTGGATATGCTCAAAGCGACTGGCGGACCGAGAATCAAGTGAAGAATTGAGAAGGCATGGTATCCACTATGTAGAAGAGGCCGTACATTGGAGCAGACTCCATAGTACGGCCACGTGCAACGAGGAAAAGAGAACTCCTGGCCTACGAAGGTTCAGTCGCTGAAAGTAGAAGGGCGTAATCCACGTGTACGACCAAAGGAGATGTTGTGCGATAACGTGTGAAGCGACCTTTGAAAGGGGATGTTTGTGGCGGTCAATGTTCAAAATAGGAGCACGTGGAAAGCCGCCATCAAGCCGGATCAAAATTTGCTGAGGTCGAACCCTCGCAATACGGGGAATAAAAGACGTAAAACCGTAAACTAGCCAACTTGCATTTGGCCATATTCAATTCATAAACACTAACCAGTCCTTTCATCAAAAGTGCATCACAACTCTGGAAAGATCCAAGCCACAATGAATGTTATGAGTAATCAGTGATTGTGGTCTCTAAACCTCTGTTCTGGCCTCTCGATGTTGGGAGAATTGCAAATTATAAATTTAATTAGAATTCCAGATATTGGAGAAAGCAACCAAACGATTAAAATTAGTAAATGCTAAAAACAATCACGTTTGGTAAACAATAAAATCCATTTAAAACTATAGATACTAATGAAGCTGCCTTCACGGCGGCGAAAGCTCTAAGTACTGTAAGGTGTCTGATGCAGTGTCATCTGGTTTTCGAGGCAAAAACAGCCATCTACAACAAACTTCCGAAAGACGTTTTAAAAATATATTGCAATGAAATAAATGGTGGATGACTAGGTGGCTCAGTGGTTTAAGAGTTCGCTGCCTCTGAATCAGTAGACATGGATTCGATACCATGTCGGATCATAATAAAAACCTTTTGAAAGTGGTAGGCCTACTGGATCTTATTTCTGCTACTCAGAAAAGGAATAGAGACAGAGTAATAATGTACTCAACTGCGCCTTTAAAGGGTCTGCTACTATTCGGCAAATCCGATTCGGCGAGTTCCCTATTCGGCGATTTTTTGAAAATCCAACGACGCCTTCTGCAAATCCAACGATTGAATATTATTCACTATTCAGACATTGAATCAATGTAAATAGGAACTGTTGCCTAATTGGGTTCTTTGAACAAATCAAATGGCTTTTGTAAATGTTTCTCAGGTACAATCTATACCTGGTCAGCAAAAGTTCCCTTAAGAGTATATACACGATTTCAACGTCTGGCGACGTTAAAACAGTGTAATTGCCTTAACATTACAATTAAAAGTTTTGTTGAGATCAAAAATTCTTTGACTTTTTTGAGTTACAGCATCGTTTTGTGAAAAAGGTTGTTTTGATGCAAAATACATTTGAAATATCATATGAAATCAACAAATAGCTTATTTAAAAAATGAATAACATGACGAATGACATAAACATGACGCAAAGAAGGTGGATGACGTAGGATACATGTCAATTTTATGTGAGCAAACATTGTAATTTAATAGTTCAAAGTTTCAAACATTTTTCGCTAAATTTTATTTTAATTTATTTTTCTTTGTCGGAATGCAAAAGAAACGATATTGTGGAATAAAATACAAAATTCTCTAAATAAACAGAATGCGCCGTTGGATTTTCAAAAAATCGCCGAATAGGGAACTCGTCGAATCGGACTCGCCGAAACGGGCCATTCCGACCTTTAAATGCTGTCCAAAGCGCCGACTGCAACCCATGTCTACGACTACAAAAGATACGATATAATCAGCATTATATGAAACCACACATTATTGTTATTATTATGATTAAGATTGCATATATGTACAGTATACACACTACACAGCTCAATATGATAACCATACCTTGTAAATATACAGTTGGAGCCATTTAAGAGAATTCGGGGATGCTGTTGAAATTTCTTCTACACTCGACGTTGCCCAAGTGCTGAACATAAATCCCGTGTTTTGCGAGGCAGCAGCTTTAAAATGCATCATGCGGCAATAAAGAATGTATTTCTTCACACAAATCAACAACACTTTTAATGGCAATACTAATAAGGACTTAAAATGAAAACTTTTTCTTGACAATCGTAATATAGCCTACTCCTACATCGTAATATATGATAAGTAATATAAAAGCTATATGTACTTATAGTCAGTGATGTACGCGCATACAAAAAATATTGACGCCGTCAGCGCAAACGTTCGAAAAACTATACGCCGCATGCGTCAACGCAACTTGTAAAAAAAGTTGGCGGCGTCAGCGCATACACTAGCGCAAACTCATTTTGTTTGCTAGGTGCCAAACATTCACAAGGTATAAACCACTCGAAACAAACAAGTTTTATTTTGAATTTCCACGAAGAAGCACAAGCATCTGAAAGTGTTCATCTGACATTTTGCTGCGTTTTGGTTTCAATATGTCTTTGCCCATTGAAAACATTCTTTCAACCGCAGCACTGGAAGGTATTGGCGTGTTGCAGCGAAAAAAAGTATTTTGGAAATCTTTCGTTGGAAAAGCGCCCACGGTTAATGGTCCTTTGTGTGGCCTCTCTTCCAAGTACGCTTTTACAACCTCGTCTATGCTGTCTTCGCCAGTGTCCTCATAAAGAGCATGGAGTAGCCCACGGGGTTCGTTGTCGTTGGCTTCCTTCGTCTGGTTGCAGTGGCTCTCAGCCTCAGAGTTTTTTAACAACTTTGATATGCCGCGAGTGCCTATCAAGAAAATTCTAGTATTATACTAACTGTCGCTCCTAGTAATATACTAATTGTCGCTCCCTAAAAATCCATTATAAAAAACACTATTTTTAAAATGATTCCATTTGAATAAGACTGATGTTGCTTTTAATGCCATGCTTTTTTCTGATAAGATTTTTTTTAAAAGTGGGTTAATGGAAGACAAAACTGCCAGAAACAAGCAAGTTTAGATTCTGAACTGCACAACTCTTTGTTATTAGCATTCAGGGATAGTTAGCATTAGCCTACTAGTGTTATTAGCAGTACGCTACTCAAAAGCCTCTCATAATTGGCCCCTGGATGCATGTTTTGCTAAATTGCTCATCAAGTTACAAAACATATATAATTACATACTTACGCAACAGAATGTATAAATTGTCAAGTAAAAATTACCTTAGCTTGATAGCCTACTGTATGTAGGCCTACACATTACTACGCTACATAGCCTACAGCAAGAATAACCGGCAAAGGCAAAGTAATGTACTACATATAACATACAGAGTACAACATCATGCAAGCAATCACGGTCGGAGACCAAATATTTGAGTTTGTTTAGATACATAGGCTGCACTGCTCATTGCCTGAGAAGTTTTTGATTTGCCCCAAAATGCAAGACTTAACTAAAATAAATTAAAGTGCTCACAATTGCTTACAAACGCCTTCAACACTGCTTGACTAAAAATACTTCACACTACGAAGCCAAGTCATTGTTTACATTTTACATGGAGCGACATTATCAACCTACCTACTTGCTTGCTTACATTACATTCCTGTTCTGACCCGTAATTTACTAATTTCTCAGTAGGTCTAAGTTGTTTTAACTAATTCTTTCTTTTTTTCTGCAAGACTTCAGTTTCCACGTGAGACTCTAGCGTCAAAGGCAGTTTGTTTGTTTATCTTTATCCTGCATTGCGGGAAAGCGGACTTGAGCGCTATGCATCATCATCGCCTTCCGACATACACCTGACCCACGTTGCAGCCGACGGCAATGTCTGTTTCCGGTTGTCTACTCTACTGATCGGAATGGCCCGTTTCGGCGAGTCCGATTCGGCTAATCCGATTCGGCTAGTCCGATTCGGCGAGTTCCCTATTCGGCGAGAGCCTTTTTCGGCGAGTGCCCTATTCGGCGAGTTTTTGAAATTTTGTTTTTGAAAGGGAATTATCGGGTACCATAGCCTAACTGTTTTCACATCGTTTTAACGTCGCTGAACGTGCAGAAAGAATAGAAATAAAATGTTTGAACTATTAAATTAAAATTCGTCAGTTCAGTTGAGTTGTTTTTATTTCTGACCATCATATGAAAAACAATACACGTCAACATAGCAAAGGTAGAAGCAATAAAACACGAACGCTAAAACGTGCTTGAATTCGCCATGTCCGTTCAGTTGTTTTTAAGGTAGAAGCGACAAAACGCGAACGTTAAAACGTGCTTGTGACCGAAGTAAGTTATTGAGTTGAAAGAAATTTGGCACGGTTGCAACACCTTCAGAAAAATTTAAGATGTGAAGGGAAAATAAAAAAAAGAAAATGTTACAAAAAAAAATCATGTTTATATCTATAAATTAGTACTTTTGAATAGTTAAAATGATTAGTTTGGATCAACAAATGTGTAGCCTACAGCTTGGATTGAAAGAAAATTATCGGGTATCGTAGCCTAGTTATCCCTACCAGCAAAAATTTGTTCCAAGAACCCAGTTACCCTAACAGTTCATTTTTACATTGTAGTAACAGAATGAAAAGGCTAACCAAATGTGTGGCCTATCGTTTTAACGTCGCTAAACGTTGAAATCGTGTAGAAAAGAGAACTTTGATGACTGGGATGCGTACGGTTGAAACTGAGAAGCATTCAGACAAGCCCGTCGATACGTTGCATTTTTAAGATTATGCATTTTTAAGATAATGTATTCAGACGTTGAATCAATGTACAAATGAACTGTTAGGCTAAATGGGTTCTTGGAACAAATCGAAGGGCTTCTGCGAATGTTTCCCAGTGTCAACGTATCCTAGTCAGCAAAGTTCTCTTTTCTATACGATTTCAACGTTTAGCGACGTTAAAACGATGTAAAAACGGCAATTTCTGCTGGTCGGGATAGCTAGGCTACGGTACCCGATAATTTCCTTTCAATCCAAGCTGTAGGCCACACATTTGTTGATCCAAACTAATCATTTTAACTATTCAAAAGTACTAACTTATAGACATTAAACATGATTTTTTTTGTAACATTTTATTTTTTTATTTTCCTTCATTTCTTAAATTTTTCTGAAGGTGTTGCGACCATGCCAAATTTCTTTCAACTCAATTACTTACTTCGGTCACAAGCACGTTTTAACGTTCGCGTTTTGGCGCTTCTATCTTTTTCTACACCTTTGCTATGTGGACGTGAATTGTTTTTGATATCATGATCAAAAATAATAACAACTGAACTGACATGACGAATTCAAGTACGTTTTAACGTTCACGTTTTATCGCTTCTACCTTTGCTATGTTGACGTGTATTGTTTTTCATATGATGGTCAGAAATAAAAACAACTCAACTGAACTGACAAAACGAATTTTAATTTAATAGTTCAAACATTTTATTTCTATTCCTTTCTGCACGATTTCAACGTTTAACGATGTAAAAACGGCAATTATAATTAGGCTACGGTACCCGACAACTCCTTTTTAAAAATAAAATTTCAAAAACTCGCCGAATAGGGCACTCGCCGAAAAAGGCTCTCGCCGAATAGGGAACTCGCCGAATCGGATTAGCCGAATCGGACTCGCCGAATCGGACTCGCCGAATAGTAGCAGACCCCTACTGATGACTTAAATTTGGTACTACCCAATACCCATTACTCGAAACCGATCACTGGGTAGAGGCAATTATCGTAAAGTTTCTTGCCCAGAGAAACAACAGCAATTGCGGGTGGCTGGAGTCGAACATGCAGGCTCTCGACTGCGAGCCCAACGCGCTAACCACTCGGCCACTGCAGTAGTGCGATATACAAACAAACTCCAGCTGACTGAACAATAGACGACACTGTGACACAACACTAGAACAATGAGCAATTGCAAGACGTCAACATTTCGCAGTTTGACAAAAAAATTGCAAACAACAACTAAGACATTAAAAAGTATGCGTTGACGCTATGCGCTAAAACACCGCAAAAACTTTACGGCGCAGCCTCAAGCGCAAACTATCCAAAAAAAATGTGGTCGCAAGCGTTAGCGCAAACAAAAAGTCTACGCCGCAAGTATGCGGCGTAGAATTTGCGGCGCATACGTACATCTCTGCTTATAGTGATCTTGAAGTAGTACAATAGAATAGTAGAAGTACAGTAGTACAAAAGAACGTTCAAAGTAGGCAGATATTTCCAGCTAAAGTCGCCAACGACTCTTGCTTTATGTTCTAATGTCGTGAATAAATTCAGCTGTTTGGGTGATGCAAGCCTGACATACATCGGTAGGTCAACAAGACATTTATCGACTAGAGCTGGAGAAGACCTCAATTGGAATTTTATACAGAAAAGTGCAATTAAAGATCACATCTTCTCGTGTACACATTCTTCCCGTGTACATGTACATGCAAAAAAAAAACGTTTCTCTCAAGAAATTTGAGATCATGTCCAGAGGCAGGTCTGAGTACCAAACCAAGATCTTAGAAGCTTTGTTCATAAAACGTAACAATCCACCTTTGAACAGACAATTGTATGCTTGCGGCTCATCTTTCTTGCTCTCTGTATTTTCGCACCTTGTCTTTCTACCACATCATGTGATCTGTTAACACCTTTTGATGCCATTACCTGGCCACACTAAAAGATCACAATTCGGAATCAGCAAAGTTTGCACAGAAGGCAAAGTAGAAGGAAAAAGAAAACGTGGCAGACAACCAAAACGATGGCAAGACAACATTCAATCATGGACCGGACTCAACTTGAAGACACTGGGCGAGTTGGCTCAAAATCGCCACTCTTGGAAGCAAATAAGCCATGTTGATGCGCGATCTGCCGCAGGCGGAGATAACGACTGACGATGATATAAAATACATATGTTTGACAGTCGAGCAAGCAAGGTAGGTATCGGGGATAGTAGGTAGGTACCACGCCCCTACTCTTTGTACGGTAACCAAAATAAAGATCGGTTGGTATCAGTAGTTCCTAACTACTAATATTATATTATATATATCATATTCGGCCACCCCCACTAGTGGGGAACAAACCGACGATGGATTATGATGATGATGATCATATACCGTATATCAGTGGTTCCTGAACTGCTATTGCTGATGGCACTCTTAGAAAATTCATAATCACTCACGGTGTCCTAGTTAAGTCAAAATTTGTAAATATTTTACATGAACAAGATATCGTATTACATTTTATGTACAAATGCACAAAAATTAATAGAGCTCCTAACACAATAAAGAACATTTAATGCCAACTATGAGAGCTCTTCAACACATTTCATTAAACTGTAGTTCGATATCGCAACTACACATTTCTTGTGCAATGAAAATCTTATAGATTTGGAGTTGATCACAGCTACCACTGAAAGGTCAGTTTCACATACGTTGTTGTGAATAGTAGCCTACAAGAATGCAAAGAGCAAATGTTTTGCAAAATTATAAATGTTTCTGAATGTCTTTTAAATCTCCAGTCCAACTACTACCAAAACTGTCTAGATGCCATACTATGCACATTGTAAATTACTCGTTCCTAAAAAATTACCCCTGTGACCTATTGTACTTAATTTACATTCTTGTGTATCCAAATAACGCATTAATGCAACAGTTTTTACACAATTACATTGTGCCTTGGCAAAACCTTATGGTGCATCAGGGCACCGCAGCACCTAGTTGAGAATCGCCATTATATGATATGTAATAAAATATAAATAAATGTTGATTTTTTTTATGTAGAATAAAGCTATTTTCTAGTTTATAGTTTCATGATTGTAGAGTGTGGACCACTTGCTAAATTTTTATAATCTCACCTTTTGCAACAGCAACTTCACCAAGGGGGTGAGCCATACGATTCATAGCAGTAGCCGCAATGCATATTGGAAAATCTATTTTAGAACCAAGAACAGTGGTTGACATATCGACATTCGACACATCAACCAAAACTTTGGGACGGAGCCGGTATCTAAATTGCATAAAAAATAATGTTTTCATTAATGTATATACAACATATATAATATTAACATTAAAACTGTTCCTAGAACTGATAAAATCTGAATATTGATGGTACAAATTTGTCACAAAGAGCCTACCGTATAGCAATTATAGCATATGGAGAATACTGGCAAGGTAATTTATAAACTCATACATTGCAGTTCATACTTCATAATAATATCACAAATGAATATTACCGTATACAGTTTAGTAAAAAAAATAACCACCTGACACGGCACTCTATTATTGTGCATTTTTTATGCAATTTATCAAGAAAGTTCAAAAAGCACTACTGGTACTGTGCTTGCAATAACATTATTAGTATTATAAAGACGGGCTGATTATGTTAATTTAAGTTGATGATTAAACTGTAAAAGGTGTGCTAACTTTAGTGGAATAAGCCAATAAACAACCCAGAACATCGTGAATTTAGACAAACTTATTCTAATACAGTAGCTACAGCAAAGTACCTTTGAAAAGCTTTGCAGTTGTCAATTAAAGTCTGTTCTTCATTAGCACCATTTCTGAAATAATCCCAAGCAGGTTGCTGAACAATTGTTTTTGCAATTTCTTTAACATCAGCAACACATACCGGTACATGATTTGTCATTATTTCAGTAATAAGCTCAGCAGGTGAAGCGTTATACAAACACTTTTACCTGAAGTATATATATAAATATTAATGAAAACTGGAAAAGTTTCAGATTTTAAAACGTTAGGCTATGCTCCAAAAAATAAACATAGCATCTTCTTACTAACATTTGATGGAGTTGGAGTACAAGTCTCCGCCCTGGTCATAAATACTATAACGTTAATGCATGCAGTGGCGTACACAGGATTTTCTCAAAGGGGGGGCCATTGAAAATGCTTTTGAATTGAAACAAAAAAAATAAAAAACGCCTATTTGCTAATAATAGTCGATAGCAGTGGCGTAGCCAGAAACTAAGAAAGGAGTTTTTTGACGGCCGGCGTCTTCGCCATAGGCGACACCCAGCAATGGGAGGTCTGGGGGCCCCCCAGAAAATTTTGAAAAATTACTGTGAATTTGGGGCATTCTGAGAGCATTTTCAACAAAAATGTGGATATAAATATTCCTGTAAAATGGTGCTGTCCGGTGGCATAGCAAAAGGATAAGATCCTGTTTTCTTGCGCATTTATCGGTAATAAAGCTAAGTCTCTATGTTTTTTGTTGCTAATTTCTGGCTGAGTTTTATTTGAATGTTTGGTATTGGCAAGACTCGCTCTTTTAATGCAGTTTCGTTTTAAATTAGGCAAACTTTGTTTTAGAGACATAGAGACTGAAAGCATCATTCTTAATATCGTGACGTCACACGCGTGCCAAACGGGGGGTTGTAACCCCCAACCCCCTCTTGGCTATGCCACTGGCTGATAGGTTACTGGCATAGGTACTCAGCTTGCATTGACGATAATGTTTTAATTTGCAACGGCTAGTTTACTCGTTTACATTAACATTCTTAACGTCGCATTTAATGCCTTACGTAGACGACATAGTTGGCTCACCAAAGCCTATGAGAGGGGTGCGGAGGGTAGGCTACGGCGTAACATCATCTATAAAACAACATTGTCAATTACATCATCTGTTCGTGATTACAAACCCTTTACTTCACTATTCTCTAATCACAACCTTCAGCAGGATGAGGTGAGGGTTTAGGTTGGAGTCAAGAGTTAAACTATAATAAAGCAACTTACAGTAGGTAAAATAGTCAAAACACGAAACAGCTACTTCCTTCTTTATTTTCTTCACTCTATCTTTTTAGTCGATTCCATTCTAGACATCATGGCATTATGATCAAGGTGGAGACTTGTATAGTGTATACCAGCTCCATTTGATTTTGCAAATGGCAAAAAATATATTATATAGCCTACATGCAAGGGCGCGGGAAGTAGGGGTGCTCAAGGGGCTGCAGCCCCCCTCTAGAACAAATTAAGCCCCCCCTGGAATTTTCAATAATTGCTTCAGCCCCCCCTAGAAAATTCTGACAATTTAAGGTAGGCCTAGCCTACATAACATATTTTCAGAAATTTTTTCGAACAATAATTGCTACGATGAATCGAGTTCCTGTTAGGCTACGTGTGGTTGCGCTCATCATTTGCAATAAAGAGTCGTCAATCATAGGGAGCTATACCTCGCAGTAGCGGTACTAGCCACTCTGCCTATACTAACACGGCGGTCCATCGTTTATTGGACATCATTCTGCAATATTTACATTTCATGCGTACTTCTGAATATTACAATAATGCATGATATTGGTTTGTCATGTCTGACCGACATGATAGAAGATAGTGCAATGAGAGGAGACGCACATGCAAACATATTCGGCTTGGTAAAACAAGCACGCACGAAACGGCTTTATTTTGCGATTACCTGCAGTGGTGAAGTTTTTCAGCCTGCAGAAGCCGTCGCAAGACAGCTCCAAAACAAGATCTTTGCTTCTTCAGCTTTGGAATCAATCCCCATTCTCCGCAAACGGATCAAAATCTCAGAATAGATGAATCCGTTTCCAAGCTTATGGAAACAGCGAACGTCTTTGCGTCTGTCAATAACCTAAAGACGCCAAAGGATCCCCGAGTGAGCAAAACTCCAGCGAGATTTTGAAACACAGAGGAATCGGATACTTTGTCGTCTGCGAGAGAAGGAGCTTGGAAACGGCAATACATCGAAGTCCTTGATTTGGTTCAAGCTGAGCTTGATCGAAGATTTGACCAGGTGGATCTGCTCACAGCAGCCAACAGAGAGAAGGCCCTTTTGAGCTGTGCAAACGGTGAGGAAAGATCTGATACTGAGATCAGCTTACCCGATGCCATCGCCTAAAAACGGAACTTACTTTGCTCAGCGATGTTAAGTGGAAAAACCACAAACTCCGTTCAAAAGGTTGCTGAGCTATTATCGCAAATAAACCCTAAAACACTAGGTCATTTTAAAGAAACCCGAAAATTCGTGCTCTGCCTTTGCCTCTCTGTTTCAGCTGCATCATCACAACGTTCTTTTTCTGCTCTAAGACGTCTGAAAATGTGGTTGAGAAGCTCAATGACACAAAAGAGACTAATGGTAGCCTACTTATCTTGCGTTGATGCATGTCCACCAAAACATTTTGGACAATGTCGATATCAAAGAACTCATGACACAGTTCTTAGAGAAAACACCTAAGCGAAAATCTATCTTCGGAAGCGTGTGAGCAGGGCCTCCAAGAGCCCTGCCGGGCCCCGGTGCAGATGTTGCTGCCGGGCCCCCCAGCGCGACATGTCGCGTGATATCTCACAAATCACAAGCAAAATTTGCGGTGCGTGTTAATCCACAAGGCCAATGCATACATGGTGTTCCGCACAGTGTTTTTATTTTAAAACCAGATCTATTTAAAAAATAATACAAAGAATACATTAGGTTAAAGTATTAACACTCCACTATTTCACAAAGAATGCAGTATTGTAGTGGTGTTTATGACTTTAAATTCACAGATACACACTAGTTATACACAAAGATAAAAGGCTGTGGCTATAGTTACACTATGTAGTGTAAATATAACCTCAATAGCGTTGCCAGATAAGGAATTCTGCTCTAATTTGAGGAAAAGTTTATAGCTGTTGAAAACAAAAACTTGTATTTTGGAATTTTTTTTTTAGTCATTTGCAAAGATCAAAACCCTAACCTTATTCCTAACTCTAACCCTTACCTTACCCCTTCCTAACTTTAATCCTAACTCTGGCAACACCTGATTGTAACAATGGCAAAAAGTGGGTAAAAATAGCCACTTTGAAGATAAAAATGGCAACACTATCCGGCATGGCTGACATACATATGTGTGCAACTGTGCATACTGCATACAGCTTTACATTAACATACCCTACAATATCATTTCTGACCTTAAAATCAGCAGAGACCAGGAGACTAAACTTGGATGAATGCATTGCTATTGTTCATGACATTAAGAAAAACCAACTTTATTTCAGGATCAATAGGCAGCTTCTTATTTTTACTCCTTTAGTTTTCTTTGCTTGTTTGAGTGAAACTGCATTCACGCACGATTGAGGGTCACTTTCTCTTCATTTCTACAGCAAGTGGTCAGTAGAAACCAAAGTTGAATATATTTATATTTTCAAGTCCTATCAATGTAAATGCACCTACCTACATCTATCACTATACTATGTATCGATACATTTACAAATACCCTGCATAACGACAGAATGGCTGTTTTGAGCCAATATTTACACTGTTCCTGAAATTCAAGAGTAAGATTGGATTGGCCTGGCTGGAGAAGACTGCTAAAAAATAAATAGTGAAAACAAACGAAAAGGAAAACTTCAACAAAACAAATATTTGTTTATATACTAAGCATATTTTTGAAAATCAACACCTTTCTGCAGTGCTGAAAAAGGAAGTTGCATTGCAATTAGGACACTTCTGATTCTGTCTGTAGTTGAAAGAAACTGTAGGCCTACTTCAACAGAAGTAAAGATCTATGATTTTTACTCAGAAAATCACACTTTCACTAATCTTTTAACTTTTTTTCGAATTTTGTCAGACTGTTATGACATTTGGCCCTGCTACAAGGACAAAATTATTTTCCAGCACTGCTTCCACGAAACTTGCTTGCATTCCAATACAGCAAAATCATTCAACAAGTCCTAAAAACTCAAAAATACTGTAACTGTCTCAGGCTATATTAGAGAAGTTCCATGATTTCAGTACATGTAATTAGTATCATATCCAAAACAAAAAAACACTTGAGCATTTTTGTACTGAAAAAGTGACAATAACGACTTCTTGCTAAGCAATTCTAACAATATTTCAATACTTTTTACTATTTTCTGAACTCTTAAAATATCACACTAAACAAGATTATACCTATACAACTAAAATTGTACCAGTTCAACATGATTACACATAACTGTCACTGCTTGCTTGTGTCATAAATTGACAAGATGTCAGAAAAATGCATGAAATACCTTCTGTGTAATGACTGTAACCTAACCTGATCAATCAATTGTTTATTAAAACATACCGTACACACCCAATATTCACATTAAAACACCCAGACTAACACTGAAATTAAAACATTGAAATAAACTGAAATATTCATTCACACTGCAATATGTGTTTTCTGTAGTTTTTTAAAAAAGAATGCCCATGGTGGGCCCAACTGAAATACGAAACTAACATAAAAAATAATATTTCATGCAAAATCGACCTTAGCACGCAAATTTAAACATTTTTTCAGGCCCCCCTGAAAGTAAAAAATTGAAAATTCTGTAGTCATAAAAAAGAGCATACCCATGAGGGGGATCAATCAAAATACGAAACTAATATAATGTAGGCCTATATACAGTAAAAACAATATATTATCGACCTGAGCACGCAAAATTTAACATTTTGTCGGGCCCCTTGAACTAAAAAAGTTGAAAATTCTGTAGTTTTGAAAATGGGCATACCCATGAGGGGGCCCAAAGTCCAATCGAAATATGAAACTACCGGTAATATAAAAAACAATATATAATGCAAAATCGACCTGAGCATGCAAATTTAAACATTTTGTCGAGCCCTTTAAACTAAAAAAATTGAAAATTTTGTAGATTTGAAAAAGGGCATACCCATGAGGGGCCCAATTGAAATATGAAACTACCGGTAATATAAAAAACAATATTTTATGCAAAATCGACCTGAGCACGCAAATTTAAACATTTTGTCGGGCCCTCTGAACTAAGAAAATTGAAAATTCTGTAGTTTTGAAAATGGGCATACCCATGAGGGGGGCCCAATTAAAATATGAAACTACAACCGGTAATATAAAAAACAATAATTTATGCAAAATTGACCTGAGCACGCAAATTTAAACATTTTGTCGGGCCCTGTGAACTCAAAAAAATTGAAAATTCTGTAGTTTTGAAAAAGGGCATACCCATGAGGGGCCCAAATGAAACACAAAACTAATATAAAAAAAACATTATTTTATGCAAAATCGACCTGAGCATGCAAATTTAAACATTTTATCGGGCCCCATGAACTCAAAAAATTGAAAATTTTGTAGTTTTGAAAAAGGACATATGCTACCCATGAGGGGGGCCCAATCGAAATACGAAACTAACATAAAAAACAATATATTATGCAAAATCAACCTGAGCCTGCAAATTTTAACATTTTGTCGGGCCCCCTGAACTCAAAACATTAAGAATTCTGTAGTTTTAAAAAAGGGCATACCCATAAGGGGCCCAATCAACATACGGAACTAATATAAAAACAATATTTTATGCAAAATCGTTCAAATCAACTTTAACGCGTGAATTTAGACATTTTGTCGGGCCCCCTTGAACTCACCGGGCCCCGGTGCAATGCACCGGTTGTCCCCCCCTCTTGTGGGCCCTGCGTGTGAGAGCACATTTTCACAAACTGTCGTTTTCATATCACTTTCTAATTTGTTCGTTTTCATTCTTCATTTGTTACAATTTACAATGTGTGTGTTTTGGCGCCGTTTTTTTTACACAGGAGATGACCGAATGCCCACTACTACTTTAAAATGTTCTCCCAAATAAGGGGGTCTGGGGGGCGAAGCCCCCCAGAAGCTGACAACACTACGGCAGCTTCAGCCCCCCCTAGAGAAAAATAGTTCCCGCGCCACTGCCTACATGTATCGTATTTTGGGATAAGATTAGGAGAATTTACTGATAACTAATTTGCTAGGTAATTACAATAATAATAATCATTTTTTATTGCAAGTTGACACAACATAGCCTACGGTACAGCACATTGCAATACGACAACAAGACACACCGAAGTGACATAATACCATAGCCTTCGAACCAACTGTTCTCCTTATTTTGACATGCTATTAAGTGCCTTTGTCGAAACACAACAACAAATACATGCTTTGGAGCTGTGTCAAACCCAATTGGTTGGTTTTTGATAGGTTATTTAATGTTTATATTATATATATACCATATAGGTTATTCATGGCAGTTTCACATTTTTGTAGCGGCTTACCGAGATTAGCAGAGGGGAGTTTTTCGATTGTTGAAGTGTTTTTGCCAGGGAATTAGGTGCCATTGAATGGAAAGCAGTCCTTGAAATGCATTGCTCAAGTGCACACCCAGAGAGCCTCAGCAAAGGCGCTTATCTTGAGTCTGGCATGTAACCACTGAGCAAATGGGGCGAACGTCGCACAAACGTTATCACTCTGCCATGCAGCCAACAAGCATCTAACTAAATGACTAAACAGCAAATGATTGAAAGTGGAATGCAATCAGAATCAAAGCACTAAAGCAGTTGAAGGGCCTAGTGCAAAAGGGAGGTATTTTAATTTTTACCAAATTTGAGTTAAGCATATCAGGAAGTTCATGAGCCTGCTGCGCGTCTTGTGCAAAAAGGCCGTATGTATATCTTGAGAAATGAAGGAGATAGGCGAAGGAAAAAGGGGATATGTCACATAATTTTTTATCACATCAGCGCAAAAAGGATTATATGTCTGACATATATCCTTACTGCAAGCAACAGATTGCAATAATTGAACATATAACGTATGCAAACCCTAGCTTATCCAAGCAAAGCATTCTCGAAATGATTTGTTTTTTTATTGGAAACACTATCTCGTGTTCAATGAAGTGTTGCAAGCAGCTCATTTTCTAGCACGTGAGGCTATAGGCTCTTGATAGAAGTGAAGAAACCCAGTGTCATGGATTAGAAACATCAAAAAGAGGCGGTGCAATGTTGGGGAGTTGAAGCAAGTATGTAAAGATCTGCTTTGCCTTAAAAAATGTATGTTGAAGTGCTCCTCAAAGATCGATTCTTAGGCAAGGCATCAACTTTTCACAGACTTTTATTTAAAAAGTTAGAATTATATTATGCACAGCAGCACATTCTATTTGGATGCATTGAAAACTTCTTTCCTCGACATAAAAAAAAGAGAAGTAAAGCATCATGCGATGTCATTCCGATACAAGGCGAAAGTAGCTACAAATGAAAATAACCATATGAAAGAAGCATACGTGTGCAAAAGAGCCTTGTCTAAAATTTATGTGCTTAGCGATAAGAGAATAGATTTTATCAATGCTCAAATAAAAAAGGGAACTGTAAGTCCGAAACCTGATGGAAGAGGAAAGCATGCACACAGATCAAACAGGATCCCAGAAGCAGTAGTGAATAATGTTAAAAATCATATAGCATCATTTCCAACTGACTGCAAAACCCATTTCGAAAATATTTACCGCCTCATTTGAGCACAACCAGTAGGCTGTGCCAAAAAACGGCGCGGTTCATGGATTTTTCCTTAACTTTCTGAAAAATTGTAGTGGACTTTTACAAACACAAACGTGGAAAAAAAAATTGAAATTAATGATGTCACACGGTCGCGCTGGGCGTTTCTAGGCCCATTTTCATAAAAATTGTCATATTTCGAAAACCACTGGAGATAAAAAGATGAACGTTACATCAAAAGCTGCAGAAGTGGCATGTTTATATCTGCTCTAAGAACACTTTTTATTCTAGGACTACTTGAATAATATTTATAAGCAAAAAACTCAATTTTACTATTTTTTTGTAGTAGGGGAGATGTACCAGAGAGATGTACAAAACCAGGATGTACCAAGAATACCTTGATAAGTTACCGAAGAAAGAAAACGATGACATGTTTGTTAAAGAAGGATATTACAGGCATAACTTCAATACAGAATTTAATCTGGGCTTCGGATCTCCAAAATCACATACCTACGCTGCAGCACCTGTGATAGCTTTGATGGAAAAGATCTGGAACAACACAAAGCGCGTGAGAAAAATGCAGCAGAAGAAATGAAAAAGGATAGATAGGAAGCAAGAACCAATCCCGGAATCGTTTTTATAAGTTTTGACCTACAACAAGCAATGCCTCTCCCAAAAATATCTACATCTGTTGCATTTTATTTGAGACAACTTTGGATGTAGGAACTTCGGAGTTCATTTGATCCAAAAAAATGATGATTCGAGTAATGTGGAAGAAAACGGATTCATGCACTCTTGACTAATAAGACTTTTCTGTTTTTAGTGAACCACCCAGCAAACTGTCCACTTAAAGCGGTTGACTGTCTCTTATCTTTAGTCTTGTCCTGTTGCTCAACACAACAAACAGTGTACCAGCCTCATGTTTGTAATCAAATATCGATTTCGCTTTTAAAGCATCTTCAGTTTGATATTGTCAAGAGCAAATCATGCACTCTTGAGTAGAGAATGAAGGAGGCAGAGGGTCGAACGAGATCATCTCATCTTTCTATGCTTTTATGTTAGAAGCTGAGGTACACGGTGACACGCTAATAGCTTGTTCGGATTCCTGTGGAGGTCAGAACATAAACTTCTATGACTTTGGTCTTATTGAGAAGCAGCTAAGAAAACATTAGCACATGTACTTGCCAGAGCATTATAGAACTACCATGCAGGACACAAAACATCCAAACAAATTCCGTGTCTATGACATGGCAAACTGTTTTATGACTTTAAACTACTGCCTGAACAACTTGGACTATAGGCCTACTCAGTGGTGGATTTCCAGAAGACTAGCTTCCGGAGCGCTAGTTTTTTACTTTCCAAATGCGCTAGGTGCTGTAGAAGAAATTCAGAAATATGTTTTTATAAGACTTTGAAACAACACACTTGATGTATATACCTAAAACGTTGCTAAAGTAAGTATCATGGTTTATAGATAGTATAGTGTTGTTCAATGCAAATATTCATATTTTAGTGAAACAATAATACAAAAAAATACAAGTTATAGCCTATAAAAAAAAAAGAAAAAAAATTGTTTTTAGTTTTTTCCACTTTTGATTTTTCAAGTTATAACCTACAATTTTTAAGACACTTATCGTATTTAAAATCATAAAACCTCCGGCGACTTCCGGTCTCAATTGCCGGGTTACGTCCATAGCGTAATCAGGATCCAACATACTTCGCTGGTTAAAAATTTCTCAGTGGAAGACGGATCATTCGTATAAACAGTACGGTAAACTTGAAACAGTTTACAGTGTGTAGAAAAGCACGGTCAGATGTCAGTATGAAGTTCATTTGTGAAAATCCGTGCTCACACTCGCTCGATGAAATTGGAAGGGATTATAGTGACGTTATCAAATTTTAAAGACTCTGGGATCTTCTTTTCGTAGTTGTATATTCACGAAGTCCTCTCACAGCAGCTTCGCGTTCATCTAAGCACAATCTCTTTGCCACTTCAATGATTTCGTTTGCTCCGTGTGTCATTACTGTGTCCTCTGGCCAAATACTGAATAGTTGAATCAAGTATTTTTCAGCTGTTAATAAATGACAAGTCTGTTGAATTCAACAAGCGATCTTGGATGGAATTTCCTAAGTGATTATACACCCTTCTCTGTTGGGTGGAAAATACCACCCTTTGGTAGGGTGGAAATGACCATCTTTGCCAATAGGCTATGGGGTGGGAATAAAAAGTAGAAGTGGAATTTTTAAACCACCACTAGAAGTGGTTAAAACTACAATTTTTGATTTACAGTGGAGAAGATGCGGGGATTGATTAGCGGGCTATTTCTGCAATTGTTTACATGTAATTCTACACCTTTGAACTCTAAGTTTTCTTCAGCATTCTTAGCAATGCCATAATGTCATTCGGGTTCGTTCCTTCGTGTTTCAAATAATTTTGCAAGATTATTAATTTTGTTATCTGTATCTCAAATAGTAGCCTACATGCTCTGTTTTACAGTTCAAGGTTTAGGCTATTTCGGATAATTCTTGCAAGTATTCGTACATCAAAGCCAAGTTCAACAAGAAATCTGTGGATGTTATCTTCGACAAGAATCCTTGATATTTTGCACGTTCCCGAGAATCTCTTAAGTCGCTAATAGCTCCCTTTTTGAAAAATTTGACAAGTGCTGGGAAATCATTCCAGACGGCACTAACTGCGCAGAAACTCTAGGCTACCCAACGTGTGTCCAGTAGGCCTACCCTTCCGATTTTCAACAACTGCACTTCAACAGCCGCTGCACATTCACCCAATTTCCTGCTATTGTTAGGAGAAGCATGGTAAAGGCTATAGCGTTTGTCCATAAAAGATCAAAATCGATTCAAATTACTGACTGATTTTACAGCATGACGAACCAATAGTTCCAATCTATGGTTGCACAATACCACACCAGAATGTCTGGAAATTAATCATGAAGCCATTTTGCTACACCATTTTTGCGACCTATCATCACAGCCGCGCCATCACATACAACACCAATCAAACAAGAAGATAAAAATGTTGTAGACATGCCATATGATTTTAGGCAGCTCTTCAGGGAATCAAAGATGCCATTCGTCGTAAGACTAGCGAGCTCAACAAGACAAATCATACATTCACAGTTTCGCTTCCGTCAAGACTGGTACGAAGATATATTATCAGAGTGAATACCCGATTTAACGTGGTCAACTCATCAAGAATCATAGATATACTTTTACCGAACAGGGCAAAGCATAATAAGACATAAAATATTTGAGCTTTCGGAACGCCGTTCCGGAGAAGTCAATTTTTTGATCGAGCTTCCGGAGCAGCGCTCCGGACCGCTTCGGCTGAAATCCAGCCCTGGGCCTACTTAAAAGGAGCAAGAATACCTGTAAGGAAGAATTCTCCATTCAGAAAGTCAATGCGATGTTTATCAAGGAATTCAGCACAACTTGCTATAAAAACGATTTTGAAGATGAAGAATGGAAATCTCTGGATATTAAGCATAAAAGAAAAATTGCTGATTTCAACATTGATTGCCTTAGGTTGCACCAAAACTACTCACATGGAACTTCCAGTAAAAAGTTTGCAGATATCCAGAAGCAAATGCCTTTTGTACGTCACCAACATCACTGGTTTTACCAGCGTCTCGTACAACGTGATGCAGAAAAATTTGAAGAATAGGATGGTCGTAAAAGATCCAAACAACTTAAACGAACTTTTTTAAAACAGCTTAAGCAAGAAAGAGATTGTCTCTTTCCTTTGTTCTTGAAATCCTGTTCTTGAGCGTGACATATCTCCTTTCATGTGAATACATTGTTGTGCAAAAAGGTGGTATGTCATTTCTTGCGCAAAATAAAGACACACAACTTGTTTTCAAACAACAATAAACTGTACTGGCTGGCGCACTTCAACAACCATTAGGGACTGACACATAACCATGAAATTTGGTATAATGCCAAGAAAAGAGCAGGGTACAACGATATACTTTAACCTTCATTTTCTCAAAAGTGCTATTTTTGACATATCTCGTTTTTGCTCTAGGCTAGGCCCTTCAGTTGTTTTATTGCAGCAATCGCAAACCCAGCAATTGCAGCAAAGTCGCAAAAATTAGCAAATTGCAATCCTTGCAATGTTTCAGAGTTGCCAGGTTTAGCTGGAAATTCTAGGACATAATCATAGACTAAGCAAGAATTTTCCATTTTTGAAAACGTACACTTTTTTTCTTACCTCTTATGTTTCTTTTTTTTCCTTGTTAATTGTGTAATAGTGTACTTTTACAAAACTATGCTTCTTGTAGCGGATGTAGTGAGCAGGGAATCCCTGGTAGTACTAGTGAGTAACATCCGCATTCTTCTTCAATTTTCTTGCCAAAACTAGGGGGGAGTTTTGGCGAATAGTCATGCTCTAATGATCTAAAAACATGGACCACGATATGCCATTTCCAACAACCTCAAATTTATACCTCTGGACCGTCATTTACCCCCTTGAATATGACCACTTAGTGATTACAGATATTTTTGATGCAATGTTGCCATATAAAATAAATCATCACTTTTTAACATTTTCTGTCTTACAAAATTAACTAATTTATAAATATAAAGTGTATTTTCCAATTAATCAGAATATAACACTACGTTTGAGTTGTTCAATGACATGTGTTGTTGAATTTAGCCTGAAATGTTACCGCAATTAATTTGTTTCGAATGGCAACACCATCTATAAAAAATTGCAATTTTTATTGTTTATGCAGTTTGGTGGGAGATGATGATGGCGTATGAGCGATCTTTTCAGGCTAGATTGGAGGGCAGGAAATCTTCAGCCACTCAGCAGTCTCGTCGTCCAGGACCCTCAGACCATGCGCACCGTGTGGAGGCCGGTGGATTAGGCAGTGATGGATGACATGGTCTGCAGTCTGTTCAGTGGCACCACACTCGCACTCTGATGAAGGAGCCAGGCCCCACTTGTGCATTTCCGAACGAAAGCGGCCAACGCCAGTTCGCAGGCGGTTAAGCCTGACCCACGCAAGCCTTGCGAGGGACATCCCTGGTGGACGGGGATCGGCGTCGGGTATGAAGTCACGGAGCGTGGAGGTGTGATTTTGCCACTCCGTGTTCCACATATGGTTCGTCCAGTGTGCCGCACTTAAACCAAGTTCTTCTGCGTTCTTAAGTAGTTGTTGTGCGGCAGGTACAAAGGGGCGTCTTGATTTCAGCCGCTGCTTTATAGGTGGTGGTCTCTTGAGTGCTGCATGGAGGAGATGGTCGGGGTCCAAAGCGCGGCGGGCGAGAGAAATCGTGGCTCCTTTACGGCGTAGCTCAGCGGGTTGGATGCCTGCTAGGATGGGTAGGCAGTCCGTTGGAGTCGGACGCAGGCATCCAGTCACAGTACGCAGTGCGTCGTTGATGGCGGTATCAATCTGGTGGGTGTGAGAACTACGACATCAGACCGGCGCGCAGTACTCAGCGGTGGAATGAACAAGGGCTAGGGTAGCTGTACGAAGAGTTTTAGCACCAGCTCCCCAGCCGGAACCCGCCAATCGCCTCAAAAGTGCGACGCGTGTAGATAGTTTTTTGCGCAGTGACTTCAAGTGCCGGCGGTACGTGGTGGGAGATGATGCAAAACATTAAAAGATGATGTGGGAGATGGTGGGAGATGATGCAAAACATTAAACCAACTAGGTCAATTTGCTCATTGGTCATTTTGCATGCGTGATAGTTCTCAGTCTAAACTCTTTTTAAGCTCTAAGCTTCGTCTGCCTCGTTAGCTCAGTGGCTAGGCTACGCGCCCGGCTCAAGATCATGCGCGCAAGTTCGACTCTCGGAGTGTACGCTTGAGCAACGCATTCAGGATTGCTCTCCATTCAGCAGCATTTAGTGAATGGAATAATTCCCCGGCAACAACACTTCAACGATCGGAAAATCTCACTCTGTCCATCTCGGTAACCAGCTCTGCGTCAATTAAAAGCCTCTACAACAGTGGTTCCCTACCTGGGGTTCGCGGACCCCTTGGGGGTCCGTTGGAAAGCATTTGGGGTCCGTGATTACCTTGATGAATTTTGGAAAAAAAAACTTTGTTCTATATGCACGGATGGAGCACCAGCTATGCTCGGAACAAATCCGGATTTGCTGCTTTAGTAAAAAACGAAGCTCCTCACGTGTTTGTTACTCATTGCTTCTTGTAGGCTACAGTTAGGCCAGTAGGCCTAGGCCTTAGCACAGGGGTCACCAACTCGCGGGCCGCATGCGGCCCGCCACGCTTTTATGTGCGGCCCGCAGAAGGTATTGGCGCACAAGTATAACCAAAAATACTTTTCTTGAGGAGTTAAACAGCATGAAGGCAAAAAATACTTTCCGGGAAGCATATTTTCGCTTTGCATACGATTCCACCGAACGACCAATCAGATTGTAGTTTTAGGTAGGGGTCGTTTAAAGTTATTCCAATGCGATGTCCAGCCACACTGTCCCAGTGGTTGATTAAAACGTCTGTTTTCGAAATTCGAAAATGTCCGTGAGCATAGGGTTGCTTATTTTAAGTTTGTAAATGTCCTGTAGGGGAAGGTAGGGTTAGTTGAGTCAGTGGGTTGGTTGAGTCACCATTGTTTTCTGACTAACCAAGCATGACTTCGTGAAGACTAATTGCTTGAAATAATAAGCATTATGGGTAACTGCATCCATCTTGTTTTAGCAGCTGTGTAAGTTACACAGGTTATACAGTCAGCAAAATGCCATTTTTTGGACTAAAAAGTAAATATTTTCAGCTCAAAATTGATTAGGATGCTGAAGCTATGATAGGCGTAAGCGAAGATAGCGTCGAAGTTTCATATAGTTTATAGCTATCTTATGCACAGTGCATTTGTGTAAAACTGATAAAGCTTTACGTATAGATAATACTTTCAATAATTGTCACGAGGAAGGATTGGGGTTGGTTGAGTCAATAGCTGCGGGACTAGTTGAGGCAGTGACTCAACTAACCCTACCTCAAGTTGCAGTCTGCTGAAATCTTACTTCTGAATTTTATTGCTAAACGCGCATTATTAATTCAGTTACTTGGACAAAATGAGCTATTATTTGATTATTACTTTTCTGTTTAGCTTTAAAATATTTTCAAATTAAGTCTTAAAAATTATAAAAAAAAACTGGTCGTGGACAATGGCTTATGGAGATTTTTGAAGCTGGTTTGAAGTTAGTGCAAGATGGTATGTCGTTAAGAAAGGCAGCAGAAAGAGTTGGTGTGGACAAAGAAACGTTTCGTAGATGTTTGAAGAAGATAAATGAAACTGGAGCTGATGCTTCTAAAGTAAAGATGGGATACTCAACCACAAACAAGGCATGAAACAAGTTGGGTCTATTGTTTTTAGGGATAGAGGAGATTCGGTGACTATGATCGGCACCATCAATACTCTTGGAATTGCTCGATTCGTTATTGCTGCACTTGATGCAACTCGTGCTGTCCTATGGTGGAAGTAGTAGTTCTACATGTTTCCAATGCAACAGTTGGGCACATTTGGCGTGCACCGACAACAGTGCTGTTTTTACATGTCCACTTGTGATTAATTTCGGGGTAGGGAACTTACGGCCGGCGGGCCAAATGTGGTTCGCAAAGCAATATAATGTGGCCTGTGGGAGCATGAAAAGTATTAGATTTCATGTCACTTTCGATAATACGTGTGAAATTTGGGTCTGGGCGATATGAAGACCTTTTTTTTAGAGAAATGACATGAAGTCGGGCGAAATCGAGAGAAATTTGGCCTGGTTGCGGTGAAGACCTTTTTTTAAATTTTTTTTAGAGAAATGGCATGAAGTCGCGCAAATTCGAAGAAAATTTGTGACTGGTTGCTGTAAAAACTCTTTTTTTATAAAAAGTTTGTGGAAACGGGCGAATTTGGAGGAGCCATGTGGCCCGTCTGGTATTTTTAATATTTCTTGTGGCCCATAGTACAAAGTATAGCCTAGGTTATTCCCCACTTCTGGATACAATAAACGTTCATTGATGGTATAGATCACAGGTGCCAGTCTGCCAGATGGGGACGGTGCCCAATAGCCCCAAAAAGTTATGCATCTCATGAATGCCATTGCGCCTCAACTAACCCCACCCACTGACTCAACTAACCCTGCATGCGGGGTTGGTTGAGTCAAACGGTGCTCTGTGTTCAAGGTAATAAAAATGACAATTAAACGTGAGATAGCATTTTAATAAATGGGTAGCAGCAAGCATACTTCGTTACCTTTGTTTCACTTAGACTTTGATAGGTGTATCTACAATAGGTAAAAAATTATAAGGAAAAATCTGAAACATGACTCAACTAACCCCACCTTCCCCTAAACACTAGTGTGCGTTTCACGTTATTGGGTTTCACGAGCAGTGTTCCTTTATGCAAGTTTTTATTGGCAAAATAGATCGGTGTGCCAACTCCATTTATAATAAATTTGAAAAATATTATGTATAAATTTAAAGACTTTTTCTGGTAAAATGAAAAAATTTAGCTTAGCACTGCAAAATGTTGTTAATCGACAATTCTTCCCATGCTATAATACGCACCGCAAGTGGCATTTGTCTAATAATCAAGGAAAGACGGTTTTATAGACTCTCACAAAAAGAATGAAAAACCAACTCATTGCTTTTTTAGAGGGAACACTGTTCATGAATTACGATAGAAACGTTTTTTCGGTAATTTCCACAAGCGTTTGTTTCATGGTGCCTGGTTTCTTTCTCCCTGTTATTGGAGCCTACTTTTTGCTGATATGTTTGCCGGTCACTACTGTTGCCTGTATTGCGATATGTCAAACATTTCCTTGTTTACTGAAATTGTTAATTGCAAGATATCTTTTGTGAAGCGAAGTGACAACACCACTCTTGCTTGGCGATGAATATTCTGATGAAACCGCTCGCCTCGCTATAAGTGCGCAAAACAAGTGACCTTGTTTATTAGGCATTGTTAAAGAAGTCAAAAGTGTTGTAAAAGGAGCTTGGCCTGGCAGTAGCGTTGTTCGACTAATTTTGTTGCAGCGGTATTCTAAGATAAATATTAACAACATGTAACGCTGGATACTGGGTACGAAATGCGTTCTATTCTAGCATAAGAGTCAACCTACCTAAAATTTTATTAGTGCGGCCCGCCACAGCTCTCCTAAGTGCCAAAGTGGCCCGCATGAAAAAAAAGGTTGGTGACCCCTGCCTTAGCAGCAAAAATTTTACCAGCAAGTCTCAAAGAAACTCTGACGAATTGCGTGAAAGTCGTTAATTTCATCAAAAGCAGAGCTGTAAACCACTGTACTTTTAAAGCGCTCAGTCAAGAAGTAGGGTCAGATTACGAAGTACTTTTGTATCATTCTGAGGTAGGCTAGCCTACGTTGGTTATCTAGAGAAGTTTTACAACGACTTCAGCAGCTAAAAAATGAGGTATCAACTCTTTTGAAAGCAAAAGGAAGTCCCCTCTCAAAATTGCTCGGGAATAAAAATTTTCTATACGGCATGGCCTACTTAGCCGATATTTTCGGTCATATTAACAACGTTAATCGTGGCATTCAAGAACCAGGTGTGACAAAAATTGATGCAGCTGAAAAACTGAAAGCGTTTTTAGCCAAGTTGCCGGTTTGGAAACGCAGATTGGAAATAGGTGATTACGCTAACTTTCCAATGTTAGAAGATCTTATTTTAATGAATGAAACTGAAAGAGAATGTAGCCTACTCTTTTGATCTCTATGAGAGAAAAATTTTGCGCACACTTGAAACCCTGCAAATTTCATTTCAACGTTATTTTAATTTAGAACACCTGCCGAACAAAGTTGAAACATGGATTCGAAATCCTTTTCTTTTTGACTTGAACAACGTTAGCGATGACGATCTCAGTAAAGATGATCTAATTCAGGGGTCACCAACTGGCGGCCCGCGGGCCGCATGCGGCCCGCCACGCTGTATCGCTGCGGCCCGCGGAAGGTAGGCCTATCAGCGTACAAGTATAACCAAAAATACTTTTCTTGAGGAGTTAAAGAGCACGAAGGCAAAAAATACTTTCCGGGAAGCATATTTTCGCTTTGCATACGATTCCACCGACCGACCAAGCAGATTAGGCTATAGTTCTTGGTAGGGGTTGCTTAAAGCTATTCCAATGCGATGTCCAGCCACACTGTCCCAGTGGTTGATTAAAATGTCTGTTTTTGAATTTCGAATATGTCTGTGACTGTGAGCATAGGGTTGCTTATTTTAAGTTTGCAAATATCATGTAATTGTAAACACTAGTGTGCGTTTCATCGTTATTGTGTTTCACGAGCAGTGTTCTCTTAGCCTATATGCAAGTTTTTGTTGGCAAAATAGATCGGTGTGCCAACTCAATTTATAAAAAATTGGCAAAATATTATATATAAATTTAAAGACTTTTTCTGATTGTATTATGAAAATATTTAGCTTCGTAGGCGGCAAAATATTTAATATTTTTAAGAAATATGGAACGCTTCACGATTCTGCGTGTCTTCCTTGCGCAGGGACCATGCTAATCTTCTCTGTATCGTTCCAATTTTAGTATTGCCGAAGCATGCACAGTACTGCCGAAGCATGTAGGTAGGGTTGGAAGTCGTTAGTCAAAAAGCAATGACTATTTCACTATTCGATAGTGCCCAAAAAAGCAATGACTTTCCGCTATCGATATTTAAAAAAAGCAACGAATAGCAATTACTAAAATTGACTGGCCAAAAAAAGCCCAAAAACAAGCAACCCGCAAACTCAAAAATAGGTACCAAAACTCGAAAAAAAAACAATTCCAAACTTGCGGAAAAACCGCAAGGTTTGCAACATTGTTAACGGCTCTCACTGGCATGGTTTTTCTGAACTGTGTTCCCGAAAAACTTTCCTTAATCCTTTAAAGTTCGAAAACCGGAAGGGGACTAGGTCGGATAGTAATCCGAAAACCAAATCTCGTAGGCTAAATTTGTTTTGACGACAAAGTAAGTGAACAACAAAAAATGATTCAGCAGTTCTCCTAAATATCGATTAGTGAAAAACGAATAATGATTTCGTTGCTTGCTTAAAAAAGCAGTGAATAACGCGCATTCGATATTTATTTTTGAAAGGAATGGGTATAAGCATTCGATATTCAGAAAGCAACGAATAACGCTATCGAATAGTGACAACTAGTCGTTACTTCCAACCCTGCATGTAGGCTACTGCCGAAGCAAGTATTGCAAAATGTTGTTAATCAACAAATTCTTGCCACGCTGACAAGCATCGCAAGTGACAGTTGTCTATAATAAAAGACGGTTTTATAGACTCTCACAAAAAGGAGGAAAAACCAACTCATTGCTTTTTTAGAGGGAACACTGTTCATGAATTACGATAGAATTACAATTTTTAAGTGATTTCCACAAGCGCTTGTTTCATGGTGCCTGGTTTCTTTCTCCTTGTTATTGGAGCCTATTTTTTGCTGATATGTTTGCCGGTCACTATTGTTGCCTATATTGCAATGTGTCAAACATTTACTTGTTTACTGAAATTGTTAATTGCAAGATATCTTTTGTGAAGTGAAGTGACAACACCACTCTTGCTTGGCGATGAATATTCTAATGAAACCGCTCGCCTCGCTATAAGTGCGCAAAACAAGTGGCCTCGTTTAGTAGGCATTGTTAAAAAAGTCAAAAGTGTTATAAAAGGAGCTTGGCCTGGCAGTAGCGTTGTTCCATTAATTTTGTTGCTGCGGTATTCTAACATAAGTATGAACAACATGTAGGCTAACGCTGGATACTGGGTACGAAATGCATTCTTTTCTAGCATAAGAGTCAAGGTATGAGGTATATCAACAAGACATTTATCGACTAGAGCTGGGGAACACCTGAATTTGAATTCTGTACAGAAAATCGCAATTAAAGATCACATTTTTTCATGTACAGAATGCCAAAATAACGTTTCTATCAAGCAGTTTGAGATCATGTCTAGAGGCAGGTCTGAGTATCAAACTAAGATCTTGGAAGCCTTGCACATAAAACGTCACAATCCACTTTTGAACAGACAATTGTTTGCTTGCGGCTCGTCTTTCTTGCTCTCTGTATTTTAAAATTAGTTTTTTCGCACCTTGCCTTTCTACCATATCATCTGATCTGTTTAACACCCTTTGGTGCAGTTGCCTTTGATTCTCGTGGAACTGTGCAGTTTTTGTCTTTTTCTGTTTATAGATTTAGTTAACCATTGTATTTTTTTCAGATGTAGTTAATTTGTATGTATATTATTCCTGAAGAGGACATCTTGTGATGTCGAAAACGTTTGATACCTAATTTGTTGCGTAGTTTTATGTTTATGTAAATGTAAAAAACTTGAAGGTGTTAAACTTGATCACGTTGCTCGGCTTCGTATGCCTATGGTTCAACAAGACAAACTCTCTACCGAAGCTCTATCATAAGAGTCAACCTACCAAAAATTTTATTAGTGCGGCCCGCCACAGCTCTGCTTGGTGCCAAAGTGGCCCACATGCAAAAAAGGTTGGTGACTCCTGATCTAATTGATTTGAGATCAAGAGAGTTATTACTTATTACGCATTGAGTTTCATTCAAAAAATTGTGGAAGAATTTTGGTGCTCACAACTGCAAACTTACCCATTCTTGGCAAAAAGCAAACGATTATTGTTTTGTTACCGTTCATAACCACTTAACCTCTGCGAGGCAGGTTTCTCAGCTCTTGTTACAATAAAAACAACATCGAAATCGCCTGAACAGTGGACGTTGAAGATGACATGCGTGTTGCATTGTCAAAAACTCAACCGCAGTTCAGTCGTTTAGTTCAGGAAAGGCAACAACCATCTCATTAAATTTTCTTACGTTGAAAAAGTTTCGGCATGGCACTTTGGGTTACCTTAATATTCAAATACTGCTGACATTTCTTGAACAATCCATTCGTTTTCTTATTTGAGCAATTGTTTAACCTGATATTAGCCACAGGAGTCACAGCGGCAATGCAATATGACACCGTACAGCAGTTGAGTAGCATAATTATTACAATAGTCAATAGTACTGTGATTGAACTGACTCGTGTGAAAATTAATTTCTTTGCAATAGTCAATAGTAGGCTATGTTAATTGAGTTTTAGGCAAAATTTAGGTAGGGGTCGGCAGAATTAATAATTTGTCTAAAGGGGTCCGTGACAACAAAAAGGTTGGGAACCACTGCTCTACAAGTATGCGAAACTACCAGGAATAACCAATCAATGTTTTATCAGTCCGAGGATAAAGATTCAAAACCAAACCAAATAGCCTAATAGGCTAAAGCTGTTGGTAAAAGTAACTTTTTTTAGCCTATTGGAGTCTGAGATAGTAGCCTATTGTAATAACAACAAACGTATCCAGAATAGCTTCTGTTGTCTGGTTGATAGGCTATCTTTAATTTGGTATTGCCTTTGTGTTAATCCCAATCGTGTCCGAATATCCGTCGATAAGAATGAAAGACTGTAAAAGCAAACGTTGTCCAAGGAATGAAAACGAAAGACATGAAAAGGCAGTATCACTCTGGATGGGGACAAACTGGAAGTGGTTAAAAAGTTCTGCTACCTATTCATTTCAATTTATTTTTCTTTGTCGGAAAACAACAACAATAGAAGATGTTCTGAGTAGGGATGGATGAGTGCAAGCAGGGCCTCTAAGAGCCCTGCTGGGCCTTGGTGCAGATGTTGCTGCCGGGCCCCCCAGCGCGACATGTCGTGTGATATCTCACCAATCACAAGCAAAATTTGCGGTGCGCGTTCTTACAAAGAATAAATTAGGTTAAAGTATTAACACTCCATTATTTCACAAACAATGCACTATTGTAAATATAACTTTAAATTCACAGATACACACTAGTTATACCATAGATATCTTACATATAGATATGCAACTCAGTGGTGCGTAACGATGTTTGTAGGCTAACAGCGTAGCTATGGCTGTGTGCATTGACTTCAAACTTGGCACAGCAAAACAACTTTATTTTTAATATATTTTTTTGGTTTTTGTTTAAATAAAACTTTCTTCGTTTTCAAGTTGACGTATGGATTGCTTGTGATGACGTCACATTCTCGTTCCGCATGGACTGCTTTATGGAGATTCTGGCGATTGAAAACAAATCACAGTCACAGAGGGTAGGCTACCTCTAAATACCCATTGTCTGGCATTGTAGGCATTGTCGGGCATTGTCAGGCATTGTCGGCTTTTTGGGGGGTTGTGGAGCATTTTCAAGGGTTGTCGAACATTTTCAGGGGTTTCAGGTATTGTAGAGTAGGCTAACTACTTTCAGGCATTGTTGGGAATTTCTAGGCATTGTGTAGGATTTCCAGGCATTGTCGATCATTATCAGTGATTGACAGGCTGGTGAGGCATTGTCGAACATTTTCAGGCATTATCGATTATATTCAGGGGTTGTCGAGCATTTTCAGGAGTTGTCAGGCATTGTAGAGTAGCTACTTTCAGGCATTGTTGGGAATTTCCAGGCATTGTCGATCAATATCAGTGTTTGACAGGTTTGGTAGTCATTATGGAACATTTTCAGGCATTGTCGAACATTTTCAGGGATTGTCGAGCATTTTCAGGGGTTGTCAGGCATTGTAGAGTAGCTACTTTCAGGCATTATCTAGGATTTCCAGGCATTGTCGATCAATATCAGTGTTTGACAGGTTTGGTAGTCATTATGGAACATTTTCAGGCATTGTCGAACATTTTCAGGGATTGTCGAGCATTTTCAGGGGTTTTCAGGCATTGTAGAGTAGCTACTTTCAAGCATTGTTGGGAATTTCCAGGCATTGTCTAGAATTTCTAGGCATTGTTGATCATTATTAGTGGTTGACGGGTTTGCCAGGCATTGTCGAACATATTCAGTGGTAAAATATTAAAATATTAAATAGTAAAGTAAAGTGGTACCACTTTACTTTACCTATTGATAGCTCTTAGAGTGAACTGCCATTTACCGACGAGAGAAGATTTGCCAAATCCATTCTTGGTTTTTATTCTTCACTTTAAACATTGGTTTTTATATCCCATGACGTAAACAATTTTCTTAATGTGTAAATATTAAAGAAATTTTGCTCATCATTTTAATTTTGATTATAGAGGCTTACAGCATAGTTTTCCCTTTATGCAGCAGTCATTGCAGTAATTTGTTTGTTTGTTTGCAGAACTGAAGATGCTCATTATGTAGCGAAATATATATTCTTTTTAAACATGAGGCTGGTTGAACTTTATTTTAATAATTCTCAAACAAAATATTCAGTGGTAGATAGGTTTGTTAGGCACTGTCGAACGTTTTCTTGGGTTGTCGATCATTAGGCTACCAGGTTTTGACAGGTTTGTCAGGCATTGTCGATACTTATGATAGCCAGGTCATTTAAACGCTGCTGAGCTTGTGTATACCGTAAATACGTTTACAACCTACACAAAATAGAAAGGGATCATTCTGCTGCGCATGCAGAGCTGGGAATAAAAATGCATGAAAATGTTCGACAATGCCTGACAAACGTGTCAAAAACCAATAATGATCGACAATGCCTGGAAATTCTAGACAATGCTAGGAAATGCCCAACAATGCCTGAAAGTAGCTTTATCTAGAATGCCTGACTACCCCTGAAAATGCTAGACAATGAAAAAGACAATGCCTGAAGATGTCCGACAATCAGTGGCGTAGCTAGGGGAGGGGAAGGAGGGGCGGACCGCGGACCGGCAAAAAGCAAACGATTATTGTTTTGTTACCGTTCATAACCACTTAACCTCTGCGAGGCAGGTTTCTCAGCTCTTGTTACAATAAAAACAACATCGAAATCGCCTGAACAGTGGACGTTGAAGATGACATGCGTGTTGCATTGTCAAAAACTCAACCGCAGTTCAGTCGTTTAGTTCAGGAAAGGCAACAACCATCTCATTAAATTTTCTTACGTTGAAAAAGTTTCGGCATGGCACTTTGGGTTACCTTAATATTCAAATACTGCTGACATTTCTTGAACAATCCATTCGTTTTCTTATTTGAGCAATTGTTTAACCTGATATTAGCCACAGGAGTCACAGCGGCAATGCAATATGACACCGTACAGCAGTTGAGTAGCATAATTATTACAATAGTCAATAGTACTGTGATTGAACTGACTCGTGTGAAAATTAATTTCTTTGCAATAGTCAATAGTAGGCTATGTTAATTGAGTTTTAGGCAAAATTTAGGTAGGGGTCGGCAGAATTAATAATTTGTCTAAAGGGGTCCGTGACAACAAAAAGGTTGGGAACCACTGCTCTACAAGTATGCGAAACTACCAGGAATAACCAATCAATGTTTTATCAGTTCGAGGATAAAGATTCAAAACCAAACCAAATAGCCTAATAGGCTAAAGCTGTTGGTAAAAGTAACTTTTTTTAGCCTATTGGAGTCTGAGATAGTAGCCTATTGTAATAACAACAAACGTATCCAGAATAGCTTCTGTTGTCTGGTTGATAGGCTATCTTTAATTTGGTATTGCCTTTGTGTTAATCCCAATCATGTCCGAATATCCGTCGATAAGAATGAAAGACTGTAAAAGCAAACGTTGTCCAAGGAATGAAAACGAAAGACATATCACTCTGGATGGGGACAAACTGGAAGTGGTTATAAAAAGTTCTGGGTAATGGTAATTCGACGTAATTCGACTTATTTTTCTTTGTCGGAAAACAACACCAATAGAAGATGTTCTGAGTAGGGATGGATGAGTGCAAGCAGGGCCTCCAAGAGCCCTGCTGGGCCCCGGTGCAGATGTTGCTGCCGGGCCCCCCAGCGCGACATGTCGTGTGATATCTCACCAATCACAAGCAAAATTTGCGGTGCGCGTTCTTACAAAGAATAAATTAAGTTAAAGTATTAACACTCCAATTATTTCACAAACAATGCACTATTGTAAATATAACTTTAAATTCACAGATACACACTAGTTATACACAAAGATAAAAATGCTATAAAATGCTAAAACACTACATAGTGTAAATATAGCTTCAATAGCGTTGTCAGATATGAAATTCTGCCCTAATTTGAGGAAAAGTTTATAGCTGTTGAAAACAAAAACTTGTATTTTGGATATTCTTTTTTAGTCCTGGGCAAAGATCAAAACCCTAACCTTTCCTAACTCCAACCCTTCCTAACTCTGGCAACACCTGATTGTAACCATGGCAACAAGTGGGTAAAACCACATGTCTATGGGTAAAACCAGCCATTTCAAAGATAAAAATTGCAATAGCCTACTATCCGACATGGCTGACATAGCATTGCACATGTGTGCTTACAGCTTTACATTAACATACAATACCATTTCTGACCTTGAAATCTGCAGAGACTAGGGCAGCAAACAGTGCCGGATTAAGGGTCTGCTGGCCTGTAGGCACATTTTATAAGTGGCCCGAATATCAGGGTGGCCAACTAAAAAATTAGAATTATCAGTGTTGTCAAATCATTGTTGCAATTATAACACAGGGTACCGTGCAAAAACTTGGCCATATGCCTAACTAAACAAAACACCTTTGCTCGTTTTTGCGATTGAAAACGCGTTAACTAGTTTTTGGAGGTCAATCTTACGGAGTAGATTGCTTTCAATACACAAAAGTGTCAGAGTAGGCCTACTAAGACGTTGTTGACACATTGTTGATCGTTTAACGTCTTCAATTCGTTTCAGTTGTTTAAACGAGCGTTCCCCCGAGTAATTCGTAGCCATTAGAAACAAGTAGCCTACATTCTAAGTGCTACTTCAGTGTTTGGAAAATGCATTATAAACACCAGTAGTGTGCAGCATTTTTAACATCATCTGAGCACTTCCTGTTGCTGCTGTTTCATCGCGTCTTTGCTCTTTATAGTCTTTATACCAGCACATAAACTGACGAAATTCTGATGGGAAGTCGGAAGACAGGTCCTTTGAATACACACCAACCAGACCTGCAACAGCAACATCGATGTCTTTAACAGACATGGAGTCGTACTTAGTCAAAACTCCAAACCTCTGCAGCATTATGGAAGAGTGCTTTACAGAAACGTATCGATGCATCGATACGTTTCTGTAAAGCACTCCTCAGTTGGTCGATGATCACATAAAACGCTAGGAAGTTCATATCAATAATCAATTAAAAACTTACATTTTTTTTCTTAGAAGCATAAAACGTCCGATAAGAAACGGTTTACAAGTCACACTCACAGCTTCAATTGCACTATAAAACTAGTCTATGGAAAATTACAAATATAATCGTTAGGATCTGTTATACAGTAGCCTAAATGCACTCGAGACTCAATCTTGCACTACCTACGTCCAAATAGGCTACTCAATCTGATCTGATCATCATTCTGAATCTTATTAAAAGTTAGTTCTAATTTCTTAACACAACACACAACGCCACGTTTTTCGTTGCGTTACACAACGGAAATGCAAATTTTTAAAAACATCAAAAAGGAAGTGGCAACATGTTTCAATTTGTCTTTTTTAACGATTTTTGCAACCTTTAGATCATCTGGAAAAACAGAACTATTAAGATAAATACTTAATAGTTTAGAAAATAATTATCATGAAAACAAGACTAAATTGTTACTGATTTTAGAGTGGCCTGGATTTTTGACTGGCCTGTAGGCACGTGCCTACTTTGCCTAATGGTTAATCCGGCACTGGCAGCAAACTTAGGATGAATGCATTGCTATTGTTCATGACATTAAGAAATACCACCTTTAATATAACAAATACCAACTTCATATAAGAAATACCAACTTCAAAATATTAAAAAAATTTAATGCAAAATTGACCTTAACACGCAAATTTAAACATTTTATTGGCCCCCTGAACGCAAAAAAAAAAATGAAAGTATTGTTGTTCTAAAAAAGGGCATACCCATGAAGGGCCCATTCAAAATACAAAACTAATATTCATGTAAAAAACAATATTTTATGCGAAATCGACCTGAGCACGCTAATTTAAACATTTTGTCGGGCCCCCCTAAACTCAAAAAATTGAAAAATTTGTAATTTAAAAAAGGGTACAGCCTAGGCTACCCATAAGGGGGCCCCATTCAACATACGGAATTAATATAAAAGCAATATTTTATGCAAAATTGTTGAAATCAATTTTTTATCGCGTGAATTTAGACATTTTGTCGGGCCCCTTGAACTCACCGGGCCCCGGTGCAAGGCACCGGTTGTCCCCCCCTTTTGTGGGCCTTAAGTGCAAGATTCAATGATATTAAGAATAAGAGCTGGTTGAAAAGAATTCAAAGAAGTTTCCGGGATTCTGTGTTGAAAAGTAACTTACTTTACCAGAAAATAAGAGGCATTGCTTATAAGACATGTGTAGCGGACGTTGAATTGTCTGAACATTCGCCCGTATCTAGCTGTAATTGCTACAGCAACATTCCGAGTAGGCTACCGGTACCGTACCAGCTTAATTGGTAGTGACTAGTGTGGATGATCTTGAAAATGATACCGGTACCTAGATTTTCTGCGAGTATGAGTTTATTGCAAGGAAAAGAAAGAGCTTCAAGATCGAATACGTTGCAGATAAATAATGCCTTGATTACAAATAGAACGAATTGATTAACTAAACTGATTCAGAATATAAAAAAATGAATTAGGCTATAACCGTTACTAAACTAACACCGTGACTTCCAAGAAAAGAATCCGTGGTGAACTGACTAAAACAACGCACCACCCAATTGACTGACAAAAACCATATGATACTGACTCTTGTTTAACACTAAACGATTGATTTTAAGGAAGCTCAGGGTGATTAGAATGCTCCAATAGGCTGTGCCAAAAATGGTGGGGTTCATGGATTTTTCCTTAACTTTCTGAAAATTTGTAGTGGACTTTTACAAACACAAAAGTGAAAAAAAAATTGAAAAAAATGACGTCATACGGTCGCGCTGGGCGTTTCTATGGCCCATTTTCATAAAATTTGTCATATATCGAAAACCACTGGAGATAAAAAGATGAACGTTACATCACAAGCTGCAGAAGTGGCATGTTTATATCTGCTCTAAGAACACTTTTTATTCTAGGACTACTTGAAAAATATTTATAAGCAAAAAACTCAATTTTACTATTTTTTTGTACTAGGGGAGATGCAGGACCTATTAGACATTTTTTTCTTTTTTGCTTTCATTTTGTTCATGTCTGCACTTCGATTGCTAGTCCCCCCCCCCCCGACCAAGCTAGGCGAATCTGCTCCAACGCCTGGTCATTGCTCGTTGGCTCAACGACTACATTTCTTCAGTAACTTAGGTAAAGTATAGGCTACAATATATTCCCAACTACCTTGCTTTTTACACCAATTAATTGAGCCCTCTCTCCAAATATCATCTAATCTTCGTCTCTTACGAGAATTTAAACTTTCCTTGTAGCTAACTGCTTCTCTCCTTCGTGGGAGACCCTAAATTGTATCCGGCTCTGCCTGCGGGGAGACCGGGTATAGGAGTCAAACGTAGGGTACATGTGTTACGGTCACGCGATGGATACATGGGCGCTGTCCGGTTATAAAACTAATGTCGGTACCCGTCGTGGGTCAACCTTTTTGCATTTGAGGAAAGCTAAGCCTGTTTCCCTGGCTCGCTCCGCCATTGTAAATTCTTACGGACGAGTCGCATAAAATTTTCGATCCATACTTTCCAGAACAGGTAGGCCTACCTACACTCCTCAGCCTGGCCCCCACGGCCTAAGCTGGTGGACTTCCCTTCCAGGTGCATTGCCACCTCAAAATCACGCCGCTCACCGCCGCCGCGTGGTGTGGCAGGCTTATTCTTTAAAGTCTCTGACCTGGCTATGTTTATTGTGTCCTTCTCGTCGTATCAGTTATTTTGTACGTGCGTTGTTGATCAAAATAAAACAGTTCATCACCGTAAGATTTTTGGTGTTTTTGCATGTGTCTCCATATTTTGAGGAGTTAGAGCAAAACTGTTGTAGATTACAACTAACCATTCGTATTTTGCCTCGTGCCTAATCATTTTTATTGCTTCTCCTTGCGGTACTATGACGTAGGTAATTGCTCGTTTAAACAATCAAATACCTGCCGCGACATTTTACTTGTGTTCTAGAAGCGTAGCTTGCTTCATACAGCAGATTGTTTAGTAGTGAAGACATTTCAGTTGCATGTAATCTTTAGTTTGTAAGCTGTAGTGTATAATCTCTTTATTTAAGTTAATACCTGCTACCTTATTATGTTGATGTTAACCGCTATGTTTATGTTCAGCTATATCGTGTGTTTTGTTTATTAAACCTTAATTTGAGGATTTGTGATGAATGAGTATGGATTCATAACAATTTAATAAACAGACACAGAATGGATCTTAAAGACTTAAGACGAAAACTGTTTACTACCGATCCTCACAGTAGCGAAGCCAGGAAGCTTTGGTCGCACTGGTATAGGTCATTTACCTATTATATTCAGAAGTACGAAAATATTTCGGATGCAGATAAACTCGGTCTTCTTGTCAATCATCTTGATAGTGCAGCTTATGAGGTCATTTCAGAAGCTGGCACTTATGAAGCTGCAATTACTCAACTTCAAAGTGCATATGACAAAGCTCCTCATCGAATTTATGCGCGTTATTTGCTTAAATCTTGCAAGCAAGAGGTCAACCAGACACTTGATGAATACAGGGATTTATAGTATAGGGATCGCCAACTCGGCTGAAAATCCGACAATCGGAGTGTAAAAGTGTTGCCAGATATGTTTTATATTTTTAGAACAAAATATTATTTTGGGATTTTTAAATAGTGGTCGCCCAAAGCTTGTCCGTTTAAAACTAACCTGAAGTGTAAAGTTGCACAAGATTGAGTTAAAGTAGTTTGTAGTTGTGTAACTTTGCAATAAGATTGTTCTAAATTTATGTACCAAACTTAAATAAAACTTGCTGGTGTAAAAAAAATTATTAGAAACCAGTTAAAAACAAAAAAAATTGAGAAAATTAAATAACACCTCAGGATTAAAGAGCTTCATGTTTAAGTGTTGAAGCCGGTAATTATTTTTCAAGTAGGCTTAATATGTACAAGAGAGGGTAAATTTGCCAAAAATATGATAGTTTGATAAGTGAACAATAAAATTTCTTTAGATTAGTTTTAAAATATTTATTTACGGGCAAGTTTTGGGCAACTACTACTTTAAAAATGCCAAAATAATATTTTTTCTAAAATATAAAAACTATCTGGCAACACTTTTACACTCCGGTTGTCGGATATTCAACCGAGTTGGCGATCCCTATAGTATGAATCCCTGGATGAATATTATCAAAAGCTCAAGCGCTTGAGTACAGACTGCAATTTCGAAGCTGTGTCGGCCGTTCAGCACAGAGAGGAATCTATTCTTGATGCCTTTATCGGCGGATTGACATCACAAGAAATTAAGCAACGTTTATTGGAAGAACCAAACCTTGTTCTACAAGCTGCTTTCGAGAAAGCTCGGTCGTTGGAAGATGCTCAAAAAAACGCTGGATGAATAGTTGCAGAACCCTCGGCACTGCATTCGCATCAAGTTGCTGTTATATCCGAACCTAAAGATGACCTTGAAAGAAAGCAAGATACTGTTGCAGCTACCGTTTCAGTAAGATGTCCATATTGTGGAAATAAACGGCATTCTCGACAATTTTGCCCAGCTAAGGAAGTTGAGTGCTATCGTTGTGCTAAGAAAGGACATTTCTCCAAAATGTGTCGATCACCTAAACCTTCTATGAATAAAAGTCATTGTTCTTCAACCTCTTTGATGCACACAACCCCTCAAAAGACTTCAAAATCTATTGATACGAAAGTCATCATTCCTGTCACGATTAAAGGGTATTTCGGCCAACGCTTTAATGGACACAGGATCGTCGTTATCGCACATAAGCAAGTCGTTTAGTCAACAATTGCAACTAAACCTTAAAGAGACTGATCAGCGGATTGGTTTAGCAGTAAAAGGATGCAGCTCTAAAGGTGTAGGCATATGTAAAGTTGACGTGAACCTTGGTGGTCAACTATACCAAAAAGTGGATGTAATGGTGCTGGAAAATTTGCTAACTGATGTCATACTCGGTCAAGACTTTATGGAACAGCATAAAAGAGTCAGCATTTACTTCGGAGGTTCAAAGCCCACGTTACATCTCGGATTGTTGCAAGCTGTAAAGACGCCAACTCCTGTCAATCTATTCCAGCATCTAACGGAGGATTTCCATCCAGTGGCAACCAAAGAACGGCGTTATTCAATGCAAGATAAAGAGTTCATAGGATCAGAAGTAAAACGACTGCTGAAGGAAGGACTCATCGAGCCAAGTAACTCTCCATGGCGTGCGCAGCCTCTTGTGGTTACCCAAGATAACCATAAAAGGCGAATGGTCATTGACTATAGCCAGACTATAAATAAACTCACTAGAATTGATGCGTATCCGCTGCCACGGATGCAGGACGTGGTGCAAAATGTTGCAAAGTTTAATGTGTATTCGACAATCGATATGACAAGTGCATACCATCAAGTAGAACTACCCAAATGCGACAGGATATTTACTGCGTTTCAAGCTGACGGTTCACTTTGGCAGTGGAAAAGAATACCATTTGGGCTGACAAATGCAGTGCCATGTTTCCAGCGATTTGTGGACGATATTATCAAGTCTAATGATTGCAAAGGTACGTTCGCTTATCTTGATGATATTACAATCGGTGGTAAAACGCAGCAAGAACATGATGAAAATTTGTCAAAGTTTTTGCAAGTAGCTAAAGAGTGTAATTTGACATTTAATGAGTCGAAATGTATATATTCGACTGACTGCATACAGTTGTTGGATTATCAAATTTCTAAAAGTTGTTTAAAACCAGATCCTGACCGAGTGAAAACTCTTTTAGAGCTCCCTTCTCCAACAAATAACAAAGAGCAGCAGCGTGTTATCGGACTTTTCGCATATTATGCCAAATGGGTGTCTCATTATTCTGACAAAATTAAACCGTTAATGGAAAACAGCGACTTTCCTTTAAATGGTGATAGTTTAAAAGCGTTTGAAGAGCTTAAATCAGAATTGGCCACTGTGACACTTGGAGTAATCGATGAAGAAGCCATGTTTGTAGCCGAAACTGATGCTTCAGATGTTGCCTTGTCAGCAACCTTAAATCAACGAGATAGACCAGTTGCATTTTTTCCCCGATCTTTGACAAAAACCCAAAAGCATCACTCTTCGATAGAAAAAGAGGCCGCTGCTATTGTTGAAGCAGTGCGGAAATGGAGCCATTTGCTGGCCGCGCGGCGTTTCAAACTTGTAACCAGGGGCGTTGACAGGGGGGTCCAGGTGGTACTTTTGGACCCGGGCCCGGAATATTTAGGGGGCCCGGATTTAAAAGATTAACATCTTAATATAATCAGATCTAAAGGAATTGCCATCAGAGGTTAAAACAGCCACTTCAGCCGTCAGATGGTAAAGTACCGGGCCCCCTTCTGGGTATAGTGATTTCCCTAACCACAATTTTTTTTTCAAAAACACGAAATATTTTTCTTCACCCACTCTTTAATTCTGAATATATATATATTTTTGGTGGTAGCCTAATCACTTCTAGCTACTTGCAAATCATAGCCATAGGAGGTGGGCGGGCAGGGGGTGGGGGCGGTTGCTCCCCCGCTGAAAAAAATGTCGCAAATTTGGGCAAAAATGTCAAGTTATTTGGGCAAATCAATCTTATCACAATGTTTCGATGCCTCACCAGTTAAAAAACTTTACATAATTGTTGAAATTTATGAGATACTGGTACATTAATATTTTCCAATGAATGTAAATGTATTATCACCGACTTTGAAAACTGTTGCATGTGGTATTGCAATCTGGACAGAAAAAGTTTCGATTCGACAACTGCAAAATAGGACACTCTGTAAAAATACAGTTGGGAAATAGAGGTAAGCTTATTACTGATATTCACAAACATGTAGGGCTGTAGGCTGCATTTCTTCATGGGTAAGATTTAAAAGCCTTGGCTACTGTGTACTGGTAACTTTACGAGGTTTTTTGTTTTTTCTCAATATCCTACTAATGTAGTTGATTATAAAAATCATTTGGGCAAAAATGTCTAGTTAATTGGACAAATCAATTTTTACCATAAGTTTTCAACATTCTACCAGTTAGTAATTTTATAGTGTTGCATTTGGTATAAAAAACCTTTTGCTTTGAATGTAAAGCAGAGTATCGACAATTTGAAAACTTTTATATTTGGTATTAAAATTTGGACAGAATAAGTTTCGATTCAGTATTTGCTGAAAAAAAAGCAAAATAATGCTTCGACAAGCTGAGATAAGCTTATTACAGATATTCATTAGAATGTCACACTAGCCTACATTCCTACATTGGTAGAATTTTGAAACCTTGCTGGGTTCTGGTAAACTTATGAAGTTTTTGTTTTTTCTCTATATCTCACTAATGTAGTTGTTTGTAAATATATTTGGGCAAAAATATCCAATTATTGGATAAGTCAATTTTACCATGAGAATTATGCTATGCTCGCAAAACTTGACTTAAATACTACAAAGATAGCTTATCATTTTTAGATATGGTCAAACAAAATAAGCATTTGTTATAAACTTTTAATAAACAACAGTTGTGAGGCCACATACTGTATACACACCACTTTTGTGAGCATTGATCCCGGCCACTAACTGTAGTTATGTACAAAGTGAAAAAGTATACCTTCACCAAATTGTACCGATTCTCAGCAATTTACTTTCCCGGTATTAAATGAAAACAACTTGTGAATTTTCCTGGATTTAATTTCATGTTTTTGTGAGCTATATTTTAACTGTTTTCTGTATTGAATTTTTTTTGTATAAACTGCTGTTTGTCTTTGCCAGTCCCAGGGTTGATATGCTCAGCTATTTACTTTCTATGACACAGTATTAGAGCAACAGCAATCAAATATAAAGACACATGTTATGTTGTTTTGTCATCCAATTCATGCAGTTAATATATCAGGCTATGTAAACAGTGCTATTTTTGTGTCATGTTTTGGTAATGTGGTCTGTATTTTGTGGCAACGATTGAGTTTGAAGCTATTATCTGGGAGTCATTTTTCTTCAGTGCTTGTGATTTGAGTAGGCCTAGCATAGGGGTTCTCAAACTGGGGTACATTGTACCCCCAGGGGTACATTTCGACTTTTCCAGGGGCACATTAGATTAAGTAGCCTATAAGGATATTCTTTCCATAACTTCTAATCTGCCTTAAAATATTTTTTATCACCTGATGATGTTAATAATTTGAAGACCTGAGATTAAGGAACTCCATAGTAACTCACATTTTCACCCCAACATGATGGCTTTGCACGCGATGTGTACTCTGAGAGAAATTTAAGTGATTTTTGGTTTACGATGTGCAAGTCGTACAAAAAGATTGCGAAACCTGCTATTCATGCATTGTTGTTGTTTCCATCAACATGGTTGTGTGAGTCAACATTTTCAGTGCTGCTTGGAATCAAATCAAAAAACAGATCACAGCTCAAAACACCTGAACATGATCTTCGTTGTGCTGTTGCTAATGTTTCACCTCGTATTAATGAGCTTGTTGCTAAAAAGCAGGCTCATCCATCACATTAGCTAGGATTGGTGGGCTTATTCAGCCGATGTATTGTTTGTTTAATTGATTGAGAGTAGTGTTTGTTTAACCTTGGATTACATTGTTATGAATAACTTTGTGTGCTTTGATTGGTACAAAAATATCATGTATGCAGTCTTCTAATGCAGCTCTACTGTTAATTTGTTGCAATATCTAAACTTTCTAAAGCCAAAAATATGACAAAATTTTGGGGGTACACGAGCGAATCTATAGATTGACCAAAGGGTACCGATGAACAGAAAGTTTGGGAACCCCTGCCCTAGCAGCTTAATTGTGAAGTAAGATTATCTTTGTAATGATCTTCTGAAAAAACATTGACTATGATTATATTGTAATATAATATCAATATTTTTGGTATCAAAACTAGTTTTGTTCAAAGGTGGAAGTTTGATGCTCATAGCATGGTAAACTGTCCAATTCTTTTCAGGCTGTAGGATTTGAAGCAGCATGGATTAAGTAATGTTACTGGTTTGATACGTAGGCCTAAGCGGATTGTCATTTTAGTATTTTTCAATGCAAATTTACAAATATTGAGTCATTGGACTATCTTTGAATTGAAAAGGTTGACCTACTTTTGGTCAGGCCTTTTATTAAAGTTGGGCTGGAGATTTTCATATAATCTGGTGACATGAATATTCAGCAATTATTGTTATCCAGTTATTGCTGAAGTCTCAGTTCAAATTTTTTTGAATCCAGTTAGGCTTAATATACTGTATATTTTTTGTGATACATAAGAATGTTTTAATTTGATGGTTCATTTAATTGGGACACAGGCAGGTCTATGAACGTAGATTAAAGTAAGTTCAGCCTTGTTTTGCTGATGTACGTGTTTTTTTTTTGCTTGTATTTCGTACACGGCCAAATTGGTGACTCTCAGAGGTTGTGAATAACTTTGTATTTTTGAAAATATATATGCAAAGACAAATTTGGAAAAATTATTTTCGACCCCCAAAAATGTTTTACTCTTCTACGGCTACTCTACTTTACAAAGAATTAATTTCAGTCGAAACCTCCAACAATTTTGAACATATCGACGAAGATCGTGATTGAGAGCAAGGATTTTGCGGTTTATGGAGAAATCCCTAATGCGTAATTGCACAGTTGGGGAAATTCGTGGATACAACAAATCTTTGAGAATATATAAATGATATTCCACATCAATAAAATTTTGTACACAACCTTTATATTCATAACATTGTCAATGAAGGGGGCCCGAAAATAAATGGGTACCGGGCCCGAGAAATCCTGTCAACGGCCCTGCTTGTAACTATAATAATATTATTTGGACTGCAGTGCAACTTGCATTAAGAACGCGCAATTTGCCCATTTCAAAATGGGAAAGTGTTTTGCCTGACGTATTACATTCCGTACGTTCACTGCTCTGTACTGCGATCAATGTATCTCCCCACGAGCGCTTTATGAAGTTTAGTCGGCGCTCCATGCTGGGATCATCAAATCCCACTTGGCTCAGTACTTCTGGTCCTGTTCTATTGAAGCGCCACGTTCGCACGAGCAAATATGAACCTGCTGTAGATGAAGTAGAATTAATTCATGCTACTCCAACGTATGCTTTTGTGAGATTACCGAATGGTCGCCAGACTACTGTATCATTGCGTGATGTTGCTCCTGTGGGAGAAAGAAATGCTTTCGAAAATAGCGCAACTGATTCTGACACTTCTGTTTTCATTAATGATCAATCGTACAATGATGAAACCGTTGCAAGCGATTCACCCGTTGATAAAATGCATCACAGCAATACGAGAGGTGCTGAACCAAACACCGAAGTTGATCGTCATTCTGAAGTCAATGAAGAGCCTAACACAAGAGAAGAATCAATGCTGAGGCGTTCTTCCCGCATAAGGCGCCCTCCTGATCGTTTGATGTATGCATAGGCGTCGAAATAGGGTGGGCAGGGTGGGCGACGCCCACCCTGCCGTGAAACGAGGGTGGGCAAAATATGTTTTGTCCACCCTGTTTTCATGCCACTTATGAAGTGTTCGTTACAATTATTTCCGTTTTTCTTAAACGCTGGACTATCCAACCAACTGCAGCGCAACTTCTTGTTTTACGCTATGTCTCTCGCTAGGTATCCGACAGAACAAAGCAATTCCGTAACAACGCTGCGTGGAAAAACGGCGGTACGCACTGCATTGTTGTTGCTACGGCAACTGCCACAGCTGGCAATTCCTGGTGAGAGAAAGCCACGTTTGATCTTTTCTCCAAATTTGCGTCGGCAATTTGATCTTTTCTCCAAATTTGCGTCGGCAATTTGATCTTTTCTCCGAATGGTCTCACTTTCGTTACGTCACAATCAAACTTCAGTTCCCGGTCAGCGTAAGGGAATGTGAATATGACATCATAATGAACATGACAATAAAATAACCGATACAAACTAAAGACGTACTAAAAACAATCGCTTTTACAAATGCGGCAAATCCGAAGGCGCCACTTTAAAGATAACAGGTCACGAGTCACGCGCTTTTTAGGTCGCAAAGGAAAACATAAAAGAAGTTTGTTTAGTTTAGCAGCGCTCATAAGATCGCAAGATGCAAGAAAGAAAACATCCAACCTATTAAAGCGTAATTGCTGCAGCGACGCTAAACGCAGTCTTTGTGAGAAAGACTAACCACACTTTTCGAAATTAGCGTCGGCAATTGCCGAGGTGATTGTAAGGACAACAAGATTACAAGAAAAAACTAATTTTCTTAGACTACACCAGACTAGAATGTTGATTCAATCTTACGATTGCTGGATGTTTTATTTGGGTTACTTCCTACTTCGCCGGCGCTTAGACACGTGCCCAGCTGGGAGAATCTTTTATAAAAATATCACCCTATAATTCAGGCCTCGAAACTGAAGGCGGCCATCGCCGCGATTAACCTACAAAAACCGACATTTTGTCCGCCGGGTCTCGCCCTTCCGTCGGCCGCATTTGTCCGCCATGAAGTTCCGAGAAAATTTTACACAAGCGGCCTTGTAAATAAAGTAGTAGTACTTTGCCACTTATAATCACAAAGGACTAGAAAAGAGTTAAAGCACTCGATAAATAACAATACACCCTGTATATGCTTGAATTGTTAACATTATTGAGTGATCAAGCAGCTGATGTCTGACGATAAGCTGGATGCAAGTGACACCACAATACACTTTATTAATGCGATAAATTCAGTCTTCAAAATTAAAGTCGGCAAATGGCGCATTAGCGTCGGCAATGAAAATACCGAGGCCACACGAGCGCTTGTAATGTTAGGGTTAAACATTCCTCCCAGTCGTTATGGCACAACATAGATTTATTCCCTAGTCAACACCCTGATGGATCTTTATGAAAAAAAGAGGCCTGTGGAGTGGTATCAAAGCCCGCAAGCCGCAAAACGTGGACGCTTCATTGCGAACGGCAAAGACGATATAGATTTACAGCCAAGCTATGAGCCTCTTGATGTGTCTGATTCCAGTGATGACGCGACAACCTCGTGCTCCGATACAGCATCTGATGATTCCGATTCTGACAACTAGTTCTTTATCAAACAGACTTTGTGTTGTTCGCAGTATCCCAATTGTGCCGAAATTATGTTAGTGTATACGTAAATCGAGGCAATCTTCTCGCAGGGAGCTATTAATTTGTTACCTGTATCTGGTTGAGCAATTCACGTTATTTTATGATAATGCAACGTTGCTAGATGTCGAATTAATGTAAAACAAACGTAACTTTCTTATTGGGCATTGTTGTTACGCAATATAACCGAGCGGAAAAATTAAATCAATTTGTGCTGACTGGAACGTTGAATCAACCCAAAATTAACTTACTTTTTCCCGTGAGTTATTTAACGTGAATTCCTGCAACAGCGTGCCACGTGCGTATCTTGTAGCTCGCTTTATCGCTACTTTTGGCATTATTACATCACAACAAATCAAACAGTGCGGTCGTGATAGACTACTCTAGTATATATTTTCGCTTCTGCCGAAGTAAAAATGTGTGTCGAAGTTCCGATGGCCGCCATGTGCTTGTGATTGGCCGCCGAACAGCTTGCTTCAGTCGGACACGTTTGGCCGCCGGAAAAAAAAGGTGTTTCAAGGCCTGCTATTTGCATTGATTTAACTCCAGTAGACGTCAAATTATTGTAAGCATCTACTCCTTGTTGCGCCTCGCTTTCCGTTATCTCGTCCAGCTGATACAGCATCTGATGATACCGATTCTGACTAGTTCATCAAACAGACTTTGTGTTACTCGCAGATGTCCCAATTGTGCCGAAATTATGTTGGCTTATAAACTTACGTAAATCGAGGCGATCTTCTCGCAGGAAGCTATTAATATGTTACCTGTACCTGGTTGAGTAATTCACGTTATTTTATGATAATTCAACATCGCTAGAATGTTGAATTCATGTAAAACAAAAGTAAATTTCTTATTGGGCATTGTTGTTACGCAATATAACCCGCCGGAAAAATTAAATCGATTTGTGCTGACTCGAACGTTGAATCAACTCAAAATTAACTTACTTTCCCCTCCCGGTGAGTTTTTTAACGTGAATTACCATAACAGCGTGCGTATCGCGTTGCTCGCTTTATCACTACTTTTGGTATTATTATATCACAACAAATCAAACAATGCGTTCGTAATAGACTACTCTAGTATATTTTTCGCTTCTCGTTTTACATGTTTTAGTACAATCTTTTCCTAATAAATATTCACAGTAATTGCCGAGGCAATTTCAAATTTTGCCGTTTGGCCTCGGCAACGTTTTTGCCGAAGTAAAAATATGCTCATTTCGAAGACTGAACCATTGCGAATTTGCAAACACACATTCAATGAAATCTGTTTGAAAACTCTTGCCCACCCAGAATTCCTCTCTTCTAAGAAAAAATCGACGCCTATGGATGTATGAATGATACAAATACCCGTTTGAACTCGATTTCTTGGCAGGGGAGAATGTTGTAGATTACAACTAACCATTCGTATTTTGTCTCGTGCCTAATCATTTCTATTGCTTCTCCTTGCGGTACTATGACGTAGGTAATTGCTCGTTTAAACAATCAAATACCTGCCGCGACATTTTACTTGTGTTCTAGAAGCGTAGCTTGCTTCATACAGCAGATTGTTTAGTAGTGAAGACATTTCAGTTGCATGTAATCTTTAGTTTGTAAGCTGTAGTGTATAACCTCTTTATTTAAGTTAATACCTGCTACCTTATTATGTTGATGTTAACCGCTATGTTTATGTTCAGCTATATCGTATGTTTTGTTTATTAAACCTTAATTTGAGGATTTGTGATAAATGAGTATGGATTCATAACAAAAACTTTTGGTCTAAGTTCTTCCCCTACCTGAAGCAGGCATGGTAGGCCGAGAAATTACAGATTATTACGGGCCGAGAAATTTAATTTGTCTTGTTTCAATATTTTTAAACAGAGATATGGTTTTGTATCGTAAGTTTGAATATTAGAAGATGGGAACCAGTTAAATGTATCCACGAGGTTCATTCCTCACTCAACTGGACTGTCTCGTTTGAAAAAACACCCCGAGCTGTGCTGAACCGATGTCCTTTTGAATTTGGATCACAGACAGATACGACGTGCCACTAAACTTGACGAAACCAACTTCGAGTTCAGAGGTGATAGCCTAATAGCAATTTTTTTCGTTGTTGAAGAAAATGTAAAATAATATAATGCGCTCTTCAAGAGGGAACATGTGAGTATGGCCTCAGATGTTCAATTTACAATTGCATTGACCAGATGTAATAATCTTAATCATAAAAACCAGAAGTGGGCAGTTGTACGCTACTTTTGTAGCGCCACTACTGGCACGCTAGTTTTTGGTAGCAGTGGGCTAGCAAGATTTAGTAGCAGTAGGCTAGATTGCACGATCGTCTTATTACGCTAGCTGAGGATGTAGCCTACTCATTGTACTCGTAGAGTCTCAATGTGGCTTTAGACCTTCTCGGAGCACTGTAGATATGATCTTTTGTGCTCGACAACTCCAAGAAAGTGTCAAGAACAACAACAATCTCTTTTGGGATCTGAAAAAGGCATTTGAGAAATTTCTTCGACCTTCCATGTGGTCTGTTCTTGCTCGATTTGGATGCCCTGACAACTTTACAATCCTGATCCGCGCTTTCCATGATGGCATGCGAGGCAGAGTCTGCTACTAAAACGCCTTTTCCGATCCATTCCCTGTTACAGGTGATCTCAAACAAGGATGCGTTCTTGCACTTACAGTACATGCTTTTCACTGTAGCCTATATGGCTGCAATGCTAAACGAGGTCCCACAGACCCACAAATCTCTCCTGGTATCAACATGCGCTGTCGCATGGACGGAAGGCTCTTTAATCTTGCTCGCTTCAGTGTAAAGTTGAAAACCTCTGCTCATACAATTCATGAGTTAATCTACAGTTTGCCGATGACAATGCCACACCTGCTTGGACTCCTGATGATCTCCAAACGACCACCATCTACAACAACGCTTATGAGCATTTTGGCATTGAAGTTAACATCGATAAAACTAGGATACTCAACCAAACGCCACCGGATCACACCAGCAGCCTTCCAGTGTAGTCCGGTAACATCGTGAATCTGGGATGGTAAAAGGATAGACCCTCGGCTCCAGAAGCTCAGACGACGACACATCTCCAGAGATCAATATCAACGAAAGACCTCTAGGTGAAGTAGACTACTTCTCCTACCTTGGTAGGATACTTTCAACAGCACCATCATGTGCATATGATATTGAACATCGTATAAAAGCACCACATTGTGCCTATGGAAGACTTAGCCTAGCCATCATATTTTCAACAATCATGCTATAGGCCTATCTATTCGCACAAAAGTTATGGTCTTCCGGGAAGTCGTTCTATCCACTCTTCTCCATGCTTGTGGAGCCTGGACATTATACCGCCGTGAAATCAAACGTCTTGAAAATTTCCAGCAAACGAAACTGAGGCAAATGCTAGACACTCGTTGGGAAGATTGTCTTAACAACGATGCAATCCTTGATTGCGCTAGCTTGCCCAGTTTAGAAACCACTATATTGCAACACCACCTTTGCTGGACAGGACACTTTGTTACGGACAATCGTTCTCCAAATGAAACGTCACATAAAATTGTTAAGGTCTCTTACGTAATGGAATATCACTAAAAAATGAGCAGAGATTGCACAATCTTTTGTAACACCTGTAAAACATTGCACAAACCGTTTCAACACCTGTGGGAATTGCTTCACAATGTTTATCACTGTTACTCCACAAAAGTTGGTTACGTGCGTTTGAAATATCCCAAGTCAGTTTCGTCATTTTAGAATTGTCGTCAGAAAGGTTGGTCAAATATTAAAACTGTTTTGCTTGTGCTTACCAACTAGACGAAATTTCCGTCTTTTACCTAGTAATTTGTAATGTGGTGACAAGTTTTAGTGGCGTACCGCGTTGCGTCTCCTTTTCGACAGCCTGTGGCTATATTTTCTTAAAAAACAATTCGTGAAAAGACGTTTTCAGAAGAGTATTTTTTCGGTGTCATCGCATAGCCTACAGACGAAAGGATCCGGGAATTTTATGTTACAGCTTTCCCACGAAGATATTATAGTTTTCCGCTGTGACCACATGTGGTGCGAATGGACCCTACGAGGCTTCCTCACATAATGTTTTATGGTGAACTAGAGATAGGGAAAGGACCCCCAGAAGACTAAAAATGAGATACAAACATCAGCTGAAAGTCTCCCTCAACAATGCAAACATTGATCTGGGTTCATGGGAACAACGTGTTATAGTGACAGATGACTATGGAGAAAAAGAACAAGGAAAAGCACGGAAATTTTAGAAAAAGCATGATACAAAAATCTCAAGAAAAACGAAACTCTTTCTGAAATAGGCCACATTCATTCTGAAATAACCGAAAATGCCCAACAAACCTAATACGCCTTCTAAGCCTTACTGTCACGCCATTTTACTACGTGCGTGGAAAGTCATGCTGTTGCACTACTATTGCAATGTTTTTTCTAACTCTTTGTTCAAACTACTATTTCTTTATTGCGATCTTTGGTTCTTACCTCTTTTATTGCGTTCTAACTGTGTTATTTTATTTATTGACTGTTCAGTGTGCATTGCGGCCTTCGGGGTATTTTATAAGTTTTTATTTGACTCTCAGAGCAATTTGAGTTTGAGACCCTTGCCATAGAATCAAAAACATCTGATAAAAACCGCAGCATTAAACTTTAATTTTTTCAATCAAACTTGTTTCAGTTGGATTGTGACAACCACAATGGAATAATAATTAACGCTTTATCATGTGCTAAACAGATGATATATGATCAACGTAATTGTCAGTGAGCGATAAGAGAAAGTGGAAACAAATAAGAGACAAATTAATCATCAAGATGCAGCAACAACCGTTTCACTGATGCCATTGTCTAAATATTAATAATGAATGCCATAACTAACTTTTTAAGAGTCGTGTTATAGTGATGTTTAGTAAGTTTTGTTTGCAATTACGGCCACACAAATATAGATACCATTGATTCCATGCCTGAATTACAGTAGCTTCTCAACGGCCTTGTCTACTGTTTATCGATTGTCTTTTTGTTCCAATCGCTATTCGGGTTTGAAATAATCATGACAGCTTCTGGTAGTGTTAAACATCAGAGATACACAACGCTTTATCTCGTTAGACTATATCCAAACATTACGCAGTGGTTTCTTTGTTCCCAGGGTCCTTGGAAATCTTATAGGCCCCTAAAATCATTCCTGGTCCAAAAGTAGCCCTGGACCCCTTTGTCAAGCCTACTGGGCACGAAGGAAAACCAAATCCAAGTACAAAGGCACAGTACTGTAATTCTAATGTGTCATATTTTAAGTGACAACTCAGCTTTTTTAAGCATGGGAACGTTTGATTGGAGACTGATTGATGCAAGCTGTTTATTCTTGAGATTAATTCAACAGCTGCTGTCAACTCTAAACTTAGATGCAAATTTAATAATATCAAGAACTTCAAATTCTTGCTATGTGAAAAAAATGTACAAACAGCAGCTTATTACGCAAAGAGTGACGCAATTACGAATAGGCTGCTTGTCAATCAACAAGCCAGTAGATAAACTTTACGTAGAGTGCAAAATAAAGCTTGTCAGAGTGTGCAAAGAAAAATGGCAGTGTAGCCTGTGTCGGGGTAGCTTATAATCACAAGAAAGCAAAACATGCAAGTAATGATACAAATCGATTCTATTTGAATAAGGACCTTCTGACCATCCTTCTTTTAGGGTGAAACAGGCCGTGGAGGTTTTAGAGACTATATTTGATGTAATTCGCTTTGCTTGGCGTTTTGCTTGGCATTGAGCACTTTTGTAGTACTATTAATGTTTATTGTTTTTTTTTTTCAATTATGTGCTCACAACTTAAAATCATTCAGAAAAGTAAACATGTCTAACCTCTGCAATAAACTAAAAAATATATAGGCTATATATAAATGAAAAACCTTGATTTGCCTGAGCCTTTTTGAAAAAGTTTTAAAACATTAAAAACATGAGCATGATAAAGTTACAATTAATAGTAAAACGAAAGTCACTACTGGAAACAGAACGCTCAATTGTTTCAAAGTTCTTTCCAGAGACTTTGCTGGTTTTGGTGAAACTTCTTTTGGCTGTTGAAGATGGAAAATTCGCATGACTGATAAGCACCTAGTCGTTTTTATTCTGAAAAACATAACATTTGTGCTTTACCACAAAATATAGAAACTGTAAACAATATCAAAATATTGTAGTTGAGAAATTATCACGAATGTTATATGCAATGTATATACAATTGTATATACAAAAGTGTTATACACTTTTGTATATACATGTATGTATGTACATGTATACATGTATATACATGTATGTAATATATGTACATGTACATATATAACATACATGACCAATATATATAACATACAAAACCAATATATATATATTACATAAAAACAATGAAAACTATTAATACTACAAAAAGTGCTCAATGCCAAGCAAAAAGGCAAAGCAGAGCGAATTAAATCAAATGTAGTTATTACTATCTGAAGCCTTTACAAATTGTTTCACCTAACGGATCATCAGAAGGTCTGCAAAAAACATGTAAACAGTAAAGAATCGATAATTCTGAAGAGATATTAAATATTACAACTGTAATTTAATCTGCCAAAAAAATCTCTAAACCTGTACTTCCTGAGGAGATATTAAATATTACAACTGTAATTTAATCTGCAAAAAAAACCTCTAAACCTGAATTCCTGAAAAGATATTAAATATTATAACCGTAATCCAATCTGCAGAAAAAAACTCCAGAATTACTAAGGACAGCCTCCATCCGCCACGATAAAGTTTCAATCAATTTGTCCCATGGAAACCAAAAGATTATAAATTATTATAAAAAATTGCTTAATGATAATGTATCGGCAAAATACAAAAAGGTGAATCCTGCTATCAGTGACACGATCAATACTGAGGCTAAAAAGATTGCCAAGGCGTTAAAGGTTGATGATCGGGTTGAAAAAGTATCAAGCAACCCAGCGTTTATTACGCTAAAAGATCATAAACCAAATTTTACATCGAACCCTAAATGCAGGTTGATTAACCCTTCCAAGTCCCAGATTGGCCGTATAAGTAAACAATATTTGGACTCTATTAACGTAACCATCCGTGATGCATCACGACTGAATCAATGGAAAAACACAGACTCTGTGTTATCCTGGTTTAAGGCTATTCCATCTAAACGTCAATGCACCTTTATGAAATTTGACATTGTTGATTTTTATCCATCCATTACGGAGGAACTTTTGTGTAAAGCAATTGAGTTTGCCAAACCATTTATGGATTTGGATGATTGTATCATACAAACAATTTTCCATGCTAGGAAATCGTTGCTTTTTGATGGTGGTGAAACTTGGGCTAAGAAAGATGGTTTGTTTGACGTTACAATGGGCTCATTTGATGGTGCTGAGATTTGTGAGTTGGTCGGCTTGTTTCTTTTGAACAAACTTTCTGCTATTGTTGACAGAGACATGCTTGGCTTATATCGTGATGATGGTCTGGCTATTTTGCGTAATTTATCCGGCCCTAAGATTGATCGTTTGAGAAAGAATGTCATTCAATTATTTAAACAACATGGCTTAAATATTACTGTGGATACTGGTCTAATTGAAACTGATTTTCTTGACGTCACTTTGAATTTGCTATCTGGTAAATTCTGGCCTTATAGAAAACCCAATAATGATCCAATTTACATCCATGCCCAGTCCAATCACCCGCCCAACATTAAGAAACAAATCCCGACTATGATTTCAAAGCGATTGTCCGCCACATCATTTGGCCAAAATGAATTTGATAAGACCGCATCTGTTTATAACGATGCCCTTTTGAAAAGTGGTTTTGCGGAGAGAGTTTGCTACAACCCGGCTAATAACTTACGAACATTTAGGAAAAGGAGCCGGAAAATTTTATGGTTTAACCCTCCTTTCAGCTTGCAGGTTGATAGCAATATTGGTAAGGAATTTTTCAAACTTGTTTCCATACACTTTCCACCCCATCATAGATTGCACAAAATATTCAACCGTAATACTATTAAGCTGAGCTACAGTTGTACTCCGAATGTTGCAAGCGTCATATCCTCCCACAATAAAGCAATATTGCAGGCTGATAATATACCATCGCAGCCTGGTTGCAATTGTAGGGTGAGGCCAGAATGTCCTTTGAATGGGCAATGCTTGCAGAAGGCCATTGTTTACAAAGCTACCATTGATAACAGCCCGAAGGTTCTTAATTACATTGGTTGTTGCGAAACTACTTTTAAAAAACGTTTTTCCAACCATAAATGTACCTTCATGGATAGGTCTAAACGAAACAGTACCGAACTATCTAAGGCAGTTTGGGACCTTAAGGACAAGGGTGTTGATCCTAAAATAACTTGGTCCATCCACAGCTGTGCTCGGCCTTATAGTGGTGGTGGTCGTAACAATTGTGGCCTATGTTTGGCTGAAAAGCTGGCTATTCTGAAGGCTGATAGTGGCCACCTTTTGAACAAGCGTTCGGAACTGGTCGGCAAATGTCGTCATAGAAACAAATTTAAACTCAAGTACTTCAAAATAAAATAAATTCCTTTTGATTTTCACAGGTTTTTAAAATTTCATTTGATTTTTACAGGCTATAAATCTCATTTAATTTTTACAGGTTTATAAACAGATTTTATTTCATTTGTTCAGGACACTACAGGTTACATCATCACTATTCCTTGGGATTTTTACAGGTTATAATTTTGAAAAAATTGAATTTCATTTCATTTTTACAGGTTGTAAATCTCATTTAATTTTTACAGGTTTAAAAACAATTTTTGTTCATTCTGTTCAGATTACTACAGGATGCGCCGATCATAACAAGCATTTTGCTTCTTTGTGATGTCATAGATGTTGCCATCATGTTGCTTGGTTTCCATGGGACAAATTGATTGAAACTTTATCGTGGCGGATGGAGGCTGTCCTTAGTAATTCTGGAGTTTTTTTCTGCAGATTGGATTACGGTTATAATATTTAATATCTTTTCAGGAATTCAGGTTTAGAGGTTTTTTTTGCAGATTAAATTACAGTTGTAATATTTAATATCTCCTCAGGAAGTACAGGTTTAGAGATTTTTTTGGCAGATTAAATTACAGTTGTAATATTTAATATCTCTTCAGAATTATCGATTCTTTACTGTTTACATGTTTTTTGCAGACCTTCTGATGATCCGTTAGGTGAAACAATTTGTAAAGGCTTCAGATAGTAATAACTACATTTGATTTGATTTATATATTACATATATATGTACATGTACATGTATGGATATGCTAGAGATGAGAGAGACCATAGACCAACTGGCAAGGGCAAATGGAGTAAGATGGTATGGACATGTGATAAGGAGGGAGGAAGGAAGTTTTCTTAGAAAGGCACTAGATCTAAAGGTGGATGGGAAGAGGAAACGCGGTCGTCCAAGAAAAACGTGGAAACAACAAGTGAAGGATGAATTTAAAAAAGTCGGACTGAAGGAGGAAGATGCAAGGGACAGGGTGAAATGGAGAAAAGGGATTAAAACAATTGCTGCGCGGAAACAATCGGCCACCCCCACTAGTGGGGAACAAACCGACGATGGATTATGATGATGATGATACAGTAGTCCCCGCTCATTAAGCCAAATTGGTTCCAGTCCGGAATTACTAAATTAGCCACGTCCGGCATTCTGTCACCTTGGGTAGAGAGATTACATTAGATCCACTCGAAAAAGTTGGCCAGAAACCGGTTCTGCATAGTTTTTTTAGTTTTAGGAAGCGGTTTGTGCAAACCGGTGCAAACCATCCGAATCCCACCACTGAATACTTGGTCCACTTTGTTTCATACCAAACCGTAGTAGGAATTGGGCATATTAAACAAAGACTTGCTCAAAACTGGAAACACCCAACATTGCTATCAGACAACTTTTCCACCTCTTCGACGTTGAGTGTATATGCAAACAATTAAAGAGAAAAACGTCCGCCCCGTTAGCCTTATTCAGAGGCACACAGTGAATGGAATAATTCCCCGGTAACAACACTTCAACAATCGGAAAACTTCACTCTGCCAATCTCGGTAACTGGCCCTATGCTAAGAGCCTCTACAAATATGCGAAACTACCAGGAATAACCAATCAAGGCTTTGTCCGTCCGAGGATAAAGATTCAAAACCAACCAGCCAGAAAATAGAACTGTTGAAATATTTAGTTAAATGTTTGCTCTTCTTCAGTGGGGTCAGAAACATTTAAAGCTGTCCCGATTCTGCATCACTTAAAGATGTAATGATGCCTGAATGCTTGCTGTGTGTAATGTTGGTTGCGTTTGCGATCGTTGAGGTTGTTGTAGTGTTTCCAGAAAATTTTGAATGATGGTAACGCTTCTGGAAGTATGTAGTGTAACAGTAAAGGCAAGGAAAAATGATTGCCCCAGCATGGCATACATGTCTGCGTTACTTTGTTGTGTGTCGATGGTTACTCATCATCTTGAGTTTTTTAGATGCTAATTATGGTGAAAAAAAGAAAGAACTAACCACTCACTACAATAGACTGCAATACATAAAACAATGACAAACTTACAACACATTTCAGGCGGGTCGTCATTTAATCCATCATTGTCACAAGTTGCCATGCCGACAGAATTACCATTGCACATGTACTCAACCACTGTACCGATCGTATAGCCGACCATACCCGTAGCCACAGCTGGGGAGGTTGTGCAATCGAGAGTCGCGCACAAGTCGGCGCATCCTGTCAAAACAACAATATAAAAACTTCATCTCGCGTACATACTGTACTGTAAAAAAAATTGAAGACAGTTAATTCTAAACTGTTTAGCAAGGTTTTAATTAAGAATTAAAACACAAGCCGATGAGCAATCATTTCGGGAGCCTATGGAACATGTGACCACATTTTGCAATTTTAAGTCTGCGGTAAATTACTTACAATTATTGTCGCTTTTACCTTTTTCTAGACCTTTGCTACATTTAGTATATCATATACTGTTTTTTCGTGATGGTGATAATGCTCATGTATTTCTTGAATTTTGTACCAGTATATTGTTGGGAATCGTGGCAGAACACCAGTTTAAGATTAAGGCTTGCAGCTTTTGAATTTAATATTATGTAACCATCTATATAAAATAAAAGTTTTATGCGTGTTGATAATATCGGGGTTTTCATGGGAGGTAGCACCTCTGTTCCTACCAGTCGCACATCCCTGATGTGGGTAGAGAAGTTTGGTCCTCCACTGAAATCCTAAGTCTCACTTATGGCTCCACGTAGTTGGTAATGCACACCAACGGCCACACCCTGGTAACGGCTCGACTGCCAGACTAAACTAAGTGAGGCGCATGTCTAAATTGTTTGCGTTTGGCATGTTTTATTGGGAAGTCAATCCCATGAAGTGCATGAAGATTGGATCGGCTGGAGAGGCAAATGAACTCATTAATCGGGTCAATGGCTCTAAAGGCGTATAACAGCAAAGCGATGTGGCTCGCTAAGGCGTACTCTTGACAAAGTGAGTAACGGCCAGTCACCTCGAAAGAGAGTGGAGCCTCATCGAGTATTTTTATCCGTAGTCTACAATGAACGTCAGTAACAATGAAATGAGATATAAGAATCGATCCGTGGCCTCTGCAGAGACATCCTTCAATTGCTACAGGGAAGGAGCATCTCCATCTACCAGTATGGACAACTATAATGACGGCGCATGCCCAAAGCCCTATGGACGGCATGAGCCTGACGGAGGCTGTCTGAAAATTAGAGGAAAGATGCTCAAACTAGCAACATGGAATGTACAAACATTGCATTCTATAGGGCGTTATGACAATTTAAAACAGGAGATAAAAGAAATGGGAATTGACATTATGGGAGTTAGTGAAACACGGTGGAAAGATAATGGTAAAATAGCATATGATGGTTTCGCAATGATCTATTCAGGCGGATGTAAACATATGCATGGAGTGGGAATTCTAATGAAGAAAAGCGTGGTATCTGCAATGATGGGATATAGGCCAATGTCCAACAGAATTATAATGATGAAACTGCAAGGAACCCGTTTCAGCATAAATGTTATACAAGTATATGCACCAACACAAGATCACACAGATGAAGAAAGAGAAACATTCTATGACAATATAAACAATGTTTTATCATACACCAAAAGGAATGAAATTACGTTCATAATGGGAGACTGGAATGCGAAAGTTGGAAAGCAATATGAATTTCCAATAACAGGACATTATGGTTTGGGAGAAATGAACCAACGAGGAAGACGACTATTGGAATTTTGCAAACTCAATCAGCTGGTAATAGCAAACACTTTATTTCAACAACCACCTAGACGACTATACACATGGCATAGCCTTGGAGATCAATATCGTAACCAAATTGACTTCATTATGATAAATCAAAGATTCAAGAACTCAATAAAACAAGCCAAAACGTATCCTGGAGCTGATATAAACTCTGATCATAATCCAGTTGTTGTAAAGGTGCAAATAAAACTGAAAAAAATAAAACGAAACCCCATTTTGGAATATTTACTGTAGATATGAATCAACTTACAATTGAAGAAACGAAACGACAGTACAATCTTTTGGTGAACAACAAATTTGCCTTACTGAGCAAGGAATCTGGACCACAAGAAGGTGACACTGAGAACATGATTGAAAACCAATGGCATGAAATACAGAAGAACTTGAATGATGCAAGCAAAAAAGTTTTAAAACAAAAAAAAGCCTCTAAGCAACCATGGATGAATCAAGAGATTCTAGACTTAAATGATAGAAAGAAAAAGAAACAAAGACAATAACATCCAGTATTTTAAGCTACGTAAAGAAATAAATCATAAGTGCCAAACAGCAAAACAAAAGTGGTGGGATGAACAGTGTGAAACTATAGAGCAATTAGAAGCTACGCACAAGTCACGAGATATGCATCAAATTAAAGTTAAAGAAATGACTGGTAATAGAAAGTCAAAAGCAAGACAAAACAATTGCATCAAGGATAAAGACGGAAAAATGATTTTCGACCGAGATCTGGCGACGCGAAGATGGGAAGATTATATTAGCGACCTGTATGGAGATGAGAGAGGAAATATTCCTGTTATTAATAATGAAGAAGGTGAACCAATACTGGAATCTGAATTTGATGAAGCCATAAATGAATTGAAAAGCCATAAAGCTCCTGGTAAAGATCAAATAACAACAGAAATGATAAGAGCTCTGGATTGTGAAGGACTAAAACATATTTATAACTTATGTAATTACATCTACATGAATGGCCACATAGGCTACCACTAGAAATGAATGAATCCATTCTTGTCAAACTGCCGAAGAAGCCAAAAGCCACACAGTGTACAGAATTTAGAACCCTTGGTCTGATGAGTCATATAGCCTACTAAAAATTTTGCTGAGAGTTGTTCTCAGAAGAAATAGAAAAATCATCGAAAATGAAATTAATGAAACTCAAAGTGGTTTTATGCCTGGAAAAGGAACACGGGAAGGAATTTTCAATACGAGAACTATATGTAAACGTTACAACCGAATCAATAAAGATGTCTATACCTGCTTTGTAGACTACGAAAAGGCCTTTGACCGAATTAAACACGAAAAATTGATGCAATGTTTGGCTGATATAGGTTTAAATGGAAAAGATCTGCGACTGATAGCTAATCTATTGTCACGCTTTCTTTCTATCTCTTACCAGGAAAAAGACTTGGAAAGATTCAATGACGTAGTTTAATGGGTTATAACCGAAAAGCAGTCAATTAAATGTCGAATAATTCTACTAGTGGAATGATAATCTAACTTCTTGAAGGACTTTAACGAACGGCTTCTCAAATAACTCTAATTTTGATCAGAAATTATATCAGCATCAATTCTCATCTACTTGTATTTGATTACTTCAATTCTCAATCAACAATAATTTCTGCATCAACTACTAATCCACAACTCATAACACAACTCTCATAACCAACTCAATAATAATCATCATAATAATAATAACACAAACTACACCACTATTTATAGTTGGTTGTTCAGTCCAGTAACCTCGAGAATGTTACGTAGTGTTGCATCATACGAACTCATCGTCGGTCACGTAGCATTTAAATGTAAACAACAGAAGTCTCTAGAAAGTCACGTAGGGAAAATGATTCCAGAAAACACGTTACATAATACAGATTTCGTCATCAGAGGTTACTTCAGGTCATAACCGATAATAACATACCGCTCAAAATTCCATAATGAAAACAGCACATTCTGTCAAGACGCAAAGCAGCCCGACGCGAGGCCTTGCACATTGATTGTGACATACGCCCCCCCTTAGAATATTGTTGCAAACAATATAACAACACAATCAATACAAAACACACTACAAAATAAAACACCAAAAAAAAACGTTATTCGCCACAGCGGTATGCAGCTGAGCAACTGTCAAGTTAATCAATGTTTATTCGACTCATATAATCGGCCACAATGTTGTCCTTGCCCGGAATGTCTTCAATATGATAGTCATACACTTGCAATGCCAAAGCCCAACGCATTATTCGATCGTTTTGAAATTTGGCGTGGGAAAGGAAAGTTAATGGCTTATGATCCGTTTGCAAAATAAATGGTTTTCCCATCAGAAACAGACGGAATTTATTAATGCCCCAAATTATTGCAAGGCATTCCTTTTCTATCGTTGAGTATTTCTGTTCGGCATTGGTTAGCTTCTTACTGGCATATGTGACTGGATATAGTTTGTCATTGTGTCTTTGCATCATCACTGCTCCAATACCAACGTTTGATGCATCGGTTCGCACGATGAATTCCTTATCATAGTCGGGCAATTTCAGAATTGGTCTTTGCAGAAGACTTTCCTGTAGTGTTCGAAACGCTCTCTCTTGTTCTTCTTTCCACATTACGTTGTTTGGCATCCCCTTCTTAGTTAGATCACTTAGAGGCGCAGCAATCGTAGCAAAAGATGGAATATGATCCCTGTAATAACTTAGCAAGCCAAAGAAAGAACGCACCTCCTTTTTAGTCTTGGGACGTTTCGCGTTACGAATTTTCTTTAGGTTTTCTTCATTTGGCGTAATCCAATCATATCCCACTATATGACCTAAAAATTCCACATCCTTGGTCGCAACAACGCATTTTGACGGGCGGGCTGTTAAATTAGCGACGCGAAGGCGCCCAAACAGTTCGTCGAGTGTCCGTAGATGTGTGTCCCAATCTTTAGTGTGTATAATCAAATCATCAATGTAACTTTCTACATTATCCATTCCGGATAGAATTTTTCTGATTGCGCGCACTAAAGTCGCGCCAGAGTTTTTCATACCAAACGGCATTCGAATGAACTCATACATTGCATCTGGCGTCACAAAAGCAGTCTTGGGAATATCCTTTTCTTCCACTGGAATTTGCCAATAACCCTTACTTAAATCAATCTTCGTAAAATATTTGCTCTTACCCAGGCGTTGAAATAAACCTTCGGCCGTGGTCATCGGTTCTGGATCTCCGAGTGTAATCTTATTGAGCTTTCGATAGTCGACGCAAATTCGATTGGATCCATCTTTCTTTTTCACGATAACAATCGGTGAAGCATATGGAGATGTCGATTTACGAATGATTCCTTGCTGTTTCATTTCTTCCATTTCCTTCTTCAAATTTTCTCGAACAGCGTATGGCAAAGGATAAGGTTTAGAACGAATTGGTATATCAGTGGTCACGTTGATTTGGTGGCTAGTGACTTTTGTTTTTCCAGGTAGATCTGAAAATAATTCCTTATGTTTCCTCAGTAAATCATTGATTTCTTTCCTTTGTACGTCCGGCAGCTTGGAGTCAATAACCACATCGTTGATTCTCTCTTCTATGGCAATTTCCTAACTCTAGTAACTCATCATCATCGACACTATAATCTTCGTTATCTTGATGTTCCATTAATCCTGTTAATGTCACCATGGGCTCTGACACTTGTAAAGAATCTTGGAACATTTGCTTCTTGCTTTTAGCGTCTTCATCTCGATCATAGTACAACTTCAAAAGATTAGCATGATACGTTTTTAGCTTGTTACGAAGAGAAACGAGAAAGTCATTTTCTCCGACCTTCTTTTTAATTTGGTAAGGGCCTTTCCATTGCATCAACAATTTGTTGTTGTCACTCGGCAAGCAAAATCAGCACCTTGTCCCCTTCCTTCAAGTTTTTCCTTGTCGTTTTCCGGTCAAAATATTTTTTATGTTTTATTTGGCTTTTCTCTAGCTCTTCCTTGGCAATCTTCATAGTTTCTTCCAGGCGTTCCTTAAGTTCCAAAACATATTGATAGCTAGTTTTTACTTCTGAAGAATCGGATTCATTGGTCCAGAATTCCCTTAGAATCTTCATTGGCCCTCTAATGGTCCTCCCATACAATAGTTCAAAGGGGGAGAATCCAGTTGATTCTTGGGGTACCTCTCTGTACGCGAACAACAAGGGATTAAAAAATCGGTGCCACTGTCTGGGCTGTTCGCTACAAAGCCTCCTTAACATCTTCTTTAGTGTTCCATTAAAACGTTCCACCAATCCATTACACATGGGATGGTATGAAGTAGTCCTGAGTGACTTAATGGAAAGAGTAAACGGGATACCTCGTTCATGCAATCAGAAACAAACTGTGTTCCTAGGTCGCTCAAGACCTCCTCAGGAATACCCAGCCTACTGTAAATATCGATCAAAGCCTCAGCTACAGTTTCAGTATCTATCCTTTTCAATGGTACAGCCTCTGGATACCTTGTGGCATAGTCTACTAGGGTCAGAATGTAACGATGACCGTCATCACTAACGGGAGCAATCGGTCCTATCAAATCGATTGCAACTCGTTTAAAGGGTAGGTCAATTACCGGCATCTTCCCTAAAGGAGCTCTTCCAACTCTCCCCTTCGAAACTGTTTTCTGGCATATATCACAAGATCTACAGAAGCTCACAACGTCACTATGCATCCCTGGCCAAAAGAAATTGGTGTTGATTCGATCTTCCGTTCTTTTTACACCCATATGTCAACCAAAAATGGAGTCATGAGCAATCTTCATCACTTGTTTTCTTAATTCCTTTGGCACTACAATTTGGCTCCATACTTCTCCGGTATCTAATCTTTTACGTTTTCGACGAAGGATTTTTCTACACTTTTCATATTGAACCTCAAAATTTCCTCTTTTAATTGGCTCTTTCATATTAACAAATTTCTTCAGAGTCAGGTCGTTTTCTTGAATCTCAGCCAATTTATCCCTCGTAACGGTTAATTTGGATTGTACCTCAGCTACCTTTAGAGGCTTTACATTATCTTCCCTCTTCCTTGCCTGTGCCCTCGTAACAGCGGCGGCAGATATACCCCACTCCGGATCAGGTTCACCAGGTGCCCTTGCTTCATCCACATTACCAATCACTAGATCAAACAAACACCTTTCCAAACATAAGGCTTCCACAATTCCGGTAAGGTAAGGAGTATCGATATGCACTCTCGCTAAAGGTCCTTGAATTAAAGTGGTATCAATTGTCGTGGTATGACCCGTTTTACCAGTCAATTGATCTTCACTGACTAAGCTTCTTTTAATAATTATACCGGTACATCCAGTATCCCGTAAAACCTTCACCTCCTTATGTCCCACTTTTCCAACCGCTATGGGCAAATTAGTGTTAATTTGTTTTTCTTCAGATATATCTTCCATTTTCTTCCTTTCTGACCAACCACCACTCTCATCTGGAATCTCCTCTTCTGGTAATAAAGTTTGAATTTGGATAGCACATCCCACTCGGTGAGCTACAGTACCGGTCACGTTCCTCGGCGGCTGATTTGTGGTTTGAGAACGCGGCTTGTCTCTGCATTCCTTCGTTTCATGTCCATATCTACTGCAGAAATTGCACCATCTTCGTCCATCCCTGGGTTTAGTCCGACAATCAATAGCTTTATGACCTATCCCATTGCATTTAAAGCAACGAATTTCACTGGTAGAAAGGCTCTTGTGAAAACTACTGGTATGACCTTTGTCAGTATTGCGACGAAATGGTTCTTTATGCGCCAATTTCTTGCCATGAGCAACCAAGTACTGTTCCGCCACACTGGCTATGTCTTCTAGAGTCTTTGGACTTCTCTTCATTAAATAAACAGACAGATCTTTTGAACATGAATCTGTGAATTGTTCCTTAACTATAAGGTTGGCCAATCCGTCCAATGATTGTTCGGCCCCCGAAAGTTCAAACCATTTTAACAAAAGGTTTCTCAAACGTTCAATAAATTGACCTGGACTTTCGTGTCGTTCAGGCTTTGCCTCACGGAATCTTTGACGGTATCCATGCTCGGTAAAATTGTATCGCTTTAACAGAGCTAACTTCAATCTGTCGTAGTTCATGGCTTCTTCTTGCGAAAGTCTTGAATATACATCAAGAGCTTGTCCCGATAATAACATGCTTAGCTGGGTAGCCCACGTCGACTTCTCCAATTTGGCTATTGTAGCATATCTTTCAAATCTTAACAAATAACTATCCAACTCATCTTTTTCTTCAACAAATGATGGCAAATCTGGACGTCTAACTTGCGCCACAATAACATCTCGAGCATTATCATTAGTAGAATTAGATCGCTCACCAATGTCCAGCTTTTGTCTTTCTAATTCAAGTTTTAACTTTTCCAATTCATATTGCGCTCTTCTTTCTTCAGCTTCTGCTTCGCGCTGCGCTTGTTTCTCTTCAGCTTCTCGTTGAGCTTGTTTTTCTTCAGCTTCAGCTTCGCGCTGCGCTTGTTTCTCTTCAGCTTCTCGTTGAGCTTGTTTTTCTTCAGCTTCAGCTTCGCGCTGCGCTTGTTTCTCTTCAGCTTCTCGTTGAGCTTGTTTTTCTTCAGCTTCGCGCAGCGCCCGCTTCTCCTCTGCTTCAGCTTCAAGTTGTGCTCGCTTTTCCTCAGCTTCAAGTTGTGCTCGCTTTTCCTCAGCTTCAAGTTCTGCTTTCCTTATTTCACGAGCAGCTCTTCTATTTTCTCTTTCGTCAGCTTCTCGCTGAGCTTTTTGGGCCATTATCTTGTGATACTCTTCCATCACAAACTGAGACTTTTCATTGTCACTCAGCCCCATTCGTTCAGCCATGCTCCGTAAGTCTTCAATCATCTCATGTTTGACGGCATCCGCCATTTTGACAGCTTGTTGTTAATTTATTATTCTTTCAATAAATCTTTCGGTATTCTTCAGTTTTTCGGTTATTCCCGGACGAGCCCCCAGAATGTCACGCTTTCTTTCTATCTCTTACCAGGAAAAAGACTTGGAAAGATTCAATGACGTAGTTTAATGGGTTATAACCGAAAAGCAGTCAATTAAATGTCGAATAATTCTACTAGTGGAATGATAATCTAACTTCTTGAAGGACTTTAACGAACGGCTTCTCAAATAACTCTAATTTTGATCAGAAATTATATCAGCATCAATTCTCATCTACTTGTATTTGATTACTTCAATTCTCAATCAACAATAATTTCTGCATCAACTACTATAATCCACAACTCATAACACAACTCTCATAACCAACTCAATAATAATCATCATAATAATAATAACACAAACTACACCACTATTTATAGTTGGTTGTTCAGTCCAGTAACCTCGAGAATGTTACGTAGTGTTGCATCACACGAACTCATCGTCGGTCACGTAGCATTTAAATGTAAACAACAGAAGTCTCTAGAAAGTCACGTAGGGAAAATGATTCCAGAAAACACGTTACATAATACAGATTTCGTCATCAGAGGTTACTTCAGGTCATAACCGATAATAACATACCGCTCAAAATTCCATAATGAAAACAGCACATTCTGTCAAGACGCAAAGCAGCCCGACGCGAGGCCTTGCACATTGATTGTGACATCTATATTGGAGGCAAAAAGCGTTTATTCAGATGGAAGATGGTTTATCTGGTGCAATGGACATAAAACGTGGAGTTTGCCAGGGATGTATACTATCTCCATGTCTATTCAACCTGTATACTGAAATGATTTTCAGACAGATTGATGGAATGGAGGGTATCAGCATAGGAGGTATGAACATATCCAACCTACGGTATGCAGACGATACTGTTTTATTGGCGGAATCAGCAGAAGCTCTCCAAACAATAATAGAAAAAGTGAACAATATTGGAAAGCAATATAACATGAAAATCAACACAAACAAGACGAAAACGATGATTATTACAAGAAAAGAAAATGTACCAAGTTTAAATATTACTATGGACGGAATGCTGGTCGAGCAAGTCAAAAGCTTCACCTATCTGGGACACACAATAACTGAAAATGGCAGATGCGATACGGAAATATTGAGACGAATAGAAATAGCAAGAAGCAACTTCGTAAAAATGAAAAAATCATTAATTAACAACACGTAAAATTAACATGAACACTCGAAAACGAATTGCGAAATGCTGTATATGGACTACGCTACTCTACAATGCAGAAACATGGATACTGTCATCACAGATCGTTAAACGACTTGAGGCATTTGAAATGTGGATTTATAGAAGAATGCTTAAAATTTCATGGAAGGATAAAATCACAAACAAAGATGTACTATCCAGAATACAAACCAACATGGAAGTTTTACAAACAATTAAATCAATAAAATTGAAATATTTTGGCCACATGATTCGCAATAATTCTATTCAAAGACAACTACTAGAAGGAAAAATGAACGGCAAACGAAATAGGGGCAGACCACCAAGAATTTGGACTAATGAATAATGATATTGAAGACTGGTCAGGACTTAACTACAAAACTGCAGTAGAAAAATCTTACAACAGAGAAACTTGGCGTCTCATTGCCTCCAACCCTCGACGAGAGGAAGGAACTTAATGATGATGATGATAATATCGGAGTTTGCTTTATTTGTTCGTTTTACGCATTTTTCAAATTTTCTTTTTTACATGTGCTGGCCGAAGATGCTACTACTATAGCGAAATTGATTCTTAATAAATTACACTACGAGGTTAGATTGTTGTGCAAATGCCAGCATTTGATAAATGCAAAATAGCAGTACCATTGTTTTTTCGTTGTGATGGTCAGAAATAAACTGAACTGAATCTTTTGCAATTGCCTGAATCAAGCACGAACGGCCTCGGATGAATAATAATTAAATCAGGTATTTCTATGATATGTTGTGTGAATGATTGTTTTTGCCTTGTCGTTAAATTGTTTCAGATGAGTTTGTCTTTGTTCGCCAGGTGCCCGCTATCGCAAATTTTACCAGTTATGGAGAGATGGTCCAGTTTTTTTCTTTTTTATTACATGGCTGAGAAATTTATATTGTCGTGTTGAATACTTTTAAACAGAAATCTGGTTTGGTTCACTTGTAAAACTTCTTTGCTTTTTTCTTTACAAGCCGTGAAATACGTTGCATTCTACGGAAGCACCACATCCCAAAAGCTTTAATATTTTCAGATATTTTTGTTGAGATATTCTAGGTTTCAGAGTTGTATTGAATGACAGGATAAATAAAGCAATTAAAAGTTCTAGACCTCGTCGTAAAGAAGAAATTTTTATTAATCACCTTGTTTTTATTTACAGTTTTCTTCAGACCTTTCTTGTCCAAGTCGATAACCACCAATCTATGTTGAAGTTCGCATGGTATCGGTTTCACATCTTTGATCAGTTTTCTGCTTTCCTGCATACCAACCCAAAGTCAATTTCAGTTTCATTTTCACCTGCACTGAAAGTTACTTTTCTTCCTTCCTCTTGCTTAAACCAAGTAGTAGCAACACACAGGTCCTTTTCGTCACAGAACTCAGGTAGTCGCCTTCCATGACGATTTCTTTCTCCCACGCCAAACCCTCAATTGACACTTTCAAACCCATAGATTTGTTTGCCAACGTTCCCACTAAAGTCCCCAAGACCCAATACGATTTCCTGATCACTTCTTGTTCTCCATTCATGGGTTATTTCGTTATTAAAATCTTTCTTTTTCTGCATCGGATCTTCCACTTTGTGGTGCATAAGCACAGATTACTCTTATTACTACGTGCTCGACCACCATCACTATCGCCATTATTTTGTAACTCTGTCTACGAACCGCAGCAACATTTTTACATAGCTCTTCTTTAACTAAAATCCCAACTCCGATCCCAATATCATTGCCCGGCCACCACAGCTTGTATCTCCTTACTTTGACACCCAAAAACATGGCTCCTTTGTTCCTCCATCGACTTCTTGTAAACAGTAAACATCTACTTTCCTCATTCTCAGCTCTTCACTCACTTCAGTACCTTTACAGTAAAACGCAAGCTTCCTACATTTAGACCTCTCAGTCGTACCCCTGAATTTTTAACAGCAATGTCACACAAATCGAAGATTCTTCGTACCCCTGCCCATTTATGGGCTGCCAGGAACTGGGGGCCATTCTTTTTTCAACATCTATCATTAGGATTTTTGGTGCATGTTTTCTACAGGGAGCATGCCTTTGCTTACCCCAACCTCCATTTAAAGACCAGAGTGGCCTTGATGACCGGATACCTATGCACGACAACTAACGAGTTCGGCCAACCCGACTATGATTTAAGTTCCTTCTTTTCCTTCTTGAAAGATGTTGCCATTGTAGCCGTTGTAGCATGTAGCTATCCTCCGCCTACGCCGCCAACCTGCCTGACACGGGCATCAATGTCAGAAGTGAAGTCCAGAACTACCAGCGGGACGTGTTGCGGTGACAGCGACCCAGACCTTGGGTAAGGTGCTACCTCTCCTCCTGACATCGAGGATGCAGTTTAATGTCCTACCCAGGTGATTATTTTTAGATAACTGAAATGTCAATTGTTTGTCCAAGTGATATTTCTTTCAGGAGAGTCCCTTTTCGTTTTTCAGACCTCGGAACCAACTCATAAAGTTAGATGGATAAAAAACATCCATTTAATCTGTGAAGATCTGAATGTTTCGAAGTCAGTTGAAGCTGACCACTAAAAAACAACAAGGGCTCCGCCATCGGCCTATGTGCTTTTTTAGAATGAACATTTACGTGGATTGGCTGGAAGCATCATTTTACTAAGCATTTGCACGAAGACATGCTTTTAGACTTTTTAAGGTGATGCAAAATTACCAAGACAAGAATTGTTGTCACGGTTTCTTTCTATCTCTTACCAGGAAAAAGACTTGAAAAGATTCAATGACGTAGTTTAATGGGTATAACCGAAAAGCAGTCAATTAAATGTCGAATAAGTTTTACTGGTGAAATAATAATGAAAATTCTTGAAGGACTTTAACGAACGGCTTCTCAAATAACTCTAATTTCGAACACAATTTATATCACCACCAATTTTCATCTAGCCTACTTGTATTCCATTATTCCATAACTCTCAATCAACAATAATCTCTGCACCTATTACCAATCCACAACTCGTAACACAACTCTCATAATCAACTTATAATACAACTCTCATAATCAACTCATAATACAACTCTCATAAAAAAATCCATCAATTTACACCACTATTTATAGCAGGTTTAAAGAAGCTTCTACATTGTCACGTAGACGTAGAAGGTTCTAAAAAACACGTTACATAATAAAGATTTCGCAATCACAGATCGACTGGTAAATATCCTTATGACGTCATGACAAACGTCACCCGGCAATTGTGAAAAACAACAGAACATTCCAGAATTGTTCTGAATGAATGTCCCGAATGCTCTGGAAACACATTACATAATAGAGATCTCGCAATCAAAGGTTACCGGTACTTCAGGCCAGTAACCGATAATAACACATTGCTCAAAAATTCCATAATAAAAACAGCACGTTCTGTCAAGATACAAAACAGCCCGACGCGAGACCTCGCACATTGATTGTGACAATTGTTAAAACTGCACTGAATAGATTGTCTGGTCAACTTTAGAAGGATACCTCTCTGAAACATTAGTAGCTTTAGCTTTCTTCGGCAGAGAAGTAGCCTACTAAGTGAAATAAAACGACAACAAATGGCAAAATCACTTGATAAAGCCTTCTTAACACTCGCCAAGAAAACACTGCTCCAACAGCTGCTCTAAATCATGGAATATTCAACCAGGTATCCGATGGCCAGAAAGGTGGTACAATAAATCCTAGTCACAAATAATAAGTCACTGAAGCGTGTCGGATGACACCCAATCAAGAATACCATTAACTTATAACATACGATGTTTCGTTTTGATCATTGCCGCAACCACTGCTCTTGGCATATTGCCAACCTCCTCGTGGTGAGTCCTAGTGATTCAAATTTATGAAGCGAATGGCAACAGAAACCACAAATCACAGGGCACCCGGGGTGGTAAAAGATTAAACCCTCGGCCCTGGTGTCGAAGGAGAGAAAATCATTCTCATGTCGGAGTAATAATCTTGCAGATAAACGTTGAAGGCATAGGCGCCAACTCCAGGGGGGCCGGGGGCGGCGCCTCCCCCTGTGAGTTTAGTTGGAGTGGCTGCCCCCACGCAAATTATTTTAAAAAAATTCCTAAATCAAATGTTTCTAAGTTCAGATTTGCGTTAGTTTGACCTTCATTGCGGATCGATCTCAATTAAAAGATCTACTTGTTGCAACAAGAGCGCTGCTCCTAAGATAACGAAAGAAACAGAAGTACGGTAACTGATAAACGCCAGCATGGTGCCGTTGAAGCGTTGTAACAATGATTTAAAAACGTTTTTCTTGATTTCTTCTGCTTTGTTTTTTCTTGGGAGTGTCAATAACGAGGAGAGGTTTGCCGTTTGCTCAGTTTAGTATCTACGCGTATTAAGAGCTAAAGTTCAAAGTGACCAGCATATAATTCGAAGTAGCCTACAGGCCTCGAAGCTCGTTTTTGTTGATGGCGGACAAATTAAGTCTCACGGTTGACACACCAGTTTGAGCCGTCGATTGTCATGCTTAATTACTTTATCTTGATAATAATTCTTCGCCATTTCAGATCTATAACTACGGTTTTAGAAGGCTTTTTAAAAATTCAGTAAAGTCACTCTGAAAGGCTTTCGTCAGACCAACGACTTGCGCATGAAGAGTCAAAGCGCCATGTAGCTGGTCAATACGTCACATAACTGATTAACTTCTACCGCACGAGGTCGTGTGGCTTATTGCGTCACAATGCTCTGGGCAGGAGTCGGAAGATTTCTACACTAACGTTACTATTTTCTGCTGTGCAAAGTTTCACAGGCTTTTTTCTTTAAGTTTATATTTGCGTGTCATGTGAGCGAAAGTGAATTTTATATGGGTTTTTCTTTCTTACTGTAATACCAAAACTTAACAAATTTTATTGCATCTTGCTGTAATAGCTTACTCCCTACTCGTATAATCTAATTTAGTAACCAACCTTGCCGTATCATTATTACTCGGAGATCAAAGCCAGACATTGTGACGTAAAACTTGAACTAAATTGCACGTGATTAGTGTAGAACAGGGGTCACCAAACTACGGCCAGCGGGCCAGAACCGGCCGCGAACTAATTTCATCCGGCCAGCTACGTGCTGCGGAAATAACAGCTGCACTACAACTGTTAAGAAAAAAAGTTACCAAACTTTTAGTAAAGGACTGACGTTGCTGTTGAGCTACACGCAACTTGCTTGTCCTGCTAAATGCTAAATAATGATTTTTCCATATTGTTTCTTCTTATGACATCACAAACTTTGTTGTTCAAAACACCAATGTTTGATCAGTGCGATATCTCTGTTTAGGCAAATCATACCAGCCAGACTAAACATTATAAGCAGAAGGATTTGAACAATTGAAGTCAATGGAGATTCTAAATAATTGTATATCTTTTCGCAATTTGCATCCGGCCCGCAGCTGTAATCTCGCAGCAATCAAGCCCTCAGAGAAAATAGTTTGGTGACCCCTGGTGTAGAAGTACCTGTACTCCTATCGATTCTTAGCGAAGAATTCACCTTTGTTACACTGATTCAATGTCATCCATTGTTGAAGCAATGTAAAAATCGAAAGTTTTCCTCTTTGAATGGAAGCTAAGGGATACAGTATTCACATTTTCTAGATGCGCCCTAGAATGCGCTGGAAATTATATTATTGCAAAATTGTTCGTGCTATCCAATGACGATTTGTATCGCTAGTTCCTGTGTTATTTCTCGGCGGACAAATATGACCGATCTAGATGGTACTTCCCGCGGACATCACATGCTGTGACGGCGGACATGTCCGATGTCCGCCGTGAATTTCGAGGCCTGAGCCAACATAAAGCTTGGCGATATACAATGGCATGTAGACGCAAGCAAACATCAATGCTGACAAACAAACATCAGCATTTTGAATGTAAGCAATCAGTCGGCTAGAAAGTTTGCCCCCTGGCAATTTTCAAAACCCGGCGCCTATGGTTGAAGGCCTTACCGAAGCCAAATGCAACATGTTGAAGCATTTCACACAAGTGCATAACGTGTCAGCATTGCTCCTTCAAGAAACCCACACCACCGAAGTATTGAAGTCACAGATCCGTGGATATACCCTGGCAGCATGCACCAATAGTAACATTCATGGAATAACCACATATGTAAGAAACTCTGCTAAGTGAATGCCGATTGTTTCATCCAACCCTGACTGTGAAGTTGAATGGACAGCCACAAAAATTGAAGGCACATCTGTGAATAACGTGTATAAACCACCAAATACACGTCTGCAAACTAACTCCATTCCCCCTTTTGCTCCACCATGCATGTGTGCCGGAGAATTCAATTCCAAAAGCACAACCTGGGGCTACCGCCATTCAAATGCAGACGGCATAGCGCTTGAATCATAGGCAGCTGTCACTGGTATCCAATTAATGTTCAACCAAAAGAACCAGACAGTTTTTTGTTATTAAGATTGAAAACAACAACCAATCCGGATCTGGCCTTTGCCAACGTAAAAAGACTTTACCAAACCGTACCATCCTTAGCCCCTTTCCTAAGTCCCAACATAGACCATCGCTCATCACCCCTGAAAACCCATTCAACCCAGCCCAAGCAAACCTGTGAAGATGTGGAATTTTTGCAAGGCAAACTGGACCAAGTTTACACTACTGGTTGAAATAAAAACTCGGCACCTTCCAGAACCAACTTATGACGCGTTGGAGAAGTCTTATAAAGCCTTCTGCAAAACCTTACTCATGGCAGCAAATAAGTCTATCCCCCGTGGATTCCGTCGTCAATTCATACCTTCCTGGGAAAAATAATGCAACAAACGCTATGATGCGTTCCTGGCCTCAAAATCAGTGAAGAAACATCCATGACTGATCTGTTGGAACACCTCAACATAAAACGTAAACAGCGTTAGGAAGATACAGTACAAGGCATTGACTTCACTCACTCAAGCAGAGCTGCATGGAAAACTTTCAATCGCCTTACATGCCGCACCTCCATTCCTCCAATGCTAAACGATGCCCTGTAACCGCCAACGCCATAGCACAACAACTCCTAGCCAATGGCAAATAAGAAGCACGCCTTTGCAGTGAAGCAGGAATGCAGCAGGCTCTGGAACGCCCCAAGCGCAGATGGCCATTTATCAGCCCCTTTCAGCACCAGAGAACTTGCATCTGTCATCAAACAAGTTAAAATTGGGAAAGCACAAGGGCCCGATAACATTCCTCCAGAATTCTTAAGGCACTGTGTGGCCCCAAATATCTGACATGGTTGAAAAGCTTATAATCTGCTTGCCTGACCCTCCAGGCTATACCTAAAATCTGGCGAAAAGCAACTGTAGTGACATTACTTAAACCAAACAAGCCAGCTGATGATCCCAAAAGCTATCGTCCAATATCACTACTCTGCGTCTCATAAAGCATCCTGGAACGGCTCCTGTTAACTAGACTCTAGCCAGTTGTTGATCTCCAGGTACCAAAAGAACAAGCTGGATTTCGGCACGGACGCTGTACGACTCATCAAGCAGTCAAGCTGACCGAGGATATTGAGGAAAGTTTCGAGAAGGGCAACAAAGCAGGAGTAAGCTTGGTGGACCTCACTGCTGCCTATGATACTGTGTGGCACCAAGGGCTAACCCTAAAGCTCCTCCGCATGATCCCAGACAAAAAGGTAGTGCGATTTCTCGCAAACATTCTGGCAAAGCGGACTTTTTTGCCGAAGACGAGTGACGAGCAGCGCAGCCGGCCCCGCCGCTTAAGAAACGGTGTTCCGCAAGGATCCTGCTTATCACCCCTACTATTTAACATCTACAATTTTGCATCAGTGACATGACAGAGACTACGTCACGCCAGTATGGCTATGCTGATGATATAGCACGACTCCGTTCTGACAAGTCCTGGCATGGGGTATAGCAAGCACTTACAGATGACATGGCCCAAATCGCAGACTATCTGAAGCTTTGGATGCTGAAACTGAGCCTGGCAAAGACCACTGTCACACCTTTTCACCTTTGCAACATGGAATCTGCGCGCCAATTGTCAGTCTCTCGCAATGGAAACCCACTCCCACACAATCCGTGTCCCACCTACCTAGGATTGAAGCTCGACCGACAATTTACCTACAAACACCATGCTGAAGCCCTCCATGCTAAGCTATCAGTACGCAACAACTTGCTGAGATGCCTAGCTAGAGCATCCTGGGGTGCTAGTACATCCACACTCCGTACAAGTGCCCTTGCACTTATTTACACTTTTACAGCACCTTCGAATATGCTTCCCCCACTTGGTGCCGCAGCGTACACACTAGCAAAATTGACATTGCCATCAGCACCACCATGAGAATAATGACTGGTTGCCTGCTTCCTACTCCCACTGACTTTCTGCCGGAACGATTAGGCATCGCCCCATGTAGACTTTGCAGGGAAAACCATGTACGCAGTCTGGTCCTACAAGCCATGTCGAGAGATGATCATCGACCAGCTCCTCAACCAGATTGTCCTAAATTCGCACTCCCAAAAGCCCCGGCGCTTGAAATCTCGACGCCCGTTGTCCCGACATGCTGCAGCTATCTGTAAATCCAACTTCCACATTTCCTAAATTTGGAACAGTGAATGGAGAGAAGTTTCTAGACCAACCCAATTCACAGTCCTTCCCAATACCAACAATCCACCCGGAGCAGAACTACCTCGGAAGGAATGGGTGAAGCTCAATCGCCTACGGACTGGGTTGGGCGTTTCAACAGCAGCATGTTTCAATGGGGCCTCGCTGATTCACCATCTTGTGCATGTGGCTCAGATTCTCAGACTGCACACGACATTATCTACCGTTGTCCTGTATATCGACTCCAGGACAGATATGTGGAGTTGTGGATCTCACAACGCTCGATGAACACACAATCCATTGGCTGCCGCGCCTGGATGTAACAACATGATCTGCGGTGGCCTCAAACGCAAGAAGATAACGTACGATAAAGATCAGCAGCAGTTTCTTATGCCGGTGGTGGTAGAACGTAGGCGTGGATGCCGTGACTGCAACAAGATAACACAACTCACAACTGGGCAATAATGAATGGGGATAACAGTAACACCTAGAGTACCTTGACCTCTGAGCAACTAATGTTGTGTAAAAAGGGACCCAAATGTCAATAAAAGTGGCTATGCAAAAGGAAAATTCAGTAATCATGTGCAACCTCTAAAATGAATGTTTTTCTATCCTAGAGTTTTTTTACACAAAACAGTTTTGACCTGAAAGAAACACAACCAACTAGGTTTCCAAAATATTTTCTAACGTTTTTTTTCAGTGTGAAGAAAGGGGCGTTCTTCCTGGCTATCAGCACAAGGCTGAGCACTCACTAGTACTGCGAGCAGTTGCGATTCGCTAACCATAACGGTGTAGCTTCCACGCTAGCCATTCAGACCATCCAATCAACAATATGTTTGTCGGCAGCCGATACAGTGCGATACTGATGAGCCCAGCCTCATGGGCGAAACACGTGTCCATCGCTGTCAATTCTTGCTACAAATCGGCTGCCGAGAAACTTTTTTTTCAAGTTAAGGTCCACCATAATGCTAGCTATATCAACAAGTGCTTCAGTGTCTGAAGCAGATTCACTGTTTACTGTTGATGAAAATTTATTTTCTGTTTGCAATTTGGATTGTAGACTAACTCAGTGGCTTAGTAGTGATCGCTTTCGGTTCTTACATTGCTAGGTAGGATCTTCTTAAATACTTTGACAAGTGCACCGGTTGTATTCTTTCTGGCATAACGCGATGAAGATGAGTCGAGCAATAATGTGATGTAATCGTAAATATGGTAAAAAATAAGCCCGGTCGCTAAAAGACAGTAGTTGTAGAGCGACAATGAATAGGTCAAACCATTATTAATATTGATTTAAGTTTATGTAAGTTGCACCTGAAATGTTTTGGTTTAGTTGGTTTATTATTGATTTTGAGCCGTATTACAATGTGATTGTCTATTTTGTAGACTTGGGTTAAAGCCAAACCATGGCAGGAACAATTTATTCAACTTAATTGGAATCTGAGCCAGGTGCTTGAAACGTTCAACCACTGTTTAGTTAAAACTTTTGCTGCAGCAATTATGAACCCAGACAGTTCAAAAGTTTTTGTCCACAAAGTAAACCGGGGTTTTATAAAGTATAACAAGTGTTAGAGACTATATAAATCGGCAGTGGCGTACGCAGGGGGGGGGCCATTGGGCCATGGCCCCCCCCCCCTTAAATTTTTTTTGTAGTTAATGACGTAGATTAAGGCATTTAATATGTTTTGCATTGCTCTGTCAAAGCAATTACTGTAACAATGTTGTTTTATAGACTAAGCCAATACGAAATACATGGGGGGGGGGTTACAACTCCACTTTGGCACGCGTGTGACGTTACGATATTGAGAATGATGCTTTCAGTCTCTTTATGCTTGGAAATGATGCTTTCAATCTAAAAAAAAACTTGCCTATTTTTAAACAAAATTGCATTAAAAGAGTGAGTTTTGCCAATACCAAACATTCAAACATCTCAGCAAGGAATTAACAACAAGAAAACATAGAGACTTAGCTTTATTTCCGAAAAATGCCAAAGAAAACATGATCTTATCCTTTTGCTATGCCACCTGACAGCGCCATTTTACAGGAATATTCATACCCACATTTTTGTTGAAAATGCTCTCAGAATGCACCAAATTCAAAGTAATTTTTCAAAATTTTTTTGGGGAAGGTCCCCCAGACCCCCCGCCGCTGGGTGTCGTCTTAAGCGAAAACGCCGTCGGGCTTCGCCAGCCGGTCGTCAAAACCCCCCCTTTCAAAATTCCTAGCTATGCTACTCTCAATGGCCCCCCCCTTGAGAAAATCCTGCGTACGCCACTGTAAATCGGCCATAACCAGGGCCGTTAAGACGATAAATTGGGCGTGTTACCAAAGAAATCTTCGAACTCTAAATAAAGATACTGTGTAGGAAAAAACAACGAAATAATACTAAGTGGTTTCTTTGTTCTACAGCCCTTAGGAAATGTTAAGGGCTCCTAAAATTGTAAATTGAAGTAACAATGCTTAGATATGACAACAAAAAAACATAGACCCTACAACTACATAACAAATTCGTTTCCGCCAATATCAGGTGGGCTAAATTAAATAACCCAACGGGCCGGATTTGGCCCGTAGGTCGTAGTTTGCCCATGTCTGTTATAGTGCATCATCGGTTCGCTTTTTAACAGCGATATTTATTATACAACTGTTAAATATTGCTCAGTTCTAATTAGCTTAGTTTAATAAATTTTCCTTCAATAAACTACCCAGTAGGGTGGATCGTTTTTCAACTTTTTTTCTTAATCGCTTATTAATAGTGCCGAAAAGTTGTGCACTGACATTTTAAGCACAAAAAAAAATTTCACAAAAACTATTTTTATTTACACAAAAAAAAATTTCAAAAATTTTAATATCTTGGGTCGCCCCAAAGAAGTTGAAATATTAGAAAAAGTGGAAAATTTCCAAAAATTTTTTTTTTGTTTTAGTTTTTAATCGCTTGTTAAGAGCGCGGAAAAGTTGTGCACTGACATTGTAAGCACAACATAAAAAAAAATTTCAAAAATTTTAATATCTTGGGTTGCCCCAAAGAAGTTGAAATATTAGAAAAAGTGGAAAATTTCCAAAAATTTTATTTTTTGTTTTAATTTTTAATCGCTTATTAAGAGCGCGGAAAAGTTGTGCACTGACATTGTAAGCACAAAGCAAAAATAAATTTCCAAAAAAATTAATATCTTGGGGTGCCCCAACAAAGTTTAAAATTCAAAAAAGAATCGCAAATTTTTAAAAATTCAATTTTTACACATTTGTAACTGCACTACCTCCTGAGAATCATTGTAAATTACACAGAAAATCAATAGTTACAAGTAGAATTACAAGTACATGAAGGATACGCAAACCTTTTAAGAACATAATCTAAAATCTTGTTTTGTATTGAGACGTGGCATTTCTTTCCTGGATTGTAGCCGACTTCTGATGAATCCATCGCGGTTAGCGGCACCACATACTGCAACAGAGGCCTCCGTGACAACCTTGACACCTCGCTCGACTGCTTGCGTGTGACAGGGAAAATTAAAAAAATGTTGGCTTGTGTTGATGTTTTTGAACGACCAAAGTTCTTCTGTTGTCATTTTCATAGTTATTGGAGGTTCGGTTTTGTCGTTATCGGTTTGCCAGCATATCATATCAACATAACTGACAGCATTAAAATTGAATTTTGGCAGTTTGAAGCGCCGGATTTCATTGCAAACGGGAGTTTCTCGTGCAAACAGTATACGGCGTATTCCCAGCTCACGCACATGTGATTCTTTGTCAAACAGCATTGACAAAAGTATGTTTTCGTTGCGGCCAAAAAATCCATTTCTTTGAATAACAGGGTCGACAATGGCCTTTAGTTTATCCGACAGGTAGCGAGATTTGCTGATGGTTTGCCATAGATGAACAGCACGCTGATACAGAGTGGATTGCACTTTATTTCGAACCACATAGGAGCAATAAACCTTCATGACAAAGGTAGCCAGCGTTTTTAAATTATCAGAGGGTTCTGTGGTCCCTATATACAACCGCAGAATGCGATTCCCTGCAGTTAGCCAGCGTGAGTGATTAAGCTTACCTGGACTTCTTGTGGCGAGTGAACTGGGAATTTCTCCTGTACAAACGCAATGACAAATGTCCCGGAGGTATCTTTGGTCCGTGCTTAAATCGGTCACACCCATATGAGGAAAAGTAGGTATTGATTCAAATCGTCGGATAGGCATTTTATCACATGTAAGTAAAGCCTTTTCAATCTGTCCGGAATACCCACGAGGACCAGTTGTACTGCCATCCAAAAACACAAAAAGATGTCGCAGGGGTAATTCGTTTGCGTGGGGTTGACATAGCAACCATTGCAGCGGTTTTCGAAACTCTAATTCCAACAGTCGGATAACACCGCCTGCATGACCCGTATTTACCACAGTACCATGACACCCCACGGCTGTTATTAAGCTGGTGTCTGTTCCTCTATCACGAACTGCTGATATTATGGAGTCGGCAATGCTTCTGGCTGTTCCCGCGGTTGGACTTACATGGCCAAAATACTGAGATCCAGGTTCAGCGATAATACACACATGCTCTTCAACAACAAATGTTATTTGAAGCCTTCTCACAAGTAATTATGCAATTCGAGTACAACCAACAAGTAAACAAATAAAACAAAGTCATCGCCCCGTCCGGGTTTTCACCCCCTATTGTAACTCTTTCGCCCCCAAAGAGGAGATATCGCCCACTTTTAGAACCACTGGGCTATACAACAGTTGCAGCCACTGTCCTATAAGCTAAATTTATGTAGAGTAACTGGCTAAAAAGTTGGCGATGCAGAAACAAAATAATACTACCAAACACTGCTGCCGCTAAACTAGCATCACTACCGTAGTATAATAATAATGCTACCAGCACAGCAGTCGGTTTACTTTCAAACACTATAACTCTGTAGTTAGCCTATTCGGTAAACCTCTACCACGAGTAAAATTGACAAACAGGCAATTTAAAGGTCACCTAGCAAGTCAAAGGTCACACAAAAACCATAATTACAAAGGATTTATAAAAGGGAAAAATGTGGAGATAGAAACCTAGCACATGGACTCAAACAACGATATGTATGCAACACCTACGTCCTACACTAAAGCACATAAGATCGATTTGCGATCCGAGTAGCTGCGTGAGAGCGATACAGCTTGAAACCTGCAATAAGTCAAGTGTGTGCTGTGTTGCCTACACATAACACACAAAAGGCCGCACTAAGGGGAAGGCAGAAAACGTTGGTGATCGTTCATGTTATTAAACAGGATACAGACAACCATGACATCAGCAATGCAAAGTAAATATTGATTTTCAGAAATTTTCTGAAGCGCTTAAAAATTAAAACAAAAAATAAAATTTTTGGAAACTTTCCACTTTTTCTAATATTTCAACTTCTTTGGGGCAACCCAAGATATTAAAATTTTTGAAATTTTTTTTTTATGGTGTGCTTACAATGTCAGTGCACAACTTTTCCGCGCTCTTAACAAGCGATTAAAAACTAAAACAAAACAAAAAATTTTTGGAAATATTCCACTTTTTCTAATATTTCAACTTCTTTGGGGCGACCCAAGATATTAAAATTTTTGAAATTTGTTTTTTGTGTAGTGCTTAAAATGTCAGTGCACAACTTTTCGGCACTATTAATAAGCGATTAAGAAAAAAAGTTAAAAAACGATCCACCCTACTACCCAGCCATGACAGAAATAATGCGCTGTTTTTGACAAGCCTCTATTTTTTAATACAAAGGATCATTGAATAACATTTTGGAATGCTAAAATAAAGCTATCAGAAACTCAAAACTCTTTTCATTTTTTTCTAAAACAGCAAGATACAGAGGAAGTAAACATTTTTATGGTAAAAATTAATTTTCATCACTTTTGCTATTGACAAGTGTTCGGCAAGCTTAAAGCAAGGCAATTACATCAGAAACTAAGTTTTTAAAACAGTTTTATTCTCTGCTGCATACAATAAACTGTTGTTAGCTTCCTCTAATGATTGCACTTAGCTACCACAAAAAAAACGTAACGTCAAACACTTACTGCACTCAGGTAAATTAGTATTCGCCATAGATATTGTCCAAGTTCCATCGTTTTGACACCTTGTTGGAGTATTGGGTACCGTTTCTCCAGCATTGCATACGTATAACACTTCTTCATTTATCGTGTAACGACGATTGGGGTTCCGTATGGGTTCTTGAATAGAGAAATCCAACACATCGGGCGGGTCACAACCTTAAAATTACATAAAAACGCTTCAACAAGGATAAAAATTTATTATTGACATGAAGCACAAGTTAATTTTAAGATGTAATTATTCCTTGAAGAGGTGAGGCTATATTTCACAAGCAGCATCCCTGTATACTACTCAAAAAGTTTTAAAAATCTAAAAATAAACATTATAACAATGAGTAAGTATAGCAAAACAAAGCCATCATTTTGAAATCCGGTCTCACAGGTAACAACGTCATAATATATAATATGTAATTAACCTGACGTTGAATTTAAACTATCATTTTCATTTTTGTTATGTTCATACAACAACAACGTGTGATATTTCTCGTGGAGCACAATATTTATCATTAATATCTATGCTCTTAAATGTTTCTTTTAAAGATCACCTACTAAATTACTTAAGACTACCTAAGATTCTTAATGTCATATAAGACTAATACATTGATCCATCATCCAATAAACGCATCTTTAGTAAAACCTGGCTATATTCACGTTTCTAATTTGGCCTATTTACAAACTCATACAGTATGCAAAATACGAAAAAGCGCATAACAAAAAAAAGTGAAGATTTTTGTGCAATTCTTCCAGAGAGTCTTGGTTTATCTGATTTTGGCAAACACTTTTGAAAAAATAATTTACTTAAAGTAGCCGACAGTTCCAGCTTAATATAGTTGATTTCATCGTGTGAGAACAATAATATAGTCACAAAGATAGAGAACCGAACATTTAACTGACCAGTTGAGTATTATATACCATACACCTTTCAAGAATCTTATTAATCATTAGCGTACACAGAAAATGTTTATTGTGGAGTTGAAATAATGCATGAAGTTACGCTTAAAAGAACTATGGTAATCAACTTTTACACCATGACAGAAACAAATCTTGGCTTATATAAGGTTACAAAATGTAGGTTTGTAATTATGCTTATCATCAGAGGAGCACGATTGTCGTTTAATCTAATCGACGTTACGCTTTTTGGTTGAAGACCAGACAATTTTTCCCACCCCTTCCGCGTTGGGTGTATACTGTATATGCAATATGCATAGGCGTCGACCCTGACGAGGGTTCGCAAAATATGTTTCGTCCACCCTGTTTTCATGACACTTATGAAGTGTTCGTTACAATTATTTGCGTTTTTGTTACACGCTGAATTATCCAACCAACACTGCAGCGCAACTTCTTGTTTTACGCTAGATGTCTCTCGCTAGGTATCCGACAGAACAAAGCAATTCCGCAACAACGCTGCGTTGAAAAAAGGCGATACTCACTGCATTGTTGTTGCTACTGCAACTGCCACACAATGACAATTCCTGGTGAGGGAAAGCCACGTTTGATCTTTTCTCCGAATGGTCTCACTTTCGTTACGTCACAATCAAACTTCAGTTCCCGGTCAGCGTAAGGGAATATGAATATGACATCATAATGAACATGACAATAAAATAACCGATCCAAACTAAAGACGTACGGTACTGAAACAATCGCTTTCTACAAATCTTTCCTCACCAACTTGTTGCTGGGTATAAATTGGGGCACTGCGCGATGGTGTCATTTCATTATTGAAAAGTTAAATATGAAGCAAAGTCAAACATCTATTCGCGCATTCTTAAAAGCAGCTTCCAGAAGGTGTCGAGATGATAACGCTGAAGAAGCCACGTCCAGCGCAAATGAACGTAGAGATGACATTGATGAAGAAAGCAGTGCTTCAAGGATGGACAGTGGTGAAGTCAAAGTCTCAGGCAATGCACCGGTAGTTGTAGAAAACAGCATTAGACATGGATCTCTACCTGCTCCATTTGACGTTAGCATGCTGGCGGATCAGCTTCCGGCTCGAGAAGGTCGTGTGTTGCAAAGGAAGCTTTTTTCGAATTCCAGTGGAAGCGTCTTAACCCTGATGGTACTTGTTACTGTAGTCACCTGTCCGAACATTTTGCGGCAAATCCGAAGGCGCCATTTTAAAGATAACAGGTCATGAGTCACGCGCTTTATAGGTCGCAAAGGAAAACATAAAAGAAGTTTGTTTAGTTTAGCAGCGCTCATAAGATCACAAGGCGCAAGAAAGCAAACATCAAAGCTATTAAAGCTTAATTGCTGCAGCGACGCTAAAAGCTTTCTTTGTGAGAAAGACAAACCATTGTGAATTTGCAAACATACACATTAATTGAAATCTGTTTAAAAACTCTCGCCCACCTAGAATTCCTCTCTTCTAAGAAAAAATCGGCGCCTATATGTATATGTATTTATTATCGCTTTATGGATGGTTTCTGACTATGTGCATGTATATTACACCAGGCTGTCTCGTAAACGACAGTCTTGCAACGGATTACTGTTTCTGCTGCGCAAAGCCGCAAATAATTTAAGAGAGTATAGAACTGTTGAAATATTTAGTTGAATGCTTGCTCTTCTGCTGTGCGGTCGGAAACATTTAGAGCTGTCCCGATTCTGAATCAGTTGAAGATGTAATGATGCTTGAATGCTTACTGGATCGTTGAGGTTGTTGCAGTGTTTCCAGAAAATTTTTGTGTTGATAGCAACATTTCTGGGAGCATGTATTGTCACAGTAAAAGGAGTAAATAATTGTCACTATTATCACGGCATGGCATACATGTCTGCGTTACTATTGTCGTGTGTCGGCGGTCACTCATCTTCAGTGCTATAGATGCTAATATGGTGAAAACGAAGAACTAACCACTCACTACAATAGACTGCAATACATAAAAAAAGAACAAACTTACCACACATTTGAGGCGGGTCGTTATTTAATCCATCATTGTCACAAGTTGCCATGCCGACAGAATCAGTATTGCAAAAGTACTCAACCGGTGTACCGATCGTATAGCCGACCATACCCATAGCCACAGCTGGGGAGGTTGTGCAATCGAGAGTCGCGCACAAGTCGGTGCATCCTGTCAAAACAACAATATGAAAACTTCATCTCGCGTACCTACTGTACTGTAAAAACATTAAATACAGTTAATTCTAAACTGTTTAGCAAGGTTTTAGTTACGAATTAAAACCCAACCGATGAGCAATCATTTCGGGAGCCTATATGGAACATGTGAGCATATTGTGAAGAAAGGGGCGTTCTTCCCGGCTATCAGCACAAGGCTGAGCACTCACTAGTACAGCGAGTAGCTGCGATTCGCCAACCATAACGGTATAGCTTCCACGCTAGCCATTCAGACCATCCAATCAACAATATGTTTCTCGGCAGCCGATTTGTAGCAAGAATTGACAGCGACAGACACGTGTTTAAGCGGTGGTCGAATAAATTTGTGGCAGAATACGGTGCGATACTGATGAGCCCAGCCTCATGGGCGAAACACGTGTCTGTCGCTGTCAATTCTTGCTACAAATCGGCTGCCGAGAAACATATGTGAGCATATTTTGCAATTTTAAGTCTGCGGTAAATTACCAACAATTATTGTCGCTTCTACATTTTTCTAGACCCTTACTACGTTTAGCATATATGCAGTTTTGTTTTTTGGTAATAGTCAGAAATAAACTGAACTGAATCTTCTTTTGGCATCGACGACCTCGGATGAATAATTAAACCAGGTATTCCAATGATATGTTATATAAATGATTGTTTTTGCCTTGTCGTTAAATTGTTTCAGATGAGTTTGTCTTTGTTCGCCGGGTGCCCGCTTTCCAAAAAAAATTACCAGTATAGAGAGATGGTCTAGCTTTGGCTTTCTTATCACATGGCTAAGAAATTTATATTATCAAAGAAATGGTTCACTATATAACTGATAAATTACAAATACACTAGGAGTTTCGGCTTCTTTTTTCGTTGTTATGACCATTGTTTTAGTTTTTTTTTCATTTAGTTCCATGCAAGCCATGGTTCCATGTCAAATATTTTGCTCTTCGTACACACAATATCCAATATGTTCTACAGTTTTACTTCTGAGTCAGCTATCAAAACGGTGTCGTCAGCATATCGCATGTGGTTAATGTTGTTTCCTCCGATGCTAATACCTCTTTTATTATCAATATGTATTAAAATATTTCACTGCATAATGAGAAAAGGGCAGATGATAGCGCACAGCCTTGTCTTACTCCTTTTTGAATGGGTGCGTTGTCACTGCAATCTTTATTGATCCTGGTAGCAGCTAATTGTCTGTAATTTAAATTTAGGATAATTCTTAGGTCTTTGTCGTCAATTCCAATTCGGTCGAGCATGCCTAACATTTCATTGTGTTGGACTTTATCAAAAGCTTTTTCATATTCGATGAAGCACAAGCACAGATCTTTTTGCATTTCGATTGATCTTTGAGCAAAGTTTTTCACAATGAAGACAGCATTCCTTGTTTTTTTTTTTATCAGGCATAAACCCATATTGGCATTTAGCTAGATAGATCAGAACTGACGATAGATCAGAACTGACGATGCACTGAATAAGTGCGAAATATATTTTCTGTAACATCTACTGACAACTGATCCCTGTTACCTTAGCAATTGAGGTTTTAGCTTTCTAGATATGGAACAGGGATCGTTTCAGAATAAGACTAGGTCAGAAAGCGAGGCAGACTCCGACGAAGCTCAGCATCAGCCAAGAGCAGTTAGCTACATATTGGCATTTGTTTATTTGTGGGTATAATTTGCTTCTAATTCTGTTCATGGTGACTCTCAGCAGTAGTATGAGACATTAGGCTAATTGTACGATATCTTGATCAAGTTTGACACACACAAAGCTTCGAAAACTATACTAAAATAAGCTTTCTATATATAAGGAGGTTAACGGTTTGTGAGATATAGCCTACTACATGATTTTCCATTCAGGCACGTTTTAAACCTTTCAAGGGTTTGCCACCTTTTCCAGTTTATTAACGTGCTGGTAGGTCTATAATCGATTTTTGTAGTAAGTATCTTTTTCGTCCCGCACTCGTTAATGACGAAAAATAAAATGACTCATTGATTGAGTTTAACAACCTTGCTAGGTTAGCCCTGCTGCCAGACATGACAGATCAATCATGTCATTAAACAATGCTTTAACAATTGTTTAACTGTGACGAAACAATAAACCAAATCAACATTCAACAATGCTTAGTTGTGACATAACAATAAACCATAGACCCTACATAACAAAATTTCAATCCGATAGAATCATTGTGTGTGCATAAGAGAAAATAGTAATGAATGAAATAACGCTTTTGTTTCCGCCAGTATCAGGAGGGCGGAATTAAATAATCCAACGGGCCGGATTTGGCCGCGGGCTGTAGTTTGCCCATATCTGTTATGGCGCATCATCAGTTTACTTTTTTAACAATACAGCTGTAAGAAAATGTAGTCTACTTAGCTTAGTTTAATGATTTTTCATTCAATAAACTATCCAGCCACGACAGTAAATAATGTGCTGTTTTTCACAAGCCTTAATTTTTAAAAAAATGCAACGTAGGCTCCAATTTAAATTCAAGTTTATCTAATTTGAACGCCTTAATAAGGATCATTGAATAAAATTTTGGAATGCCAGAATAACATTATCAGAAACTCAAAATTTCATTTGTTTTTTCTGAAACAGCAAGACAAAGCTGAAGTAAACATTTTTATGGTAAAAATTATTTTTCATCACTTTTGCTATCGACAAGTGTTTGGCAAGCTTAAAGCAAGGCAATTGCATCAGGCAAAGTTTTTAAAACACTTTTTTCTCTGCTGCATGCATTAAACTGTTGTTAGCTTCCTCTAACGATTGCACTTAGCCAACTTAAAAAACGTAAGGTTAAACACTTACTGCACTCAGGTAAATTAGTATTCGCCATAGATATTGACCAAGTCCCATCGTTCTGACACCTTGTTGGGGTACTGGGTACTGTTTCTCCGGCATTGCATACGTATGATACTTCTTCATTTATCATATAAACACGATTGGTGTCACGTGGGGGTACTTGACTAGAGAAATCCAACACATCGGGCGGGCCACAACCTTAAAAGTACATAAAAACGCTTCAACATAGAATAAAAATATATTTTTGATTTGAAGCACAAGTTAATTTTAAGATGCAGTTATTTCTTGAAGAGGTGAGGCTACATTTCACAAGCAACATCCCTGTATACTACTCAAAAAGTTTTAAAAACTTAAAAATAAACATTATAACAATGGGTAAGTATAGCAAAACAAAGCCGTCATTTTGAAATCCGGTCTCACAGGTAACAACGGCGTAATATATAATATGTAATTAACCTGACGTTGAATTTAAACTATCATTTTCATTTTTGTTATGTTCATACAACAACAACGTGTGGTATTTCTCGTGGAGCACAGTATTTATCATTAATATCTATGCTCTTAAATGTTTCTTTTAAAGATCACCTACTAAATTACTTAAGACTACCTAAGATTCTAAATGTCATATAAGACTAATACATTGATCCATCATCCAATAAACGCATCTGTAGTAAAACATGGCTATATTCACGTTTCTAATTTGGCCTATTTACAAACTCATACAATATGCAAAATACGAAAAAACCGCATAACATACAAAAGTGAAGATTTTTGCGCAATTCTTCCAGAGAGTCTTGGTTTATCTGAATTTGGCAAACATTTTTGAAAAAATAATTTACTGAAAGTAGCCGACAGTTCCTGCTTAATATGGTTGTTATCAGTGCCGGTCTTTGGGGTGTGCAAGCCGTGCGATCGCACAGGGCCGCAAATTAGGGGGCCCGCAATTTACTCAGAAAATGCAGTAATTTTTGCCATTTCCAATGGAAAAAATTCAATTCGATTCACAAGCAAGTACCGGTATCCTTGAAGTCAGTTGAGGCTTTAGGAATTAGCAACAAGAACACATGGAGACTCAGCTTTATTTCCGAAAAATGCCAGAGAAAACATAATCTTATCCTTTTGCTATGCCACCGGACAGCACCATTTTACAGTTAATATTCATACCCAAATTTCTGTTGAACATGCGCTCAGAATGCACCAAATTCAAAGTATTTTTTCAAAATTTTTTGGGGGAGGCCTCCCAGACCCACTCCACTTGGTGTCGCCTTTTCGCCCACCGGCCGTCAAACCCCCCTCCCCTTTCAAAATACTTTGCTACGCTACTGAATTGGATCATTGTCATTGGGGCACGCAAAGCACATTCCGCACAGGGCCCGAAATACCCTAAGACCGGCACTGGTTGTTATCATCGTGTGAGAATAATAATAGTCACAAAGCTAGAGAACCGAACTTTTAACTGACCAGTTGAGTATTATATACCATACACCTCTCAAGAATCTTCTTAATCATTAGCGTACACAGAAAATGTTTATTGGGGAGTTGAAATAATGCATGAAGTTACGCATAAAAGAACTATGATAATCAACTTTTACTCCACGACAGAAACAAATCTTGGCTTATATAAGGTTACAAAATGTAGGTTTGTAATTATGCTTATCATCAGAGGAGCAAGATTGTTCATTAAATCTATTCGACGTTACGCTTTTTGGTTGAGGACCAGACAATTTTTCCACCCCTTCCACGTTGGGTGTGTATTTATTATGATTGTATGGATGGTTTCTGACTATGTGCATGTATATTACACCAGGCTGTCTCGTAAACGACAGTCTTGCAACGGATTACTGTTTCTGCTGCGCAAAGCCGCAAATAATTTAAGAGAGTATAGAACTGTTGAAATATTTAGTTGAATGCTTGCTCTTCTGCTGTGCGGTCGGAAACATTTAGAGCTGTCCCGATTCTGAATCAGTTGAAGATGTAATGATGCTTGAATGCTTACTGGATCGTTGAGGTTGTTGCAGTGTTTCCAGAAAATTTTTGTGTTAATAGCAACATTTCTGGGAGCATGTATTGTCACAGTAAAAGGAGTAAATAATCGTCACTATTATCACGGCATGGCATACATGTCTGCGTTACTATTGTCGTGTGTCGGCGGTCACTCATCTTCAGTGCTATAGATGCTAATATGGTGAAAACGAAGAACTAACCACTCACTACAATAGACTGCAATACATAAAAAAAAAAGAACAAACTTACCACACATTTGAGGCGGGTCGTTATTTAATCCATCATTGTCACAAGTTGCCATGCCGACAGAATCAGTATTGCAAAAGTACTCAACCGGTGTACCGATCGTATAGCCGACCATACCCATAGCCACAGCTGGGGAGGTTGTGCAATCGAGAGTCGCGCACAAGTCGGTGCATCCTGTCAAAACAACAATATGAAAACTTCATCTCGCGTACCTACTGTACTGTAAAAACATTAAATACAGTTAATTCTAAACTGTTTAGCAAGGTTTTAGTTACGAATTAAAACCCAACCGATGAGCAATCATTTCGGGAGCCTATATGGAACATGTGAGCATATTTTGCAATTTTAAGTCTGCGGTAAATTACCAACAATTATTGTCGCTTCTACATTTTTCTAGACCCTTACTACGTTTAGCATATATGCAGTTTTGTTTTTTGGTAATAGTCAGAAATAAACTGAACTGAATCTTCTTTTGGCATCGACGACCTCGGATGAATAATTAAACCAGGTGTTCCTATGATATGTTATATAAATGATTGTTTTTGCCTTGTCGTTAAATTGTTTCAGATGAGTTTGTCTTTGTTCGCCGGGTGCCCGCTTTCCAAAAAAAATTACCAGTATAGAGAGATGGTCTAGCTTGGCTTTCTTATCACATGGCTAAGAAATTTATATTATCAAAGAAATGGTTCACTATATAACTGATAAATTACAAATACACTAGGAGTTTCGGCTTCTTTTTTCGTTGTTATGACCATTGTTTTAGTTTTTTTTCATTTAGTTCCATGCAAGCCATGGTTCCATGTCAAATATTTTGCTCTTCGTACACACAATATCCAATATGTTCTACAGTTTTACTTCTGAGTCAGCTATCAAAACGGTGTCGTCAGCATATCGCATGTGGTTAATGTTGTTTCCTCCGATGCTAATACCTCTTTTATTATCAATATGTATTAAAATATTTCCCTGCATATTGAGAAAAGGGCAGATGATAGCGCACAGCCTTGTCTTACTCCTTTTTGAATGGGTGCGTTGTCACTGCAATCTTTATTGATCCTGGTAGCAGCTAATTGTCTGTAATTTAAATTTAGGATAATTCTTAGGTCTTTGTCGTCAATTCCAATTCGGTCGAGCATGCCTAACATTTCATTGTGTTGGACTTTATCAAAAGCTTTTTCATATTCGATGAAGCACAAGCACAGATCTTTTTGCATTTCGATTGATCTTTGAGCAAAGTTTTTCACAATGAAGACAGCATTCCTTGTTTTTTTTTTTATCAGGCATAAACCCATATTGGCATTTGTTTATTTGTGGGTATAATTTGCTTCTAATTCTGTTCATGGTGACTCTCAGCAATAGTATGAGACATTAGGCTAATTGTACGATATCTTGATCAAGTTTGACACACACAAAGCTTCGAAAACTATACTAAAATAAGCTTTCTATATATAAGGAGGTTAACGGTTTGTGAGATATAGCCTACTACATGATTTTCCATTCAGGCACGTTTTAAACCTTTCAAGGGTTTGCCACCTTTTCCAGTTTATTAACGTGCTGGTAGGTCTATAATCGATTTTTGTAGTAAGTATCTTTTTCGTCCAGCACTCGTTAATGACGAAAAATAAAATGACTCATTGATTGAGTTTAACAACCTTGCTAGGTTAGCCCTGCTGCCAGACATGACAGATCAATCATGTCATTAAACAATGCTTTAACAATTGTTTAACTGTGACGAAACAATAAACCAAATCAACATTCAACAATGCTTAGTTGTGACATAACAATAAACCATAGACCCTACATAACAAAATTTCAATCCGATAGAATCATTGTGTGTGCATAAGAGAAAATAGTAATGAATGAAATAACGCTTTTGTTTCCGTCAGTATCAGGAGGGCGGAATTAAATAATCCAACGGGCCGGATTTGGCCGCGGGCCGTAGTTTGCCCATATCTGTTATGGCGCATCATCAGTTTACTTTTTTAACAATACAGCTGTAAGAAAATGTAGTCTACTTAGCTTAGTTTAATGATTTTTCATTCAATAAACTATCCAGCCACGACAGTAAATAATGTGCTGTTTTTCACAAGCCTTAATTTAAAAAAAAAATGCAACGTAGGCTCCAATTTAAATTCAAGTTTATCTAATTTGAACGCCTTAATAAGGATCATTGAATAAAATTTTGGAATGCCAGAATAACATTATCAGAAACTCAAAATTTCATTTGTTTTTTCTGAAACAGCAAGACAAAGCGGAAGTAAACATTTTTATGGTAAAAATTATTTTTCATCACTTTTGCTATCGACAAGTGTTTGGCAAGCTTAAAGCAAGGCAATTGCATCAGGCAAAGTTTTTAAAACACTTTTTTCTCTGCTGCATGCATTAAACTGTTGTTAGCTTCCTCTAACGATTGCACTTAGCCAACTTAAAAAACGTAAGGTTAAACACTTACTGCACTCAGGTAAATTAGTATTCGCCATAGATATTGACCAAGTCCCATCGTTCTGACACCTTGTTGGGGTACTGGGTACTGTTTCTCCGGCATTGCATACGTATGATACTTCTTCATTTATCATATAAACACGATTGGTGTCACGTGGGGGTACTTGACTAGAGAAATCCAACACATCGGGCGGGCCACAACCTTAAAAGTACATAAAAACGCTTCAACATAGAATAAAAATATATTTTTGATTTGAAGCACAAGTTAATTTTAAGATGCAGTTATTTCTTGAAGAGGTGAGGCTACATTTCACAAGCAACATCCCTGTATACTACTCAAAAAGTTTTAAAAACTTAAAAATAAACATTATAACAATGGGTAAGTATAGCAAAACAAAGCCGTCATTTTGAAATCCGGTCTCACAGGTAACAACGGCGTAATATATAATATGTAATTAACCTGACGTTGAATTTAAACTATCATTTTCATTTTTGTTATGTTCATACAACAACAACGTGTGGTATTTCTCGTGGAGCACAGTATTTATCATTAATATCTATGCTCTTAAATGTTTCTTTTAAAGATCACCTACTAAATTACTTAAGACTACCTAAGATTCTAAATGTCATATAAGACTAATACATTGATCCATCATCCAATAAACGCATCTGTAGTAAAACATGGCTATATTCACGTTTCTAATTTGGCCTATTTACAAACTCATACAATATGCAAAATACGAAAAAACCGCATAACATACAAAAGTGAAGATTTTTGCGCAATTCTTCCAGAGAGTCTTGGTTTATCTGAATTTGGCAAACATTTTTGAAAAAATAATTTACTGAAAGTAGCCGACAGTTCCTGCTTAATATGGTTGTTATCAGTGCCGGTCTTTGGGGTGTGCAAGCCGTGCGATCGCACAGGGCCGCAAATTAGGGGGCCCGCAATTTACTCAGAAAATGCAGTAATTTTTGCCATTTCCAATGGAAAAAATTCAATTCGATTCACAAGCAAGTACCGGTATCCTTGAAGTCAGTTGAGGCTTTAGGAATTAGCAACAAGAACACATGGAGACTCAGCTTTATTTCCGAAAAATGCCAGAGAAAACATAATCTTATCCTTTTGCTATGCCACCGGACAGCACCATTTTACAGTTAATATTCATACCCAAATTTCTGTTGAACATGCGCTCAGAATGCACCAAATTCAAAGTATTTTTTCAAAATTTTTTGGGGGAGGCCTCCCAGACCCACTCCACTTGGTGTCGCCTTTTCGCCCACCGGCCGTCAAACCCCCCTCCCCTTTCAAAATACTTTGCTACGCTACTGAATTGGATCATTGTCATTGGGGCACGCAAAGCACATTCCGCACAGGGCCCGAAATACCCTAAGACCGGCACTGGTTGTTATCATCGTGTGAGAATAATAATAGTCACAAAGCTAGAGAACCGAACTTTTAACTGACCAGTTGAGAATTATATACCATACACCTCTCAAGAATCTTCTTAATCATTAGCGTACACAGAAAATGTTTATTGGGGAGTTGAAATAATGCATGAAGTTACGCATAAAAGAACTATGATAATCAACTTTTACTCCACGACAGAAACAAATCTTGGCTTATATAAGGTTACAAAATGTAGGTTTGTAATTATGCTTATCATCAGAGGAGCAAGATTGTTCATTAAATCTATTCGACGTTACGCTTTTTGGTTGAGGACCAGACAATTTTTCCACCCCTTCCACGTTGGGTGTGTATTTATTATGATTGTATGGATGGTTTCTGACTATGTGCATGTATATTACACCAGGCTGTCTCGTAAACGACAGTCTTGCAACGGATTACTGTTTCTGCTGCGCAAAGCCGCAAATAATTTAAGAGAGTATAGAACTGTTGAAATATTTAGTTGAATGCTTGCTCTTCTGCTGTGCGGTCGGAAACATTTAGAGCTGTCCCGATTCTGAATCAGTTGAAGATGTAATGATGCTTGAATGCTTACTGGATCGTTGAGGTTGTTGCAGTGTTTCCAGAAAATTTTTGTGTTGATAGCAACATTTCTGGGAGCATGTATTGTCACAGTAAAAGGAGTAAATAATCGTCACTATTATCACGGCATGGCATACATGTCTGCGTTACTATTGTCGTGTGTCGGCGGTCACTCATCTTCAGTGCTATAGATGCTAATATGGTGAAAACGAAGAACTAACCACTCACTACAATAGACTGCAATACATAAAAAAAGAACAAACTTACCACACATTTGAGGCGGGTCGTTATTTAATCCATCATTGTCACAAGTTGCCATGCCGACAGAATCAGTATTGCAAAAGTACTCAACCGTTGTACCGATCGTATAGCCGACCATACCCATAGCCACAGCTGGGGAGGTTGTGCAATCGAGAGTCGCGCACAAGTCGGTGCATCCTGTCAAAACAACAATATGAAAACTTCATCTGGCGTACCTACTGTACTGTAAAAACATTAAATACAGTTAATTCTAAACTGTTTAGCAAGGTTTTAGTTACGAATTAAAACCCAACCGATGAGCAATCATTTCGGGAGCCTATATGGAACATGTGAGCATATTTTGCAATTTTAAGTCTGCGGTAAATTACCAACAATTATTGTCGCTTCTACATTTTTCTAGACCCTTACTACGTTTAGCATATATGCAGTTTTGTTTTTTGGTAATAGTCAGAAATAAACTGAACTGAATCTTCTTTTGGCATCGACGACCTCGGATGAATAATTAAACCAGGTGTTCCTATGATATGTTATATAAATGATTGTTTTTGCCTTGTCGTTAAATTGTTTCAGATGAGTTTGTCTTTGTTCGCCGGGTGCCCGCTTTCCAAAAAAAATTACCAGTATAGAGAGATGGTCTAGCTTGGCTTTCTTATCACATGGCTAAGAAATTTATATTATCAAAGAAATGGTTCACTATATAACTGATAAATTACAAATACACTAGGAGTTTCGGCTTCTTTTTTCGTTGTTATGACCATTGTTTTAGTTTTTTTTCATTTAGTTCCATGCAAGCCATGGTTCCATGTCAAATATTTTGCTCTTCGTACACACAATATCCAATATGTTCTACAGTTTTACTTCTGAGTCAGCTATCAAAACGGTGTCGTCAGCATATCGCATGTGGTTAATGTTGTTTCCTCCGATGCTAATACCTCTTTTATTATCAATATGTATTAAAATATTTCCCTGCATATTGAGAAAAGGGCAGATGATAGCGCACAGCCTTGTCTTACTCCTTTTTGAATGGGTGCGTTGTCACTGCAATCTTTATTGATCCTGGTAGCAGCTAATTGTCTGTAATTTAAATTTAGGATAATTCTTAGGTCTTTGTCGTCAATTCCAATTCGGTCGAGCATGCCTAACATTTCATTGTGTTGGACTTTATCAAAAGCTTTTTCATATTCGATGAAGCACAAGCACAGATCTTTTTGCATTTCGATTGATCTTTGAGCAAAGTTTTTCACAATGAAGACAGCATTCCTTGTTTTTTTTTTTATCAGGCATAAACCCATATTGGCATTTGTTTATTTGTGGGTATAATTTGCTTCTAATTCTGTTCATGGTGACTCTCAGCAATAGTATGAGACATTAGGCTAATTGTACGATATCTTGATCAAGTTTGACACACACAAAGCTTCGAAAACTATACTAAAATAAGCTTTCTATATATAAGGAGGTTAACGGTTTGTGAGATATAGCCTACTACATGATTTTCCATTCAGGCACGTTTTAAACCTTTCAAGGGTTTGCCACCTTTTCCAGTTTATTAACGTGCTGGTAGGTCTATAATCGATTTTTGTAGTAAGTATCTTTTTCGTCCAGCACTCGTTAATGACGAAAAATAAAATGACTCATTGATTGAGTTTAACAACCTTGCTAGGTTAGCCCTGCTGCCAGACATGACAGATCAATCATGTCATTAAACAATGCTTTAACAATTGTTTAACTGTGACGAAACAATAAACCAAATCAACATTCAACAATGCTTAGTTGTGACATAACAATAAACCATAGACCCTACATAACAAAATTTCAATCCGATAGAATCATTGTGTGTGCATAAGAGAAAATAGTAATGAATGAAATAACGCTTTTGTTTCCGTCAGTATCAGGAGGGCGGAATTAAATAATCCAACGGGCCGGATTTGGCCGCGGGCCGTAGTTTGCCCATATCTGTTATGGCGCATCATCAGTTTACTTTTTTAACAATACAGCTGTAAGAAAATGTAGTCTACTTAGCTTACTTTAATGATTTTTCATTCAATAAACTATCCAGCCACGACAGTAAATAATGTGCTGTTTTTCACAAGCCTTAATTTTAAAAAAAAATGCAACGTAGGCTCCAATTTAAATTCAAGTTTATCTAATTTGAACGCCTTAATAAGGATCATTGAATAAAATTTTGGAATGCCAGAATAACATTATCAGAAACTCAAAATTTCATTTGTTTTTTCTGAAACAGCAAGACAAAGCGGAAGTAAACATTTTTATGGTAAAAATTATTTTTCATCACTTTTGCTATCGACAAGTGTTTGGCAAGCTTAAAGCAAGGCAATTGCATCAGGCAAAGTTTTTAAAACACTTTTTTCTCTGCTGCATGCATTAAACTGTTGTTAGCTTCCTCTAACGATTGCACTTAGCCAACTTAAAAAACGTAAGGTTAAACACTTACTGCACTCAGGTAAATTAGTATTCGCCATAGATATTGACCAAGTCCCATCGTTCTGACACCTTGTTGGGGTACTGGGTACTGTTTCTCCGGCATTGCATACGTATGATACTTCTTCATTTATCATATAAACACGATTGGTGTCACGTGGGGGTACTTGACTAGAGAAATCCAACACATCGGGCGGGCCACAACCTTAAAAGTACATAAAAACGCTTCAACATAGAATAAAAATATATTTTTGATTTGAAGCACAAGTTAATTTTAAGATGCAGTTATTTCTTGAAGAGGTGAGGCTACATTTCACAAGCAACATCCCTGTATACTACTCAAAAAGTTTTAAAAACTTAAAAATAAACATTATAACAATGGGTAAGTATAGCAAAACAAAGCCGTCATTTTGAAATCCGGTCTCACAGGTAACAACGGCGTAATATATAATATGTAATTAACCTGACGTTGAATTTAAACTATCATTTTCATTTTTGTTATGTTCATACAACAACAACGTGTGGTATTTCTCGTGGAGCACAGTATTTATCATTAATATCTATGCTCTTAAATGTTTCTTTTAAAGATCACCTACTAAATTACTTAAGACTACCTAAGATTCTAAATGTCATATAAGACTAATACATTGATCCATCATCCAATAAACGCATCTGTAGTAAAACATGGCTATATTCACGTTTCTAATTTGGCCTATTTACAAACTCATACAATATGCAAAATACGAAAAAACCGCATAACATACAAAAGTGAAGATTTTTGCGCAATTCTTCCAGAGAGTCTTGGTTTATCTGAATTTGGCAAACATTTTTGAAAAAATAATTTACTGAAAGTAGCCGACAGTTCCTGCTTAATATGGTTGTTATCAGTGCCGGTCTTTGGGGTGTGCAAGCCGTGCGATCGCACAGGGCCGCAAATTAGGGGGCCCGCAATTTACTCAGAAAATGCAGTAATTTTTGCCATTTCCAATGGAAAAAATTCAATTCGATTCACAAGCAAGTACCGGTATCCTTGAAGTCAGTTGAGGCTTTAGGAATTAGCAACAAGAACACATGGAGACTCAGCTTTATTTCCGAAAAATGCCAGAGAAAACATAATCTTATCCTTTTGCTATGCCACCGGACAGCACCATTTTACAGTTAATATTCATACCCAAATTTCTGTTGAACATGCGCTCAGAATGCACCAAATTCAAAGTATTTTTTCAAAATTTTTTGGGGGAGGCCTCCCAGACCCACTCCACTTGGTGTCGCCTTTTCGCCCACCGGCCGTCAAACCCCCCTCCCCTTTCAAAATACTTTGCTACGCTACTGAATTGGATCATTGTCATTGGGGCACGCAAAGCACATTCCGCACAGGGCCCGAAATACCCTAAGACCGGCACTGGTTGTTATCATCGTGTGAGAATAATAATAGTCACAAAGCTAGAGAACCGAACTTTTAACTGACCAGTTGAGAATTATATACCATACACCTCTCAAGAATCTTCTTAATCATTAGCGTACACAGAAAATGTTTATTGGGGAGTTGAAATAATGCATGAAGTTACGCATAAAAGAACTATGATAATCAACTTTTACTCCACGACAGAAACAAATCTTGGCTTATATAAGGTTACAAAATGTAGGTTTGTAATTATGCTTATCATCAGAGGAGCAAGATTGTTCATTAAATCTATTCGACGTTACGCTTTTTGGTTGAGGACCAGACAATTTTTCCACCCCTTCCACGTTGGGTGTGTATTTATTATGATTGTATGGATGGTTTCTGACTATGTGCATGTATATTACACCAGGCTGTCTCGTAAACGACAGTCTTGCAACGGATTACTGTTTCTGCTGCGCAAAGCCGCAAATAATTTAAGAGAGTATAGAACTGTTGAAATATTTAGTTGAATGCTTGCTCTTCTGCTGTGCGGTCGGAAACATTTAGAGCTGTCCCGATTCTGAATCAGTTGAAGATGTAATGATGCTTGAATGCTTACTGGATCGTTGAGGTTGTTGCAGTGTTTCCAGAAAATTTTTGTGTTGATAGCAACATTTCTGGGAGCATGTATTGTCACAGTAAAAGGAGTAAATAATCGTCACTATTATCACGGCATGGCATACATGTCTGCGTTACTATTGTCGTGTGTCGGCGGTCACTCATCTTCAGTGCTATAGATGCTAATATGGTGAAAACGAAGAACTAACCACTCACTACAATAGACTGCAATACATAAAAAAAGAACAAACTTACCACACATTTGAGGCGGGTCGTTATTTAATCCATCATTGTCACAAGTTGCCATGCCGACAGAATCAGTATTGCAAAAGTACTCAACCGTTGTACCGATCGTATAGCCGACCATACCCATAGCCACAGCTGGGGAGGTTGTGCAATCGAGAGTCGCGCACAAGTCGGTGCATCCTGTCAAAACAACAATATGAAAACTTCATCTGGCGTACCTACTGTACTGTAAAAACATTAAATACAGTTAATTCTAAACTGTTTAGCAAGGTTTTAGTTACGAATTAAAACCCAACCGATGAGCAATCATTTCGGGAGCCTATATGGAACATGTGAGCATATTTTGCAATTTTAAGTCTGCGGTAAATTACCAACAATTATTGTCGCTTCTACATTTTTCTAGACCCTTACTACGTTTAGCATATATGCAGTTTTGTTTTTTGGTAATAGTCAGAAATAAACTGAACTGAATCTTCTTTTGGCATCGACGACCTCGGATGAATAATTAAACCAGGTGTTCCTATGATATGTTATATAAATGATTGTTTTTGCCTTGTCGTTAAATTGTTTCAGATGAGTTTGTCTTTGTTCGCCGGGTGCCCGCTTTCCAAAAAAAATTACCAGTATAGAGAGATGGTCTAGCTTGGCTTTCTTATCACATGGCTAAGAAATTTATATTATCAAAGAAATGGTTCACTATATAACTGATAAATTACAAATACACTAGGAGTTTCGGCTTCTTTTTTCGTTGTTATGACCATTGTTTTAGTTTTTTTTCATTTAGTTCCATGCAAGCCATGGTTCCATGTCAAATATTTTGCTCTTCGTACACACAATATCCAATATGTTCTACAGTTTTACTTCTGAGTCAGCTATCAAAACGGTGTCGTCAGCATATCGCATGTGGTTAATGTTGTTTCCTCCGATGCTAATACCTCTTTTATTATCAATATGTATTAAAATATTTCCCTGCATATTGAGAAAAGGGCAGATGATAGCGCACAGCCTTGTCTTACTCCTTTTTGAATGGGTGCGTTGTCACTGCAATCTTTATTGATCCTGGTAGCAGCTAATTGTCTGTAATTTAAATTTAGGATAATTCTTAGGTCTTTGTCGTCAATTCCAATTCGGTCGAGCATGCCTAACATTTCATTGTGTTGGACTTTATCAAAAGCTTTTTCATATTCGATGAAGCACAAGCACAGATCTTTTTGCATTTCGATTGATCTTTGAGCAAAGTTTTTCACAATGAAGACAGCATTCCTTGTTTTTTTTTTTATCAGGCATAAACCCATATTGGCATTTGTTTATTTGTGGGTATAATTTGCTTCTAATTCTGTTCATGGTGACTCTCAGCAATAGTATGAGACATTAGGCTAATTGTACGATATCTTGATCAAGTTTGACACACACAAAGCTTCGAAAACTATACTAAAATAAGCTTTCTATATATAAGGAGGTTAACGGTTTGTGAGATATAGCCTACTACATGATTTTCCATTCAGGCACGTTTTAAACCTTTCAAGGGTTTGCCACCTTTTCCAGTTTATTAACGTGCTGGTAGGTCTATAATCGATTTTTGTAGTAAGTATCTTTTTCGTCCAGCACTCGTTAATGACGAAAAATAAAATGACTCATTGATTGAGTTTAACAACCTTGCTAGGTTAGCCCTGCTGCCAGACATGACAGATCAATCATGTCATTAAACAATGCTTTAACAATTGTTTAACTGTGACGAAACAATAAACCAAATCAACATTCAACAATGCTTAGTTGTGACATAACAATAAACCATAGACCCTACATAACAAAATTTCAATCCGATAGAATCATTGTGTGTGCATAAGAGAAAATAGTAATGAATGAAATAACGCTTTTGTTTCCGTCAGTATCAGGAGGGCGGAATTAAATAATCCAACGGGCCGGATTTGGCCGCGGGCCGTAGTTTGCCCATATCTGTTATGGCGCATCATCAGTTTACTTTTTTAACAATACAGCTGTAAGAAAATGTAGTCTACTTAGCTTACTTTAATGATTTTTCATTCAATAAACTATCCAGCCACGACAGTAAATAATGTGCTGTTTTTCACAAGCCTTAATTTTAAAAAAAAATGCAACGTAGGCTCCAATTTAAATTCAAGTTTATCTAATTTGAACGCCTTAATAAGGATCATTGAATAAAATTTTGGAATGCCAGAATAACATTATCAGAAACTCAAAATTTCATTTGTTTTTTCTGAAACAGCAAGACAAAGCGGAAGTAAACATTTTTATGGTAAAAATTATTTTTCATCACTTTTGCTATCGACAAGTGTTTGGCAAGCTTAAAGCAAGGCAATTGCATCAGGCAAAGTTTTTAAAACACTTTTTTCTCTGCTGCATGCATTAAACTGTTGTTAGCTTCCTCTAACGATTGCACTTAGCCAACTTAAAAAACGTAAGGTTAAACACTTACTGCACTCAGGTAAATTAGTATTCGCCATAGATATTGACCAAGTCCCATCGTTCTGACACCTTGTTGGGGTACTGGGTACTGTTTCTCCGGCATTGCATACGTATGATACTTCTTCATTTATCATATAAACACGATTGGTGTCACGTGGGGGTACTTGACTAGAGAAATCCAACACATCGGGCGGGCCACAACCTTAAAAGTACATAAAAACGCTTCAACATAGAATAAAAATATATTTTTGATTTGAAGCACAAGTTAATTTTAAGATGCAGTTATTTCTTGAAGAGGTGAGGCTACATTTCACAAGCAACATCCCTGTATACTACTCAAAAAGTTTTAAAAACTTAAAAATAAACATTATAACAATGGGTAAGTATAGCAAAACAAAGCCGTCATTTTGAAATCCGGTCTCACAGGTAACAACGGCGTAATATATAATATGTAATTAACCTGACGTTGAATTTAAACTATCATTTTCATTTTTGTTATGTTCATACAACAACAACGTGTGGTATTTCTCGTGGAGCACAGTATTTATCATTAATATCTATGCTCTTAAATGTTTCTTTTAAAGATCACCTACTAAATTACTTAAGACTACCTAAGATTCTAAATGTCATATAAGACTAATACATTGATCCATCATCCAATAAACGCATCTGTAGTAAAACATGGCTATATTCACGTTTCTAATTTGGCCTATTTACAAACTCATACAATATGCAAAATACGAAAAAACCGCATAACATACAAAAGTGAAGATTTTTGCGCAATTCTTCCAGAGAGTCTTGGTTTATCTGAATTTGGCAAACATTTTTGAAAAAATAATTTACTGAAAGTAGCCGACAGTTCCTGCTTAATATGGTTGTTATCAGTGCCGGTCTTTGGGGTGTGCAAGCCGTGCGATCGCACAGGGCCGCAAATTAGGGGGCCCGCAATTTACTCAGAAAATGCAGTAATTTTTGCCATTTCCAATGGAAAAAATTCAATTCGATTCACAAGCAAGTACCGGTATCCTTGAAGTCAGTTGAGGCTTTAGGAATTAGCAACAAGAACACATGGAGACTCAGCTTTATTTCCGAAAAATGCCAGAGAAAACATAATCTTATCCTTTTGCTATGCCATCGGACAGCACCATTTTACAGTTAATATTCATACCCAAATTTCTGTTGAACATGCGCTCAGAATGCACCAAATTCAAAGTATTTTTTCAAAATTTTTTGGGGGAGGCCTCCCAGACCCACTCCACTTGGTGTCGCCTTTTCGCCCACCGGCCGTCAAACCCCCCTCCCCTTTCAAAATACTTTGCTACGCTACTGAATTGGATCATTGTCATTGGGGCACGCAAAGCACATTCCGCACAGGGCCCGAAATACCCTAAGACCGGCACTGGTTGTTATCATCGTGTGAGAATAATAATAGTCACAAAGCTAGAGAACCGAACTTTTAACTGACCAGTTGAGAATTATATACCATACACCTCTCAAGAATCTTCTTAATCATTAGCGTACACAGAAAATGTTTATTGGGGAGTTGAAATAATGCATGAAGTTACGCATAAAAGAACTATGATAATCAACTTTTACTCCACGACAGAAACAAATCTTGGCTTATATAAGGTTACAAAATGTAGGTTTGTAATTATGCTTATCATCAGAGGAGCAAGATTGTTCATTAAATCTATTCGACGTTACGCTTTTTGGTTGAGGACCAGACAATTTTTCCACCCCTTCCACGTTGGGTGTGTATTTATTATGATTGTATGGATGGTTTCTGACTATGTGCATGTATATTACACCAGGCTGTCTCGTAAACGACAGTCTTGCAACGGATTACTGTTTCTGCTGCGCAAAGCCGCAAATAATTTAAGAGAGTATAGAACTGTTGAAATATTTAGTTGAATGCTTGCTCTTCTGCTGTGCGGTCGGAAACATTTAGAGCTGTCCCGATTCTGAATCAGTTGAAGATGTAATGATGCTTGAATGCTTACTGGATCGTTGAGGTTGTTGCAGTGTTTCCAGAAAATTTTTGTGTTGATAGCAACATTTCTGGGAGCATGTATTGTCACAGTAAAAGGAGTAAATAGTCGTCACTATTATCACGGCATGGCATACATGTCTGCGTTACTATTGTCGTGTGTCGGCGGTCACTCATCTTCAGTGCTATAGATGCTAATATGGTGAAAACGAAGAACTAACCACTCACTACAATAGACTGCAATACATAAAAAAAGAACAAACTTACCACACATTTGAGGCGGGTCGTTATTTAATCCATCATTGTCACAAGTTGCCATGCCGACAGAATCAGTATTGCAAAAGTACTCAACCGTTGTACCGATCGTATAGCCGACCATACCCATAGCCACAGCTGGGGAGGTTGTGCAATCGAGAGTCGCGCACAAGTCGGTGCATCCTGTCAAAACAACAATATGAAAACTTCATCTGGCGTACCTACTGTACTGTAAAAACATTAAATACAGTTAATTCTAAACTGTTTAGCAAGGTTTTAGTTACGAATTAAAACCCAACCGATGAGCAATCATTTCGGGAGCCTATATGGAACATGTGAGCATATTTTGCAATTTTAAGTCTGCGGTAAATTACCAACAATTATTGTCGCTTCTACATTTTTCTAGACCCTTACTACGTTTAGCATATATGCAGTTTTGTTTTTTGGTAATAGTCAGAAATAAACTGAACTGAATCTTCTTTTGGCATCGACGACCTCGGATGAATAATTAAACCAGGTGTTCCTATGATATGTTATATAAATGATTGTTTTTGCCTTGTCGTTAAATTGTTTCAGATGAGTTTGTCTTTGTTCGCCGGGTGCCCGCTTTCCAAAAAAAATTACCAGTATAGAGAGATGGTCTAGCTTGGCTTTCTTATCACATGGCTAAGAAATTTATATTATCAAAGAAATGGTTCACTATATAACTGATAAATTACAAATACACTAGGAGTTTCGGCTTCTTTTTTCGTTGTTATGACCATTGTTTTAGTTTTTTTTCATTTAGTTCCATGCAAGCCATGGTTCCATGTCAAATATTTTGCTCTTCGTACACACAATATCCAATATGTTCTACAGTTTTACTTCTGAGTCAGCTATCAAAACGGTGTCGTCAGCATATCGCATGTGGTTAATGTTGTTTCCTCCGATGCTAATACCTCTTTTATTATCAATATGTATTAAAATATTTCCCTGCATATTGAGAAAAGGGCAGATGATAGCGCACAGCCTTGTCTTACTCCTTTTTGAATGGGTGCGTTGTCACTGCAATCTTTATTGATCCTGGTAGCAGCTAATTGTCTGTAATTTAAATTTAGGATAATTCTTAGGTCTTTGTCGTCAATTCCAATTCGGTCGAGCATGCCTAACATTTCATTGTGTTGGACTTTATCAAAAGCTTTTTCATATTCGATGAAGCACAAGCACAGATCTTTTTGCATTTCGATTGATCTTTGAGCAAAGTTTTTCACAATGAAGACAGCATTCCTTGTTTTTTTTTTCATCAGGCATAAACCCATATTGGCATTTAGCTAGATAGATCAGAACTGACGATAGATCAGAACATAGATCAGAACTGACGATGCACTGAATAAGTGCGAAATATATTTTCTGTAACATCTACTGACAACTGATCCCTGTTACCTTAGCAATTGAGGTTTTAGCTTTCTAGATATGGAACAGGGATCGTTTCAGAATAAGACTAGGTCAGAAAGCGAGGCAGACTCCGACGAAGCTCAGCATCAGCCAAGAGCAGTTAGCTACATATTGGCATTTGTTTATTTGTGGGTATAATTTGCTTCTAATTCTGTTCATGGTGACTCTCAGCAGTAGTATGAGACATTAGGCTAATTGTACGATATCTTGATCAAGTTTGACACACACAAAGCTTCGAAAACTATACTAAAATAAGCTTTCTATATATAAGGAGGTTAACGGTTTGTGAGATATAGCCTACTACATGATTTTCCATTCAGGCACGTTTTAAACCTTTCAAGGGTTTGCCACCTTTTCCAGTTTATTAACGTGCTGGTAGGTCTATAATCGATTTTTGTAGTAAGTATCTTTTTCGTCCCGCACTCGTTAATGACGAAAAATAAAATGACTCATTGATTGAGTTTAACAACCTTGCTAGGTTAGCCCTGCTGCCAGACATGACAGATCAATCATGTCATTAAACAATGCTTTAACAATTGTTTAACTGTGACGAAACAATAAACCAAATCAACATTCAACAATGCTTAGTTGTGACATAACAATAAACCATAGACCCTACATAACAAAATTTCAATCCGATAGAATCATTGTGTGTGCATAAGAGAAAATAGTATAATAATGAATGAAATAACGCTTTTGTTTCCGTCAGTATCAGGAGGGCGGAATTAAATAATCCAACGGGCCGGATTTGGCCGCGGGCCGTAGTTTGCCCATATCGGTTATGGCGCATCATCAGTTTACTTTTTTAACCTTACAGCTGTAAAAAAATGTAGTCTACTTAGCTTAGTTTAATGATTTTTCATTCAATAAACTATCCAGCCACGACAGTTAATAATGTGCTGTTTTTCACAAGCCTTAATTTTTTAAAAAATGCAACGTAGGCTCCAATTTAAATTCAAGTTTATCTAATTTGAACGCCTTAATAAGGATCATTGAATAAAATTTTGGAATGCCAGAATAACATTATCAGAAACTCAAAATTTCATTTGTTTTTTCTGAAACAGCAAGACAAAGCGGAAGTAAACATTTTTATGGTAAAAATTATTTTTCATCACTTTTGCTATCGACAAGTGTTTGGCAAGCTTAAAGCAAGGCAATTGCATCAGGCAAAGTTTTTAAAACACTTTTTTCTCTGCTGCATGCATTAAACTGTTGTTAGCTTCCTCTAACGATTGCACTTAGCCAACTTAAAAAACGTAAGGTTAAACACTTACTGCACTCAGGTAAATTAGTATTCGCCATAGATATTGACCAAGTCCCATCGTTCTGACACCTTGTTGGGGTACTGGGTACTGTTTCTCCGGCATTGCATACGTATGATACTTCTTCATTTATCATATAAACACGATTGGTGTCACGTGGGGGTACTTGACTAGAGAAATCCAACACATCGGGCGGGCCACAACCTTAAAAGTACATAAAAACGCTTCAACATAGAATAAAAATATATTTTTGATTTGAAGCACAAGTTAATTTTAAGATGCAGTTATTTCTTGAAGAGGTGAGGCTACATTTCACAAGCAACATCCCTGTATACTACTCAAAAAGTTTTAAAAACTTAAAAATAAACATTATAACAATGGGTAAGTATAGCAAAACAAAGCCGTCATTTTGAAATCCGGTCTCACAGGTAACAACGGCGTAATATATAATATGTAATTAACCTGACGTTGAATTTAAACTATCATTTTCATTTTTGTTATGTTCATACAACAACAACGTGTGGTATTTCTCGTGGAGCACAGTATTTATCATTAATATCTATGCTCTTAAATGTTTCTTTTAAAGATCACCTACTAAATTACTTAAGACTACCTAAGATTCTAAATGTCATATAAGACTAATACATTGATCCATCATCCAATAAACGCATCTGTAGTAAAACATGGCTATATTCACGTTTCTAATTTGGCCTATTTACAAACTCATACAATATGCAAAATACGAAAAAACCGCATAACATACAAAAGTGAAGATTTTTGCGCAATTCTTCCAGAGAGTCTTGGTTTATCTGAATTTGGCAAACATTTTTGAAAAAATAATTTACTGAAAGTAGCCGACAGTTCCTGCTTAATATGGTTGTTATCAGTGCCGGTCTTTGGGGTGTGCAAGCCGTGCGATCGCACAGGGCCGCAAATTAGGGGGCCCGCAATTTACTCAGAAAATGCAGTAATTTTTGCCATTTCCAATGGAAAAAATTCAATTCGATTCACAAGCAAGTACCGGTATCCTTGAAGTCAGTTGAGGCTTTAGGAATTAGCAACAAGAACACATGGAGACTCAGCTTTATTTCCGAAAAATGCCAGAGAAAACATAATCTTATCCTTTTGCTATGCCACCGGACAGCACCATTTTACAGTTAATATTCATACCCAAATTTCTGTTGAACATGCGCTCAGAATGCACCAAATTCAAAGTATTTTTTCAAAATTTTTTGGGGGAGGCCTCCCAGACCCACTCCACTTGGTGTCGCCTTTTCGCCCACCGGCCGTCAAACCCCCCTCCCCTTTCAAAATACTTTGCTACGCTACTGAATTGGATCATTGTCATTGGGGCACGCAAAGCACATTCCGCACAGGGCCCGAAATACCCTAAGACCGGCACTGGTTGTTATCATCGTGTGAGAATAATAATAGTCACAAAGCTAGAGAACCGAACTTTTAACTGACCAGTTGAGTATTATATACCATACACCTCTCAAGAATCTTCTTAATCATTAGCGTACACAGAAAATGTTTATTGGGGAGTTGAAATAATGCATGAAGTTACGCATAAAAGAACTATGATAATCAACTTTTACTCCACGACAGAAACAAATCTTGGCTTATATAAGGTTACAAAATGTAGGTTTGTAATTATGCTTATCATCAGAGGAGCAAGATTGTTCATTAAATCTATTCGACGTTACGCTTTTTGGTTGAGGACCAGACAATTTTTCCACCCCTTCCACGTTGGGTGTGTATTTATTATGATTGTATGGATGGTTTCTGACTATGTGCATGTATATTACACCAGGCTGTCTCGTAAACGACAGTCTTGCAACGGATTACTGTTTCTGCTGCGCAAAGCCGCAAATAATTTAAGAGAGTATAGAACTGTTGAAATATTTAGTTGAATGCTTGCTCTTCTGCTGTGCGGTCGGAAACATTTAGAGCTGTCCCGATTCTGAATCAGTTGAAGATGTAATGATGCTTGAATGCTTACTGGATCGTTGAGGTTGTTGCAGTGTTTCCAGAAAATTTTTGTGTTGATAGCAACATTTCTGGGAGCATGTATTGTCACAGTAAAAGGAGTAAATAATCGTCACTATTATCACGGCATGGCATACATGTCTGCGTTACTATTGTCGTGTGTCGGCGGTCACTCATCTTCAGTGCTATAGATGCTAATATGGTGAAAACGAAGAACTAACCACTCACTACAATAGACTGCAATACATAAAAAAAAAGAACAAACTTACCACACATTTGAGGCGGGTCGTTATTTAATCCATCATTGTCACAAGTTGCCATGCCGACAGAATCAGTATTGCAAAAGTACTCAACCGGTGTACCGATCGTATAGCCGACCATACCCATAGCCACAGCTGGGGAGGTTGTGCAATCGAGAGTCGCGCACAAGTCGGTGCATCCTGTCAAAACAACAATATGAAAACTTCATCTCGCGTACCTACTGTACTGTAAAAACATTAAATACAGTTAATTCTAAACTGTTTAGCAAGGTTTTAGTTACGAATTAAAACCCAACCGATGAGCAATCATTTCGGGAGCCTATATGGAACATGTGAGCATATTTTGCAATTTTAAGTCTGCGGTAAATTACCAACAATTATTGTCGCTTCTACATTTTTCTAGACCCTTACTACGTTTAGCATATATGCAGTTTTGTTTTTTGGTAATAGTCAGAAATAAACTGAACTGAATCTTCTTTTGGCATCGACGACCTCGGATGAATAATTAAACCAGGTGTTCCTATGATATGTTATATAAATGATTGTTTTTGCCTTGTCGTTAAATTGTTTCAGATGAGTTTGTCTTTGTTCGCCGGGTGCCCGCTTTCCAAAAAAAATTACCAGTATAGAGAGATGGTCTAGCTTGGCTTTCTTATCACATGGCTAAGAAATTTATATTATCAAAGAAATGGTTCACTATATAACTGATAAATTACAAATACACTAGGAGTTTCGGCTTCTTTTTTCGTTGTTATGACCATTGTTTTAGTTTTTTTTCATTTAGTTCCATGCAAGCCATGGTTCCATGTCAAATATTTTGCTCTTCGTACACACAATATCCAATATGTTCTACAGTTTTACTTCTGAGTCAGCTATCAAAACGGTGTCGTCAGCATATCGCATGTGGTTAATGTTGTTTCCTCCGATGCTAATACCTCTTTTATTATCAATATGTATTAAAATATTTCCCTGCATATTGAGAAAAGGGCAGATGATAGCGCACAGCCTTGTCTTACTCCTTTTTGAATGGGTGCGTTGTCACTGCAATCTTTATTGATCCTGGTAGCAGCTAATTGTCTGTAATTTAAATTTAGGATAATTCTTAGGTCTTTGTCGTCAATTCCAATTCGGTCGAGCATGCCTAACATTTCATTGTGTTGGACTTTATCAAAAGCTTTTTCATAGTCGATGAAGCACAAGCACAGATCTTTTTGCATTTCGATTGATCTTTGAGCAAAGTTTTTCACAATGAAGACAGCATTCCTTGTTTTTTTTTTTATCAGGCATAAACCCATATTGGCATTTGTTTATTTGTGGGTATAATTTGCTTCTAATTCTGTTCATGGTGACTCTCAGCAGTAGTATGAGACATTAGGCTAATTGTACGATATCTTGATCAAGTTTGACACACACAAAGCTTCGAAAACTATACTAAAATAAGCTTTCTATATATTAGGAGGTTAACGGTTTGTGAGATATAGCCTACTACATGATTTTCCATTCAGGCACGTTTTAAACCTTTCAAGGGTTTGCCACCTTTTCCAGTTTATTAACGTGCTGGTAGGTCTATAATCGATTTTTGTAGTAAGTATCTTTTTCGTCCCGCACTCGTTAATGACGAAAAATAAAATGACTCATTGATTGAGTTTAACAACCTTGCTAGGTTAGCCCTGCTGCCAGACATGACAGATCAATCATGTCATTAAACAATGCTTTAACAATTGTTTAACTGTGACGAAACAATAAACTAAATCAACATTCAACAATGCTTAGTTGTGACATAACAATAAACCATAGACCCTACATAACAAAATTTCAATCCGATAGAATCATTGTGTGTGCATAAGAGAAAATAGTAATGAATGAAATAACGCTTTTGTTTCCGTCAGTATCAGGAGGGCGGAATTAAATAATCCAACGGGCCGGATTTGGCCGCGGGCCGTAGTTTGCCCATATCTGTTATGGCGCATCATCAGTTTACTTTTTTAACAATACAGCTGTAAGAAAATGTAGTCTACTTAGCTTAGTTTAATGATTTTTCATTCAATAAACTATCCAGCCACGACAGTAAATAATGTGCTGTTTTTCACAAGCCTTAATTTTAAAAAAAAATGCAACGTAGGCTCCAATTTAAATTCAAGTTTATCTAATTTGAACGCCTTAATAAGGATCATTGAATAAAATTTTGGAATGCCAGAATAACATTATCAGAAACTCAAAATTTCATTTGTTTTTTCTGAAACAGCAAGACAAAGCGGAAGTAAACATTTTTATGGTAAAAATTATTTTTCATCACTTTTGCTATCGACAAGTGTTTGGCAAGCTTAAAGCAAGGCAATTGCATCAGGCAAAGTTTTTAAAACACTTTTTTCTCTGCTGCATGCATTAAACTGTTGTTAGCTTCCTCTAACGATTGCACTTAGCCAACTTAAAAAACGTAAGGTTAAACACTTACTGCACTCAGGTAAATTAGTATTCGCCATAGATATTGACCAAGTCCCATCGTTCTGACACCTTGTTGGGGTACTGGGTACTGTTTCTCCGGCATTGCATACGTATGATACTTCTTCATTTATCATATAAACACGATTGGTGTCACGTGGAGGTACTTGACTAGAGAAATCCAACACATCGGGCGGGCCGCAACCTTAAAAGTACATAAAAACGCTTCAACATAGAATAAAAATATATTTTTGATTTGAAGCACAAGTTAATTTTAAGATGCAGTTATTTCTTGAAGAGGTGAGGCTACATTTCACAAGCAACATCCCTGTATACTACTCAAAAAGTTTTAAAAACTTAAAAATAAACATTATAACAATGGGTAAGTATAGCAAAACAAAGCCGTCATTTTGAAATCCGGTCTCACAGGTAACAACGGCGTAATATATAATATGTAATTAACCTGACGTTGAATTTAAACTATCATTTTCATTTTTGTTATGTTCATACAACAACAACGTGTGGTATTTCTCGTGGAGCACAGTATTTATCATTAATATCTATGCTCTTAAATGTTTCTTTTAAAGATCACCTACTAAATTACTTAAGACTACCTAAGATTCTAAATGTCATATAAGACTAATACATTGATCCATCATCCAATAAACGCATCTGTAGTAAAACATGGCTATATTCACGTTTCTAATTTGGCCTATTTACAAACTCATACAATATGCAAAATACGAAAAAACCGCATAACATACAAAAGTGAAGATTTTTGCGCAATTCTTCCAGAGAGTCTTGGTTTATCTGAATTTGGCAAACATTTTTGAAAAAATAATTTACTGAAAGTAGCCGACAGTTCCTGCTTAATATGGTTGTTATCAGTGCCGGTCTTTGGGGTGTGCAAGCCGTGCGATCGCACAGGGCCGCAAATTAGGGGGCCCGCAATTTACTCAGAAAATGCAGTAATTTTTGCCATTTCCAATGGAAAAAATTCAATTCGATTCACAAGCAAGTACCGGTATCCTTGAAGTCAGTTGAGGCTTTAGGAATTAGCAACAAGAACACATGGAGACTCAGCTTTATTTCCGAAAAATGCCAGAGAAAACATAATCTTATCCTTTTGCTATGCCACCGGACAGCACCATTTTACAGTTAATATTCATACCCAAATTTCTGTTGAACATGCGCTCAGAATGCACCAAATTCAAAGTATTTTTTCAAAATTTTTTGGGGGAGGCCTCCCAGACCCACTCCACTTGGTGTCGCCTTTTCGCCCACCGGCCGTCAAACCCCCCTCCCCTTTCAAAATACTTTGCTACGCTACTGAATTGGATCATTGTCATTGGGGCACGCAAAGCACATTCCGCACAGGGCCCGAAATACCCTAAGACCGGCACTGGTTGTTATCATCGTGTGAGAATAATAATAGTCACAAAGCTAGAGAACCGAACTTTTAACTGACCAGTTGAGAATTATATACCATACACCTCTCAAGAATCTTCTTAATCATTAGCGTACACAGAAAATGTTTATTGGGGAGTTGAAATAATGCATGAAGTTACGCATAAAAGAACTATGATAATCAACTTTTACTCCACGACAGAAACAAATCTTGGCTTATATAAGGTTACAAAATGTAGGTTTGTAATTATGCTTATCATCAGAGGAGCAAGATTGTTCATTAAATCTATTCGACGTTACGCTTTTTGGTTGAGGACCAGACAATTTTTCCACCCCTTCCACGTTGGGTGTGTATTTATTATGATTGTATGGATGGTTTCTGACTATGTGCATGTATATTACACCAGGCTGTCTCGTAAACGACAGTCTTGCAACGGATTACTGTTTCTGCTGCGCAAAGCCGCAAATAATTTAAGAGAGTATAGAACTGTTGAAATATTTAGTTGAATGCTTGCTCTTCTGCTGTGCGGTCGGAAACATTTAGAGCTGTCCCGATTCTGAATCAGTTGAAGATGTAATGATGCTTGAATGCTTACTGGATCGTTGAGGTTGTTGCAGTGTTTCCAGAAAATTTTTGTGTTGATAGCAACATTTCTGGGAGCATGTATTGTCACAGTAAAAGGAGTAAATAATCGTCACTATTATCACGGCATGGCATACATGTCTGCGTTACTATTGTCGTGTGTCGGCGGTCACTCATCTTCAGTGCTATAGATGCTAATATGGTGAAAACGAAGAACTAACCACTCACTACAATAGACTGCAATACATAAAAAAAGAACAAACTTACCACACATTTGAGGCGGGTCGTTATTTAATCCATCATTGTCACAAGTTGCCATGCCGACAGAATCAGTATTGCAAAAGTACTCAACCGTTGTACCGATCGTATAGCCGACCATACCCATAGCCACAGCTGGGGAGGTTGTGCAATCGAGAGTCGCGCACAAGTCGGTGCATCCTGTCAAAACAACAATATGAAAACTTCATCTCGCGTACCTACTGTACTGTAAAAACATTAAATACAGTTAATTCTAAACTGTTTAGCAAGGTTTTAGTTACGAATTAAAACCCAACCGATGAGCAATCATTTCGGGAGCCTATATGGAACATGTGAGCATATTTTGCAATTTTAAGTCTGCGGTAAATTACCAACAATTATTGTCGCTTCTACATTTTTCTAGACCCTTACTACGTTTAGCATATATGCAGTTTTGTTTTTTGGTAATAGTCAGAAATAAACTGAACTGAATCTTCTTTTGGCATCGACGACCTCGGATGAATAATTAAACCAGGTGTTCCTATGATATGTTATATAAATGATTGTTTTTGCCTTGTCGTTAAATTGTTTCAGATGAGTTTGTCTTTGTTCGCCGGGTGCCCGCTTTCCAAAAAAAATTACCAGTATAGAGAGATGGTCTAGCTTGGCTTTCTTATCACATGGCTAAGAAATTTATATTATCAAAGAAATGGTTCACTATATAACTGATAAATTACAAATACACTAGGAGTTTCGGCTTCTTTTTTCGTTGTTATGACCATTGTTTTAGTTTTTTTTCATTTAGTTCCATGCAAGCCATGGTTCCATGTCAAATATTTTGCTCTTCGTACACACAATATCCAATATGTTCTACAGTTTTACTTCTGAGTCAGCTATCAAAACGGTGTCGTCAGCATATCGCATGTGGTTAATGTTGTTTCCTCCGATGCTAATACCTCTTTTATTATCAATATGTATTAAAATATTTCCCTGCATATTGAGAAAAGGGCAGATGATAGCGCACAGCCTTGTCTTACTCCTTTTTGAATGGGTGCGTTGTCACTGCAATCTTTATTGATCCTGGTAGCAGCTAATTGTCTGTAATTTAAATTTAGGATAATTCTTAGGTCTTTGTCGTCAATTCCAATTCGGTCGAGCATGCCTAACATTTCATTGTGTTGGACTTTATCAAAAGCTTTTTCATATTCGATGAAGCACAAGCACAGATCTTTTTGCATTTCGATTGATCTTTGAGCAAAGTTTTTCACAATGAAGACAGCATTCCTTGTTTTTTTTTTTATCAGGCATAAACCCATATTGGCATTTGTTTATTTGTGGGTATAATTTGCTTCTAATTCTGTTCATGGTGACTCTCAGCAATAGTATGAGACATTAGGCTAATTGTACGATATCTTGATCAAGTTTGACACACACAAAGCTTCGAAAACTATACTAAAATAAGCTTTCTATATATAAGGAGGTTAACGGTTTGTGAGATATAGCCTACTACATGATTTTCCATTCAGGCACGTTTTAAACCTTTCAAGGGTTTGCCACCTTTTCCAGTTTATTAACGTGCTGGTAGGTCTATAATCGATTTTTGTAGTAAGTATCTTTTTCGTCCAGCACTCGTTAATGACGAAAAATAAAATGACTCATTGATTGAGTTTAACAACCTTGCTAGGTTAGCCCTGCTGCCAGACATGACAGATCAATCATGTCATTAAACAATGCTTTAACAATTGTTTAACTGTGACGAAACAATAAACCAAATCAACATTCAACAATGCTTAGTTGTGACATAACAATAAACCATAGACCCTACATAACAAAATTTCAATCCGATAGAATCATTGTGTGTGCATAAGAGAAAATAGTAATGAATGAAATAACGCTTTTGTTTCCGTCAGTATCAGGAGGGCGGAATTAAATAATCCAACGGGCCGGATTTGGCCGCGGGCCGTAGTTTGCCCATATCTGTTATGGCGCATCATCAGTTTACTTTTTTAACAATACAGCTGTAAGAAAATGTAGTCTACTTAGCTTAGTTTAATGATTTTTCATTCAATAAACTATCCAGCCACGACAGTAAATAATGTGCTGTTTTTCACAAGCCTTAATTTAAAAAAAAAATGCAACGTAGGCTCCAATTTAAATTCAAGTTTATCTAATTTGAACGCCTTAATAAGGATCATTGAATAAAATTTTGGAATGCCAGAATAACATTATCAGAAACTCAAAATTTCATTTGTTTTTTCTGAAACAGCAAGACAAAGCGGAAGTAAACATTTTTATGGTAAAAATTATTTTTCATCACTTTTGCTATCGACAAGTGTTTGGCAAGCTTAAAGCAAGGCAATTGCATCAGGCAAAGTTTTTAAAACACTTTTTTCTCTGCTGCATGCATTAAACTGTTGTTAGCTTCCTCTAACGATTGCACTTAGCCAACTTAAAAAACGTAATGTTAAACACTTACTGCACTCAGGTAAATTAGTATTCGCCATAGATATTGACCAAGTCCCATCGTTCTGACACCTTGTTGGGGTACTGGGTACTGTTTCTCCGGCATTGCATACGTATGATACTTCTTCATTTATCATATAAACACGATTGGTGTCACGTGGGGGTACTTGACTAGAGAAATCCAACACATCGGGCGGGCCACAACCTTAAAAGTACATAAAAACGCTTCAACATAGAATAAAAATATATTTTTGATTTGAAGCACAAGTTAATTTTAAGATGCAGTTATTTCTTGAAGAGGTGAGGCTACATTTCACAAGCAACATCCCTGTATACTACTCAAAAAGTTTTAAAAACTTAAAAATAAACATTATAACAATGGGTAAGTATAGCAAAACAAAGCCGTCATTTTGAAATCCGGTCTCACAGGTAACAACGGCGTAATATATAATATGTAATTAACCTGACGTTGAATTTAAACTATCATTTTCATTTTTGTTATGTTCATACAACAACAACGTGTGGTATTTCTCGTGGAGCACAGTATTTATCATTAATATCTATGCTCTTAAATGTTTCTTTTAAAGATCACCTACTAAATTACTTAAGACTACCTAAGATTCTAAATGTCATATAAGACTAATACATTGATCCATCATCCAATAAACGCATCTGTAGTAAAACATGGCTATATTCACGTTTCTAATTTGGCCTATTTACAAACTCATACAATATGCAAAATACGAAAAAACCGCATAACATACAAAAGTGAAGATTTTTGCGCAATTCTTCCAGAGAGTCTTGGTTTATCTGAATTTGGCAAACATTTTTGAAAAAATAATTTACTGAAAGTAGCCGACAGTTCCTGCTTAATATGGTTGTTATCAGTGCCGGTCTTTGGGGTGTGCAAGCCGTGCGATCGCACAGGGCCGCAAATTAGGGGGCCCGCAATTTACTCAGAAAATGCAGTAATTTTTGCCATTTCCAATGGAAAAAATTCAATTCGATTCACAAGCAAGTACCGGTATCCTTGAAGTCAGTTGAGGCTTTAGGAATTAGCAACAAGAACACATGGAGACTCAGCTTTATTTCCGAAAAATGCCAGAGAAAACATAATCTTATCCTTTTGCTATGCCACCGGACAGCACCATTTTACAGTTAATATTCATACCCAAATTTCTGTTGAACATGCGCTCAGAATGCACCAAATTCAAAGTATTTTTTCAAAATTTTTTGGGGGAGGCCTCCCAGACCCACTCCACTTGGTGTCGCCTTTTCGCCCACCGGCCGTCAAACCCCCCTCCCCTTTCAAAATACTTTGCTACGCTACTGAATTGGATCATTGTCATTGGGGCACGCAAAGCACATTCCGCACAGGGCCCGAAATACCCTAAGACCGGCACTGGTTGTTATCATCGTGTGAGAATAATAATAGTCACAAAGCTAGAGAACCGAACTTTTAACTGACCAGTTGAGAATTATATACCATACACCTCTCAAGAATCTTCTTAATCATTAGCGTACACAGAAAATGTTTATTGGGGAGTTGAAATAATGCATGAAGTTACGCATAAAAGAACTATGATAATCAACTTTTACTCCACGACAGAAACAAATCTTGGCTTATATAAGGTTACAAAATGTAGGTTTGTAATTATGCTTATCATCAGAGGAGCAAGATTGTTCATTAAATCTATTCGACGTTACGCTTTTTGGTTGAGGACCAGACAATTTTTCCACCCCTTCCACGTTGGGTGTGTATTTATTATGATTGTATGGATGGTTTCTGACTATGTGCATGTATATTACACCAGGCTGTCTCGTAAACGACAGTCTTGCAACGGATTACTGTTTCTGCTGCGCAAAGCCGCAAATAATTTAAGAGAGTATAGAACTGTTGAAATATTTAGTTGAATGCTTGCTCTTCTGCTGTGCGGTCGGAAACATTTAGAGCTGTCCCGATTCTGAATCAGTTGAAGATGTAATGATGCTTGAATGCTTACTGGATCGTTGAGGTTGTTGCAGTGTTTCCAGAAAATTTTTGTGTTGATAGCAACATTTCTGGGAGCATGTATTGTCACAGTAAAAGGAGTAAATAATCGTCACTATTATCACGGCATGGCATACATGTCTGCGTTACTATTGTCGTGTGTCGGCGGTCACTCATCTTCAGTGCTATAGATGCTAATATGGTGAAAACGAAGAACTAACCACTCACTACAATAGACTGCAATACATAAAAAAAGAACAAACTTACCACACATTTGAGGCGGGTCGTTATTTAATCCATCATTGTCACAAGTTGCCATGCCGACAGAATCAGTATTGCAAAAGTACTCAACCGGTGTACCGATCGTATAGCCGACCATACCCATAGCCACAGCTGGGGAGGTTGTGCAATCGAGAGTCGCGCACAAGTCGGTGCATCCTGTCAAAACAACAATATGAAAACTTCATCTCGCGTACCTACTGTACTGTAAAAACATTAAATACAGTTAATTCTAAACTGTTTAGCAAGGTTTTAGTTACGAATTAAAACCCAACCGATGAGCAATCATTTCGGGAGCCTATATGGAACATGTGAGCATATTTTGCAATTTTAAGTCTGCGGTAAATTACCAACAATTATTGTCGCTTCTACATTTTTCTAGACCCTTACTACGTTTAGCATATATGCAGTTTTGTTTTTTGGTAATAGTCAGAAATAAACTGAACTGAATCTTCTTTTGGCATCGACGACCTCGGATGAATAATTAAACCAGGTGTTCCTATGATATGTTATATAAATGATTGTTTTTGCCTTGTCGTTAAATTGTTTCAGATGAGTTTGTCTTTGTTCGCCGGGTGCCCGCTTTCCAAAAAAAATTACCAGTATAGAGAGATGGTCTAGCTTGGCTTTCTTATCACATGGCTAAGAAATTTATATTATCAAAGAAATGGTTCACTATATAACTGATAAATTACAAATACACTAGGAGTTTCGGCTTCTTTTTTCGTTGTTATGACCATTGTTTTAGTTTTTTTTCATTTAGTTCCATGCAAGCCATGGTTCCATGTCAAATATTTTGCTCTTCGTACACACAATATCCAATATGTTCTACAGTTTTACTTCTGAGTCAGCTATCAAAACGGTGTCGTCAGCATATCGCATGTGGTTAATGTTGTTTCCTCCGATGCTAATACCTCTTTTATTATCAATATGTATTAAAATATTTCCCTGCATATTGAGAAAAGGGCAGATGATAGCGCACAGCCTTGTCTTACTCCTTTTTGAATGGGTGCGTTGTCACTGCAATCTTTATTGATCCTGGTAGCAGCTAATTGTCTGTAATTTAAATTTAGGATAATTCTTAGGTCTTTGTCGTCAATTCCAATTCGGTCGAGCATGCCTAACATTTCATTGTGTTGGACTTTATCAAAAGCTTTTTCATATTCGATGAAGCACAAGCACAGATCTTTTTGCATTTCGATTGATCTTTGAGCAAAGTTTTTCACAATGAAGACAGCATTCCTTGTTTTTTTTTTTATCAGGCATAAACCCATATTGGCATTTGTTTATTTGTGGGTATAATTTGCTTCTAATTCTGTTCATGGTGACTCTCAGCAATAGTATGAGACATTAGGCTAATTGTACGATATCTTGATCAAGTTTGACACACACAAAGCTTCGAAAACTATACTAAAATAAGCTTTCTATATATAAGGAGGTTAACGGTTTGTGAGATATAGCCTACTACATGATTTTCCATTCAGGCACGTTTTAAACCTTTCAAGGGTTTGCCACCTTTTCCAGTTTATTAACGTGCTGGTAGGTCTATAATCGATTTTTGTAGTAAGTATCTTTTTCGTCCAGCACTCGTTAATGACGAAAAATAAAATGACTCATTGATTGAGTTTAACAACCTTGCTAGGTTAGCCCTGCTGCCAGACATGACAGATCAATCATGTCATTAAACAATGCTTTAACAATTGTTTAACTGTGACGAAACAATAAACCAAATCAACATTCAACAATGCTTAGTTGTGACATAACAATAAACCATAGACCCTACATAACAAAATTTCAATCCGATAGAATCATTGTGTGTGCATAAGAGAAAATAGTAATGAATGAAATAACGCTTTTGTTTCCGTCAGTATCAGGAGGGCGGAATTAAATAATCCAACGGGCCGGATTTGGCCGCGGGCCGTAGTTTGCCCATATCTGTTATGGCGCATCATCAGTTTACTTTTTTAACAATACAGCTGTAAGAAAATGTAGTCTACTTAGCTTAGTTTAATGATTTTTCATTCAATAAACTATCCAGCCACGACAGTAAATAATGTGCTGTTTTTCACAAGCCTTAATTTAAAAAAAAAATGCAACGTAGGCTCCAATTTAAATTCAAGTTTATCTAATTTGAACGCCTTAATAAGGATCATTGAATAAAATTTTGGAATGCCAGAATAACATTATCAGAAACTCAAAATTTCATTTGTTTTTTCTGAAACAGCAAGACAAAGCGGAAGTAAACATTTTTATGGTAAAAATTATTTTTCATCACTTTTGCTATCGACAAGTGTTTGGCAAGCTTAAAGCAAGGCAATTGCATCAGGCAAAGTTTTTAAAACACTTTTTTCTCTGCTGCATGCATTAAACTGTTGTTAGCTTCCTCTAACGATTGCACTTAGCCAACTTAAAAAACGTAAGGTTAAACACTTACTGCACTCAGGTAAATTAGTATTCGCCATAGATATTGACCAAGTCCCATCGTTCTGACACCTTGTTGGGGTACTGGGTACTGTTTCTCCGGCATTGCATACGTATGATACTTCTTCATTTATCATATAAACACGATTGGTGTCACGTGGAGGTACTTGACTAGAGAAATCCAACACATCGGGCGGGCCACAACCTTAAAAGTACATAAAAACGCTTCAACATAGAATAAAAATATATTTTTGATTTGAAGCACAAGTTAATTTTAAGATGCAGTTATTTCTTGAAGAGGTGAGGCTACATTTCACAAGCAACATCCCTGTATACTACTCAAAAAGTTTTAAAAACTTAAAAATAAACATTATAACAATGGGTAAGTATAGCAAAACAAAGCCGTCATTTTGAAATCCGGTCTCACAGGTAACAACGGCGTAATATATAATATGTAATTAACCTGACGTTGAATTTAAACTATCATTTTCATTTTTGTTATGTTCATACAACAACAACGTGTGGTATTTCTCGTGGAGCACAGTATTTATCATTAATATCTATGCTCTTAAATGTTTCTTTTAAAGATCACCTACTAAATTACTTAAGACTACCTAAGATTCTAAATGTCATATAAGACTAATACATTGATCCATCATCCAATAAACGCATCTGTAGTAAAACATGGCTATATTCACGTTTCTAATTTGGCCTATTTACAAACTCATACAATATGCAAAATACGAAAAAACCGCATAACATACAAAAGTGAAGATTTTTGCGCAATTCTTCCAGAGAGTCTTGGTTTATCTGAATTTGGCAAACATTTTTGAAAAAATAATTTACTGAAAGTAGCCGACAGTTCCTGCTTAATATGGTTGTTATCAGTGCCGGTCTTTGGGGTGTGCAAGCCGTGCGATCGCACAGGGCCGCAAATTAGGGGGCCCGCAATTTACTCAGAAAATGCAGTAATTTTTGCCATTTCCAATGGAAAAAATTCAATTCGATTCACAAGCAAGTACCGGTATCCTTGAAGTCAGTTGAGGCTTTAGGAATTAGCAACAAGAACACATGGAGACTCAGCTTTATTTCCGAAAAATGCCAGAGAAAACATAATCTTATCCTTTTGCTATGCCACCGGACAGCACCATTTTACAGTTAATATTCATACCCAAATTTCTGTTGAACATGCGCTCAGAATGCACCAAATTCAAAGTATTTTTTCAAAATTTTTTGGGGGAGGCCTCCCAGACCCACTCCACTTGGTGTCGCCTTTTCGCCCACCGGCCGTCAAACCCCCCTCCCCTTTCAAAATACTTTGCTACGCTACTGAATTGGATCATTGTCATTGGGGCACGCAAAGCACATTCCGCACAGGGCCCGAAATACCCTAAGACCGGCACTGGTTGTTATCATCGTGTGAGAATAATAATAGTCACAAAGCTAGAGAACCGAACTTTTAACTGACCAGTTGAGTATTATATACCATACACCTCTCAAGAATCTTCTTAATCATTAGCGTACACAGAAAATGTTTATTGGGGAGTTGAAATAATGCATGAAGTTACGCTTAAAAGAACTATGATAATCAACTTTTACTCCACGACAGAAACAAATCTTGGCTTATATAAGGTTACAAAATGTAGGTTTGTAATTATGCTTATCATCAGAGGAGCAAGATTGTTCATTAAATCTATTCGACGTTACGCTTTTTGGTTGAGGACCAGACAATTTTTCCACCCCTTCCACGTTGGGTGTGTATTTATTATGATTGTATGGATGGTTTCTGACTATGTGCATGTATATTACACCAGGCTGTCTCGTAAACGACAGTCTTGCAACGGATTACTGTTTCTGCTGCGCAAAGCCGCAAATAATTTAAGAGAGTATAGAACTGTTGAAATATTTAGTTGAATGCTTGCTCTTCTGCTGTGCGGTCGGAAACATTTAGAGCTGTCCCGATTCTGAATCAGTTGAAGATGTAATGATGCTTGAATGCTTACTGGATCGTTGAGGTTGTTGCAGTGTTTCCAGAAAATTTTTGTGTTGATAGCAACATTTCTGGGAGCATGTATTGTAACAGTAAAAGGAGTAAATAATTGTCACTATTATCACGGCATGGCATACATGTCTGCGTTACTATTGTCGTGTGTCGGCGGTCACTCATCTTCAGTGCTATAGATGTTAATATGGTGAAAACGAAGAACTAACCACTCACTACAATAGACTGCAATACATAAAAAAAGAACAAACTTACCACACATTTGAGGCGGGTCGTTATTTAATCCATCATTGTCACAAGTTGCCATGCCGACAGAATCAGTATTGCAAAAGTACTCAACCGTTGTACCGATCGTATAGCCGACCATACCCATAGCCACAGCTGGGGAGGTTGTGCAATCGAGAGTCGCGCACAAGTCGGTGCATCCTGTCAAAACAACAATATGAAAACTTCATCTGGCGTACCTACTGTACTGTAAAAACATTAAATACAGTTAATTCTAAACTGTTTAGCAAGGTTTTAGTTACGAATTAAAACCCAACCGATGAGCAATCATTTCGGGAGCCTATATGGAACATGTGAGCATATTTTGCAATTTTAAGTCTGCGGTAAATTACCAACAATTATTGTCGCTTCTACATTTTTCTAGACCCTTACTACGTTTAGCATATATGCAGTTTTGTTTTTTGGTAATAGTCAGAAATAAACTGAACTGAATCTTCTTTTGGCATCGACGACCTCGGATGAATAATTAAACCAGGTATTCCTATGATATGTTATATAAATGATTGTTTTTGCCTTGTCGTTAAATTGTTTCAGATGAGTTTGTCTTTGTTCGCCGGGTGCCCGCTTTCCAAAAAAAATTACCAGTATAGAGAGATGGTCTAGCTTTGGCTTTCTTATCACATGGCTAAGAAATTTATATTATCAAAGAAATGGTTCACTATATAACTGATAAATTACAAATACACTAGGAGTTTTGGCTTCTTTTTTCGTTGTTATGACCATTGTTTTAGTTTTTTTTCATTTAGTTCCATGCAAGCCATGGTTCCATGTCAAATATTTTGCTCTTCGTACACACAATATCCAATATGTTCTACAGTTTTACTTCTGAGTCAGCTATCATTACGGTGTCGTCAGCATATCGCATGTGGTTAATGTTGTTTCCTCCGATGCTAATACCTCTTTTATTATCAATATGTATTAAAATATTTCACTGCATAATGAGAAAAGGGCAGATGATAGCGCACAGCCTTGTCTTACTCCTTTTTGAATGGGTGCGTTGTCACTGCAATCTTTATTGATCCTGGTAGCAGCTAATTGTCTGTAATTTAAATTTAGGATAATTCTTAGGTCTTTGTCGTCAATTCCAATTCGGTCGAGCATGCCTAACATTTCATTGTGTTGGACTTTATCAAAAGCTTTTTCATAGTCGATGAAGCACAAGCACAGATCTTTTTGCATTTCGATTGATCTTTGAGCAAAGTTTTTCACAATGAAGACAGCATTCCTTGTTTTTTTTTTATCAGGCATAAACCCATATTGGCATTTGTTTATTTGTGGGTATAATTTGCTTCTAATTCTGTTCATGGTGACTCTCAGCAGTAGTATGAGACATTAGGCTAATTGTACGATATCTTGATCAAGTTTGACACACACAAAGCTTCGAAAACTATACTAAAATAAGCTTTCTATATATTAGGAGGTTAACGGTTTGTGAGATATAGCCTACTACATGATTTTCCATTCAGGCACGTTTTAAACCTTTCAAGGGTTTGCCACCTTTTCCAGTTTATTAACGTGCTGGTAGGTCTATAATCGATTTTTGTAGTAAGTATCTTTTTCGTCCCGCACTCGTTAATGACGAAAAATAAAATGACTCATTGATTGAGTTTAACAACCTTGCTAGGTTAGCCCTGCTGCCAGACATGACAGATCAATCATGTCATTAAACAATGCTTTAACAATTGTTTAACTGTGACGAAACAATAAACCAAATCAACATTCAACAATGCTTAGTTGTGACATAACAATAAACCATAGACCCTACATAACAAAATTTCAATCCGATAGAATCATTGTGTGTGCATAAGAGAAAATAGTAATGAATGAAATAACGCTTTTTTTTCCGTCAGTATCAGGAGGGCGGAATTAAATAATCCAACGGGCCGGATTTGGCCGCGGGCCGTAGTTTGCCCATATCTGTTATGGCGCATCATCAGTTTACTTTTTTAACCTTACAGCTGTAAAAAAATGTAGTCTACTTAGCTTAGTTTAATGATTTTTCATTCAATAAACTATCCAGCCACGACAGTAAATAATGTGCTGTTTTTCACAAGCCTTAATTTTAAAAAAAATGCAACGTAGGCTCCAATTTAAATTCAAGTTTATCTAATTTGAACGCCTTAATAAGGATCATTGAATAAAATTTTGGAATGCCAGAATAACATTATCAGAAACTCAAAATTTCATTTGTTTTTTCTGAAACAGCAAGACAAAGCGGAAGTAAACATTTTTATGGTAAAAATTATTTTTCATCACTTTTGCTATCGACAAGTGTTTGGCAAGCTTAAAGCAAGGCAATTGCATCAGGCAAAGTTTTTAAAACACTTTTTTCTCTGCTGCATGCATTAAACTGTTGTTAGCTTCCTCTAACGATTGCACTTAGCCAACTTAAAAAACGTAAGGTTAAACACTTACTGCACTCAGGTAAATTAGTATTCGCCATAGATATTGACCAAGTCCCATCGTTCTGACACCTTGTTGGGGTACTGGGTACTGTTTCTCCGGCATTGCATACGTATGATACTTCTTCATTTATCATATAAACACGATTGGTGTCACGTGGGGGTACTTGACTAGAGAAATCCAACACATCGGGCGGGCCGCAACCTTAAAAGTACATAAAAACGCTTCAACATAGAATAAAAATATATTTTTGATTTGAAGCACAAGTTAATTTTAAGATGCAGTTATTTCTTGAAGAGGTGAGGCTACATTTCACAAGCAACATCCCTGTATACTACTCAAAAAGTTTTAAAAACTTAAAAATAAACATTATAACAATGGGTAAGTATAGCAAAACAAAGCCGTCATTTTGAAATCCGGTCTCACAGGTAACAACGGCGTAATATATAATATGTAATTAACCTGACGTTGAATTTAAACTATCATTTTCATTTTTGTTATGTTCATACAACAACAACGTGTGGTATTTCTCGTGGAGCACAGTATTTATCATTAATATCTATGCTCTTAAATGTTTCTTTTCAAGATCACCTACTAAATTACTTAAGACTAGGCTACCTAAGATTCTAAATGTCATATAAGACTAATACATTGATCCATCATCCAATAAACGCATCTGCAGTAAAACATGGCTATATTCACGTTTCTAAATTGGCCTATTTACAAACTCATACAATATGCAAAATACGAAAAAACCGCATAACAGACAAAAGTGAAGATTTTTGCGCAATTCTTCCAGAGAGTCTTGGTTTATCTGAATTTGGCAAACATTTTTGAAAAAATAATTTACTGAAAGTAGCCGACAGTTCCTGCTTAATATGGTTGTTATCAGTGCCGGTCTTTGGGGTGTGCAAGCCGTGCGATCGCACAGGGCCGCAAATTAGGGGGCCCGCAATTTACTCAGAAAATGCAGTAATTTTTGCCATTTCCAATGGAAAAAATTCAATTCGATTCACAAGCAAGTACCGGTATCCTTGAAGTCAGTTGAGGCTTTAGGAATTAGCAACAAGAACACATGGAAACTCAGCTTTATTTCCGAAAAATGCCAGAGAAAACATGATCTTATCCTTTTGCTATGCCACCGGACAGCACCATTTTACAGTTAATATTCATACCCAAATTTCTGTTGAACATGCGCTCAGAATGCACCAAATTCAAAGTATTTTTTCAAAATTTTTTGGGGGAGGCCTCCCAGACCCACTCCACTTGGTGTCGCCTTTTCGCCCACCGGCCGTCAAACCCCCCTCCCCTTTCAAAATACTTTGCTACGCTACTGAATTGGATCATTGTCATTGGGGCACGCAAAGCACATTCCGCACAGGGCCCGAAATACCCTAAGACCGGCACTGGTTGTTATCATCGTGTGAGAATAATAATAGTCACAAAGCTAGAGAACCGAACTTTTAACTGACCAGTTGAGTATTATATACCATACACCTCTCAAGAATCTTCTTAATCATTAGCGTACACAGAAAATGTTTATTGGGGAGTTGAAATAATGCATGAAGTTACGCTTAAAAGAACTATGATAATCAACTTTTACTCCACGACAGAAACAAATCTTGGCTTATATAAGGTTACAAAATGTAGGTTTGTAATTATGCTTATCATCAGAGGAGCAAGATTGTTCATTAAATCTATTCGACGTTACGCTTTTTGGTTGAGGACCAGACAATTTTTCCACCCCTTCCACGTTGGGTGTGTATTTATTATGATTGTATGGATGGTTTCTGACTATGTGCATGTATATTACACCAGGCTGTCTCGTAAACGACAGTCTTGCAACGGATTACTGTTTCTGCTGCGCAAAGCCGCAAATAATTTAAGAGAGTATAGAACTGTTGAAATATTTAGTTGAATGCTTGCTCTTCTGCTGTGCGGTCGGAAACATTTAGAGCTGTCCCGATTCTGAATCAGTTGAAGATGTAATGATGCTTGAATGCTTACTGGATCGTTGAGGTTGTTGCAGTGTTTCCATAAAATTTTTGTGTTGATAGCAACATTTCTGGGAGCATGTATTGTCACAGTAAAAGGAGTAAATAATTGTCACTATTATCACGGCATGGCATACATGTCTGCGTTACTATTGTCGTGTGTCGGCGGTCACTCATCTTCAGTGCTATAGATGTTAATATGGTGAAAACGAAGAACTAACCACTCACTACAATAGACTGCAATACATAAAAAAAGAACAAACTTACCACACATTTGAGGCGGGTCGTTATTTAATCCATCATTGTCACAAGTTGCCATGCCGACAGAATCAGTATTGCAAAAGTACTCAACCGTTGTACCGATCGTATAGCCGACCATACCCATAGCCACAGCTGGGGAGGTTGTGCAATCGAGAGTCGCGCACAAGTCGGTGCATCCTGTCAAAACAACAATATGAAAACTTCATCTGGCGTACCTACTGTACTGTAAAAACATTAAATACAGTTAATTCTAAACTGTTTAGCAAGGTTTTAGTTACGAATTAAAACCCAACCGATGAGCAATCATTTCGGGAGCCTATATGGAACATGTGAGCATATTTTGCAATTTTAAGTCTGCGGTAAATTACCAACAATTATTGTCGCTTCTACATTTTTCTAGACCCTTACTACGTTTAGCATATATGCAGTTTTGTTTTTTGGTAATAGTCAGAAATAAACTGAACTGAATCTTCTTTTGGCATCGACGACCTCGGATGAATAATTAAACCAGGTGTTCCTATGATATGTTATATAAATGATTGTTTTTGCCTTGTCGTTAAATTGTTTCAGATGAGTTTGTCTTTGTTCGCCGGGTGCCCGCTTTCCAAAAAAAATTACCAGTATAGAGAGATGGTCTAGCTTGGCTTTCTTATCACATGGCTAAGAAATTTATATTATCAAAGAAATGGTTCACTATATAACTGATAAATTACAAATACACTAGGAGTTTCGGCTTCTTTTTTCGTTGTTATGACCATTGTTTTAGTTTTTTTTCATTTAGTTCCATGCAAGCCATGGTTCCATGTCAAATATTTTGCTCTTCGTACACACAATATCCAATATGTTCTACAGTTTTACTTCTGAGTCAGCTATCAAAACGGTGTCGTCAGCATATCGCATGTGGTTAATGTTGTTTCCTCCGATGCTAATACCTCTTTTATTATCAATATGTATTAAAATATTTCACTGCATAATGAGAAAAGGGCAGATGATAGCGCACAGCCTTGTCTTACTCCTTTTTGAATGGGTGCGTTGTCACTGCAATCTTTATTGATCCCGGTAGCAGCTAATTGTCTGTAATTTAAATTTAGGATAATTCTTAGGTCTTTGTCGTCAATTCCAATTCGGTCGAGCATGCCTAACATTTCATTGTGTTGGACTTTATCAAAAGCTTTTTCATAGTCGATGAAGCACAAGCACAGATCTTTTTGCATTTCGATTGATCTTTGAGCAAAGTTTTTCACAATGAAGACAGCATTCCTTGTTTTTTTTTTATCAGGCATAAACCCATATTGGCATTTGTTTATTTGTGGGTATAATTTGCTTCTAATTCTGTTCATGGTGACTCTCAGCAGTAGTATGAGACATTAGGCTAATTGTACGATATCTTGATCAAGTTTGACACACACAAAGCTTCGAAAACTATACTAAAATAAGCTTTCTATATATTAGGAGGTTAACGGTTTGTGAGATATAGCCTACTACATGATTTTCCATTCAGGCACGTTTTAAACCTTTCAAGGGTTTGCCACCTTTTCCAGTTTATTAACGTGCTGGTAGGTCTATAATCGATTTTTGTAGTAAGTATCTTTTTCGTCCCGCACTCGTTAATGACGAAAAATAAAATGACTCATTGATTGAGTTTAACAACCTTGCTAGGCTAGCCCTGCTGCCAGACATGACAGATCAATCATGTCATTAAACAATGCTTTAACAATTGTTTAACTGTGACGAAACAATAAACCAAATCAACATTCAACAATGCTTAGTTGTGACATAACAATAAACCATAGACCCTACATAACAAAATTTCAATCCGATAGAATCATTGTGTGTGCATAAGAGAAAATAGTAATGAATGAAATAACGCTTTTGTTTCCGTCAGTATCAGGAGGGCGGAATTAAATAATCCAACGGGCCGGATTTGGCCGCGGGCCGTAGTTTGCCCATATCTGTTATGGCGCATCATCAGTTTACTTTTTTAACAATACAGCTGTAAGAAAATGTAGTCTACTTAGCTTAGTTTAATGATTTTTCATTCAATAAACTATCCAGCCACGACAGTAAATAATGTGCTGTTTTTCACAAGCCTTAATTTAAAAAAAAAATGCAACGTAGGCTCCAATTTAAATTCAAGTTTATCTAATTTGAACGCCTTAATAAGGATCATTGAATAAAATTTTGGAATGCCAGAATAATATTATCAGAAATTCAAAATTTCATTTGTTTTTTCTGAAACAGCAAGACAAAGCGGAAGTAAACATTTTTATGGTAAAAATTATTTTTCATCACTTTTGCGATCGACAAGTGTTTGGCAAGCTTAAAGCAAGGCAATTGCATCAGGCAAAGTTTTTAAAACACTTTTTTCTCTGCTGCATGCATTAAACTGTTGTTAGCTTCCTCTAACGATTGCACTTAGCCAACTTAAAAAACGTAAGGTTAAACACTTACTGCACTCAGGTAAATTAGTATTCGCCATAGATATTGACCAAGTCCCATCGTTCTGACACCTTGTTGGGGTACTGGGTACTGTTTCTCCGGCATTGCATACGTATGATACTTCTTCATTTATCATATAAACACGATTGGTGTCACGTGGGGGTACTTGACTAGAGAAATCCAACACATCGGGCGGGCCGCAACCTTAAAAGTACATAAAAACGCTTCAACATAGAATAAAAATATATTTTTGATTTGAAGCACAAGTTAATTTTAAGATGCAGTTATTTCTTGAAGAGGTGAGGCTACATTTCACAAGCAACATCCCTGTATACTACTCAAAAAGTTTTAAAAACTTAAAAATAAACATTATAACAATGGGTAAGTAACTAAGTATAGCAAAACAAAGCCGTCATTTTGAAATCCGGTCTCACAGGTAACAACGGCGTAATATATATAATATGTAATTAACCTGACGTTGAATTTAAACTATCATTTTCATTTTTGTTATGTTCATACAACAACAACGTGTGGTATTTCTCGTGGAGCACAGTATTTATCATTAATATCTATGCTCTTAAATGTTTCTTTTAAAGATCACCTACTAAATTACTTAAGACTACCTAAGATTCTAAATGTCATATAAGACTAATACATTGATCCATCATCCAATAAACGCATCTGTAGTAAAACATGGCTATATTCACGTTTCTAATTTGGCCTATTTACAAACTCATACAATATGCAAAATACGAAAAAACCGCACAACAGACAAAAGTGAAGATTTTTGCGCAATTCTTCCAGAGAGTCTTGGTTTATCCGAATTTGGCAAACATTTTTGAAAAAATAATTTACTGAAAGTAGCCGACAGTTCCTGCTTAATATGGTTGTTATCAGTGCCGGTCTTTGGGGTGTGCAAGCCGTGCGATCGCACAGGGCCGCAAATTAGGGGGCCCGCAATTTACTCAGAAAATGCAGTAATTTTTGCCATTTCCAAAGAAAAAATTCAATTCGATTCACAAGCAAGTACCGGTATCCTTGAAGTCAGTTGAGGCTTTAGGAATTAGCAACAAGAACACATGGAGACTCAGCTTTATTTCCGAAAAATGCCAGAGAAAACATGATCTTATCCTTTTGCTATGCCACCGGACAGCACCATTTTACAGTTAATATTCATACCCAAATTTCTGTTGAACATGCGCTCAGAATGCACCAAATTCAAAGTATTTTTTCAAAATTTTTTGGGGGAGGCCTCCGGCGGTCACTCATCGGCGGTCACTCATCTTCAGTGCTATAGATGCTAATATGGTGAAAACGAAGAACTAACCACTCACTACAATAGACTGCAATACATAAAAAAAGAACAAACTTACCACACATTTGAGGCGGGTCGTTATTTAATCCATCATTGTCACAAGTTGCCATGCCGACAGAATCAGTATTGCAAAAGTACTCAACCGTTGTACCGATCGTATAGCCGACCATACCCATAGCCACAGCTGGGGAGGTTGTGCAATCGAGAGTCGCGCACAAGTCGGTGCATCCTGTCAAAACAACAATATGAAAACTTCATCTCGCGTACCTACTGTAGTACTGTACTGTAAAAACATTAAATACAGTTAATTCTAAACTGTTTAGCAAGGTTTTAGTTACGAATTAAAACCCAACCGATGAGCAATCATTTCGGGAGCCTATATGGAACATGTGAGCATATTTTGCAATTTTAAGTCTGCGGTAAATTACCAACAATTATTGTCGCTTCTACATTTTTCTAGACCCTTACTACGTTTAGTATATATGCAGTTTTGTTTTTTGGTAATAGTCAGAAATAAACTGAACTGAATCTTCTTTTGGCATCGACGACCTCGGATGAATAATTAAACCAGGTATTCCTATGATATGTTATATAAATGATTGTTTTTGCCTTGTCGTTAAATTGTTTCAGATGAGTTTGTCTTTGTTCGCCGGGTGCCCGCTTTCCAAAAAAAATTACCAGTATAGAGAGATGGTCTAGCTTGGCTTTCTTATCACATGGCTAAGAAATTTATATTATCAAAGAAATGGTTCACTATATAACTGATAATAGGGGTAGGCTATACATATGGGGTATCTCAAAGTCAATTGGTGACACCTTCAAGTTATTCAGTATGCTCAGCTGATTGTTTTAAGACCTCAACCGGGTCATTTGAGTTATTTTCCAGACAGTGTCGGCAAAAACAGTGTTTCGGATTGCACACTATGAAAAATCCCAGATTTTACGCCAAAAAGCTAAATGCAGTCTTGAGAAAAGTACACACCAATACGCAAAGTTTGCAATTTCACTTCAGATATTCAATCGGTACTTGCAAACACATGTAGCAAAGCGGGCATCACATTTAAGCAATCACGGCAAGCTCTCCAAACAATCTCAAGGAGTTTTTACAACCATACATATTACCTCAAGGTCGATGATGTTCCAGGATATGTGCCTCCAACAGATGGAACTATGTCAAAAACATCTCGTTTATCAACGGACTATGAATCCTACAAGCATGTGTTGCCTTCTCTACAAGTCATTGATGGTATAAAACATTTACAAGCGATTCAAAGCAAGAAAAATTGTGCCCTTGCAATATTGGATGCGCATGACGAAGAAACAATAACAATACATTATGATAGTACCACAAGAAGAATCACAGGAGAATGGACATCCATAATAATGAAGTTCAGTGGTGGTAAACCATTTTGATTAAGACCTCTATCTTTTGCGGTGGAAACCAGAGAAAATATCACAAGATCAAAGTAAATCCGATTAACACGAAAGAACAAGGCGAAACTGAACCTGACCTTGATTCTAACTAAACAGTGTGACTCCGTGAGAGACCTTCCAGAAATTCCATTAGAAGAAGACATGTTGACTGCATTGCATTTTACATATGACAACGATAATTAATCAAGAACTGGGAGATGCTGATCTACAACGATCCAGGAAGGGAGATGTTGAGGTAAATGAGCCGTGCATTGTAATTTGGGGTGCTGGGAACAAAAGAAATTGGCATCTTGGAATTTGTATGAAGAACAATGGTGATACAACTTACACAATTGAGCATTTAGAAAGGGTAAGTCATCCCAATGACAGTGGGAATCAGAGGTAGAGATATCCAAGCAGACCTGATGTCCAATGTGCTGCGTCCATACAGATAATGCCATGTAATATACTTGGTTCATGGGATATGTCAAGAAGGAATATGACATTTTTCTTGGATAACTGCCACATCATTGAGGGATAATTCAAAGCATTTTACTACAAGTAGTTTCCTACGTAGTACTATTATCATAAATCAGTATAACTAGTATACAGAACAGTATAGGTATACTTATTAAATACTACCACATACATTGATTGCTTGCAGAAGCACAGTGGGCATTGCTAGTAGTGAATCCGATATTTTTACTATGTTAACCAGGCCTGCAAATTCGTCTTCAGTGGGGCAAGAGTCAAGCGTGCTTTAAATAATGGCGAGAATGCATATTTGTTTATTTTAGTAAAAAATATCACTTTTGCGTAAGTCTAGTTGGAATCTGGCGGAGTAATTACGTGAGTGCCGGCGAAAGTGCGGCTCTAATACTCTTCTTGAGTTTGCAAGACTGTAAACCAGTGTTTCTCAACCTTTTTTAGCCATTTTACTACCCCCCAACAAAAACGATTAATTACGAAAAGCAAATATAAAACAATAAATACTACAAAAAGTGCTCAATGCAAAGCAAAAAGCCAAGCAGAGCGATATAATTACGTCAAATATAGGCTAGTTACCAGTCTCTAAAACCCTTACAGCCTGTTTTACCCTAAAAGGGGGATCATCAGAAGGTCCTTATTCAAATATAATTATATTTCTGTTTTCACCCTTTTAGGGTGAAACAGGCTGTAAGGGTTTTAGAGACTAGTAAGTAGTAACTATATTTGATGAAAAGCAAATATATATTTGCGAGTCCTATAGGCCTACTGGTAGTCAGTGTGAACCCTGGGCTTGGTAACAAAGTGCCAGTTTCTTCACATCCGGTGTAAAGCCAGTGAAAAACATTCGAAGGTCACCTCTTATGGACATGTCAAGTGGGTTTCGCTGTTTGGTATGTAGCAGAACAACACAGCTGAATCACTTTTCCACCAGGTATGAGGTAGGAAATGCTACCACGAAGATACTAGCTCTTGACGAAATCGTTTACCCTTGACGAAATCGTATACCAGTCGAAAAGCCGAGGTAATCATACCGCCCCCCCCCCTCCTGCAAAATCAACCCCCCCTGGGGGCCGGTACCGCCCCTTTTGAGAACCCTGCTGTAAACAATGACCATCTTGAATGTCACCACTGTAAACAGTAAGGCCAATTGCTGGCTTATGGCGACATTATATACTGTATTAAATGCATTATTATCGTTAAAAGTGTCATTTTTGATTTTATGCATTCCGGACACCGTTTTTGCCGGCACTGCCTCAGTTTTTCTCCAAATTTATTGAATTATGGCTTAAAATGCTCAGGAGACAATATACTTCAAAATAGGGGTGTCACCAAAATGACCCAGAATGATAACTTTTTTAACGATATGTACAGCCTACCCCTACTGATAAATTACAAATACACTAGGAGTTTCGGCTTCTTTTTTCGTTGTTATGACCATTGTTTTAGTTTTTTTTCATTTAGTTCCATGCAAGCCATGGTTCCATGTCAAATATTTTGCTCTTCGTACACACAATATCCAATATGTTCTACAGTTTTACTTCTGAGTCAGCTATCAAAACGGTGTCGTCAGCATATCGCATGTGGTTAATGTTGTTTCCTCCGATGCTAATACCTCTTTTATTATCAATATGTATTAAAATATTTCACTGCATAATGAGAAAAGGGCAGATGATAGCGCACAGACTTGTCTTACTCCTTTTTGAATGGGTGCGTTGTCACTGCAGTCTTTATTGATCCTGGTAGCAGCTAATTGTCTGTAATTTAAATTTAGGATAATTCTTAGGTCTTTGTCGTCAATTCCAATTCGGTCGAGCATGCCTAACATTTCATTGTGTTGGACTCAGGGCCCGATTAACCATGAGGCACACGAGGCACAGGCCTCAGGCCCCCTGGTTTTGGGGGCCCCCAATTTTTTTTACATTAATACCGTAGGCGTCAATACTTTTATAGGTTTCAAGCAGTGCCGTGTCAAGGGGGGCCCGGATCCCAGGCCCACCATCTCAAGGGGCCCACAAATAATAGATTTTTGCATTTCAGAAAAGTGTTTTTTGAGTTGCTAAAGTTCACTGCATGTACTTGTCCATTAAGAAGATGATGTAGGCCCTTATTATACTAAAACATCTCAAATTTGGGCCTATTTTACAAATTTGGGCCCTAACTACACTGAAACATCTCTAAAAACACCATTGCTATCTAAAAACAAAATGCGATAAAGTTAGTAACATGTTCTGCAGAAATGTATTGGATGCAATTGAATATATGAATTCAAAAAGGGCCCAATTGCCACAAAGTGTTTTTGGCACAACTGTTTTAATTATTTTGGTCATTTACTTTTGTGGTGAAACTTCGATAATGATTACATGCTTAAACATACTGGTAAGAAGCATCATACCTAAAAAGTTCACTCATTGAGGATTCTGTGGAGAAACTATAGAGAAGTTGAAGTGCAATTGCTGTAGTTGGGCCCATTTCAAAATCAATGGAAAAATTTATAGAGTATTTTTTATGTGTTTACCAATATGTTTGAAAAATCTGGCTGTTTTTTTTTAAGTATCATTTAGAAGACATTGAAAGAAATTGGAAAGCACAAATAGTGAAATAAAAAAAAAAAAAACAACTGGAGGGCCCTTTTGAATTCACATATTCAGATTCTTTTCATCAATAAAAGTGCTTTGTTTTAAAAAATTGTAAGCTGTAAGCAAAATAGCATTTCAGATAGTTTAATTATCATTTCAATTTTAACATTTACAATACCATAATTATAAATAGTATAGCTTTGGTAGAGAGGTACTTTTTAAAAACCATAGACAGACAATCGATAACAACTTAATAACATTGAATTGCATAATTCAAAATTAATACAGAAATGAAATAGATACATAATTTCGAACGTTTTCGGCAAAACTTTCTGCCCTCTTCAGGAAAATATCTTAATTCATCTAAACAAAACAGTTATTCGTGAAATGTTAATAATAAATGACTGAAATTCAATAAAACTGCACTGACCTGCGTACAAGCAACAACTGACGAACAAACACAAAAGGTGGTAGCAATCTGTCATAATTATGCGGGAGTGTGGTCATGAGACGAGATAGTGAGCGGACAACATAACATAAAATAAACGTAAGCTAATACAAATTCAACAAAAAAGATGCCCCTCCAGCGAATAATTGTTTGTTGAGCCTGGGGTTGTGCTGCTTTATTTGGAGTGCCTCATGAATTTTAGTTTCAAACTCCGATTGACAGTTGCGAATTATTTTGAATGAATCTAATGTAAATTTGATGTTGGAACAAATACTGCAGTCATAAATGTGGTCTTTGATTGCACTGTGCTTATTGATGTCTGTTAAATTTAGGTGTTCCGTTGCTCTTGTTACCAAGTGTCTTGTGGACATACCTATGTATGTCATGTTCGTGTCGCACGAACAAGTGAATTTGTAGACAATGTTGGAACGAAGAGACTGCGGAACGGGAGATTTCAGCGAAAAATATCTACTGATTTTAAAGGTTTTGTACAGAGGAACAATGTCGATATCAAATTTACACTTAAAGAGTTTAGATAGTTTTTTAGCATATACGAGAGATTCCTTTCCTAGGAAAGGTATGGATATAGAGTTTTGGAAATTTATGACGTCAGTATTCGGTGAAGATACTGAATTGAAACGTTGTAGAACCTTATCAAAAAACTGCCCGGGATATCCATTCGCACATAACATGGATTTAATTTTGGCGATTTCATTCATGTAGTGGTATTTGTCTGAGCAGATAGAACGAGCACGATTAAGCAAACCTAACACCAACCCAAATTTCCATTTCATAGGACACACTGCGTTGAAATTTAATAATAATCCAGTGTTACTAGGTTTTCGCCAAACCCATGTGTCAAAAGTACTTTCGTTAATCTTTAGTTCAACATCCAAGAATGGTATAGTTTCTCTAGCTTTTTCCACTGTGAATTTTATGTTTTTATGTTGGGAATTTAGCACATTTAGAAAAGTTGAGCACGAATCTTCATCATCAAAAACAGCAAAAATATCATCTACATACCTAAGATAAAGTTTCGGATGGAAATCTTTAGACTCTTCAAGAACTTTTGTTTCAATATGTGCGAGGAAAAAATTAGCAATGGTAGGGCCTAATGGAGACCCCATCAGTAGATATTTTTCGCTGAAATCTCCCGTTCCGCAGTCTCTTCGTTCCAACATTGTCTACAAATTCACTTGTTCGTGCGACACGAACATGACATACATAGGTATGTCCACAAGACACTTGGTAACAAGAGCAACGGAACACCTAAATTTAACAGACATCAATAAGCACAGTGCAATCAAAGACCACATTTATGACTGCAGTATTTGTTCCAACATCAAATTTACATTAGATTCATTCAAAATAATTCGCAACTGTCAATCGGAGTTTGAAACTAAAATTCATGAGGCACTCCAAATAAAGCAGCACAACCCCAGGCTCAACAAACAATTATTCGCTGGAGGGGCATCTTTTTTGTTGAATTTGTATTAGCTTACGTTTATTTTATGTTATGTTGTCCGCTCACTATCTCGTCTCATGACCACACTCCCGCATAATTATGACAGATTGCTACCACCTTTTGTGTTTGTTCGTCAGTTGTTGCTTGTACGCAGGTCAGTGCAGTTTTATTGAATTTCAGTCATTTATTATTAACATTTCACGAATAACTGTTTTGTTTAGATGAATTAAGATATTTTCCTGAAGAGGGCAGAAAGTTTTGCCGAAAACGTTCGAAATTATGTATCTATTTCATTTCTGTATTAATTTTGAATTATGCAATTCAATGTTATTAAGTTGTTATCGATTGTCTGTCTATAATTATAAATATCCTTGACTAGTGATGTTGCGAGCAGGAAAAACCTGTCCTGTACTTTTAGCAGAAACGTTCTTCTGTATTTACTTTTTCTGAATATATGCACATGAAATTGCTCAATTATTTTCAAATACCTTATAAGCCTGGCATATCACATGTTGTACGGTACAAAACAAAAATCATTTTTAACACAAGGGACCTGTTTATTCTTGCCACTAACTTAGGCTACCATACCCTAAAAACTTTAATTAACTTGAATACCTACATAAAATTATGAAAGCTTTGCCTTGGAATGAAATAATGTTGAATAAAAATAATTGAACACCTGATCCTCAAAACGCTTTACACTGCTTTTGTTTACAAGTTACCGTACAATCACAATGTTTTCACCTTGGTTGACAGAACAAGTAATGTTGCCAGATAAAACATAAAAATAGTGAAAAACAATAATGTTATCAGATGACCAAATCTGAATGGAAATTAATAATTTCTACAGATTTGGTTTTATCCCCAGATTTTATCTGCGCGGTACCGGGCGGCAAAGCAGGGCAAAGTTAAAACAGTCAAAATTTTGTGTGGTACGATGGTATGACCGCGTCGTGACCGATAATGTTCCATTGCCAGTATTGGAGCTGGTATATAAGTCCCCCCCCACCCCCCTTGGCAACTCATGACAAAGACAGGACTCAACCAAACATATAGGGTGAAATTACTTTACCTTTGCTTTACTGTTCACACACTTCCATCCACATGTTTTGGTCAATTCCTCTTTATCATGAGTTGCCAAGGGTGGGGGGACTTGTGTACTAGCTCCCCAGTATTTTTTTTTTATTAGAAATTGTTAACACTTTTGGCTTTCATTCCTAGCAAAGGTGTAGCTTAGAAATGATAGACCTGTGTTTGCGGTTACTTACACTTGTGTTGTTTTCTAAACTGGTGAAAAAGTCTATTGAAATGAACCACATTTCCATGTCGATGCAGTGAAAATATACACAATATTATAGGTCTGCTTGACGATAGAGGGCCCAAAATTATTCTGGCCCCGGGGCCCACAAAAGGTTTAACACACCACTGGTTTCAAGGAACTATTAATAAACTCTGCTAGTTCAAATTCAAATGTAGCCTATATTTTGCTAGTGTTTCCTGTATGAAATTAAAATGAGCTCAATTGCCAATCTGTTAGAGAGATTTTTCATCCAATAATTTTTGTAGTAAGTATAAAAGTGTTCATACTGTTAGAAAGTTGTAGGTAAATTGGCTAAATTAATATGTATGAAGTTATAGTTTTGCTTGAACTATTTTTTAGCCAATATTTCATCATTCGCAGAGACTACGTACATGGCATTGCTTTGAAAGCGATTGCCAACAGGGGCCCCTAAACTTAGCTGTGCCTCGGGCCCCCATGAGCCTTAATCAGGCCCTGGTTGGACTTTATCAAAAGCTTTTTCATAGTCGATGAAGCACAAGCACAGATCTTTTTGCATTTCGATTGATCTTTGAGCAAAGTTTTTCACAATGAAGACAGCATTCCTTGTTTTTTTTTTTATCAGGCATAAACCCATATTGGCATTTGTTTATTTGTGGGTATAATTTGCTTCTAATTCTGTTCATGGTGACTCTCAGCAGTAGTATGAGACATTAGGCTAATTGTACGATATCTTGATCAAGTTTGACACACACAAAGCTTCGAAAACTATACTAAAATAAGCTTTCTATATATTAGGAGGTTAACGGTTTGTGAGATATAGCCTACTACATGATTTTCCATTCAGGCACGTTTTAAACCTTTCAAGGGTTTGCCACCTTTTCCAGTTTATTAACGTGCTGGTAGGTCTATAATCGATTTTTGTAGTAAGTATCTTTTTCGTCCCGCACTCGTTAATGACGAAAAATAAAATGACTCATTGATTGAGTTTAACAACCTTGCTAGGTTAGCCCTGCTGCCAGACATGACAGATCAATCATGTGATTAAACAATGCTTTAACAATTGTTTAACTGTGACATAACAATAAACCATAGACCCTACATAACAAAATTTCAATCCGATAGAATCATTGTGTGTGCATAAGAGAAAATAGTAATGAATGAAATAACGCTTTTGTTTCCGTCAGTATCAGGAGGGCGGGATTAAATAATCCAACGGGCCGGATTTGGCCGCGGGCCGTAGTTTGCCCATATCTGTTATGGCGCATCATCAGTTTACTTTTTTAACAATACAGCTGTAAGAAAATGTAGTCTACTTAGCTTAGTTTAATGATTTTTCATTCAATAAACTATCCAGCCACGACAGTAAATAATGTGCTGTTTTTCACAAGCCTTAATTTTAAAAAAAATGCAACGTAGGCTCCAATTTAAATTCAAGTTTATCTAATTTGAACGCCTTAATAAGGATCATTGAATAAAATTTTGGAATGCCAGAATAACATTATCAGAAACTCAAAATTTCATTTGTTTTTTCTGAAACAGCAAGACAAAGCGGAAGTAAACATTTTTATGGTAAAAATTATTTTTCATCACTTTTGCTATCGACAAGTGTTTGGCAAGCTTAAAGCAAGGCAATTGCATCAGGCAAAGTTTTTAAAACACTTTTTTCTCTGCTGCATGCATTAAACTGTTGTTAGCTTCCTCTAACGATTGCACTTAGCCAACTTAAAAAACGTAAGATTAAACACTTACTGCACTCAGGTAAATTAGTATTCGCCATAGATATTGACCAAGTCCCATCGTTCTGACACCTTGTTGGGGTACTGGGTACTGTTTCTCCGGCATTGCATACGTATGATACTTCTTCATTTATCATATAAACACGATTGGTGTCACGTGGGGGTACTTGACTAGAGAAATCCAACACATCGGGCGGGCCGCAACCTTAAAAGTACATAAAAACGCTTCAACATAGAATAAAAATATATTTTTGATTTGAAGCACAAGTTAATTTTAAGATGCAGTTATTTCTTGAAGAGGTGAGGCTACATTTCACAAGCAACATCCCTGTATACTACTCAAAAAGTTTTAAAAACTTAAAAATAAACATTATAACAATGGGTAAGTATAGCAAAACAAAGCCGTCATTTTGAAATCCGGTCTCACAGGTAACAACGGCGTAATATATAATATGTAATTAACCTGACGTTGAATTTAAACTATCATTTTCATTTTTGTTATGTTCATACAACAACAACGTGTGGTATTTCTCGTGGAGCACAGTATTTATCATTAATATCTATGCTCTTAAATGTTTCTTTTAAAGATCACCTACTAAATTACTTAAGACTACCTAAGATTCTAAATGTCATATAAGACTAATACATTGATCCATCATCCAATAAACGCATCTGTAGTAAAACATGGCTGTATTCACGTTTCTAATTTGGCCTATTTACAAACTCATACAATATGCAAAATACGAAAAAACCGCATAACAGACAAAAGTGAAAATTTTTGCGCAATTCTTCCAGAGAGTCTTGGTTTATCTGAATTTGGCAAACATTTTTGAAAAAATAAATTACTAAAAGTAGCCGACAGTTCCTGCTTAATATGGTTGTTATCAGTGCCGGTCTTTGGGGTGTGCAAGCCGTGCGATCGCACAGGGCCGCAAATTAGGGGGCCCGCAATTTACTCAGAAAATGCAGTAATTTTTGCCATTTCCAATGGAAAAAATTCAATTCGATTCACAAGCAAGTACCGGTATCCTTGAAGTCAGTTGAGGCTTTAGGAATTAGCAACAAGAACACATGGAGACTCAGCTTTATTTCCGAAAAATGCCAGAGAAAACATGATCTTATCCTTTTGCTATGCCACCGGACAGCACCATTTTACAGTTAATATTCATACCCAAATTTCTGTTGAACATGCGCTCAGAATGCACCAAATTCAAAGTATTTTTTCAAAATTTTTTGGGGGAGGCCTCCCAGACCCACTCCACTTGGTGTCGCCTTTTCGCCCACCGGCCGTCAAACCCCCCTCCCCTTTCAAAATACTTTGCTACGCTACTGAATTGGATCATTGTCATTGGGGCACGCAAAGCACATTCCGCACAGGGCCCGAAATACCCTAAGACCGGCACTGGTTGTTATCATCGTGTGAGAATAATAATAGTCACAAAGCTAGAGAACCGAACTTTTAACTGACCAGTTGAGTATTATATACCATACACCTCTCAAGAATCTTCTTAATCATTAGCGTACACAGAAAATGTTTATTGGGGAGTTGAAATAATGCATGAAGTTACGCTTAAAAGAACTATGATAATCAACTTTTACTCCACGACAGAAACAAATCTTGGCTTATATAAGGTTACAAAATGTAGGTTTGTAATTATGCTTATCATCAGAGGAGCAAGATTGTTCATTAAATCTATTCGACGTTACGCTTTTTGGTTGAGGACCAGACAATTTTTCCACCCCTTCCACGTTGGGTGTGTATTTATTATGATTGTATGGATGGTTTCTGACTATGTGCATGTATATTACACCAGGCTGTCTCGTAAACGACAGTCTTGCAACGGATTACTGTTTCTGCTGCGCAAAGCCGCAAATAATTTAAGAGAGTATAGAACTGTTGAAATATTTAGTTGAATGCTTGCTCTTCTGCTGTGCGGTCGGAAACATTTAGAGCTGTCCCGATTCTGAATCAGTTGAAGATGTAATGATGCTTGAATGCTTACTGGATCGTTGAGGTTGTTGCACTGTTTCCATAAAATTTTTGTGTTGATAGCAACATTTCTGGGAGCATGTATTGTCACAGTAAAAGGAGTAAATAATTGTCACTATTATCACGGCATGGCATACATGTCTGCGTTACTATTGTCGTGTGTCGGCGGTCACTCATCTTCAGTGCTATAGATGTTAATATGGTGAAAACGAAGAACTAACCACTCACTACAATAGACTGCAATACATAAAAAAAGAACAAACTTACCACACATTTGAGGCGGGTCGTTATTTAATCCATCATTGTCACAAGTTGCCATGCCGACAGAATCAGTATTGCAAAAGTACTCAACCGTTGTACCGATCGTATAGCCGACCATACCCATAGCCACAGCTGGGGAGGTTGTGCAATCGAGAGTCGCGCACAAGTCGGTGCATCCTGTCAAAACAACAATATAAAAACTTCATCTCTCGTACCTACTGTACTGTAAAAACATTAAATACAGTTAATTCTAAACTGTTTAGCAAGGTTTTAGTTACGAATTAAAACCCAACCGATGAGCAATCATTTCGGGAGCCTATATGGAACATGTGAGCATATTTTGCAATTTTAAGTCTGCGGTAAATTACCAACAATTATTGTCGCTTCTACATTTTTCTAGACCCTTACTACGTTTAGCATATATGCAGTTTTGTTTTTTGGTAATAGTCAGAAATAAACTGAACTGAATCTTCTTTTGGCATCGACGACCTCGGATGAATAATTAAACCAGGTATTCCTATGATATGTTATATAAATGATTGTTTTTGCCTTGTCGTTAAATTGTTTCAGATGAGTTTGTCTTTGTTCGCCGGGTGCCCGCTTTCCAAAAAAAATTACCAGTATAGAGAGATGGTCTAGCTTTGGCTTTCTTATCACATGGCTAAGAAATTTATATTATCAAAGAAATGGTTCACTATATAACTGATAAATTACAAATACACTAGGAGTTTCGGCTTCTTTTTTCGTTGTTATGACCATTGTTTTAGTTTTTTTCATTTAGTTCCATGCAAGCCATGGTTCCATGTCAAATATTTTGCTCTTCGTACACACAATATCCAATATGTTCTACAGTTTTACTTCTGAGTCAGCTATCAAAACGGTGTCGTCAGCATATCGCATGTGGTTAATGTTGTTTCCTCCGATGCTAATACCTCTTTTATTATCAATATGTATTAAAATATTTCACTGCATAATGAGAAAAGGGCAGATGATAGCGCACAGCCTTGTCTTACTCCTTTTTGAATGGGTGCGTTGTCACTGCAATCTTTATTGATCCTGGTAGCAGCTAATTGTCTGTAATTTAAATTTAGGATAATTCTTAGGTCTTTGTCGTCAATTCCAATTCGTTCGAGCATGCCTAACATTTCATTGTGTTGGACTTTATCAAAAGCTTTTTCATAGTAGATGAAGCACAAGCACAGATCTTTTTGCATTTCGATTGATCTTTGAGCAAAGTTTTTCACAATGAAGACAGCATTCCTTGTTTTTTTTTTTATCAGGCATAAACCCATATTGGCATTTGTTTATTTGTGGGTATAATTTGCTTCTAATTCTGTTCATGGTGACTCTCAGCAGTAGTATGAGACATTAGGCTAATTGTACGATATCTTGATCAAGTTTGACACACACAAAGCTTCGAAAACTATACTAAAATAAGCTTTCTATATATAAGGAGGTTAACGGTTTGTGAGATATAGCCTACTACATGATTTTCCATTCAGGCACGTTTTAAACCTTTCAAGGGTTTGCCACCTTTTCCAGTTTATTAACGTGCTGGTAGGTCTATAATCGATTTTTGTAGTAAGTATCTTTTTCGTCCCGCACTCGTTAATGACGAAAAATAAAATGACTCATTGATTGAGTTTAACAACCTTGCTAGGTTAGCCCTGCTGCCAGCCATGACAGATCAATCATGTCATTAAACAATGCTTTAACAATTGTTTAACTGTGATGAAACAATAAACCAAATCAACATTCAACAATGCTTAGTTGTGACATAACAATAAACCATAGACCCTACATAACAAAATTTCAATCCGATAGAATCATTGTGTGTGCATAAGAGAAAATAGTAATGAATGAAATAACGCTTTTGTTTCCGTCAGTATCAGGAGGGCGGAATTAAATAATCCAACGGGCCGGATTTGGCCGCGGGCCGTAGTTTGCCCATATCTGTTATGGCGCATCATCAGTTTACTTTTTTAACAATACAGCTGTAAGAAAATGTAGTCTACTTAGCTTAGTTTAATGATTTTTCATTCAATAAACTATCCAGCCACGACAGTAAATAATGTGCTGTTTTTCACAAGCCTTAATTTAAAAAAAAAATGCAACGTAGGCTCCAATTTAAATTCAAGTTTATCTAATTTGAACGCCTTAATAAGGATCATTGAATAAAATTTTGGAATGCCAGAATAACATTATCAGAAATTCAAAATTTCATTTGTTTTTTCTGAAACAGCAAGACAAAGCGGAAGTAAACATTTTTATGGTAAAAATTATTTTTCATCACTTTTGCTATCGACAAGTGTTTGGCAAGCTTAAAGCAAGGCAATTGCATCAGGCAAAGTTTTTAAAACACTTTTTTCTCTGCTGCATGCATTAAACTGTTGTTAGCTTCCTCTAACGATTGCACTTAGCCAACTTAAAAAACGTAAGATTAAACACTTACTGCACTCAGGTAAATTAGTATTCGCCATAGATATTGACCAAGTCCCATCGTTCTGACACCTTGTTGGGGTACTGGGTACTGTTTCTCCGGCATTGCATACGTATGATACTTCTTCATTTATCATATAAACACGATTGGTGTCACGTGGGGGTACTTGACTAGAGAAATCCAACACATCGGGCGGGCCGCAACCTTAAAAGTACATAAAAACGCTTCAACATAGAATAAAAATATATTTTTGATTTGAAGCACAAGTTAATTTTAAGATGCAGTTATTTCTTGAAGAGGTGAGGCTACATTTCACAAGCAACATCCCTGTATACTACTCAAAAAGTTTTTAAAACTTAAAAATAAACATTATAACAATGGGTAAGTATAGCAAAACAAAGCCGTCATTTTGAAATCCGGTCTCACAGGTAACAACGGCGTAATATATAATATGTAATTAACCTGACGTTGAATTTAAACTATCATTTTCATTTTTGTTATGTTCATACAACAACAACGTGTGGTATTTCTCGTGGAGCACAGTATTTATCATTAATATCTATGCTCTTAAATGTTTCTTTTAAAGATCACCTACTAAATTACTTAAGACTACCTAAGATTCTAAATGTCATATAAGACTAATACATTGATCCATCATCCAATAAACGCATCTGTAGTAAAACATGGCTATATTCACGTTTCTAATTTGGCCTATTTACAAACTCATACAATATGCAAAATACGAAAAAACCGCATAACAGACAAAAGTGAAGATTTTTGCGCAATTCTTCCAGAGAGTCTTGGTTTATCCGAATTTGGCAAACATTTTTGAAAAAATAATTTACTGAAAGTAGCCGACAGTTCCTGCTTAATATGGTTGTTATCAGTGCCGGTCTTTGGGGTGTGCAAGCCGTGCGATCGCACAGGGCCGCAAATTAGGGGGCCCGCAATTTACTCAGAAAATGCAGTAATTTTTGCCATTTCCAAAGAAAAAATTCAATTCGATTCACAAGCAAGTACCGGTATCCTTGAAGTCAGTTGAGGCTTTAGGAATTAGCAACAAGAACACATGGAGACTCAGCTTTATTTCCGAAAAATGCCAGAGAAAACATGATCTTATCCTTTTGCTATGCCACCGGACAGCACCATTTTACAGTTAATATTCATACCCAAATTTCTGTTGAACATGCGCTCAGAATGCACCAAATTCAAAGTATTTTTTCAAAATTTTTTGGGAGAGGCCTCCGGCGGTCACTCATCGGCGGTCACTCATCTTCAGTGCTATAGATGCTAATATGGTGAAAACGAAGAACTAACCACTCACTACAATAGACTGCAATACATAAAAAAAGAACAAACTTACCACACATTTGAGGCGGGTCGTTATTTAATCCATCATTGTCACAAGTTGCCATGCCGACAGAATCAGTATTGCAAAAGTACTCAACTGTTGTACCGATCGTATAGCCGACCATACCCATAGCCACAGCTGGGGAGGTTGTGCAATCGAGAGTCGCGCACAAGTCGGTGCATCCTGTCAAAACAACAATATGAAAACTTCATCTCGCGTACCTACTGTAGTACTGTACTGTAAAAACATTAAATACAGTTAATTCTAAACTGTTTAGCAAGGTTTTAGTTACGAATTAAAACCCAACCGATGAGCAATCATTTCGGGAGCCTATATGGAACATGTGAGCATATTTTGCAATTTTAAGTCTGCGGTAAATTACCAACAATTATTGTCGCTTCTACATTTTTCTAGAGCTAGACCCTTACTACGTTTAGTATATATGCAGTTTTGTTTTTTGGTAATAGTCAGAAATAAACTGAACTGAATCTTCTTTTGGCATCGACGACCTCGGATGAATAATTAAACCAGGTATTCCTATGATATGTTATATAAATGATTGTTTTTGCCTTGTCGTTAAATTGTTTCAGATGAGTTTGTCTTTGTTCGCCGGGTGCCCGCTTTCCAAAAAAAATTACCAGTATAGAGAGATGGTCTAGCTTGGCTTTCTTATCACATGGCTAAGAAATTTATATTATCAAAGAAATGGTTCACTATATAACTGATAAATTACAAATACACTAGGAGTTTCGGCTTCTTTTTTCGTTGTTATGACCATTGTTTTAGTTTTTTTTCATTTAGTTCCATGCAAGCCATGGTTCCATGTCAAATATTTTGCTCTTCGTACACACAATATCCAATATGTTCTACAGTTTTACTTCTGAGTCAGCTATCAAAACGGTGTCGTCAGCATATCGCATGTGGTTAATGTTGTTTCCTCCGATGCTAATACCTCTTTTATTATCAATATGTATTAAAATATTTCACTGCATAATGAGAAAAGGGCAGATGATAGCGCACAGACTTGTCTTACTCCTTTTTGAATGGGTGCGTTGTCACTGCAGTCTTTATTGATCCTGGTAGCAGCTAATTGTCTGTAATTTAAATTTAGGATAATTCTTAGGTCTTTGTCGTCAATTCCAATTCGGTCGAGCATGCCTAACATTTCATTGTGTTGGACTCAGGGCCCGATTAACCATGAGGCACACGAGGCACAGGCCTCAGGCCCCCTGGTTTTGGGGGCCCCCAATTTTTTTTACATTAATACCGTAGGCGTCAATACTTTTATAGGTTTCAAGCAGTGCCGTGTCAAGGGGGGCCCGGATCCCAGGCCCACCATCTCAAGGGGCCCACAAATAATAGATTTTTGCATTTCAGAAAAGTGTTTTTTGAGTTGCTAAAGTTCACTGCATGTACTTGTCCATTAAGAAGATGATGTAGGCCCTTATTATACTAAAACATCTCAAATTTGGGCCTATTTTACAAATTTGGGCCCTAACTACACTGAAACATCTCTAAAAACACCATTGCTATCTAAAAACAAAATGCGATAAAGTTAGTAACATGTTCTGCAGAAATGTATTGGATGCAATTGAATATATGAATTCAAAAAGGGCCCAATTGCCACAAAGTGTTTTTGGCACAACTGTTTTAATTATTTTGGTCATTTACTTTTGTGGTGAAACTTCGATAATGATTACATGCTTAAACATACTGGTAAGAAGCATCATACCTAAAAAGTTCACTCATTGAGGATTCTGTGGAGAAACTATAGAGAAGTTGAAGTGCAATTGCTGTAGTTGGGCCCATTTCAAAATCAATGGAAAAATTTATAGAGTATTTTTTATGTGTTTACCAATATGTTTGAAAAATCTGGCTGTTTTTTTTTAAGTATCATTTAGAAGACATTGAAAGAAATTGGAAAGCACAAATAGTGAAATAAAAAAAAAAAAAAACAACTGGAGGGCCCTTTTGAATTCACATATTCAGATTCTTTTCATCAATAAAAGTGCTTTGTTTTAAAAAATTGTAAGCTGTAAGCAAAATAGCATTTCAGATAGTTTAATTATCATTTCAATTTTAACATTTACAATACCATAATTATAAATATCCTTGACTAGTGATGTTGCGAGCAGGAAAAACCTGTCCTGTACTTTTAGCAGAAACGTTCTTCTGTATTTACTTTTTCTGAATATATGCACATGAAATTGCTCAATTATTTTCAAATACCTTATAAGCCTGGCATATCACATGTTGTACGGTACAAAACAAAAATCATTTTTAACACAAGGGACCTGTTTATTCTTGCCACTAACTTAGGCTACCATACCCTAAAAACTTTAATTAACTTGAATACCTACATAAAATTATGAAAGCTTTGCCTTGGAATGAAATAATGTTGAATAAAAATAATTGAACACCTGATCCTCAAAACGCTTTACACTGCTTTTGTTTACAAGTTACCGTACAATCACAATGTTTTCACCTTGGTTGACAGAACAAGTAATGTTGCCAGATAAAACATAAAAATAGTGAAAAACAATAATGTTATCAGATGACCAAATCTGAATGGAAATTAATAATTTCTACAGATTTGGTTTTATCCCCAGATTTTATCTGCGCGGTACCGGGCGGCAAAGCAGGGCAAAGTTAAAACAGTCAAAATTTTGTGTGGTACGATGGTATGACCGCGTCGTGACCGATAATGTTCCATTGCCAGTATTGGAGCTGGTATATAAGTCCCCCCCCCACCCCCCTTGGCAACTCATGACAAAGACAGGACTCAACCAAACATATAGGGTGAAATTACTTTACCTTTGCTTTACTGTTCACACACTTCCATCCACATGTTTTGGTCAATTCCTCTTTATCATGAGTTGCCAAGGGTGGGGGGACTTGTGTACTAGCTCCCCAGTATTTTTTTTTTATTAGAAATTGTTAACACTTTTGGCTTTCATTCCTAGCAAAGGTGTAGCTTAGAAATGATAGACCTGTGTTTGCGGTTACTTACACTTGTGTTGTTTTCTAAACTGGTGAAAAAGTCTATTGAAATGAACCACATTTCCATGTCGATGCAGTGAAAATATACACAATATTATAGGTCTGCTTGACGATAGAGGGCCCAAAATTATTCTGGCCCCGGGGCCCACAAAAGGTTTAACACACCACTGGTTTCAAGGAACTATTAATAAACTCTGCTAGTTCAAATTCAAATGTAGCCTATATTTTGCTAGTGTTTCCTGTATGAAATTAAAATGAGCTCAATTGCCAATCTGTTAGAGAGATTTTTCATCCAATAATTTTTGTAATAAGTATAAAAGTGTTCATACTGTTAGAAAGTTGTAGGTAAATTGGCTAAATTAATATGTATGAAGTTATAGTTTTGCTTGAACTATTTTTTAGCCCATATTTCATCATTCACAGAGACTACGTACCTGGCATTGCTTTGAAAGCGATTGCCAACAGGGGCCCCTAAACTTAGCTGTGCCTCGGGCCCCCATGAGCCTTAATCAGGCCCTGGTTGGACTTTATCAAAAGCTTTTTCATAGTCGATGAAGCACAAGCACAGATCTTTTTGCATTTCGATTGATCTTTGAGCAAAGTTTTTCACAATGAAGACAGCATTCCTTGTTTTTTTTTTTATCAGGCATAAACCCATATTGGCATTTGTTTATTTGTGGGTATAATTTGCTTCTAATTCTGTTCATGGTGACTCTCAGCAGTAGTATGAGACATTAGGCTAATTGTACGATATCTTGATCAAGTTTGACACACACAAAGCTTCGAAAACTATACTAAAATAAGCTTTCTATATATTAGGAGGTTAACGGTTTGTGAGATATAGCCTACTACATGATTTTCCATTCAGGCACGTTTTAAACCTTTCAAGGGTTTGCCACCTTTTCCAGTTTATTAACGTGCTGGTAGGTCTATAATCGATTTTTGTAGTAAGTATCTTTTTCGTCCCGCACTCGTTAATGACGAAAAATAAAATGACTCATTGATTGAGTTTAACAACCTTGCTAGGTTAGCCCTGCTGCCAGACATGACAGATCAATCATGTCATTAAACAATGCTTTAACAATTGTTTAACTGTGACGAAACAATAAACCAAATCAACATTCAACAATGCTTAGTTGTGACATAACAATAAACCATAGACCCTACATAACAAAATTTCAATCCGATAGAATCATTGTGTGTGCATAAGAGAAAATAGTAATGAATGAAATAACGCTTTTGTTTCCGTCAGTATCAGGAGGGCGGAATTAAATAATCCAACGGGCCGGATTTGGCCGCGGGCCGTAGTTTGCCCATATCTGTTATGGCGCATCATCAGTTTACTTTTTTAACAATACAGCTGTAAGAAAATGTAGTCTACTTAGCTTAGTTTAATGATTTTTCATTCAATAAACTATCCAGCCACGACAGTAAATAATGTGCTGTTTTTCACAAGCCTTAATTTAAAAAAAAATGCAACGTAGGCTCCAATTTAAATTCAAGTTTATCTAATTTGAACGCCTTAATAAGGATCATTGAATAAAATTTTGGAATGCCAGAATAACATTATCAGAAACTCAAAATTTCATTTGTTTTTTCTGAAACAGCAAGACAAAGCGGAAGTAAACATTTTTATGGTAAAAATTATTTTTCATCACTTTTGCTATCGACAAGTGTTTGGCAAGCTTAAAGCAAGGCAATTGCATCAGGCAAAGTTTTTAAAACACTTTTTTCTCTGCTGCATGCATTAAACTGTTGTTAGCTTCCTCTAACGATTGCACTTAGCCAACTTAAAAAACGTAAGATTAAACACTTACTGCACTCAGGTAAATTAGTATTCGCCATAGATATTGACCAAGTCCCATCGTTCTGACACCTTGTTGGGGTACTGGGTACTGTTTCTCCGGCATTGCATACGTATGATACTTCTTCATTTATCATATAAACACGATTGGTGTCACGTGGGGGTACTTGACTAGAGAAATCCAACACATCGGGCGGGCCGCAACCTTAAAAGTACATAAAAACGCTTCAACATAGAATAAAAATATATTTTTGATTTGAAGCACAAGTTAATTTTAAGATGCAGTTATTTCTTGAAGAGGTGAGGCTACATTTCACAAGCAACATCCCTGTATACTACTCAAAAAGTTTTAAAAACTTAAAAATAAACATTATAACAATGGGTAAGTATAGCAAAACAAAGCCGTCATTTTGAAATCCGGTCTCACAGGTAACAACGGCGTAATATATAATATGTAATTAACCTGACGTTGAATTTAAACTATCATTTTCATTTTTGTTATGTTCATACAACAACAACGTGTGGTATTTCTCGTGGAGCACAGTATTTATCATTAATATCTATGCTCTTAAATGTTTCTTTTAAAGATCACCTACTAAATTACTTAAGACTACCTAAGATTCTAAATGTCATATAAGACTAATACATTGATCCATCATCCAATAAACGCATCTGTAGTAAAACATGGCTATATTCACGTTTCTAATTTGGCCTATTTACAAACTCATACAATATGCAAAATACGAAAAAACCGCATAACAGACAAAAGTGAAAATTTTTGCGCAATTCTTCCAGAGAGTCTTGGTTTATCTGAATTTGGCAAACATTTTTGAAAAAATAATTTACTAAAAGTAGCCGACAGTTCCTGCTTAATATGGTTGTTTATCAGTGCCGGTCTTTGGGGTGTGCAAGCCGTGCGATCGCACAGGGCCGCAAATTAGGGGGCCCGCAATTTACTCAGAAAATGCAGTAATTTTTGCCATTTCCAATGGAAAAAATTCAATTCGATTCACAAGCAAGTACCGGTATCCTTGAAGTCAGTTGAGGCTTTAGGAATTAGCAACAAGAACACATGGAGACTCAGCTTTATTTCCGAAAAATGCCAGAGAAAACATGATCTTATCCTTTTGCTATGCCACCGGACAGCACCATTTTACAGTTAATATTCATACCCAAATTTCTGTTGAACATGCGCTCAGAATGCACCAAATTCAAAGTATTTTTTCAAAATTTTTTGGGGGAGGCCTCCCAGACCCACTCCACTTGGTGTCGCCTTTTCGCCCACCGGCCGTCAAACCCCCCTCCCCTTTCAAAATACTTTGCTACGCTACTGAATTGGATCATTGTCATTGGGGCATGCAAAACACATTCCGCACAGGGCCCGAAATACCCTAAGACCGGCACTGGTTGTTATCATCGTGTGAGAATAATAATAGTCACAAAGCTAGAGAACCGAACTTTTAACTGACCAGTTGAGTATTATATACCATACACCTCTCAAGAATCTTCTTAATCATTAGCGTACACAGAAAATGTTTATTGGGGAGTTGAAATAATGCATGAAGTTACGCTTAAAAGAACTATGATAATCAACTTTTACTCCACGACAGAAACAAATCTTGGCTTATATAAGGTTACAAAATGTAGGTTTGTAATTATGCTTATCATCAGAGGAGCAAGATTGTTCATTAAATCTATTCGACGTTACGCTTTTTGGTTGAGGACCAGACAATTTTTCCACCCCTTCCACGTTGGGTGTGTATTTATTATGATTGTATGGATGGTTTCTGACTATGTGCATGTATATTACACCAGGCTGTCTCGTAAACGACAGTCTTGCAACGGATTACTGTTTCTGCTGCGCAAAGCCGCAAATAATTTAAGAGAGTATAGAACTGTTGAAATATTTAGTTGAATGCTTGCTCTTCTGCTGTGCGGTCGGAAACATTTAGAGCTGTCCCGATTCTGAATCAGTTGAAGATGTAATGATGCTTGAATGCTTACTGGATCGTTGAGGTTGTTGCAGTGTTTCCATAAAATTTTTGTGTTGATAGCAACATTTCTGGGAGCATGTATTGTCACAGTAAAAGGAGTAAATAATTGTCACTATTATCACGGCATGGCATACATGTCTGCGTTACTATTGTCGTGTGTCGGCGGTCACTCATCTTCAGTGCTATAGATGTTAATATGGTGAAAACGAAGAACTAACCACTCACTACAATAGACTGCAATACATAAAAAAAGAACAAACTTACCACACATTTGAGGCGGGTCGTTATTTAATCCATCATTGTCACAAGTTGCCATGCCGACAGAATCAGTATTGCAAAAGTACTCAACCGTTGTACCGATCGTATAGCCGACCATACCCATAGCCACAGCTGGGGAGGTTGTGCAATCGAGAGTCGCGCACAAGTCGGTGCATCCTGTCAAAACAACAATATAAAAACTTCATCTCGCGTACCTACTGTACTGTAAAAACATTAAATTCAGTTAATTCTAAACTGTTTAGCAAGGTTTTAGTTACGAATTAAAACCCAACCGATGAGCAATCATTTCGGGAGCCTATATGGAACATGTGAGCATATTTTGCAATTTTAAGTCTGCGGTAAATTACCAACAATTATTGTCGCTTCTACATTTTTCTAGACCCTTACTACGTTTAGCATATATGCAGTTTTGTTTTTTGGTAATAGTCAGAAATAAACTGAACTGAATCTTCTTTTGGCATCGACGACCTCGGATGAATAATTAAACCAGGTATTCCTATGATATGTTATATAAATGATTGTTTTTGCCTTGTCGTTAAATTGTTTCAGATGAGTTTGTCTTTGTTCGCCGGGTGCCCGCTTTCCAAAAAAAATTACCAGTATAGAGAGATGGTCTAGCTTTGGCTTTCTTATCACATGGCTAAGAAATTTATATTATCAAAGAAATGGTTCACTATATAACTGATAAATTACAAATACACTAGGAGTTTCGGCTTCTTTTTTCGTTGTTATGACCATTGTTTTAGTTTTTTTCATTTAGTTCCATGCAAGCCATGGTTCCATGTCAAATATTTTGCTCTTCGTACACACAATATCCAATATGTTCTACAGTTTTACTTCTGAGTCAGCTATCAAAACGGTGTCGTCAGCATATCGCATGTGGTTAATGTTGTTTCCTCCGATGCTAATACCTCTTTTATTATCAATATGTATTAAAATATTTCACTGCATAATGAGAAAAGGGCAGATGATAGCGCACAGCCTTGTCTTACTCCTTTTTGAATGGGTGCGTTGTCACTGCAATCTTTATTGATCCCGGTAGCAGCTAATTGTCTGTAATTTAAATTTAGGATAATTCTTAGGTCTTTGTCGTCAATTCCAATTCGGTCGAGCATGCCTAACATTTCATTGTGTTGGACTTTATCAAAAGCTTTTTCATAGTAGATGAAGCACAAGCACAGATCTTTTTGCATTTCGATTGATCTTTGAGCAAAGTTTTTCACAATGAAGACAGCATTCCTTGTTTTTTTTTTATCAGGCATAAACCCATATTGGCATTTGTTTATTTGTGGGTATAATTTGCTTCTAATTCTGTTCATGGTGACTCTCAGCAGTAGTATGAGACATTAGGCTAATTGTACGATATCTTGATCAAGTTTGACACACACAAAGCTTCGAAAACTATACTAAAATAAGCTTTCTATATATTAGGAGGTTAACGGTTTGTGAGATATAGCCTACTACATGATTTTCCATTCAGGCACGTTTTAAACCTTTCAAGGGTTTGCCACCTTTTCCAGTTTATTAACGTGCTGGTAGGTCTATAATCGATTTTTGTAGTAAGTATCTTTTTCGTCCCGCACTCGTTAATGACGAAAAATAAAATGACTCATTGATTGAGTTTAACAACCTTGCTAGGCTAGCCCTGCTGCCAGACATGACAGATCAATCATGTCATTAAACAATGCTTTAACAATTGTTTAACTGTGACGAAACAATAAACCAAATCAACATTCAACAATGCTTAGTTGTGACATAACAATAAACCATAGACCCTACATAACAAAATTTCAATCCGATAGAATCATTGTGTGTGCATAAGAGAAAATAGTAATGAATGAAATAACGCTTTTGTTTCCGTCAGTATCAGGAGGGCGGAATTAAATAATCCAACGGGCCGGATTTGGCCGCGGGCCGTAGTTTGCCCATATCTGTTATGGCGCATCATCAGTTTACTTTTTTAACAATACAGCTGTAAAAAAATGTAGTCTACTTAGCTTAGTTTAATGATTTTTCATTCAATAAACTATCCAGCCACGACAGTAAATAATGTGCTGTTTTTCACAAGCCTTAATTTAAAAAAAAAATGCAACGTAGGCTCCAATTTAAATTCAAGTTTATCTAATTTGAACGCCTTAATAAGGATCATTGAATAAAATTTTGGAATGCCAGAATAACATTATCAGAAATTCAAAATTTCATTTGTTTTTTCTGAAACAGCAAGACAAAGCGGAAGTAAACATTTTTATGGTAAAAATTATTTTTCATCACTTTTGCTATCGACAAGTGTTTGGCAAGCTTAAAGCAAGGCAATTGCATCAGGCAAAGTTTTTAAAACACTTTTTTCTCTGCTGCATGCATTAAACTGTTGTTAGCTTCCTCTAACGATTGCACTTAGCCAACTTAAAAAACGTAAGGTTAAACACTTACTGCACTCAGGTAAATTAGTATTCGCCATAGATATTGACCAAGTCCCATCGTTCTGACACCTTGTTGGGGTACTGGGTACTGTTTCTCCGGCATTGCATACGTATGATACTTCTTCATTTATCATATAAACACGATTGGTGTCACGTGGGGGTACTTGACTAGAGAAATCCAACACATCGGGCGGGCCGCAACCTTAAAAGTACATAAAAACGCTTCAACATAGAATAAAAATATATTTTTGATTTGAAGCACAAGTTAATTTTAAGATGCAGTTATTTCTTGAATAGGTGAGGCTACATTTCACAAGCAACATCCCTGTATACTACTCAAAAAGTTTTAAAAACTTAAAAATAAACATTATAACAATGGGTAAGTAACTAAGTATAGCAAAACAAAGCCGTCATTTTGAAATCCGGTCTCACAGGTAACAACGGCGTAATATATAATATGTAATTAACCTGACGTTGAATTTAAACTATCATTTTCATTTTTGTTATGTTCATACAACAACAACGTGTGGTATTTCTCGTGGAGCACAGTATTTATCATTAATATCTATGCTCTTAAATGTTTCTTTTAAAGATCACCTACTAAATTACTTAAGACTACCTAAGATTCTAAATGTCATATAAGACTAATACATTGATCCATCATCCAATAAACGCATCTGTAGTAAAACATGGCTATATTCACGTTTCTAATTTGGCCTATTTACAAACTCATACAATATGCAAAATACGAAAAAACCGCATAACAGACAAAAGTGAAGATTTTTGCGCAATTCTTCCAGAGAGTCTTGGTTTATCCGAATTTGGCAAACATTTTTGAAAAAATAATTTACTGAAAGTAGCCGACAGTTCCTGCTTAATATGGTTGTTATCAGTGCCGGTCTTTGGGGTGTGCAAGCCGTGCGATCGCACAGGGCCGCAAATTAGGGGGCCCGCAATTTACTCAGAAAATGCAGTAATTTTTGCCATTTCCAAAGAAAAAATTCAATTCGATTCACAAGCAAGTACCGGTATCCTTGAAGTCAGTTGAGGCTTTAGGAATTAGCAACAAGAACACATGGAGACTCAGCTTTATTTCCGAAAAATGCCAGAGAAAACATGATCTTATTCTTTTGCTATGCCACCGGACAGCACCATTTTACAGTTAATATTCATACCCAAATTTCTGTTGAACATGCGCTCAGAATGCACCAAATTCAAAGTATTTTTTCAAAATTTTTTGGGGGAGGCCTCCGGCGGTCACTCATCGGCGGTCACTCATCTTCAGTGCTATAGATGCTAATATGGTGAAAACGAAGAACTAACCACTCACTACAATAGACTGCAATACATAAAAAAAGAACAAACTTACCACACATTTGAGGCGGGTCGTTATTTAATCCATCATTGTCACAAGTTGCCATGCCGACAGAATCAGTATTGCAAAAGTACTCAACCGTTGTACCGATCGTATAGCCGACCATACCCATAGCCACAGCTGGGGAGGTTGTGCAATCGAGAGTCGCGCACAAGTCGGTGCATCCTGTCAAAACAACAATATGAAAACTTCATCTCGCGTACCTACTGTACTGTAAAAACATTAAATACAGTTAATTCTAAACTGTTTAGCAAGGTTTTAGTTACGAATTAAAACCCAACCGATGAGCAATCATTTCGGGAGCCTATATGGAACATGTGAGCATATTTTGCAATTTTAAGTCTGCGGTAAATTACCAACAATTATTGTCGCTTCTACATTTTTCTAGAGCTAGACCCTTACTACGTTTAGTATATATGCAGTTTTGTTTTTTGGTAATAGTCAGAAATAAACTGAACTGAATCTTCTTTTGGCATCGACGACCTCGGATGAATAATTAAACCAGGTATTCCTATGATATGTTATATAAATGATTGTTTTTGCCTTGTCGTTAAATTGTTTCAGATGAGTTTGGCTTTGTTCGCCGGGTGCCCGCTTTCCAAAAAAAATTACCAGTATAGAGAGATGGTCTAGCTTGGCTTTCTTATCACATGGCTAAGAAATTTATATTATTAAAGAAATGGTTCACTATATAACTGATAAATTACAAATACACTAGGAGTTTCGGCTTCTTTTTTCGTTGTTATGACCATTGTTTTAGTTTTTTTTCATTTAGTTCCATGCAAGCCATGGTTCCATGTCAAATATTTTGCTCTTCGTACACACAATATCCAATATGTTCTACAGTTTTACTTCTGAGTCAGCTATCAAAACGGTGTCGTCAGCATATCGCACAGAGGTGGGCAGTAACTAGTTACAAAAGTAACTAGTTACTGTAACTAGTTACTTTTTGAGTAACTGTAACGGTAACTTCGTTACTATTTTCCAAAAGTAACGAAACGCGGTAACTAGTTCCTATTTTAGCACTTTTTCAACAGTTACAGTTACAAGTTACTTTTGTATTGAAATTTAAGTTTTTAATTGCCGTTGATTTCTCTGCACGTGGTTGTGTCTTGCTTAGTGCGTGTTTGCTGAGTTTTGCGCAATAATGCACTTTTCTCGCAGATATATCGGCGCTGCACTGCGCATGCGCGGTTCTACTTTTGTTTTGTTGTCTGTTGGAGAAGGGTTGCCATATTGGCGTATTTATCGCCAAAGTCCAGAAATCTGGCAATTTTTTAAGACGTTTAGCTTCATATTTATGATTTGGCTTTTTTTGGCGATTTTTGATAACCGATTTGGCTAAATTAGGCTAATTGTTTTTGGCGATTAATCAATATGTACCAAAGACAGGCAAGACACAACAATACAACAGGTTTGAGCATTAAAATAATTTTTTTTTGCGAAACTATCTAATTCTTTTAGTTTGGAACTAACGTCATTAAAAATTGTCTAAGAAAGTTTTTTTACGTACTGAAAGTGAACATTATTGAAAAAAAATTGTCTTTTCAAAAAAATTTTTCTAAGACATTTCATACAGAGACAAATAACTTTTTTTTATAATAATATATTTTACATATTTACAAATGAGTTTAACAGTCAAACGTTTTCGATTTAACTTAAGCCCTCATCAGGAACCTGAAAATATTTATAAAAATGCAGTAAATTTCAACTTCTTGAAGGTAACTACAGTAGAATTCGCCTATAGTGACTTTGGCTATAGTGACACTTCGCCTATAGTGCCACCTGTTGCAAAGTCCCGTTTGCAAACCATATGTTTTGCATAGAAATGACTTCGCCTATAGTGACTTCGTGTATAAGAACACTTTGCTTACAGTGACACCACATTTCTGTCCCTTGGGCTCAAAAATTTTCGTATAAGGACACTTTACGGTGTATTTCCAGTTTAAGTTGGAATCATATTTTGTCCTTATCGGCATTCGCCAGTTCCCAGCCAGCAAATCCATCTTTTTACATTGATTTAACGTATGCAGAGGTTGAACCATAAAGGATTGATTTGCTGACTGGGTTTGAATTAAACCAACATGGGATGCGCATGCGCAGATACTGCACAAGTGACGTTATCAACGACGTCATCATTTGTCTATAGTGACACTTCGTTTATAGTGACACTTTTTCCGCGGTCCCTTCAGGTGTCACTATAGGCGAATTCTACTGTATAACTAACTGACTATTAGCATCAAGAAACACGCAGCGATTAAAAGCAATTTGTTGATGCTTATAGTCAGTTTGTTAGTTACCTTCAAGAAGTTGAAATTTATTGCATTTAGTCTAACGCTTGCAATGCCTCTAAAAAGATTGTCTGACATTTAAACCAGCAACAGCATTGCTGTTTGCTTGCCGTTGGTAGACGTTCTTGTGGAAGCTATACAAACCAGATTTGGTCATTGGTTCGAGGACAGCGACTTTCAGCTTGCGAGTGCATTCCACCCACAATTTAGACTTATCTGTGTTTAATGCCTGATCATTAAGCGACACTGCTGAATTGAAGACCAAAATAAAACAGAACATGCTTCAAGCAATTGAAGAAGCAAACTGCTCTGCTGAAGAGGGGAGTAGCAGCGACACTGAAGTGGATGGTGGTAGCCTAGGTAAAGCCACGGAAGACTTTTTGCACCACTTTACGCAAAAACCAAGAAAAGAAAGCAATGCGCGTTGAATCTGTTACAGGAGTATTTGGAAGCGGACCCTGAGGACAAGTTAAGCGGATCCAGATTCACAATTGGACCGATAAAAAAACTGTTTTAAAAACATAACACTCCCATTCCGTCAAGTGATGCAGTAGAAATACTGTTTTCATTGCAGCACTTGTTCATCACCAGACTTTATTCGTTCATCCCCGACGCCGACACACACTCCATCGACCTGACACTACCAATTAAGACAGGCATGGGTGCGCCTCAATCGTCTCCGTATGGGCGTCGGGCTTTTCCGCTCAACCATGCACCAATGGGAAATGGCCTCTTCCTCCTCCTGTGAATGTGGTGCCGAGGAACAGACCGCAGACCACATCATTGATTGATTGATTAAATCTTTATCCTCGGACTGGGAAAGCTTCTTGCAGAACTTAATCCTGGCAGTTTTGCATACTTGTAGACTAAAGGCTTTAAATCACTGACGCAGGCCCGGTCACCGAGATTGACAGAGTGAAGTTTCCGATTGTTGAAGTCTTGTTGCCGGGAAATTATTCCATCTATTAGATGCCGCTAGATGAAGAGCAGTCCTTAACGTACGTTGCTCAAGCGCATGACCTGAGAGTCGAACTAGTGCCGCTTGATCTTGAAGCTTCTTCGTTCCAAAAGTGACGCGCTAACCAATTGAACTATCGGGGCGTGCATCATCAATGACTGTAACATCTTCAAGCCACCTAACGGAGTGGAAGGTCTGCGTGTCATGAATGATGAAACCAAAGACTGGCTGCTCTCTAGTAGCCTTCCAGTGTAGTCCGAAAACATCGTGAATCTGGGGCGGTAAAAGGATAGACTCTCGGCCCCAGAGGCTCACACGACGACGACGATTGGGCAAGGACATTTTAAAGCCCAAAAGGGCAGGCCTGAGTGACCAGCACTTTGAAATGCTCGTATTTCTTAAAGGAAATAAACATATAAGCCAGTGATTATTTTTTTTTAAATAAAACCTTGTTGGTTTTGTAGGCCTACTTGTGCTATTATGTTAGCATGGATGGCTCTAACACTATATATCAAACATTGCGGTTAAACTGGACTTGCACGCAGAGCTGGCCAGGTGCAGAATTTTATGTTCAGATTTGTGAGTAACTGAAAGTAACTAGTAACTGTAACTAGTAACGGTAACTAGCTACTTTTTAAAATCGGTAACTGTAACGGTAACTCAGTTACTATTTTGGCCAAGTAACTGTAACTGTAACTCAGTTACTTTTGAAAGTAACTTTGCCCACCTATGATATCGCATGTGGTTAATGTTGTTTCCTCCGATGCTAATACCTCTTTTATTATCAATATGTATTAAAATATTTCACTGCATAATGAGAAAAGGGCAGATGATAGCGCACAGACTTGTCTTACTCCTTTTTGAATGGGTGCGTTGTCACTGCAATCTTTATTGATCCTGGTAGCAGCTAATTGTCTGTAATTTAAATTTAGGATAATTCTTAGGTCTTTGTCGTCAATTCCAATTCGGTCGAGCATGCCTAACATTTCATTGTGTTGGACTTTATCAAAAGCTTTTTCATAGTCGATGAAGCACAAGCACAGATCTTTTTGCATTTCGATTGATCTTTGAGCAAAGTTTTTCACAATGAAGACAGCATTCCTTGTTTTTTTTTTTATCAGGCATAAACCCATATTGGCATTTGTTTATTTGTGGGTATAATTTGCTTCTAATTCTGTTCATGGTGACTCTCAGCAGTAGTATGAGACATTAGGCTAATTGTACGATATCTTGATCAAGTTTGACACACACAAAGCTTCGAAAACTATACTAAAATAAGCTTTCTATATATTAGGAGGTTAACGGTTTGTGAGATATAGCCTACTACATGATTTTCCATTCAGGCACGTTTTAAACCTTTCAAGGGTTTGCCACCTTTTCCAGTTTATTAACGTGCTGGTAGGTCTATAATCGATTTTTGTAGTAAGTATCTTTTTCGTCCCGCACTCGTTAATGACGAAAAATAAAATGACTCATTGATTGAGTTTAACAACCTTGCTAGGTTAGCCCTGCTGCCAGACATGACAGATCAATCATGTCATTAAACAATGCTTTAACAATTGTTTAACTGTGACGAAACAATAAACCAAATCAACATTCAACAATGCTTAGTTGTGACATAACAATAAACCATAGACCCTACATAACAAAATTTCAATCCGATAGAATCATTGTGTGTGCATAAGAGAAAATAGTAATGAATGAAATAACGCTTTTGTTTCCGTCAGTATCAGGAGGGCGGAATTAAATAATCCAACGGGCCGGATTTGGCCGCGGGCCGTAGTTTGCCCATATCTGTTATGGCGCATCATCAGTTTACTTTTTTAACAATACAGCTGTAAGAAAATGTAGTCTACTTAGCTTAGTTTAATGATTTTTCATTCAATAAACTATCCAGCCACGACAGTAAATAATGTGCTGTTTTTCACAAGCCTTAATTTAAAAAAAAATGCAACGTAGGCTCCAATTTAAATTCAAGTTTATCTAATTTGAACGCCTTAATAAGGATCATTGAATAAAATTTTGGAATGCCAGAATAACATTATCAGAAACTCAAAATTTCATTTGTTTTTTCTGAAACAGCAAGACAAAGCGGAAGTAAACATTTTTATGGTAAAAATTATTTTTCATCACTTTTGCTATCGACAAGTGTTTGGCAAGCTTAAAGCAAGGCAATTGCATCAGGCAAAGTTTTTAAAACACTTTTTCTCTGCTGCATGCATTAAACTGTTGTTAGCTTCCTCTAACGATTGCACTTAGCCAACTTAAAAAACGTAAGGTTAAACACTTACTGCACTCAGGTAAATTAGTATTCGCCATAGATATTGACCAAGTCCCATCGTTCTGACACCTTGTTGGGGTACTGGGTACTGTTTCTCCGGCATTGCATACGTATGATACTTCTTCATTTATCATATAAACACGATTGGTGTCACGTGGGGGTACTTGACTAGAGAAATCCAACACATCGGGCGGGCCGCAACCTTAAAAGTACATAAAAACGCTTCAACATAGAATAAAAATATATTTTTGATTTGAAGCACAAGTTAATTTTAAGATGCAGTTATTTCTTGAAGAAGTGAGGCTACATTTCACAAGCAACATCCCTGTATACTATGTACTCAAAAAGTTTTAAAAACTTAAAAATAAACATTATAACAATGGGTAAGTATAGCAAAACAAAGCCGTCATTTTGAAATCCGGTCTCACAGGTAACAACGGCGTAATATATAATATGTAATTAACCTGACGTTGAATTTAAACTATCATTTTCATTTTTGTTATGTTCATACAACAACAACGTGTGGTATTTCTCGTGGAGCACAGTATTTATCATTAATATCTATGCTCTTAAATGTTTCTTTTAAAGATCACCTACTAAATTACTTAAGACTACCTAAGATTCTAAATGTCATATAAGACTAATACATTGATCCATCATCCAATAAACGCATCTGTAGTAAAACATGGCTATATTCACGTTTCTAATTTGGCCTATTTACAAACTCATACAATATGCAAAATACGAAAAAAACGCATAACAGACAAAAGTGAAAATTTTTGCGCAATTCTTCCAGAGAGTCTTGGTTTATCTGAATTTGGCAAACATTTTTGAAAAAATAAATTACTAAAAGTAGCCGACAGTTGCTGCTTAATATGGTTGTTATCAGTGCCGGTCTTTGGGGTGTGCAAGCCGTGCGATCGCACAGGGCCGCAAATTAGGGGGCCCGCAATTTACTCAGAAAATGCAGTAATTTTTGCCATTTCCAATGGAAAAAATTCAATTCGATTCACAAGCAAGTACCGGTATCCTTGAAGTCAGTTGAGGCTTTAGGAATTAGCAACAAGAACACATGGAGACTCAGCTTTATTTCCGAAAAATGCCAGAGAAAACATGATCTTATCCTTTTGCTATGCCACCGGACAGCACCATTTTACAGTTAATATTCATACCCAAATTTCTGTTGAACATGCGCTCAGAATGCACCAAATTCAAAGTATTTTTTCAAAATTTTTTGGGGGAGGCCTCCCAGACCCACTCCACTTGGTGTCGCCTTTTCGCCCACCGGCCGTCAAACCCCCCTCCCCTTTCAAAATACTTTGCTACGCTACTGAATTGGATCATTGTCATTGGGGCACGCAAAGCACATTCCGCACAGGGCCCGAAATACCCTAAGACCGGCACTGGTTGTTATCATCGTGTGAGAATAATAATAGTCACAAAGCTAGAGAACCGAACTTTTAACTGACCAGTTGAGTATTATATACCATACACCTCTCAAGAATCTTCTTAATCATTAGCGTACACAGAAAATGTTTATTGGGGAGTTGAAATAATGCATGAAGTTACGCTTAAAAGAACTATGATAATCAACTTTTACTCCACGACAGAAACAAATCTTGGCTTATATAAGGTTACAAAATGTAGGTTTGTAATTATGCTTATCATCAGAGGAGCAAGATTGTTCATTAAATCTATTCGACGTTACGCTTTTTGGTTGAGGACCAGACAATTTTTCCACCCCTTCCACGTTGGGTGTGTATTTATTATGATTGTATGGATGGTTTCTGACTATGTGCATGTATATTACACCAGGCTGTCTCGTAAACGACAGTCTTGCAACGGATTACTGTTTCTGCTGCGCAAAGCCGCAAATAATTTAAGAGAGTATAGAACTGTTGAAATATTTAGTTGAATGCTTGCTCTTCTGCTGTGCGGTCGGAAACATTTAGAGCTGTCCCGATTCTGAATCAGTTGAAGATGTAATGATGCTTGAATGCTTACTGGATCGTTGAGGTTGTTGCAGTGTTTCCATAAAATTTTTGTGTTGATAGCAACATTTCTGGGAGCATGTATTGTCACAGTAAAAGGAGTAAATAATTGTCACTATTATCACGGCATGGCATACATGTCTGCGTTACTATTGTCGTGTGTCGGCGGTCACTCATCTTCAGTGCTATAGATGTTAATATGGTGAAAACGAAGAACTAACCACTCACTACAATAGACTGCAATACATAAAAAAAGAACAAACTTACCACACATTTGAGGCGGGTCGTTATTTAATCCATCATTGTCACAAGTTGCCATGCCGACAGAATCAGTATTGCAAAAGTACTCAACCGTTGTACCGATCGTATAGCCGACCATACCCATAGCCACAGCTGGGGAGGTTGTGCAATCGAGAGTCGCGCACAAGTCGGTGCATCCTGTCAAAACAACAATATAAAAACTTCATCTCGCGTACCTACTGTACTGTAAAAACATTAAATACAGTTAATTCTAAACTGTTTAGCAAGGTTTTAGTTACGAATTAAAACCCAACCGATGAGCAATCATTTCGGGAGCCTATATGAAACATGTGAGCATATTTTGCAATTTTAAGTCTGCGGTAAATTACCAACAATTATTGTCGCTTCTACATTTTTCTAGAGCTAGACCCTTACTACGTTTAGCATATATGCAGTTTTGTTTTTTGGTAATAGTCAGAAATAAACTGAACTGAATCTTCTTTTGGCATCGACGACCTCGGATGAATAATTAAACCAGGTATTCCTATGATATGTTATATAAATGATTGTTTTTGCCTTGTCGTTAAATTGTTTCAGATGAGTTTGTCTTTGTTCGCCGGGTGCCCGCTTTCCAAAAAAAATTACCAGTATAGAGAGATGGTCTAGCTTTGGCTTTCTTATCACTTGGCTAAGAAATTTATATTATCAAAGAAATGGTTCACTATATAACTGATAAATTACAAATACACTAGGAGTTTCGGCTTCTTTTTTCGTTGTTATGACCATTGTTTTAGTTTTTTTCATTTAGTTCCATGCAAGCCATGGTTCCATGTCAAATATTTTGCTCTTCGTACACACAATATCCAATATGTTCTACAGTTTTACTTCTGAGTCAGCTATCAAAACGGTGTCGTCAGCATATCGCATGTGGTTAATGTTGTTTCCTCCGATGCTAATACCTCTTTTATTATCAATATGTATTAAAATATTTCACTGCATAATGAGAAAAGGGCAGATGATAGCGCACAGCCTTGTCTTACTCCTTTTTGAATGGGTGCGTTGTCACTGCAATCTTTATTGATCCTGGTAGCAGCTAATTGTCTGTAATTTAAATTTAGGATAATTCTTAGGTCTTTGTCGTCAATTCCAATTCGGTCGAGCATGCCTAACATTTCATTGTGTTGGACTTTATCAAAAGCTTTTTCATAGTCGATGAAGCACAAGCACAGATCTTTTTGCATTTCGATTGATCTTTGAGCAAAGTTTTTCACAATGAAGACAGCATTCCTTGTTTTTTTTTTATCAGGCATAAACCCATATTGGCATTTGTTTATTTGTGGGTATAATTTGCTTCTAATTCTGTTCATGGTGACTCTCAGCAGTAGTATGAGACATTAGGCTAATTGTACGATATCTTGATCAAGTTTGACACACACAAAGCTTCGAAAACTATACTAAAATAAGCTTTCTATATATTAGGAGGTTAACGGTTTGTGAGATATAGCCTACTACATGATTTTCCATTCAGGCACGTTTTAAACCTTTCAAGGGTTTGCCACCTTTTCCAGTTTATTAACGTGCTGGTAGGTCTATAATCGATTTTTGTAGTAAGTATCTTTTTCGTCCCGCACTCGTTAATGACGAAAAATAAAATGACTCATTGATTGAGTTTAACAACCTTGCTAGGTTAGCCCTGCTGCCAGACATGACAGATCAATCATGTGATTAAACAATGCTTTAACAATTGTTTAACTGTGATGAAACAATAAACCAAATCAACATTCAACAATGCTTAGTTGTGACATAACAATAAACCATAGACCCTACATAACAAAATTTCAATCCGATAGAATCATTGTGTGTGCATAAGAGAAAATAGTAATGAATGAAATAACGCTTTTGTTTCCGTCAGTATCAGGAGGGCGGAATTAAATAATCCAACGGGCCGGATTTGGCCGCGGGCCGTAGTTTGCCCATATCTGTTATGGCGCATCATCAGTTTACTTTTTTAACAATACAGCTGTAAGAAAATGTAGTCTACTTAGCTTAGTTTAATGATTTTTCATTCAATAAACTATCCAGCCACGACAGTAAATAATGTGCTGTTTTTCACAAGCCTTAATTTAAAAAAAAAATGCAACGTAGGCTCCAATTTAAATTCAAGTTTATCTAATTTGAACGCCTTAATAAGGATCATTGAATAAAATTTTGGAATGCCAGAATAACATTACCAGAAATTCAAAATTTCATTTGTTTTTTCTGAAACAGCAAGACAAAGCGGAAGTAAACATTTTTATGGTAAAAATTATTTTTCATCACTTTTGCTATCGACAAGTGTTTGGCAAGCTTAAAGCAAGGCAATTGCATCAGGCAAAGTTTTTAAAACACTTTTTTCTCTGCTGCATGCATTAAACGGTTGTTAGCTTCCTCTAACGATTGCACTTAGCCAACTTAAAAAACGTAAGGTTAAACACTTACTGCACTCAGGTAAATTAGTATTCGCCATAGATATTGACCAAGTCCCATCGTTCTGACACCTTGTTGGGGTACTGGGTACTGTTTCTCCGGCATTGCATACGTATGATACTTCTTCATTTATCATATAAACACGATTGGTGTCACGTGGGGGTACTTGACTAGAGAAATCCAACACATCGGGCGGGCCGCAACCTTAAAAGTACATAAAAACGCTTCAACATAGAATAAAAATATATTTTTGATTTGAAGCACAAGTTAATTTTAAGATGCAGTTATTTCTTGAAGAGGTGAGGCTACATTTCACAAGCAACATCCCTGTATACTATGTACTCAAAAAGTTTTAAAAACTTAAAAATAAACATTATAACAATGGGTAAGTATAGCAAAACAAAGCCGTCATTTTGAAATCCGGTCTCACAGGTAACAACGGCGTAATATATAATATGTAATTAACCTGACGTTGAATTTAAACTATCATTTTCATTTTTGTTATGTTCATACAACAACAACGTGTGGTATTTCTCGTGGAGCACAGTATTTATCATTAATATCTATGCTCTTAAATGTTTCTTTTAAAGATCACCTACTAAATTACTTAAGACTACCTAAGATTCTAAATGTCATATAAGACTAATACATTGATCCATCATCCAATAAACGCATCTGTAGTAAAACATGGCTATATTCACGTTTCTAATTTGGCCTATTTACAAACTCATACAATATGCAAAATACGAAAAAAACGCATAACAGACAAAAGTGAAAATTTTTGCGCAATTCTTCCAGAGAGTCTTGGTTTATCTGAATTTGGCAAACATTTTTGAAAAAATAAATTACTAAAAGTAGCCGACAGTTCCTGCTTAATATGGTTGTTATCAGTGCCGGTCTTTGGGGTGTGCAAGCCGTGCGATCGCACAGGGCCGCAAATTAGGGGGCCCGCAATTTACTCAGAAAATGCAGTAATTTTTGCCATTTCCAATGGAAAAAATTCAATTCGATTCACAAGCAAGTACCGGTATCCTTGAAGTCAGTTGAGGCTTTAGGAATTAGCAACAAGAACACATGGAGACTCAGCTTTATTTCCGAAAAATGCCAGAGAAAACATGATCTTATCCTTTTGCTATGCCACCGGACAGCACCATTTTACAGTTAATATTCATACCCAAATTTCTGTTGAACATGCGCTCAGAATGCACCAAATTCAAAGTATTTTTTCAAAATTTTTTGGGGGAGGCCTCCCAGACCCACTCCACTTGGTGTCGCCTTTTCGCCCACCGGCCGTCAAACCCCCCTCCCCTTTCAAAATACTTTGCTACGCTACTGAATTGGATCATTGTCATTGGGGCACGCAAAGCACATTCCGCACAGGGCCCGAAATACCCTAAGACCGGCACTGGTTGTTATCATCGTGTGAGAATAATAATAGTCACAAAGCTAGAGAACCGAACTTTTAACTGACCAGTTGAGTATTATATACCATACACCTCTCAAGAATCTTCTTAATCATTAGCGTACACAGAAAATGTTTATTGGGGAGTTGAAATAATGCATGAAGTTACGCTTAAAAGAACTATGATAATCAACTTTTACTCCACGACAGAAACAAATCTTGGCTTATATAAGGTTACAAAATGTAGGTTTGTAATTATGCTTATCATCAGAGGAGCAAGATTGTTCATTAAATCTATTCGACGTTACGCTTTTTGGTTGAGGACCAGACAATTTTTCCACCCCTTCCACGTTGGGTGTGTATTTATTATGATTGTATGGATGGTTTCTGACTATGTGCATGTATATTACACCAGGCTGTCTCGTAAACGACAGTCTTGCAACGGATTACTGTTTCTGCTGCGCAAAGCCGCAAATAATTTAAGAGAGTATAGAACTGTTGAAATATTTAGTTGAATGCTTGCTCTTCTGCTGTGCGGTCGGAAACATTTAGAGCTGTCCCGATTCTGAATCAGTTGAAGATGTAATGATGCTTGAATGCTTACTGGATCGTTGAGGTTGTTGCAGTGTTTCCATAAAATTTTTGTGTTGATAGCAACATTTCTGGGAGCATGTATTGTCACAGTAAAAGGAGTAAATAATTGTCACTATTATCACGGCATGGCATACATGTCTGCGTTACTATTGTCGTGTGTCGGCGGTCACTCATCTTCAGTGCTATAGATGTTAATATGGTGAAAACGAAGAACTAACCACTCACTACAATAGACTGCAATACATAAAAAAAGAACAAACTTACCACACATTTGAGGCGGGTCGTTATTTAATCCATCATTGTCACAAGTTGCCATGCCGACAGAATCAGTATTGCAAAAGTACTCAACCGTTGTACCGATCGTATAGCCGACCATACCCATAGCCACAGCTGGGGAGGTTGTGCAATCGAGAGTCGCGCACAAGTCGGTGCATCCTGTCAAAACAACAATATAAAAACTTCATCTCGCGTACCTACTGTACTGTAAAAACATTAAATACAGTTAATTCTAAACTGTTTAGCAAGGTTTTAGTTACGAATTAAAACCCAACCGATGAGCAATCATTTCGGGAGCCTATATGGAACATGTGAGCATATTTTGCAATTTTAAGCCTGCGGTAAATTACCAACAATTATTGTCGCTTCTACATTTTTCTAGACCCTTACTACGTTTAGCATATATGCAGTTTTGTTTTTTGGTAATAGTCAGAAATAAACTGAACTGAATCTTCTTTTGGCATCGACGACCTCGGATGAATAATTAAACCAGGTATTCCTATGATATGTTATATAAATGATTGTTTTTGCCTTGTCGTTAAATTGTTTCAGATGAGTTTGTCTTTGTTCGCCGGGTGCCCGCTTTCCAAAAAAAATTACCAGTATAGAGAGATGGTCTAGCTTTGGCTTTCTTATCACATGGCTAAGAAATTTATATTATCAAAGAAATGGTTCACTATATAACTGATAAATTACAAATACACTAGGAGTTTCGGCTTCTTTTTTCGTTGTTATGACCATTGTTTTAGTTTTTTTCATTTAGTTCCATGCAAGCCATGGTTCCATGTCAAATATTTTGCTCTTCGTACACACAATATCCAATATGTTCTACAGTTTTACTTCTGAGTCAGCTATCAAAACGGTGTCGTCAGCATATCGCATGTGGTTAATGTTGTTTCCTCCGATGCTAATACCTCTTTTATTATCAATATGTATTAAAATATTTCACTGCATAATGAGAAAAGGGCAGATGATAGCGCACAGCCTTGTCTTACTCCTTTTTGAATGGGTGCGTTGTCACTGCAATCTTTATTGATCCTGGTAGCAGCTAATTGTCTGTAATTTAAATTTAGGATAATTCTTAGGTCTTTGTCGTCAATTCCAATTCGGTCGAGCATGCCTAACATTTCATTGTGTTGGACTTTATCAAAAGCTTTTTCATAGTCGATGAAGCACAAGCACAGATCTTTTTGCATTTCGATTGATCTTTGAGCAAAGTTTTTCACAATGAAGACAGCATTCCTTGTTTTGTTTTTTATCAGGCATAAACCCATATTGGCATTTGTTTATTTGTGGGTATAATTTGCTTCTAATTCTGTTCATGGTGACTCTCAGCAGTAGTATGAGACATTAGGCTAATTGTACGATATCTTGATCAAGTTTGACACACACAAAGCTTCGAAAACTATACTAAAATAAGCTTTCTATATATTAGGAGGTTAACGGTTTGTGAGATATAGCCTACTACATGATTTTCCATTCAGGCACGTTTTAAACCTTTCAAGGGTTTGCCACCTTTTCCAGTTTATTAACGTGCTGGTAGGTCTATAATCGATTTTTGTAGTAAGTATCTTTTTCGTCCCGCACTCGTTAATGACGAAAAATAAAATGACTCATTGATTGAGTTTAACAACCTTGCTAGGTTAGCCCTGCTGCCAGACATGACAGATCAATCATGTCATTAAACAATGCTTTAACAATTGTTTAACTGTGACGAAACAATAAACCAAATCAACATTCAACAATGCTTAGTTGTGACATAACAATAAACCATAGACCCTACATAACAAAATTTCAATCCGATAGAATCATTGTGTGTGCATAAGAGAAAATAGTAATGAATGAAATAACGCTTTTGTTTCCGTCAGTATCAGGAGGGCGGAATTAAATAATCCAACGGGCCGGATTTGGCCGCGGGCCGTAGTTTGCCCATATCTGTTATGGCGCATCATCAGTTTACTTTTTTAACCTTACAGCTGTAAAAAAATGTAGTCTACTTAGCTTAGTTTAATGATTTTTCATTCAATAAACTATCCAGCCACGACAGTAAATAATGTGCTGTTTTTCACAAGCCTTAATTTTAAAAAAAATGCAACGTAGGCTCCAATTTAAATTCAAGTTTATCTAATTTGAACGCCTTAATAAGGATCATTGAATAAAATTTTGGAATGCCAGAATAACATTATCAGAAACTCAAAATTTCATTTGTTTTTTCTGAAACAGCAAGACAAAGCGGAAGTAAACATTTTTATGGTAAAAATTATTTTTCATCACTTTTGCTATCGACAAGTGTTTGGCAAGCTTAAAGCAAGGCAATTGCATCAGGCAAAGTTTTTAAAACACTTTTTTCTCTGCTGCATGCATTAAACTGTTGTTAGCTTCCTCTAACGATTGCACTTAGCCAACTTAAAAAACGTAAGGTTAAACACTTACTGCACTCAGGTAAATTAGTATTCGCCATAGATATTGACCAAGTCCCATCGTTCTGACACCTTGTTGGGGTACTGGGTACTGTTTCTCCGGCATTGCATACGTATGATACTTCTTCATTTATCATATAAACACGATTGGTGTCACGTGGGGGTACTTGACTAGAGAAATCCAACACATCGGGCGGGCCGCAACCTTAAAAGTACATAAAAACGCTTCAACATAGAATAAAAATATATTTTTGATTTGAAGCACAAGTTAATTTTAAGATGCAGTTATTTCTTGAAGAGGTGAGGCTACATTTCACAAGCAACATCCCTGTATACTACTCAAAAAGTTTTAAAAACTTAAAAATAAACATTATAACAATGGGTAAGTATAGCAAAACAAAGCCGTCATTTTGAAATCCGGTCTCACAGGTAACAACGGCGTAATATATAATATGTAATTAACCTGACGTTGAATTTAAACTATCATTTTCATTTTTGTTATGTTCATACAACAACAACGTGTGGTATTTCTCGTGGAGCACAGTATTTATCATTAATATCTATGCTCTTAAATGTTTCTTTTAAAGATCACCTACTAAATTACTTAAGACTAGGCTACCTAAGATTCTAAATGTCATATAAGACTAATACATTGATCCATCATCCAATAAACGCATCTGCAGTAAAACATGGCTATATTCACGTTTCTAAATTGGCCTATTTACAAACTCATACAATATGCAAAATACGAAAAAACCGCATAACAGACAAAAGTGAAGATTTTTGCGCAATTCTTCCAGAGAGTCTTGGTTTATCTGAATTTGGCAAACATTTTTGAAAAAATAATTTACTGAAAGTAGCCGACAGTTCCTGCTTAATATGGTTGTTATCAGTGCCGGTCTTTGGGGTGTGCAAGCCGTGCGATCGCACAGGGCCGCAAATTAGGGGGCCCGCAATTTACTCAGAAAATGCAGTAATTTTTGCCATTTCCAATGGAAAAAATTCAATTCGATTCACAAGCAAGTACCGGTATCCTTGAAGTCAGTTGAGGCTTTAGGAATTAGCAACAAGAACACATGGAAACTCAGCTTTATTTCCGAAAAATGCCAGAGAAAACATGATCTTATCCTTTTGCTATGCCACCGGACAGCACCATTTTACAGTTAATATTCATACCCAAATTTCTGTTGAACATGCGCTCAGAATGCACCAAATTCAAAGTATTTTTTCAAAATTTTTTGGGGGAGGCCTCCCAGACCCACTCCACTTGGTGTCGCCTTTTCGCCCACCGGCCGTCAAACCCCCCTCCCCTTTCAAAATACTTTGCTACGCTACTGAATTGGATCATTGTCATTGGGGCACGCAAAGCACATTCCGCACAGGGCCCGAAATACCCTAAGACCGGCACTGGTTGTTATCATCGTGTTAGAATAATAATAGTCACAAAGCTAGAGAACCGAACTTTTAACTGACCAGTTGAGTATTATATACCATACACCTCTCAAGAATCTTCTTAATCATTAGCGTACACAGAAAATGTTTATTGGGGAGTTGAAATAATGCATGAAGTTACGCTTAAAAGAACTATGATAATCAACTTTTACTCCACGACAGAAACAAATCTTGGCTTATATAAGGTTACAAAATGTAGGTTTGTAATTATGCTTATCATCAGAGGAGCAAGATTGTTCATTAAATCTATTCGACGTTACGCTTTTTGGTTGAGGACCAGACAATTTTTCCACCCCTTCCACGTTGGGTGTGTATTTATTATGATTGTATGGATGGTTTCTGACTATGTGCATGTATATTACACCAGGCTGTCTCGTAAACGACAGTCTTGCAACGGATTACTGTTTCTGCTGCGCAAAGCCGCAAATAATTTAAGAGAGTATAGAACTGTTGAAATATTTAGTTGAATGCTTGCTCTTCTGCTGTGCGGTCGGAAACATTTAGAGCTGTCCCGATTCTGAATCAGTTGAAGATGTAATGATGCTTGAATGCTTACTGGATCGTTGAGGTTGTTGCAGTGTTTCCATAAAATTTTTGTGTTGATAGCAACATTTCTGGGAGCATGTATTGTCACAGTAAAAGGAGTAAATAATTGTCACTATTATCACGGCATGGCATACATGTCTGCGTTACTATTGTCGTGTGTCGGCGGTCACTCATCTTCAGTGCTATAGATGTTAATATGGTGAAAACGAAGAACTAACCACTCACTACAATAGACTGCAATACATAAAAAAAGAACAAACTTACCACACATTTGAGGCGGGTCGTTATTTAATCCATCATTGTCACAAGTTGCCATGCCGACAGAATCAGTATTGCAAAAGTACTCAACCGTTGTACCGATCGTATAGCCGACCATACCCATAGCCACAGCTGGGGAGGTTGTGCAATCGAGAGTCGCGCACAAGTCGGTGCATCCTGTCAAAACAACAATATAAAAACTTCATCTCGCGTACCTACTGTACTGTAAAAACATTAAATACAGTTAATTCTAAACTGTTTAGCAAGGTTTTAGTTACGAATTAAAACCCAACCGATGAGCAATCATTTCGGGAGCCTATATGGAACATGTGAGCATATTTTGCAATTTTAAGCCTGCGGTAAATTACCAACAATTATTGTCGCTTCTACATTTTTCTAGACCCTTACTACGTTTAGCATATATGCAGTTTTGTTTTTTGGTAATAGTCAGAAATAAACTGAACTGAATCTTCTTTTGGCATCGACGACCTCGGATGAATAATTAAACCAGGTATTCCTATGATATGTTATATAAATGATTGTTTTTGCCTTGTCGTTAAATTGTTTCAGATGAGTTTGTCTTTGTTCGCCGGGTGCCCGCTTTCCAAAAAAAATTACCAGTATAAGGAGATGGTCTAGCTTTGGCTTTCTTATCACATGGCTAAGAAATTTATATTATCAAAGAAATGGTTCACTATATAACTGATAAATTACAAATACACTAGGAGTTTCGGCTTCTTTTTTCGTTGTTATGACCATTGTTTTAGTTTTTTTCATTTAGTTCCATGCAAGCCATGGTTCCATGTCAAATATTTTGCTCTTCGTACACACAATATCCAATATGTTCTACAGTTTTACTTCTGAGTCAGCTATCAAAACGGTGTCGTCAGCATATCGCATGTGGTTAATGTTGTTTCCTCCGATGCTAATACCTCTTTTATTATCAATATGTATTAAAATATTTCACTGCATAATGAGAAAAGGGCAGATGATAGCGCACAGCCTTGTCTTACTCCTTTTTGAATGGGTGCGTTGTCACTGCAATCTTTATTGATCCTGGTAGCAGCTAATTGTCTGTAATTTAAATTTAGGATAATTCTTAGGTCTTTGTCGTCAATTCCAATTCGGTCGAGCATGCCTAACATTTCATTGTGTTGGACTTTATCAAAAGCTTTTTCATAGTCGATGAAGCACAAGCACAGATCTTTTTGCATTTCGATTGATCTTTGAGCAAAGTTTTTCACAATGAAGACAGCATTCCTTGTTTTGTTTTTTATCAGGCATAAACCCATATTGGCATTTGTTTATTTGTGGGTATAATTTGCTTCTAATTCTGTTCATGGTGACTCTCAGCAGTAGTATGAGACATTAGGCTAATTGTACGATATCTTGATCAAGTTTGACACACACAAAGCTTCGAAAACTATACTAAAATAAGCTTTCTATATATTAGGAGGTTAACGGTTTGTGAGATATAGCCTACTACATGATTTTCCATTCAGGCACGTTTTAAACCTTTCAAGGGTTTGCCACCTTTTCCAGTTTATTAACGTGCTGGTAGGTCTATAATCGATTTTTGTAGTAAGTATCTTTTTCGTCCCGCACTCGTTAATGACGAAAAATAAAATGACTCATTGATTGAGTTTAACAACCTTGCTAGGTTAGCCCTGCTGCCAGCCATGACAGATCAATCATGTCATTAAACAATGCTTTAACAATTGTTTAACTGTGATGAAACAATAAACCAAATCAACATTCAACAATGCTTAGTTGTGACATAACAATAAACCATAGACCCTACATAACAAAATTTCAATCCGATAGAATCATTGTGTGTGCATAAGAGAAAATAGTAATGAATGAAATAACGCTTTTGTTTCCGTCAGTATCAGGAGGGCGGAATTAAATAATCCAACGGGCCGGATTTGGCCGCGGGCCGTAGTTTGCCCATATCTGTTATGGCGCATCATCAGTTTACTTTTTTAACAATACAGCTGTAAGAAAATGTAGTCTACTTAGCTTAGTTTAATGATTTTTCATTCAATAAACTATCCAGCCACGACAGTAAATAATGTGCTGTTTTTCACACGCCTTAATTTTAAAAAAAATGCAACGTAGGCTCCAATTTAAATTCAAGTTTATCTAATTTGAACGCCTTAATAAGGATCATTGAATAAAATTTTGGAATGCCAGAATAACATTATCAGAAATTCAAAATTTCATTTGTTTTTTCTGAAACAGCAAGACAAAGCGGAAGTAAACATTTTTATGGTAAAAATTATTTTTCATCACTTTTGCTATCGACAAGTGTTTGGCAAGCTTAAAGCAAGGCAATTGCATCAGGCAAAGTTTTTAAAACACTTTTTTCTCTGCTGCATGCATTAAACTGTTGTTAGCTTCCTCTAACGATTGCACTTAGCCAACTTAAAAAACGTAAGGTTAAACACTTACTGCACTCAGGTAAATTAGTATTCGCCATAGATATTGACCAAGTCCCATCGTTCTGACACCTTGTTGGGGTACTGGGTACTGTTTCTCCGGCATTGCATACGTATGATACTTCTTCATTTATCATATAAACACGATTGGTGTCACGTGGGGGTACTTGACTAGAGAAATCCAACACATCGGGCGGGCCGCAACCTTAAAAGTACATAAAAACGCTTCAACATAGAATAAAAATATATTTTTGATTTGAAGCACAAGTTAATTTTAAGATGCAGACTTTATTTCTTGAAGAGGTGAGGCTACATTTCACAAGCAACATCTCTGTATACTACTCAAAAAGTTTTAAAAACTTAAAAATAAACATTATAACATTGGGTAAGTATAGCAAAACAAAGCCGTCATTTTGAAATCCGGTCTCACAGGTAACAACGGCGTAATATATAATATGTAATTAACCTGACGTTGAATTTAAACTATCATTTTCATTTTTGTTATGTTCATACAACAACAACGTGTGGTATTTCTCGTGGAGCACAGTATTTATCATTAATATCTATGCTCTTAAATGTTTCTTTTAAAGATCACCTACTAAATTACTTAAGACTACCTAAGATTCTAAATGTCATATAAGACTAATACATTGATCCATCATCCAATAAACGCATCTGTAGTAAAACATGGCTATATTCACGTTTCTAATTTGGCCTATTTACAAACTCATACAATATGCAAAATACGAAAAAAACGCATAACAGACAAAAGTGAAGATTTTTGCGCAATTCTTCCAGAGAGTCTTGGTTTATCCGAATTTGGCAAACATTTTTGAAAAAATAATTTATTGAAAGTAGCCGACAGTTCCTGCTTAATATGGTTGTTATCAGTGCCGGTCTTTGGGGTGTGCAAGCCGTGCGATCGCACAGGGCCGCAAATTAGGGGGCCCGCAATTTACTCAGAAAATGCAGTAATTTTTGCCATTTCCAAAGAAAAAATTCAATTCGATTCACAAGCAAGTACCGGTATCCTTGAAGTCAGTTGAGGCTTTAGGAATTAGCAACAAGAACACATGGAGACTCAGCTTTATTTCCGAAAAATGCCAGAGAAAACATGATCTTATCCTTTTGCTATGCCACCGGACAGCACCATTTTACAGTTAATATTCATACCCAAATTTCTGTTGAACATGCGCTCAGAATGCACCAAATTCAAAGTATTTTTTCAAAATTTTTTGGGGGAGGCCTCCGGCGGTCACTCATCGGCGGTCACTCATCTTCAGTGCTATAGATGCTAATATGGTGAAAACGAAGAACTAACCACTCACTACAATAGACTGCAATACATAAAAAAAGAACAAACTTACCACACATTTGAGGCGGGTCGTTATTTAATCCATCATTGTCACAAGTTGCCATGCCGACAGAATCAGTATTGCAAAAGTACTCAACCGTTGTACCGATCGTATAGCCGACCATACCCATAGCCACAGCTGGGGAGGTTGTGCAATCGAGAGTCGCGCACAAGTCGGTGCATCCTGTCAAAACAACAATATGAAAACTTCATCTCGCGTACCTACTGTAGTACTGTACTGTAAAAACATTAAATACAGTTAATTCTAAACTGTTTAGCAAGGTTTTAGTTACGAATTAAAACCCAACCGATGAGCAATCATTTCGGGAGCCTATATGGAACATGTGAGCATATTTTGCAATTTTAAGTCTGCGGTAAATTACCAACAATTATTGTCGCTTCTACATTTTTCTAGACCCTTACTACGTTTAGTATATATGCAGTTTTGTTTTTTGGTAATAGTCAGAAATAAACTGAACTGAATCTTCTTTTGGCATCGACGACCTCGGATGAATAATTAAACCAGGTATTCCTATGATATGTTATATAAATGATTGTTTTTGCCTTGTCGTTAAATTGTTTCAGATGAGTTTGTCTTTGTTCGCCGGGTGCCCGCTTTCCAAAAAAAATTACCAGTATAGAGAGATGGTCTAGCTTGGCTTTCTTATCACATGGCTAAGAAATTTATATTATCAAAGAAATGGTTCACTATATAACTGATAATAGGGGTAGGCTATACATATGGGGTATCTCAAAGTCAATTGGTGACACCTTCAAGTTATTCAGTATGCTCAGCTGATTGTTTTAAGACCTCAACCGGGTCATTTGAGTTATTTTCCAGACAGTGCCGGCAAAAACAGTGTTTCGGATTGCACACTATGAAAAATCCCAGATTTTACGCCAAAAAGCTAAATGCAGTCTTGAGAAAAGTACACACCAATACGCAAAGTTTGCAATTTCACTTCAGATATTCAATCGGTACTTGCAAACACATGTAGCAAAGCGGGCATCACATTTAAGCAATCACGGCAAGCTCTCCAAACAATCTCAAGGAGTTTTTACAACCATACATATTACCTCAAGGTCGATGATGTTCCAGGATATGTGCCTCCAACAGATGGAACTATGTCAAAAACATCTCGTTTATCAACGGACTATGAATCCTACAAGCATGTGTTGCCTTCTCTACAAGTCATTGATGGTATAAAACATTTACAAGCGATTCAAAGCAAGAAAAATTGTGCCCTTGCAATATTGGATGCGCATGACGAAGAAACAATAACAATACATTATGATAGTACCACAAGAAGAATCACAGGAGAATGGACATCCATAATAATGAAGTTCAGTGGTGGTAAACCATTTTGATTAAGACCTCTATCTTTTGCGGTGGAAACCAGAGAAAATATCACAAGATCAAAGTAAATCCGATTAACACGAAAGAACAAGGCGAAACTGAACCTGACCTTGATTCTAACTAAACAGTGTGACTCCGTGAGAGACCTTCCAGAAATTCCATTAGAAGAAGACATGTTGACTGCATTGCATTTTACATATGACAACGATAATTAATCAAGAACTGGGAGATGCTGATCTACAACGATCCAGGAAGGGAGATGTTGAGGTAAATGAGCCGTGCATTGTAATTTGGGGTGCTGGGAACAAAAGAAATTGGCATCTTGGAATTTGTATGAAGAACAATGGTGATACAACTTACACAATTGAGCATTTAGAAAGGGTAAGTCATCCCAATGACAGTGGGAATCAGAGGTAGAGATATCCAAGCAGACCTGATGTCCAATGTGCTGCGTCCATACAGATAATGCCATGTAATATACTTGGTTCATGGGATATGTCAAGAAGGAATATGACATTTTTCTTGGATAACTGCCACATCATTGAGGGATAATTCAAAGCATTTTACTACAAGTAGTTTCCTACGTAGTACTATTATCATAAATCAGTATAACTAGTATACAGAACAGTATAGGTATACTTATTAAATACTACCACATACATTGATTGCTTGCAGAAGCACAGTGGGCATTGCTAGTAGTGAATCCGATATTTTTACTATGTTAACCAGGCCTGCAAATTCGTCTTCAGTGGGGCAAGAGTCAAGCGTGCTTTAAATAATGGCGAGAATGCATATTTGTTTATTTTAGTAAAAAATATCACTTTTGCGTAAGTCTAGTTGGAATCTGGCGGAGTAATTACGTGAGTGCCGGCGAAAGTGCGGCTCTAATACTCTTCTTGAGTTTGCAAGACTGTAAACCAGTGTTTCTCAACCTTTTTTAGCCATTTTACTACCCCCCAACAAAAACGATTAATTACGAAAAGCAAATATAAAACAATAAATACTACAAAAAGTGCTCAATGCAAAGCAAAAAGCCAAGCAGAGCGATATAATTACGTCAAATATAGGCTAGTTACCAGTCTCTAAAACCCTTACAGCCTGTTTTACCCTAAAAGGGGGATCATCAGAAGGTCCTTATTCAAATATAATTATATTTCTGTTTTCACCCTTTTAGGGTGAAACAGGCTGTAAGGGTTTTAGAGACTAGTAAGTAGTAACTATATTTGATGAAAAGCAAATATATATTTGCGAGTCCTATAGGCCTACTGGTAGTCAGTGTGAACCCTGGGCTTGGTAACAAAGTGCCAGTTTCTTCACATCCGGTGTAAAGCCAGTGAAAAACATTCGAAGGTCACCTCTTATGGACATGTCAAGTGGGTTTCGCTGTTTGGTATGTAGCAGAACAACACAGCTGAATCACTTTTCCACCAGGTATGAGGTAGGAAATGCTACCACGAAGATACTAGCTCTTGACGAAATCGTTTACCCTTGACGAAATCGTATACCAGTCGAAAAGCCGAGGTAATCATACCGCCCCCCCCCCCTCCTGCAAAATCAACCCCCCCTGGGGGCCGGTACCGCCCCTTTTGAGAACCCTGCTGTAAACAATGACCATCTTGAATGTCACCACTGTAAACAGTAAGGCCAATTGCTGGCTTATGGCGACATTATATACTGTATTAAATGCATTATTATCGTTAAAAGTGTCATTTTTGATTTTATGCATTCCGGACACCGTTTTTGCCGGCACTGCCTCAGTTTTTCTCCAAATTTATTGAATTATGGCTTAAAATGCTCAGGAGACAATATACTTCAAAATAGGGGTGTCACCAAAATGACCCAGAATGATAACTTTTTTAACGATATGTACAGCCTACCCCTACTGATAAATTACAAATACACTAGGAGTTTCGGCTTCTTTTTTCGTTGTTATGACCATTGTTTTAGTTTTTTTTCATTTAGTTCCATGCAAGCCATGGTTCCATGTCAAATATTTTGCTCTTCGTACACACAATATCCAATATGTTCTACAGTTTTACTTCTGAGTCAGCTATCAAAACGGTGTCGTCAGCATATCGCATGTGGTTAATGTTGTTTCCTCCGATGCTAATACCTCTTTTATTATCAATATGTATTAAAATATTTCACTGCATAATGAGAAAAGGGCAGATGATAGCGCACAGACTTGTCTTACTCCTTTTTGAATGGGTGCGTTGTCACTGCAGTCTTTATTGATCCTGGTAGCAGCTAATTGTCTGTAATTTAAATTTAGGATAATTCTTAGGTCTTTGTCGTCAATTCCAATTCGGTCGAGCATGCCTAACATTTCATTGTGTTGGACTCAGGGCCCGATTAACCATGAGGCACACGAGGCACAGGCCTCAGGCCCCCTGGTTTTGGGGGCCCCCAATTTTTTTTACATTAATACCGTAGGCGTCAATACTTTTATAGGTTTCAAGCAGTGCCGTGTCAAGGGGGGCCCGGATCCCAGGCCCACCATCTCAAGGGGCCCACAAATAATAGATTTTTGCATTTCAGAAAAGTGTTTTTTGAGTTGCTAAAGTTCACTGCATGTACTTGTCCATTAAGAAGATGATGTAGGCCCTTATTATACTAAAACATCTCAAATTTGGGCCTATTTTACAAATTTGGGCCCTAACTACACTGAAACATCTCTAAAAACACCATTGCTATCTAAAAACAAAATGCGATAAAGTTAGTAACATGTTCTGCAGAAATGTATTGGATGCAATTGAATATATGAATTCAAAAAGGGCCCAATTGCCACAAAGTGTTTTTGGCACAACTGTTTTAATTATTTTGGTCATTTACTTTTGTGGTGAAACTTCGATAATGATTACATGCTTAAACATACTGGTAAGAAGCATCATACCTAAAAAGTTCACTCATTGAGGATTCTGTGGAGAAACTATAGAGAAGTTGAAGTGCAATTGCTGTAGTTGGGCCCATTTCAAAATCAATGGAAAAATTTATAGAGTATTTTTTATGTGTTTACCAATATGTTTGAAAAATCTGGCTGTTTTTTTTTAAGTATCATTTAGAAGACATTGAAAGAAATTGGAAAGCACAAATAGTGAAATAAAAAAAAAAAAAACAACTGGAGGGCCCTTTTGAATTCACATATTCAGATTCTTTTCATCAATAAAAGTGCTTTGTTTTAAAAAATTGTAAGCTGTAAGCAAAATAGCATTTCAGATAGTTTAATTATCATTTCAATTTTAACATTTACAATACCATAATTATAAATAGTATAGCTTTGGTAGAGAGGTACTTTTTAAAAACCATAGACAGACAATCGATAACAACTTAATAACATTGAATTGCATAATTCAAAATTAATACAGAAATGAAATAGATACATAATTTCGAACGTTTTCGGCAAAACTTTCTGCCCTCTTCAGGAAAATATCTTAATTCATCTAAACAAAACAGTTATTCGTGAAATGTTAATAATAAATGACTGAAATTCAATAAAACTGCACTGACCTGCGTACAAGCAACAACTGACGAACAAACACAAAAGGTGGTAGCAATCTGTCATAATTATGCGGGAGTGTGGTCATGAGACGAGATAGTGAGCGGACAACATAACATAAAATAAACGTAAGCTAATACAAATTCAACAAAAAAGATGCCCCTCCAGCGAATAATTGTTTGTTGAGCCTGGGGTTGTGCTGCTTTATTTGGAGTGCCTCATGAATTTTAGTTTCAAACTCCGATTGACAGTTGCGAATTATTTTGAATGAATCTAATGTAAATTTGATGTTGGAACAAATACTGCAGTCATAAATGTGGTCTTTGATTGCACTGTGCTTATTGATGTCTGTTAAATTTAGGTGTTCCGTTGCTCTTGTTACCAAGTGTCTTGTGGACATACCTATGTATGTCATGTTCGTGTCGCACGAACAAGTGAATTTGTAGACAATGTTGGAACGAAGAGACTGCGGAACGGGAGATTTCAGCGAAAAATATCTACTGATTTTAAAGGTTTTGTACAGAGGAACAATGTCGATATCAAATTTACACTTAAAGAGTTTAGATAGTTTTTTAGCATATACGAGAGATTCCTTTCCTAGGAAAGGTATGGATATAGAGTTTTGGAAATTTATGACGTCAGTATTCGGTGAAGATACTGAATTGAAACGTTGTAGAACCTTATCAAAAAACTGCCCGGGATATCCATTCGCACATAACATGGATTTAATTTTGGCGATTTCATTCATGTAGTGGTATTTGTCTGAGCAGATAGAACGAGCACGATTAAGCAAACCTAACACCAACCCAAATTTCCATTTCATAGGACACACTGCGTTGAAATTTAATAATAATCCAGTGTTACTAGGTTTTCGCCAAACCCATGTGTCAAAAGTACTTTCGTTAATCTTTAGTTCAACATCCAAGAATGGTATAGTTTCTCTAGCTTTTTCCACTGTGAATTTTATGTTTTTATGTTGGGAATTTAGCACATTTAGAAAAGTTGAGCACGAATCTTCATCATCAAAAACAGCAAAAATATCATCTACATACCTAAGATAAAGTTTCGGATGGAAATCTTTAGACTCTTCAAGAACTTTTGTTTCAATATGTGCGAGGAAAAAATTAGCAATGGTAGGGCCTAATGGAGACCCCATCAGTAGATATTTTTCGCTGAAATCTCCCGTTCCGCAGTCTCTTCGTTCCAACATTGTCTACAAATTCACTTGTTCGTGCGACACGAACATGACATACATAGGTATGTCCACAAGACACTTGGTAACAAGAGCAACGGAACACCTAAATTTAACAGACATCAATAAGCACAGTGCAATCAAAGACCACATTTATGACTGCAGTATTTGTTCCAACATCAAATTTACATTAGATTCATTCAAAATAATTCGCAACTGTCAATCGGAGTTTGAAACTAAAATTCATGAGGCACTCCAAATAAAGCAGCACAACCCCAGGCTCAACAAACAATTATTCGCTGGAGGGGCATCTTTTTTGTTGAATTTGTATTAGCTTACGTTTATTTTATGTTATGTTGTCCGCTCACTATCTCGTCTCATGACCACACTCCCGCATAATTATGACAGATTGCTACCACCTTTTGTGTTTGTTCGTCAGTTGTTGCTTGTACGCAGGTCAGTGCAGTTTTATTGAATTTCAGTCATTTATTATTAACATTTCACGAATAACTGTTTTGTTTAGATGAATTAAGATATTTTCCTGAAGAGGGCAGAAAGTTTTGCCGAAAACGTTCGAAATTATGTATCTATTTCATTTCTGTATTAATTTTGAATTATGCAATTCAATGTTATTAAGTTGTTATCGATTGTCTGTCTATAATTATAAATATCCTTGACTAGTGATGTTGCGAGCAGGAAAAACCTGTCCTGTACTTTTAGCAGAAACGTTCTTCTGTATTTACTTTTTCTGAATATATGCACATGAAATTGCTCAATTATTTTCAAATACCTTATAAGCCTGGCATATCACATGTTGTACGGTACAAAACAAAAATCATTTTTAACACAAGGGACCTGTTTATTCTTGCCACTAACTTAGGCTACCATACCCTAAAAACTTTAATTAACTTGAATACCTACATAAAATTATGAAAGCTTTGCCTTGGAATGAAATAATGTTGAATAAAAATAATTGAACACCTGATCCTCAAAACGCTTTACACTGCTTTTGTTTACAAGTTACCGTACAATCACAATGTTTTCACCTTGGTTGACAGAACAAGTAATGTTGCCAGATAAAACATAAAAATAGTGAAAAACAATAATGTTATCAGATGACCAAATCTGAATGGAAATTAATAATTTCTACAGATTTGGTTTTATCCCCAGATTTTATCTGCGCGGTACCGGGCGGCAAAGCAGGGCAAAGTTAAAACAGTCAAAATTTTGTGTGGTACGATGGTATGACCGCGTCGTGACCGATAATGTTCCATTGCCAGTATTGGAGCTGGTATATAAGTCCCCCCCCCACCCCCCTTGGCAACTCATGACAAAGACAGGACTCAACCAAACATATAGGGTGAAATTACTTTACCTTTGCTTTACTGTTCACACACTTCCATCCACATGTTTTGGTCAATTCCTCTTTATCATGAGTTGCCAAGGGTGGGGGGACTTGTGTACTAGCTCCCCAGTATTTTTTTTTTATTAGAAATTGTTAACACTTTTGGCTTTCATTCCTAGCAAAGGTGTAGCTTAGAAATGATAGACCTGTGTTTGCGGTTACTTACACTTGTGTTGTTTTCTAAACTGGTGAAAAAGTCTATTGAAATGAACCACATTTCCATGTCGATGCAGTGAAAATATACACAATATTATAGGTCTGCTTGACGATAGAGGGCCCAAAATTATTCTGGCCCCGGGGCCCACAAAAGGTTTAACACACCACTGGTTTCAAGGAACTATTAATAAACTCTGCTAGTTCAAATTCAAATGTAGCCTATATTTTGCTAGTGTTTCCTGTATGAAATTAAAATGAGCTCAATTGCCAATCTGTTAGAGAGATTTTTCATCCAATAATTTTTGTAGTAAGTATAAAAGTGTTCATACTGTTAGAAAGTTGTAGGTAAATTGGCTAAATTAATATGTATGAAGTTATAGTTTTGCTTGAACTATTTTTTAGCCAATATTTCATCATTCGCAGAGACTACGTACATGGCATTGCTTTGAAAGCGATTGCCAACAGGGGCCCCTAAACTTAGCTGTGCCTCGGGCCCCCATGAGCCTTAATCAGGCCCTGGTTGGACTTTATCAAAAGCTTTTTCATAGTCGATGAAGCACAAGCACAGATCTTTTTGCATTTCGATTGATCTTTGAGCAAAGTTTTTCACAATGAAGACAGCATTCCTTGTTTTTTTTTTTATCAGGCATAAACCCATATTGGCATTTGTTTATTTGTGGGTATAATTTGCTTCTAATTCTGTTCATGGTGACTCTCAGCAGTAGTATGAGACATTAGGCTAATTGTACGATATCTTGATCAAGTTTGACACACACAAAGCTTCGAAAACTATACTAAAATAAGCTTTCTATATATTAGGAGGTTAACGGTTTGTGAGATATAGCCTACTACATGATTTTCCATTCAGGCACGTTTTAAACCTTTCAAGGGTTTGCCACCTTTTCCAGTTTATTAACGTGCTGGTAGGTCTATAATCGATTTTTGTAGTAAGTATCTTTTTCGTCCCGCACTCGTTAATGACGAAAAATAAAATGACTCATTGATTGAGTTTAACAACCTTGCTAGGTTAGCCCTGCTGCCAGACATGACAGATCAATCATGTGATTAAACAATGCTTTAACAATTGTTTAACTGTGACATAACAATAAACCATAGACCCTACATAACAAAATTTCAATCCGATAGAATCATTGTGTGTGCATAAGAGAAAATAGTAATGAATGAAATAACGCTTTTGTTTCCGTCAGTATCAGGAGGGCGGGATTAAATAATCCAACGGGCCGGATTTGGCCGCGGGCCGTAGTTTGCCCATATCTGTTATGGCGCATCATCAGTTTACTTTTTTAACAATACAGCTGTAAGAAAATGTAGTCTACTTAGCTTAGTTTAATGATTTTTCATTCAATAAACTATCCAGCCACGACAGTAAATAATGTGCTGTTTTTCACAAGCCTTAATTTAAAAAAAAATGCAACGTAGGCTCCAATTTAAATTCAAGTTTATCTAATTTGAACGCCTTAATAAGGATCATTGAATAAAATTTTGGAATGCCAGAATAACATTATCAGAAACTCAAAATTTCATTTGTTTTTTCTGAAACAGCAAGACAAAGCGGAAGTAAACATTTTTATGGTAAAAATTATTTTTCATCACTTTTGCTATCGACAAGTGTTTGGCAAGCTTAAAGCAAGGCAATTGCATCAGGCAAAGTTTTTAAAACACTTTTTTCTCTGCTGCATGCATTAAACTGTTGTTAGCTTCCTCTAACGATTGCACTTAGCCAACTTAAAAAACGTAAGATTAAACACTTACTGCACTCAGGTAAATTAGTATTCGCCATAGATATTGACCAAGTCCCATCGTTCTGACACCTTGTTGGGGTACTGGGTACTGTTTCTCCGGCATTGCATACGTATGATACTTCTTCATTTATCATATAAACACGATTGGTGTCACGTGGGGGTACTTGACTAGAGAAATCCAACACATCGGGCGGGCCGCAACCTTAAAAGTACATAAAAACGCTTCAACATAGAATAAAAATATATTTTTGATTTGAAGCACAAGTTAATTTTAAGATGCAGTTATTTCTTGAAGAGGTGAGGCTACATTTCACAAGCAACATCCCTGTATACTACTCAAAAAGTTTTAAAAACTTAAAAATAAACATTATAACAATGGGTAAGTATAGCAAAACAAAGCCGTCATTTTGAAATCCGGTCTCACAGGTAACAACGGCGTAATATATAATTAACCTGACGTTGAATTTAAACTATCATTTTCATTTTTGTTATGTTCATACAACAACAACGTGTGGTATTTCTCGTGGAGCACAGTATTTATCATTAATATCTATGCTCTTAAATGTTTCTTTTAAAGATCACCTACTAAATTACTTAAGACTACCTAAGATTCTAAATGTCATATAAGACTAATACATTGATCCATCATCCAATAAACGCATCTGTAGTAAAACATGGCTATATTCACGTTTCTAATTTGGCCTATTTACAAACTCATACAATATGCAAAATACGAAAAAACCGCATAACAGACAAAAGTGAAAATTTTTGCGCAATTCTTCCAGAGAGTCTTGGTTTATCTGAATTTGGCAAACATTTTTGAAAAAATAATTTACTAAAAGTAGCCGACAGTTGATATGATCTTCCATGGTCAACTACCCAACAGATAGAAAAATAACCTGCTATCCTTAACCTTGATCAAAGTAGCAAAACACACCATTATCCAAAACAATTATCTAATAAAACTATTTTGTTTTTGTGAACCAACCCAGCAAACTGCCACTTGAAGTGGTTGACTGTCTCGTATATCATTAATATAAGCCTTGTGAATTACTTAACAAACAGTTTAACAGCCTTGTTTTTTTAATCATAAATCGATTTTTCGCCATCACTGCATCGCCATCAAGAGATGAAAATTAAACAGGGTAGCCTTTGATTGCAATGAAATTGTAGGACAGCTAAGAGCAAAGCTAGATTACATGTGGACGGGAAAATCATTTCAATACAAACTTAAGTGAATTTTGGGCCTCGGCAAAAATAGGTTTGAAATGCATTGTTATAGCGGAAAGCAGAGGACAATATAAACGGATTTTAAAATTTTTTGCTGTAACAAAATTATAAAAAACACAATCCAAAGTTTGTGCAAATGGTGGTTGCAATAGTCCATCAAAGTTAATTGGTGGTACAGAACTTGAATATGGTGAGAAGGTTTATCTTTGCTCGAAGCTGCAATACTTTTCTACTGGCTCTCTTCAGGCACTTATCGTCAGAGTAATAGTAATTTTATGGTTTATTTATTGTAGCTCCACAACTGCTCTCGCTTAGCGACAGAACCTGTTTACAATTTTTTTTTTATCAAATTACAATGTTACCACATTATTACCTGACTTATTCTCACTACGGTTTAAAACATCAAGCTGAAGAAAGCTTCTAACTCATCCAAAACCAACTACTGATGAACCTGTGATTGCTTACAACGCAATTATTTGTTCAGTGGGATTTGAAGAATATAACGACCATCGATAAACCTATGTTTTATGATTTCTAAAGGTACTTTCACTTTATTTTTATGTTTAAATTTGACGTGACGAAATAATAATCAATTATTTAGGTTATATATACTTAAGTAAAATCTGTAAATGTCTAAAATGAATAAGCATTGCATTAACAATAAACCGAAAAATCAGCCAATCTTTGCAAAAATACAAAAAAAAACGTAAATGCTTTCTGCATAATTGTTTTTCCAGTGTTAAGGTGAAAAATAATTTCAGACTATTCATTATATTACTCCCGTGATTTGTCACAACCTAATATCCGCCATTTTCAAGTTTTCGAGATAAACGACTTTTTGTGTTTATAGCTGTAAAATTAACAAGGTAAAACACTCGAAGTTGACTTTTGGAAGGCTGGAGCGGACAACCAAACAAAATTTTTAAGAATGAAATTTGAGCCAGATTTTTGTTTGTTTATTAAAATATGGCTTTTTTGGTTTTGCCAGATAACTAGTTATAAAAAAAGTATTAGGTTTGTATGATAAAATCTAATATATACTCTAGATGTGGACTTTAACCGCCTTATTGACTTATTTAATGTTATGTTTTTGTATGATAAAGTCTCATATAAGCTAAATGTTGACTTTGACCACACTATGTTGGCTTTGTAAGCCTAAATCAAACCTAAAGTACCGGAAAGCCTCTGGATTTCTCCCAGAACTGTGTATCATTTCATCACTGTCATCTCTAGATGACTTTGCTGATATCACAAAAGCCTGCTAGGTTAAAGGCTATTGCTGACTCAAAATTAGTTGCTGGTAGCCTACTTAATAACCATGCCTTCATTTAAGGCAGAGGTGACGAACCTGCGGGCCGCGTGCGGCCCGTCAAAGAGTTTTGTGAAGCCCGCAAAACGATTTGACAATCGCTCATGCATTAAAGACAAAAGACATCTCAAAGCTGTTTTATGCATTCACTGGTACACCTTTCCTTTGCTATTTTCTTGCCCTAAACACTAACTTTCAAGGTTTAAAGTTAGAAAATAGGAAAGCTATAAGACAAAGTTGTTCACTATTCACCAACTTCACCTTGTATTTTTGGTCGATTCCAATCTATGACGTCATATAATTTTGACAAGCGCTAAGTTGTGTGGCCCGATAACTCATGCGTAATTGACAAAGTGGCCCGCGACCGCAAAAAGGTTCGTCACCCCTGATTTAAAGTGCAACTGCACGATCGAATTAACATTGGTTAGAATCCATTGCCAAGACATCCAGTACGGGTTGAAAAACTTACTTCCTTACAATTGAGGCCCACAGCCAAGAAACCAACCGTTTTCCCACGCTCTCTAACGCTTCTCTCTCACGCTACCTGGAAGTGACAAACTCGTCTACGCCACCTAGCGATATGACGTCACGTGTAGTCGAACTTAGTGGAGACTAAACTAGACGCGATAGGTAAATGCGCAAATTTACAAGGTATCTATAAGGAAGACGCATCTTTCAGCCAGTATATTATACAAATTTAGTTGTTGATGCCTGTGTGCCAGGAGTGGTTTGCGATGCCCATCGCCGAAGGCTAGTTTCGTAGATTGGAACCGGCAATCTTGGTTATATCGAAAAGATTTTGTATTGTACAATAACGCTTCAACAATCATCGGGGCTATTTTCTGAATCCAGCATAATCCCCATCGTCGCTAGGGTATTTCCTGCGAATAAAAGAGACAATGCAGGATGGCAGCACGACTCTGTTCGACTTGCCCAGAACTTCTCCATCCAACAGCCACTCCTGCACGTGCCTATAAGCGACCAGCCTGAATTGCCTGAGAGAAATAACAGCTTCGTTAAGTATGAATGGAACAATTATGCAATTAGCTTTTGAAAGGCTGTTGAACAGTAAACAAGATTACTCACTCATTTGACAACTTTCCATTGCGTTGTCTGGGCTTGTCATCTTTTTCCCAATTTTCTCTATCAACCCTGAAGAAGGTTTGTAGGACTGCTGGATTGACCAGTGCATGGAAGTCGTCCAACAGAGTGATGCAAGAGGTGCTCTCCGCCATGCCATTGAGCACCCTAACACACTGCCCGATTTCATGGCAGAAGACACATTCCTCCGCACCCAACACAACAATTTTGTGTGACAGATAGAGCAAATTTTCACCATTTTAAATATTTAGCTCAGAACTACAATAATCTAAGAAATGAAGTTGCTAAAGAAATTTTTTCTTTTAAAAGTTCATTTTTTCAGGAGATACATTTGAACGAAAGACTTGAAACTTACAAGAATGTTACATAACATTGGTTAAGACGTACCTCGCATGCTTTCCTTATGGGCCTGTGACAGCTTTGGTCAGTCTCTTAAACCAACAATCTCAATAAACAAGACAACAGACCTGGCTTATTTTTTCAAACTTGAGATTGCAAAGAGCCTATACTACTTGCTTTCACATAAAAAGCACGTGCAACAAGATAGAAGCAGCGAAAAAAAGTCTCTTCCCTCTAAGACAGCGTTTCTTAACCGGGGGTGCTAGCACCCCTTGGGGGTGCTGGAATTGACTTTAGGGGGTGCTAAATGCATGCAGTATAATATCAAAAAATGCCCTTTTACTTTTCTGCATTTTTTCGTCTTTCTGCCAGTATCAGCAGATTCGCAAATGGAGTGACGAATATGTCAAGTATGGCTTTACTGTATTCCTGGACAATCGAGGAGGACCAGACCGGGCACAGTGTATGACCTGCCATTTCGTCTCTTGCAACTCAAATTTGAAGCCTGCTAGACTTCGGCAACACCAGTTGAAGCATCCAACCGCAGAACGTGAACAGACTCTCGTTACCCTTTTTACATTGCTTTCCTTTCAATAATGCAGGCCAAAGTTCAATGGCGGCACCGAAATTTTGACATGCTTTTTGCTCGCTGGCGGTATATTTTATAGTGAAGTTTCTTGTTGTTTAACAAACTGTGCTGTCGTTTCAAGAGAGTTGATTCACTTACATATGGTTATTGAATTTCTGTTGGAAAATGAAAGTCAAATACCAAATCATGAATCAAAACAGCAGTACAGTTTGTTAGACAACAATAAAAGACATCATTACAAAGTATATCGCCGTCGATGTGAAAGCATGTCAAGATTTCGGCCTCTACTAAACTTTTGGCTGGCACTGTAGTAGTTGTATGTTAATGATAGTTAGGGGGTGCGAGACTGTTCAAGCTTGTTTACAGGGGTGCTAGAGTCAGAAAAGGTTAAGAAACGCTGCTCTAAGACGAAGACAACCAAAGGACTTGCAAAACCGCGCTCCGAGGTCTGACTACAAGTGACGTCATAAACCGCGTGTTGCGCAATGCAATCCTCTATTGCAGGAACGTGGCCAAAAATACAAGCGCGTGGAAAACCATGGTTTTGATAATTTTTATTGAGATAAATATAACCTTAAAATGCAAGGGCGAGGTTGGTATTTATAGATTGAAACATGCTCTTTCAGATAATGTGAGGTCAAAGTCATCGTGCAGTTGCACTAAGGCTTCCGTACTACAATGGCTCATTGGCTGTACAGCATCCGGGACGGTTGATTAAAAATGACCAAACACACTGAGTAGCGTACTCCCGGGCCTCTGCTTTAAAATCTTAATAATCAAATGCAAGCTAAGCTATTTAGAGTACGGTACCGTAAAGTCCACGAAGCCATCAATACACCAGTAGGCTACGAAAAATCAAACTGATCGGCGAGACGTAAATGATACGGCATTTAATGAAAAGAAAAGCTAGTGCATTCGGATGGACATTTTTAGGCTAGCCTACATAATTAAGCTTAGTTAGTGCTTGACAACATTTTCGCCTAATCTACTTTATCAAACGCTTTTAAATCCGCTTCATGCAACTCAAGAGATGTAAGATGTTGTGAAATAGCTTGTTGCAATTGCTTCTGAAATTATGGCTGTCACGTGACTATATCCTGTTACGTGATTGGAGTAGATGAATATGTTAGGTTTCAGAAAATTATTCTTGCACAGAATAGAATGTGTTAGGTTTTACCCACCAATTATCTCGAAAACCATACTACATTAGGGCACAAATTTTTGTCAGGAGATGCATGAAGTCTTTAAACGAAAAAAAATGCAAAAAAGTCATTTTCGACAAAATGGCGCATATTAGGTCTACCAAAATCACGGGAGATTACATACCTTGACAGTTTTCCAAAGTACAGCTTTCAGAATCAAATGATTCTCCAGGACGACAAGTTGTACCATACAGACAATTTCTGGTGCGTAATCGCACCGCATATTGACACGTGCCCATACAACTTTCCCAGTTTTGCCAATCAGCCCATTCTGGAAAAAAAAGTATTGCAAGTTTTGTTGTACGGGGGATGTGAGACGTATGGATGCTATAGGACCAATGGAACATCGGATTATTTAGCCCTCTGTTAAATATACAGATTTTTTTTTATTGGAAAACGAGTTTTTGATCTCTGTAGGCTATGTAGGGAATTTTTTTTAGTCTGATTAAACCAATACCCAAAAGTTGTTGCGAATTGACAAGTAAAAGTATTAACTTTAATGACGAATACAAGTTTAGCCTACCCAAACTGAGCTTACACAAGTTAAAATGTCGTTTTTTATTTATTGGCTATGTGGGACCAATTGAACAGACTATTCCAAAGCGTTTTATCGGTCCCTTGTCTTTTAGGTTGAGCTTACTTTTAAGCCAAATAAATCAAAAAGGTCTATTTTCTGAACAACAACTGTAGAAAACTATAACTGGTGATTTTTTTTTCAAATACAATGAATCTAATCTACATTGTACGTTTGTTTATTTATTTTTTTTCAATTTGTATTTCTTTTATATTTATTTGAAAGACTCAAAAACAATACTTCGTTTGTGGCTCTCCTGTTTTGTTCGCTGAACATGTTTTGCAAATGATACAAAAAAAATAATTTAATTGCCAGATTGCATGTTTTACAGGAGTGTTAAAATACTGTCCAAAGACCCCATTGGGTGTTCTATTGGTGACACATAAATGGGACCTTTGGAAGACTTAGCAACTTTTTAAGCTTTCTTGTCAAGTTAAAAAAAAGTTAAAAACTACACTATTAAGTTAAAAAAAAGAAAGAAAATTAATTAGTTGTGTAATGTATATGCAGGTTACTACCACAACAATGTAGAAAAAAAATCAGGAAATTTTAATTCAAATTGTAGACAAGGTGGCCAATTAACAAAAACCGTTCCATGGTTCCATGCGTACAAAAGCAAGGCTAGTGTGATTTCTAATAACGCATCTAGTGACATTATGAAAGTAGTGAAATTTTAACTGAAAAAAAATGATCTAAAAGTGTTAGATAAGCGCTCGACTTTGCTAAAATGAAAAAAAATACGTCAAAACTAAGCAAAGTTAGTCCAATTCTTAAGGTATACGATTCAGCAATGCACTTCAAGAAGAGCTTTTCATTTACCGACAGCTGCTGGATAGAATAACTCATAGACAAACAGCAGTAGCCCACACAAGCGGAAAACTTCACTCTGTCAACCTCGTTGACCCGACCTGTGGCAGTGAGTAGTTTTTACTGCAATGAAGTAGTTTTCTCTTTCTAGAAGTAGTTTTCTCTTTCTAGAAGTAGTTTTACTTCCTTTACTTGGTTTTTATTTCTTAAATAGTTTTTACTTTCTTGAACAGGTGCCTTGTTTTGTTTTTTATTTTAAAAATTATTTCTACAAATATGCGAAACTTATAGATATTATAAAATAGAATGAAAAAAAAAGTAATTTGAAGCATACTGTTTATCAGGACAACAGACCATTTGTCAATGAGAGTTTCTAATACACCTTAAAAGTTTCAACGTTCAGCAATATTTAATGACTGTCAGTATTTTTGACAGGAGATGCTTTTGAAATGATTTCAGGGGCACTGAAGCTGTTCAGTGGCCCTTTAGGCTTGAGAAAATCATTTAGTATTCTATAGCCGTAGATTAACTCCTTCGCATTCATTGTATGTTTTTCGGAGACAATCTATGATTTTTTGGAAAAAAAAATTATCGTCCAGGTATATTTTACCAGTATTTTTGTATTATTTCTTTCCTTCGAGTAGTTTTTCCCCCCTTGGAGTAATTTTTATTTTCTTGAAGCAGTTTTCACTTCCTTTACGGAGTTTTACTTTCTTAAATAGTTTTTATTTTCTTGGAACAGGTGACTTGTTTTGTATTTTATCTCTACAATATTTTGCTTGTTTGTCAGTCCAAAACTGGTGGCAACTTTACCATAATAACTTTTGTAAGCGCATGTAAAGCATAAACTAATCAGAAGCGGTGTTGTCTCAGACATTAGGGTCGAATGCAGAAAGGTAGCTCAAAACTAGTTTTAAGCAAGCCGGGCTTAAATAGTGGCTTGAGCCGAGTTTTGCGCTGCAGAAACTATTCTTACTTTAAGCTTAGCTTAAAACTCGTTTCATTTCAGGTTTTGAGCCACCAATTTAAGTCGCCAAAAATGGCGACTTAACAGCGGCAGATCTTGACTTAAGCATTTTTGCAAACTGGATTTCAAAGGATTCCGGTGAAGTTGTGTGTTCGGTGGAAGTTCCTGGCCATGATGCGAAAATATTTGCAATGCGTAATTCTGCATCAACAATGCACTGGGTATTTATTGAGAAATCGCCTTTCCTGTTCCAGAAAATTTCAGCGTTTTCACCAATTGCATCTATCACACAAGGAAAATAGGCAATACCATAAAACTTCTGTTTGGTATTTAGAATTTCTGCTGGCGATGATGGAAACTTTATGTATGTGTTTTTCCTTGCAACAATATATGCTGAAAATTTTTTTACTATACGCAGGGCCGTAGCGGCGTAGCCAGACTGCAGAGCAAGGGGGGCCAAATTTTTTTTAGGGGGGGGCGAAAAAATTTAAATGGGCAAAGTCATTATATTTGTAGCTGTTGCTCGAGAATGTTTGGATTTTGCCAGGGGGGAAAAGGCCCCCCTGGCCCCCGGCTGGCTACGGGCCTGACTGTACGGCATACAGTCGTTTGGTGACATTGAATCAAGTCACCATCACTCCGTTTAAAATGTCCAGTTGCATAGAATCTTAAGGTAACAAGCAACTGTAGCATTGGTGAGAGGGATTGACTTCGCTCTGTGAAACTATCGGATAGTTGCTGGCACAGTTCTACTACAACAGCTTTGCTAAATCTGTAGCGTGCATGAAACTGGTCATCATCATAATAGTCAAATGGATTTTGTGCATCCCTAATCATCCTGCGTGATAAGTTAACCGTTGGTTCTTCATCTTCAATGAATCTTTTAAGCAAGTCTAATGTCTCCATAAAGTATGTTATTGCTAAAAAGTAAACCGTTTTCAGGTAAAAAATAAACAAATGTTTGTTATCCTCCTCTTGCTAGCAAGCAAAATATTGGATGCATGATTAACCAATGCTTATCACTTCGGCAATTTTATGTTTTTGTTGTAAAAACTATTTCCAAAGTATACCTGCAGAGGCTGTAGTGCAGCATGCAGGTGAGCTATTTTATGGCTATACATTCAGTAAGATGAGGCTCTGCCTTTCTACAACCATCTTTTATCAACGAAGTTCTCTAGATATAAAAAAAAAAAAAAAAACTCTACTTGTACAAGTTGCTGTTTGTTCATACTTGCTCGTTGCTTTTTTTTTCGCTCTTGTAAAGAATAATCCCTCTCTAGCCATTATGTAAACTTCAATAATAATTCTAATTCTTGTTTTTATTAATACCCTTCCCTATTTAGCCCCTTGACAAACCTCCAGATATTTATGGTTCACTGCCATTTTTCATTTAGCCTACAAAGTTGTAAAAAAACAACTGCTACTTGTAGCCTACAAATTGTTGTCTACTTATGCTTGCTATAGTTGCTGTCAATATATGCTTGTCTTGTAACAGGCTACTAAGTACTAACTTGCTACCACCAACTGGAAACTGCGTTTCAAATTCAATTGTGATGTAACAAAAGATATTATGATGTCATTAATAAAGCATCCCTATTTACACGAACAACTTTCTAAACTGACAATTACTTTATTTGTCGGGTAGGTTTCAGAAATCGCCATGGCAAGTCGAGTGACGTCACACTTTGCGTCAAAAACGTGGCTTAAAACCAGTTTTATGATGAAGCTCAGCTCAATGAGTGGCTTGGCCAAGCGACCTTGCAAATTAGTTTCTGCAGCGCGCTCAAGTTTTAAACCGAGCTTGACTAAAACTCCGCTTGCCTGAGAAGAGCTTGGCGTTAAGCTAGGTTTATTTTGAGCTACCTTTCTGCATTCGACCCTAAGTAAATGACTGGTAGAGGTGAACCAGAGAAAAAGCGCAAACAGTTCTGATAAAAAGTTAGTGAACTTTCCGTCGTAGTCAGCGTGTCTAGAAGGTTAGGGCAAGGGAATACAACCGATGGCGTGAGTTCGATTCCCACCCTCGTCATAACTCTTTTTTGTTCTGTAATTACCAAACAACGTTCAAAGCACTGATCAAATCTCTGAGTCACAATTGGACGGTAGCCACTTAAACCATGCTTTGGTTTGGTTCATACAATCTCTTACAAAAGTTGTTAGCCTACGTTGCAGTGGCCCCAACTAACCTCACTGCTCTGTTGGTTGTAGACAAAATCTTTAAATTATTTACTGCTAATTTACATAATTCTCTGTATAGCCGAGTGGCGAGAGCCTTGGTCCGGCGTTCCAAAGAACACCGGTTCGACACCACTCAATAGCAAGCGACTGTGTCCCTTGCAATACATTTAAAAACCTGCCTTAGAATGAACACGAAAAATACCTTCCTTCATTCAATCTAAATATTCAACCACTGGATAAGACAAAAAAATCTCTGTTCAATTATTGCAGCATTTTCACCAATAACAATACTTACTCAATAGATTGAGTTTCGCTTCTAACAGCATGATCGTTGCTACTATGTAGATTCTACATAATGATTAGTGAAGTAGCAACGGTCAAGCTAATCTACATAGTGAAGTAGCAAACATAGTTTCCTAGTCATGTGCTTCGTCATAGCAACTGTGTCCCGAAAGCTGGTTCATATCGCTACTACCACAGCAAACTCGCAGCATCAGGCTAAAACAGGTTGCTAATATCTACATTGTGAAATGTGCTTACTGTATACCTACACAATTTAACACTTTGACAAATTCATTTTTTAATTTCTGCCCCTTCATCGCTACAATTTTTGGAAAACTTTAACTAAAGACCTTGTTTATAGCTTTTATTGAAAAACACTGCGTCATGCTCTAATTAAGTAAAATCAAATTAGTTTTGATCAGCGTATATACCAGCGCAATGCACCGATATTTAAATTATATTACGTTGTAGTAAACTTACCAGGGCATATTTGCGTATTGCATGGTCTCGACTCGGTCAAGGGACCACTACAAGGAACACTGAGAAGACATACTCTTCTTCTCGTTTGTGTTCCTCCTCCACAAGTTACATCGCATTGCTCATATCCAGTCCAACGGGAAAATTCTAAAATAAAAAAAGTAATTTTCTGTTAAACCTCAATTCAAGAAATATTTAAACAAGTTTCCAGTTTTATTGAATTTCTGACCATCAAAGCCAAAATAATACTTGTCGTATCGTAGAAGAATCAAGTGACAAAACACAACAGACAGAGCGTGCTGGGGACCAAAATGGCAACGTACAGCGATAGACACGTGTTTCGCCCATAAGGCTGGGCTCGTCAGTATCGCACCACTAATTCATGCCACAAGAGTATTCGACCATCGTCTTTAGTTCAATTTTTCTATACCTTATTGGTTGATTTGAATGTGGCCTAGGCTTATGCTCATGCTTAGGTTTTACGATATCATATTTCATACCGTTAGCTTTCAAAAACAATTGAAAAAAGTTTTGGGAATATTCATGTTTGGTACATTTTTGTTGAAGATACCAAACAGCTTCTTGTTGATCCTCTGACAGTTTCCTCCCCGTTTGTTTGTTTTACAACATCTACTCTATAATTCGAGCGGTTGCAATTTTTAACAAGTTGTTGCAAATTTAACAAGTTTTGTCGAAATTTTTCTTGTTGCTGGAGATAATAATGTAGCTTAGGTGAGAATCGCAAAATTGTTATTCTTTTTCGTTTGAAGAACGGTAAGCGTAGCATCACCATACTTCTTCACAGCCCGATCCTTCAGTTGTCGCACTGTTACACTCATTTCATATTTATCAAACTAGCAACAAAATTAAAGCAAAGGCAGCTTACTAAAAACCATGACTAAAATTTGAAAAGAAGTGAGTCTGAAAGTGAAACAAATTTTTAATTGTATCTTTAGTTATTTTCTAAGGTATAGTTTCATTAACTTGAGCCGATACACATTCATTCCTATCGTTAACTTAAATCGTAATTATCTCCCAACCAAAAGCGCGACACGTGGCAGCATACCCTGCGCGGCTGATGACACTAGTTCGCACGCTATTAACAATTGATTTTCAATCATTATCGTGGGCTTGGAAGCTTGTAAGAGAGCTTTATCCTGGCAAGTTTGCATACGTCCAGAGACTTTCAACCACTGACACAGGCCCGCTCACCGAGATTGACACAGTGGAGTTTCCGATATTTGTTGAAGTGTTGTTGCCGGGAAATTGTTTCATCGACTAGGTGGTTTCAATGGTTTTAATAATTAATCAAGGTCTTGTAAACTAAACCAGACCAATTTTACAAGCACTTTCACGCAGGAAAGTAAAATAATTTTCAAGAATTGTAGAGCAAGCGTGTTTTAAATAGTGAGTGTAAGAGTAATACTGTAGAGCAGTGGTTCCCAACCTGGGGTTCGCGGACCCCTTGGGGGTCCGTGAGAAAGCATTTGGGGGTCCATGATTACCTTGAGGAATTTTGGAAAAAAAAATTTGTTCTATATGCACGGATTGAGCACCAGCTATGCTCGGGAACAAATTTGGATTTGCTGCTTTAGTAAAAAACGAAGCTCCTCGCGTGGTTGTTACCCATTGCTTCTTGCACAGGTACGCCTTGGCAGCAAAAACTTTACTACCGTAGCGATTCTCAAAGAAATTCTGACGAATTGCGTAAAAGTCGTTAATTTCATCAAAAGCAGAGCTGTAAACCACCGTACTTTCAAAGCGCTCTGTCAAGAAGTAGAGTCAGATGACGGAGTAGGCCTTGTACGTTGGTTATCTAGAGAAGTTTTAAAACGACTGCAGCAGCTAAAACATGAAGTATCAACTCTTTTGAAAGCAAAAAGAAGTCCCCTCTCAACATTGTTCGAGAGTAAAAGTTTTCTATGCGGCATGGCCTATACGGCCTTAGCCGATATGGCCTTAGCCGTCATGGCCTTAGACGAGCATATATAGATGGCATGGCCTTAGCCGATATTTTCGGTCATATTAACAATGTTAATCGTGGCATTCAAGGACCAGGTGTGACAATAATTGATGCAACTGAAAAACTGAAAGCGTTTTTAGCCAAGTTGCCGGTTTAGAAACGCAGATTGGAAGCAGGTAATTACGCTAACTTTCCAATGTTAGAAGATCTTATCCTGATGGATGAAACTCAAAGAGAACGTACTCTTTTGATCTCTATGAGAGAAAAATTTTGCGCACACTTGGAAACCCTGCAAATCTCATTTCAACGTTATTTTAATCTAGAACACCTGTCGAACGAATTTGAAACATGGATTCGAAATAATTTTCTTTTTGACTTGAACAACATTAGCGATGACGATCTCAGTAAAGATGACCTAATTGATTTGAGATCAAAAGATTTATTACGCATTGAGTTTCATTCAAAAACTGTGGAAGAGTTTTGGTGCTCACAACTGCAAACCTACCCATTCTTGGCAAAGCAAGCGATTATTGTTTTGTTACCATTCATAACCACTTAACATTTGCGAGGCAGGATTCTCAGCTCTTGTTACAATAAAAACAACATCGAAATCGCCTGGACAGTGGACGTTGAAGATGACATGCGTGTTGCATTGTCAAAAACTCAACCGCAGTTCAGTCGTTTAGTTCAGGAAAGGCAACAACAACCATCTCATTAAATTTGCTTACGTTGAAAAAGTTTCGGCATGGCACTTTGGGTCACCTTAATATTCAAATGCTGCTGACATTTCTTGAACAATGCATTCATTTTCTTATTTGAGCATCTGTTTAACCTGATATTTGCCGCAGGAGTCACAGCGGCAATGCAATATGACACCATACAGTAGTTGGGTAGCATAATTATTACAATAGTCAATAGTAGCCTACTGTGATTGAACTGACTCGTGTGAACATAAATTTCTTTGCAATAGTCAGTAGTATGTTAATTGAGTTTCAGGCAAAATGTAGGTAGGGGTCCGCAGAATTAATAATTTGTTTAAAGGGGTCCGTGACAACAAAAAGGTTGGAAACCACTGCTGTAGAGCTTTGATTTGTAGTTCAAATAGTAAAAAAAATAATAGGCTACTGTACAATACTTCAAATATTGCTCACTCCACACTCCACTGGTTAACAAATTCATCAATCTATTCCAGTATTGATAAATGCATGGGTGAAATGTGCGTGGCATACTTTAGAGAAAGATAGGGAAACCTGGGACGGAGTTTTGAATTTTGCTGAAAGATTACACTGTGCTGCTTTAATTTTAAGGTTACTAAAGTATTGACGGTACTTAGTGTACTTTTTGATGCTGAATCCAAAACTGTTATCCGTTTTCTTCCATCAGGTCTAATTTTTTGGCAAATTGCATTTGAAATTTTCGACAACTGCTGCTTTCAGCGTCTTGCGATTGAGATTTGTGATGTCATAAAAATGATTTAGCAAATGAAGTAAGTTTTGATGAAACTTCAGTGACATCACAATGAGAAAAACATGACGAATGCACCCGATGCTTGAAAAGTTAAACATATGAACTGGTTTTTACAGGCTGCGTTAGTGTGCAGTTAAGATGATAGTTATTGTATTTTATTTGGAAATTAGCTATGTAAAGACTTATGTGCACTCAATACTTTACCACGTCAGTATATTTGACACGTTTGTGTAATAATGATAAGTTTTGTTTTTACAGTACAATGAGAAAGTGCAAAAATGATGCAGACAGGTTCTGTTATATAATGTGGCAAGGTCACCCTGCATAGTCGCCAAGCAAAAATTATGCAGTTTGTTAATAAAGCATATTATGAGTATTTTGGAGTAAAACTAATTAAAAGCGATCAGGACAAGGCATTTGCTTCGCACATATGTTGTAGAGCATTCGTTGAAAGCTTGAGATTATGGAGCCTAATGAAAATAAAGAGCTTTCCTTTTGGTATTCCTATGGTATGGAGAGAAGGAAAAGACCATGTCATTGATTGTTATTTTTGCATGACCAACTTACAAGGTATGCTGATACTTGTACTGTATGGAGTCATTTTCATTTATTGTTTGATTTAAGAGTAACAGTGTTCTTTTTCATTTCAGGAATAAACCGGAAGAACAAACAACATGTGCAGTACCCTGATGTTTCTTCAGCCATGAAACCAGCATCACATGGCCCTGGTATCCCTGTTCCAGAACCACCTGGAAAAATAAGTGAAATGGAGTGTTCTTCATCTGCAGAGAGCGAAGCGAGTGAACAAGGCACATGGGATGCAGAGCAAAGTACAAGCCAACCCAAGCCTCTTACACAGCTTGAGCTGAATGACCTAACACGAGATTTAAATCTCACCAAAGAATAGAAGCATAGAAGCCTTGATTAGAAAGCATTGAAGCCCTGATTACGAAGCACAGGTTAAAGAGCTGCTTAAAAGCTTTCAACCCTTGGAGCCCGGATGTCTGTGAAAATGCACTTTCTGAGTTCGCATTCGGATTACTTTTCTGACAACTGTGGTGACTACAGCGAAGAACATGGAGAGAGGTTCCACGAAGACCTTCGCCAGATGGAAGAAAGGTACCAAGGATACTGGGACGTAAACATGCTTGCAGATTACTGTTGGTGCTTAAAAAGAGATCTTTCCAATTCCACACATAGAAGAAGATCTTTGAAGCGACAATTTTTGTCAGCATAAATAATTTGTAATTGTATTTATATTGTTATTGTATTTATTGTCGGAATATCATCATGTGCCGAACAACGCTTTCTGTGTTAAGCTATTTTGAACACTTCGTTTTTATTTCACACATTGATGTTGGCCAGTATTTCGCATTTAAAACACATTTGTGATGTTAAGTGTTTACGTGTCTATAGTGTACATATTAACTTCTACTGTTAGGTTGATCGCCGTTGAACAAAATTATGTGTTAGGAAGCTTTCTTGGTTAGTTGTAAGTGCCTTTATTTCAACTGTGTCATTATATTTTTTGTAGTATTTAAAATGGCTGTCATTGCAAAAACCTTGCATTCAAATAAAAATACCATCTTGGGAAAATTGACTACATGCATGACCAATTAAGCTACCACAGAAATTAGTTTCTCTTTGCACAATAATGACCAAAGCTAGCATAATTAAATATGTAATAAAAAAAAAACTTGACCTGATTGAAAAAAACTGGTTGCATTTTTGACTTCAGCGCAAAAAATTGATTCAGAAACACTTAAAACATCTTTGACCTTTGAGAAAAAATTTTCAAACGCATCACAGTGTTATGCAGCACTATACTAGGCTACACAAAACTTGGTAAAAAAATTAAATGATGGAAATTCATCTTTGGGCATGAAAAAAGAATATGACACTTGGCTACGGTTTTATAACAAACCTTAAAATTTTACAACTGCAATTTTACACTAAACCTTGTAACTCCAAGTGCCATTAGCAATCTAGCTTTCACTTGAATTTGATCAAACACAAGCTGTTCGTTTTTCGAGGAGCAAGCCAAGAGCTCCGACCAATCTACAGTATTCGTTTCTTCGTACTTCACCTTTCGCATATCTTTATTATGTTGGAACTTTGGTTCCCCCAATTTTTTCTATATTTGTTACTAAAAAGAAATGACTTACAAACAGGCAAGTCAAATATAAATAAGTAAACTTGCACAAAGAGATATATGTAATGATCCATATATCTACCTATAGAGATGAGCTAGTTTGTTACATCCTGCAAACTTTTCCATTTTTTGCAAACTTTTGGTAACTGTTTGAACATTCTTTTTTAGATAGTGTTTTAACCTCTTTTTTACTGTCTTATTCAAGTGGCCATTTGGATTTTTAACACCACCAGACTTTAAAAAACAAAAATAACTTGATTCCGAAAAATTGCAGTCTGACTGTTAGCGGCTTGCTAACAATCTGATTAAACGTTTTTAACGTAGTTTTTTTCATTTTTACTGCTTCGCAAAGCAACAAAAACCTCTTATATCATTACGAGTCAGCAAAAGTTAAAAAAATTGAAGATTTTAGTCAGACAGTTGCGGTAAATAACTAACACTATAGCTTAAACTGTGACAACTTAGTGAGTTACACACACAATACAAAGGTAGTAGATCCATGAGTAGATTTAAAACGAACCTTCGAGGCAAGTTGGGGCTTCTGGTGCAAAAGTCCCGAAAGATGTGCACGTTAAAGTTGCTTCACCAAAAATTCTATAGCCACTGGCGCACATGTAGGTTATTGATTGAAGGGTGTTGAAAGGCCCTTGCAATGTCCTATCGGCTACGGCATTGTTAACAAACGGCGCATTTCCACATACTGTAAAATATAAATTTGTGTGTTTAAATATTATTTGGATTAATTAGTAGGTTAAAAATGATGCAAAACCAATAATATCTTACATCAATAGCAATTACAATAAATTACTGTATATCTCAAACTATTGTGTTTAGATACATTTCGAAATTTACTTGCTTAGGCTATAGGCCTACCAAGTGTAAAGATGCCATTAAAATAAGTGAAAAAAGATGATTTTGTTCTTTTATTTACTATTTATTTTGCTTCAGATATGTCACACATCCATATGGAGGTGTACGAAAAATATACACGTACAGCGAAAATATAAATAATATTGAATGCGAAAATATAAATAATATTGATAAATAATAAATATTGACTTTCAATTTGCACCAGGTGTTTTGGAGAGAGCGTCAAAGTTATGAAAAAACAAATGCTCTTCAAAATTCGGAATTTTTTTTATTTCTGCCAAAAATTCATCTATGATTGGGAATCTAAGTGGTGTCACTTGGGCGCAATATTTATTCGGAGCATGTGCCATATAACAGCATTTGTGATTCTTTTGTTTTCTGAGTGCCTGATATAGCCTATGTTGAACTGACTTTTGTGTGTTGCAACGTGGTGATTTTTAGTTCACTCTTCAGCATGTTTTTGAATAAAAATAATCATTTATTTGTGTTTTGTATACTTCTTGTTGGCTTTATATATCAAGAGTTTTCAAAATAGGCCACTGAACATTTCAGCTATAAAACTGTATCAACTTGCCTTCCGCGGAAAGAAAATAAAAATTTCAAAAGATTGTACCAAAAGTTTTAAACTATACTGTTGTAAGTCTATTCTAAAATCAGCCATCACTTTAGAACAGCGGTTTTCTACCTTTTTTTCGTGGCCCATGTTCGTTCCATAAACATTCTGTAGCTCACTAACTATTCATGCAAGGAAAAAAAACTAATAAATAGGACTACTTGATAAAAGCAACTAAATTGAATCACCTTCGTTGCAGAATGTTCCTCGGCTTGGTGGGACGCAGTCGCACCTCCATCCTCCGATCAGGTTGACGCACACCCCATTGTTTTGACACGGATTGCTGACGCATTCGTCGATTTCTTAGTTCAATCAAATTTAAAAAATAAAAATAAAAAACTGTATTGCATATTACAAAACTAAATCGTACATATCCACATTTTTACAAAATAGCAATTGTAATTAAAGCAAGACAAGAATATATTCTCACTACTAAATAATACAAGTACAAGCAAAAAAAGAAAGTCCGAAAATCAGTAGCCTACTGTACCCTAGGGCCTATAGCTATATCACTACTTGACATCCAACATGGTTCTGTGTATCAGTTTTCAACTGCCACAAAGAATGATTTGTTAAGGATTAACGTCATTTTCATCATCATCATCATCGGCCATGCCTGAATAAGGCGTCGGCTACCGTGAGTCTCCACAACGATCGATTGTCCATAGTTCTTATTAAGTTTTCAAAAGTTTGGCTTGTCCTTGTTGAAAGATTTTTGAAGATTTACAAACGTGGACGCCCCCGGTGCCTCTGACCAGGAAGTCGCCTCATCATTGCCGAGTGTTCAATTTAATCACTAAATTGTTAATTTTAAAACAGTATTTCATCGCTTTTTAAATTAATTTACATGTCATGAACGTATTTTAATGGACGCTTGTATTTACGATTTTTTAAGTACTTACCTAAACAAGCAGGAGGTCCAGTAAATCCTGGTGCACATGCCCTTCTAAGATACGTCACTGCAAAAAGATGCACAAGAACGACCACAATAAACAATGTCACAATTGTGCTACAGACTTCACCCATCACACACAATCTTTCTTAAATTTTTGTGGTTTATAAGTGGTCTACCTCTATTGTAGCCTATAGGCCAAGGTAGGGACGATACATTACGGGACGCGCAACTCCGTTGTTCCTTCAACATTAGAAGGGTCAATTGCCAATTTGACATTTTTTTTACGCTTTGCTGCAGGCTTGCTTTCTACTAAAAACCTTAAATTACTTTAAAACCAACTTAACTCTTCGTATATAACCCATAAAAAGTAAAATATTTTGTAAATTAGAAAAAAACGTAACCCTTCTAGTGTTGCGGATAAGCCAAAAGCGGATCAAGTTTCGCATCCCTAGCCAAGGGTCACCAAACTTTTTTCTCTGAGGGCCGGATTGCTGCGAGATTAACAGCTGCCGGCCGGATGCAAATTGTGAAAAGATATAGGCTACAACTATTTAGAATCGCCATTGACTTGAATTGAGCACAATAAACAACAAAGTCAGCGGTGGAATAGCAAAGTTGTGATGAAAATCGAAAGGTTGCTGGAAAAGTTATCCCCTGCTGTGATACATTACATGGCATCGTGCTCTTGAAAAAACACTACATCTTTCCAAATTTGGCCTAGGCTGTCCCATTTTTGGTGGCCTAATGATAAAAACAGAACACCAACATGTAGGCTGCCTGGTGGAAAAATGTACAAATTCAACATACAACAACGAACTATAAGAACAAACAATTTTAACAAAGAAGTCTCTACTGTATTACCGTACACAAAAAGGCAAAGTCAAATACGGTTGCTAATGCCAAGGGAAGCACATGTACAGAATTGTAGTGCAGCTTTAATTTCCGCAGCACGTGGCGGATTGGATAAAATCAGTTCGCAGGCCGGTTCTGGCCCGCGGGCCGTAGTTTGGTGACCCCTGGTATAGCCTAAGGATCGGCTAAATCTTCTCTCGTGTTGTCGCTATATGTCAGGGCATCCGTTGGTTAGCCACTGCCTGGTGCTGTCATCGATAGAAACTAGGCCTTCCATACCATGAGGTGGTTTGTATGGCCGGCAATCCTTGATAATGTGGGCTGCCGTCTGCATTTCACCACACTCACAAGCAGCACTCTCTGCCAAGCCCCAGCGCAACATGTCTCCACCATGGCGTCCAACACCAGTGAGCAAACGGTTACGCCTTGATGAGGCAAGTCTAGAGAGGCCATGGCCCAGCTGGCTCTCGGGCGGGGATGTGAATACTTGGCGAAGTGGGGATGTGCTGCTTGACCATTGTTCACACAACGCCGCGTGGCACCACTGTTTGCTAGGGCTTCCACCAGAGGCTACCAGAAGGTCTTGTGCTTAGTGGTTAGTGCGCCCGCCTCTGAATCGGTAGGCATGGGTTCGATACCCTGTCGGGTCATACCAAAGACTTTTTAAAAATGGTACTGAATCTAATTCCTGCTTGGCACTGAGCAATGGAGTGGATTCGGGTAATAATGTACTCAGTTGCGCCTCTATACGGCTGCAATGACACCGTCTACTTTGTAAAGCACGAGGAGCAACGCAATCTGCGATGAATACAGCGCTATATAAAAACTAACATTATTATTATTATTATATCTCAGCGTGGTTGCGTGTAGCAGATGGCCGGGGTTTAGGGCTTTGGTTTAGGGCGATCGGCTAAATACAACACCAACAATCCAACATGCGAACAACGACGTATATTCAAATGTTTTGTGGTGTGTCTTGCAAGGTAAGCAAACATTTAAGCATCTTTATCTGGAACAACAAATGGAAAGAAGTTGTTGCAAACAGTAATTACTGTTCCAAGTCATATCATCAGTATCGTTGGCAGGAAAGTCCAGGGGATACTTCTGAATGCTGACCCGAGATGATTTTTAGAGCCCATAACTTTTCCAAAGGTCCCCAGAACTTGCAGAAATCACCTCGTGTTCTTTGGATACAGTCCTTTTTTCTTAGAAATGCCTTAATTTAAAGCCCGAAGATTTTACTGATACCAGGCCATGACCTACTACACAGAGGCCGAGACAACGCACAATGTGATTGTTAAAACTGGGAGGAGATAGTGGCGTCATGGTACCATTGTCTTCAATTAAACGGGCCATGAGCCCATGACGAGCCATGACATAGCATATTCCATATTTTTGCCAATGTGTTTCAACAACTCCTTCTACGTAAAAAATATTTTGTTCATCCCTTTGGAAATTTATTTGAAAAAGCTACAAAGAAACTCCATCCCTCTCCGATACCGAAGTCACCCGCATACCATCAAGACTATTCTTATATCTTTACTACATCTTTCATTATTCATGATCATCACTTTAATATCATGCTCAAATAATAATTAATATAAATTCCTGAACCAGTCAGTTATCGATTCCTATTTTAAAACCATACCACTGTCATTGCTGCAAACACTTCACTTCATTTTAAAAAGCGAAACACTGCAGATAGTTTTTTGTATTATAAGCTCATCTTACGTTTATTCTTAAATGCTCGTGTTTTTGATTTTTCTTTTTTTGTAATGGTTGTAGTAAGGTTCAGTCGTCTCCACATGGCTTCATCAACTGGCACACCTCCAGTTGCTTTAGGTATGTGGACTGTGGAGCCAACTGGTTCTTTCAACTAATTCATTTAATTGAAACTGTTAGGTTTGGTGGCGGTCGTGCTTAATTTACTTTCATTTACGTAACCCAGTGGCTCTCAACCTTTTTCGGCTTACGGCACCCTGCAAACAACCAAATACTGTAATTTGGCAGCACCCACAGTCAAACCAAAAAGTTTCTGCATTAAGTAAAAATAATTTTGAAAAGAGTTTTCGCAAAAAAAAACAACTAATTACAGCTCCGTATCATATTATCATGTACTATTTAATAAAGATCGTTTCAAACGAAGTCAGTGCAAAATTTGCGCTGAGTTTTAATGCACATCCTTTTAATGGCTGGGCGCATTGCGCATATTTGATAACGCAACTCTAATAACTTGTGGTTTTGCCACCTTTTCCATTTGTCAGTTTTGTTCCTGTACACTATTTGTAATTTCATCATTGCTGTTGTTTTCCAATAAAGAAATATAAATTGAACTGTATTGAATCATGACAGCTCATGTCTAAGTTTACCTTTATATGTAGCAGGGATTTGACTGTCATTTCACTACGTCTGTTCACTAATTGTTAAAAATAAGATAAAATAAGTGCAAATCAAAAAGAAACACATTTCTTAGAGTTAAAAACGGTATGGCAACCCTGTTTATAACACTGAAATAGAAGCTGTTGCAGCTTTAAAAGATTAATATGTTGTTACGGAACGGTCGCCCACTGAAAGTTGAAATTAATCACCAAGTAGATTACTAGTTTTGTTTACAATTTAGGCCTTATATTTTTCAATCTCGTATTAAGCCGGCCCACCACAAACTTGTAAGAGAAAAAATACAATTAACTCGTTTGCGATACTGATACTGTGCCACATCAACCTTGAAAATTTCAGTAGACCACCATTCTGGCCGATGACAGTGTTTTTTTAATCGGAAATATTATCCCTTGGGATAACGTCAAGCCATCTATCATGTTCCGGTTGAAATTCACCGCAACTTGGCAAACACCACAGCTTTGTTTTCTTTACTATAATTTCTATTGCAATTAAAGACACAGCATTTCTTAACCATGTTTATAAGAGTAGGGGAAGTGCGGGACCGATGGGACACGGGGACCGAAGGGACAGCGCGATATCTTGCCCCCTAGTGAATAATTTTTGGCAATATTAATGTTGGACACGAGATATGTATCTCGTGTTGCGCACGTGAAAGGAAAAGGATCTTGCTCAACTGTGTAAGCAATGGCGGCAAAATATTAATTTTAAGACCCTAAAGTAAATGTTAGCTATACGATTAAAAAAAATCTGTAGAAAATATCAGAAATAACATTGATTGACAATAAAGTTGTTTTAAATCAGTTATGTAAGAAGCAAGGTTTGTGTTACTAAGGAGTTTCAGATGTCAACAGTATGGACAGCAGAAGAATATTTCTCAAAATGGCTGATTGCGGGACCGATGGGACAAGTTGTCCCATCGGTCCCTTATAGGCTTTTTCATTTGTATTTTTTAGAAATATGCCTACATTTAAGAAAAGAAAGTCTGAAAGAGGTTTGTTTTCTGAAAGTACACTAAATGATGCTTTATCTGATATAAAAGAAGGGAAATTAACCATAAGAAGTGCTGCTAATTTGTATGGTATACCCAAATCTACTCTCCATCGTTATTGCAAATCCTCATTAGAAGATGCAAGGGTTTCCAAGTTGTCTGTTGTCACAGCTCAAGTAAGCTTTAGGCTATAGTATACTACAATACAGATTGGATTTTCTAGATTTGTTTATGCTGTACGGTAGTTGGAGCATCATAAATTGACTAATGGCCTAATCTTGTTCTTTCACAAATTGTTTCTTCGTGTAGAATAGGCCTGTAGCTTACCAATTTAACGATTGATGCTGTGACCATTCATTACCGCAGGTTATTGTTATTAAATATTCAATTGCTTGTTTTACAGATTTTCACCAAAGAGGAAGAAAAAACCTTGAAAAAGTACTTGATCGATTCGGCCAAGACATTCTATGGTCTTGACAAATCGCAGGCAAAACGTTTGGCCTACGAATTTGCAGTTGTTAAGAAAAAAAAAATTTCCAGAGTCGTGGAAAAATAATGAAAAGGCTGGCGAAGATTGGCTCCGTGGTTTCCGTAAACGAGTTGGTGGGATCAGTTTAAGGAAAACTGAGTCAACTAGTTTAGCAAGAGCGATGTCCTTTATAGTCCGGTTGCCAAATCCAATTTTTTGACTGAACCTGGAAATTTTATGCAAAGTTTTTTTTTTTATTGATTTTGGTAGCCTAGGGTCTACTCTTTCAGAATCTGCCGGGTGCACTCCGCGCATCCTTGAGCGTTTTGAGAAATTCAAGATGGCGTCCGAAATGGCCGCCGTTTCAGATAACTCCCTATAACTCAGTTAGTATTTGACCTAGGATGATAAGTTTGGTGTCTAACCATATGTTTTGAGGGGCAAGGAATACATTAAAACTATTTATTTGACTGGTTGGGGATTGCATCATGTAGAAATGCAATAATGCCGCCAATAGGGTTGCCATATTACAAAATTCCAACAAAAACAAACAAATTCACTTGTATTTGGTCTAGAATGATAATTTTGGTGTCTATCTATATGTTTCGTTGACAAGGAATCCATTTAAGGAATTAAAACAGTTGCATATGAGTTACATCACAGGAAAATCCAAAATGGCTGCTGATATATTTGCCGAATACTTAGGCCTAGTGTAAATTTCTTAATCTCGAACTCCCACTATGCTACGTAATCACTTTGCTTTCTGACTGATCAGCGCGAGCTTACGTCTCAGCAGGCTAGTAAGAAAGATCGATAAAGCGTTCTCTCTAAAGAGTTTCATAGACTGCATCGGGACTCTGATGGAAAACAGTGGACTGGAGGAAGTTCTGAGTGATGTGTTTGGAGGAGTCGCAAAAATGTTGACTGGAAAGAAATTTCCGCAGAACGTTCGAGCATTGAGAATGCTGGCTGAGGAAGTTCTTCGAGAAGTACTTGATTGCAATACACTTGAGTCGAAGGAGGATTTCGTGGAAGTCTTGGAGAACATAGCCAAAAGGAGTAAGACTGCCAAACTGTGGGTGGACACGTTGATCAAACCAGTGTTCCTTATCATGAAGTTTGTCCGAGCTGAGCGGGAAGCTGATTGGCTGTTGCATCTTGATGCTGCAAACAAATGCTTCCCTATTTCTTTGCCGCTGACCATGTGCATTATCCAAGGTATAGGATGTGCTACCTAAGGGCAATGGAAGCCCTCCCAGAAAAGGTACTAGCCCGGTTCATGAAAGGGGAACATGTGATGAGCCACCAGCGCGGACTATGGAATGGCCTGTGGAGTGATATGTTTAAAGAAACTACTTTCATGAGATATGGCCATGCTCCAAATGGCATCATAGGAATAACTTTGAAGCCGGATACGCTCAAGATCTGGGCATTGTGTCTTCATACATGTAGTACTCGTCGTCGTGTGAGCCTCTGGGGCCGAGGGTCTATCATTTTACCACCCCAGATTCACGATGTTCCAGGACTACACTGGAAGGCTACTAGAGAGCAGCCAGTCTTTGGTTTCATCATTCATGACACGCAGACCTTCCACTCCGTTATAAGGTGACTTGAAGATGGAACAGTCATTGATGATGTGGTCCGCGGTCTGTTCCTCGGCACCACATTCACAGGAGGAGGAAGAGGCCATTTCCCCATTAGTGCATGGTTGAGCGGAAAAGCCCGACGCCCGTATGGAGGTGGTTGAGGCGCACCCATGCCTGTGTGGGTAATGTCAGGCCGATGGGGCGTGTGTCGGCATCGGGGATGAACGAATAGAGTCTGGTGGCACTTGACTTCCATTCAGAACTCCATTTATGGTCCGCCCAAGTAGCCGCAGAGATACATATAGTACTGTGGAAACTGCTCCTTGGGCGAAATGCTTGGAGATTCTGGAGACCAGGAAAGTGGACATAAGAAAAGAAGGCACGGATAGAGAATGACAACAAGGACCGAGAAGCCATAAGGACGAAGCTTCAAATATGTATGGATCCACTTGATCCCGCGAAACATCCAGAGGATCTAGTGAACATTGCAATTGGTCAACATGGAACCCCTGCAGTGAATGTGCAGGAAGCTGTGCAGAAAGGATTCAAATAGATGTGCAAATTTGGAGAGAATTTACCTGATGGCTTACATGAAACAATTCACAAGACCGTGACTACCATGGTGGCTACAAAGAAACATGTGAATGTGGGAGGTAGTAAAGTGAACAACATGAATATCATCTACTCCAGGGTCATAGGCTAACAGGCAAGTGGGCTTGATGTTGACATAAAAGATGTCCTATCCTACGAAGTGGCTCCAGTACCAAAGTCTATGTTTGACCCCACAGGAGAAATGAGAGCTGCAACACCAAAGTCATCCTTAAAGCGACAGCTTTAGGTTAAGGTATCTGCTCGAACAACAGCAAGTGACACTTCAGTAGTTGTGATTGATGGTTCAGCCCTACTCTGGGTGATTGCTTGGCCTGCAGAGGGCACCACTACAGACTACGCAAACAACTTGAAACACGCCATTGCTAAAGACTAAAATTTGGGGACGTTCACCTAGTGTTCGATCGGTACTACAATTGCAGTACCGGTACTAAGAGTGTCGCTCGAGCCACTGGAGTTAGCCGAGTCCACCAGATGCAGTTGAACACCAAGTTACCACTTCAAAAAACGGTATTGACGGAATGACGGTGACCGAAAACAAGAAGCAGTTGATAAACCTGATTGTCAAACTTCTGATTAAAGACGAGTCATTCCATGAATACACCCAAAGTCACAAGTTGATAGTGATTGGTGAGGACGTTGCCCCATTTGAGATCAGCCGTGGTGGTGTAGTGATCAGGAAAGAGGACCTGTCAACTAGTCATGAGGAAGCGGACAATATCATTATCCAACAGGTGATGTTGCCTGCTCGAAATAATGAAGAGAGTGATATAACTGTGATATCCGATGACACTGACGTTTTCATTCTCTTGCTTCATTATTATCACGTTGGAAGCATGAAAAATCGTATCACCATGGAATCACCAATTAAGGAATGAACAGTCATTGGCATTGGAAAAACCGTAGAGAAGCATGTGTCTTTTGAGAATGAACTCCTGCCAGCCCATGCTCTTACTGGTTGTGATACCGTAGCATGCTGCTATGAGGTTAGCAAAGGTACTGCATTAAAGGTTCTGAAAGATGGTCACTCACTGTCACTTTTCGGGGTCATTGATTCTCCCATAGAATCAGTGGTTGCGCAGGCAACCACATTCATGTCAGCCTGTTACGGTCAATATACTACGAGTAAATCAATGTCTGAAACACGCTGGAGGGTATGGGCATCCCAAACGGGTCGGGCCTCCGCGGTACCACCAAAACTTTGTTCCCTTCCTCCTACAAGTGAGGCCTTTAAAGAGAATGTAAGAAGGGCCCATCACCAAACCATTGTGTAGCGTTCACTGGAAGACAGCAATCGGCCTGAACTTGATGCAGAAATGTACGGATGGGTGAAAAACTCGAAAGTTAAAACGCTACAACCGGTCCCCCTTCCTGCAAATGTTGAACTCGCCCCAGAAACTGTCATGCGCATGATCAGTTGTGGATACAAGAGTGACAACCTCTGCAGAACGCTTTCTTGCAGCTGCACAAGAGATGGTTTAAAATGCACAAAATTCTGTGTGTGATATGCTGCAGGTTGCAGCCAGACTCTCACTTACCATTTTAATTCAATTGGACAACGTCACAGATTTATGGACTAGGTGCTTAATGACGAGATGATAACCACAAGTGACTGTCCTGTGACCGCGAGAGAGGCTTGTACATTACTAATGGTAACATTTGTGATAACTAATGGTGACGTTTGTGAGTGATATTATATGTTAGATGGTATTTCACAAACAAAGTCGCAGAAATAATGATTTTCTGTAAGTATTCAACAAATATATCAGCAGCCATTTTGGAGTTTCCTGTGATGTAACTCATATGCAACTGTTTTAATGCCTTAAATGGATTCCTTGTCAACGAAACATATGGATAGACAGCAAAATTATTATTCTGGACCAAATACAAGTGAATTTGTTTGTTTTTGTTGGAATTTTGTAATATGGCAACCCTATTGGCGGCATTATTGCATTTCTACATGATGCAATCCCCAACCAGTCAAATAAATAGTTTCAATGTATTCCTTGCCCCTCAAAACATATAGTTAGACACCAAACTCATCATCCTAGGTCAAATACTAACTGAGTTATAGGGAGTTATCTGAAACGGCGGCCATTTTGGACGCCATCTTGAATTTCTCAAAATGCTCAAGGATGCGCAAAGTGCACCCGGCAGATTCTGAAAGAGTAGACCCTAGGCTACCAAAATCAATAAAAAAAAAAACTTTGCATAAAATTTCCAGGTTCAGTCATACTTCTGCCGGACTATTAACCCATGTAATGTAAAACTGTTTTTTGAAAATCTGAAAACCCTGGTGAATGCCCCACCAGCGTCAACCCTTGCTCTTCAACACCACAATCTGATACCATGTTGTTAGAAGCTGTTCGCTCTTTGCCGAAAGCTAAGCCGAGACAACCATCTAATAGAAAAAAGGTTATTTCGGCGGTGATCACAGACACACCGCAAAAGCAACGGCTTTTTCCTAGACGAAGACTTATTAGTGATATTTCGTCAAGCTCAGAAGAAGAGGAAGTGAAGCTCATGGATTCTGAGGATGATTCCAGTGAAGTGTTTACTGACTCGACAGATTCGGTTTGTGAAGAGTCAGTCTCAGAAGTGCATGTTGGTGATTTTGTGATTGCCAAAGTTCATGCTACAGGCCGAAATGGCAAGCCAAAACATTTTATTGGAAAAATATGTAATGGTCCAGACGATGACAATGACTGGGAAATAAGTTTTTTGGAGAGGTCGCGAAAGATCAAAAACGGTTTTGTCTTTCCAAACAATGAGGATGTTGCTTCAATTTCTCAAAAAGATATAGTAAAAAAATTATCCTTGCCACAACCAGTTTCTACAACAACACGCCTAAGCAGCATTCTACGTTTCTCAGAGAATGTTTCGTCTGTAGCCTATAGACAATCTACACATGGATATTGCAATTGCTTGAGAACAATAACAAAAGAACTTGACCTTTCATGTTGATCTTTCACTTTTAATGTAAATAAACCAATTTCAGTTCTTACAATCATTTTTTTGTACTTTTTTTGTGCAATTATAGATGTGTCCCATCGGTCCCATAACACTGTCCCATCGGTCCCATAGGTATGGGACCCATGGGACAACCAACAGCATTGATAAAATTTCGAATAACTCAGCAATAATTTTTGCATAATACCTCGTAAGTCTCTGGATCTACAAACTATGAAAAAATGGAAGACGTAGCATTTATATTGGAGTCGTTATAAACAAATGAAAAAACCTGTCCCATGGGTCCCGCACCTATCCTACTAATACATTACAAACAATGCTTCACTAAGTAAAACAAATCAAATATAGATGTAATAGGACGTAAATAGGCTTCTATCTATAGGCCTAAAACTTTTCGCGACTCATTATGTTAATTTACTCGCTTTGAATTTCCGCTTTCTGCAATATCCATTAGGCTACATACTGTTCATCCTGACTCATTACTATTAAGGTAACCGGGGTGGCTAAGGGATAGACCCTCTGACCTAAAAGTTCAAATGACCACCAGCAATTCAAGTAGGCTATGCTCTTTCGAATCAAATCATTCATGAATATAAAAACAATCATTGTGATACAAACGGAAAAGCAGCTTACCATGCAATAGCATTGGGGTTAGAAAACTTTTTGCCTGATGAATACAGTCTGTAGCCTTATTGCAAACATTTCAGAAATATGGATTAAGGAGAAGCCAAGAAATCTATCATTTGCTTCAAGTCAACATGAAACAATAAAGAACACGCTGTGAAAGGCAAAAGAAAATTATTTGTTTTCTACCTCACAGAAACTGATGGGCCTATTTGAGATTCCCAAACCAGTAGCCTAGTCTTGTAACTTTGTATGGCTGTCTCATACGTTCAGTTGGCGATCTAATTTTTATAAGCGTCAGACGTGTAGCGTAAAATTTAGTCGGGCAGCTCATTACGTTCTGAGATTCTTTAATTTTTCACTTTCGTTGCGAACGCACAACCAAATTAAATTGCTTTGATTTTGAAACGATTAAAAAAATACATTTTGAAATGCCAAAACAAAATAAAGTAAGCTATTTCTGTTTCAAATGTCGGCCTATCTCATCCTTGTGCTGACATATAGGACACCGATAAATCACTTTCCCACCAAGTTTAGAGTTCTAACTCGTCGTCGTCGTGTGAGCCTCTGGGGCCGAGGGTCTATCCTTTTACCACCCCAGATTCACGATGTTCCCGGACTACACTGGAAGGCTACTAAAGAGAGAGCAGCCAGTCTTTGGTTTCATCATCCATGACGCGCAGACCTTCCAATCCGTTAGGTGGCTTGAAGATGGTACAGTCATTGATGATGTGGTCTGCGGTCTGTTCCTCGGCACCACATTCACAGGAAGAGGAAGACACCATTCCCCAATCCTCATTGGTGCATAGTTAAGCGGAGTTCTAACTTAGGTACCGGTACCGGTATTCGTTGAAATAAAACACTTGCTGGCTGCCCTGAACTAAGCTCACTGCACAATGGAAGCTTTTGCAGAGCAATGTCATTGAATACAATGGTACTGTGACGTCATTATCTGCCTCCAGCTTTAACAATCCCATTGTGCGTTGTCTCGGCCTCTATGTATTACGTCATGTACCGGGCCCAAAGTATCCTCACTACGACCATGAATGTCATCATCTCACACTCGTCATGTAAGCTACAGTATTGGTGCTTTCCGTAGCTACATGTTTAATTTGGATAATTGCATACGTAGCCTATGTTTTAATTTTAAGTTATGAAAAAAAAGTCAATGCAAGTACCAACCGTAGTAAACTCCGTGAAAGCATCTTCTTTGAATTTCGTCCCAACAACATCCAATCGCATCACATCGTGATTTAAAATTCCTGAAAATCATGATAAATTTGTCTTTTAAAAAATCATCTACATCTTGTAAAAACAAATTATGAAAGTTTGATTTTTTCTTGGGCGCTATGGGGTTTCTTATAATAAAGTATTTGTTCTCCGGTACTTTTCAAAGGCGGCAGCTAAATTTGTGCTCTCTAGCTCCAATTTTAAAAAATATACTAATGAAAAATTAAGGCCTGGAGACACGTCAGGTTGGAAAAATTAAAAAAAAGAATTTGTTTTTGGTTAGCTTATGGCGAAAAAAGTTTTTTTAAAAATTGGCTGTTAAAGAAAAAGTAAAGGAATTAGTTACCAACTGAAGTTAGTTGTTCTGAAGTTTGAACAACCATCTATTTTTCAGTAAAGTATACAAAAAGAAGAGGAAGTCAGGCGCTTTCAACTGAGCCGTTTTAGCTGTAATTCTCGACCGGACGTTTTCCAATAAGGCGCCAGCAATTTCAACCCGAGGCAAACAGCGAGGGTAACTTTCAACTTTCTGGTGAGTTCAATAGCGCAAAGCATAGATATGTAGACAAAATATTAATTACGGTTGTGAAAAGGACATTTTGCGCCCAGTGTCAATGCGATACCTGGCCCCCTTCCCCTTGGCAGCATTATAAGAAATTTCTAAAATAGAAGACACTTTCTTCAACACGTCTCAAGAAAATGATTTTACAAAAGCAATAAGTAAATTTATCATAAAGCTAGAATAATTTCCCCCAAAAGCAAGGATTGTCTCTAAAACAATATCGCTGGGTGCAAATGCAGTAGGCCTAGAGAAAATTATACCAGGTGTTTTAGATTTCCCGGGCCTCTTGAAGGATTTCAAAACCATAAAATCAGCCTAGGTCTAAAAACATTTTATCGTAGATTTCCTGTCAAATCCTGCTGATAACCATATTTTTATAATACCTAGAATCATTTAAATTTGCCAAAAATATTTACCTTATAATACCTGGAAATCGAATAGAAATAGTCGCACTGACTGATAAGCCACTGCCGCACTCTCTGCCGGAATTTATACAGCGCTTTAAAATGCTTGATCCAGGATACCCAGGCTCTCCACCAAATGAAAGTCCTGGAACAGTTCATCAAGCAAATACCTCACTTTTAAAATCGGTCGCTGAATCTAATATAGGCTATTAGTCAGTTGAACACTTTTCCGTGATGTTTTAAACCTGTTTTGAGCGGAATCTATTTTATTTCCATAAAAATTTATTTAGGCCTACAGCTAAAGTTTAAGCTAATGTGTTTGCGATTTTGCATAGATAAAAGTATCTTTTCAAGCAACGAAAATATCATTACTCAACACTTTTTTTGCTATCTCGTGCAGGGTAGGGTCCAAACCATGAAGCGAGGGGCGCATTTGGCCCTCGTGTAGTTTTTATGCAGTCCACAAACACTTTCTGCATGTCAGATTTGTCTCGGTAAAACGGCAAGTATTTAAAATTGACCTTTATATTCTCATAGGCTAGGCTACTGTAAATGCATTGCAAATACGTCACACTAATTGTCCAATGTGTTTACAGAACGTTTGGTCATAGTTAGCCAAATGTGGACTGTGGAAGTTTACCTTGCGACAAGCTTGTCCTTTGTCTTGACGCAACTTGTTGGTCGGGTGCAGGTGATGCAGAAGGAACAAAATATGGAATACTGACGATATCACCTAAACAAACGAGAATGAAGTAAATATCTTTAAATTGTTTTGAAAATATTTTTTGCCAAGCATCTAACATATAGTAGACTTAAAGTAGCCTGTAACAATTACAGTAAGTCAGATGATAACCACAATAGGCTATAAAGAGGTAAAGCTCAGCAACAAAACGACATTTAACACTGTAACACAAAAATAAAATAAAGGGAATATTTTCGACTCTACGTGTAGTCCTTTTCAAGCCTATGAAAGAAAAAATAATTATATTGCATTAGAAAACACTTGAAAAACAAAGTAGGCTATACATCAAAGATATTGTTTAATCTAAACATTGAAAGACTGCCTATCCCGCTCACATACAAAATGACTACACAACACAACGGATCAAGTGGAGAAATAAGTTTAGAGGAGAAATATCCAGGCAGATTGAGCAAGATAGACTAAAGCACAAAAACGAGATAGTTGCACCAAACAATAGCAACAGTGAGTGAAATACACACGTGACAATTTTATCTGACGGTTAAGAGATAGGAGGCTCCACCGGCAAACCATTGCTCAAAGCCTTAGGTTGGGAGATTTAATAATTAGTGCCTCCTGAATCTTTGTGTTGAACTCGGACAAACAAACGAACAATGTCGGAAGACTCCACTGACAGTTTATTACTGGAACACGATTGGCGGTTTCGAATATGATCTTTAGACTGTTTTTTATTAAGATTAGCCAAATTGAGATGCTCTCCCACTCTCGTGGTCATACCAACGTATATGGAACTCGCATCATGCGAGCAAGTGAACTTATACACGATGTTCAAACATAGGCGAAGTTTTAGACTTCAACTGAAAATAGTGACTAGCTGTAAATCTTTCATCTTCTTAAATGTAATCTGCAAATCTTAAATTTATATCTGAATTTGACTAAGGAAAAGTTGTCAATTGAGAGTAAATGTTGCTCATAGCTTGAAGCCGACTCTCTTCAGGAGCTATGGTCAGAATAATAATAAAATTATTGTCGCTCTACAACAGCTAAGGTCGTTTAGCAACAAGGCTCATTTTTAATTTTATATCAGGTTTAGGATGTCATCACGTTATTACCTGACTTATATTCGCTGCGTTATGCAAAAAAGAACATAGCCTAATCGGTACAGTTTTTTAGTCTTCCATTTGACCTGACCTGGAATCGATCTAAGATCTACCAGCACTAGAGTTGAAGGCGAATTCGATCGACCACTGAGCTGGTATCGCCAGAATAAAATCAACATAAATGTGGTGAAGTATTTATAGTAGAAAAAAAAGAACGAAATGTAAATTTAACTGATCAAATAAATTCAAATTAACGAAGGAGCATGGCATAAACAATTTTTTTGGCGGCATGTAACTCTTGATGAAAGTTGGACAAGAACCTGCAGCTACGAGCTATAAGCAACATTCTACTCGCAATTTCCAAGTTTGTGCCACCAATCAACTCTTCGAAAAGTTGTCAAGCTATGCATGGACAGTTGGACACAAACTAAACGTGGAAACCATATCTTTGGGTTTTATATAAATCTAATCAAGCTTAAATATTTGTAGGAGTTAAAGTTAAAAGTTTTAGTTTAAAAGTGAAGTTATGCGACCATTTTTATGACAGCATATAAATACCACCATTTTTGGCGGATTTTTGTAGGCACATTTCTAATAGAGTGAGGCTTAGGCCTACATCTGCTGTCTATCTGCAGTAGACATAAAAAAACGCAAGGAAAGCTGCAATTATTTCTTCTTGCTGTTTTTCACAAACATTTCGCAACACAATCACATAATGTACAAGACATAGTTTATTTCACCTCTTATCCTATTATCATCAGAATAGATTATACTGTATCAATAGCTAACTTTTGTAAAGTGAACATTGTTTTTAATTTGAACTGATGTTTTTACTCAGTTTTTGACAAAATTCCTACCTCTGAAATCAGCTGCTGAATTAAAAACGTGTGCCTTGTGGCGCCGCCTAATTTTATGGCTTATTTATTGTCGCTTTACAACCGATAGGGTCATTTAACGCCAGGGCTCAGTTTTAATTTTGCATCAGCTTTCCGATGTCACCACGTTATTACTCGATCTATACTCATTGCGTTATTCAGGAAAGAACACAACCTGATCCGTTTTTAAAGTCTTCAGCATGACCCGACGTAGAAGCGATCTCAGATCAACCAGCACTAGAGCCGAAGGCGAAACCACTCGGCCACTGAGCTGGTGTCAATTTGCATAAGCTAGTGGAGTGACAAAGAAGATTTACTAAAAATGATCCAAAATTTGCTTGTTGTTTAGAGGGATTTTGAAAGGGCATGTAACAAAATATCCACTGGTTTCACAAAGGCTATTAAATTAAAGAAGCTTTCAAAGTTTAACCTTAGGTTTGATTGTAAAAGTGTGTATTTAGGATTGTAAAAGCATCCACGGAATCATATGGTTGGCATTTTGCATACATGTGGGCTAGATATAGGCCACTGCAATTATTGACTACTATCCAATCAATGAAAGTTGACAGCGTAAAGTTAAAGGGTCGACAGGTTTTTTTTTCGTACACCTGATCAATGATTTGCGAAAAAGATGCCACTATACCACTCCCACCCCGGGGACCCCGGGACACAGTAGAATTCAATCAAAAGTATTGAGAAACAGATTTACTTACGTACTGGTTGGTAACAGCGTCGTACAGGAAAAAATTTGTAACAACAGTTTCTGAAATCAAAATTTCAATTTGTAGAAATCACGTATCTTATCTCAAATAAATCAGAACAGTTATAATCTAGCAGAAAAATGTTTTATAATCTATAGGTATATAACCAGGGTTGCCATACCGTTCTTATTTCTAAGATTTGTCCTTATTTTGAAGGGCCAGGTCTTAGAAAACTTTAATGTCCTTATTTCTAAGAAATGTCCTTGTTTTCGACTTGCATCCTTATTTTGTCTTATTTTCAACAATTACAGAACTTCGATCGTTTTCCTCTGGTATACCGTGTTGCATAATATTCTAAAATTAGTCTAATTAGTTTCCTCTAGTCATCAGATTCTTCAACGCTAAAGTTGGAGTGCGAGTGCGTCTTCTTGACCTGCGATCGATGCCAGGGAGACCTCAGCACAGATCACGAACTTTATTCTCTCCTCTATTCAAGAGAATGGCCTAGACATGAAACAGCTGTCATCCTTTTGTGACGATAATGCACCAGTAAATTTTGGAGTATCACAGCTTAGTGGAAAAAACAACGTTTTCTGTCGTCTCAAAGAGCATACATTTCATCTGATTCCAGTCGGCTGACCTGCTCATATTTTGCATGATGCAGCAGAGAAGGGATCAGAGCGCCTCACACTTGACATAGAAACAATCGTACTGAAGATTGGTAGCCACTTCAAAAGCTAAACTGGTAGGGCGATGAGGCTCAAGCATTTCTGTGAGGAGCTTGATAGCAACTACTCGACTCTACCAACTCACACGCCGACTCGATGGACCACACTTGATACTGTACTCGAGCGAATGATCGATCTCAAGGAACCACTCAAAGCGCATTTTCTTTCGCTGAAACATCCACCAAGAATATTGGAGGATTTCTTTAAATCAGAAGAGTCACTGATCATCGTATCATTCCTCCACAGCACCCTCTTGCTCTTCAATAAACCACTGTTACTCCTGCAAATGTCAACTGCATTGTTTCCAGAACTGGCAGAGATAATTGAATCTTTCAAGATCAAAACATTGCAACGCCAGTGTTCAGGGTTTTTCGGAGCAACAACAGACGAACTACTAAAAACAGTCGATGAAGAGCATGCTAAGGTTCTCAAAGAGAGCTTCCAAGAGTTCTACACCATTACCTCGGAATATATCAAAAAGTGGCGTCGATTTAAGAAGCACCCAACTCACATCAACTGGACCCTGCTGAAAGATCAAGCAATTGAGTACGTGGAAGTCAAGGGGTTGGCGAAGCAAGTTGATCCACTAATGGCAATGAAAGATGAGCTGTTCGATGAGGTCTCGGCTGTTAACGCTCTGCTCAAGAAGATTCTAGATGATGTGTTCAGCAAGGATGACCCTGAGGTCAAGTGGATGAAGATCTTTACCGGAAACAACTCTTTTCCGCTGCTCTACACGCTGGTTAGCATTCTTTTCTCTCATCCGGTCAGCGATGCGTTTGTGGAAAAGGTGTTCTTTCTTGTTTCGGCGTAGTGGACCAAGGAAAGGAACAGACTTAGTGAAAAGACAGTCAAATCCCAGCTTCAGTAAAGATAAACCTATGCGTGAGCTGCTGTGAGATCCATAAAGCAATTTTTTAATAACAAGGAGTTGCTGGAGCAGATTGTTTCTGGCAAAAAGTATGGAATGTGATATGACACGGCTTGTATAAATGCAAAGTATGTCCAAAAACGGTTTTTGAATGCTAATCTAATTTTTCGGTTGTCCTTATTTTTGGGTCCATGTCGATGGCAACCCTGTATATAACTTACTACCGGTACTTAGGCCAAATTGAAAGATATTCATTTTCAGGCATAAATCAAGCCTAAGTGGCATTCAGCAAACTCAAGATTTGTTACTTTAACTGCAATGAAATCTACAGTAGCCTACAGTGGATATGCATCTTACTAGGCCTACTTCATCTGATTAATTAGAAAGTAAAAGCAGAAACATAGTAGTTGTTTCATTGCTTCACTGGCAATTCGTACAACATGATAAATTGACAATACTCATCTTCAAAGCGAATTCATAGTTGCGACTATTGCTAGAAAAGACAAGATTCCTGATGAACACCCAAATTTTTCAGAATTCACTTGTAAATCTGTAACTTGTGCAGCCTAATTATAAGCATGTAATTAGATAATCCAGTTAAAACGATTCTAAACTCCAAATAGAAAATTTCAATAAAGGTAAAATTGCTAACAAACCAACTTTGTCTCTTCGTGATTTATGCTTAAACACAGCTAGTTTAAATATAGATTTCGACCTACCTATCCAGACAAGCTTGTCTTGAGATACGTCTCCCTCCACATTCCGGGTGTGCTTTAGTTACCGAAAAATCACACGTTTCTGTCGGTTCTCTTTGGCCAAAGGTTAACACGCTAATCATTATAGTGATTGAAAAATAAGTTAAAATCTTAGCCATGTTTTACACCGTTTTAATCCTGTTTTAGCAAGTAACCAGTGAAGTAAGCTTCTGGCGTGATTTGTCAGGGGAAGCCCCTGTTGCCTGAAGCAATACCACACTGTGGTGGTACCTACAGCAATTGCTGTGCGGTTGGCAATATGTTACATGGTTTTGCTTGAGCATAAGCGTTGTGGCATAACAAACACACAGCAACTGGTCCTTGACAGCCAATGATTTCTTTTAACATTAATTCAATGACTAAATTCGAATGTAAAAAGAACAGATTTTGCTAGCTTGGCCGCTAATACATGGTTTAAATACGCCATAACCCATCCAATATGTCACTGATCACTAGTTGGGCTCAGTAATACTACAATGGAATATATACTAAACTATAAGGAATAGACTAAAATCTAAGTAGTTGGTTGTGACGAATACTTTGATTGACAGCTACTATCGTACGTTTTGGGTTAAAATACTGAATTTTCTAATTGAAAATGGTCTTTATAGTCTCTTTCCCTAATTGAAATGGTAATTACCGCAAAACGTGGACACATGACTCTATTTTGTTTATTTTACAACTTTACCAAGAGTTCGACTAAAATAATGCATAATAACAATTTTTCTAACTCAACAACATGTAACAACAAAACCTTCAGGGGATTTTGTTAATCTCTCTTCAGAAATTAATTAGACTTTTTCGGCTGCAAGGCCAATTGTGGAGATAACGCCTGGTCGACATTTAAAAGGACGCCGGTTCGACACAGCACCCGACCAAGTGTCTCAGTAAGGTAGGCTTACTTGTTGGAATCTCAAAATAATCGGAAGCAGCTAACTCGTCGACTGCATGCCCTTCTCTGCAACGGTTTGTTGTATTGCATAATTCGTGCACGGACATTTTGACAAAAGGGCATTTTGCCGAAAAACATTTTGCCGATGAACAAATTGCCTAAAGGACTAAGGTTGTGAACGATACATTAAAACACACTGTGGAGAATATCGATACATATAACACAAAAATGAGTTTCGGCAAAATGTCCATTCAGCAAAATGTCTTTCGGCAAAATGTCCTTTCGGCAAAATGTCTTTCGGCAAAATGTCCTTTCGGCAAAATGTCCGGGTACCGCATATTTAGGGTTTACGGAACCGGGATAGGCGTCATGCTGGTGATCACACAGCTTAAAAAATTAACGAAGTAGGCTACACACGGTAAGCAAATAGCCTACAACCAAAGGTAATAAAACTGTAAAAAAAATAAAAAGTCCAAACTATAGATAGTAAACTCAAGCAAGAATGTCACGAGTGCTTGGGTTCAGCCTTTGCATCCATCAACATTGATAAGTTGCCTAAAAGAACTGATGTTTTGAAAATACAAAAAGTTCAAGTATTACTAAGTTTTATTTATTTTTACAGCTTGTATACGTTATATCCGTACTTACTGTGCAAAGACAAACTATCTTTAACTCACTGTGTTTTTGCACATAAGATTTCTTATTCAATTCAGACGTCACAAAGCGAACAAACTTCAGCGGTGTATTCCGTGAGTGACGGTGGAAAAGAATTAAACTAAGCCTCCATCGCCTTATTTAACAGAAATATATCAAATTTACACCTCCAGTCTTGCCCTAGCCTACAACTTTACGTTATAAATACAGTAGAGATGTCAGAAGAACAATTCTGTCATTTCTTTTTAAACTAATGATTCATTACAAAAAATATCTTGCAACTGACTGTTCCGCGGCTCGATTGCCCTCTCTTGGGTTTAGAGATTGTACTGAAACCAGCATTCCCAAAGTATTTGTTGGAATGAGCTGCTACCAGGAAAACTTTTGATGGTAGGCTACCATTTGAATGTGAATTTATATGTGAACTGCAGACGGTAGCTCCAGGTCCTACGACCAAATAAGATATTCTATCCTCATCAAAACAGTCAGTAAATACTGTAAAAGTTATAATGTCGCTTATTTCTATGATTTCAATCGGACAATAGGCCTACCAATAAATCATTAATAATGTTATTCCTTGGTTTGGCTGTAAGGAGAGGATAGTAGGACCCACCCTCCCTAACCCCACCAAACCCCTTTAGGAAAGAAGATCTGTCTTTACCACTGACTTTTTTTTGCCAAAGATTAACCTATCGCAGGTGGTTTGCTAAAGCGTCAATCATCGTAAATTCAATCAAGTTTCTGTTGCATAATCACTTGTATGCTCCAAATTCTTTATTTCACTTCTCAAAGCGTTATATAATGTAGATCAGTAGCGTAGCCAGGAATTTTTAAAGGGGGGGTTTGACCATCCAGCGGCGGGGGGTCTGGAGGGTCTCCCCCAGAAAATTTTGAAAAATTACTTTGAATTTGGTGCATTCTGAGAGCATTTTCAACAAAAATGTGGATATGAATATTTCTGTAAAATGGTGCTGTCCGGTAGCATAGCAAAAGGATAAGATCATGTTTTCTTCGGCATTCTTCGGAAATAAAGCTAAGTTCTAATCTAAAGCTCAGCTCTAAGTCTCTATGTTTTCTTGTTGCTAATTCCTGGCTGAGATGTTTGAATGTTTGGTATTGGCAAAACTCGCTCTTTTAATGCAGTTTCGTATAAAATTAGGCAATTTTTTTTAGACTGAAAGCATCATTCTCAATATCGTGACGTCACACGCGTGCTCAAGGGGCGGTTGTAACCCCCAACCCCCCCCCCCCCCCCCCCCCTTGGCTACGCCACTGATGTAGATGGCAGATTTTAGAATTCTAGAACGTTTTCGTCAAAGTTGTTTTGTTTAAAATGCTCTTGCTTTACAAAAGAAACACCATCACGGACGAGTTTATAAGCACTGAAAAGCGTTGTTTATGTTTCTCGACAGTCGAGTGTAGCAAGATTTTACAGAGATAGACATGTATTTCGCCCATGAAGCTGGTCTCATCAGTATCGCATCACTAATCTATGCCACATAAATCTGTGCTGATGCCAGGAAGATCGCTCCTTCTCTGCAAAAGCGTTGTTTGGTTACTTTAAACTAATAAAGCATTTACCTCTAACTTAATGATTTCTACAAGGGGTGTATGTGATAGATAAACATTAGTCGCATTAACCTGTCTCATCTCAATTTCAACCCACTTTTTGTTACGTAATCACTTCTATTCTCTAGACCTTCTAGCTTTGAATTAATTTTGATTGCAAGCTACTGTTTGCAACAAGTAATCTTTCCAGTTGCTGGAGTTATTTGGTTTATCAAAACAAACCTTTTTTCTAGAAACGCAGGCTTCATATTCGACTTAACTATGAACAAATTTTATGAAGCCAGAGGAATTCCGAAAACTCTTTGAGTAAAATGCTACAACAATAAACAAACGAAAAAAAAAGTAAACTGAACCTTTGAAAGTGAAAAGTTAAAATAACACAAAATTTTGAAAAATGCTGACTTGTTTTTTTCCCTAAGTTTACTCTAATGTCATTGCTTATGTCTCCTGCGCTTTCTTCTCCAGGCCGATACAGTGACGGAGAAGTGAATTTCTCGGTCACAGATTTGATAACTGATAGTGAATTCGATTTCACTTTTAGTTGCACAGGAAAACATTTAACAGTAAAACATTTTGTTTTGCAATAACTGGCTGAAGATAATGTTGGTCAAGAGATGAGATTCTAGAATATAAACAAAGGTGTCAAGTTTGTTGAATTTGAAAAGTGTTCTTTCAGTTTCCGCGCGACAATCTATCATTGCTGTAGATTATTTTCAAAATTTTGAACTGCTTGAAAACGTGTATAAGAACAACATTTTTTGAAAAGAAATTCAGCCTACCAAAGAAAATTGACAATTTATTTGCAAAATCCAAAGCAAGTCCAGCAATACGTTATATAATTTTGACGTCAGATGTTTGAATTCTAAAACTTATTAGTCAGAGTTGTTTTGTTAATAAAGTGCTTTTTTGCTAAACAAAATTCATCCTAGACTTTTTTTTAAAGCATAGACAACTTTACAAGCGCCCAAAAAGCGTTGTTCAGTTACTTTAAATAGTGAAGTATTTTCCTCTTAAACGTAGTTTTGTGATTGATCATTTTTACAAGGAGATGTATATAATGCATAACATTAATGCCTGCCCTTGGACTTAACATTTTTGGGGCTTTCAATTCAGTTTATTGATGTTATGTTGCGTACATACAACGTTTAACCGTTTCGTTAATTTACGGTTTGTACAATTTGGTAAACTTTACATTATCATACTTTATCAAGTTCGCTGATTTGTTGCTTGAGGGCAGATCGTTAAACGGCGTACCAGACGATCCGACGTCGGCCACAGATAGCCCAATCATTTTTAACCATCTTGCTTCTCTTCAAGTTTACAATCCACAAGTCAAAAATAAATCATGAAATAAAAAATATAAGGTAGCTTACAATTTCACATCGAGTAAAATGTTTAAAATGTTTATTAATTAAAAATAAGAAAATTTTCTTTACCGGGACAGTCCCATACTGAACACAAAGTTTTTTGTTGGCTGAAAACAAAGACATCAAAGTTTAAGCTGTGATACGAATGTTTAAGAAGATTTTTGTGTGATTGAAAGTTTTGATAGGGAACGAGAGAACAAAACAACAAATTGTGTGTCTTCCTCAAACAAGCTACTGAGATACAAGATACAGCAACCTGTTGTTGATTAGCGCCAAATCGTCTCGTTGAGTTGGTTGAGATAAAACCAAAAGAGATGAAAGGTTTTGATAATTTCGTTAAAATTTTGCACAATTTTGGAAATTCTTGTGAGGTAAATATTGTCAAGTATTGCCTACTATGATAAGAAATTTCAAATTACTTTGCTGCATTTTTTAATATTGACTTTGGTTACTGCAAGTGCAAATAATAATTCACTCCTGCTCATTTCAAATCAATATTACATCGTTCTGTCACACTATCACTTTTCCATTGAACGAGGTTGCTGCAAATGGTGAGAGCCTTGCACGACGCTCCCCTAGACACCATTTTGACACCGCTCAAGAGCCTGCAGCTGTGTCTTAGGTAGAAGTTAGAACACTTGATGACATGCTTGGTAGACACAAATATTCGCTCGTTTACCTTGCCGTACACTCAAAATAAATCTTCATTCACCGGAAGTAAGGTTGGAAACGAAGACATAAACTAAAATGTCCAAATCGTTCAGACTAATTTCGCATCATCAAAATTATCACAAGTGCTGTTCACTTGGATGTCAAGTGCATGTCCGCCCGATAGCTCAGTTGGTTAGCGCGTGACTTCGTGAACAAAGAAGCTTCAAGATCAAGCGGCGCTGGGTCGATTCCAGGGGCGTGCGCTTGAGCAGCACATTCTAAGGACTGCTCTCCATTCAGCGGCACCTAATGGATGGAATAATTCTCCGGCAACAAGACTTCAACAATCAGAAATTTCACTCTGTGAATCTCGGTACCAACCCTGCGTCAAAAGCCTCTACAAGTTTGTGAAACTACCAGGAATAACCCATCAACGCTTTGTCAGTCCGAGAATAAAGATTCATAAACCAACTTCGTTCAACGTTTCATCAAAATATCTGAAGTTTAAAAAGGAAGAATGTACTTTGGTAGGGACGATTTGTTCATACTGAAGGGGAATATCAAACTTGGTGAAGAAGGCGTGAATACAGTACAGCCAAGACTGTGTTAATCGCCCCGTCCCCTTGGACCAAGTGCTTAGAGGTCCATTTATTTTAGTCTAATATTTTTGGACCATTTGAAAAGAGAAAAGATAGAAGTAGTCTACAACTGCAGAAACTCGATATTCAATAGCTTAGGCTAAATCACGCAAGGCCATATTTTCTTTCTACACCTTCGGCTGGGAGGGGCCCACCTGGTCTACGAGCTCACCCGGTTTAATTGGTCCAGCGTTCTTTGAAATGACTTTGCCCAAGGTTGGGTTTCTTTATGTAGGGTTCTGAGATGATGAGGCAGCCAAGTTTTAAATCATCATTGTCATATTTCGGTTTCCATCAGTTTGAAACGTTTGCGTTTTGTCGCTTCTACCCAGACAACCATTTTATCTGGTCCAAATCTAGAAGAGATCTGGTCAGATCCGTACCTGATCTGGCAAAGATCTAGACCAGATGAAGTGGCTGTCTGAGTACCTTTTTCTAAACTCCTGCTATGTTTAGCATGGCATCCAGGCCGGATAGCGACTGTCAAAACAGCGACTGTCATAATGGCGACTTCATAATAGCGACTTCATAATAGCGACTTCATAATTTTTGGATTTATATCATGCCAGTCAGCAGGTTTTGACTTGGAGGCCAAATTTCGAGGTCGCTGTTTTTAATTAATCGAGTTCTTGATGAATCGCTGTCGTGTAGTCGCTCTATTGACAGTCGCTGTTTTTAATTAATCGCTGTCGTGTGGTCGCTCTATTGACAGTCGCTGTTCTGACAGTCGCTATTTGGAACCCGAGCCGTCAGGATTGAGCTTTCAAAAGAAGCTTTCTCAGTCAGAAGGTACAAATTCTCATAATCAAGCAATAATCAATCTCGGGGCCAAAACAATTTCCTGGACCATCTCTGTCAACTCAACGCTGCCAATATCCAATATCTTTGTTATGTCAGGATCGTAAACTATTTGACAAGCTTTATTCTACCAAGTAGCCTACCAACTATTGAAGGACAAAGAATGAAACGAGAGTATAGAATGGTTTCTTCTTAAATAATATAAATAATTGACTGTTTTATGGATTTGAAATAGTCATAGGCTACCGAGAGATATTCCACAATACAAAATATGATTGATTTCGCTCAGCTAAGCTATTAAATGTCGAGCTTTTGTAGCAGTATTTTCACATTTAGAGCTTCAAAAAACCAAAAATCAAAAATCAAAAAATCAAAAAACAGTTCAACGTTTCATGGCTTGTTTGTCTTTACATGCTTATGTGAATGACCTTCCAGTAAAAGATCAACTGACATAATTGCTGTAGCCAGTAGGCTTCTTTCAGCTATACTGATATTGATCGACAACCCAAAAACATCAAAATAAATTGATTGTTTTAATTGCATACTTAAGTATTGCGCACTTTGTCACTGCGCAAATAGTAAGAATGTAACACCTTTCATGCTGACCAGCACTGAGCGATGGGGGTATGCATAGGTAGCGTATGCAGACCAATTTCAGCAGTGAAATCTCGAAGAAAGCAGCAGCTGCAGAAAAATGCTGGAAGCAGGGCTAATTGATTACACTGCTATATGAACAGTAATGCTATGGATACTCTTATTCTCCAACAACAACCCCGCGAAACAAGAGTTACCTTACTCAACAAACAAGAACTTAATATGATGAAACTAAAATATTGTTTATGACGATCGGCGATAAGGAAAAGCATTATTACAATGGAAACGCCTTAGCTATTAATCGGGTTGATTGCATGAAGTGTTAAAACCATTAACTTATTAACACGATAGATTACTTTGGATCAACAGATTCTCTTGTACCCGAGGCACCACAGAGCACATTGACAAATATGATAGTAACGTGCTTCCCCTTTGAGATCAACATTTTGAAAAACACACTTTCCAGACAGCAAAACCCGTTATTTTTGCTGTCTGGGAGTGCCCATCATATACTTTGTCCACACACAAAAGTAGAAAAAATTAAAAAAATATATAATTGAAAATGTTTCGAATTAATCTTACGTTGCAGAACTCATCATGGTCACAATAATTCACAACTCAATGTCACAAAAAAATATATAAAAAGCACACAAGCTTAAAACTCGTGAGGCTTCAGCAGGTTCAAAGTTTGCTGGTAGAACCTTGTGGACTTAAATCTACAACCACTTTCCCAACACTTTTCTTAGCATACAAGTAATCTACCGCATCCGGGATAGAGTCAATGCCGTGGAAGCCGCCCTCTATCGCCCCCTTGCCGAGGTCATAACCGCAAATAATTTTCCCTTGGTGGTACAACTTCGAGATTTCAGCGAAAGCGTCTTTGTATTGTTTCACGAAATGGAACAAAAAGAATCCCCGCACGCTGGCGCTCTTCATCAGAAGCTTCATTGGCAAAGCAGCTGCAGCCCTGAAATTATTTCCAAAGATAAGAATTGTGTAACAACGTCAAAATAATGTGAGAAGAGCATTTCGGAATGTATTCTTTTATGTATTATTGCAATGATTAATTGATCAATCGGGTAAATATTTACTCTCTGACAAAATACCAAAACAGGCAAAATTTTTGCTGGTAAGTTTAAAATTTATGCTCATATTATTTTCCAGGGTGAGCCTGTAAGAAGTTTCAAAGTTAACAAGTCAAAAACCGCAACACATCAACAAGTCGCGCGATTCTTCTCTTTTTTTAATGATTTATTGAAGTTGCAATTGTTACGTAACAATCCATTTCAAAGTTTAATTTCGTCAGAAATCGATATTTTTCGTATAAACCAGATAAAAAAAAAACAAGTTGAAACGACAGGGAAACTTCTTGAAACATCAGACGATTAAGCAAAGAATAGCAAAGGTTAAAAACATTCAAAGACACTGCATAATCATTCTCTAGCTTCTCAAATTGTAGGTCGCGACCCAAAACAGGATCGCAAATCGTAATTTTAGAGTCGAAAAGCAAATTAAAAGTGGGGCTACAGTGCAGGGTACTTCATGTTGTAAACTGCGCATCAAGAGGTCCCAAAAAAGAAATGGGGAAACATAATAAAAAAAGTTTGAAAAGTCCTGCTCTGGCGCAGCGCTCTTACCACCCTTTTTGTCATCGCGAAACCCTTGATTTACGTTTGTCACGAAACCCTCCTAACAAAAATGTAAAAATCACGAATTGCTTGTAAGAAAAATTAAATATTTCGTTGCTACACTTCAAAAAGTATGTGGACGTTTCAACAAATAAACGATTACAGGTACTTTGTTACAAAAGTTACTAAATCAAAAATTTAATGACAATGTTGTTTTTGTATTTCTTGTTATATTCTTAAATAAGGGCTCCATGTTGTTCAATGCAATTCTCAATTGTACAAAAAAAGGAAGAACCCTCGCAGAACCATTTAAACTCACGAAAGCCCACTGCATGTTTTGCGGAAACTTTTGAAGAGCACTGCTCTAGCGTCAGTATTGTATTATGAGATAGTACCAAAAAGGCTTGCTCATCTAAAAGATTTATTTGCAACCACACGCTATGGATTTCGTACTTGTGTTACAAACGCAGGACGGTACGTGATCATGACAATTTGCAAATTGTGCGTTCAAAATTATATTTACGTCAAATTGGTGGTTGGGATGAGATGGTGCAGCGGATAAGGCGTTGGCTTTCTAATAATGCGAACCTGGTTCGACTCCCGCTTATGCTGGTTGTTGAAAACAGCTCACCTCAACATAGGGTGGAATAAATTGGGTGAGCAACTGAGCATAATTGCCAAGGAAAGGAGGCCATGGGAAGGAATTGGCTATCCTAACTCTCGTTAGTGCCAAGTACAATGAGAATCTTATCTTCTCTTACCCGACACTTACAATCAAGTATGAGACCGTCTTTACCTTGCGTGTTTTTGTACACTCAACTCCATGACCACAAAATTTAAGGTTGAAATTTCTTTTTCACAAATTTGAGCTTTTTAGAATACAAATTGAAGTTTTATTTGTAAAACGGCAGCGATGACTTAGTGAACTAAATTCTTTGAACTAAAGTAATTTTTTTTACTTTTTCATGAAATCATACTGCACTGATGTCCAATTGAACAAATTTTTGCGCACGACCAATTTAAAAAAAAAAAAAAAAACGGAAGTAGTTTTGAAACTCAGGACTTCATCAAAACTAAAGAAATAGTAAAACATTAACCCTCACTGAGCAATCAGCTACCTGGCGTATTTAGACGTGCCCACTCCCCCCATAGTATCCTGATAACCCGATATGTAGCCAATCACGATCAGACGTCCTTTGTTAGCTAGTCGGTTGACACAAATCTCGTAGAACTCTCCACCCACGGACTCATATACAACGTCAATACCTTCTGGGTAGGCTTTCTTCAGTTCTGTGTTGAGATTCTAGAAAAAAGACGGTCCACTATTTTAGGAATTTCAAAATGACTTATGATACTATAACCGCTTTTTCGAGTTCTTTGAATATGCTATAGGCCAGTGGTTCCCAACTCGTTTTTAAGGCGACCCATTTAAAAAAAAAAAATTCAGTTCGGTAAAATCTTGCGACCCAAGCAAATTGTCGTAACATTTTAAAAGCCATAGAAGATAACAAACAGCACTACAAAAGCAGTAACTTTTTCCGAAAATAATATGTTTATCAAATCACTAATGAGATAGCTGTGCTGGCTTGCTGTCAGTGAGTTTTTGAAATCGAGGCGTTATTTTGCTTAGGCATAGCCGCATGTCGGCTTTAACTTCCAGCCGGTTTCGCTGTTCAGTTTTTAATACACACATGGCGCTAAATCCAATCTTACAAAGCCAAGTTGTTGCAAATGGAATCTGTTTTTGAATCCCTAATTGTGAAACTGTGGGATACACTTTGTACATGGAAGCCCAAAAGTGGATGTTTGCAGAATCTTTGGGGTATTTGTCTTTGAAGGACGCAAAAGAAATACGGTTTGTTACTTCTGTCGTTATGTCCATAAACTGTTCTGCAACATGGATTGAAAGTTGAGGCAGATCTTTTCCAACAAATGGATCAATTATCCAATCATTTTGGTTATTAAGTGTTAGAGATTCTCCATAGTAGTGCACAAACTTTTTTGGCAAACTGTTCCAGGTGTCTAATTATATCGTTTGCTTAATATCAACTTCATTGCCACAGATATATTGCGTTAGCTGAGGAAATATATCGTACTCATCTCTGGTGACATAACTTTTTCAGAATATGAGTTTTTTGTGTTAAGCAGAAACTTTTTCAGCGCGATCAATCACCGTAAAACCGTTGCCTTGCATACATAAATTTAGAGAATTCAGAGAGTCAAATATATCGGCAAGGTAAGCAACTTTTGCCTTGAAATCTTCTTGCAAAAACTTCTCGGCTAATCTCACACAGTTCTGTTGCCTCAGGAAGATAGCAATCTCCTCTCGCAAATTACAAACTCGCTTCAGGACACGACCTCGTGACAACTATCGCACTTCTGTGTGCAACAGCAATGCTTGATAATAATCAGAATCCACAAAGACGAAAACAAATGCCGATTTAGTGGACTTGTTTTGATGAAATTTACACACTTCACATCATTCAACACTTCGTGCAGCTCTTGAGACAGCTTTTTTGCAGCAAAGGCCTCTCTGTGGAGAAAGCAATAAGTCCATGCAGCACTTGGGGCTTTGTCTTTGATGCGTTTTACCACACCAGACTATGCGTGGTTCAACGTGTGGAAAACTTTGTCATGGTTTGTCCAACATATAGCGTTCGTGACATATAGTGCACGTTACAATATATCGACGGTCGAAAACAAAAAAGTCGTAAGTGCATTTTTACACTTTGGAGTAAAAGGCAAAAAAAACAATTTTCTTTTTTAAATTTTGTTAATGCTTTTAGTTAGAGCATTAATATCTTTAATTATAGTAGTAAAATAGTAGTAGATAGCCCTAAGTGCATAGGTTTTGAAAATGCAAAAAAAAGAATTTCTCAAAATGTCACTTACGACTTTTTTGTTTTCGACCGTCGATATATCCCGTAACTTTGTCAAGTTAATTTATGTTTGAGACTGAAATTTTTGTCGGGTTTACATTTAATAATAATAATAACAATAATAAAAGCGAAAATTTTTAAAACTTTTTGCACTACGATCATGCTACAAAGCTTTCCGATGTCTCGACATGAAACGCTTCATGACTTGTGTTTATATTTTCCAGTTTTGTGATCGATCTCTTCACGTTTTAAATTTTTTTATTGTTATTTTTTTCGCCCAAGATACAGTAGGCTATGCCTGAAAAACAAGCGACCCAAAAAAATTATCAGGCGACCCAACTTTGGGTCGCGACCCATGAGTTGGGAACCACTGCTATAGGCTACAACAACAAAAAAGCTTTGAAAGCGAAAAATATCTGAAAAAAATTGCTTTCAAATAAATCCTTCTAATTTTACCTACACAAGGTCAAGTGGTAACTATGTGAAGAATAATAAACACTGATCATGACAATAAAGACTATAGTTTCCCCCTGCCTGGGTGAGCGCAGGGCAACACTACTCTCAGTTTCCTTTGGCAACATAACCATAAGCGTTGTAATAAAACGTGTATTCAAAAGATAGTCACGTGATGCTCGGCCTTTAAAACTTCCGGTGGCAAAAAAGATCACAGGCTACCTTAAATCGGAACCGAAAAAGACAAACGTTTAGAACAATTACATGCAACCTAACGTTTGGAACACTTGCTATAGTAATAATTTGCAGTATGATATACTGTAGTTTAAATTAATTAATTCCACAGCAAAAATCACCCCCGGGTGACAGCTCTTTCCTTTACTTACTTACGAGATAGAAGTTTATGAAATTACAACCGGTGTTCGTGAATTAATGTAAGCTAGTGGATAATACTGTGCATTGGATGCAAGTGCCAAGTGCAAACAAGCTTGCTTGGACAAGCCGATGAAAATCCAGATTTTTCAGTATTCAGATGCAACTCACCTGCTTTGACGTGTTAATGGCATGGTCGCATCCGATGCTTTTAAGGAATTCGACTTTCTTGTCAGTTGAGCATGTGCCTATCACGTGACAACCGGCTAACTTTGCGAACTGCACAGCAAACTGACCAGTACCTCCAGCAGCGGCAGTAACCAAGACCTGGCAACACGGAAGCAGTTAGTTGGGAAAAAGAAGTGATTTCAAATAATCTTTCAAACACTAAATTTGGTACTGCGTCTTGAAGAGTACTTTTATTGTCAAGCTTGTTTGAAATAAAATCTACTCTGTCAATACCACAATCGTTCAATCCATTTCAAAAGTAGGCACTAGCTTTAGACGCACTCAAACAACATAAGTTGAGCACCACTAACCTATCTGCATTTTCATTCATTATAGAAAACGAACTTTCTTGACACAATGCCAACTTGGCGTAGCAGTCTATTCGTGATCAGGACAACAGGCAAAAGTTTCAACGATGTTGCATTGTGCAAATTGATGAAAAGAAACTAACCCATGACTACAAACCTTTTCGTTTGGTTTGAGAAATCCACAGTTGTCGAGAGCTAACTTGGCAGTCATTCCACTCACAAGACAAGGCAGATAGGCTGGGTCTATTTGCTTGATAGGAAACAAGGTTGATGCTTGTACGGCTTGATACTCAGAAAAAGCTCCGAAATTCATGTGCGTGACTGGCTTTCCAACAAGAGATAAAGAAACCCCGTCACCCACAGCAACGACTTCCCCAACCGCCTCAAATCCTGAGTCAAAGGGAGGCTGCTTGTCTGGAGTGTAGCGTCCTGCTGTGAAATTCACGTCGGAAGCATTGATACCTACGTATCTGTGACGCACAAGAGCTTGCTGCTTTTGAAGCTTTGGCAGACCGCAGGATTGGATTTGTATGGCTTCCCTGAAGTTAGATGTCAAGGATTGGACAACAACCTTTCTCATAGTTGACGGCAAAGCAGACATTTTTAAGAATTACTACAGTGAAAATTATGCTCGTCGAAATCTAAAAACACAAAAGTGATATCAATACACCTTAGCAGTACAGGTATTCGGCTGTCGGTAACTTAAAAAAGGACAGACTTTAAAACCGATTTTTCATATACTGCAGTTTGAATTCAAACCATAGCTAAAGGTAAGGTTACGTTTCAGACAGTAGTCAATATGGTTCAAGAAGCAACTGACCAAACCTATGACAAAGTAGCTGTAGACAAAAAAGCTTATGACAAAGTAGCTGATCTTTCTACAAGAAACCATCGCAAAGAAACCACCTTTGTTAAGTTGAAAGTAATTAGCAACAAGTCATGCCATTTATACAGAAACTCCCGCTCAAAAATGCAAGTGATGAAACAACATTTGTGATAAACGAGTTCGTAAACTAAATTCCAACAACATTTGTACTCGATTGTTCTACAAACCACAAATAACATGCAAAATTACGGAAGTGAATTAAGAATTCAATTGACTGGCAAAAGCAGCGGTTGAGAGCTATGTGGCAAGAACTAGCAAAAAAAAACTAGTGGTGCGGTACTGATGAGCCCAGCCTCATGGGCGAAACACGTGTCCATCGCTGAGTTCTTGCTACACTCGACTGCCGAGAAACACATGTTTTTGGGAAAAGTCTTGATGGCTAGTGCGGAGGGCTGGAGGCTACACCGGTATGGTTAGCGAAACAAAATGCTCGCTGTTCTACAGTGAAGTCAGGTAGCTACAGTGAAGTCAGTAGTCAAGATCGCTCCTTCTCAACTGTAATGAAGGCCAGTGCGTTTTTATACAAGTTGAAATCTCGCCAGATACCACTAACATTTGGCACATCTCTGAGAGTGAAGGTACTGCTTCAGAAAAACAACCATGTTTCATGTAAATTTAATTGAGTTGGCGAAAGCATTATCTTAAACATATCAACCCTAACGCAAATGTTAACCTTACACATCGACGATGATAAAATTCAAAACTATTCAAATGAAGAGCAGTTTGGTAATTTTAATACGAACGCCATTAGTCTTAGTGATTACTAAAACCTACCTAGAAAGACATCTCAAGTTGCTATTTCAACAAACGCATCTTGCGCCTAATGCATCCGGTTTTTTACGTAAGCTATTTTCTAACATTCCTTGATTTCGGTATAATGTAAATAAGTTTATAAACTTGACAAGAGCTAAACGTGTATGCATGAAAACGTTGGTGTTTTTACAACTTGTATCACAATAAACATTGTAGTGGTGCTTAGTGTGGTTAGCTTATAGTGTTGCAATCTGACGAATCAAATAGTTGTCAAGTAAAAATGTAGTTTAGAATGCCAACCTGATGGGTAGTCGTGATAGGACCTTGTTGCCGCTATTTCAGTGGCTAGCAATGTGCTTGGTTGGAGTGGGGGGAAGATGTGAGACCTTTCGCTGATCATTAAAACGATTCGGGTTTGAACAAAGGACAAGGTTTAAGAACTTCATGACATGATTGAAAGTAACTTCAAATAACGACTGTCTAGACTGGCAAAAATATTCAATCGAAATTTTTACCATAATAAAATAGACCAAAAAGGTTGCCTACGGAGATTAACGCTGATGAAGGCATTCAAAGGTAAAACTTGTGTTTTTGAATATCATACTTGCAAAGATATTTCTAAAGCAATCATGATACATATTATGTTTGAATGGTCATCAACTTTTGTTTTTAAAGTACGACACTATGCTGCTCTGTTTGCTTTTTACACCACTTTCTTTCAACGTACGCGGCTTTGCAGAAACATTTGACTTGAAAACAAGGTCCAACATTTTGGGAACTGAACTCGACTTCGCAACATACTTAAAATCTGTTTTGGAAACCCACTTGTAATTTTGTTTGGTTGACAAGGTAACATCTTGAAGATTTTCACAGTTTACTTTCACATACTCAATATGATTTATTTGATGAATGTGTGAAAATATATGAGGCATTTGGCCGATAAAGTTTCTGCTGATTATTTTAAAATCCTTTCCTAATAACAGTAAAGTTTCGTTGGTAAACTTTTCAACCAGTTTTCTTTCTCCGTTTGATGTTTCACTTGAACAATCTTCAGCAGAGCGTTTTCGTTTTTTTGTTGCTACGATCGAGATTGTTGGACTTATTTCAACCACTTTGCTTGGAAACTCCCAAAGACCCGCCAGAAGACCATGTTTTGGTCTTTGAAAACACAAAAACTTTGCATCAGCAGCATTCTTCAGCACCTTATTGTGTACACATTCAATGACTACAACAGCAACTTTTTCAAGTCTAGGTGACTTTTTCTTTTGCTTTCGAGGATAATTTTCTACACCTAATTTAACGTTCCACACTTCGTCTGAAGGAAACTTCAAAAACTCGCTACAGTCCTCTATGTCTTCTCCACAATCAGTTATCTTGTATTCATTTTTTACATTGTGGTTGCAACTTAAAACCACTTTAGCTCTTTCAGCACGATGTTTGACTTCCTTCAGAGCATTGCATGCAAAGCTTACAGGACAGTCGGAACACTTTGGACTTTTAGGAGCGCAAATAGTTGCACCAAGTTCCATCAGCGCCTGTAAAAATGTTATATAAAAAATTAATTGAAGTTTTAACTATTCTTTCCAATCCACAAAACAATGTTGCAATTGAAAACGATTTGTTGGTGCTGTTACAAAATGATTTTCCTTGATATATGTGTAACAGAGTTCTGTTGCACCCTTTTGAATAAAAACTTATGTTTTAAACTCAGCAATGACACAAGCAGGAAGTTGCTGCGATCAACTTGAAACATAGAAAAATTTGACTTTTGACAACAGAAGTCAACCACGTCTTGCTAAAAAAATGAATCAATGTGAGCCATGCAGGGTGTAAACAAGTGTTTAAGTATGTGACATCACGCACAACAACGCCTTAAACATGATACCGATATATCAAGTAATGTATGAAAATGAAGTAGCACTCTCTTAAGCATGGCACAAACGTTTTATAATCTATTCTAACTTGATTGAAATTTCCAGGAGCGTCAGGATCCACAATGGCGTTTGTCAACGACCAAAGATGAGAGATGACTTTCCCATTAGCAGAGTTTCCTCCGATTGTTCGCATTCTGCATAAAACTCTGATCACATTTCCATCTAGCACGCCAACAGCTTCACCAAAAGCAATTGAAGAAATAGCAGCTGCTGTGTACCTGAAATATACACGTTTGTACGTAATGCTCACGTAATTCGATTCTGATACTCAACTAAATTCTGAAATGTTGTTTTTTGTGAACTCCCACTCACACGATAGCTAAAAGGCAACTCTCTTAGTCTAATAACATGGAAACTGCGCAGTGCACAAAGATATTCGTACCATCTCCTTAGTAGTTAAAGAAAAATTCAATTGAAAAACTGCTGTGGAGCTTTATTCGGTTGCCTAATGACCTTCAGTCTTTCTATGCTACCAATCAGTTAGCGTTGTAGGTGAACAAACACAAGCCCCATTGACCACTTCACCAAGGTAAATGATTTACCTTCCTACACCAGGCAGCTCTTTCATTAATGACTCAGCATTATCTGGAATATTTCCATTCAATTCATCCACAACTTTCTTTGCACCTTGTAAAAGCCTTCGACCTCTAGAATAATAGCCTAAGCCAGACCACATTTGATTGACATCTTCCTCACTGGCCAAGGCTAAGCTTTTTACATTAGGCCACTTTGTTATCCATCTGTAACAAATGATATGTTGGTAGTATCATCAGTAACATACTGTAATTCAATGAAACATAAATTATAAAATAATTTTTTGTAAAAATATATGAAGTAGGACTGTACATGTAATACTACTACTGTATCACAGCCGAAATGGCCTTTGATGAACTATTATGTTCAGTTTGTATAGATTTTTTTCCAGTGTTACAAGTGATAAATGTTTCGTAAATGAATCATACTTTTGCATTTCGTTTTTCAAACAAAACACTAATAAAGTGAGAATAAATTATGTAACATGACTTGCATAAGTGCATATAGAGGACAAGGAATGCCAATAACAGTTCCTTGCTTAACATGTAAAAGTACATAATAAGAAGTGAAAGAAAAATTTACCTGTTATAATAATTTGTTACAACAGACACTTGTGTTTGCTGAAGCATAATCTCTGACACCCAAACTGCATAAGCATATTCGTTTATGGCATGTTTATTTGCTTTTCTCCAAGGTAGGTCACGTTTGCTTGTATCATACCATGATAACAACTCTTTTCTGATAGATATCACCTCATTAGGTAAAAATTCGTAACCTTTCATGTTAAAAACTTGAAATAAACATAATCAAAATTTTAAGCTATAAAAATTAATCGCATAATCTTTGGTCAAGAGTCAATGATGTTCAACTAGACTACCATGCAGAATATATTATATGTAGTGTGAAAATTTTGGACTACCAATGTTTGGAGACAAGTCTATGTTGCAATTTTGGTGGAGAGTAGAGATGTACCGATATATCGGTATCGGCATCGGTGATATCGGCCATTTTTTGAGTATCGGTATCGGCATCGGTATCGGCAAAATTTGGCCGATACTGTGGCCGATACTAAACATGTAAAAAAAAGGCGTTTGCTGCGGATTTTCTGCAGAAGCAAAGATATATAATAGATTTTTTAAAGTAGTAACTAACGTCACATTGAAGTAGAAAAATAACAACCTGTTCAAATTTTTGATACCTCACACTCCCATGACTTCAAGCATTGTTTGCTTACAGTGATTCTTTCATTCAAACAAAACGTTTTGCTTCAGCAGTTTTGCGTTGTTTGATTCTTAAGTTGTGAAGGAGACTCGATTTCTCCAATATTTATCATTTGTGTTTCTTTTTTACTTTCAGCAGAGGATAAAACCAGGCCAAGACTACCCAGGTGGCGGGATGTGTAGTTTTGCATCGTTTTTGCGTTGCTGGACGTTTGATGGACCAGTGTGGCTTGGTTGTTTTGGTGGGCTGGTTCTGTCAGTTTATGGTTTGGTTTCCGCCTTTCGTTGTGGTGGACTCACCAGGCTTGAACAATGTCGTGGCGGAGTGGGTGGGGTCGGTGGGACTGCGAATCTTCACTGATCTAATCAATAAGTGGTCTTGTTGCGCCTGGGATGGCGGCCTCATTGTGGGGGGGAGTGTCCTTCCCCGCTGTCGGCACAGGGCTGGGCGCTCACTGGTGCGACGGGCTGTTGCGATTCGCTGGCCATAACGGTGTAGCTTCCATGCTAGCCATTTAGACCATCCAATCAACTATATGTTTCTCGGCAGCCGTTTTGTAGCAATAATTGACATCGACAAGAATTGAAATGGCTAGTGTGGAAGCTGCACCGTTGTGGTTGGCGGGTCGCGGCAGCTCGCTGTGCTGGTGAGTGCTCACTGCTCAGCCTTGTGCTGGTGGCCGGGGGGACGCTCCTTTCTTCGCAATGAGGTTGTTATCTTGGGTCCACGTCTTTTAGGTGCAGACAGTTAGGCGCCGGGCAGATAGGCGCGCACTCTGTGGTAACATTTTGTGTGAAAAGCATTGCCTTACCTGCCAAGCTGATACAATCTGCAGACTTTACTAGGAATAGCACCTAAATGAACGGGCGCCACAGTGCTCCGCACCTAAATATCTAGATGCCACAGTGTGCGCACCTATTTGACCGGCGCCTAACTGTCTGCGCCTAAAAGACTTGCTCCGCCTAAAAGATTTGTGGTCCCATTGTTTTCTTTTTGGGCCTACTTATTCTGCCACGACATTGTTTGGGCTTGGTGAGTTTGTTGCGGCTAAGGGTGGAAGTTGAATCGCCGACTGGTGGAGCCGGCTTGCTAGGGGCAGCCGAGTTGCACGGGTTTTTTGAGTGTTTGGCGGGGTGAGAGCGATGCAGAATTGTGTGTTTTTGCTACCTGGGTAGTCTTGGCCTGGCAAAAGTTTTTCAACCAAACGACAAGAGCCCTTAAGTTGCACATTACTTGTCGAATAGTTTTTGTACGACTACACAAATCACTTGGTTTACATTTTACATCTTATTATCAATTATGATTAGCCTATTTGGAGAGTTTGCGCAAACACTTTTTTTTCAGAAACCCCAATTATGATGTAATGTTTCTTCCCTTATACCCCAATCCTCAATTATGGTGGCCTTTCATTACTAAAACCTACTATTATGACACAACAATGCGGTTGAGATTGGATTCTTAAATCTTTAATGAATTATGCCAATTGAAAGCTTTTTTTAATAGTTTTATGCAAGTAAGGTAAAACTTAGCATTTGATATAATTCCTTGCAAATACCAAAATTGCTTCTTTTTGTAACACCAAAGTATCGGCCAAAATATCGGTATCAGTATCGGTATCGGCCTAAAAAAGTGATATCGGTATCGGGATCGGTATCGGCCAAAATATTGGTATCGGTACATCTCTAGTGGAGAGGTGACTTTATTTAACCATAATTGTATACAATTATACATACAGATAAAACCAAGCAACCACACAGCATTTAACATAATACAATTAGAGTGAACATAAAACTATATAATATTATAAACTACGAACGTTTTCAGCCATACTCAAGTTAGCCCTCCTCAAGTAACGAAAATAACTGATTTTACAATTTTTTTATAGAAAAGTTATCAGTTATTTTTTTATAGAAAAGACCAGATTAGATTAGGTCGGCTGCATAGCCGAATGGTGAGAGCCCTGAAACGGCAATCAAAAAAGCACCGGTTTGACACCGCTCAAAAGCATGTGGCTGTGTCTTTGGCAGGACACTTAAAGGCATGCCTGAAGGTGGACACGAAGATTGGCTTCCTTGCCTTCCCGTCCACTTATCTAAATCTTCAACCACCAGGTGTAAACTTGGATACGACCAACAACAAGATTAAAAATGAAGTCATCAGAAACAAAACTTGTATCAAAGATTTCATAGAAACAGCAACAAACCTAAAGTGGAAATGGGCGGGACATGTAACAAGACTGACAGACAACAGATGATGATGAATTTTAATTTGCTGGAATTTCAGAATTTCTCTGGGTAAGTTTCCGCTCGTCATAAGAGGATGTGACCGTGTTTGCCGAACGACGCATTACATTTTTGCTCTCAACAAGTTAGTTTGGTGGCTGTAAAAAGTTACAATACTTCTTTGAAAAAAATGGTTTCATCAAAGTCAAGTTTACTTTTAGGCAGTGTTTCTTAGCAGGCAATTTAGTTTGAAATAAAACGCTTCTGGGTAGGATCGAACTCATACCCTTGGGGATATCAGACCAAGAAACACCGTACACGCCGCTGATTCAGTTGAATAAAACTATTGACTTTAGAAATTATCATATATCATAGGCACTGTTTTCTTCTCCTCTCGTCTTTTGCTTTGAAAGTGAAAAAGAAAAAAATACATCATGACCGGTCAAATAGTGTTTCAGATTAAAAGACGGGAGACGGTTAAATAGCCACTGCCTTTTTGGAATTAGCCTATATATATAATATGGCATTAAATTTTCTTGCACGGTAGAATCTTTTTGCAACTGTTCGCAAAAGTCCATTTCTACAGCATGTGCATTGTGCAATAGGGTGGAGTGAAACATAGGGTCAAAAATTTAAGTTGATAGAATTAATCTGTAATAGTTACTAAAAGTTGTGATCTGATAAATGTATTCACATGCTGAAATATTTCCGATTTTGATCAACGTTTACGTCTGCCCCAAGTCGATTGAAGTTTTCTCTGGTATTTTGGAGCTATGACGTCATCAAAATGAGCAGATTGTCACTTTTATCTCACTTCTACCTTCGGTACTTCTATCTAACATTATCAGAGTTATAAATTACACATAAATCGTTGCAATGCAGTGGAAAATACGTCTTGTAGAACGCTTGCTGCATGTATATTATCAACTGACAGGAAAAAACAAAGATTTTAAGATATTTTCTTCAAATTTCTGTTCCTTTCACAAGTTCATCAGCACAGTTAAAGCAAGTATGTGCAATGAAGGTATAGCAAACTACAGTAGAAAAGTATTTTTCTTAATACAACAATGGTGAGATTTCAGTTGCCTGTTTACTTTTGATCCTATACAAATATTGTAAAATCAGCTTATACAATAGCCTACAACATATGGGCGTTGGCAGAAAATTTGCAGGGGGAGGCAAACATCTTTCAAGCCAAATTTCATCTTGTGAGCTGCAACGAGCAACGTAGTTAAGCATATTTATGAAATGTAAGGTAAATTTGGCCGAAACGAGTAAAAACGTTGCAATTAAAGATATTTTCAAGGCATACTTAGCGACAAGTCTGGCATACATACCAAAAGTGCAAAAAATAGTCCTGGAAAAATGTTGGTTTACTTAGAAGAAAATTGGATGAAAAAGACATTATCGCCCGAAGGTAAGAAATATTTTTGAAATATTGTTTTCATAAGGAAAAAAACGTTTATAAGACCCAAATCCAGGGAAACAAGCGCCTGACTTCCATCAGTTCAAATCTCATTAAGCACTCCGTTTGCCAAAAGTTCCCGTTTTGTATTGAATACAGGCATTTCTAATCTTGACTGCAGTCTACTTCGAATGAATCCGTCTCGTTGTTTTTGCCCACAGACCGCAAGTGCTGCTTCAGTAACGAGGCACACGGCTCCTTCCATGGCTTGCGTGTGACAGTGTGACACGGATAGCTAGGAAACTCAAACTCTGGATCTGCAGCATCGTCAATGAAGGACAGTAACTGACTGTCCGGTGTAACGGTCCAGGAGTGACCGGTTGAGCGCAGTCCAAGAGTTACCAGGGTTGCCAAATAAAATTAATTATTTATGAAAATTACTGAAATTCTTACTGCTCAAAACGTTACATTGACAATTTTAAGCATTGATTAATCTTAAATAAAAAGGTGTGCATTAGTTTGAGAGCAACTACTCAATTAAACTTAGTTGTAAAATTTTTGTTTTTGTATTGCTTTCGAAAGCGTCGGGCAGCTTTGGTCATTTGTGGTCTGACGTCATTTCTAGACTGCGACGCTGCAGCAGCACGGTAACTTTTGGACCGCAGTAACTCCTGGACCGTAACACCGATATGTCTCAAGTTAGCGGTAGTTCATGTCTCTCTGTATGCTGCCAATCAATCAGTTCAAAGTATTTGTTTGCTTTAAAGTTTAAGAGTGGAACTTTGAAGAAACAAATGGAATCTACATGACTTTGTTTTCTGGCAGCAAGTATCCTTCGCACTGCTAATCTACCAACATGCACAGCAGTAAGTTCTCTTGGTGAGCAAAAAAGGCATTTCGGTTGATAACAGGTTCAACTAAATTGCTTTTAGTTCAGCGCTAAAATAGCGTGACTTTTTAACTATGTAAAACACATGTTTAGCTCCTGTAGTACAGGAAGTTTGCGTTTTCACTGCAAACCACATTGGAGAGTATACCTTGGCAATGTAGGCCTATTCCACCACCGCTATCAGATTTTCTCAGGGATTCTTTTGTGGAAACATAAAGCCTCAAAATGCGATTGGCTGTTATTAGCCATCTGGAGTGATTCATCTTTCTTGGATTACGATAGGCAATCTTGGCATCACAACGCCCTGAGCTAGGGTCTGCTACTATTTGGTGAGTGCGATTCGGAGAGTCCGATTCAGAGAGTTCCCTATTCGGAGATAGCCTTTTTCGGAGAGTTCCCTATTTGGAGATTTTTTGAAATGTTTTTTGAAAATTATCGGGAACCGTAGCCTAATTCTCATTGCCGCTTTTACATCGTTTTAACGTCGCTAAACGTTCAAATCGTGCAGAAAAAAAAATAGAAATAAAATGTTTGAACAATTATTTAAATGAAAATTCGTCATGTCAGTTCAGTTGAATTGTTTTTATTTGTGACCATCATATCAAAAACAATACACGTCAACATAGCAAAGATATTTAAGATATGAAGTGAGCATTCTGTTGCTCCGGTTTTCTTTGGTAAAGTTATGAATATGGAACGTACCATATCACTAGGGTCTTTCCGGTGTCATAAATATGATTTAAGATCTCAGTGGTTAGGTCTAAACCCCACTCATCTAAAGCTTTGAGAATTTCAATTATAAAAGAAACGATATTGTGCAATAAAATACAAAATTCTCTACTGCAAATAAACAGAAGGCGTCGTTGGATTTAGAATTTTGTAATAGTTGAGGATTCTAATATATTCTAAGTTTGCATGCAGAAGGCGACGCAGGATACATGTCAATTTTATCTGAGCAAACATTAATACAGTAGTTCAAAAATAAATTTAATTTGCTTTTTAATCTTGAGATCTCAATGGTTAGATTCAAACCCGACTCATCTAAAGCTTCGACTATTTTTTTCTGCACGATTTCAACGTTTAGCGACGTTAAAACAATGTAAAAGCGGCAATGATAATTAGGCTACCATACCAACAAATTTTCATTTAATTGTTCAAACATTTTATTTCTATTTTTTTCTGCACGATTTGAATGTTTAGCGACGTTAAAACGATGTAAAAGCGGCAATGATAATTAGGCTACGGTACTCAATAATTTTCAAAAAAAATTTCAAAAAATCTCCGAATAGGGAATTCTCTGAAAAAGGCGGGTCTGCTACTATTCGATGAGTCCGATTCGGTGAGTTCCTAACCTCTAACCCCTAACCTTAACCCTAAAAGGGCAATAATAATTAGGCTACAGTACCCAATAATTTTAAAAAAAATTTGAAAAAATTCCCCGTTAAGGGATCGGAATCACCGAATCGGACTTACCAAATCGGACTCACCGAAACGGGCCATTCCGGAAAAAGGCTGTCTCCGAATAGGGAACTCTCTGAATCGGACTCACCGAAACGGGCCATTCCGCCTGAGCTAATTGCTTTACAGATGTCATACAAGTACTGCTGGTCTGTGCTTAAGTTCACGTCAAATGAAGGCAGTTGAATATCAACAGCCTCAAACTCAGCGACTAGCAAACTGTCACAGTCTTCAAGTTTTTTTACCAATGAAGCCAGAAAAACTTTGTGGACCAGATGTAACTCCACCAAGTGCCTCAGTGGTATTAATTAAAATGCAACAGACATACAAATCGCTGCAATGGCTTTTTCAAGCCCTTTTGAAGAATTTGCAGCACCACTCCTTTGTTCCCTTATTTACGTTTGTACGATCACAACAAATGACACATAAAGTACAAGAAATAGCATTGGTAGCCCAAAACATAAATGAACATGATTTTAAACGCTTATTCTTTATTATCTACACTGCGGGGCAATAGTAATCTCCTACTAAACAACTTTGAACTTAAGCTACATTTACCCTTGTAAATTAAAGCAACATTCAGCAGTCAACACAAATTATTATCAAATGATCGTGTTTAATGGTTTTTTGCATATTAACGATTAAATGTTGCTTAAATGGACTAACTGAATCGTAAGAAATATCCTCTATGACGTCACATGCGATGGTTTTACAGTGGGAAAAATTCTGAAGCAGATTGTGATATTTAATCTGCACGTCCCTTGTAATCTTGAACTGGCTTGGGGCAGACATAAACTTTATTTTAAAACGCTGAAATTTGCAAAGCTACCGTAATTAGTCAAGCCACACTACAACTTTTAATCGCTATTACAGAGCAAAAATCAAAATTTTATTTTTTACTCCACTCTAATGTGCAACATACCACTGCATCTGGGCTTACAGCTGAAAGTAAATGTTCTCGTGTTTAAAGAAAGTTCCACAGCTTTTAGCCTAAATCTAACCATTGATATGGCCTTGTGATAGGAATGACCTGCGAGGTAGTTTCAGATGCTGTTAACTTGGATCACATCAACATGTTTTATCCAGCCACTTTGTAAATAGGCCGACCTACTCATATTTGTCTTCATAGCTAAATTCTACTGAGATCGATCTAAAAATTACAGAAAGATGATTAGGCTAAGTAAACAAAGTCAAAATATCACATGGTATCCATATTTTTGCTGGAAAGCAATAATTTTCAATTTTAAGTCAGTAGCCTGCTATGGATCAGCTGTATTGTTAACCTTGGCTGAGTAGCAGTGATAGTAATCTTTCATTGATTGATTGGGTAGCCTACAAGTATAATCAATCATTTTATTTTTCGTCATTAACGCGTCCGGGACGAAAAAGATACGGTACTAACTACCGGTACAAAAATCGATATAGACCTACCAGCACGTTAATTAACAGGAAAAGGTAGCAAAACCTTGAAAGGTTTAAAACATGCCTGAATGGAAAATCATGTAGTAGGCTATATAATATATTAGTAGTTAACACAGCTACAAAACCAACGGTAAAGTACACTGCAAAGTAACTACACTTTATGTCATTGCAAAATCTCAAGGCTGGTTACATAGTCATAATTTTCTGACTAAAGAAATAACCATGCAAAACAAAAATAATCTTAAATTTTTTTTCTCAAAACATCATTTTAAAGTTTCAGTAAAGCCTTCAATATTACTTACCGTACATCAAGTTTCATAACAAAATTACTGTCTCTTCAGTTTACTTCCTACACCGAATTCCCACGGTTCTCACGCGTGGGCGATTCGTCTGTTTAGAGCCAGGGTTGCCAGATATTCAAGCTATAGTGAGGCCAAATCCATTATAAAATAAGGCCAAAAAAAGGCCAAATTTTTTATTTACTTCTAAGGCTAAATAAACGCTAACAACTTAATTGAAATAATTTTTTGAAAATGCCATTTTACAATCAAATATTACAGATAATAATTTAGCACTGTCAGAGCATAATGACCGGTTCGTTTGCATAATTTGATTAATGATACCTATTAAGTGATAAGCTTGATTAATGATACCTATAAATTAAGTGATACCTATCTTTAAAAAGGGTAGCTGCAAAGATTCAAACAACTACAGACCAGTCAGCCTACTACCTGTGTTTTCAAAGATATTAGAAAGAATCATGTACAACAGATTATACTCGTTTTTAATTAGACATAAATTTTTCTATAACAATCAATTTGGTTTCAGAAAAAATCATTCCACAAGCCATGCTGCTTCAATGCTAATAGAAAGTATCACCAGTATACTAAACGACAACCATCTTGCATTAGGAATCTTTCTTGATTTATCTAAAGCATTTGACACCATCGACCATAAAATATTGCTAGCTAAATTATATCATTTCGGAATAAGAGGCGTGGCCTATGATTGGTTCATGAGTTACCTGAGTAATAGAAAACAAAGAGTTATTTTCAATGGCACACTATCTTCTAACGTTAACAACATATCTTTGGGTGTCCCACAAGGGTCTATCTTAGGCCCTCTTCTATTCCTGATTTATGTAAATGACTTTCCTAACTGCCTTCAACACGGAACTGCAATTATGTTTGCAGATGACACCACCATTATATATAAAAATAAAACCGTTTCTGCTGTATATGATATTGCAAATCAAGAGCTTGTATGCATAGATCAATGGCTATCAACAAATCGATTGTCTCTAAATGTCACCAAAACTAAACATATATTATTTTCAAGTGAAGGAAGCAAGACACTATCAAGCCACCCACCCTTAAATATTCGAAAAAACAACATAGAACAAGTTGCCTCAATAAAGTTTCTGGGAATAATTGTAAACGAGCATTTGTCATGGAAATCTCATATGGAAATCTTGCTTCAAAAAATAAGATCAACACTCTGCGTGACAAAAAAAATTAAGCCTTTCCTAAACAAACAAGCACTTCTCTCCATTTACCATTCTCTAGTTGAGAGTCAGATATTATATTGTATCTCAACATGGTGTCATGAAAACAAAACTACATTGCAAAAGCTACAACGTACATGCAATAACTTTCTTCGTACTGTATTTAACATTGACCGCAGAGAAAGCGTAAAAGGTGTAATGGAACTCAATAATTTAAAATCAATTAACCACATGAAAACTACAGAGATTGCAACTTTCATGTTTAAATATTCAAAAAGGCTACTTCCCACAACATTCAATGATATAATTATGTGTAAACAATCAAGTAGCCTAACAACAAGAAGTAATTCTCCTTATATTCCGATATATTGTAGAATTAACACTTGCAAACAATCAATACGGTACATGGGGCCAACAGTTTGGAACAAGCTTCCCCCTACTACAAGAAATGAATGCAAAACTGTAAAAGGCTTTAAATTAAAAATGAACAAGCTAAATCTTCCTTGAAATAATCCCATCTAAGTATTACATCATGCACCAAACATACTAATATTATTTTTTTTGCCCAGAAATGATAGGCCAATGTGTGTAGATTCATTAGCAAAATAGTAAGGTTGTAAGTACTCCTACTGGCCTTCTGGTTCTTGTGTTTTTTGTCCACAGAAGTTCTACAGAGTCTTCAGAAGTTTCTCCATCCTCTTCGACCAATCGCCATCTTTCGGTGAAGCGGTGGCCATGTGCTCCAACCAGTTGTTTTTTTTATATCAATATCTTGGACTGGATCGTCATGCTATTGTCTGATTATTTATCTATTTTTCTAACATGCCAAATTGGATTTCTTTATCACTTTTGTTATGGTTTAACGTGTAAAACATATACACGGTAACCCAAATTTATCATATTTCTGTGACATGCCACTACTACTTCCCAGGAATCCCAGCTAGCGATGCCTGCCGTTTTTGCATTAATTCAACGTTTTCTAACGTTGGATCAGTGTGGAAGTGACGAGTTTAGCTGACTGGGGTTTAAAATTATCGCTTTATCAACGCAACTTTTATCAAAGCACGCTTGATATCTTCAAGACATAACTTCCCTGGGTATAATTGAATTTCCGAAAGATGATGATGTTGTTTTTGCTAGTTTGTTTTATTTGTTTTCGTCATTGTTTTCAGTGTCGTCAAGTTATAGCCTATCTATTTTGTGAGTCGTGCAAGGCCTATGGTGCGTTGCGCTTGAAATGGCTTTGCCCGTGGTAGGATTTTTTTGTGGGGTTTTCTTTGCCTGCCTTGCTCTTCTTTGCTATGAGCTAAACGCATCAAGACGTGTTCCCCTTACGACCATCAGCACTCTTGATAACGCACCATGGCCGATCTTCATAGCAACTGTCCATACAAATCCTAAATATATCAGCTAAAGCTATGTGGGCTAATTAAGCTATAGCCTAAATATATGTTGTTTATTTGTTTGTTTTTTTTTTGTAACATTTTCTTTTTTTTATTTCCCCTTTATATCTTAAATTTTTCTGAAGGTGTTGCGACCGTGCCAAATTTCTTTCAAATCAATAACTTACTTCGGTCTCAAGCACGTTTTAACGTTCGCGTTTTGTCGCTTCTACCCTTTTCTCGACCTTTGCTATGTTGACGTGTATTGTTTTGATATGATGGTCAGAAATAAAAACAACTGAACTGAACTGAAATGAAAAATTACTGTAGTAGCAGATAAACTAGAAACCACTATTACTTCAATTCATGAACAGTGCTATTCGGAACATCTAGGTAAGCAATAAGCATGAATTTGTCTTATTGAGTATATGTACCAGGGATGTCTACAACTACAGGATTGGAAACGATTTTCAGGGTTATACATGAATACAGAAGAATTAGTTAAATAAAACACTGTTTGTATCAACTAAAAAATGTATAAAATTCAATTTCGCAATAACAATATAAAATGTAGCCTTCATTCACATCAAAACTTATTTGCTGGTTTTTTTTTTTGGTCATTTATCAGTCATTGACCGATTTTTTAGCAAAATGTCCGAAAAAAATGTAGTCAATTCGGTCAAAATGTCCGAAAATATATATAGTCAATTGACTATTAATGACCAAAAATGACTAAAAATGATCGAAATAAATAAAAAATGACCGAATTTTTTCAAGTCATTTCGGACAAATGACCGAAAAGTCTCAGCAAAAAAAAATCCCAGCTTATTTGATGTATAGAAGTTTAAAACCACAAATCTAAAAAATCAAAAATAAACGAATGCAAAGATTTCCTGTCGTTCTGTAGCATTTTGCGTATTGCAAACCGGATCAGAAGTAGGCTACGGTAAACGTGGAGTGTTAAAAATCAGTGAAATGTGTTGTCGTAGGCTTTTATAATAAACTTATTCACAGACCAACCCAGTACGAAATCAATACGTTTAAGATGTCATAAGAACTAAAACTAATACTGTACTCGGTTTTGAAATTATTTAGCAGCAAACAAAATACGACAAAATTGAACAAATGGAATGCAAACACATCACATTAACAAACAAGACAAGTGTATACTTTACGGTTTACGGCAGGTGCAACTTACCGGTTAATAGAACCACCCTGTCCACCGCTAACACATTCTCTACTCTCTACCAATGTCTCTACTCACTAATTAAAATTAAAACGAATATAGGTCAGCCTCTAAGTGATGATAAGTGATACTTTTGTCGCGGTACTCCCCTCCATGGAACCCAAATAATAATGTGTTTTGTGCATCACTGGGAAGACAAGCTCGTAGTAGCACGTGATTGGTCCTCTTTTCCACAGTTCTGGAATGTGACGTTAGATTTAGTGAGAGCGCAGTGTTTGTTTCTTCGTTATGAGAGATGCGCTCCTCTCTTGTAAGAAGCCATTTTTATTTCTGAAACTTGAAAAAGAAAGTTAGTTCGTTTTGGACGTCTGCTTTACGGTCGCTTATTAGTTACAGTCAAGCACTGGATATATGTTTAAATGCATAATCGATTTATTTCGGATCTTGTATCAAAGTAATGATTATATATTGGAGATACAACCCTCAACCTTTGGATGTACAGTAACGTGGAATAAACTACTGGACGCAGTGAACAGTGAATACGGTAATTAGTAGGCTACACAGTTATTGTTATACAGTTACACGGTCGCGTCGCCGAAGCGACTTCCATCACAGTTGCTTCGTAGACCGTGTGGCGCTTAGCAAAGGGCTAAGCTGGTGACCCCAACCCATCCATAAGAGGAAAGGCGACACTTTTATATTACAATTGAAATTGAATTTCCTTAAAATAATACTTTCTAAACCGGTCAAAACTTTCAGCCAGAAAAAGGGGCAAATAAGGCCAGATTTTCTGGCCTTATTTGCATCAATTTTTGTAGGCCAACTGCAATTTAAAAAAGCCAGTTTTCTGGAGTTTGGCCTAAAAAAAGCCATCTGGCAACCCTGTTTAGAGCTGAAAATACGTCAGAATGTTATCGTAATTTTTCAAATTTTTCTGGGGGCAGCCTACCAGACCACAATAGACCGATCCATCGCCTAGCAACGTTCAGCCAATCAGAGCGCATGAGAGCAAGCTATCTTCGCTGGCCAAATATGTAGCATTGATTTTGTGCAGTTTCCGTCACGTTTATGCTGTTTTTGTGGTGGTAAATAAGAGATTTAGTAATGGCACTTGCAAGTTTGACGACATACATCCAGACAAATGCAAAGATATCACTTTCATTTGCTTTCCTAAACTAAAAACAAGATTGGAAGACTGTTTACGTTGGATCAAAGCATATGGTCGGCTTCATGTACAGCTAAACGTGTCAAGAATGACCTTCATTCATACGTAACGTTTGTTCAAAGGTAGATGGTAACTATACTATCTAGAATCTGAAATTGTTTGCGATCTTATCAAAACAGAAACCGTCTTACAATGCTGCATCAATTGCCTAAACAACCTACTAGCTCTGCTGGGGGGTAGGCTACTGATAGACTGATTTTAATGTTTATTTGTGGTGGTGGTTTTGCAATGTATTAAAATACAATAAATACATGAAGTGTTACCATTTTTAGCATTTTGTGGATGGAAAACCTTCTGTCATACATCCATATCCAATTCCAGCTGATGGAATGAAAGTACGAACAACTCCAAAGAGCCGAAAAAGAGTTCTGCCAGATGTGTCTCATGACAATGATGCAGTGAACAAGATGATCATGACCATGTACAAAAGAAGAAAAAAAGTATTTCAGAAGCACAAAACAATGATAGGTTATGATTATCCATGACATCTCAATTAGTCATTTTGCAATGGGTTAGGCTAACTGGTTTATTTCTTGATTTGTATTAAGTAATTACTGGTAGCTTACGGTAGACTACTAGGCTATTTGTATTATAGGCTATGTTTCGGTTCCTTTTTTTATCTTATGCAACCATTAAATTTAAACAAACATAGTTTATACAGGCTATGCTATTCATTGCAGAATCATGCAAGCTGGTAACTGAAAATTAAACTTTGAAAGAAGAACTTTGTGCTCTAAAATTGCAATATGAATCGCAATCTCTTCTTTTGCTACAATTGCAAGAAGGGTCATTTTTTAGTGTAAGATCCATTTTAAATTCTCCTGTTAATGAATTGTTTGCATATTGTACTGGTTTAAGTAACGTGCAATTTAAAACCCTGTTTGATTTTTTGACGCAAAATGCCTCAAGTGCCATTAAATACAAAGAATGCAAAGAAAAATGTTTGAAATTGTCTTTGTAAAATCAGCCACTTTTGACTCTTTGCAGGCTAAGAAATGGGTTTCATTTAAAAGATTTGGCCTATTACAATATAGATTTAATTTTTCACTCCAGTGACTTGTAACAAATCAAACAAACAACGTAGCAGTTGCAGCACAGCACACCATCCAGGCTATGTAACTTCTTCTATAAAAATATGATCAACTATTCAAAACATTGCTAACACTGCATGGCTGTGGCTCTAACAACCCAGTTAAATCGTGTCTTAGAAAGCACTATTTACAGCAAGTTTCCGATTTTAAGTTTTTTAAGACATCTCAAATAGGTATTTGCTGTTAAACCTGCAAGTACCGCAGAAGAAAATTCTACTTCTAAAAAATCACAGCATAAATGTGACAGAAACTGCATAAAATCAATGCTACATAATTGGCCAGCGAAGATAGCTTGCTCTCATGCGCTCTGATTGGCTGAACGTTGCTAGGCAATGGATCGGTCTATACAAAACTTGATTATTATTATCATTGTTATTTTGCATTTTCCTACTTCAGAAAAAAATGCGGCTCCATTTATGGGCACACAAGCTCAATATTATGATTTATGATACAACCCACTTAGTTTAACCATAGAGGTTTAACAGTCGCGCATTTAATAGGATCACTGGCTCTGGTCAAACACAACTCACCAGCCGCCACTACACGTTACAGTCGACAGTTATTAAGTAGCTTTTATGTAAAAAAGTCTCTAGCCAATGTTATAAAAAGTAGATTAAACTATTTCATTATGATGCATGTCACAATCAATGTGCGAGGTCTTGCGACGGGCTGCTTGTATCTCGATCGAGCGCGCTGTTTTGATTGTAAAATTCTTATGCCATAGGTTATCATCGGTCATTGTCCTGAAGTAACCTCTGATTACGAAATCTGTATTATGTAACGTGTATTCTAGGTCATTCAATTGCTACGTGCAGATCTAGAGTTTTCTTTAAACTTGCTTGTTTACGCCGCTCAGTACAACGTGACCGAACGATGAGTTCGTGTGATTCAACATTACGTAACCTTTTCGATGTTACTAGACCGAAACAGCTTTCTATAAATAGTGGTGTAGTTTGCGTAATGATTATTATTGAGTTGATTATGTGATGATGGGAGTTGTATTATGACGAGTTGATTATGAGAGTTGTGTTATGAGTTGTGGATTGGTAGTTGGTGCAGAAATTATTGTTGATTGAGAGTTGAAGAAATCGAATACAAGTAGATGAGAATTGGTGCTGATATAAATTGTGTTCGAAATTAGAGTTATTTGAGAAGCCGTTCGTTAAAGTCCTTCAAGAAGTTAGGTTATCATTTCACTAGTGGAACTGTAACGCTTCTGGGTTGAAGTAAAGCTTCTGGGTTGAGGGGTAGACATTGCTGGGTTGAGGTGCTTGAGAACAACACTAGATTTGAGAATTCATCTTTATTGCGGCAATCGTTGCAGCGATTAGAGCGGATTCAGAAACGTCACCGACTTCTCGTTGTGAGAGCGTAGATCGAAAAAGAGAGGTTCATACCTAGTCGCTTAATTTATATGCGAAACAATATTCATCCGCTGGTTGCCAGGCGCAAAGCTAGTTAAATAATAATTGAAACTTGAAAGGGCTAAACAGTAGAATTATGGAATTATGAGAACGTTGGACTGCACTACAGAATGATCGCTGGTGACAAATAAAAGACAGCAGTCGGTACAGAACCATTCGACATTTAATTGACTGCTTTTCGGTTATAACCCATTAAACTACGTCATTGAACCTTTCCAAGTCTTTTTCCTGGTAAGAGATAGAAAGAAATCGTGACAATGCAAAACTTATCATGATTACATTGATTAGTCATAGGCCTACGAAGCCGAGAAACGTGATCAAGTTTAACATGTTTGTATGAGATTTTACGCCCTTTATTTTTTATTATTGTTTCGTAGTTGCGGTTACCACATTTTAGTCGTCGTTTGCTGCCGCGAAACCTTCCGAAGTTTACCATGACAGAATTGTTTTGTAAGCAAGTTAGCTAATATTTTTATGTGCAGTTTTTTATCTGTAAATATCAGCAGTAGATTTGAGGTAGTAAGGGAATTTTTAAGTGTATAGTGAACGTATTGTACAGTAGTTTTTGTTAGTGAAATCCGTGTGTGTTCGGTTTCAGTGCACTGTACAGTTAGCCTAATTGTTTTGTATTCATGTATTTCAAGACAATTAGGCTGTGAATTGTCATGTGATTCAATGATTGTGATCAGTACGTGTGGAGCACATAAGAGTTTGGTAAGTGCACTGGCATGTTTGGTGGTAACCGCTTAATTCGTTGTTTTATGTATTTATGTTCGTTGTATTATTATTCCACAGTAAACCGTCCTGCAAAAATCTATTGAGTGTGTCCAGTGTTGCCAGGTCGCGTTTACTCACAAAAAAGGAAAATCTTATCAGAACGCGAGCGTCACGCTCCACGGCGCTGTGCGCGAAGCTGATACAATTTACAAAGTTTTTTATCGAGACGAAGAGGTGTCCTTCGCTCAGTTTACAACCTTGGTCGATACGAAGTGGTGTCCTTCGTTCAGTGTACAAACTTTTCATCAAAAACGAAGAGGTATCTTTCTCTTGCGGATTGAACAATAATTTATTCTTGTGCCTTTATATTGATATTCTTGTGCTTTTTGTAGCTTATTGTGTATTTTTGTTCTTGGTGTAATTTATCTGTTTGGGGGCCATGGCTGATCAAGTGACTGCAAAAGAGCGTGGTTCGGGAGAAGTGTTGGGTAGGACAGATGGGCCTGGTTCGGAGGTGGCGGTGCATTCTACAGGGAGGGCTTCAAAATCCAAAAGCTTGGTTGAAGGTATTTCTCAGGCTCACTCAACCAAAAGCCATCATTCTAGTCATAGTTCGATTAGTATTAAACGTAGAGAAGGCCGCATAAAAGTTGAATTGGCCAAACTCGCTTTGAAGCACCTCGATGAGGAAGAAGCTGAGAAACGAAATCAGATAAAAAGAAAAATTGAAATGGCAGAAACTGAGGCTGAATTGTGGGATAGCATGTCGCAAAGGAGTAGTTATATCACCCTAGACTGCTATCAATCAGAGGATAAGAAGTCTCCTCACATTGATCCTGTCGTATCTCAGTCTCCCCATATCGATCCAGTTGTGCCTCAGTCTCATCGCATGGATCCTGTTGCACATCAGTCTCATCACATAGATCATGTTGCATCTCAGCGTCATCATATGGATCCTGTTTTACCTCAGTCTCATCACATGGATCCTATTGTACCTCAGTGTAGTCATATTGAAGTTGGAGATCGATTTCTCCCCAAACCCTCTGTGGAGAAATTCGAAGGTGACCCCATGGACTATTGGGCCTTTGTAAATCGATTTGAGGTCCATGTGGCAAAAAAAGTTTATGATGATGATCTTCGATTGGTTTATCTGTTCCAACATTGTATAGTCCAACATGTGGCGTGAGTTGTATAGTAGGTACGGCCAACCACACGTTGTCTCACGGTGTTGTGAGCGTCGTCTTTTAGATTTTTCTAGAATTTTGCAAAATGATGCAGAAGCATTAGAAAGTTTTGCGGTTTTAATGAAAAGATGCTTGGCAGCAATGGAGGATGCTGGAACACCTTCGCCCATGAATTCTGTGGACTTCATTAGTTCTCTTGTTAATAAACTTTTTGTGGATCTAAGAAAAGATTGGGTAGATAAAGCTATGAATGTGCAACAGGACTACGGGAGAGTGGCTGAGTTTTCAGACTTTGCAGAATTTGTTATTCATCAATCACTGAAGGCTAACTCAGTGTATAGTAAAATGCTATTTCCAAAAATTGTAAGGAGTAATACAAACGACAGTGGCCGTAGTCACCGGGTATTGACAGCTCTAGCTGATGAATCATCCAAACCCATCCCACATTCAAAATTTGATCAAAAGCGTTGTGTTTATTGTAATGCAGAGCACAAATTAGATAACTGTGCTCTATTTAAACAAAAAACTCCTAGGGAGCGAATAATGTTTGCATCGAAACTTGGATTATGTTTTAATTGTCTATACCGAGGTCACAGAGCAAACCAATGCAAACTTACTGTGAGATGTAACTTAAATAAATGCCATGGTATGAGTCACCATCGCTTGTTACACTTGCCTCCCACTGGCCCAAGAAGTGCTTCGATGGTAGCGAATAATCTCGAAGCAAGAAATTGTATGCAATGTTCACTTGTTCCTATGAATTCCTTACCTTATTTGGATATCGTACCTGTAAGGGTACGTAGTGGTGAAAAGGAGACACGAACCTATGCTTTGTTGGACTCCGGCTCCAACAAATCATTTTGTGAGCAAAGTTTGCTTGATGAGTTGAATGTGAGTTGTGCTGATAATGTTGAAACTCAGTTTACTTTAAGAACTCTCACCACTAGCCATCCTGAAGTTATTAATACTTCATTTGTTAATTTAACTGTGCTTCCTTTGGTAGAAGAAGGAGAATATGAACTTAATAGCCTTGCTGTGTTGGATGAGATTCCAGCCAAACCCAACAATCTTTCTGATGCCACTTTATTGAGTGAGTTAGCTTATTTGCATGATGTTTCTTTTCCTAATTTAGTGACTGGAGACGTGACGTTGCTGTTAGGCAATGACAATGTGATGCTGCATCGGTGTCTTGAAAGTAGATTCTCCCCTGACTCAACAAAGTACCCAGACGCAGTGAAGACGCCATTAGGCTGGCTATTGAAAGGTCCTGCCTTGGTTGAGCAGCAAGAAATTTCCAGTTCTGGATTCTTTTCATCGGCATTTGACTATAAGGATTCTCAATTGCTGTCTGATGTAATTATTGATGATGAAGGAACTATGTATCCTTCACCGTTGGAGCATGACATACCCCATGTTGAAGATTTGCTCACATGGATTGGTAACAACAAAAATGCAGCAGAGTTTGGGTTGAAATACTCAAAAGAAGATGTAATTGCTCATGAAATGATGAAACGCCATATTGTCCATTCTGATGGGCATTATGAGCAACCTCTTCCCTGGAAAAATGATGCCGTTGCAATGCCTGACAGTAAAAGCATGGCTGAAAAACGTCTATCCACATTAAAAAAACGGCTATTGCGAGATGATAAGCTTTGCAAACGTTATATGAAGCAGATGGAAGATTACGTTGAGAAAGCTCATGCTGAAATTGTGCCTGAAAATGAAACTAACACCAAAAATAAAACATGGTATCTGCCACACCACCCAGTCATAAATCCAAAAAAGCCGGATAAGACGCGCATTGTGTTTGACTGTGCTGCAAAATCACATGATCAATCTTTAAATGATTATTTGATGAAAGGTCCCGACCTTGTCAATTCTTTGGTAGGTGTGCTGATGAGGTTTCGCAGCCACCGTGTTGCAATTGTTGCTGATATACAAGCGATGTTTCACCAAGTGAAAGTGACAGTGCGAGACCGTGATGCTCTCAGATTCTTATGGTGGCCTCATGGCGACATCAAGCAAAATCCTGTCCCTTATCGAATGCGAGTGCACTTGTTTGGTGCTCGTTCATCGCCCAGTTGTGTCGCCTTTAGCTTGCGCACATGTGCTCGAGAGTATGGTAAATTTTTTGACCCTAATGTTGCACAGAACGTGTTGAATTCTTTTTACGTGGACGATTTTCTTTCCGGCGCTAACAACAAAGATGCTGCTATAAAATTGGCCAGTGATACAAAACAGCTCTTATCTCTGGGCGGCTTCAATCTCACAAAATGGGTGTCCACTTGTAATGAAGTGACTAACTCCCTTCAAGAACCAGATGCGCCGAAACCTATGCAAGAATTGAACTTTGCCGGCAAGCAAGAGAGAGTGTTAGGGATAGTTTGGAATGTAGTTGATGATGACTTTCGCTTTTCCGTAAACCCTCCTGATAGAATACTGACACGACGTTCAATGTTATCTATTATGAACTCCTTGTTATTGACCCCTTAGGTTTGGTCGTGCCAGTAGTTCTCGCCGCACGATTGTTGTTTCGTGAGACATGTAGGCTGGCTTTGGACTGGGATGAAAGAGTGCCTGTTTCTATTGGCAAGAAATGGGAAACTTGGGTTCAAAGTCTAGCACAGTTGAGTGATGTACGCATAGCCTACCACGTTTTTATGAGATGAGGTCTGACAACACGCCTATTGTTGGGAAGCAACTGCACATATTCGCTGATGCTTCTAATAATGCCAGAGGTTCTGTTTGCTACTTGCGTGCAATATATTCGGACGGAAGGGCTCAGTGTAACATTGTGACTGCAAAATTCTTTTTAGCCGACTCTGAGAAACGCACGATTCCACAGCTTGAACTTGAAGCTGCATTGGATGCCGTAAGAATGGCGCAAAACGTTAAACGCCAGTTACAGTTAAATGACTGCACCTGTATATTTTGGTCTGATTCTGCAGCAGTGTTGCGTAGCTTGTTGGCAGATTGTAAAAGTTTTCCTGTTTACACCCGAAATCGTTTGTCAAAAATTCAAGCACACACATGTGTATACAACTGGCGATATGTCCCCACAGAGTTGAATCCAGCTGATCAAGCTTCTCGTGGACTCACTGCTGAAGCCATGTTAAAGTCTGGTATGTAGTTGGAAGGCCCTCACTTTTTAAAATTAAACCCAGAGAGTTGGCCTAAGCCATTGGATAATCTGAAGCCAAATTCCTGTACTGGGCGACATTGTTTTAATTGCTAGTTAGGATTCCGCTAGGTGTGATGGCCTCTGGGTAGAGTAATTAGTGTTAATCATGATAAACATGGCGTCGTTCGTAGCTGTTCTGTACTTACATAAAAGGGTGTACGTGAACGACCTATTGTGAAACTGTCCGTACTCCGTATTAATTCCTGCTAAAGAGTAGTGTTGATGTCATCGTTTTTTCTATTGTATTGCAATGCTCTTGCTACACGATCAGCTTTCTCTGTCGTTTAGTCATTGTGATGCGGTATGTGATCGTAAAATCTTGTGTATCGTGTTTGTAAAAATGTGTACTGATTCTGCAGTCCCCATTTTGGTGGGGGAGTGTATGAGATTTTACGCCCTTTATTTTTTATTATTGTTTCGTAGTTGCGGTTACCACATTTTAGTCGTCGTTTGCTGCTGCGAAACCTTCCGAAGTTTACCATGACAGAATTGTTTTGTAAGCAAGTTAGCTAATATTTTTATGTGCAGTTTTTTATCTGTAAATATCAGCAGCCGATTTGAGGTAGTAAGGGAATTCTTAAGTGTATAGTGAACGTATTGTACAGTAGTTTTTGTTAGTGAAATCCGTGTGTGTTCGGTTTCAGTGCACTGTACAGTTAGCCTAATTGTTTTGTATTCATGTATTTCAAGACAATTAGGCTGTGAATTGTCATGTGATTCAATGATTGTGATCAGTACGTGTGGAGCACATAAGAGTTTGGTAAGTGCACTGGCATGTTTGGTGGTAACCGCTTAATTCGTTGTTTTATGTATTTATGTTCGTTGTATTATTATTCCACAGTAAACCGTCCTGCAAAAATCTAGTGAGTGTGTCCAGTGTTGCCAGGTCGCGTTTACTCACAAAAAAGGAAAATCTTATCAGAACGCGAGCGTCACGCTCCACGGTGCTGTGCGCGAAGCTGATACAATGTTCAAGTTCATTGCATTTACAGAAACATAAAATTAGGCAACATATTAAATATCAAACATTTTCGACATCATACGATGTCCTCTTCAGGAATAACATCATTGGTCTGTGGAATAACATAGGCTATATACAATTTAACTACATCTGAATAAAATACATTGAATAAGATAAAATAAAAAAATTGTGTTTCTGTAAATGTAGGCTTGTAGGCTAAACTTGAATATGACTTGATCGCATTGTTCGGCTTCGTATGCCTATTGTTCAACAAGACAAACTCTCTACCGAAGCTCTAGGCTATTTGCCTAACAACAGTATAAAACAGTTAGAAAATTAGTTATTCAAGATTATTAGCCTACTGTTCAGCTGAACATCATCTTGCTAGCAGACATCTTGCTGTTGCATTGCGCATAGCTCACTGCTCCGGCAGTTTGAGCACATTGGCAAGATGGGTGAAAGTATCCAAATGTGGTTCCTTGCGTAGGCTACCACCAGAGATGGGCAAGATCACCAGTTTAGATGATCTTGAAGATCAAGATCACCAAGAATACGTGATCTTGAAGATCAAGATCACCCAACAGTGTGATCTTGAAGACCAAGATCGTGATCTTGAAGATCAAGATCACTTTAAAGATCACTTTTTGGGGTAGACTACCGTAGAAAACAAAATTAAAAACTATACAAAAAAGGATAGCATCTATTTACACACTTTATGTATTATTTTTTTATTATTAGCCTATATCTTAAACAATTCTAAATCTGGTTGGTTCACTGCGGTCTGCAATAAGCCACTTCACATGACCAAAGTCGACTAGAGTCCATTTTTTAGCATCGCCAACCTAAACTTTTCAAACATCTAAGATTGGATCAACGAAAGCGAACAAATTTTTAGAATTCGCAAAACAAAAAATGAAAACAAAATTAGTCATTTCTTCTCATGTGTTGATATACAGTTGTAAGCTGGTTACCACACAAAGCTTTTTCAATTTTAAAATGGCAACACTAACCAAACTCATTGAGATCAGTGCTTCCACTTTGAAGGATTTTATCCCGAAATCGGGATTTTTCAACGCTTCGAAGGATAAAAAAGGAAATGAAGATAGGAAGGATTTTTAACAATTTTACAAGAAAATTTTGTCTTAAAAAGGGAACTGTTGTTTTTAGTAATTTTAAAGAACATTTTAAAAATTCTAATTCAAAAATTCTAACAACGATTGGAATAACGATGATCAACTGGTTTCCGTGGTCACTGGACATCCGGAACCCCTCTTACTCTCTTTCCCATCTTCACCTTTCTGTCGCTTGATTTCTTTTCTCGCCATTTTGGGAATTAGACGTGATTGCAGTCTGCAGTGAGAGAGTTAGTTCTCAATTCTTTGAGTTAAAATTAGGTAATCCGTTGATTTACAGTTGAAGTTGAGTAGCAATGACAAAGTTCACTGAGGTTCGACGTACAGTTAGGTATGATAAGCTTAGGCTAGTGATATCCTTCCTGTTTAGAAAAGTTAGTTTTTGCCTATGCTAACTGATTATGGTGTCATAATAAAAGAGGCTATGTAGCAGTGGCGGATTCAGAACGTAATTTATGGGTGGGCCTAGGAAATATCTTGGTGGGCCTTCACCAATAATGCCACGGCGGGCCAGCATACAAAAACTTGGTGCTACCGAAGCTTCTACACAAGGCGGAGTCTCCTAGGTTTCGAGTTAAAGAAGTTAATTATGTCATCATGACATAATCCGAACTGTCAATGAGTTGTCTTTGAAAAAACAAAAGTGTCAAGCTGTTAAGGCGTCCAGTCAGCATGGATGATCTCAAGCGCGTTTGGAACCTGTTTGTTGCGGAAAAAAGTCTCTCAATGCCGCAGGACGTAGAAGGCAGTGTTATGATGGTCCTTAAAACACTGTTCGTGTGCGGAAAAATGTCAGCTGGGCAGCTGTCTAGTACCGTAGCCTACTTGCATCAATGTAAGAAAGTTTTCCCGATCCATTCTCCGTCTGATGTGTTGAATGAATACAGCATGTTCAGCATCTGCGATCTCATTGCCATACAGGCACACGGACCATTTAGAATGATTTTTTTCGCCAAATGTGGAAGATCCAGGTGTTCTCATTAATCCATAGGGCAGGGGTTCCCAACCTGGGGGCCATGGCCCACTAGTGGGCCATGAACCTTTTTCAAGAGGGCCATGGAAAAATTTGAAAAATAATAATTTTTTTTATTTATCATCTGTAAGTCCACTCCAACACTACATAACAAAAGAAATCAATTAAAATTTAATAAAAATACTACTGTAGTACATTTTGCCCAAATCTTCATGAAATAGTTTTTACCGGTTACTGTATAAACAAGTTTTTTAATTAAAATGACGTTTCTTAATTTTTTCGAAAGGTTGAAAAAAAGTAGGGGGGGCATTGATTTTTCAAATTTTTAAAGGGGGCCACGGTGTGAAAAAGGTTGGGAACCCCAGCCATAGGGGAAGGTGACCATAGCTGTGCAATTTTTAACATTTTAATCAAAAACTGAAGCATGAGTAAAGTTAGCAAACAAACGTTATGATGTGGTTATAGTACAAGCATTTACCAACAAAAAACACTACAAAAAATCAAGTTGTGTAGATAAACTGATAGGTGCTTTTGACGTTTTAAAACGGTGACTAAAATTGCACAACTATGGTCATGGGTGTCCAACTGTCCATAGTTGTGCACTCTGATTCCTTAATTGTGCAACGGCTTTGTGTATTAACCAGGGTTGCATTCCTGGGGGGGCTCGGGGGGGCTGAGCCCCCCGAAATACGAAAAGGCTTGATGTAGGGGGGCTCAGGGGGGGCTCGTTCAAGCTTCCATTTTTCAGCTTTTCTGGCTGAACAACAACTTCTCGACTGAACAAGTAACACTTTAACAGCTTTCTCACAACAGAACTGCAAAAAAACACGAACATAAGTTGATAGCAATCGCCAATTATCACTTTTGTCAGAAACTCTCCAGACTGGGAATATCAACTTCGTAGTAGCTAATCGTCATGTCAAATGGACTGTTAATTCTCTACTTCAAATAAAAAAAGCTATTCAAGAAGGAAAGTATTCGTTTGATGAAGTTGTTAACTTGAGTCCCGGAAGTACAAAAAACTACTCCTTTAAAGGCACAACATTGGACCAGTTATAACCTCACGTAGAGACTACCCTTCTTTTGATCGTAATCGGATTATTCAAGCTTTGGTTGAGAACATTGGAAGCAGGATGATGGACACCAACAATGAAAATTCTGTGAAGAGCTTGGAAATTATTGTACCAGAGTTATAGCCTGCTGCAGTCGAAGTTCCATAGCAAGGAGGGGAGCAGAGATTACGAAAAATAGAGGAGAGATTTCATGTCATCACTCCGATTTTCGATTGTATGTTGACAATCCTTGTTATTAACCAGATACGATAAAGTTGCTCAAGAACGTATAGTACTAAACATGATTGCTATAAGTTCTGCTGAAGCCGAACGTGGATTTTCACAAATGAACTTGGTCATCACACCGCTACGATCACGGCTGACCATGTCACTTGTTTCAGCATTGTTGTTCATCAGCATCAATGGATCACCTCTTCATTTATGGAATGGCACTGCGGCAACTCAGAAGTGTTGCAGACTCATCGGTCGGCTGTGGATATTCAAGTTAAGCATTCTAAGCTGGCCACATTGAATGAACTCAGATCTCTGCAAAAACTGTTTGCTGGCTAAAATCAAGGACTGTCGTGGTGCTTATAACTTAGCCCATAAAACCAAAAACCTGGCAGACAGGCTATTTGTTTTGTGTAATCTCGTTTGCACCAACTTGGAATATGCTTTTGCTGTACGGTAATTGGAGTTTTTTAAACTGTTCGTTAATAACTAAATGAGATTTTAGTGTAACTGTCACATTGGCAGCTTATTGGTTCTTATATAGCAAATCTGCAACCACAAGCGCTCATTTCAAGAATGGCATTTCCTTACTTTCCTATTGCAGTCAATGTTTTTGCAAGTGTGCTTAGGATTGGCTCATACTCATAAGTTTACAATTGAGTTAAGAGATTGGAATTAGCTCATGCAAATCGAGTTTCAAGTGTAGGTCAACGCAGTAAAAAAAGCAAAGGAGATTGCCGTGTAGCAACCAAGCCAAATTTCAAACTTATAATTTTATATCGGATTCAACCACGTTTTCACGGTTTGTTGCTTCTACCTTTTTCTGTACTTTAAGCTACTGTATGTTTTAGCATGGGTTGTTTTTCGACATGATGTTCAGAAGTAAAAACAAACTAAACAGTGTTTCCTTTTAAAAAAGGTAAACATTGCTGGCTAACCTACACCGATTACTTATACATACTTTGTCTATAACAACACAGCTAAGTGTTAGAGCCCCCCCAAAAAAATTTTTAGGAATGTACCCCTGGTATTAACTTTAATATTGCAGTAGAACGGAGTGCAGGCAATGGAAGCTCTATGAAGCCCAAGCTCCACAAATAAGCTCACTTTCTTAGAGAACCAACACCTATTCAAAATGACAACTTATATCTAATATCTCAAAAACCAGGGAACAATGCAACAAACTAACATTTACAGCAACAGCTCGCAAACAGTACGCACGAGAAATCTGTTACCTATTAGAAATTAGCACATTACTTAGAGGCATCACATGAGGGATGTCATGCTTGATCAACCATGCATGAAATGGCACATGCACAACTATGGAACCTGCACATTGCACAACTATGGTCACCTTCCCCTACGTGTCGTCAGGAACGTGCAGTCAGGGGAGGCAGGTGAGGCAGTGCCTCACCTGCCAACATCTGACAAACCAAAAGTTATATCAAAGAAATGGTTATCACAGAATAAATATTATTTGTTAAAAAGTAGTAAATATGACATGTTTTTAGGTGCTTTAATTTGTGTGAATTGCTGTAGCCGTGCCCCCTTTCCCGCAAATTTTACGTTTCTACACCCAAACTGTGCTTTAATTTTTTCTGTTTCTGTGGCGATATTCATATCGAGCGTTCACGTGGTCAAAATCGTTGAAATACGCGAGGAGAGGCAAAGCCAAGCTGTGCTTCACTTCAGATCAGAAAACTTCCATACATTGCATTATGCGTGCCTTTTTCTTTCGCAAAGTCGCCCAGAAATCATCATGAACGATTTAGCTATGATTTGAGGCACGTCTCAAATGTGACGTCACAGCTATGAAACCTTTTTCGTCAAGCTGGAATGCCCGCATAGCACGTGGTATGTGACTTCTTGCAGTGTAAAGGATTGTCTCTTATAAAATTTAACTAAAATGGAGGAAGATTTAGTATCAAATCTGAGAGAATTTTAAAAACTAAACTTTCAATCCAAAGTTGAAGTCATAAATAAAGGAAGACCTGTACCAAATTTATACGTTTTGCGTCAGACGATTGAACAAAAAAACTAACTTGCAACTTTTAAAGAGATTGGTACTCAAAAAAGAAATGGCTGTGTGGCTATGCCTTATGAATAATAATAATCGCCTTTTCTGCTTTCCCTGTCTCTTGTTTTCAATATCTAGTGATAATGTTTGGACTAAAGAAGGGTCTCTTCTCTACAACAAAGTCACAGATGTTTTAGTCCAAAAGAATAGGTGCATGGATTTTATTTTTAATAAATGTGAAAGCATGCTGCTAATTTTTTTAACTAGTATGATACCGTTTTTGTTGTTGTTAAAAAATTTTATTGTAAAAGTGACTTGAAAAAATTAGTGCCTCACCATCCAAGAACCTCACCGCACGTCACTGCGTGTCGTCCATAGAGCCGCAGTTTAACTCTGTTATCTGCCTGTCAAGAATACAGTTCCACAGCGCCCTTAAATCCTCATTGCTCTTGACAGCCGACGTTTTTCCTAACGTTGTGGTGACAACAGACTTGTGAAACTTCGAAAGCAGCTTGCGTTCACGAGAAGCAACCACGCACGTCCCAGTTAGTTATCTCATGTTTTACCATCAGTTCTTCTGTAAGTTTGAGCACGTCACCAAAGTCACCCTTCGAATCCTCGCGGAAAGTTGCATATTATGTAGCTTTCATTGTTTCAATTAGTGATATACAGTCTGTCACTCAAAGTGTTGAGCTCTGCAGGCCCTTGGTGGCAAAATCGCTGTTTTCAAACAGTTTGTAAGAAGTCACAAGCATGAAAACGAACTTTTGGGTTTGCATCTGCTGCAGGAGCTGTTCTGCTTCTATTTTCGTTTGTCTACTGGTTTCGGAAAAGCCAGCCAGAGCCTCTAGTAATACATCAAGCAACAGCAATATCTTATGCACTGACCCTGATTTTGAACTTCACCTGGTGTCACATGACCGCTCCAGCTCCATAGTCTGACAGTTGAGATGTATAATGTTCTGCCTTTACTCACTAGTACACTTTGCTTGCTTACAGTTTCTTTTTAATAATTGTAAAATCCGTTTACATGTGCGAAGTAACATAAATACACAACGGTTCATGCAATATCAATGTGAGAATAGAAATGAAAGGGACTCATGAATACTACAATCCTCCCCAAGTTGTAGATTTGGATTAAGGGGTATGCTTTATATATAACGAGTGCGATAAATTATAGTTGTCACAAATTTTCAGTCTGATGATAACAAAACATTGTTTACTCGAATTACAGTTTTACACAGAACAAGAATTAATCAAACATACTTGTCATCAATCTATACAAAGGTCATTTGTGACTGGTTTGAAGAATGAAGAGTTTCTTGTGACCACATGAGATCCTTTTTTTGCAGTGATTATCGAACCATTTATGTTGGTCACTTTGTAAGGACGCAATCCATCAGGGAGTGATAGTTTACTTTCTTTTTTAACTTTTAACAAAACCAAGTCACCAATTGAAATATCACAACTTTTAGCATGTGTACGTTTGTCTGCATATTTTTTCACTTTACATTTTGCACGAGTGTCTTTCTCTCTCAACGATTGGTCATTTACAGTAGTGAGAGCTTGAGGAATAGTAATATTAGCTTTCCTCCCAAACAAGAGTTCGGCGGGACTTGTTCTGGTCGTGCAGTGTGGCGTAGCTCGATAATTTCTCAAAAAGTTATTCAAGTCAGATTGCCATGAATTGTGTTGAACATTTGAAATGCGAACAGATTTGTTAAGTGTTTTCATGAAGCGTTCAGCTTCGCTGTTGCTTTTCGGCCACAACGGAGTTATCTTTCGATGTTTGAAACCTAAACGTTGGGCAAATTGCTTAAAATCGTAACTATTGAATGGCGGGCCATTATCTGATTTAAGCACAAGTGGAATTCCAAACATTGAGAACATTTTGTCAACTACCGGTATCACAGATGAAGCTTTGGTAGAATTGACAATTTCTACAACAGGAAATCGCGAGTACTCATCGACAATTAGCCTACTAGCAAGTATTTACCAGTGTTATACGGTCCAGAAAAATCAATACACAGTTCAGTCCATGGTGCGTTAGGCAATGGTGACATTTTTAATGGTTCAACAGTGTTTTTAACGGTTGCAGCTTGGCAATAAATGCAATTTTTAACAGCGTTTTCAACAGTTTTATCAATGCCAGGAAACCAAACTTTTTCTCGAATCAAAGCTTTTGTTTTCACGATGCCTTGATGTCCTTGGTGTGCAAGAGTGACGGCTTGTTTTTCTAACACACGCGGCATAACGATTTTGTTCTGTTTAAGAATTAAATCAGAGTTTGTTAATGTCAGCTTGTTCCTGATAGCAGTGCTGTGTTAAACCCTTTGTGGGCCCCGGGGCCAGAATAATTTTGGGCCCTCTATCGTCAAGCAGACCTATAGTGTTGTGTAGGCTATTCTTTCACTGCACTTATGTGGGAATGTGGTAAACAACACAAGTGTAAGTAAACGCAAATTCAGGTCTATCATTTCTTAGCTACACCTTTGCTCGGATTGAAAGCTAAAAGTGTTAACAATTTCTAATAAAAAAAATTCTGCCAATGGAGTACGGTATGTTCACAACGCGATAATACCACCATACCACGCGTAATTTTGACTGTTTGAACTTTGCCGTGCGGTACCACGCAGATGAAATCTGAGGATGAAACCAAAACTGTAGAAATTATTAATTTTCATTCAGATTTGGTCATCTGGTAACATTATTGTTTTTCACCATTTTTATGGTTTATCTGGCAACTCTACTTGTTCTGTGAACCAAGGTGTAAAAACATAGTGATTGTAATTTGTAAACAAAACAATGTAAATAAAGGGTTTTGAGGATTAGGTGTTCAATTATTTTTATTCAACATTATTTCATTCCAAGGCAAAGCTTTCATTATTTTATGCAGGCATTCAAGTTAATTAAAGCTTGTAGGAATGGTAGCCTAGGTTAGTGGTAAGAATAAACAGGTCACTTGTGATAAGAATGATTTGATTAAATCTTTATCCTCGGACTTGGAAAACTTCTTGAAGAGCTTGACCCTGGCAGTTTCGCATACTTGTAGAGGCTTTGAATCACTGACGCAGGCCCGGTCACCGAGATTGACAGAGTGAAGTGTCCGATTAACATGTGATATGCCAGAAGGTATTTGAAGATAAGAGCAATTTCATGTGCTAATATTCAGAAAAAAGTAAATACAGAAGAACGTTTTCTGCTAGAAGTACCCAGCATTCGATAAAAGGAAACTCAGATCAGCTATCAAAGGTGGATAATAAGTGCTGCAAGTTACTCAATTGCCTAAATAGGCCCTAAATTTTTTCCAAAATTTGCTTTCATTTAATAGATTCCCTTGCATTTGATGTGCCCTTGCGCAAGTGCATTCTTATTTTTTGTGGTACAGGGACAGTGTGACATTTTGAGATGTTTTGCGTTGCAGTGTACGGGAAGACATTGCTGTGCGGCAGCAGACAGGTTTTTCCTGCTCGTGCCATCACTAGTCAAGGATATTTATAATTACGGTATTGTATATAAATGTTGAAAATGAAATGATACAGTAATTAAACTATCAGAAATGCTATTTTGGCTACACCAAACAATTTTTTAAGACAAAAAACTTTTATTGATGAGAATAAATTGAATGGCCTATGTGGATTCACAAAGGGCCCAACTCCATTTTTTTCATTTCACTTTTGTGCATTCCGATTTATTTCAATGAAAAGAAATTTAATGTGTGAATTCAAAAGGGCCCTCCAGTTTTCTTTCATTACACTATTTGTGCTTTCCAATTTCTTTCAATATCTTCTAAATGATATCATATGCTTCTTACCAGTATGTTTAAGAATATAATCATTATCGACGTTTCAACACAAAAGTAAATGACCAAAATAATTAAAACGATTGTGAAAAAACACTTTGTGGCAATTGGGCCCTTCTTGAATTCACATATTCAATTGCATCCCACCTGTTATATGTTAAATACATTTCTGCAGATCATGTTACTAACGTTATTATATCGCATTTTAACTTTCTGTTAATATAGTAATGGTGTTTTTAGAGATGTTGCAGTGTAGTAAGGGCCCAAATTTGAGATGTTTTAGTTTAATAAGACCTAAATCATCTTTTTAATGGATAAGTACACGCAGTGAACTTTAGCAGCTCAAAAAAACTTTACTGAAACGCAAAAGTCTAATATTTGTGGGCCCCCTGAGATGGTGGGCCCGGGGGCCGGGCCCCCCTTGGCCCTCCCCTTAACACAGCACTGCCTGATAGGAATGTATGGCTTGATGTCTTGATCTGGGTTCTGCATAGCAGATTTCCATGCGTTGCTTTTGATGATGTTGATGATTTTCTGCATTGTGTCGTCACCTTTGACAGCATTTGTGACATCATCAATTGTCATTGCTAGTGGAATTGCTGATTGAGAAATAAAGTTCACATATTGTTCAGTCGCATCACACAATGAAGTGCAATGTGTGCTTCCCACGGGATGTCGAGACATGTAGTCAGCAGGGTTGTCTTTTCCCGGTTTATACGTCACAACGAAATTGTAGGGTTGCAATCTTAAATTCCAACGCTCAATTCTTGCTGGAGGCTTGGATGATGCATTTCTGAATATGAGTTCTAATGGCTTGTGATCTGTAATCAAATTGAAGGGTTTTTGCATGCCATATAGATACAGATGAAAATGTTCACAGCCCCAAACAATTGCTAGTGCTTCTCTTTCAGTTTGAGAATATCTTTGTTCGACAGGGGTGAGAACTTTACTTGCGTATGCAACAATCCGTGCCGGTTCGTTAACATTGCTTCGTTGAGTGAGAATGGCCCCAAGTCCTACGGGACTGGCATCTACAATAAGCTCTGTTTCTTTGTTCAGGTCAAAGTATGTTAAGACTTCATTCCCTGTCAGGCTGTCTTTGAGAGCTTGTATTGCGTCATCATGCACAGCAGTCCATTTCCACTCTGTGTTCTGATGTGTTAACTCTCGCAACGGTTGAGTGATTGTTGAAAAGTTTCTGATTGTTCTTGCACAATAGTTTGCTAATCCCAGTAGACTTCGCACTTCACCGACTGATTTTGGCGTTGCAGCATTCTTTATAGCATTTATTTTTGTGTCTTGTGCAGAAATGCCTTTGTCAGAGAATGTGTATCCATAAAATTCCAATTTTGTTTTGTTAAATTCACATTTTCTTTTGTTCAGAGTGAGATTCTTTTCTCGCAATCGTTGCAATAAAGCATCAAGATTCATTGTTGTGGTCTGCTTCAGTCTTTCCATAGACAATGATGTCATCGCTAATGTTGAGTGTACCGGGTAGGCCATCGAGTGCTTGCTGAATGGTTTTTTGAAAAAGTTCGGCTGCTGAACTCACACCAAAGTTTAAACGTTTGTAGCGATATAACCCATTATGAGTTGAGAATGTTGTTATGTATCTGCTGTCATCATCCAACTCAATTTGGTGATATCCTTTGTTCAGATCTAGCTTTGAAAACATTTTGACCCCATTTAGTGCATGAATAAGGTCATCCACAGTTGGACAGATGTGTCTTTCACGATGTATAGCCTTGTTTGGCATTCTCATGTCCACACAGATTCTTACTTCTTCTGGGTTGTTTGGTTTTGGTGGTGTGACAATGGGGGATACCCAAGGTGTTGGACCATTGACTTTTTCAATTATATCATGGTCTTCCAAGTATTTCAGTTCTGTGTTGACTTTTTTCCGAATGTGAAATGGTATTCGCCTGTGTGGGATAGCTGTAGGTATCACTGATTTGTCAATGTGGAGTTTGGCTTTGAAGTCTTTGAGTTTGCCTATGCCTTGAAAACGGTCAGCATACTTGTTAATGATGCTAGAATTTGTACCAGTGACAGTTTGATTGATTATGTGTAACAGGTTTAGATTAACAGCACTGTTGTAGCTCAACAAACAGCCATGTGTTCCTTCCACTACATAAAATGTGGCATAAGTTGATTTATTTTTTGTCTTTATGTCAGCATGACATTTGCCAAGTAGTTTCATTGGCTTGCAAGAACCATATGTAAAAATTTTAACATTGGTTTTGAAAAGTTTGCATTGTATTTTGTTGAAGTTTTCTTCATCAATGAGATTAGCTGATGATCCAGAATCAAGCAAAAATTTGATGTTTTTTCCATTGATGTTTAGATTTGCAGTAGGATTCTTTTCTGAATTTATTCTACATACATAAGCAATTTCTTCATTAGAATCTGATGTGTCACTACTGCTTTGCTGTTCAGATGTAGCTCTAACACTTCTTTGATATTGTTTTTGCTTAGTTAAACAGCATTTTTCAAAATGATTTGGTTTTCCACAATTTCTGCAAGTCTTTCCAAATGCAGGGCATGACTGTTTTCCTTTAGCATGAGGATAACTGCCACTGCAAAAATAGCACTTGGGCCATTCCGTGTCAATTCACACAGTCAAGAAAATCAACCTCTTCGATTTTCTTTAAATTTTACACATCCTTTTGCTATCCTATATAATGAACAACTGCAAAATTTGAGTAAAATTTATTGAGAAACACGAGAGTTATGAAGCATTTAGTTTGGGGGGGTCTGCCGAGGGGGCACATTTTTTTAATTTTTGGCCATGTTTGAGGCCCTATTACTGCTAAACTAAATTAGGTAAGAACCCAAATTTTTTACATGTGATAATACTTCTGCCAAATATTGAAAAAACAACATCGTTCACATTGTCACTCTAAAAGGTCAAAGGTTAAAGACATCCAAAGTTGGTCGTTTCCAGCTCTCGGCTAAAATTTTCCAAAATTTTAAAACCTTGCCAAGACCCTATTTTTGATTGGTTTTGGCTGAAATTTAGTAGAAGTATTGTTTATAGGATTTTCTATGAACTGAGAAAATTTCAGTATAAAATATTAAAGGGGTTGGGAGATATTTAATGTGAAACATGGGTCGAAATGAAAAAAAGCAAAAAGTGGGGTCCTTTTAATACCCTGGTTACCCATGACCCCAGTGAAAATTTGCACTGAAATTTTTTTCACATATTCACTAAGATATGACAAGTCTACCATGCAAAATTGATCCATGGTTCTCAATGTTTTCTTATAGAAAGTATTCGTCAAAGTTTGGACAAAAACGCTAAAAATTAGAAATGAAAAATTCAAGGGGAGTAGGGGTGATCATTATTTTTTCTTGTTATTGGCTATATAAAGTGTTCTTGATGACAGTAGCAATATTATGTGCTTGACAAATGACAATTGCAGACCTATGGATAATTTTTGCAAGACGTTTTATGCAAAAAGTTTATAAGACATTATTGTCTTTATGTGTTTTAGCTACACTGTCCGATATTGTTTTGTTCGATCGTTTGGTATTAAATTTTTTTTAATTGCATGAAGAAGAAGTATATAGCATCAGAATGCCAAGTTAATGCAAGCCGTAGTACCTAATAAGCTGACATACACAGCAACCGAAATTTTGTTCACAAATTCACTAAGACGTGACAAGTCTACCATGCAAAAATTGATCCATGGTTCTCAGTGTTTTCTAACAGAAAGTATGTGTCAAAGTTTAGAGAAAAACGTTAAAAGTTACAAATGAAAAATTAAAAAAAAAATGTAACAATATTGAACTATATACACTAGAAAACATTTGAAGTGTATTTTTGATTGTGTTTCTAGCAATTGTTCACAAAGCAATTGTTATACATTTGACAACTGTAATGTACCATGTGGACGTGGTCCTCATTGTCAGTGGACAAAATGGAAAATTTTGTCATAATCTTCATTGCTCAGTTTGTACTGTTGTCCAGAAGAACCATGGATACTCGGCACAGCAATTGAACAAACAATGTCATGAAATGGAATCCAGCATGGTTATTGATGTCTGAGCCAGTTTAAACATTTGTTGCTTTTGTTAAGTATCATAAACAGAACATTGAAGTCTTGCTTTTCATAGCCTTTTTCACTAATAATGCCAATGTACCAATCAGAATCATATCTGCAAGCTACACATTGGCCTATACTTGCATCATCTTCTTGGAGTTGTGATTGACCTCGTGCCACATCCACAAGGGTATGTGAAATATCATTTGACAGTCGACGCATTTTCAAAGACTGAAATGATTGTGGAGTAAAACTATGATGTGATGTCGTGCCTGTTATTGTTTTACACAATGCATATTCGATTCAAAGTTTGTGTTGAGGTCTTGAATTTCAGTTGAAGAAACCCAAATATATTCAAACCCAGAAATGTGATCTTGCTCCCATTGGAGAAGATCTTGTGGTGTGAGAATTTGGTTGTTGGTTGCTACGTGAAGACTTGCACGACTGCACGTGCAGCTTATCTTTTGGTGGTTTCACCAACTCCATCACATGGACTTTTGCCAAGAGATGTAACAAAGAAATGCCACTCAGCATCAATTTCAAAATTTGATGAAATCAATTCCAAAATCAGATGGCAAAGATTGATAAAATTTTTACGGTTTTTGTATTGTGAAGCAGCACCATCCCTGAAATAGAGTATTTTTTTCACATTACCAAGTGATTTGATAATTGGAATTATTTGGTTAATGAATGCATGCACTGTGCTTGTTGAATGTTCCAAGTGATCTGATATTGCAACCAAACTTTTTAATGTTAAAGCTCCATCTTTTTTGTAGTATATTACAAAAGGGTGAAGGGTTGCCTGAGTTTTGTCCCAATGGAACCCTTGCATGGCATCTTGGACAATAAATGAGTAATTCTCAGCAAAATCAAGCAGTACTACGACTTCATCATCAGCTTAATTTTGTTTTAAGTAACTTGATTGTGATTTGCTAATGAAGTAATGGGTCTTCAAAGCTGTATTTGGTACATTACAACTCAGCTCTACGGAGTTGAGTATCTGCTTTGTTTCTACTTTTTATGTTTGATTGTAATATTGACCATCTTGAGTTGAGCCTGATGCAAATAAATAAATAAAAATAAATAAAAGCAAGAAAGGTGTCACACAATGATTCGATAAAGTCATCCAGGCCTTTTAGCTGCTCAGTTAATTGTCGTTCTATCAGTATGAGCCCATTGCTTGTCTGTTATAGTATCATCAAGATCATATTCGTTGCTGAATGTATCAATTAAGTAGCTCTTCAAACATTCTCTGCAAGAGCAATTATTGCACAAACTCATCATGCATTCTTTGTTAGAATTATGGAACACACAAACTTTCCAAATAGTCTGTGTATGTCAGCTTACCAGGTACTACAGCTTGCATTAACATGGCATTTTGATGTTATATACTTCTTCTTCATGCAATTAAAAAAAAATTTAATACCAAAAGATCGAACAAAACAATATCGGACAGTGTAACCAAAACACACATATAAAGATAATATTGTCTTAAACTTTATGCGTAAAACGTCTTGCAAAAATTATTTATAGGTCTACATTGTCATTTGTCAAGCACATAATATTGCTACTGTCATCAAGAACACTTTATATAGCCAATAACAAGAAAAAATAATGATCACCCCTACTCCCCTTGAATTTTTCATTTCTAATTTTTAGCGTTTTTGTCCAAACTTTGACGAATACTTTCTATAAGAAAACATTGAGAACCATGGATCAATTTTGCATGGTAGACTTGTCATATCTTAGTGAATATGTGAAAAAAATTTCAGTGCAAATTTTCACTGGGGTCATGGGTAACCAGGGTATTAAAAGGACCCCACTTTTTGCTTTTTTTCATTTCGACCCATGTTTCACATTAAATACCTCCCAACCCCTTTAATATTTTATACTGATATTTTCTCAGTTCATAGAAAACCCTATAAACAACACTTCTACTAAATTCCAGCCAAAACCAATCAAAAATAGGGTCTTGGTAAGGTTTTAAAATTTTGGAAAATTTTAGCCGAGAGCTGGAAACGACCAACTTTGGATGTCTATAACCTTTGACCTTTCAGAGTGACAATGTGAACGATGTTGTTTCTTCAATATTTGGCAGAAGTATTATCACATGTAAAAAATTTGGGTTCTTACCTAATTTAGTTTAGCAGTAATAGGGCCTCTGTTATAGTCGTCATCTACGTTGAATATATGTAACTCGTGACCAGCGTCACTACATAATCACCGTTCAGCGTTTTCTGGTACAGACGTTGGAATTGATTACCACCGCACTGCGCGTGTAATCAATTGAGCGTTCTGTACCACGTTCCTTAGTTGATTGTTTTGCGTTTCTTTCTTACTATATATTGCGTTGATTTTATGCACTGAATCAGTAAGTCGACTGGTAGCGTGGCCGAGCGGTCTAAGGCGCTGGTTTAAGGCACCAGTCATTTCGATGACGTGGGTTCGAATCCCACCGCTGCCAATTTCATATTCTTGACTACCAGCTCAGTGGCCGAGTGGTTTCGCCTTCGGCTCTGGTGCTGGTAGATCTGAGATCGATTCCAGGTCGGGTCAAACCGAAGACTTTAAAAACGGTACCGATTGTGTTCTATCCTGCATAGCGCAGTGAGAATGAGTCGGGTAATAATGTGATAACATCGTAAACCTGATATAAATTAAAAATGAGCCCTGTCGCTAAAAGACCTTAGCTGTTGTAGAGCGACAATAAATAAAACCATAACATTATTATTATTAGTAAGTAACAAGAGGTAAATGGTTTTCTCACTTGGTTGGCTATCGCTACAATTATTATTGTTTATTTTATATTAAACGTCTGGAAATACAACAGACATTTAACTGGCGTCGCCGGCAGGATCTTTACAGAATTTCTACAAGATTTTAGAAACATGGAGAAACTGATCGAAGTCCTGCAACAACAAATTGCCAACCAAGAACGCCAGACGAAGGAGCAAATTGCCAGACAAGAAGAACGTCACCGAGAACAAGAACAACGTCACCAAGAACAAGAACAACGTCACCAAGATCAGACGAAACTACTCATGGAGCAACTACGAGAAATGCGAGCCCAAACTTCAAGACCACAACCAACAACAATACAACAGCAGGTATCTTTACCTAAGTTCGTAACGTTCGATGCCACCACTGAACTGTGGGCAGACTATTGGAAGAGGTTTAACACCTTTGTAGCAGCACATTCAGTCGCACAAGACAAAATGCCGCAGGTTTTTCTCACCAATCAATCACCTACAATCTACAAAATGTTAACAAATTTGGCTGCGCAGGAAACAAACCCAAAAGAAGTCAACGATCTCACCATGACGGAAATTACAAATTACATGGCTCAACAATTCGACCCAAAACGCTTCATCGTGAGGGAGCGATTCCGTTTCTGGAGCGAAATGAAGCGCAAGCCCGGTGAAACAGCTCAAGAACTAGCCATCCGCATACGCCAGGCAGCTGCCACCTGTGACTTCTCGTCCATTTCAAATCCATTGGACGAAGCTTTACGTACTCGTTTTATTTGTTCAATAGGTAACGAGGCGGTGCTTAAGGCGTTATTCAAAATCAGAGCTGATGAACTTACTTTCAAACGTGCGATGGAGGTTGCATCAGAAACCGAAGAGGCAGCCAAGGTGGCCAAAGAAACTGTTTACGGCACTCCACCAGTACCAGTTGCGAAAGTAAGGACCATCAGTAAACCTCCAAAAACTAGGCAACTTACAGGTACTTTCTTTTCTTCTAAAAATAAAGAATGCTATCGCTGTGGTAATTCCAACCACAACGCCAATGACTGTAGGTTTAAGAAAGCCACTTGCCATTTCTGCAATATTACGGGACACTTACAGAGTGTTTGTCGAAAGAAAGCTAGACAGTTCAAACCTTCTAAGGTAAATTGTATCGAGGAAATTAACATGCTTTCTAGTTCTTGCAGAAAACCTCGAAATTCAAAGTTGGAAGTACCGATCTCCATTAATTCGGTAACCACACACTTAGAACTGGACACTGCTACAAATGGAAATTTCCTTTCCAACGACGTCTGGACTCCTCGGGTAGGCGCACCTCAATTGCAAGCACCAGTGTCGCAGTTCCAATCTGCTACCAAGCATCTAGTACCAATCACGGGTTCTTTCACGGCCCAGGTAACTTGTCCTTCTACGGGAAGGTCAGATAATATTTCTTTTGTAGTCACGACAGTCAAAGGACTAAACTTGCTAGGTCGTGATGCAATCTCGTCTTTAGGAATTTCTATCGATAAATTCCTTCTGTCTAACTGTTCTACTTTACAGAGCATCCAGTCATACGACAAGCCTGATAAGAGTCTGGAGAAAGCATGCTCCCTCTTATGTGACGAGTTCAAAGATGTTTTTAAGCCTGAACTCGGGTGCTTACGAGATTATGAACTAGACATAGATTTTAAGTCTGATGCTAAACCTGTTTTTCTCAAACCTAGGCCTGTACCTTTCGCGCTAAAGGAGGACTTAGCGCAAGCCTATGATTCGGGAATTGCACGTGGTGTATGGACACCAGTTCAGTTTTGCGATTGGGGCACACCGGTTGTTCCAGTCCGTAAGCCTTCAAACACTTCAGAAGCGAAGGCCAAGTTACGCATATGTGGCGATTATTCAGTCACGGTGAACCCTTCCCTGGAGACCCATCGTCACCCGTTACCCTTACCAGAAGACTTAATGCAAAAGTTGGGTGGTGGGTATGGTTTCAGCAAGATAGACTTGGCTGATGCCTACAATCAGATTCGACTTGGTCCTGACAGTCGAAAACGACTCGCATTAAGCACTCACCGTGGCGTACTTTTACAAAATGTTTTACCTTTTGGCATATCTTCTGCTCCAGGTTATTTTCAGAAGATCATGGACGACCTTACAGCCGACCTTCCAGGGGTTGCAGTCTACCTAGACGACATTCTTGTCAGTGGCACTACTGCTGAGGAGCATCTCCAGAATCTTAGACGGCTCCTCGATCGACTTCACTCAAAAGGCCTGAGGTGTAGGAAAGACAAGTGTAAGTTTGCACAACCTCAGGTAGAGTATCTCGGACACATTTTGTCCAGGCAGGGCATCTCCAAAGGTCCCAAGGTAAACGCCGTACTGGAGATGTCTGCCCCCACTGACGTATCTTCTCTTCGTTCATTTTTAGGTTCCTTACAATTTTATTCGAAGTTTCTACCGTTGAACGCTTCTACTGTAGCAGAACCACTATACCATCTCACGAAAAAGGACATTCCTTGGAGATGGGGAAAACAAGAGGAAAACTCTTTTGCTCAGCTGAAGCATCATCTATCTACTGATGAGGTTCTTACACATTTCAATGCGTCACTTCCGGTAGGTATCGCATGTGATGCTTCTAGTGTGGGCATCGGTGCTACTTTGTTTCACCGTTACCCAGATGGCACAGAACGGCCTATAGCAAACGTTTCAAAAGTATTAACAGCCTCTCAGAGAAACTATAGTCAAATTCAGAAAGAGGCTTTGTCGATAATTTTTGCGCTAAAGAAATTCCATCAATATCTTTTTGGTAGATCATTCATTTTGGTCACAGATCATAAACCATTGCTTAGTCTTTTTGGCCCGACCAAATCGACACCTTCTTTGGCAGCAAATCGTTTGGCTCGTTGGGCACTCTTTTTGTCGCAATTTACATACACTATTGAGTACAGGAAGACAAAGGATCATCAAAACGCTGATGCTTTGAGTCGCTTACCAGCAAGAGGGGATAAAGTCTTCGATGAAGAGGAAAGTGCGGATGACATTGATATCGTCTGCGCTATCGATGCTTTGGATTTGCAGGTCCAGACCCCAAATGCTGCATCACTACGTAAAGAATCTTCTAAAGATCCTATCATTTCCACGGTAATGCGTTTCATTCATGAAGGATGGCCGGCCAAGTCTTCTCCACAAGACCCGGTCGAACCGTTTCGTAAGTACGCAGACTCTCTTTCTACTTGTTACGGATGTCTACTTTACGGTTCCAGAGTGGTCATCCCTTCCAAACTTCGTCCTTCCGTCCTTCAGTTGCTTCATGAAGGACATTTCGGCATTGAGAGAATGAAGCAGTTGGCAAGGACGTCCGTCTACTGGCCAAACATCGATCGAGACATCGCGGAACTTTGTCACAAGTGCAGTACCTGTGGCGAATATCAACCGCAATCTAAAACTCAGGTCCAATCATGGACGGTTCCAGAAGCACCGTGGAGTCGCTTACACATAGATCATGCGGTAGAATTCATGGGTTACCATTGGTTACTCAGCATTGATGCTTTTTCTAAATACCCTTGTATTCATGCTACTACTTCCTTATCTTCAACAGCTACTATCAATCTGCTAGAAGATAGTTACCGATAATGCTACTACTTTTAAATCCACAGAATTTCAAACTTTCTGTAAGGAGAGGGGTATGGTACACATCACGGGTGCACCTTACCATCCGGAAACCAATGGAGCGGCGGAGCGCCTCGTACGTACGTTCAAGCAAGCACTTCGCAAATCTTCCCTACCCCCGAAGCAGGCCATCTTGGAATTCCTACAGCAATATCGACGCACGCCCACTCCGAGTGGCTACTCTCCAAGCCAATTACTCAACAATCGTCAGATTCGAACCAAGATCGACACGCTTCTCCCTACACCGTCTCAAGTGGTACCCCGACGAAACCCTCACAACACCGACGCCTCCGAAGGTACCAAACGACATTTCAAACCGGGAGATCCCTGTTACGCGCTATCATTCACTCCACGACGGAGCCAGGATCCTCGTTGGGTTCCAGCCGAGGTGATCAAGCGACAGGGTAGCCGAATCTTCCTGGTACGTCTGCTGCCACATGGTCCGACGTGGAGGCGCCATATGGACCAACTGCAACCTCGCTATGCATCATCGGAGGACCAGGAGCCGGGAGATACTCCTGCACCAACAATCGACTCTTCCGCTGTCTCCACCTCAGCCCGAACGAATTCGGACGACACACCGACTGTACCGGAATTCGGGCCACACAACCCACGAAGGTCGAGCCGTCGCCGCAGACCTCCGGCTCGTTTCGGACTTTGAGTTTTATTGTTAATTCGGTGTCTTGTTCATTTTTTATGTTTGTGTATAAAAATTATCGGGGAGGTGTTATAGTCGTCATCTACGTTGAATATATGTAACTCGTGACCAGCGTCACTACATAATCACCGTTCAGCGTTTTCTGGTACAGACGTTGGAATTGATTACCACCGCACTGCGCGTGTAATCAATTGAGCGTTCTGTACCACGTTCCTTAGTTGATTGTTTTGCGTTTCTTTCTTACTATATATTGCGTTGATTTTATGCACTGAATCAGTAAGTAACAAGAGGTAAATGGTTTTCTCACTTGGTTGGCTATCGCTACAATTATTATTGTTTATTTTATATTAAACGTCTGGAAATACAACAGCCTCAAACATGGCCAAAAATAAAAAAAATTTGCCCCCTCGGCAGACCCCCCCAAACTAAATGCTTTATAACTCTCGTGTTTCTCAATAAATTTCACTCAAATTTTGCAGTTGTTCATTATATAGGATAGCTAAAGGGTGTGTAAAATTTAAAAAAAATCGAAGAGGTTGATTTTCTTGACTGTGTGAATTGACACGGAATCGCCCACTTTGCTGATGCTTGTTGACTGTCTGAGTTGTGTTGGCCTAGTAGGTTTTGGCTTGAATGAATGCTGTTTATTTGTAGAAAGTTTGTGCATTTTGTTGATCGATTGTGATTGACTGTGAGCCTGTTGTTCAAGATGTTCTGTTTGCTGTCTTGAGGTTTCAAGGGTTTTTCCTATTTCAAGCAAATTTGTTAGATTCAGATTTTATGAGCTCTGGTACGCAGTTTTTTGTCAGAAGTTTTGCTGATGATTTGCCTTTTAATTTCTTTGTCAATTTCGCCACCAAAATCACAAGTTTGAGCCTTTTTTCTAAGTCGGGCGTAAAACTGATTGATGGTTTCATCTGGCAGTTGTGCCATTTCACGAAATTGCAGCACTTCATAGTCAATGTTTATCTGAGGCTTGAAGTAGTTGCTGATGGCTTGTTTGGCAGCCTCATAATCATTTTCATTACCAGTGTTAGGCAAAGTTATAAAAATGTCGAACAACCATTCACCTGCATAGTGCAGTAGAGATGCTCGTTTGATTTTATCTTCTTTAATTTTATTGACAATAAAGAAGTTTTCTAAGCGACAAACCCACTTGTTCCACCGTTGTCCAGTTGATGAAGGATCACCCTCTTCAAAAGATGGAAATGCTTGCGAAAGACCAGTCATCTTGCTGTCTTACGTTGATGTGTTTAGCCTACGTGGTTTCTGAAACTCTACTCGTCGCCAGTTATAATGTTCTGCCTTTACTCACTAGTACGCTTTGCTTGCTTACAGTTTCTTTTTAATAATTGTAAAATCCGTTTACATGTGCGAAGTAACATAAATACACAACGGTTCATGCAATATCAATTTGTTTTTTTTGTTTTATTATCTTTATCCTGCATTGCGGGAAAGCGGACTTGAGCGCTATGCATCGGTGTACGCCTTCCGACGTACACCTGACCCACGCTGCAGCCGACGGCAATGTCTGTTTCCGGTTGTCTACTCTACTTATGACCTAAATTTGGTAGGGGAGACTCGGGTAAGTTGGCCCAGCAAAATGAAAATTTGAATTTGTGAGCTGATAACAAAACATATGTTAAAGCGAATGCTATTGAAGAGTAGAGAATTCATCACTCTAAAAGTGGACATATTCTTGCATCAAACAAACATTCTTAGGTATATAATTTTTCAAGTTTTCCGAAAAAAATAAAATGGACCATCTTGCCTTCATGTGCGGGTAATTTGGCCCACCATGGAAGGTAAGTTGGCCACGTGGGAAACATGTCCATCTACGGTATATTAAACAGTGGAAAAGTTCTCTTTCTCCCCAATTTGATTTTCTTTCTAATTATTTCTTGGTTTTATAGAGGCATACATACCGTACATAAATTATTCTATGTATGCATTCATGTATGGTTTATAATAAAATCTACTATTAGGCTATAATGCTGTATTTTACCTCAGTAAACTTTTTTTACATGAGTAGCCTACACCAAATAAGCTTTCGAAAATAACAAAGGTTGTATCAAACATCATGTAGTTGGAACGGCATGCCTTTATTCCTAACGATCTGGTCACCTTAACGATACTGATAGGTGGGACCTTGTTTGCAATAGGCTACAAACCCCATTTTTGCATGGGTACCAATATCGGAACATTTTTTAATGTATCTCCGAAACGAGGTACGTTTTAGACCGTCGCTTGAGAAGTGGTTGATACACATTTCCGCGATTGGTTTTCTTGATTAGGCTACTTAGCCTACTATTATTACCATATGGGTTAGGAATAATTTGTGGCATAAAAACGATGTTAGGAAGTGTATTATTGTTATTGATCGCTTAATGCTGATGTAAAGCCGCGATTTACTTACTTTGGATACTTGATGATAGGCTACTTCAATCTTGCAAAAATAAGTCATCGTATTAATTAGTCAATTATTATCATTCTATGTAATACCTCATGAAGGCAAGTTGGCCATGGTGGCCAACGTACCCACCCACGAAATGGGCCAACTTCCCTGCATGGCAACCACATTGCAAAAACTAAAATTTATGTCAAACTATCGAGCTTCTAACAACGGTTTCACAGTCAAAGTGAGCCTTAATAACCACTCTAGCGCTGCACTCACTAAATAATAACCTTTCTTATATAGTAAGAAAAAAATCACTCGACATCTAAAAAATTCTAAAATCCAAAAATTTCAAAAATCATAATTTTTCATACAAAAATCGTGCTCACATGTTTATACTGCTTGCTAGAGCCTCCCAACCTGGTGATAAGATAGTTTCAACAGCACTTTCTCAGTATGCGTACGATACGTAACAATAACTATTTTAGTTAAAAAATTATTTAGAGTGGGCCAACTTGCCTACTGGGCCAACTTACCTGAGTCTCCCCTACTACCCATTACTCGAAATCGATCACTGGGTAGAGGCAATTATCGTAAAGTTTCTTGCCCAGAGAAACAACAGCAAGTGCGGGTGGCTGGAGTCGAACATGCAGGCTCTCGACTGCGAGTCCAACGCGCTAACCACTCGGCCACTGCTGCCGACAACTTGAGAATATGAGAATATAAATGAAAGGGACTCATGAATACTACAAGATGCATTTCATTTTGTATCTCCATCAAGTGAGAGTGCCGGTGGGCCCGGTAAAAAAGCTATGTGTTTGATTTAGCACGATGCGAGTTGCAGTGTACATAGATGGTTTTTGGAAATGTTTCTTTCAAAATAACCTGAATTCCTCCCGTGTGCCCTGACAGGCTGACATGACCAATGCTCCATCGAAACAGAACCCGATACAGAGAGCAGGATCCAAGTCTAGTGGTTGAAGCACCTCCAGAATTTTCTCTGATAGGCTATTCCTTTTGCGGACAATTAAGTCTGCGGTCGCAACAAAGCCCACTGCCCGCTCTTTGATGACACCTCCGTGAAGGAATCGCACACACACGGCAACCAGCTCACGCATAGCTAAGTCTTTATACTCATTAATATGTTTTTTTTTTACATGAAACTGATTTTGGGTGGGCCCACTGTCAATCTGGGTGGGCCTGTACCAATCAGGCCCACCCGGTAGATCCGCCCCTGCTATGTAGTATGTATACAACATGTATAGTGTAGCCTACACAGTCAGACTGAGTCAGTATCATGAATAGGCCTAGTATCCTGGAGTTTTTTTGTCAGTTTCAGATGATTGTGAAGACGTTACTGACAAGGAGAAAAAAGAGATAACCTAGCCAATAGTGTTAAGTTAGCGGCTTAGCGCATCTAGGATAACTAAACTAAACACAAAAATAAATTAATTGTTAATGGATGGATAATTCGTTGAAACTGGACATCTACCACCTGTACATTTTCGCTGTTAGGGATAGGTTAGGAGTCCGGGTAAGAAAGATGAGAGTGGTAATTGGTAAATGATGTCCAGGACTCCAGGTGGTAAATGTCCCAGAACCGACTAACTGACAAGCAGTTTTTGGCTGGACAGTGAACAAAAGAAGTAAATCATGTTATTGTAAAATATGGGCTGCTTTTGTGCAGCCTACTATTCTAATAAAACAACATTGCTTCGACATACCGGTGCTACTGAATAAAATCGAGATTAAAATAGCTTTAACTGAGATTATAATAACTTTAAAATTGTATTTGCACCTTTTTTAACTTAAATAACATCAAAAATAACCTCGCCTTTGAAGGAAATTTTGAAAGATTTCTGATTGAGAAAAAAGGGATTTTTCAGGACAAAAAAGGAAATTGAAGAGGATTTATCAATTGTCAGAAGTGGAAGCACTGATTGACATTTCAAATCAACTTTTATCAAACGCATGAGTCATATTAATAGTGGCTAAATGGTAGTAATTACCACTAATTAGGCTACTTTGTACAGTAGCCTACCAGTTCAAAAAAAGGTCTCTATAATATACTTGTATACAATGTAGGCCTATAGTAGGCTAGGTCAACTGAAATTCCAAAGTGATCGTGATCTTATTGACTCAAGATCAAGATGACACAAAAAAAAGTGATCTTAGATCAAGATCACCAAAATAAAAGTGATCTTAAAGATCAAGATCACTTGTGATCTTCAAGATCACGCCCATCTCTGGCTACCACAAATTGAAAAATCCCACGCTGCATTAGGCTACTTATATTATATAAATGGTAGCCTATTCCTCTTAATTTTCTACTTTGAACGGCATGTGTCATTCTCATTTTAACAGCACATCAATAAAAGTTTGTAGGCTACACAGTACACAACCTTTATATTCATAACATTGTCAGTGAAGGGGGGCCCGAAAATAAATTGGTACCGAGCCCGAATAATCCTGTCAACGGCTCTGTTTGTGGTTGCTGTGTTAATTCCAAAATGCGTCCAAACACCACTGCTATTCTGGCAGAATAATTCTGTGCGATCAGGGATGCCAGCGACAAATTTCCAATAAACTTAGATTGTGTGCTAAAAAGAACCCAGATGAAGCAAAAAAACCCAGGTCCAGAAAATATGTAGTAAAGCGGTTAAAAAAACCTGCGTGTGCTTTTAGCACCATTTTAAATCATTACACAGAAGCCTCAGAAAGCTACAAATAGTAACACATATATATAATTATACAATATACATTCTTATGTTGGTATGGTAGGCTATAGTTAATATATATGGAATATAACTATATACAAAAACAAGAGGTTGGTAGGCCTATATGGGCTCACAGCAAAGATTTTGGTTCAAAATTGCCTTTTTGGTAAAGCGTCTATAGCTAGCAAGGTTCCGTGTGTGTTTAACCAAAATTACTAAAACTGACTAGATGTATGAGTGTATGTATAGTTTCAGTTTAATTTTTTGTTTATAGGCTAGCCATTAAAGTTAGTTTTAACTTTTGAACTAAACTTTTTGCTGTGTGAGTTGTAGACTGCGGCTGAGGAGAATCATCATGCCTGCTCAGTGCTTACAGTTTGGTGTACAACTACGGTAACTTGGTTTTTAGCAATAAATCCTGCTTAGCCTTTTTCGTTTGAACATAATGTTGAAAAAAATAACTCAAGTTCACAATAAATAAATGTTCAGTAACACAAATAGTTGTACTACTTCAATTTTTAGTCATCCACATTTTCATAAAGTTGGATCATTTCTTTAGCATCCTGTACCTCACTGACTGCAATAGCTGATGCAAAAACATTACCTTATCATTTTTGTGTTGCAGTGTGGACCATATATCGAGGATCCCAGTGCCTTAATACCGTGCAAGCTCTGTACAAAGTTAAAAACCATAACACCTAGATTTATCTAAATTTGAAAAAGAAAAACTTAAAACCCAGATGAGGTCAAAAAAACCCAGATCTAGGTGGAAAAACCAAGCTCTGGCATCCTTGTGTGCGATCCGCCTTAGAAAAAACAATCCGCAAAAAAACATGAAAAAACGAGCGGTAAATGATAGGATGACATCAGCAGCAACATGCGTATCCTAATGAAAGCACTTGTTGGCAGGCTATATTTATTTTTATGCCCCTTGAAAGTCAAGATGTCATTTTTATTTTTTTTTTGTAAAAAAACGAAGATGTTAAACAAAGTTTTTTTAAAAACGTAATTTGAAAACTAAAAAACAAGTCACATGGTCAGCACAAAACTTACACAAGCCGTGATAACATTATTTAACTTATAAAATAAACTGTTAAACTTTTTTCTGTCAAATTATTTTCAATTGCAATATATTTATAAATTTGTGAAGTGTAGCCTACGCAATAATCAATGGTCGCAAATAGGCACATCGACCCTAGCATAGCTTACGTTTGTTTTACCTTCTCATTTTAAATTAATTTCTTTGTGAGGAATAACATTTTGACTACCAAAAATTAGATTTGAACAACCTTAGCCTACTTAGTAGCCTACTGCCTAGTAGCCTACATTGAATCACTATCATCAAAGTAACCTTAGCAGACTGTTGCACCCTTTGTGGGATCGTCAGAAGGTGCTTAATGCTAAATCAAATCAATTGATTGAGTTTCGCTATTTTTAGCAAAACGAGCGTTGGTTGAAACAAGTAACCTCTCTACCCAAACTGTATCTGATTACACTAGCCTAATCTACTGTGTTATTATGATGTAATGGTAAAACACTGAGGATTTTTTTATTTAGACTGAGAATATTATGAATAAACTACGACCTATGAATTTCTGAATTTTTGTTTTGTCAGCGTATTTAACAGGGAGTCGAACCGAACCCGAACCGGATTTTTGTAAACCGGTTTTGGTGCGATTTTGTCTGAACCTTAACCGGAACTGAACCGAAAATTTGAGTTAGCTTAAACCCTAACCGAACCCGAACCGGTTGAAAAAAGCGGTTCACTCCAGCATTACGTCATTGTTCGCATTGTGGTAAGTGAAGTTGTACGTAGCATGTTGTTATCTTGGAGGCCACATTGTACGGATGAATTATAGCCTATTCCGTAACACACGATCTCCTATCATCGATGCTTTGGAGAGGAATTTTGAGGTAAACAACTTCTGTTCTGTGACTTCATAGACAATATAGTTTGATTGTAACTTGTGCAACAAACAACAAAGGCAAGTTAATTGAGCAAAGCAGTGTTGAGATCAGTGTTGCCAACCTTGCGGTTTTCACGCCCAATTGGGCTAGTTAGTAGTTGGGCAATAGTAGGCCTAGGCCTAATTTTATCGGACCCGACCCGGAACTTATAAAACCGGTTTTAAGTTTCTTCGAACCTGAACCGGAACTGAACCTAATTTTGAAACAATCTTTGAACCAGAACCGGACCCGAACCGGAAAAATCAAACGGTTCGACTCCCTGGTATTTAACCGCGTAGTGGACTTAAAGAGCAATTAACGCCAATTGGATTTTTAAAGCAAAACTGCAAAGAAATTATTTCCATCCAACAACCGTATTTCAGTGAAGTATTTCGGATCGCTTTGTTATCCTGCTTCTATACGGTGTCCGACTGTCCGTAGATCAGGGGTACCCAACTTTTTCTCAGGCTGGCCAGATGTGATGATGCGGAAATGCACGCGGGCCAACAGCCTCTGACATTTTGTTTTGCGTAAAAAAAATGTGAATATATAGTGATATGGTGTTATTTAATGTCACTTTCTTACAATAAAGCAATATGCAGGTTGAAGTATTTTGTTATATATGCTGCATACCACGAGATGTGATAATTTAATTAGGCTCTATAAGTTATCTGTTTTTCCACCAGAAATTAGCACATCCAGAAACTTTGTAAAACACGGCTGTGTTAATGTGAACGATGAAACTGACGTCATGATTTCTATACCTCACAGTACTACAGTAGATCTGGTCTGGTTCGAGGTTTATGGTGACTAAGCGTAAAACACCATGTAGTCGTTCAGCTTTATCTCAAGCGCTTGTTCAAGTTCATGAAAGTAAACGTTTGCTCACATAAATATGTTCAGCCTAACAAGATCTAGGGGAAGGGAAGGTAATTTGATACACTTTTAACATTTTTGCCTGTTAACTGAAAATTACCTGACACAAACTATTGATTTTAGGCTGAAATGAAAGTCTGATCCCTTACACACTTTTTAAAAACATTTTCACTTTTTTATCTTAGTTACTTTTTTTTAAATTGAAATTTTAAAAACGTCACTCAAATGTATCAAATTACCTTCCACGGAAGGTAAATTGATACACCCGGAAGGTAATTTGATACAGTAAAACTAATACAGAAATCCCCTTTGACAGCAAAGCAATAAATGGAAATTTAATATGTGGTTGGCGTGCTTGGGTGCAAAGATGACTGTTGAGGCCTATGTGTGCGGCGAAGCTTCTGCAGCGGGATGGTCATGGGAAGGATCATTGGCTGGAGTTCTTATTCAAGGGGGCGCTTTGCACTTTTCTCATTTTTTGCCAACAGATAGCGTGTAGGCCTACGAAAGCCTATATAATAGTTGTTTCCCAAAGTAGCAGGTCTTGTTAATAAAGAATAACTTATTTAAATCAAGTAGATCAATGTCAACATTTATTAGTCACAAAAAAGAATTCAGTATACTGTATCAATTTACCTTCTCCACGTGTATCAATTTACCTTTTTCAAAAAAAGTTATAAAATGCGGATTTTTGTATGCTTGGATGCACATTGCAGAAAAAACGTGACATGCCCTTGAAGCCTTATCAATGAACTGTCAAATGAGTTTGGTTTTATCTTTCAGGAACTTTTCTTTAATTTTCCAGACGAAAATAACCATGAGTTAAAAATTTTACGAAAATACTCAAAAAACACACTTTCACAATTTTATGCCATAAAAGCACGAGTTAGCTGCATGGTGCAATTTTTGTAGGCATTATTTTCACAGATCTTCCACCTAATGACAATATTTTTGACTAATATTTTTTGTACATTTCTGTAGGGGGGGTGTATCAAATTACCTTCCGTATCAAATTACCTTCCCTTCCCCTACATCGTTTTTGCAAACTTTTGCATTTCTGGACATCTGTTTTTACCCAGCAGCTTGTGAAAAGAGATGAAAGAAAGGTGTTACTGTCGGCAGGGGCGCTGGAAGCGGGGGGCAGCCTGCCCTCAATTTTTATGTTGATGGAGTGGCAATGGTGCTCTTTTGAGGTCATATAAGCTACTGCACATTTTGCAATATAACAATTTTTGCTATTCGCTTTTAGCTTAATTATAATCTTTTATTTTTGCCATAAAATAATATTCACGAAACCAAATTCATTATCACAGTGGGTTACATCAGTGCCGATCTTAGTGTATTTCGAGCTCTGTGCGGAATATGCTTTGCGTCCCCCAATGCCAATGATCCAATTCAGTAGCGTAGCTAGGTATTTTGAAAAGGCAGGGGAGGGGTTTGAGGGCCGGCGGGCGAAGACACCCAGCGGAAGGGAGCCTGGGGGCCTACCCCTGAAAATTAAAAAAATAAATACTTTGAATTTAGTGCATTCTGATAGCATGTTCAACAAACATTTAGGTATGCATATTAGCCGCAACTGACTTCAAGGATGCTGGTACTAGCTTGTGCATCGAATTGAATTTTTTTTATTAAAAATGACAAAAATTACTGCATTTTTTGAGTAAATTGCGGGCCCCTTAATTTGCGGGCCCTGTGCGATTGTACGGTTTTCACACCCCAAAGACCGGCCTGGTTAATTCATTATAACATACCATGATGCTCTTCCGTGCCATTGTTCTTTGTATACCGGACTCTTGTATCATCATTCCATAATGAGCTGATACTGTAGATGAACATTATCGCTATATCTTATCTTAAAACTTTTAAAGAAATTTGCCTTTCAGCCACAAAAGTGCCCTTTTTTCATAATCCTGCCCTCCCAGTCAAAATCGTTCCGGCGCCTCTGACTGTCGGCGGCGTCGCAAAGAAGCTCATTTAACTACAACCTACAGGTGAGCAGCAACTCTGCAAGTCCAATTTTTACTCGGCAGCAGTGGCCGAGTGGTTAGCGCGTTGGGCTCGCAGTCGAGAGCCTGCATACCCGCACTTGCTGTTGTTTCTCTGGGCAAGAAACTTTACGATAATTGCCTCTACCCAGTGATCGATTTCGAGTAATAGTCTGGGAGCCAAACGCCATTTTTTCCCTTAACCTTGCATTGTTGTATTAAGTTTTTTTTACTGTTGATTTTGGTAGCCAAGGGTCTCTATTTTCAGAAACTGCTTGATGACATGTTGTCACCTTTGGGCAATTTGAGAAATTCAAGATGGCGCCCAAGATGGCCGCCATTACCTATAAATGACCATAACTCCCTATCCATTCACCTTAGGAAGGTGATTTTTGTCTCTATACCTAGGTTGTAGGGGTCAAGCTATCCAATAGAATTAAGTATTACGTTAATATCGTATTAGATAATGGTAATTTCCAAGATGGCGTCCAAAATGGCCGCCATTACCTATAAATGACCATAACTCCCTATCCATTCACCTTAGAAAGGTGATTTTTGTCTCTAAACTTAGGTTGTAGGGGTCAAGCTATCCATAGAACGAAGTATTATCTTAACATCGTGTTACATACACAATGGTAATTTCCAAGATGGCGTCCAAGATGGCCGCCATTACCTATAAATGACCATAACTTCCTATCCATTCACTTTAGGAAGGTGATTTTTTTTGAGGTGAAGGAGTTTTTTTCCTATATCAAGCACCGCGCTTCCTTTGATTGGGTCTCCATCAATACAACATTCTTGAGATTTGCCATGTGATGATAATGCAGCAACAGTACAAAGATGTCAGTGTCATCGGCAACGACAGTGATTTTTCTTTCTGCATTTTGCGAGGCACTACTCAAGACCTGTTGAACAATGACGTTATCTGCTTCTTCGTGTGAAGTTAACAGATCTGCCCATAAGATGACAATTCCACCTTCACTGATTTTGATTGGCACCGGATCTGCTCCTGTTACCACTAACTTATGATGTTGTGTGTTGTCCTCATGAAACTTCTTATCCTGGACAAAATCATCAACTATCAGTTGCTTCTTGTTTTTGGAAGAGGTTAGTAGAACCTCCTGCGCTGCCAGCAACTCGGGCCGAGGCACAGCTAAGTTTAGGGGCCCCTATTGGCAATCGCTTTCAATGCAGAGCAGGAGTGCTCAACTGTTATAGCAAAATTGTTACACAATTTGAAATTGTTACTCAAATCTCCAGTATCATCAAACATGGATGTTGAAACTGACGCAAGTTCATGACCAAGCACAACCTTGTCTCGCCCAATAACCTGCAGGCAAATCACCCTTGCGTAAATCTGGTTTGGGACAGTTAAACGACGTGTGAGACTATCACTCCCGAATTCTTTGTAGCCTATGCTTCATGCAATTCAACTGAATTCAAGAAGCCGGACGAGTCTTTGATCATTACAACAAGTGATTCATAGGCACAATCAATGTTAGTTTGGCTATCAGACTTGGTTGCAACTGAAGCCACATTTTTTCTGACAAGAAGCTATTTCGGCAATCCACAATGATACCTTGCATCAGCTGCGTGAAGGTCACTTACAGTGATATCTACCCTTTGTCGCACAACTTCTGATAGCTCATCTTGACGCCGTTCGCAGGCTTCACGTATAGTTTGCTTGAGTGACTTCTTGCCACCTGCGCTGCCTATTTCCCGACATGAATATGCTGGTCGCCAACGTTTAGGGTGTTTCGGATATTTTTCAAGCACACAATTTTCACCACAAAACAAACAATGTACCGTACTTTGAAGATAAACCCTGGCAGTGATGACCGTCTCCTGGTCTTAGGCGGAATGTAAAACGAGTAACTTTCTGGATTCTTCCTTTTATGCCTTTGAACCTGGAGGCTTGAAGTGTATGTTGAAGCACAGTTTCTGTGACATTTAACTGTGCATTCAGGATTTTCACTAACTTTTTCTTCAAGAAGTTCATGATACCTGTCCCCATAGATTTTGCTATGCTTGATAAAGTTTTGAATACTGACAGGACCAGTGTCTTTCAACGGTTCAGCCTTATTGTCACATCCAAATTTGGACACGAAAAGGCACTGTTCTCCATTCATGTTTCACTATTAGTGATCGTCATACTATATTATAGGCTACGGGCAGCAGGGCTTGATTAAGGCTGATGGGGGCCGAGGCACAGCTAAGTTTAGGGGCCCCTATTGGCAATCGCTTTCAATGCAGAGCAGGAGTGCTCAACTGTTATAGCAAAATTGTTACACAATTTGAAATTGTTACTCAAAAATAACAACTGTGGACACACTGGCACAACAACTTTCACTACCTACGCATACGATACTAATGTAAAATAATAAGGGGCCCTAAAACCAGGGGACCTGAGGCCTGTGCCTCATGTGCATCATGGTTAATCGGGCCCTGACGAGCAGCACCTAAAAAGACAATAGTGAATTATTAGTGCCCGTCTACTACAATATGATAGTTACATGGGATTTAGGCTACAGGGAGTTATGCTATGCTCATTTATAGGTAATGGCCGCCATCTTGGAAATTACCATTATGTAATACGATATTAAGATAATACTTCGTTCTATGGATAGCTTGACCACTAGCCCTACAACTTAAGTATAGAGACAAAAATCCCTTCCTAAGGTGAATGGATAGGGAGTTATGGCCATTTTTAGGTAATGGCGGCCATCTTGGACGCCATCTTAGAAATTACCATTATGTAATGCGATATTAAGATAATAATTAGTTCTAATGGATAGCTTGACCCTTACAACCTAGGTATAGAGACAAAAATCACCTTCCTAAGGTGAATGGATAGGGAGTTATGGTCATTTATAGGTAATGGCGGCCATCTTGGACGCCATCTTGGAAATTGCCATTATGTAATACGATATTAACGTAATACTTACTTCTAATGGATAGCTTGACCCCTACAACCTAGGTATAGAGACAAAAATCACCTTCCTAAGGTGAATGGATAGGGAGTTATGGTCATTTATAGGTAATGGCGGCCATTTTGGACGCCATCTTGGAAATTACCATTATCTAATACGATATTAACGTAATACTTAGTTCTAATGGATAGCTTGACCCCTACAACCTAGGTATAGAGACAAAAATCACCTTCCTAAGGTGAATGGATAGGGAGTTATGGTCATTTATAGGTAATGGCGGCCATTTTGGACGCCATCTTGAATTTCTCAAATTGCCCAAAGGTGACAACATGTCATCAAGCAGTTTCTGAAAATAGAGACCCTTGGCTACCAAAATCAACAGTAAAAACAACTTAATACAACAATGCAGGGTCAACCATCCCCGCTCCCAGACTATAATGGGTAGTACCAAATTTAAGTCATAAATAGAGTAGACAACCGGAAACAGACATTGCAGTCGGCTGCAGCGTGGGTCAGGTGTACGTCGGAAGGCGCAGACCGATGTATAGCGCTCAAGTCCGCTTTCCCGCAATGCAGGGTAAAGATATGAAAAACAAACAAACAAGCTACTGCCAAGTCACCAAATGAGATTTGCTCACATCGGACTTGCTTGCAGACTTGGACAACTAAAATTTTTGTAGTCTTTCGTAATTAGACTATAATTATAATTAGAGTAATTTAAGCTTTTACAAATTATACTAGGATTAGAATTAGAGCTATCCAAGTTTTCACAAATTAAAGTAGAATTTAAGCTAGATTAGAATTAGTTGGACGCAGTTGTCACACATCTTTTTTTTAGTTGGATAAAAACGCCAATCTGGCAACTTGGGATCAAAGTGTCATTCCACCATCACAGCCCCAAACCACTTACGTCATAATATGTATTGTAACGTCAGTGAATTGATAGATTAATCAAATTTTTCATGACTTTGATGCTCAAGAGATGGAATGACACATTGATCTTGATCATTTTATTGCATTTTCTTTAACGTAGCATATAACGTAGATAAGAGCGCAGTAGGCCTATAAAAAAAGTCCGCCCGGATAGCTCAGTTGGTTAGCGCGTGACTTCTGGAACGAAGAAGCTTCAAGATCAAGCGGCGCTGGTTTAACTCTCGGAGGTGTGCGCGCTTGAGCAACGCACGTTAAGGACTGCTCTCCATTCATCGGCATGTAATGGATGGAATAATTCCCCAGCAACAAGACTTTCACAGCCGGAAACTTCACTCTGTCAATCTCGGTGACCGGGCCGCAATTTTCCAAAAAGTATCATTACAAAATCCCCTTTGAACTTTGTTCGGTAATTACAGAAGAAAAAAGAGCAGTAGCAGTGGTGGGAATCAAACCCACGTAAATGGAATGATTACAGCCGCCCTAACCCTCCGAGCCAAGTCAGCCGATGGCGGACCGATGACTTAATTTAGCTAGAAATTACGTTTTCCTTTGTGGCTCAAAAGGGATTTTTTAATGGTACCTTTTGGAAAGTTGCGACCGGGCCGCAAAATTTTTTTTTCCACGAACTTTATGTTACTTCGCATAGAGTTTGTATTTATACCGTGTGAATGCAAACATTTTTCGTTGGCGTGTTTGGTTCAGTGGTTTCGTCTTTTGCCTAATATTCGTGAGGACATCGGTTTGACGCCCATCGAAGTCAATTTTTTTGCATTAATTTTGCGGTGCACAAAAGCTTTTCAAAAGAAGTAAGGTTAGGGTTAATGGGTTAGGGTTAATGGGTTAGGGTTAATGGGTTAGGGTTAATGGGTTAGGGTTAATGGGTTAGGGTTAATGGGTTAGGGTTAATGGGTTAGGGTTAATGGGTTAGGGTTAATGGGTTAGGGTTAATGGGTTAGGGTTAATGGGTTAGGGTTAATGGGTTAGGGTTAATGGGTTAGGGTTAATGGGTTAGGGTTAATGGGTTAGGGTTAATGGGTTAGGGTTAATGGGTTAGGGTTAATGGGTTAGGGTTAATGGGTTAGGGTTAATGGGTTAGGGTTAATGGGTTAGGGTTAATGGGTTAGGGTTAATGGGTTAGGGTTAATGGGTTAGGGTTAATGGGTTAGGGTTAATGGGTTAGGGTTAATGGGTTAGGGTTAATGGGTTAGGGTTAATGGGTTAGGGTTAATGGGTTAGGGTTAATGGGTTAGGGTTAATGGGTTAGGGTTAATGGGTTAGGGTTAATGGGTTAGGGTTAATGGGTTAGGGTTAATGGGTTAGGGTTAATGGGTTAGGGTTAATGGGTTAGGGTTAATGGGTTAGGGTTAATGGGTTAGGGTTAATGGGTTAGGGTTAATGGGTTAGGGTTAATGGGTTAGGGTTAATGGGTTAGGGTTAATGGGTTAGGGTTAATGGGTTAGGGTTAATGGGTTAGGGTTAATGGGTTAGGGTTAATGGGTTAGGGTTAATGGGTTAGGGTTAATGGGTTAGGGTTAATGGGTTAGGGTTAATGGGTTAGAGTTAATTGGTTAGGGTTAATGGGTTAGAATTAATTCTTAATCAATTCGGAAATCTTACTTTTAGACTATAGTGACCAGAATCAATTTCTTTTCTCAACTTTTTTAAACTTAACTAGGTCAGGTGTGTCTCCAGGCTACGTTTTTTTCAGGTTCAATGTTTAGATTTGGACTTGGAGCGTGAGTATCGACTGAAAATCGGCTGCTGTGAGGGCGAAAATCGGTAAAAAAAACCAGTTACGTGTGCCGCGCGGTAACCAGTAATGGCTACACTTACAGAACAGGGATCTGTTACAGAAATATGCAAATGAGACAGAAAGTTTGTGGGAAAAAATTTCACGACCGGGCCTGCGTCAGTGGTTCATAGCCTCTACAAGTATGCGAAACTGCCAGGATTAAGCTCTGCAAGAAGCTTTCCTAGTCCGAGGATAAAGATTCAAGCAATCAAAATAAATTCACGATGCTTCAGAAGCGGGTAACCCCGTTAACGCTACATTACTTTCTGCTTTGCGTCACTGTTACGAGTTGAAAGCTCGGTCACGTGATCTTGGCTCCTCATTTGCTGGACACAAAGATGTTTGTTTTGGTTGAGCGGGTGCGAACGAAGTGTCTTTCAATTATTGTTTGCTCTGTCAGTTTCGCCTTCTTGAGGCAAAAAAGTTATTGTTGATAAGTTTTGATGTTTGATCCATCATCATTATATGTTCCTTCCTCGTATTGAGGGTTGGGTGCAATGCGCCATTGTTCTCGACCAATGGCTCGACCGATTGTTCTCGGCCTTGATCCTTACAAAGAGTTTTTGCTGTGTCAATATAACAAAAGTTCGGTTTGATATTTTCTTGGGTTCTTTTGCTATGTTGGCAGGCACTGTTTTGTTTTGGCTGTGATGGTCAAAAATAAAACACAGCAAACACAATCCACTTGTTTTTAGTTTGATCATCAGTGGACAAAGCTTCTGGATGTAACTTTCGGTCAAAGGTTGATATGGAATTGTCATATTGTAAATGTCTGAAGATAGCTTCCAAAGGGTTCTAATATAGCGTTTGAGTTCAAACACTTTGTATTATTGAACAGAACAGTATACTGAGGATGCTGTGAAAGCGAAATTGATTTATGATTAAAAAAGGAGGCTGGTACACTGTTTGTTGCATTGAGTAACAGAACTATACTAATGATACGAGACAGTCAACCGCTTCAAGTGGACAGTTTGCTGGGTTAGTTTATAAAAACAGAAAAGTTTTATTAGTCAATTAGATGGGAGTCGCTCAGCTTTAGTCTCAAGCGATTTTTGTTAATTTCATAAACGAGAATGTCTAATACTCACACAAGCATGTTGAACGGACCAAGCTCAACATTGTTTTGCAAGTTTTTGCATTTCTAGGAATTTGTTTTTATCCAGCTGACGATAAAAAGGCACGAGAGAAAGATGTTGCTTTCGGCTTCGCAGAGAAGCTCAATTATCAGCGATCCTTGAATTTGCTAGCAAGAAAATGAATGAATGTTTGGCTTGTGGACGTTGTCCATGCTCGACTGTAACGCAACAATGATTTTAACTTTTCTCGCCTGGATTTTGTATGTAAGAAAACACTGTCACCATCAACTCCTTAAAAAAATGCGAGTTGAATTTGCATCAGACAATACAAAAATGTATTGCGTGCCGGATTTGGCCCGCAGCCGGATTTTGGACACCCTGCCATTCAGCATATAAAAAGAGAAATCAAGCTCAACAAAAAATGCTTTAGGCTATCATAAAAAACTTATCTGTATTGCAGTGCAACAATCCTACCAAGTAGGCAAGTAAGTTAATTGGCTTGATGGTCATTGTGGAACAATTTATATCGTCGAGATTGAGAAAATATCAAGAAGATTCATTGACCGAAAAAACTTTGAAGTATCATCGGGTATATATTGTGTTTCAAGCTTTGAAACACAAATAAATCATCAAAAGGTTATTTAAATACAAAATACTTGGTCGACATCGTGTTTAAATGAAAGAGCTTGGCTCTTCATTTCTTCCAACCCTCGAAGAGAGGAAGGAACCTGATGATGTAAAACAGCATTTTGGTATTTCAAAAAAACACAAAATATAATAATAATAATTTTTGTTTTGATATAGCGCTGTATCCATTGCAGAATGCGTTGCTTCTCAGCGTTGTACAATGTACATGCAGACAGTGTCAATGCAGCCGTATAAAGACGCAACTGAGTACATCATTACTTGAATTCATTCCATTGCTCATTCTCAAGCAGGAATAAGATGCAGTACTGTTTTTGAAAAGTCTTTGGTATGACCCCACAGGGCATCGAACCCATGCCAACAGATTTAGAGGGAGATGCCCTAACCACTAAGCCAACGAGCCGGTAATATGCCTACAAAACATGCGGTATCTGACAATGCATCAACAGTTAAAAAAAAAATTATATGTTTAAGCCTAAACGCCACTTTTAAGACATCTGGTTTTTTGATATGAAAAAAAGATTTTACTCTGCCCTAGTCGAGCGCGTAACTACTAGGCTAACAGATCGGACTAGTAATTATAGTGTATGCTCAGCTTTCGCGTGACCTTATGTATGTAACCTAGGTGGCCAATAACGGTTATGCGTCTATTCAAAGCCAATAATTCAAAGTGGTAGCCTAAATTCAAAGCCGATAATTCAAAGATAACAATTCAAAGCGGTCGATTGAAAGCCGATAATTCAAAGACGACAATTCCAAGCGGTCAATTGAAAGCCGACAATTGAAAGCCGGCAGTTCAAAGTTGACGATAATTAATCCGCTTGATTGGAAAAGTCAATAATTGAAATTAATTAATCTTATTGTGATGTGATAAGAGTGCGAGCTCGTACTGTACTCAAAAGTCCATCGTTTTGCAATGCTGAAGTTAGTCAGAAGTCGAACAAGGAGTAGTATGGATGTTTCTTTCACGAAAACGGAAAGAGGAAGGAATAAAGCATGCCATGGCGGCTACTGCTATAATCACGACAGGGATAATAAGCTTGGTGAGGGGTTAAGCTTCTGGTTGTGTGAAGAGTATTGGAAGGAAAATAAGTGCAAAGCAAGAATGCATGTCTGCAATGAAAAGGCAGTGAAATTTGTTGGAGAACATAACCACGCTCCAAATGGTCAGCGTAAGCAGGTTTTGGACGTTTGTGCCCAGGTTAAGTTGCAAGCAGCAACGTCTTACGCTACAACTCAGCAAATCATTACGGCGGCAACAGCAGATTTGCATCCAAATGCAGCAGCTCAAATTCCTGAGGAACGTGTTTTAAAACGCAGCATTCAGCGAGCCAGAAGGCAAGTACAAAATATTCCTGTGGAGTCGTCAAATGCTGAAGAACTGGTAATTCCATTAGAATTCAAGAAATTGGATGATGGTACTGTGTTTCTGCTTTATGATTCTGGGCCTGGAAATGATCGCATATGCATCTTCAGTACCCAGCGTAACCTTGAACTTCTCTCTCAGAGTCAAAGCTATTTCTCTGATGGAACGTTTAGCACAGCTCCAAGCCATCTCTTTCAACAGCTATATACCATCCATGGTATTGAATTAGGCACAATTGTACCTCTTGTCTATGCTCTTTTTCCGAACAAAGCTGCTCAAACCTATTGTCGACTTTTGCAGGCTATAAAAAACCTTCGACCTCAAATAAATCCAATGTCCTGGATGACAGACTTTGAGAAGGCTGCAATCAATGCCATTCAAGACAATTTTCCCGCAACTTCACTAACGGGCTGCTTTTTTCATTTACAGCAATGTGTTTGGCGTAAAATACAGCAATTTGGATTGGTAGCAGCTTATAAAGAAGATGATGGAAAGTTTGCAATGAGTGCGCGGAGCCTGGCAGCACTAGCTTTTGTACCAGAACAAGACGTTGAGAACGCATTACAAGCCCTAGTGATAGATGAAGAATTTGATCACCGAATTCAACCTGTAGCTGATTACTTTGAGGACACTTGGATTGGTCGACCAACTCGCCACGGGCATCGAAGACCTGCTGTGTTCCCAAATGAACTTTAGAATGTTTATCAGCGCACTTTGCGTGGAGAGCATTGTACCAACAATAGCATTGAAGGGTGGCATAGACGTTTTCAATCAACTGTCGGTTGCTTTCGTCCGTCCATCTTTCGCTGCATCAACGCTCTTAAGAAAGAGCAAAAACATAACGAAGTCCTAATGGAACGTCTTGTGGCAGGCCACAATCCTCCATCTCGAAAAAGGAAATATGAACAACTAAATGAACGGATCCTTCGCATTGTGCAACAGTATGATGCTCGAACAACGGCTCAGTATCTGCGTGGAATTGCTCACAACTTTGGCATGTAGTTTTCTTGCAAACTATTTTCTGTTATAATTGTCGGTTTTTGGTATGTAATTAAATTGAAACTGTTTTCTTATGAACTATTTTAGGTTTGAATTGTCGGCTTTCTCTGTTTTGTTTTTTGTCGTTAATCTCAGCTTTGAATTATCGGCTTTTAATTGATGGCTTTGAATTTTCGTCTTTGAATCGTCGTCTTTGAATCAACCGCTTTGAATTTTCGTCTTTGAATTGTCTGCTTTAAATTGTCGTGCTACCGCCAATAACAATACAACTACATTGAAACAATCAATGTGGTTGTTCACATTAAGGGCGGAATTCAGATTTGCGTCTCAAAATAAGTCAGTGTTATGCGTAAGTCAGACTTATATAGGCCAGGCTTATACGAGAAGCTTATTTGCGATGCAGAAACTCGATTTACGCGCGACTTATATAAGACCGTATTAAGCCTCTTGTTTTCGCGCGAAAGAGAAATTGCTATAGCAACTCTTTGGTTGAGGTAATGGAGCGTGAAACTGAAGGCTGTAAAGCTGAGCTACATTCCTGCTGAACCACCAAATAAGGCAATGTTGTGCTTTAAACTCACAACTAGAAAAAAGCACTTTTTTATGATGTTGAAATACGTTATAGTTGCATCAGTAAGTCGTTCGTTAACTAACGTAGATGCCAAGTAATCCATGATGCAACAGATCTAGCACAAAAGTTCATTCACAAGCAAGGAATACTCATTTAACAATGAAACAATGTAAAACAACGTTATGCCAATATGCACATGGCTTTCGTTTACAATAATTCATAAATTTGAAAGAATCAGGTTACTCAAGTTATTTTTGATGCCTAAATAGGAAAGTTTTGACTTTGCTTGCACAATCATGGCCAGGATTGACACATGATGCGCGGATTTTTGACAACAGCATCATTCGAAATAAATTTGAGAATGGAGAAATTGATGGAATCTTATTGGGTGACAATAGGTATGCACCGAGAAATACGCGCTACAATTCTGCAAACAGAACTTTGACTAACCCCGGCCAAGTCGCCATCGCTTCTCTGGAAATGGCCAGTTGCAAAAAATCGAAGGTTTATCAATAGCTGCAGTATGGGCGGTATTGCATGCGATCGGGCTGTCAACGTTTCGTCATTTTTAAACAATTCAAAGAGTTCCATAGTTGCAGTTTTGCTAAGACGGAAACGTTGACAATTAACTGCTTGTCGCTAAGTTGATTAAAAGGATCTGCTTGATCGCGAACAGGCCTTTCAATGTGAATATTTGCATACTCTTCATCGAAGAGTTGCCTGAAAGCAATGGTTTGCAAATCTGTGAGAAAACGAAAATACAATTATATGCAATAATATACTGTGACCTAAGTATCAAACCAAAACCTGTGTCAATAACGCCAAGTTTCAGATGGACTAACTAACCCTAACTTTTTCAGCTGATCTGTGCCCAGACAGCAAGATTCGTCATTTTAACATTGATTCAACGCCTGCAGACGTTGAATCAATGTAAATATAACGGGTTTTGCTCTCTGGGTGGTCCTTTCAGTAGAGTTGTTCGCGTTAAAAACATTAGTTAAATCATTCCTCGCTTGATTATTTTAGAAAGGCTTTTTTATCATTTTTTTATTTATTTTCCACCACTGAAAAGTCTTTGATGAGGTCAATAAGCAGTTGGCGTTCAGAATCGTTGTAATTAAATCCTCTTGGTATTTTTATTGAAATAAGAAATGATAATGCAATTTACATTAAAGGGTTACGGGAATTTGTATAAACTATGTTTATCTAAAAGCGCAGTAAACTCCATCATCAAGTTGCTCACTGAATTTAAAGCAGTACTAGTTCATATCTTAGCGATAGTTAACTGACGCGAAGAAGTGTTTGCGTATAGCTGAGCTATATTCATGCTAAATCAAGAAATAATGCAATGTTGTGCTATTTAAATCTACAACTAGAAAAAAGTCGTTTTTTGTGACGTTGAAGTAGAAACGTTGTAGTTGCAAGGAATACTCATTTAACAATGAAACAACGTAAAACAACGTTATGCCAATATGCACATGGCTTTCGTTTACAATAATTCATAAATTTGAAAGAATCAGATGACTCAGGTTATTTTTGATGCCTTGAAAGTTAAAAATAGTACAATTGTAGGAATACTGTTGCCAGTTTATGACTAAAAGGGCGGGCGCATAGACTCCCTTTGGTCTGAAAACTGTCAAATGTAAGATAGTTAATAGACTTGTTTTTTCCTGGCATTGCAGACAAAGGAAAAAGTATGACCAATCACAATTGTATGTTTGCAAAAGTGATGTTACAAGCAGTATTACTAAACTGCGTGTCAGCGTCTGGTTATTCAACAACACAAAATAGGCATTTCAAAATTTACACCACCAGCAATAACACTAGTAACCTACTATTGTCAGCGTCTGAAAGAAGTCTAGTTATTCAACAATCAAGCCAACTGTCAGACCGAAACTCTGCCTGCAACCAAGCTAAGATAACAGGCACACCTGCTTCACATTAAAAACTATCAAAAAGGCCTCGTGACCTTTGCACCAGACGGTCTATTTAAAAAAAAAATGCTGTAACAAACCTCCTACTTTCAATACCTCCAGTATTAGCCAAACACTTTTCCTTCAACAGAGGCTTAAACCACCTCCGCAGGTGGCTTATATCTTTCGGCTTTTAAGCCGAGTATAAGCCTTGCTAAAGCGTAAGTCTGCTTTCTGAATCGCAAAATCGACGCTTAACGCAGATTTTTGTCCAGACAGACTTAAGCCGCCTTAAGTCTGGTTTCTGAATTCCGCCCTAAGTCAATCGTTTTTGTAGATTAAACTTCCCTAGATAAAAAATACAAACCTCAGTTTCTACGCTGTTATAACATAGTTTAATCAGACACATTCAAAAAAGCGATTAAGGTTACGAAAAAGCGAGTTGGCTTTGTCATTGAGATGAGAATCATTGGTTCTTGATTATTTTTTTTTAGGTACCGGTATGTCATTTTGGATGTTTTCTTGGTAACATGGTCAGACTGACTGTTGAACAAGTTCGTGAGATTGGTGAATGCTTTGTTGAATATTTGGAAAAAGAAAACAAATTAAAGACATGGCCAAAGCCAGAATTAAAGCAGATTTATGAGAGTTTCAGAACCTCTGTCCGGCCATCGTCATGTTACTCTTCAGTTCTGTATACCCTCAGTAGAACAAAACCAAAGCTACTCCGAGTGAAAGATGGATACGTGTTTTTCAAAAACACACAACACTGGACAAACAAGTAAATATTCTTGATATTTGGTTTTAAATAATTTCCATGTTGATTATTTGACCTTTAAGTTATAATCTCAATAAATTTATCTAAAGGTACAGATTTTGCAGAAGGTTATTAAGATTATAAAGCTTTGGTAGAGAGTTCGCTTTGTTGAACCATAAACAGACAGAACAAAGTAACTTTAGCGGGTTCAACATGTTTTATTACAAAGAGATATAACATACCGGTACTTAAAAAATCAAACGTTCATGACACGTAGGTGTGTCCTCATCAAGAATTACTTAAATCTGCAATATACATAGCTGATAGCTATAGATGTACAATTGTACATAGCTGATAGCTATAGAGCCTGCATACATATACAGCTCAAACAAAGATCATGGAAGCCTTAAGAATCAAACGTAATAATCCGTCTCTCAACCGGCAGTTATTCGCCTGTGGCTCATCGTTCCTTCTGTGTGTGTTCTAATTGTTTGTCACATGCTTGTATTTTACACCTCATGTGATCTGTTTCCCGCTGTGTAATTCACTCGTAATTATTCTTGTATCACTTGTTCAGTTTGTGCTTTTCGGTTCAGAGTGTCGTTACAGTTGTAGTGCAAAGTCAAATTTATCTTACGATTTTTCATTTTGTGTATATTGCAGATTTAATTCCTGATGAGGACACACGTAGCCTACGTGTAGAAAAGTTTGAGTTGAATTTTGAATAATGTTATATTTCCTTGTAATAAGACATGTTAAACGCGCTAAAGTTACTTTGTTTTGTCTGTATATTATATGTTATAAGTTGGTGCGCTAATAATTTCTGTCGATTGCAGCACAGGCTATTTAAACCAGTTCTGACTATAGAAAACGAAAACATTTATGAAGGTTTGTTCATTGTGGATAACTGTAAAGCATTCTGCTGTGAGAGAAATTGGTTGTTGTTGTAGGTAATTATACATGTACACAACATAACATATATGAAGCACATGTTACTGTACTATAAGCCTTCTGGGTCTTATTTGCATCAATGGTTTAAAACTTAAACAAGATTGTGATATTGTTAGCATTAAGCTTCCTATGAGCCTTTCTCAGTCTGAGAGTAAAAATTTTTGCAATCAGGCTGCAGCCTTTTGTTTTTTATTTCTTGCTGATATTGTTCACAGCAGAATCATGAAGCACGTTTGAAGAATCAAATGTTCATCATCGTGTAATTTTGTAAGTCAAAAAGAATTTTTTGTAAGAGATATATTTTGTTGATGCAGCTTGTGAATTTTTGGAAACTCCATAAAATATCACTTAATATCTTTGGCAAAAGCATAAATTCAACTATGCAAGTTAATTTTATAGCAACATTATAATCGATCAGGTTTATCTTTGCATCCAGTAAATACAGCGAAATAAATAACCAAGAAAGAATTAATAACCAACAGTTTTTATTGAATGAAAAGGAGACAGCAAAAATACCACAAAGTCATTAAGTCATCTGTCACTTCCATTAATTGCTAAAATAATACAAAAAAATGAAATATTGCATGAAAACAAAGTGATTTAGTCTTACTGTTAGCAGTAATTCGCCCATACAGAGCTGTAGTTAGTACAGTGACATCTCAAACTTAAAAACAGATACCCATACCAAAGGATGCTAGTATACTGTTATACGTTCATACTACCATCTAGATACGCTGAAGTATATTCTTTGGTATATATCGATACATATTGTCACAAAGTGAATTGAATTATTGTTGCTGTAAAACTAAACACTGGCCGCTTCAGTTCGAAATGGCCCGTTTCCGTGAGTCCGATTCGGCGAGTTCTCTATTCGGCTATTTTTTGAAAATCCAACGACGCCTTCTGTTTATTTAGAAAATTTTGTATTTTATTCCACAATATCGTTTCTTTTGCATTCCGACAAAGAAAAATAAATTGAAATGAAATTTAGCGCAAAATGTTTGACCTATTAAATTGAAATGTTTGCTCACATAAAATTGACATGTATCCTACGTCATCCACCTTCTTTGCGTCATGTTTCTGTCATTCGTCATGTCATTCATTTTTTAAATAAGCTATTTGTTGATTTTATATGATATTTTAAATATATTTTACATCAAAACAACCTTTTCACAAAACGATGCTGTAACTCAAAACAGTCAAAGAATTTTTGATCTCAACAAAACTTTTAATTGTAATGTTAAGGCAATTACACTGTTTTAACGTCGCCAGACGTTGAAATCGTGTATATACAAAAGGGAACTTTTGCTGACCAGGTATAGGTTGTACCTGAGAAACATTTACAAAAGCCATTCGATTTGTTCAAAAAACCCAATTAGCCTAACGCCCCTCTCTTCACAGTTTGTATTGACATTGATTCAATGTCTGAATATTGAATAATATTCAATCGTTGGATTTACAGAAGGCGTCGTTGGATTTTCAAAAAATCGCAGAAAGGGAAACTCGCAGAAAAAGGCTGTTGCCGAATAGGGAACTCGCCCAATCGAATTCGCCGAATAGGAGCAGACCCCTCCAGCTCGTCTCGATTAAAAACGTGTGGTCAAGACACATTGATTAATTATATTAGCGGCACGTAACAAACTAACAACGCAGAAGGACGCAAAACTATGTATATCTAACGCAATTGGGAGAAGGCGACCAAGCACTCTATGGAATTCCAATCTGTGAGGAAAAGCAAGACGCTGTGAGAAAAATGCAGGAATGAACTATACAGAGCCTGCTGGGTTACGCAGAATCCAGAACTAGTAATAGGTGACGTCAAAGAACGTACTCACGATGTATGTAGGCTAAAGCTCGCAGGAGCTACAATAAACACATTCTCATGCAGTGTCAACAGCACTATTGTACAAGTGTATATTAGGCTTTTATCATAAAAGAAGTGTTCAAGTATAAAGAACATAGTGCTGCCACAAATTGTGAACAAAACAATTTAAACAAAATCACAGCACTGTGTTCCATTGTTCTCGGCATGATTACAGCACCAGACTTTCCCTGCGTTCAACAGTTCTTAACCCCAAGTAAATTTATTAATAGTAAATGATTTGCAATAACTGACAGTAGCAACTAGGCTAGACCGAGAGCCTACGACAGAAGATTTCACCCCATAAGGTACAAAAGGTTTGACCCCTTGAAGTTACTGGGGTCAACCATGTCACTCACAAAAAGTATGGAAGATTGACCGCACCGGGTGGATCTAGACGCTAGAGCCCCCTAAAAAGCCCAAAAAGGGGGTTAATTTCACCCCATATAGTACATAGGCCAAACTTGGTGAATACGAAGTTCTATGTCAGGACATCACAAAAATATCAAATCTAACAATATTTTCGAGTGGAAAGGTGATGTAAGACCCCCCCGAAAGTGACCCCCTGGGGGGTTAATTTCACCCCATAAAGTACATGGACCAAAGTTGGTCAAAACGAAGTTTTATGTCAGGACATCACAAAAATATCAAATCTAACAATATTTTCGGGTGGAAAGGTGATGTAAGATGACTTCAAAGTGACTTCCCATAATGTGACCCCCTCGGTAGGTGTATTTCACCCCATAAAGCACATGGACCAAACTTGGTCAAAACGAATTCTTATGTCAGGACATCACAAAAATATCAAATCTAACAATAGTTTTGGGAGGAAAGATGATGTAAGACTCCCCCAAAGTGACCCCCCAGGGGATTAATTGCACACCATAAGGTAGGCTACATGGACTAAAGTAGGTTAAATCGAAGTCTTATTTCACGGCATAACAAAAATGTCAAATCTAACAATATTTTCGGGTGGAAAGGTGATGTAAGATGTCATCAAAGTAACCCCCAGAGGGTTTATTTCATCATAGAGTACATGGACCAAACGTGGTCAAAACGAAGTCTTATAGGACACCACAAAATATCAAATCTAACAATACTCTCAGTTGGGAAGATGATAAAAGACCTACCTGTTGTATATCTGAATTGTGAAAGAACTACAGCTTAGCAATACTATGTACAATCGAGCAACAGTTTACAATTAGCAACCACTAAGCGAGAACTACAATACTAGACTGATCATTGCGCATACGATAACAAGACGGCAACAGTGGGTCATTGTTACGTCACACACGAATACCACAACCCCCCTTTTTCTACAAGGAAGTTGTGAGCAACAGTTTGTTTCTCAACGTCCGGAGCTTTATGTACAAACATAGTCATTCAACTTTGACGGTCCTTTGGCACGTCGCTTGCTCCGTCGTGGAGGTATCTGTCGTACAATAACATTGTCATTAAAATGAACTTTCCGATTCGGCGAAGGTATCTCATCCTCTCCTTCGGTTGTCCTGTGAGTCGCGATGGCATCATCTATCTCTGGTCGCAGAAATCGTCGATTACGCCAGCAGATTCGACCACTGGGTAGTTTGATGTTGTAATCACGGTTTTTACCTATGCCAACAACTTGACCGATACGATCCCATTTATGTGAAACTGGGTTTTGTATTCGTACACTTTGACCGATAACAAGGGGTTTGAGAACTTTGGAATGTTTGTTGTAATTTTGTTCTGCATATTGCTTTATGCTTGCTGCAGCTTTATCCCAATTGTCAAATTTATTTTTCCACGCTTCACTAAACGACTGGATCCGGGCCGGCACGATCGATCGTATGGGAGATCCATATAAAATTTCAGCGGGTGATAAACCATGAGCTTTCGGAGTATTTAGCCATTCTAGAAAGCCTTCACAAAATTCTTCGCTGTCAATGCTGCCTCTTTCAGACGTTTTAGCAAGGAGGTTCTTCATAGCCTTGACAGCAGCTTCAGCGTGTCCGTTCGACTGAGGATAATGAGGTGTGCTGCGCACAGAGGTAGCACCCCATCTTTTTAGGAATTGTCGAAATCTACTGGAAGTGAACTGAGGTCCTCCGTCTGTTCTCACGCGAACTGGTACACCTGTATCTACAAAGTATTTTCTGATAACACTGATCACCTGTTGAGAAGTTGGATCGTGGTTAAACTCTGTGATCTTTATCCATCCAGACAAACGATCAACATACACGAGATAACACTTTCCCGCGTAACTGAAAAGATCCATAGATACTTCTTCAAAGGGGCGAGTTGGAGGAGGATCAAACTTCATTGGCTCTTGCTGTTGGCTGGATGAGTGCTCTTGCTACAAGATTGCTACAAGACACTTGCTACAAGATTCAACTGTAGTCTTTATGTCATTGTTGATAGCTGGCCAATAAACAGTTTGTCGGACACGACGTTTGGTTCTGTCAATACCTTGATGTGAAGAATGCAGCTTGGTCAGGATTTCTTTTCTTTTAGCCTGAGGCACCACGATGCGATGACTGTCCAAGAGAATCAATCCATCCTCGATCGACAATTGATCTTTTAGTTTCTTAAAAACTTGAGAAGCAGAATTCAGCTGCTTGTCTTGAAAATTGTTTTGGATTGACGCTATAAGCTCTTGACTTTGTTGATCTGTGCGAGTGGCTTCTTTGAGTTCTTCCAATATAGGATCAGCACGGATGGCACCTTCTTCGTTTCTGAGGATTGCAAACACCTTGTGTATGGTCGTACTGACGACTTCGTCAGTAATCAAGTCGTCTTTTTCTGGATCTCTGCATGGAGCTCGGGATAGGGCATCAGGGATTTCATGATTTTTGCCTTTTCTCCAGACAGTTTTGAATATGTATCCCCCTAGCTTTTCTTTCAGCCGTTGAATTCTGGGATTGTCTACCATATCCAAAGTTTGATTGTCCAGGATTGACTCTAATGGCTTATGATCCACAACTATGTCAAATTTAGGCAAACCTTTGAGGTAAATTTGACATTTATTTATTGCCCATACCACTGCGAGTAACTCTAGTTCAACCATGGCATACCTGGATTCTGTTTCAGTCGTAAAACGAGATCCTGCCTTTGTGAGTTTCCATGTGTCATTATGCTTCTGTAAAAGAGCATACCCTAATCCCTTGAGTCGGGACGAATCAGTTTGAAGCATAGTAGGTAGCTTCGGATCAAAGGAAGCTAGGATGGGAGGACTGCAAAGGATTGCTTTTGTCTTCTTGAATGCTTCATCGTGAATTGGGGTCCAAACAAAAGCGTTTTTGGGTTTCAACAAATCTCTAAGAGGAGAAGCGACTTCACTCAGTCTGCACGTGAATCCTCCTAGCTGATTTGCCATACCCATGAAGGAGCGAAGACCTTTAAGGTTACTGGGGGTGGGAAAATCGGAAATAGCTCGTATTTGTTTAGGATCTGCTGTTATTCCATCCTCACTCACCACATAACCAACGTAGTCAACGGTGGTGCACATGAAGTTAAACTTACAAGGATTGAGTGTGATTCCATACTTTCTGCATCGATTGAGCACTTCGACAACGGTGTCGAGACTTTGTTGCGCTGTTTTGCTGTAAACTAGAATATCATCAACAACTTTTTCGACAAAGTCGATGCCGTAGATTGCTTCATCACCTCTGGCACAGTACTCATCTTGGGAGGAAGTTAATCCCATAGGCGCTCTTAGAAACTTAAATCTTCCGTGTGGAGTAATAAAAGTAGTGAGGTCCTGGCTTTCAGGAGCTAAAGGGACTTGCCAATATCCTTTTGCCGCATCCAATGTAGTAAAATATTTTGTCCCAGATGGGATATTTGTGACAGCTTCATGCGGCGTCTTTGATGGATAGTAAGGGCGTCGAACGTATTGGTTTAATTTTTGAAGATCAACACATAATCGAATACCTCCTTTTGGCTTTGGCACCACAACGATAGGATGAACCCAATCAGTTGCTTCTGTAACTGGTTCTATAACACCAGCTGCAACTTGTTTTTCAAGTTCTTCTTTAAGAAGGTGTTTGTACGCCAAAGGAATTTGACGAGGCGTAGATACAGCATATGGTTGTGCTTCTTTCTTCAAAGAGATTTTCATCGGCTTGACATTCATTTGACGAAGTTCGCCATCGTTAGCAAATACATCTTGAAATTCATTCAAAAGTGTATGCTTCATCTGATCGACTTCTTCTAGAGTAGGTTGATTTGAAATATGAAACTTGCTTTCTTTTACACTTGAAATTTGCTTTGCAGTATGCAATTGATGCAAGGTTAGAGGCTTAGGATAGTCTGGTGGCAAAATACTAAGTTGCTTGCAAACATACCATGCGAGTAGAAAATCTTCAACTTCTTTACACACATAGATGGTTTCTTTTGAAGACATTTCTCCATACTCTATTTCGCAGTGCAAAGTGCCAATGCATGTAAGTGACTGTCCATTCGCGGTCATCAAAGGGTCGTTAGTTGGTGGTTTTAACATGCTAAGATCGTATCCTAACTGTTTAAGCTTGCCTGTTCCTATAAGGGTGGCTTCAGCACCGGTATCCGGCGTGGCTTGACTGGAACCAATAACACTTCTAGATTTTGTTGATCGCAATGTAACTAAAATTTTCGGAGCTGGTAGGCTATCCTTGTGCAATGAATTAATAGCACTTCGTTTAACTTGACCTGTGTGTTTCTTGCTAGTTACGCGACTGACAGAATTTGACATCTTAGAGTGGCATACAGAAGCAAAATGTCCAGTTTTGCGACATTTTAGACATACCTTGTCTTTAGCAGGACACTGGGTTTGTCCTCTGGGTGGGCAGTTCGGTTTTCCACATCTTCTGCATGATTTCACATCTCTCTCTTTAGATTTATATGGACGTCGCGGAAATTTATTTCGGTTAATGAACCTGCTCCGCGTCCTTTCCATGGCAGCTTCGTCTAATTTTGCAGCTTCTTCTGATCTACAAACATCAGTTACTTTCTGAAGAGTTGGAAGCGGCGTGATAGCTAACAATTTCTGTCGAAGTTCCTTGTTTGAAATTCCAGACATAACTTTTGTAACTAAGCGGCGATCTAAGCAATTCACACAAAGATCGGCTTCTCTAGCTAACGTTTTAATAGCAATAAGAAACGAATCAAAAGATTCCCCTTCGAGCTGTCTTCTTTCTTCGAAAGCTACACAATCCAAGGCTATGTTGCGTTGGCTTCGAATGTAACCCTTTACTTTATCGAGAACTTCTTCCGGTTGAAGCTCGGTGTCATCAGGTATGAGTAAGACATGTTCGAGAGCTTCTCGCATTTCTATAGAGAAAAAAACTTCTCATTAACGCTAATCGGCTGTTCCGAGATAGCTGTGCTGCTTGCGAGACTGTGACGTAATCGTTGTACGACTTCCGCCATCTTGAAAATTCGCCTAACGAGACTCCTACATTAAGTACAGGCGGCTTCTGCGCATCTGCTTTTGAGGTTCTATGATTCCCAGCCTCACTGTGCCTAGTTGGTGGGCTATCTTCTGCAGGCGTTTGCGGCTGATGCATTTGGGCAATTAGATTTTGCATTTGTTGCTGACTTTCAGCTGTCTGCACTTGAGCGCGATGTTGCATTTCTAATTGCGATTTTAAAAATTGTTGAAGCCATGCTGGGGTGGCTGAGCTTGCGGCCACTTCATTAGCTTCAGTGTCTGAAGGTTGCGCTGTAGCTAATTCAGATAATTTCTTCTTAGCTGTTTGAAGTTCAGCTTCTAATTCTTTGCGCGACTTTGGCATGATTAGAAATACTAGGTAGCCTAGGCTAACCCAAAACTTGCTAAACTCAGCTGACAATAAATCTAGGCTATAAGCAAATTTAATGTCCTTCTAGCTTTCTCTTGGCTCGGCTTTAAAATGCCGGCGACGCCATGTTGTATATCTGAATTGTGAAAGAACTACAGCTTAGCAATACTATGTACAATCGAGCAACAGTTTACAATTAGCAACCACTAAGCGAGAACTACAATACTAGACTGATCATTGCGCATACGATAACAAGACGGCAACAGTGGGTCATTGTTACGTCACACACGAATACCACACTACCCAAAAGTGAATCTCCTCCTATAGTTTAATTTACTTCATTCCTTACTCGAACCAACCTTGGTGTAACGGAAGTGCTATGCCAGGACAGCAGTGTTGTACGCGTCATTGAAATAATTTGACGGCGTCAGCGTCAGCGCGAATTGCCTAAAAACTTTACGGCGTAAAGGACTGCGTAAGCTCTTAAAGAAATTGACGGCGTCAGCGTCAGCGCTAATTTCTAGCGCTAATTTCTAGCGCTATTTTTTGCCAGCGTCTCATAAAACGCAAATATTTCAACCAAGTTCAGGCTAACAATAGTTATAAATAAAGAGCAGGTATTATGTTTTGAGACTGTATTGTAATTAGCTGCTCAGCTTATTAGTTATTTCCTTGCAGAAAAACAAGCATTTCAAAACGTTTGTCTGACAATCTGCTGTGTTAAAGACGCATATTCAGGGGCGCCGAAGCGATTTTTGACTGGACGGGCAGGAGTATGAAATAAGGGCATTTTTGTTGCTGAAAGGCCAATTTTTTTTTAAGTTTTGAGATAAGATATAGCGATAATGCTCATCTATCAGCTCATTATCGAGTAATGATACAAGTATCCGCTATACAAAGAACAATGGCACGGAAAGGCATCATGCTATTTTATAATCATGTAATATAACTTACTGCGATGGAGAATTTTGTGTCGTGAATATTATTTTGAGGCAAAAATAGAACATTATAATTAGGCTAAAAGCGAATAGCATAAATTGTTATATTGCAAAGTGTGCAGTAGCTTACATGACCTTAAAAGGGCACCATTGCCCCCTCTTCCCTCCTCATCCACAGAAATTTGAGGGCAGGGGGGCATCCGCTCCCCCTGCTCCACCCCCGGTTCCGGCGCCCCTGCGCTTGTTGTCCTTTCCAAGTGAAAACATGCGTTCCACACCAGCGCTGGTTGGTATTGGTGTGTTGTATTTCAAAAACAAGTTGAAAACGTTTAGTCGGAAAGGTATCGCTGTTCCAAGCGTGCTGTGATAGTTTAGAATGTATAAATCTTTTAACGAGGTCCACTGCACCAACATCGCTCTTTTCAGGGGCATAGAGCTCTTGAAATAAAGTATGTTCAACGTCCGTGATGCCATTCATGGTTTTTCGCTTTCTGTCTCTGATCCCTCGTTCTCAATACATGGGTTATCACCATTTGGCGAACTTCTTCCGCATGTATTCCAGGGAGCCATTCCAACCAACGCAAAAACTGGTAATTCGGATGAGTCGCGCTGGCCAGAATACATTGTGAAACTCTTATTGTGAAACGAGATTTTCCAAGAAAACAAAAAATGACGCTTAGCGCTTGACGCTTAAAATCGGCAAAATAGTTGACGGCGCTATCACTTCCGTCAACTGAAAAATAAATTGACGGCGCTAGCCTCAGCGTCAACAAAAAGTTGACGCCGTCAACGTACAACACTGCAGGACAGTACCAATGGATTAAATCTAAAAATATTTTTATATAGGTTTTGATGAAATACATTCACAAGCTGTCCCATGATGCATGAAATGGAACTATAGCCTACTTTACAAAAAGTTTTTGTATAAATCATATTCAGTCAATCGAAAAAAGGCAACAGGACATGACAATACATGGCTTTGTAACACCAAAAACAGAAAGTACATAAGAAGCATATAGGCTACCCTACAGTAGCCAGAAAATTGATCCAAGATCTTGATACGACCACTAAATGTTGACTTAATTGAACAACTGACTATCCAAATAAGACGAAGAATAAGACGAAGAAAGTGAAAGCGACAGCAGTGACAATGAAGAATAAAGAAACGACCGTTTACTTACACAAACAATCTCTGTTTATGAATGAACAGTTACAATAACTGATGAGAGACATGAAGCAAATGGCATTAAACAAAAATTTACTACATTGGGTTTATTGGGTTATTTATTGTAGCAGCTGGAAAATGTTCATTACTGCCTGAATCCAAATGATTCACTTCGAAACGTTTTGATTTGGATAGTCAGTTGTTCGATTAATTCCACATTTAGTGGTCGTATCAAGATCTTCGATCAATTTTCTGGCTACTGTAGCCTATATGCTTCTCATGTAGCCTACTTTCTGTTTTTGGTGTTACAAAGCCATGTATTGTCATGTCCTGTTGCCTTTTTTTCGATTGACTGAACATGATTTATACAAAAACTTTTTGTAAAGTAGGCTATAGTTCCATTTCATGCATCATGGGACAGCTTGTGAATGTATTTCACCAAAACTAAATAAAAATATTTTTAGATTTAATCCATTGGTACTGTCCTGGCATAGCACTTCCGTTACACCAAGGTTGGTTCGAGTAAGGGATGAAGTAAATTAAATTATAGGAGGAGATTCACTTTTGGGTAGGTCTTTTATCATCTTCCCAACTGAGAGTATTGTTAGATTTGATATTTTGTGGTGTCCTATAAGACTTCGTTTTGACCACGTTTGGTCCATGTACTCTATGGTGAAATAAACCCTCTGGGGGTTACTTTGATGACATCTTACATCACCTTTCCACCCGAAAATATTGTTAGATTTGATATTTTTGTTATGCCGTGAAATAAGACTTCGATTTAACCTACTTTAGTCCATGTAGCCTACCTTATGGGGTGCAATTAATCCTCTGGGGGGTCACTTAAGGGGAGTCTTACATCATCTTTCCTCCCAAAACTATTGTTAGATTTGATATTTTTGTGATGTCCTGACATAAGAATTCGTTTTAACCAAGTTTGGTCCATGTGCTTTATGGGGTGAAATACACTTTCCGAGGGGGTCACATTAAGGGAAGTCACTTTGAAGTCATCTTACATCACCTTTCCACCCGAAAATATTGTTAGATTTGATATTTTTGTGATGTCCTGACATAAGACTTCATTTTGACCAAGTTTGGTTCATGTACTTTATGGGGTGAAATAAACCTTCCGAGGGGGTCACATTAAGGGAAGTCACTTTGAAGTCATCTTACACCACCTTTCCACCCGAAAATATTGTTAGATTTGATATTTTTGTGATGTCCTGACATAAAACTTCGTTTTGACCAACTTTGGTCCATGTACCTTATGGGGTGAAATTAACCCCCCAGGGGGTCACTTTCGGGGGGGTCTTACATCACCTTTCCACTCGAAAATATTGTTAGATTTGATATTTTTGTGATGTCCTGACATAGAACTTCGTTTTCACCAAGTTTGGTCCATGTATCTTATGGGGTGAAATTAACCCCCTTTTTGGGCTTTTTAGGGGGCTCTAGGGACCAGATCCACCCGGCGCGGTCAATCTTCCATACTTTTTGTGAGTGACATGGTTGACCCCAGTAACTTCAAGGGGTCAAACCTTTTGTACCTTATGGGGTGAAATCTTCTGTCGTAGGCTCCCAGACTAAACACTTGCTGCTACAAGTACTGCGGTATCATGGCTAACTGACGAATATCTAGTTTTGCATTTGGATAAATTTTGTACTCTCGTAGATGATTCTTATGAACTGCTTGTAACATGTTTTCTATATCCTTGCCATGAATCTCGTGTATGATTGTTATGTATTCTCCAACAGCGTTCAGTCAACGTATCAATCTCATGCGTCACCGAAAGTTGAAACAGAACGACAAAAAATATTTCGATTGTTGAAAGCTTCTAAAAGAAGGTGAATCTAAAACTATTTGCTGGTTTAGACTGAAGTTTTTTGCTTACATTTTTTTTCTGAGTTTGGAATCTCTACTGTTGGGGTTATCTTAATGACGATATGTCTTATTGAAGATCATTATTGTGACAATTACATTCAATATTTAATACTTGTTTCATGCAGAGATGAATTTCTGACTTCCTCTTTCGTGAAGATTACTGGCACCCCAGGTTATGTTGAGGAGAAGCCAGGATATTATATTTGTGACTTGCAGGTAACAATTCACATGACCGGACGGATTGTTTCAATTATTTATCCAGAACGTATTTGAAAATGAAAATAAACAAAATGTAGCTTTGTCCAAACTGTCTGTGGCCTTTGTTGTTTTTTATGCATATTTAGGCTACAATTTATTAATTTTGCATCTTAAAGCATTTTTACATCCATTGCAAACTAAATCACTGAACATCCTAACTCTTACACTTTTCGGCTAGGGAACAGTGGTTGGTTTGGTTTTGAATCTTTATCCTCTGACTGACAAAGCCCTGATTGATTATTCCTGGTAGTTTCGCATACTTTTATTGTAGAGGCTCTTGACGCAAGGCCGGTTACCGAGATTGGCAGAGTGAAGTTTTCCGATTGTTGAAGTCTTGTTGTCGGGGAATTATTCCATTCATTAGGTGCCGCTGAATGGAGAGCAGTCATTAGAATGCGTTTCTCAAGAGCACACTCTGAGAGTCGAACCAGCGCCGCTTGATCTTGAAGATTCTTCGTTCACGAAGTCACGCGCTAACCAACTGAGCTATCGGGGCGGACGAATCTAGTGCAAACCGCTGCTACCATAGCGAACTTGCAGCATTAGGCTAGAATAGAGCGTTAACATTTACATTGTGAAGTAAGCAACGATTATGCTGCTAAAAGCAAAACTCAATCTCTTGCATAAATCCCTGGAATCTGTCGTGGGGAGTATTTTGTTGTAATGGGACAAGCCGTGTCCATTATCAATTTTTTTGCTCTTTTTCTTTCAGAACTTGCAGAGTTTCAGCGTCCAGATTGAAAACATAACTTATCAGGAAGTGAGGCTAGAGAAGTGTTTGTTCCTGAGGGATCATCCATGCACAACTCTCTCGGATGAGTACGGATGCACTTCTATCACTGATTCTTCTCCTGTGACTATTCTACCAGGTGACTGATCAGGTGTTTGATGACAGAGCCATGCGTCTCATCGACTGCATCAGAGCCCAATAAAAGAAATAAAATATTTTCATTGCACGAGTTGAATTTGCCACCCGGGTGCCAAGCAAAAGTTGTTTGATGTTGAGTGTCACTATTTGAGGTTCCCTGTAGAGGAGACCGGTTAATTGATGCAAGTTTATGTTAATACAATTCCCTGCAATGCAGTAGCACTATCAAAAGATGCCATTGTGACGGTGGAATGTGACAGTGCGTTGCGAAAAAGCGGCCTAGATGCGGTTCATCTCTCCTCTAACTGAATTACTCGTTGGGTTGTATGTGTTAGTATTTCTATATGACTATGATGAAGCAAACAAGGGGCTACTTAGACGCGGCGGTGCTGCATTATCACGCTGGCTATGTCACATTCGTTTCATCTCTAGCGATATTTGGAACGTGGTTGTTCATGGAAGACTCTTGCAGATCCTGGCCTGGCATTCCTGAGGGATTAATTTTCACGTTTTATCATTCCAGGATGCAAGTATGACGTGGTGGTGCGCTGTAACGCAACAAAGCAGGTGGGGTCATACTGTAGCGACCTCTTCTTCCGGTTCATGACCCCTGCTACGTCACAGTCGTTCATCATCATAAGGTATCTGCGGTTCTTTAAGTATGATGATGATGGCATCATGGACATGCTCAAGCCTACCGCCCCCTACCAAAAAAGGAGGATTGAGCACGATGACCACCCGGTGGAGATCATTCCCGGGGTCAAACCGGATATGTACGTCACTACCGTTAATTACATCACGTGATTGCTTAACAAAGTTATTTATTATTCTTCCATCGAATTTTCAACATTTTACAATTTGAAACAATGCTCAGCGATTGCAAAGAAAACATCTTAATATTTTTGCCATGGCTTGGTTATTTCAGAATGTCCGACAGTTTAAAACGGGTTATAGTTGCCACATCTTGCACTCCCCCGGGCACGTAACTAGTTAAGAAAGGAAATGGTTACCTGCTTTCGCCAAAGGTCTGACTGGGAATTACACGTGATGCTCAACTTTCCTGATTCGTTGTTTCATCTGTAGAGATCTGGCGGGAAACAAGTTGCTCTTCACACGTGACCTTCCGATCTGCGAAGTTCCTTCTCAAGTCAACAGCGCAGTGGATAGGCGCTTATTCAAGCGTGTCAGTGAAAATGAACCAATCAGGAAGAGTGACGTCGACAACAATATGTTGTAAGTTTGAAGGTTCAGAAATATTGCTAGCCGGCCAGTTCCCCGACCAGCACTGCTTCTGGTAGGCTTGAGGTCAATTCTCAGTAGGGTCATTACGAAGTCGAGATAATATTGAGACAATACGATTTGCTCAGTGTTCACTTGTCACGAATGTGTCTTCCAGGGAGCTGCTCAAGAGTGACTTGACCTTCGACAATTACTCGAAAAGGTTTAAATTGCTTCTCCACATCGAAGAAACGCAAGCAGTGAAAGATATTCGTCGTTTTGACTTCAAAGACGCTCAAGTGCTCCCATATGATGGAAGAACTTGTATGTACCAGCTGAAAGTGAGGAAGTATTCAATGTTCAGACTAAAAAGCAAAGTTTCCATATTAAGCAAAACTGAATTTAACTCTGCACGTTATGTGGGCGTAGGTGGTCGGACTATCCGAGAGGAGGCCATCCTTGCTCAGGGGAGACAGAATATACCTGCAGATGGTCACTAGAGGGCTAAGGGAGACACGGAAATACGAGGGCTATGTTCACCAAGTCAGGCAAAACGATGTTGTTCTTGGCTTGAACAGAAGGTGAGTGAATGGAAGGGTTGAATGTTGTTTCATGCGCTCTGAGATATCGTTTGAGAAAAAGCTTGATGCTGTATTGTTGTTGCCTCAAGGGGTGCTTACCACATGTTCAGGTAGGTTTCACAAAACTAAGCTAAAATGAAATAACGATGAAGTTGTTACGTCATCATCTAGTGCGAACTAACTTGTGTTTAGGCTCCATTGTTGCAGCACAACCGAAGTCTTTCGAAGCTGCAATGATGTCATTTGTTTATTTTGTTATGTTGTAGTAGTCCAATTTTAATCCGGTGATGTCCCCGTCACCAAGGGTGGCCGGATCCATCTCCTCGTGCCGCAGTTGCCTGCACACCCTGCCTTCACATCGATCTGTCTAACGCATCCTCTCTTGTCAAGCCCACCTTGCTGCTTTCCTCCGCAACTTGCCTTTTCCACGTTTTTTTGGGTCTTCCTTATTTCCTTCGACCTTCCACTTGCAACTCCAGCGCACTTCTCAAAACATCATCTTCATCCCTTCTCAAAACATGCCCAATGCCCATACCACCTCACTCCTTGCGCTTTTTCACAACCACCACTGGCATTCAAACTATCTCCTAGATAGCAAAAGGCATTCACTGATTCAACTTCGTCATTCAGCTTTTCAACAGGACCAAACATTCTTTCTTCAATCTTGCATCTTTCACATTCAAATCAGTTTCCGGATCTGCATGTCAACCTCTTCAAATTTGCACATCTTTCATGTACCCACTTCCTGCATTTCGTTCACATAATAGAGTATTTCCTCACTCTTCTTCCACGTACGCCACATGGGTCGATTTTGTTCATTGTGGTTTCCCCTTCCGTTCTACTTATTACAGCCTTTGTTTTTTTGATGTTGACACACATACCTTTACATTGAAGCGACTCCTTCCACTTCTCAAATTTCTCTCTCAGATCTTCCATTGTGTCACTCAGAAAAACCAAATCATCAGCGTACAGTATCTTCATCAATGAATCTTCTCCTACACATTCGGTAATTACATCAATCACAATGGCAAAGATTAGAAGAGAGAAGACATAACCTTAGTGTACACCTACCTTCACCCAAAACTCGTCTGAAAGCAGATCAAACTCGAACTCTTGTTCTTGCACCGTCATAAAGACTCATTACTGCTTGCACGAATGCCTCTGGTATTTCTTTTTCTCATTGCCCATTACATCACTGTTCTTGGAACTCGATCAAGCGCATTTTCCATGTCCACGAAACACATATACAAATTCTGTCTTATGTCCTAACATTTCTCTTGCAACCTTCTCAAAATAAAAATAGCATCTGTCGTTCCCTTCCCAGGCATAAGTCCACACTGCATCTCGTCCAAGTTCACTAAAGATCTTATTCTTCAACAATGTTGTTGCAATGTTTTTTGTAGGTCACATCGTGTATGTTTCATTGCGCATGTGACGTCACAAAGTATGTTGTTTACAGATCAAACTGGTTATTATGACCTAGTATTGTATGTCGAACATTGCTGTACTCCTGTACATTCAACTGTGACGTGTTCCAGCTTCCACGCGATGTTCATCCCGGGGATGAGGTTCCATGTCCGCTTCACCTTCAACAGACTCCCCATGAAGCTGCAACATCGTGCCATCCAGAGCCTCAACCAGGAGTGGATGCGAGAGATGCTTTTCCCAACAACAGTGAGCGACAAGAAGAAGCCAGATGAATTAGTGTGAGTCTCTCTGTTCCTTCTCCTCCGCAAAGTGAGGAAGTAGCTTCTAAAGTTTCATTCTAGTAAGGTCCAACATCTTACTTCTTCCTGCCATTGCGTAAAAAGCAAAAATTTGCTGAACAATTTTATCGAATGAAACATTCAAGGAGTTCTAAGGATGGGCCTGTTGATGACCAGGGTTTATCTTCATATGTTTGTCTACATCACAATAATATTTCAACAGGTTTTGGTCTTTTGCAGAATGTACAACAGAAAGATAGCAGATAATGAGGAGCAGTCATTGGCTGTTCGGTTTATTGCAGGAGGAACATCTAGGATCCCTTACATCATCTATGGTCCTCCAGGAACAGGGAAGACGATCACGATGGTAGAAGCGATCACTCAGGTTAGGAGATGGAACATTTGCGTTCATTTAGTTTTGTACCATGAATCACGTGACGTTTTAAATTATTATCTGAAGTAAATTTGGAGAATCTGGTGAGAAAAGCTATGTAGCTCCAATGGATCATAACCAGTGGCTCCGAGAGGGGGGGAAAGTCGGGCCAGTTTCCCCCCTAGCAAAACATTGTAAAGGAAAAACGAGTAGATTTTTGTTTTTGCACTTTTGAGGGGGGCCCATTTTTAGAACTAAAGTAAAAATGTACCAACTAAATAATCAACAAATTCTTAAATGAAGTGCGTAGTTCCCAGTATTTCTCGATCATTGTAAATGTCACTCTCGATGCTTCTCATCAAGAAGAACAAATCATTTTTGTGTTAAGGTAGAGCTATTTTTCCAGGCATAGGATGTTGTATCCAACATAAGTTATCTGGGAAAGTAAAAGGTATCAGTTCAAGCACGACTAAAGAAAGTAAATCCTGTATATTTTTTGTTTATGGATCATAATCATCATCAGTCATTATCTCCGCCTGCAGCAGATTGCGCATCAACATGAGTTATTTGCTTCCAAGAGCGGCGATTTTGAGCCAGCTCGCCCAGTGTCGCCAAGTTGAGTCCGGTCCATGATTGGATGTCGTCTTGCCATCGTTTTGGTTGTTTGCCACGTTTTCTTTTTTTTTCTACTTTTCCTTCTGTGCAAACTTTGCTGATTCCGAATTGTGATCTTTTAGTGTGGCCGAACAGTTTTAAAACTTTTGATTTTATTAACATATTGCTGCAATTGGATGTAATTTTGTCATAGTTAAAAGATCTTCTGTTTTCGTGTGGTCAAGTAGCCTTTTGTTGGTCATGCTTCTCATGATGTGATTTTGGAAGGTAGTGAGTTTTTTGTTTATGGATGTTGTTGCTTAAATCTAGTTGGAATTCATAATGTTGCCTACAGACAGCGTTGTTCAAATGTCTTATCATTTTTGGAGTAATTGATTAATTATCTGTAAGCTTGTGGCATCTTTAAAGTTATAGTCCAGTCAGAGGAAAATTTCTGAAAAATCTAAAGAAAGCTGTCCTATCATCTTGCAAAGAAAATTGACTTCGAGAAAGTAATCAAGGCGTGGTGCAGTCAAACCCAATGCTTTACATTACCCTTTTGCAATTGGAGCTCTAAAGACATTTCTTAAATGGATCAAGTTGGAACCAACAAGAGCTTGATCGGAAGCTGAGTCAATGCTAAAGTAGCCTACAACTAGCAGTTTTAAATTTGTGACTGCTTTGCATTATGTGGATTACGATTCTAAACAAGATTCACTGATGAATTTAATGAAATTAAAGGAAGATGTAATCTCAGTAAGAGAAAGCTGAGAAGAGTAGGCTACTACTCGCAAGCTAAAGTTGCAGTGGCAATTATAAATTTAAAAGAAAAGGACTTTGTTTTCCTGAGGACAGAACGCTTTTATAACTCCACTTAACTAGCTGAATGATTCGAAGGAAATGTATTCTACCGTACATGGCAAAGGATTCGATAGTTGTTGGAATTGACAAATGTATCAAGAAACTTAAACATATCGTCGATGAGTTTGAAGTTCCATGAAAATTTCATCGTATGTCTGCTGTGCAATTGCGGGCATGTGGGACAAATCTAAACCATTTGTAGGCTACAACAATGACATTTTTCAAGACATTTTGGATGAGTTGGTACTTTTAACAGAAAGCCACACAGCAAACTTCAGCTGCAAACCAGAACGAACCACCTCATAATCTCTACACAAGGAATCGTTGATTGTAACTTTCGAAAGGTTTTTTCAAATAGTTTTGTTATGATTTTTTTGTGTTCCTGTAGCTACCTCCAACGGTTGTGCTTTGAGAACGTGGTTTTAGCAATTACTGAAATTTATAAAGAATTGTTTGCGCTCCAGTTGTAGGCAAATGACTCAAAACCGATTGAAAAGCCTAACTATAATACATGTTGTGCATAAATTCAGACTTCGCAAAATTTTATCATTTGATGCTGTGATCCGTAACTTTGCATTGCAAAAAATCCAGAAAGGGTTGAATTAAATCAGGGATTGTCCAAAGTCCGGCCCGCAGGCCAACTCCGGCCCACGAGACGTTTTTGTATGGCTCGCGCCTGTTGTTGTACAATGTGTTATTTTTGGCCTGCAGACACACAAAAATCATATAAATTCAACTTGCAGTTTTCAGAAAAATTATTGTGGCTGTTGGCCCGCGAACACTTATTATCAAATCTGGCTCGCGTGGGAAAAAGTTTGGTCACTCCTGAATTAAATGCTAGGTTGAACTATTTTCGTTGCCTGTCGGCCTATTGTGTGTTTACAAAGCTTTCTAGACAAAATAGTTTGCCTCAATGGCATTTTTGCTGCAAGCAGGGCCTCCAAGAGCCCTGCCGGGCCCGGTGCAGATGTTGCTGCCGGGCCCCCCAGCGCGACATGTCGCGTGATATCTCAGCAATCACAAGCAAAATTTGCGGTGCGCGTTCTTACAAAGGATAAATTAGGTTAAAATATTAACACTCCATTATTTCACAAACAATGCACTATTGTAAATATAACTTTAAATTCACAGATACACACTAGTTATACACAAAGATAAAAATGCTATAAAATGCTAAAACACTACATAGTGTAAATATAGCCTCAATAGCGTTGTCAGTTATGGAATTCTGCCCTAATTTGAGGAAAAGTTTATAGCTGTTGAAAACAAAAACTTGTATTTTGAATATTTTTTTAGTCCTGGGCAAAGATCAAAACCCAGTCTAACCCTTCCTAACTCTGGCAACACCGGATTGTAACCATGACAACAAGTGGGTAAAATCAGCCATTTCGAAGATAAAAATTGCAATACTATCCGTCATGGCTGACATAGCATTGCATATGTGTGCTTACAGCTTTACATTAACATACAATAGGGTGAACTGCCCTAATTTGGGCATATTTTGGCATGTTTCGTTACGCAGTGCCGTGGATTCTACGGGTAGGGTTGAGTTTACTATTTCAATTGTGCAACAGATCACTTGGCTATGCTGTCCTATAGAAGCAAAACATCCACCTTTTGTAACTGAGGAACAAATGTGCATATTTTTTTTGGTGGCCACTATGCCTAAATTAGGCATTATTGGTTCTAATTTGGGCATACTACGATAAATGAAGTAAAGCTCAATTTAGCACCTAATATCTTTATTTGGGCACGATGAAAGTGTTTTAAAAAAAGAAAAGGACAGATAAAGGTTATCAAATCTCCTTTGATTGTGGCGTTGCATGCAGTAGCGCGAGCCATGGTGAAATACTCTGGTCGCCTCTTGGATAGTTCGTTCTTCCACCTCTGGTAGAACAGTCTCATGAATTTTCTTCCAGGTATTCCACATTTGAAAACGTTCTTTCTTCCGGTTAGTTTAACAAAATATTTCAGCACATTAGCGGCTGCATTTCAGTGAGGGCGAATCCCCAAGTGTCCATATCCATTAGAGCGGAGACGAGAACTTTTTCTTCTTCATGAGTAAAGGTTGTTGGCCTCCCACCACGTTTAGAGCAGTTTTTGTTGTTCAACAACCTATTTGAGTTTGACGGGGTATATTGAAGTCCAATGATGACTTTCTTTGCGAAAGTTTTCCTTCGCGTACAAGTTTCATTGCCTTTGTCAAGTCACTATCAGAGTAGGAGCGGTACTTCCCGCAAAGTTTTCCTTCCTTTCCATCACTCATGGTCTATAACTGCAAGGACGGCTAATGAAATGCACTAAATCAATATTATTGAGAAGTGAGAGATTGTGCCCTACATAATCATGCAAAAATAATCATTGCATCACCAAGGCTGAACCTGTCACACCTGATAAAGTACAAACATGCCCAAATTAGGGCCATGCCTAAATTAGGGTAGTTCACCCTACCATTTCTGACCTTGAAATCTGCAGAGACTAGGGCAGCAAACTTAGGATGAATGCATTGCTTATTGTTCATGACATTAAGAAATACCAACTTCAATATAAGAAATACCAACTTCATATAAGAAATACCAACTTCAAAATATTAAAAAATTTTTATGCAAAATTGACCTTAACACGCAAATTTAAACATTTTATTGGCCTCCTAAACGCAAAAAAATGAAAATATTGTTGTTCTAAAAAAGGGCATACCCATGAGGGGGCCCATTCAAAATACAAAACTAATATTCATATAAAAAACAATATTTTATGCAAAATCGACCTGAGCACGCAAATTTAAACATTTTGTCGGGCTTCCTAAACTAAAAAAATTGAAAATTCTGTAATTTAAAAAAAAGGCATAGCCTAGGCTACCCATAAGGGGGCCCAATTCAACATATGGAACTAATATAAAAACAATATTTTATGCAAAATCGTTGAAATCAATCTTTTTATCGCGTGAATTTAGACATTTTGTCGGGCCCCTTTGAACTCACCGGGCCCCGGTGCAATGCACCGGTTGTCCCCTCCTCTTGTGGGCCCTGGCTGCAAGTATAATCCAGTGATTATATATTGATGATTTTTACATTGAACGAAGTTCTTTTCATGCTGAGGAAAGTCGACTAATTTTAGCTTAACACAAACATGCAATACAATATTTGCTAAAAAATATTATAGGACCCATTTTTCGTGTTGTTTCCCGAACAGTGCTGATTTCTCTCGGAGGCCCTGATCATAACCGTGGCTTATGAAAATAGACGGCCTAGACACCGTGCGCAAGCCTTCTGAACCGAAGGATGAAGTTAGATAAAACGTGATAGAGTAGCCTAAATGTGTTATTTGGGTCCTAAATATGCCGAAAGTTTTTTTATTGAATTGTTTCATTGTTCAGTATTTTTTTTTTATCATGAAAACCTTCAACATGATAAGAATTAGCATTTTATCAAACAATGCGTCAACACAATTCATTAGTTAAAACAATGAATAGAATTTTCTACACGTAAATTCAACAGTTTTCATTGGCAAGTATTATTTTAATAACTATCAGTTTGCTAAAATTCAGATTACAAAATGAAAAAAAGCACTGAATACTGAAGCAATGGAAACAAATCAATACTTTTTTTTTCTAAGCCTAAACCTTCAATCATTTAGCTATCACAGCATTATTTCAATAATTTCTTTTATGTTGCAGAACCGCGGAAAAAACTATTGATTTATTTTCTTAGTGATTGCTTCTGGGCTAGGTAGATCCCCTATTTGAGGAAGTGTCTTAGCACCAGATCGCCTTTTCCAGTTAGTTTTTCCCACTTTTGATCTGAAACAATAGAACTGAAAACACTTGAAGAAACATTTTAGTCAAATGTAGAACCCAAGTATAATGTTATCTGCAATCAGCTTCAGCCTTCAGTTCTGAAATTTCGTGCACGGTGTCTAGGCCGTCTATTTTCGTAGGCCACGATAATAACGAATCAAATTATAGACTGAAGCACTTTCACAGGTCGTCTGCAAGCAGAGGAAGAGAGTTTTGATTTGCGCTCCATCCAACAGTGCCTGTGATCTACTTGTAGAGAGATTGAAGACTGGAGGACACATCTCTTCCACCGAAATGTTCCGGATGAATGCTTTGTCGCGACCCTGGAATGACGTACCTCCTGACGTCAAGGTGACGTCACAAGCAATATTAACTAGATTAATGTTGTGTTTAGATTGTTTTCTGTACAGTTCACCAGGCCGTAGCCCTAAAAAGGACCGTAGGCATTCTCTCTAGAGCATGCTATTGTTCATAAATGACAGAAATCAAGGGCTATAGTCGAAAGGGCGTCACTCCGCAATCGACGGCACGCCTTTAAGTGACTTGACAATGACGCAGCCACATGCTCTTGAGCGGTGAACTTGGCGCCCTTTCGAACGTCGAACCATAGCTTTCACCACTTGGTTATGCATGCAGCCGACTCGGTTCTGTATTCTGAGTAACACCAACGTGTATTGGCATTGTGGTTTCACCAAAACTCTACTGAATATCAGCTTCAAATTGTGCATATTTGGCGGGAGATCTTTCACGGAGGAACCCAAATGAATGAACTCCGTCGATACTGCTTTTCCCATTCTGTACGTCATTGTAGTAAAGAAGATAAAACGTCATCATGAGTCAATTGTTTGCGTCACAGGAGGTGTCCAACCGCGCGCGCGCCGGGAGCGATTACTTTTACCCTCCCAAGGAAGAGTTGAAGAAGTTCAAAGTAGTCGCCACAACCCTGATCACCGCCGGAAGGTATGACGCGCGCGTAGGTGTTGTCACGTCATAACATTGATTGTTGTGAGCGAATATCTCCCTTATACTTTCTACTTGACAGGTTGTCATCTGGGGAGGTCAACCATTTTGATTTCGTCTTCATCGACGAAGCTGGCCACGGGGTGGAGCCAGAGTGCATGATAGCAATCGATCACTTGTTGGTGAGAATCTGACATTTTATTTCCGGACTCGATCAACTACGTAACTCACCCAGGATTTGATCACTCAGGGTTCGCATTGAAGCTCAATAACGTCATAGTTTCCTCCATGGCAGCGGATGAGACTTGCCAATAAAAATGATAAAAGTTCATTCTTCAGTGAAGTTTCCGTTGGTTGAAGTGTTGTTCGTGAATTATTCGATCCACTAGCAACCTTTTTAGGCTGATGGTACCTTGCAGAAAAGAATACTGAACGCTTGGAGAATACTGTACTGCAGAATACTAGAATACTGTAGAGAATACTTACTGCAGAAGAGAATACTGTAGAAGAGAAAAGTAGGCAAGTTCGCCTGTTGCGTCCTTAGGAAAGACAATTGATGATAACACACCTTTAGAAATCAACAAGATGGCAGCAACTAAGCAGTTTTACCTGGAGATTGAATGTCACTTTGAAACTGCATTTTGGAACCGTTAAAGTTTACTTATTCTGAAGGCTGTGTCGAAAATATACATTGTTGCACTTTGATGACTCTAATTGTGACCAATTAACTGACCTGTTCGGGCAATTAACAAATGGTTGATTACCTTGGACAGGGACCTGATGGGAGAGTTGTGTTGGCGGGCGATCCAGAACAGTTGGGGCCCATCCTACGTTCGTTTGCGGCTAGAAGATACGGCCTGGGTGAGTGCATTGTTATGATGGCCATTGGTACATGAGTGAACCGGGAGTGGGAATCCAGCTCACGAAAACTTAAAAACTTCCGTTTGAAAAATGTTGATCTTCGTTGCAAGGTTTTACTTCTTGCTCATTTCATCTTTGTTAAAACTTAAAGAGATGTTTTGTAAATACGATCAACAAACCAAGGTATTTTTTGTTTTCTCATAAAGCGTTTTATTTGCTCACTTCGAGCTAGGCTGTTGCATCATGTTGGCTCTGAATCTGATGACGCGAAATATTTTATCCTTCCAGACGTTTCCTTCCTCGAGCGGCTGATGAAGAATGTCGAAGCTTATCAACAAATCAAAGACAGCTATAATCCTCACGTGATCACTAAGCTGCTGCGGAATTATCGCTCGCATCAAGGTAGATGTTTGCGGCAGTGTAAATGCTTGAATTCTGACTTATTGGTTGATTGATTAAATCTTAATCCTCAGACTGACAAGCCTTGATTGGTTATTCCTGGTTGTTCCACATACTTCTAGAGGCTCTTGACACAGTGCCGGTTACCGAAATTGACAGAGTGAAGTTTTCGATAGTTGAAGTGTTGTCGCCAGGAAATTATTCCATCCAGTAGGTGCCGCTAAATGAAAAGCAGTCCTTAGAATGCGTTGCTCAAGTACACGCCCCGAGAGTCGAACCAGCGCCGCTTGATCTTGAAGCTTCTTCGCTCCAGAAGTCACGCGCTAATCAACTGAACTATCTGGGCGGACGCTTTAACTTGGAGAGTTGTTTTCACACAAAATTGTGCCTTCACAGTTGCTTCAACATCATCAGCTTACACCTTACAGTGACGTCATATTTTTTCTTTACCATGGAAACGGCCACCATTAACGTGAGCAGTTATTTTTCGTAAAAACAGTTTTTTAATCATTCAATTTTAGACGATTGAGTTATGAAATACTTTCAGCGATCTTGGAAATTCCAAACCAACTCTTTTATGAGAACGAGCTTGAAGTTTGCGCCGATAAAATCATTCGGGAGCAGTTCTGCCGGTGGGATGAGTTACCAGAGCGGGGATTTCCCATTATCTTCCACGGGGTGAAAGGGGAGGATACGAGGGAGGAAAACAGCCCATCATTCTTTAACACACAGGAAGCTGTAGTGGTAAGTTCTTTGTGAGGTAGTGTCTTACATACAATGCGGCTTCGAGGTTGTGGTTTTGCCTCATACAATTAGGGTCATGCAGATACCACTTTATTGTAGATCAGGGGTTTTTTCACTTTTTTTAACGCGGACCCCTTAAAAAAATTTGTTTTGCGTGGACCCCTTTTTTGGCCTAGTCCGAGAAACTTTTTTTATCAGCATGAATTGGACATAACGCAATAAAAATAAAATGAATTGGCAACAAAATTTATTTCGATTTGAATAAGAATCTTTTGATGATCCTCCTTTTAGGGTGAAACAGGCCGTCAAGGGTTTAGAGATTAGTAACTATATTTGATTTGAGGTAACAAAATTTATGTTTTATTAAGCTTAAGAAATAGCGAATGCAGATTGTTTTTCAATACCGTCGACTTAATTTTATTAATGTGAAGGATGCTGCTGTTTGTCTTCAACAAGAACATTGTGGCTTCGTCTTTGATAGGGCAACACACATGTCATCCTTTGCATGCAACCGGTTTCGACTCTTTGTTTTGATAGTTACCAAGGATGAAAATCCTGACTCACATAAATATGTAGTCGCGAAAGGGATTATAGCAGCCATGACCCTCTTTACCAAAAGAGGATCTGCATAAACCTTTCACATTAACCTAGCCTAGCTAACGTCTAGCTTAGCTGCAGCTTGCAACTGATAAAATTTTGCAATGTTTAAATGGCGGCAAAAACAACAATGTGGAAAATGACATAATAAACGCAGGTCACAAAAAACAGTACAATGCGATAACAATTATCTGGAAACGCCAAACTAGAAATCATCAGCGTTGTTTGAACTTAATCTCTTTTCTTTTGAAAAATTTATTCCAGTTTTGAATATAGACGCTAAGATTTCCATTGGGCCTTCATGGACCCCCTAAAACTGGTACGCGCATCTCTTTTGGGTCCATGGACCCCGGTTTTAAGAACCCATGTTGTAGATCTAGAAGTGAAAACTTTGTTACAACTAGCAACGCAATATAAAGTGCATTTAAAACGCTGAATGAAGTGAAATCATAGAAAATGAAAAATGGTAAAAACGCGGGAACGTGGTTGAACATAATTTGAAAAAAAAAGCAAATGAGTTAACTACATAAATGTAACGTGACTGAAAATCCACGACGATGGCATTAGTGTATGATGTACTACTGACATGAAGTAATCATTTACCGTCCGATATCTAGCGATGGATTCTGTCTTCCATCAGGTTCATTCGTACGTCTCTAAGTTGGTCTCGGAGGGACGGAGGCTCGCATTGGCACCGGAGCAGATCGGGATCATCTCGCCATACAGGAAGCAGGTGAGATGATGAGGAGGACATTTCAGCAACTTTTTGTTTGGCTAATTTGGTTGTGAGGATCCTTCTCATCACAGTCATCGTTCGTGATCCATGTGGATGACGAATGATGCTTTATTGTATCTTTCTGTTTTTCTAATTGAGCATAAGTTGAAGATTTCATGAATTCAGGTCGAGAAGCTGAGGAAGATGCTTGGGGTGAAGGTTGGGAAGAAAGTAAAGGTTGGAAGTGTAGAAGAGTTCCAGGGGCAGGAGAGGAGAGTTATCATTGTCTCCACCGTGAGGAGCAACTGCGACCATCTTGTTGAGGATGAAAGATTCAAGTTAGGATTTCTGAGAAACCCAAAGGTAGGCGGTAGATGGATGGAGGAATATGTTCCAATCCCTTTTACTAAAACAAAGTGATGATGTTCTCTGCAAGCGGAGCTACATCTTTCTGATGAATTCGATTTTCTTCCAGCGCTTCAACGTCGCGATATCGCGCGCGATGGGTTTGCTTATTGTGGTTGGAAACCCTGAAGTGCTGTCCTTGGATTACTACTGGAACTCATTCCTGACGTATTGCATCAAGAACGGAGGGTACAGAGGGGTCAGGTTCGAACCCCGCCCTGAGGAGCCAGGGAAAGGTGGGGTTGTAATAAGCGAAATTTGTTTTAATTGTTTAAAATTCTACATATTCCTACATATAGCATTGTATTCGTGGCAGATGCGCGTTGCTCTCGGCGCTTTACAAGCGCAGACAGTATCAACGCAGCCTTATAGAGGCGCAACAAAGTATATTATCATTACCCCAAATACTGATTTAGTGAAATTTTTATAAAACGTTTGGTATGACCTGGCATGATGTGGAACCAACATCTGCCGACTTACAGATTGAAACGAGCAAGTTTGAAGCATGTCTCGGTTCACTGCTTTCATTCGCTATTACAAAATAGGCTACAAATACTGATTGCTTATGTCGTCATATTTCAGACGACAGCTTTGGTGACGTCATGACAAAGATGTCATTACTTTGTTTGAATGACATGGTTGAGGCCACGGGGCTGAGTGACATCCAGGAGCAAGTGGATCCCCCATGGCGAGATGAAATTTAGGATTTCTATGCAACTCAATGAACCCACATATGCAATTGTATGAATTGTGAAGTATATCAAGATTTTAACTTTGCTAATTTTAAACTTTTTATGGAACGCCTTTGTATAACCAACTTGTCTTTCTTCTGGTTTTGTTTCATTATTTGCGTGATGACAACTTTTTTTTTTGTTTCTAAAACTTCACCGAGACGGCGAAGTTTGTTAAATTGTTTTCTCTAGTTGGCAGTATTATGAAGATAGAAGTTAAAACAGTGCGTGTCAAAACTAACGTTCACAATCGCTTTCTATGTAATAATGAAATACAGTAATTTTTTGAAACGCAATGTGTGTTTGCTTTGTACATTCTTCCGTGTTGGTCTTCGCATATTTCGTAGCCCACATTTTCCTAATTCATTCTGCCATGTCGTCAACTTGTGTTAATTGTGGCTAACCCTGGCCACACCTGTCTAATCCGGCTTCCCCCTCGGCGCCACCTTGTCCCTCTCTTGTGATGGATTCTACACCAACTCATAGGAGCTGTTTTCCTCATGCCCCAGTTATGTCGGCTCCATCGCCAAAGGGGTTTTCAACACATAGCCGTAGGAGAGTAAAACCTTTTAGTCTTGGCAAAAGTGTTTTCAAAAACGCAACATTACTCACAATTGCTGAGGTAGTGTAGTCTAATAACTCCAAAGGCATACACTTGGCCATTTACGAAAACACAGGCAAGAAAAAACATACAAAACCAAATCAAGGCTGAATAAACTTTAATCTACATTCATAGACTTGACTGTGATCCAATTAAATAAACCAGAGGTGGGCAAACTACGGCCCGCGGGCCGCATGCGGCCCGCGAGACCATTTTATGCGGCTCGCTGGCACTTGTGTAAAGGTGCACTGAACATTAAGCACGTTACTGATTCAATTGTCAATGTTGTCAATCTTATCAGAGCCAGGAGGCTTAACCACAGGCAGTTCCGGGCATTGCTGGCAGATTTAGAAATCTGAACATTTGGATGTCCTCTACCACAACCATGTACGCTGGCTGAGCCTGGGCAAAGTATTGAGGAGAGTGTGGGAGCTAAGAGAAGAAATCGTGATGTTCCTGGAAATGAAAAGCATTCAATGTGATTTTAGTACCAACATAGTTGATGAAGAGTGGAGGTTGGACTTTAGGTTTGCCATTGATATCATGGAAAAGTTGAACGAATAGAATGTAAAACTTGAGGGCAATGGTTTATTTTCACACGAGATGTACGTCCACGTTATGTAAATCATTCCAAATGAAGCTGTCATTGTTCCTCAGACAAGCTGGTAACAACAGGTTTTGTCACTTTCCTTTGCTGAAAGAAGCAAACATTTCTGGTGAACTTGCAACAAAGTATAAAGTTCAGTTGGATACCTTGGCTATCGAATTCGGCAGAAGGTTCCAAGACTTAAAAAACCTGGAACCGCAGTTTAATATGCTCAGCTCTCCATTTACTACAGAAGTTTATTCGGCTCCTGAGGATTTACAGCTGGAACTGCTGGACTTGCAAGCAAATAATGACTTGAAAGAAAAGTTTAAGTCAGATTAACTGCCTGACTTTTACAAGTCATTGTCTGACGATTTGTTTCCAAACTTAAAAAACTTTGCTGCTAAGTTTTTGACACTGTTTTGGATCCACATACATATGCGAACAAGCATTTTCTTGTTTAAAAATAAACAAGTCGAAGAACAGGTCTTTGCTGACAGACACCAACTTGCATGATGTTATGAGGATATCTACCAGAAAACTTGCTCTCAATTTGCAGAAGATTGTGAAAAACTGTGAACAGTTGCACAAGTCTCATTAACTTTTGTGATGATGATTGCATAGCTTTAAACGTAACTGAGTGTAAAATACAAAAATTGTGTTTAATATGAATATGCGTTTATTTACACACCGGGTAAATTTTCCTACTTTGTAATGAGAGTGTGCGGCCCCCCGGCTGCAACATTTTTTCAAATGTGGCCCTCAGTACAAAAAGTTTTCCCACCCCTGAAATAAACCATCAAATTAAAACTTTCTTGTGGCACAAAAAATATATATATCAGGCCCTGTAGCGCACCCAGCATGGGTCTAAGGGGACTCAAGCCCCCCCCCAAACCCGCCACCAAACACAAAGTTTTTGTATTTTCCCCATTTATACATTTTGCTTACAGGTTAGATATGAATAAGACACAACAATACAACAGGGCTGAGCATTACAGTATAACAATATATTTTACATATTTACAAATTGTGGACATGCAAAATATGGTACCCGGACATTTTGCCGAAAGACATTTTGCAGAAAGACATTTTGCCGAAACCCATTTTGCCGAAACCCATTTTGCCGAAAGACATTTTGCCGAATGGACATTTTGCCGAAAGACATTTTGCCGAATGGACATTTTGCCGAAACCCATTTTGCCGAAAGACATTTTGCCGAATGGACATTTTGCCGAAACTCATTTTGCCGAAAGGACTAATTGCCGAAAGGATTAAATGCCGAATGGACAAATTGCCGAAATTATTGTATTATCATAACCTAATAACTAGGGCAACCAAATTTTTGACCTAAAAACTTAAAATTTTGACTTTATAATTTACAAATTTTGACCTAATTTTGACCAATAACTTTCTGCGTTTGCAACCCAAATGCGAAATACAAAGCATGTTAGAAATCAAACCGTAAGGTAAGAATATCTTCTTTTTCTAATAAAATAAAAGAAAAATGTGGAAGACTCAATGACACCACAGCTAACGAACATGTAGGCCTAACGAAAATCACTCGAAAAACTGCAAAAGATAAATATGGAGTGTCTTTAAATATCCCGAAATTACTGAGGGGTTTCTGCAGTATTATACTTCAACATCAAGTAATGTTTCACATTATCGCCTTTGAAATTCCTGTCTCTCGTCAAATTTTTTTCTAAAATGGACAAACTTCTCACTACTGATACAGAAGTTGCTTGGGAGTTCCTCAGCAGGCTATATAAATGTGGTGAAATATCATCTCGTCCCATTTTCCAATTTGGCAAGGCGAAACAAGACTTTTACCACAGAAATTGCAACAAATGGATTATTACGTCAGAATAGCAACATAAATTGCAACAAAAAATCAGTATCTGTGTAGCTTTAATAAAATATCAATAGAGAGAAGAAAAACTACGTTAAAAGAAAATTTTGACCTAACCAAAAAATTTGACTTTTTTTTGACTTAATAACTTTGAAACCTCTCTTCATGTCAGCCTGAAATTTAGTTTCTGGACGTTTTATAAACTTTGAACAAGGCAGAAAAATTTTGACTTTATTGACTTTTGGTTGCCCTACTAATAACACATAAATGTCATTCACAAACAGATTTCACTCACAAATTATGTGCGACAGCGCGTAGGCTAAGTATCCGACAGAAGTGTTATATGTATAAGCGAACGTCTAATACTGATCTCCAAAACCTGTGGAGACTGCATAGCCTATAGCCTATACTTATAGATGAGACTTGGTGTCACTTCAAACTAATACTGATTTCCAAAAACTGTGGATACTGTATATAAAGCAATTTTTAGGCAAACAACAGTAGCAAAGTAATTACTACAGTATTTCAAAGCCACTGCTTGCATGGTAACGAGACTTGGTGTCACTTCAAAATAATTATCAGTTCAAAGGCATTGCTTGCATAGCAATGAGACTTGCGACTTGGTGTCACTTCAAAATAATTACCAGTTCAAAGGCACTGCTTGCATAGTAACGAGACTTGGTGTTGCTTCAAAGTAATTTTTAGGCAAACAAACAGTAGCAAAGTGATTCTATTTCAAAAGCACTGCTTGCATAGTAACAAGACTTTGTGTCACTTCAAAGTAATTTTTTTCCAAATTGTTTCGGCAATTTGTCCATTCGGCAATTAGTCCGTTCGGCAATTAGTCCTTTAGGCAATTTGTCCATTCGGCAAAATGTCCTTCGGCATAATGTCCTTTCGGCAAAATGTCTTTCGGCAAAATGGGTCTCGGCAAAATGTCTTTCGGCAAAATGTCCGCGCACGCAAAATATTACGTTGCTTGCTGAAACAATTCGAACGGTGCGTTCAAACAATAATTCAAACGTTGCGTAATCCTTAGGAAAATACTGCTGTTAAATTTTTAGCTTAAATTTAGCCTATGGTTTTTAGGTTTATTTGTGGCATATTCAACGTGGAGATCACAAAATGTGAAGATAGAAGAGATTTCTGAGATGGAATGGAAGATGGAATGGAAGATGGAATGGAAGATGGAATGGAAGATGGAATGGAAGATGGAATGGAAGATGGAATGGAAGATGGAATGGAAGATGGAATGGAAGATGGAATGGAAGATGGAATGGAAGATGGAATGGAAGATGGAATGGAAGATGGAATGGAAGATGGAATGGAAGATGGAATGGAAGATGGAATGGAAGATGGAATGGAAGATGGAATGGAAGATGGAATGGAAGATGGAATGGAAGATGGAATGGAAGATGGAATGGAAGATGGAATGAAAGATGGATGAAAAGAAAATCTCAGGTTGGAAGATGGAAAAAAACGTCTTCCATTCCATCCCATACCCTGGTTGAGGAGAATGGACTCACCTCCAGCAAATAATTGTTTGTTTAAATTTGGGTTGTAGCGTTTGATTAACACTGCTTCCTGAACTTTGGTATCAAATTGGGATTTGCCTTTGTGTAAATTTTGAATGAGTCAGCAGAGAATTTTCGATCTGTGCAAAAAGAACACTTCATAATATGGTCTTTGATGGCACTTTTCCTTAACTCCCTAAAGTTCAGATGCTCCCGTACTCTCGTGGTCAAATGTCTGGTGGACATACCGATGTACCGTACGTCAATGCCAAATCACACGGACATTTAAAACTGTGTACGACATTTAAGCAGAGAGACGAAGGCGCCTGGGACTAGTTGAAAATACGAACTAATTTTGAATGTTTTGTAAGTAGGAAAAACGTCCACATCAAATTTACTGTTTACAAAATTAGTGTTTTGTTTCAAACTGTTTTCGTGCTGGTTGTTGTTTTCACACTTATTTGTATTGGCAAACAATAGGCTAATTCTATTTTGTCATACATGACAAAAAAGTCGAGATCTATAGACGATTGCCAGAGTGGACGTAGAGATGAGGATGCTGATGGTGCTAGTGGCGTTAGTCCTTTAAATGGCTGTTAGTCCTTTAAATATTAATCAAAGGAATGGGCATTGGCCAGTGGCGTAGCCAAAGGGGGGGGATGAGAGCTTCAATCCCCCCCCTTTGGCACGCGTATGATGTCACGATATTGAAAATGATGCTTTCAGTCTTTTTATTTCTCTAAAACAAAGTTTGCCTAATTTTAAACGAAACTGCATTAAAAGAGCGAGTTTTGCCGATAGGCCTACCAAACATTTAGATATCTCAGCCAGGAATTAGCAACAAGAAAGCATAGAGACTAAGCTTTATTTCCGAAAACTGCCGAAGAAAACATGATCTTATCCTTTTGCTATGCCACCGGACAGCACCATTTTACAGGAATATTCATACCCATATTTATGTTGAAAATGCTCTCAGAATGCACCAAATTCAAAGTAATTTTTTAATATTTTTGAGGGAGGCCCCCCAGACTCACGCCGTTGGGTGTCGTTTTAGACGAACGTCTGGCTGTGCGTGCCTGCCGGCCGTTAAACACCCCCTTTCAAAATTCCTGGCTAGGCCACTGGCATTGGCCTATTGTCACTGTTATTGCAAATCACTGATCGCCGACATTTCTGAATTAGCCCCTTTCCTATTTTTTTTTTCTGGGTGCGCTACTGATCAGGCCCACATGGACTCAACAACAATTTGAACTGAGATTTTCAGCAATAGCTAGACAACAGTGGCTGAATATCCATGAGTAGTGGGAGAGGATTGCCAGAACCCCCAAACAGTTTCCGGTGGCGCTATTTTTCGCTGGCGCTAGAGAGCAGGATATTACGTATTTCCGGTCGGTTTCCGGTTTGATCAAAATTTTATAGGGGATTTTTTAAGGGGAATTTTTTTATGAATAATTATACAGTTTAAACTTGACATTTGAATTAACATATAAATTAGTTTCAAGATAATAATAACTTAAATTTATAATATTATGATGAATAGTTTTGTTAAAAATTATGATAATGTTTAGTTTAAAGTACCTTATCAATACTTAATTAATTCTGCTTGTGATTTAATGTGACTTATTCTTAGCTTAGTTGTTGGTTTGTAGTTCAAACACACGTTTTAATTTTTTCACATTAAAACAATCTTTTTTTTTTCATATAAACATAAGTCTTAAATGTTCCTAAAGTATATTGGAAAATCATAAAGGTTTAATATGCTATATCAACCTATACTGTACATATTAACATTTTCTTGCTGTGGATGTACGAACTCAGCCTGCTTCCTGTTTAATGATATGTTCAGAATAGCCTAGCAACCAGCTGGTGCAATGCACTCTTAGCCAGTTAACATTATCCAGTTTTTCTTGTGTTGTTAGATTATCAGAGTATGTTAGTAAAGTTTAGATGTAATAATTTGTACTGAAATATGTTAGCAAAGTTTAATATTGAGTTGGATATGGAATAATTAAAGCTGAAACATAGCCCCAAGTTGATTTCAATTAGATGTTAAATCTGCTTGTAACCTTTTACAGAGCTTAATTACATTTTTTTTTTAAAAGCAAGGAAACAACCTATGTTTGCGGTTATTTAACGTTACAGGATACCTTTGTGTCATCGCTTCTGTTTCATGATGCTGCACATTGAATGCTTTAATCGCGTAATCGTTTGAATCTTGTAGGTGTTCATAATTGTCTACAATACAAGTCCTAAATATACCAAAATGTACTTGAAGGTCATAAAGGTTTATTAACGTTATTTATGCTTCTTGCTCAACCAACATAAAAATATCAATCTCACAAAATATTAACTAATGTAGTGTTGTTGATTTAAACTGCAGATCTTTTGATTTTAGGCATATAAAGCATGACGATTTAAATAACATATGTCAACGTATGTTTGTTTTTCTTCTCGTACAATATGTCGTGCGGGCTGATCGCGTGTAAGTTAGCAAACTGTCTGTATGTATATGCTTTGTATATGTTCTGTATGTGTCTGTATGCTTTGTTAATATGTAGGATTTAATTAAGTTTATTTTATTAAAGTTTTGTTAATTTTTGTCGGTTTGGGTGTAGCCATGTTTTTTCGTAAAGCTGTTTGCTTGCAGGAATAGAGTTTTCACTATTGATTCTGGTGGATAGGTCTATTGGCTCGATTCCAGATCTTTCCAAATGCTGGGTTTTGTTCTTGGTGAATCTGTTATTTCGGTAAATCAATGAGGTTGCACTGTTTTTTGGCTTGTATGGATTAGTTAATTTCGTTATACTTTGATTCTTTTAATCAGTGGCTTGCTTTTAGTTTATTGTAAAGTAAATGGTCAAAGGGGGTGCTTAATCGCTTATTAGTTGGTTATATATATTATAATCTATGTCTTGTTCAAAAGCTTAATAATAATGCATTTTGGCATCTCCATTTTGGTTAATCTTCGTTTCGGTTTATGTTGGTTTTGGTAAACCTTTATTTCTTTAGGTCTACGTTTCGCTAAAACAGTGGTTTTAGGTTATCATTGATAGTAATTTTGATAAATGTAACTAATCTGGAAATTATTTTTGTTGATATAGTATCGCTTAAAGATTGTAAGAATAATGGCTTGGTTAAAACAATATAACTTTAGGTTTATCATGCAGGAATAAATTTTACATTTTTATTTTAGATGATGCTAATACCAGCTAAACAATCAACATTTCTTTTATACAATGAGAACACCCAAATGAACAGCTATAGAACAAATTGTTGCAACATATACTTCTACAATCGGAGGACTGAAAAAAAATTAACAAACCTAGCACACTCTACATCACAAATTTATAAGACAAGCATGAAAAAATACAAACCTGCAGAATGAGAGCTCAAATTTTGCAACACGTAATGACACCTGCTGATAAAAACACACAAACAAACCTCCAAACACAGATGTCAACGTTACAAATTATGCAACAGAAACTTGTGATATTTTGTTGTAGTTTCTTAAGCTTGTAAAAATAAAATTTCAATTTGTTGAAAATATTTTTTAAGTTTGTAAAAGAAAACTTAAGTTTGTGACTTAACATAATTTTTCATGTGTATGTTTTCAGAGGTAAACTTTCAGATTACAATTTGTTAAAACTATTTTTTTATGTTCAGTTTGTAAGTTATGGAACTTATAAGTTTGTAGTTTGTTAAAACTATTCTTTAAGTTGTAAATTATGGAACTTAAACATTTGTTAAAACTAATTTTCAGTTGTAAATTATGGAACATAAAGTTTGCACCTCGTTAGTTAATGTTTTTTTTTTTGATTTATCAATCATACAAACTGAAAGTTTGTAGTTTGTTAAAAATATTTTTGGTTGTTGGTTTGTGCAATTAAAAGTTTGTAGTTTGTTAAAAGTATTTTTCAGTTTAATAAAAGTTATGTTTGTGATAAATCTTTCGTGTGTATGTTGTTAGAATAAAACTTTTTAGTTTACAATTTGTCAAAACTATTTTTTTTTTTTAGTTTGTATAACAAAACTTAACTATTTTATTTTTATTTAAAATAATTTTTCGTGTGTATGTTGTTAGAATAAAACTTTTTAGTTTTCGATTTGTCAAAACTACTTTTTAGTTTGTAAAACAAAACTTAACTATTTTTTTTTTTTATTTAAAATAATTTTTCGTATGTATGTTATTAGAATAAAACTTTCTGATTTATTAAAATTATTTTTTCAGTTTTGTAAGTTACAGAACTAACATTTTTAATTTCTTAAAAAAATTTTTTTCGTGCTAATGTTTTAAAAAGTTTTAGTTTACAGTTTGTTGAAATAATTTTGTTTTTAGTTTTAAATTATGGAACTTAAAAGTTTGTAGTTTGTTAAAAGTATTTTTTTTTTAGTTTTTGGTTTTTGCAATGAAAACTTTATGATTTATTAAAATTATTTTTTTCAGTTTTGTAAGTTACAGAACTAACATTTTCAATTTCTTATAATTTTTATCGTGTCAATTTTTTTAGAGCAAAAACTTTTAGTTTACAGTTTGTTGAAATAATTTTTTATTTTTCTCAAGTATAATAAATCTGCTTATTTATTCTTTTTTTTTAAAGATGAGGTATTTCCAGCAACCATAAGCTTACTTCCAGCAACCTTAAGCGTATTTCCAGCAACTTAAAGCCCACTTATGATTTGCAAACTCTTATATTATTTTCATAATCTTTATCTAATAATCATAAAACACTTTGGATGTGTCACATGAGACTTTTAAATGACAACACTGTTTACTTAGGGTTTCACCTCCATTCGGTTCTGAAGGTTTTATTTGGATCCATGATCGATCCCACGCTTACATTTGTAAAAAGGTTTAGTATCTTGTTTATACTATGTTCACAAGTATTTTTTTTCACATTTTCAACCCCTGTTATTTTTGTTAAACACACGCATGGTTTTCTTTGTAGATGCTAAAAATTTTATACTGGTAGTTTTATGAAGCATATTACTTAAAGTGATTTATATCGTCTACCTGCTACAACTGAAATTTAATTTCACATTCATTCTTAGCGATTTAGAGATCACTTATGTATATTCTTCCTATTCCATAAGTACAATTCATCTCTAAAGATAATGATTACCTATAACTTACTGTTTTGAAGTAACAACACAATATTTTTTGAATCGTGGTAAATTGTATTGCATAAATCAGTTTTAATGCTGTTTTATTAAAAAGCGTATTATTGGTAGGCTACATATGCGTTGCATTTTGCAAACTCCAGAACCACTGTACAAGATTGTTTAAGAAACAGAGGAAGTCACGAAGTTGCATTGTTTTGATGAAATGCTTTGACAGGTAAAAATTTTGTAGTATTGACGTAAATTTACCATTCAAGGGTTGATAGTTGATAAGTTTATAACACAAAATTCACTTTATTTATAGCTTAAGATTCACTTTAGTTTCCTTGTTGACTTGCATAAGTAACTAATCAATGTTGTTTTATGAACTTTCATAACAGGTTGCTGTTTCGTTAGGGTTCTTCAGTTTTATATAGCTCAGTGCTTAAACTGTTTTGTAATTATATCTAACCTAATATGTAACCTCTAACAGATATACTAAACTGTTTTATCACATTGAAAGATGTTTTCTAGTAACCCATTGTTTTGCACGTTCTGTATGCCTCTAACTTTATGTAATGATTTTTCCACATCTACTTATAACCTAATTTCAGTGAGGTAGGGTATATTTAAACCAACAACTTTCTATGAGTATTAATCCACAACTAAATTTTTTCACTTCAACTCATTGCTGAGTGAAAGCACACAAGCAGGTCTTGGAAACGAAAACTATTTTATACCTGTCCTGATACATTGTCTTGTATTGCATCCAAACTACAAAATTTATGTGTTACACTGATTGATTTGTATAAAAACGAACCCATATTTCCTTAAGTCCTATCAAATTCGCCTAACGAAGTGTATCATACAACTTAATCACTTCCCTTAATTGGATGACACCCTCTAAACTGCTAACACCTCCGGTTTGAATAGCTTAGGCTCCTGCTATAGCACATAATTTAATGATCACGAGTTTTCACAGTCGAAGTATGGCTTAAACGTCTTTGTGTTATCATAGTCAAAACATTTTTAAATAACATTGCAAGAAACTGTTTTATGTTGTTTAAAACAGACCTTAGGTGGGTCATGCGTGCTGAGTACTAAGTTAAGGTGTTGATCTTAAGAACCAAATGAATGAACTAGCGTCCGCATGGGGTCGAATCCCACATATAGTATTTTGATTTTGGGTTATTTTTTAACGCATAATTCGATTTATTTTGTTTCTTAACATCACTTCAGTTGCTTGTACACACACGGTTGTATTTTTTCTCGGTCATAACAAGATTCCTTTTTTACATAAAAACATAGAAATCTAAAAATTTCCAATGAGTCACCTTTTGTTTGCTTAGATTTCAACATAAATAGATGAAAAATCTCTTTGCCTTTGATCTATTTTACTACTTTCTGACAAACAATCAGGTTTTGGCAACACTTTTGCAACAACTTATTAGGTTTTTACGTGTGTTCTAGCTACAATCTACTTATCATGAGTTTACTTATAATAAAAATGGCTCATAAATAAAGAAACTCAACTTAGAATGGTGTAACCTTCGTGATTTGCGATAAGTTTGTGCCTACAAAATGTCAATTTTGAAACTAAACCAATGTTAAACAAATATTACGATAACATTTTACTTGTTTGTATACAGAAATACCAAAAGTATTAATTATTTCCAACCATATAACGCCATCCATTCGTTTAGAATCGACATAACCCTTTTTTTTAAACAAGTCTGAACACGATTTATATGAAATTAGCAGTTTATTTTAAATCGATCACGATATCGTTTCAAATTGATTTTGTGGCAATTAAGGTTTTATTTTAGTTTTCGGTAAATGTTTATTTATTTACATGATGTAAAGGTACGATTTTTTTTTTTTCATTTTGCTGTGTTATTGCTTGGTAAATTTTTGTTAATATCTCAGCCTTTTGTGCAACTTTAAGTGTTTTGTATGATCTAAACAAAAATCAAGCAATATGATACATTTCATGGTAACTTTTGAACAGGTCTAAACCGGTTTTGATGAAAATATGCTTGAAAACACATGATGATGCTTTATTAAATGACCCACGTATATCAACCACGAACCAAACCAGTTGCAATAATTTTGTTTCACAACATCAAAAAACTTTGTGTTCGTAGATTTTAATAATTGTTTGGTCTGTAATCGACTTTACCGGTTTGTTTACCACCAACTTATGTTTAAACATAAGAAAGTTACTTGAACACTCTACTTGTTACATGGTACCATAGCATTTACGCGTGATGATTACTTTTAATAACTGCAAACCAATAACACCAATTTATTCTACAGATCCATTAAGTAAAGATTTGTTTATCATTATCCGGAACTATTTCTATTGTCTTTTCACCATTTACCATCGAATCAGTTCCTCAGACTTTCTTTTGTCGTATGTTGTGTAATGTTTAATTCTTAAAAATATGTTATTTGAACAATTTTCCGCTTTTATGCTTATCCTCATCTCAAACAGATTGCTTGTAAGGACCGTATATTTTAATTGTTTCCATATTTTAGTAAAAATTTCCATGTTTCATTTAACTCTTTTATCTTGTTCCTACATCTAAATTTATTGTTTGGTTCCTTTTGAACTGTCTTTTGGTCACATGTTCCTGGTGTTTCATCTTTATTACCTTATCTCACTTAGAATACACTGGTTTGTGGTTAGTCTATATAATACTAACGTATACACTTTGTACTAGCTTTTACTTCCAAACAGTAGATTCATCCTCTTTATCTTCACTTAATCTTACAGTACAACTGCTTTAATTTTTTCCAAACACCTCTTCTTTGGTATTTCTCTGATCATATTGGATCAAAACTTAATAAGTTTACCAACTAGTTTTTCTATCTTTACATATCCATCGTATTTTACCACCACTCGTATGTTTTTTCACAGATATTAATCCAAAGGTAAAAATTTAATTTTGTGTAACATTTTCAAAATAACCTCAAACGATTATTTAAGACATGTATAAAATATCATAAAATTATCTTTCAACCTAAAACAAGAAAAAAAAAATGTATATCTATGCAATACTTTTCACTAAACACAGATGCAAAATTGTTAAATCACTCAGTTTTGATGATCACTGTCTGTTACACAATAACAATCTATCTTTTGCATATTTAATATGATTAGGTTATGCTAACTGCAAGCTATCAAACAAATTCTAAGACAATGTAAAACTTTCACCAAAGCGCATTTGTCAAGAAAAACTAGAATATACTATATAGAAAAATACTTTATATATTATATATAATTTTTATAGGTATAATATGGTATATATATATATATATAATAAGAATATAATAAAAAAATATAATTTTATGGGATAATCTAGTTATAATATGTTTTTCTGCAAATACGCTTTGGTGAAAGTTTTACATTGTCTTAGAATTTGTTTGATAGCTTGCAGTTAGCATAACCTAATCATATTAAATATGCAAAAGATAGATTGTTATTGTGTAACAGACAGTGATCATCAAAACTGAGTGATTTAACAATTTTGCATCTGTGTTTAGTGAAAAGTATTGCATAGATATACATTTTTTTTTTCTTGTTTTAGGTTGAAAGATAATTTTATGATATTTTATACATGTCTTAAATAATCGTTTGAGGTTATTTTGAAAATGTTACACAAAATTAAATTTTTACCTTTGGATTAATATCTGTGAAAAAACATACGAGTGGTGGTAAAATACGATGGATATGTAAAGATAGAAAAACTAGTTGGTAAACTTATTAAGTTTTGATCCAATATGATCAGAGAAATACCAAAGAAGAGGTGTTTGGAAAAAATTAAAGCAGTTGTACTGTAAGATTAAGTGAAGATAAAGAGGATGAATCTACTGTTTGGAAGTAAAAGCTAGTACAAAGTGTATACGTTAGTATTATATAGACTAACCACAAACCAGTGTATTCTAAGTGAGATAAGGTAATAAAGATGAAACACCAGGAACATGTGACCAAAAGACAGTTCAAAAGGAACCAAACAATAAATTTAGATGTAGGAACAAGATAAAAGAGTTAAATGAAACATGGAAATTTTTACTAAAATATGGAAACAATTAAAATATACGGTCCTTACAAGCAATCTGTTTGAGATGAGGATAAGCATAAAAGCGGAAAATTGTTCAAATAACATATTTTTAAGAATTAAACATTACACAACATACGACAAAAGAAAGTCTGAGGAACTGATTCGATGGTAAATGGTGAAAAGACAATAGAAATAGTTCCGGATAATGATAAACAAATCTTTACTTAATGGATCTGTAGAATAAATTGGTGTTATTGGTTTGCAGTTATTAAAAGTAATCATCACGCGTAAATGCTATGGTACCATGTAACAAGTAGAGTGTTCAAGTAACTTTCTTATGTTTAAACATAAGTTGGTGGTAAACAAACCGGTAAAGTCGATTACAGACCAAACAATTATTAAAATCTACGAACACAAAGTTTTTTGATGTTGTGAAACAAAATTATTGCAACTGGTTTGGTTCGTGGTTGATATACGTGGGTCATTTAATAAAGCATCATCATGTGTTTTCAAGCATATTTTCATCAAAACCGGTTTAGACCTGTTCAAAAGTTACCATGAAATGTATCATATTGCTTGATTTTTGTTTAGATCATACAAAACACTTAAAGTTGCACAAAAGGCTGAGATATTAACAAAAATTTACCAAGCAATAACACAGCAAAATGAAAAAAAAAAAATCGTACCTTTACATCATGTAAATAAATAAACATTTACCGAAAACTAAAATAAAACCTTAATTGCCACAAAATCAATTTGAAACGATATCGTGATCGATTTAAAATAAACTGCTAATTTCATATAAATCGTGTTCAGACTTGTTTAAAAAAAAGGGTTATGTCGATTCTAAACGAATGGATGGCGTTATATGGTTGGAAATAATTAATACTTTTGGTATTTCTGTATACAAACAAGTAAAATGTTATCGTAATATTTGTTTAACATTGGTTTAGTTTCAAAATTGACATTTTGTAGGCACAAACTTATCGCAAATCACGAAGGTTACACCATTCTAAGTTGAGTTTCTTTATTTATGAGCCATTTTTATTATAAGTAAACTCATGATAAGTAGATTGTAGCTAGAACACACGTAAAAACCTAATAAGTTGTTGCAAAAGTGTTGCCAAAACCTGATTGTTTGTCAGAAAGTAGTAAAATAGATCAAAGGCAAAGAGATTTTTCATCTATTTATGTTGAAATCTAAGCAAACAAAAGGTGACTCATTGGAAATTTTTAGATTTCTATGTTTTTATGTAAAAAAGGAATCTTGTTATGACCGAGAAAAAATACAACCGTGTGTGTACAAGCAACTGAAGTGATGTTAAGAAACAAAATAAATCGAATTATGCGTTAAAAAATAACCCAAAATCAAAATACTATATGTGGGATTCGACCCCATGCGGACGCTAGTTCATTCATTTGGTTCTTAAGATCAACACCTTAACTTAGTACTCAGCACGCATGACCCACCTAAGGTCTGTTTTAAACAACATAAAACAGTTTCTTGCAATGTTATTTAAAAATGTTTTGACTATGATAACACAAAGACGTTTAAGCCATACTTCGACTGTGAAAACTCGTGATCATTAAATTATGTGCTATAGCAGGAGCCTAAGCTATTCAAACCGGAGGTGTTAGCAGTTTAGAGGGTGTCATCCAATTAAGGGAAGTGATTAAGTTGTATGATACACTTCGTTAGGCGAATTTGATAGGACTTAAGGAAATATGGGTTCGTTTTTATACAAATCAATCAGTGTAACACATAAATTTTGTAGTTTGGATGCAATACAAGACAATGTATCAGGACAGGTATAAAATAGTTTTCGTTTCCAAGACCTGCTTGTGTGCTTTCACTCAGCAATGAGTTGAAGTGAAAAAATTTAGTTGTGGATTAATACTCATAGAAAGTTGTTGGTTTAAATATACCCTACCTCACTGAAATTAGGTTATAAGTAGATGTGGAAAAATCATTACATAAAGTTAGAGGCATACAGAACGTGCAAAACAATGGGTTACTAGAAAACATCTTTCAATGTGATAAAACAGTTTAGTATATCTGTTAGAGGTTACATATTAGGTTAGATATAATTACAAAACAGTTTAAGCACTGAGCTATATAAAACTGAAGAACCCTAACGAAACAGCAACCTGTTATGAAAGTTCATAAAACAACATTGATTAGTTACTTATGCAAGTCAACAAGGAAACTAAAGTGAATCTTAAGCTATAAATAAAGTGAATTTTGTGTTATAAACTTATCAACTATCAACCCTTGAATGGTAAATTTACGTCAATACTACAAAATTTTTACCTGTCAAAGCATTTCATCAAAACAATGCAACTTCGTGACTTCCTCTGTTTCTTAAACAATCTTGTACAGTGGTTCTGGAGTTTGCAAAATGCAACGCATATGTAGCCTACCAATAATACGCTTTTTAATAAAACAGCATTAAAACTGATTTATGCAATACAATTTACCACGATTCAAAAAATATTGTGTTGTTACTTCAAAACAGTAAGTTATAGGTAATCATTATCTTTAGAGATGAATTGTACTTATGGAATAGGAAGAATATACATAAGTGATCTCTAAATCGCTAAGAATGAATGTGAAATTAAATTTCAGTTGTAGCAGGTAGACGATATAAATCACTTTAAGTAATATGCTTCATAAAACTACCAGTATAAAATTTTTAGCATCTACAAAGAAAACCATGCGTGTGTTTAACAAAAATAACAGGGGTTGAAAATGTGAAAAAAAATACTTGTGAACATAGTATAAACAAGATACTAAACCTTTTTACAAATGTAAGCGTGGGATCGATCATGGATCCAAATAAAACCTTCAGAACCGAATGGAGGTGAAACCCTAAGTAAACAGTGTTGTCATTTAAAAGTCTCATGTGACACATCCAAAGTGTTTTATGATTATTAGATAAAGATTATGAAAATAATATAAGAGTTTGCAAATCATAAGTGGGCTTTAAGTTGCTGGAAATACGCTTAAGGTTGCTGGAAGTAAGCTTATGGTTGCTGGAAATACCTCATCTTTAAAAAAAAAGAATAAATAAGCAGATTTATTATACTTGAGAAAAATAAAAAATTATTTCAACAAACTGTAAACTAAAAGTTTTTGCTCTAAAAAAATTGACACGATAAAAATTATAAGAAATTGAAAATGTTAGTTCTGTAACTTACAAAACTGAAAAAAATAATTTTAATAAATCATAAAGTTTTCATTGCAAAAACCAAAAACTAAAAAAAAAATACTTTTAACAAACTACAAACTTTTAAGTTCCATAATTTAAAACTAAAAACAAAATTATTTCAACAAACTGTAAACTAAAACTTTTTAAAACATTAGCACGAAAAAAATTTTTTTAAGAAATTAAAAATGTTAGTTCTGTAACTTACAAAACTGAAAAAATAATTTTAATAAATCAGAAAGTTTTATTCTAATAACATACATACGAAAAATTATTTTAAATAAAAAAAAAAAATAGTTAAGTTTTGTTTTACAAACTAAAAAGTAGTTTTGACAAATCGAAAACTAAAAAGTTTTATTCTAACAACATACACACGAAAAATTATTTTAAATAAAAATAAAATAGTTAAGTTTTGTTATACAAACTAAAAAAAAAAAATAGTTTTGACAAATTGTAAACTAAAAAGTTTTATTCTAACAACATACACACGAAAGATTTATCACAAACATAACTTTTATTAAACTGAAAAATACTTTTAACAAACTACAAACTTTTAATTGCACAAACCAACAACCAAAAATATTTTTAACAAACTACAAACTTTCAGTTTGTATGATTGATAAATCAAAAAAAAAAACATTAACTAACGAGGTGCAAACTTTATGTTCCATAATTTACAACTGAAAATTAGTTTTAACAAATGTTTAAGTTCCATAATTTACAACTTAAAGAATAGTTTTAACAAACTACAAACTTATAAGTTCCATAACTTACAAACTGAACATAAAAAAATAGTTTTAACAAATTGTAATCTGAAAGTTTACCTCTGAAAACATACACATGAAAAATTATGTTAAGTCACAAACTTAAGTTTTCTTTTACAAACTTAAAAAATATTTTCAACAAATTGAAATTTTATTTTTACAAGCTTAAGAAACTACAACAAAATATCACAAGTTTCTGTTGCATAATTTGTAACGTTGACATCTGTGTTTGGAGGTTTGTTTGTGTGTTTTTATCAGCAGGTGTCATTACGTGTTGCAAAATTTGAGCTCTCATTCTGCAGGTTTGTATTTTTTCATGCTTGTCTTATAAATTTGTGATGTAGAGTGTGCTAGGTTTGTTAATTTTTTTTCAGTCCTCCGATTGTAGAAGTATATGTTGCAACAATTTGTTCTATAGCTGTTCATTTGGGTGTTCTCATTGTATAAAAGAAATGTTGATTGTTTAGCTGGTATTAGCATCATCTAAAATAAAAATGTAAAATTTATTCCTGCATGATAAACCTAAAGTTATATTGTTTTAACCAAGCCATTATTCTTACAATCTTTAAGCGATACTATATCAACAAAAATAATTTCCAGATTAGTTACATTTATCAAAATTACTATCAATGATAACCTAAAACCACTGTTTTAGCGAAACGTAGACCTAAAGAAATAAAGGTTTACCAAAACCAACATAAACCGAAACGAAGATTAACCAAAATGGAGATGCCAAAATGCATTATTATTAAGCTTTTGAACAAGACATAGATTATAATATATATAACCAACTAATAAGCGATTAAGCACCCCCTTTGACCATTTACTTTACAATAAACTAAAAGCAAGCCACTGATTAAAAGAATCAAAGTATAACGAAATTAACTAATCCATACAAGCCAAAAAACAGTGCAACCTCATTGATTTACCGAAATAACAGATTCACCAAGAACAAAACCCAGCATTTGGAAAGATCTGGAATCGAGCCAATAGACCTATCCACCAGAATCAATAGTGAAAACTCTATTCCTGCAAGCAAACAGCTTTACGAAAAAACATGGCTACACCCAAACCGACAAAAATTAACAAAACTTTAATAAAATAAACTTAATTAAATCCTACATATTAACAAAGCATACAGACACATACAGAACATATACAAAGCATATACATACAGACAGTTTGCTAACTTACACGCGATCAGCCCGCACGACATATTGTACGAGAAGAAAAACAAACATACGTTGACATATGTTATTTAAATCGTCATGCTTTATATGCCTAAAATCAAAAGATCTGCAGTTTAAATCAACAACACTACATTAGTTAATATTTTGTGAGATTGATATTTTTATGTTGGTTGAGCAAGAAGCATAAATAACGTTAATAAACCTTTATGACCTTCAAGTACATTTTGGTATATTTAGGACTTGTATTGTAGACAATTATGAACACCTACAAGATTCAAACGATTACGCGATTAAAGCATTCAATGTGCAGCATCATGAAACAGAAGCGATGACACAAAGGTATCCTGTAACGTTAAATAACCGCAAACATAGGTTGTTTCCTTGCTTTTAAAAAAAAAATGTAATTAAGCTCTGTAAAAGGTTACAAGCAGATTTAACATCTAATTGAAATCAACTTGGGGCTATGTTTCAGCTTTAATTATTCCATATCCAACTCAATATTAAACTTTGCTAACATATTTCAGTACAAATTATTACATCTAAACTTTACTAACATACTCTGATAATCTAACAACACAAGAAAAACTGGATAATGTTAACTGGCTAAGAGTGCATTGCACCAGCTGGTTGCTAGGCTATTCTGAACATATCATTAAACAGGAAGCAGGCTGAGTTCGTACATCCACAGCAAGAAAATGTTAATATGTACAGTATAGGTTGATATAGCATATTAAACCTTTATGATTTTCCAATATACTTTAGGAACATTTAAGACTTATGTTTATATGAAAAAAAAAAGATTGTTTTAATGTGAAAAAATTAAAACGTGTGTTTGAACTACAAACCAACAACTAAGCTAAGAATAAGTCACATTAAATCACAAGCAGAATTAATTAAGTATTGATAAGGTACTTTAAACTAAACATTATCATAATTTTTAACAAAACTATTCATCATAATATTATAAATTTAAGTTATTATTATCTTGAAACTAATTTATATGTTAATTCAAATGTCAAGTTTAAACTGTATAATTATTCATAAAAAAATTCCCCTTAAAAAATCCCCTATAAAATTTTGATCAAACCGGAAACCGACCGGAAATACGTAATATCCTGCTCTCTAGCGCCAGCGAAAAATAGCGCCACCGGAAACTGTTTGGGGGTTCTGGCAATCCTCTCCCACTACTTCCATGTCGCCGGATTAAATTGAAAATCTCCAGCCCAATTGCAATAACAGGCTAGACCAAAAGTAGCTCGATCTCTTCATTATAACGATACTCCAAAGAATCCATATTTGTAAATTTGCATTGACAAAAACTAAAATGACAGCCGGATTTACTTATCAAACCAGTAGGCTAACATTAGCCTACTTAATTCATGCTACTTCAAATCCTACAGCCTGAAAAAATTTGACAGTTTATCATGCTATGCGCATCAAACTTGCACTTTTGAACAAAACTACTTTTATATATCACAAATATTGATATCATAGTTAATGTTCTTTCACAACATCATCACAGAGATATTCTAACTTCAATATGAAACAGCTACAGTGCATAATCGCAAGCACTAAAGAATAATGATCCAAAGATAATAACTTCAAACTTAATATTTGCCAAAATGTACAGACCACATTACCAACAGCACTGTCTACATTGCCTGATGCATCAACTGCATGAATTGGATGAAAAAATAACATAATAGGCTACTTGCCTTTATATTTGATCATTGTTCTTATAATGGGTGTTATAGATAGTAAATAGAGAAAGAAAACATAGTAACCTTAGCGGGTTTAACATACTTTATTACACACAAAAAACATAACGTAATTAAAAGAAACTCAAATGTTTTCGACACGTGCGTGTGTCCTCATCAGGAATTAAATCTGCAATGCGCATAAAATGAAAAATCGTAAGATAAATTTGACTCTGCACTGTAACTGTAACGATACTCTGGACTGAAAAGCACAAACTGAACAATTGATACGAGAATGATTACGAGTAAATCATGCGGTGGGAAACAGATCACATGAGGTGTAGACCACAGGCATTGGACAAACAATTAGAACACACACAAAAGGAACGATGAGCCATAGGCGAATAACTGCTGGTTCCATCCCTCAAATGGCAGTGTCACGATTTCTTTCTATCTCTTACCAGGAAAAAGACTTGGAAAGGTTCAATGACGTAGTTTAATGGGTCAAACCGAAAAGCAGTCAATTAAATGTCGAATAATTCTACTAGTGGAATGATAATCTAACTTCTTGAAGAACTTTAACGAACGGCTTCTCAAATAACTCTAATTTTGATCAGAAATTATATCAGCATCAATTCTCATCTACTTGTATTCAATCACTTCAAGTCTTAATCACCAATAATTTCTGCATCAACTACCAATCCACAACTCATAACACAACTCTCATAACCAACTCAATAATAATCATCATAATAATCATAATAACACAAACTACACCACTATTTATAGTTGGTTGTTCAGTCCAGTAACTTCGAGAAGGTTACGTAGTGTTGCATCACACGAACTCATCGTCGGTCACGTAGCATTGAGCGGCATAAACAAGCAAGTTTAAAGAAGTCTAAAGAATGTCACGTAGGGCCGAAGGTTGTAGAAAACACGTTACATAATACAGATTTCGTCATCAGAGGTTACTTTAGGTCAATACCCGATAATAACACATCGCTCAAAATTCCATAATGAAAACAGCACATTCTGTCAAGACGCAAAGCAGCCCGACACGAGGCCATGCACATTGATTGTGACAGGCAGTTATTCGCCTGTGGCTCATCGTTCCTTTTGTAATAACTGGACATTTTTGCCCAAATTTGCGACGTTTTTTTTTTCAGAAGGGAGACGACCGCCCCTCCTGCCCTCATCTCCTACGGCTATGGGTTTACATATTGTCAAGGGGGTCAACATTTCATGTGATAGGCTACAGACGACTTATTTGTAATCTGTAGGTCGCTGCAGCAGATGGAGTGTTGCATACATGTGATATTGTGAGCGTTCTTCTTGAAATATTTCTTATAGAAACTCAATTAAGTGAACGTTTCGTCGTCAGCAGCGTGGTCTAGCTAGCCACGTGGTCGTGGTCCTACAGATTACAATTCCGCTTATCGTCGTGATGTTTTTCGCCATGATGGGAAACATTTCTGTCCCACTTGAGAAAGAATGGAACCTGAGTTCGACTTCCTGCTGGACGACCACCGGTCCAATTTGATCCAGGGAAGGGTTATATTGATCCAACTGCTGCCGTCTCTGTTTGCATGTTGGCTGATAACGTCATTGCTACCTGACCGCGCTTACTGTCTTCATTCCCGATACGTGAGATTTTATATCAAGCGATACGTAATGAAATGCTAATGCGCTGATCATGGGTTTCTTCATGTGGTGTTGTATCTGCCTGGTGGTGACCGCATCAAGATGTACATCAACATTCTTCATGGCTGCTGGCCATATCAAAGTTGTCCAATTTCTACCCCAATTCGACTCTCGGGGTGTGCGCTTGAGCAACGGATTTCAGGACTGCTCTCCATTCAGCGGCACCTAATGGATGGAATAATTCCCCGGCAACAGCACTTCAACAATCGAAAAACTTCACTCTGCCAATCTCGGTAACCGGCCCTGCGTCAAGAGCCTCTACATTAACAAGTATGCGAAACTACCAGGAATAACCAATCAAGGCTTTATCGGTCCAATAAAGATAAAGATTCAAAACCAACCAAGTCATTTATCTGTGGAAAACGGTTTTCTTAGCTTTTGGGTCAATGAAAGCTTTTCCTGACGATAGCAACATAGAAATTTTAAAATCATCAAAACTGGTTAAATAAACAAAACCAGAAATTTGTTGCCTGTTTAAAAGTAACGCAAGCTTCTACGACGCAATAAAATATATCAATTTTTTTTGCACAATGGAAAAATTTTATGTTTTATAGTTCAGAACGGAATATATGTGTAAAAACCCAGACAGCAAAATCCGTCATTTTTGCACTCGTCCAACGTCTGCAGACGTTGAATCAATGTTAGCATGACGGATTTTGTTGTCTGGAAAAAAAAGCATCTTCTTACTTCAGCACCTACAAACTGCTAAAGCTTGAAATCTTGCCAAGCCAAATATCAAAGGAAAACTGTGAATTTTGCAACTGAAAAGCAATTACCGCTTTTCAAGTGAGTAGCAGTTTAATTGACCGTGAATGGGTCTTCTGCTCGTTGACACCATTCGTATCTTTCAACATTTTTTACTAAACGAAGTCGAAGCAATTCTCTCGGTCAAGTTTTAAATCCAATTACTTTTATGTTTGCTCAAGCATGCTGGCGATCAGCTTGATGATGGTACATGTCGCACTTCAGACGAGAAACCCCCGTCATTGTTACGTGTGCAGACGTTGAATCAATGTAAAATGACGGACTTTTGTTGTCTGTGACCGAAACACAAACAGTTATTGATAGCATGTGCTCTCTGTTTAACCCAATTCATTTTCAAAAATTTCAATTTTACCACTTGATCAGATTCAGAACGTGTTGGCTGGACCGAAATTTTGCACTTCAAAGCCTGAAGAAAAGGAAAATCATTTTATTATGACGTAAAGTAAACGTGCTAATAAAATTAACGGTAGACAATTTGTGGTAAACGCATTGTGGCATGAGGCGGCGTGTCACATAATGAGGTAATTGTGCGAAGCATTAGTGTTCCAACCATGATAATTTGCAACTCTGTACGAGATAATGTGAAATGATTAAATTTTTTGAGGTTATGACTTCAAGTCAGCAAAGACAAGTTTGTTTTCACTTGGTCTATGTATTTTTAGGTCAATACAATTTGACAGAGAATTTGAACTCTTTTTGAAGCTTGAAATCGCAAAATGTGTTGGTAATTTAATAAAAGCTAACTTTCTGAGTGGTTGTTAAATTGGCCGGCGAAATGGGTGTTTCTTGCTCAAACAAGTCTTTGCGCTAATATGATGAGAGTTAAAAATGTTTCCTAAAAAGTGGAGTTTCAATATGATACTATTTCGAACATCATCTTGTTCGTTAACCAGTGTTGATGAAACTGCACTACTCCAGTAATAGCTGTGTGAACATTTCCACATTCTCCATCCCCTCCCCTCCCCCGGTCTGGAGGGCATCGCCTTCAAGGAGTTTGATCGATTTTCGTTTGCCTAAACTAGAGGTTTCGGCGAAAGTCGGATTAGACTTAGAGCAATTTGAAATTCTTGGAAAAAAACAAGGGCTCGAATCTTTGTTTTTTTTGCCAGTTGATAGGTTACTTTCAGCATACAAATATTTACGATTTTTGTATAGCGGTACTGCGGTAGGCCATAGCTTACTGTCTGCTATGGTTTTCTTTTCCAAAAATTGTTTGTTTCATTTAAAAATATGTTTCCTTTTCATGGCAGGGATACGAAAGGTATGCGTGTACGTAATTGTATAAATACCGGTAACCTGGATTGTGGTTTGTGGTTGGTGTTCGGAGACGGAGTGGAGTTTGGCGTCAATATGCCCAGAATATTTGGAGCAGGAAGTAAATTTGGAGTCGCAGACGTCGGAGTGAAGCAAGATTCCAGAAAACCTGACTCTGTGCACGTCTGGTGTAGATGTCAGGAAAGCCATGATTTGCATAAGTAGTCTACGTGAATGCAAACGGTGATAGCTTTCGAATATCATGGTTCGATCACTTTCCCCAGAAAATAGCTTTCGACATTTCTTCAACTTACTGTCAGATGTAATTTCTATCCAACTTTCATAGTCTGTTGCTGTTCTGCAGAAATGGGCAACACAACCATCTTACACAAATTAGGCTACACGAAGTGCTAAAAGCGAAGTTTATCTAAAGTTGCAACTCAACTGCTTTGTTCATGTACGGTATTTGTGTACGGTTCGTAACTGTTAACAATAAGCTTCAGCGCAATATTTTTAAACATAAGATGTTGCTTTTTAAAGAAGTTGTGGTGAGATATTCAATGAATGCAAATCTTTTCAATTAATTATTAATTTCCAGAGTTTTAACTATAAATGAACCTGCAGCGAATATTATTTAATTACCGGCTGTTTTCAACTCAGTCAAGTAAAGATTTTGTTGTTTCAGCTGCTTTCTCTCCATTATATGGCCCAAAAACGCCATATTTTTGAACAAACTTTTCATCAAGAAAGGTTTTACTTCCGTCACGCAGAAACCAAACCAAGCAAGTTAACCCTTCAATCTTGAATAACTTTGATCTTAGGACAGTGGCGCCGGCAGGGGGGGGCAGGCGGGGCAGCTGCCCCCCCAATGTTTTGGGCAACATCTTTTTTTTTTTTTTTTTTTATGAATACATATTAATTTTTTTTTTAATATTTGGATCTCAACCTAAGTAAGTAAGTAAGTAAGTCAACTCAAGTTGCAAGGGGGGGGGGGGGGGGGGAGAGAGGTAAAAGCTCTCTTTTTAAAAAAAGTATGGAAAACCTTGATGACTAAATTGTACAGTAGATTAAAAGATTTTCTACAGAAGCAAAGATATAGACTTTTTAAAGTTTTAACTAACGTCACATTGATGTAGAAAAATAACAACCTGTTAAAATTTTGACACCTCACACTCCCATGACTTCTTTCGCGCGCATTTTGGCATTGGTTGCTTGCAGTGATTCTTTCACTTAAATAAAACGTTTTGTTTCAGCAGTTTTGAGTTGTTCGATTCTTAAGTTGTAAAGGAGACTCAATTTCTCCAATATTTATCATTTATGTTTCTTCTTTAATCTCAGCAGAGTATAAAACTTGTAAAAGTTTTTCATCCATACGACGTCATGAATGAAATTATATCTCAAATCAGCCTAATGACGTGACATCATCTAAACATTTTACCGAATAATAAATTAACAAATTCGATCGTCAAAAGTGGTTTGGTGGTGGTAAATATTACGTAATGAAAAAAATGTGATAAGGTTGGAAGACATTACGTCATGTATTTTCAATACAAATATGAAGTTTAAAATTTATTCTTTTGTTCATAGTCGTAATCCACCTTCAAAGCGGTACTACAAAGAACAATTTTCGATAAGGGGGGCATCAAGAATAAGTCGACATGACTTTTAACCCTTAGAAGGTTGGGCTCCTGGAGTCTTGCTCAGTTTGGGGGGGGGGGGATGTCAATTCTTCTTATGCTTTAGGAGTGATATTTCTGTTATTTTGGCACGGTTTCAAAATTTGGGATTCACTTTGTAAAATTATTCACGCTGAGCATATCCGAAAATTAAAACTATGTGAATTTTAGAACTGCTCATATACGTTGAAATGTTGAGGTCACTTATGAATGTAATTTGTATCGTGAGTTTACACATTATTTTTTGGTAGAGTAATGAAGAACGTGCATAGTAATGTTGTGATTAATTTTTTTTACATTAGTTTACATACAGCCAATGCCCTTCACGCTGTGAAACAGTTAGGATTAACGAGACATGGGCCAAATTAATTAAGCTACTTTCATCCAGCTGGTGGGAAAATGTTTCACAATAGAATATGAAATATTTCAGATGTGCTGAGAAATGCCTTATATCTTTCAATTTATAACCTTTATTCGCTCAAAATTTCAGCTCAATAGAGGTGAATAAAAGTTAGGAAAAGTCAAGAAATCTCGTAGTCGCAGCCTCAGTAGTTTTAGAGATACAACTGTTGATACAAAAAAGTTGAATTGACAGCCCCCCCCCAACCTTCAAAGGGTTTGCATTGAGTCAACAGATCTATGCCTGGTTTACGTCAGCTCCGGGGATCAGTGAAATATAAGGTTGTCATCTTCAGTGCAACAAGACCATTGATTGATTGGTTTAGTGAGGATTCGTAGTCCCATTGCTTTCATTTTGAGTGATCATACTGATTTTCAATTTATTCCTACAAGACGTTACGTAATGAAAAAATATATAACTAAGGTTGGAAGACATTACGTCATGTCTTTTCTATTCAAAATGAAGTTTAAAATTTATTCTTTTGTTCATAGTCGTAATCCTCCTTCAAAGCGGTATTACAAAGAACAATTTTCGATAAGGGGGGCATCAAGAATATGTCGACATGACTTTTAAGGTTTACGTCAGCTCCGGAGATCAGTAAAATATAAGGTTCTCATTATCGTGATTGTAAGCCGCGGGAAATTTTTTCTCTAAAAAACAGATTCCCGGGAAGCTAAACGTTTTTTCCAGCCCTGGTAGAAAACAAGAGAAATTAAATAATATACCACTGTCTTGCATGTCTTGCACCAGTGGCGTAGCCAAGGGAGGGGGTTCGGGGGTTTCAACCTTTCAAATTGAATTTACGGATGTTAATACATTGTTTACAAGAAAAGTTGTAGCCTATGATGTAGTTTCTCGTCAAACTGTGCAAGGATGCAAGCCATCTGCAACTGCTGAGATCGCTTGTTCGATCTAGATTAACATCTAAACAGCTATTCGTTATACAAAACTTGAATATATCAGAAATAGCATAAAGTAACTTCATTGTCTCAAAGCTTTTTGTTTGATACTCATCAAGATGTATGACCTCTATGACGTTACATTTTCTAAACTTTGGGTTGACTTCAGAGCATAAAAGTTAGTGACTTACCGGAATAAGATCGTTTTTTGAATCAACCAAGAAGAAAATTGATAAATAATAAAACTGTAATAATCTCGCAAAAAAAAGCAATCAACCTATGTCTCTAAAACAAAGTTTGCCTAATTTTAAACGAAACTGCATTAAAAGAGCGAGTTTTGCCAATACCAAACATTCAAATATCTCAGTCTGGAATTAGCAACAAGAAAACATAGAGACTTAGCTTTATTTTCGAAAAATGCCGAAGAAAACATGATCTTATCCTTTTGCTATGCCACCAGACAGCACCATTTTACAGAAATATTCATACCCACAATTTTGTTGAAAATGCTCTCAGAATGCACCAAACTGAAAGTAATTTTTCAAAATTTTCTGGGGGAGGACCCCCAGACCCCCCGCCGCTAGGTGTCGCCTTCGGCAAACACGCCATCGGGCTTCGCCCGCCGGCTGTCAACACCCCCCCTTTCAAAATTTTTGACTATGCTACTGTCTTGCACTGTCAATATTTTGCCCCCCCCAATGTTGAAGGTCTGGCGGCGCCACTGTCTTAGGATAAAGACTTTTGATTGGATTGAACCTCTTAGAGAGCAACTCTGCATACTTTGGTAGTCATGCTTCAGCAAGTCTGGTCTCAAGTTGTAAGATTGTGAACAGTCGTTTACTATGTGTTAGTACCTATAATTGACACCACAAGGAGTATCAGTAGCCAAATCAAAATTCTCAGAAAAATATATTCACTCATTTCTGGATCGGCTGGTGACAGCAGAGTGCTAATGATTCAAGCACAGGTTGGACGTCTTCAAAATTATGGGTTGGAAGCAGAGACTTGCGGAGTTAATTTTCCGGTCAACCTGGCAATTTAGTTGTTTAAACCGTAAGTTTAGCAAAGCTAAATAAATTTTCCACACGTGTCCAGGGCACAGGGGTAGCATTCAGAAACCGTCGGAGCGGAAAGCAGGCAGATCTAGATCTTAACTGTTTATTATCACATCATTGGTTTTCGCATAGTAATGCCACATACAGGTGGAGAATGGGATATGTAGCTTTCGTGAATGAACCATAAAAATTCAATGTTATTGGCAGTCGGTGCCCACTTTTCTCAAAGCTTTGTCTTCAACAGTGTTATCCATCTAGTTGTTTGTTATACAGAACCGCCATCTGTAGCTCATAGCAAGCATAAATGGTTTATGCGAAGTTGTTTTCGAACAAAAGAGATGCTATAATTCATTGTGCAGTATAATTCCATTGAGGTTATTCTTCGAGAGATGCAACCTGGAGCATCGTTGAAGACCATAAAGCTCACACATTTGTAGCCAAATCAACAACAAAAATACAATAGGCCTACTTCAGACTGTTGTTTACAAACGAGATAATTTTGGACTTATTATAACATACGACAAATGAAGTCATCCTTTAATAACTTATAAAAAATCTTTTTTTTTTAATAAAACAACAAAAAGTGACAAAAGGTTTAATGAAGAAATAACTCACCAATAAAAATTGAATGTTGGATTTTTTTTAAAGGGGTCTGTTAAGAAATAATTGGAATGTATTAAAATAAAAATAACTGTTGAAAATCCAAGAGTTTGCCACTAGGGCTATGACAAAACAATCCACCATGAAGGACACAAAATGATTTATATAAGTTCAACAAGTGAACATTTTTTTAAACATATTCCAATCATTTCTTTAAACAATTTTTCTAAAAAAGAGCAAATACTACTATTTCTGGTCGTACTACCAATGCAATAAAACCGAAAACTTCATAATAAATTGAGTTGCTGCAGGTGCTTTTCTTACAAAACAAGTTTTGTCACGGCCTGAGCAAAAATCACGTCATTTTTAAACAAAATTTGTCATTAAAACACTAAAACAACACAAAATACAGTAGTCAATTTTCTTTGCCACACAACGTTATTGTTCCAGTACGTTACATCTTTCAACTCTGTGCTTCCATTCAACACAGTTTTAAGTAGCGCGTCAACTCTAATCAACGACAAAATAGAAAAAGAGTTGCCTTGGTAATTTTAGATGTTTTGAGTATATGCCGAAGATCACTGAAGGTTCTGTTGTTTTTGCGCGTCTGGTCTTACTCTGTGAAATCGATTAGGGCTATCTTCTTTATCTTAATTAAAATAGGCAGCAAAAACATCATTGTTGATGGATTTAACGGTTTAGAAATATTAAAGTGAAAATGTTGACACAAAACACTTTGTCAAAAGTGGCGTGCTCGACTGTTGCCAGGTGATGATGAACGGAGGTAACCAAAACACTTATGTCATTGGGTTGGTATTCCAGAATGGTATTTTTTTCAGTCAGACTTTGTCGTATGAATGCAATGCAATCAAAATTTCGAAGTGCAAGGATAACCTAGAAAAAGAGAACATGTACAATAAAATTATAATCTGAGATTTTGGTAAAAAGAGTAGGCTACATGAAATTTGTAATAGTCAAACATTAGATATGGTGGCCAATAACTCAGTAAGTAGGTAGAAAAGTAAACTAAATTGCATCAAAAACTTGCCACCCAACAAAATAATCTGAAAAGTCCATACCAAGCAAAAGCAAACAACCTGCTATTGGTTCTCTGCTCTACAAGGATACATACTTACAAATTGGAGCAATTAACGCAATTTCAATGTAAACGGTCCTCACAATTCTAAAAACTGACTGTAAATATGAATCGTTCATTATCGTTTGCATTTTCTTACATCTTTTGCACAGCTGTGCTCTAAGGGTTATTTCTCTTCATAAGCAAATTCAAGTTGGGTTTCCAGACTTTCTTTCAACATGGAACAAGCAGACCGGTGTGTTTTGACCGGTAACTGGTTCCTAAGAAATAACGTCCAGACAACAAAATCCGTCATTTTTACACTGATTCAACGCCTGCAGACGATGAATCAATGTAAAAATGACGGATTTTGTTGTCTGGTATAGCACAAGTTCAAACAAACAATTTTACTACAAATCACATAAATCTTTGCAAAAACAACAAACAAAGAATGATTATTTTATTGGGCGATTTTATTTCGACAGTGTCATTGAATGAATTTTCTATTTATTCTTCATCTATTTTCTTCGTGAATTTTCTGTCCTGTTTCTTTTATATTTTTTCTTTTCATGCAACGCTCAGAGCTTACGATCGATACTCCGGGGAATTACACCATGCAAGTTTGATTTCTTTTTTGTTTCATACAAACTGGAAGACACCAGTATAGCATGTGATGTACAAGCAAAAATAATTTTCAGCAGCATATATAGAGTACAATTCCAATCATGGTATTCAGTTATAAAGGTGAGATTTAACCGAAGCCAATATTCCACATTTACTTTCATGTATGGTGTAGCTAAATTGTTTTACAATTTTCTGCGGCAATGGAATGAAAAAGTTTGTGTTGTAAAAGAATCTAACGCACAATTTGCATTGAAAAACGCTTTTCTATTAAAACAACAGGATTTGGTTAAGACTTTCTGATTTTTCTGTTTTGATTATATAACATTGATTTACATTGATTCAAAGTCTGCAGATGTTGAATGTAAGAAAGGCGGATTTTGCTGCTGAGATCATCTCTATTGAAGTGATGCATATAGAAACTAAGATCTCAGCATCGACTTGTCATCTTATAAAAACACAAACGTAGGATAAGTAAAACAAATCTCTTCATCATTCATGTTGTTTAAACGATAAGTGTGATGTCACTGATGCGGAACGACCTTTCTCGCCTTCATAAATTACCAACATTTTTATCCCATTGTACATTGATTCATAGATTCAACGTCTAGAGATGTGAAAAGCTACTGATTTGCTGTCTGGAAAGCGTAAACAAAAAAATATTTATTTCACCCTGAAAAAACAGAAAGCAGCAGCCATGAAACTGATGGAACAATGGCGACAACGTATAATACAACTGTATGAGAATCTTCACTAAAAACGTTGAATCTACAGCAAGACGTGAATCGTACTGTTGCAGTGGTAAAAAAACCTAATTGTTTTGCTTACCGCTTCCATTGTGATGCGTTTTCTAGGTGGCTACAATTCCTTTAATTTACTTTAACTGAGTACCAGACATCGCACCAACTTACATTTATTTATGTTTTAAGACCCCAATTTAATCCTATCTTTAATATTAAAGCAGGCGTTTCTATTACAAAGCAGTTAAGTATTCAATAGAGTTGGAACAAGCAAAAGAAACTAGGAAAGAGATCACAAGCGGGAAGGTGCGTCACTTGGGGAGATTTATAAACTGTTTCCATCAGTGAGTCACCAGAGACAACGCAGCCGTCCGCCAAGACCTGTCACTTTTTCATTGTTGTTTTTGTCAGATCATCCGGCATTGAAAATCTCCTAGTTTTGTAATCCTGGCTTCCGTGGAATAATAATTAAAGTTTTTACTAAGCAGAAGTGAGTTTTACGATATCAGCTTGTTTCTATTGAAAGTTACTTGATTAAAAAACCCTGGCTTCACTGCGATTGGAAATAGACGAAATGGTAATTGAAGAAAATTGAACATACAATTGAGCACCCTAATGAACCCTAACGTCTACTCAAAAACACCTTTCTTGTACTTTGGTTTTTATTGTGTTTGAGCTTTGCATTTAGCTCTTCTGCTTAATAAAAAAGAACCCGTGTGAGGTAAAGCCCATTCGTTTTAACTTTGCAAATAGACTACGAATTCGTTAAGCAAAACTAAAGTTTTATACCATGCCAAACACATTTAAACAATAATAATCCAACTCATGTCATGTTCTTAATCAACCATGATATCAGTCAAGCACAATTCCGTTCATCGAAACCCGGGGCCCGATTCAAAACTTGTAATTATGCAATGTAATGCAATGTAATTATGTATAGTTTTGCTAAGGTTATTATGTCACATGTGTCAGTCAAAACAAATACATTAGGGTAAGAATTCAAAGGTTTTCGAACTGTTTGCTTTCGGTTATCCCTAGCAGACTTTGCAAATTCAAATTTACTCCCAACAGCCATTTTCCGGACAGAACTTAGATATTTGTAATGCAGGTTGTTTCTTTTGTTTTGGTAAATTTACCACCCTAGATGAAAATTATCTCCAAGGGGTAACTCACCCCCCATTTAAAAACCTTTTTGTTAGGTTGCGTAATAAATTTTCCATTGGTCCATTGTCATTGCATTGTTCACGCGAAATAAACCAACCCCACCACATATCAAAAATGCTTGAAGGTAGTCACGAAGATTGGCTTTCTTGCCTTCCCAAATAAAATAATTTTTTTAATCATATTCATTCAAAATTTGTGCAACATTTTCTAAAGTTTAGTCACAGACAAAGATAAAAGCCGAACTGTCATCCTTCTAAAGATACATAGCCAACATCATCACTGGTTACGTAGAAGGTATGGCAAGTTCTCTCTGTTTTGTCAATCGTGGAGTTTCGAAATTGTATGCCAGATTTAACCACTGCCTCAAAATAATTAACCCCAGGGTTATTTCAAGCCATGAATTGACAAGAACATGGCCATTGTTTATTTTTTTAATTTATAGATATAACTCAACCTGGAACCGAACCCGGACCTATCAGCATCTAAACCCGAAGGTATTATTCGCTGAACGGTTGCTTCCCAAACAAGACGACCTTTTGAAAAAACGGGACTGGCTTCATTTTATTTTTAAATGAATGTGCAACCTTATTCATTGCTTCGTAAAAAATGTATTTGCCAGCAAGATAATAATGTGACTAACGATGATATCGACTTGATGACATGGAACTTAGGCTACACTCAAGTGCAATAGATCAACGACCAAGAACTTACGTCATGGTTATAAACTTTTAAGACGGACCATGTGGTTCATTTCCAAACTACGCTATAGGCTAATGCAGGATATCCAATTCTTAAATGCATTTATTCTTGTTAACCTGTTTGGATAATACAAAAATCGAGGAACAGCATTTTCAAAATATAATCTTGTAATCTCATTTTTACTCTCCGTCTTTAAACAATGTACAGATATGCCTCATTCTCTTTTAACGGTTAAAAAATGTGACGTGAACCATTAGACTTTATAATCCGGAATAAAAAAATTTTTGAACAGAATTAAAATTATGAACTTTTAAAAGTATGTTTTACTTCTCTTTGGTATGAGTTGACACAACAAAACAAACTTACTGTACATCGAATAAGCTTCAAATCGAGTCCACTTAATCGCACGTTAGCTCTTCGGGCGTGACTCTTCACCGTAAGTCTTCTGGTCGGGATATCGTCTGTCACTATTGGATCAAATTGTCATTCCATAAAAAACACATTCCATAAAACATGCTCCAATATTTTCCTTGAGCAGAATTTTGAGATTACAAATTACATCGTAGTTTTAGTGACCTCTAATTTCATAAGTGTGTTAAATTGTTGAGCAGATGCGTTGATGCTGTCATGCTGAAGAGAAGCAACTAGGTCACCGGAGGGAGGCCTGTGGGCCACATGTGACCCGCCAGAACGTTTAGTGTAGTTCGTAATTTCGTTACTACAGAAAACAAAGAGCAGAAAGGACCGACATGTCACTTTGAGTCAAAATTCAACGCATCAGATGTTCAGTGTATATGGGGTTTCAGAATTTTTTGGTTTTCGTTTTCATTTTAATAAAAAGTTTTTGTGGTATGTTTCAAACTGAGTTTCGAAATGAATTTTTGCTCAAACAAAAATCGTTTCGAACAGCCTTGATTTCCCTAGCCTAGGCTAATAGCAACTTATTCACATCTAGAATTGTATTAATTTTAAACAAGTATAGCATAAACATGAATGAGGGGCTGCCAGAATCTTGTAGAAGAGGCTGCTGCTAATTAGACTGGGCTTTGTCGATATGGACTGTGTTGGCTTAATGCTTGAATTTATTAAACTTTATTACAAAGAAACAAAAAACATAAGTAGAAAAAAAATTAATTCGAAAAGAAACAAGTCAGACAAAGAATAATTTGGACGACCAACACTTTAACAGTGTTATTCAATTTTAGCTTTTTTACCAGATAAAGAGGAAAAAAAATCACGCTGAAGAAAATATCAAACTGCCCTTTTGTCTTTTTTTTTTATGTCTTTTTCAATTTATCATCAAATCAGACACATTTCAATTTCTTTTTGTTTTGTTTGATCAAAAGTACATGCAGTTTAATTGAAGTTTGATCCATGTGGATGACCATTTGCTGTGATGGACAGAAAAAAAAGACATAAAAAAAAGACAAAAGGGCAATCTTTTTTTCTATTTATGTTTTTTGTTTCTTTGTAATAAAGTTTGCCGAATTACGTGTTAGAATTATTTCAATGTCCTTCTTTTGACTACTTGTAACAGAATTTTGTTTGAGTTGATTTTTACAATTGCTATAGTTAAAACAAAAAATCGGTACAAAAAATCCAAGTGTTTAAGTACGGTAAGTCTGGTATCTTCAGAACTGACAGATTCAAGGCTTAAGGTTCACTCTGGTCAAACTTTCTAAAGTGTAAACTCTCAATTACACTTCCCCAATCAGCGTGATTTCATAATTTCACATTAATTCTCAAACCAAAAAAAAGGTTTCCTATATGCAGTCAAACGATGGCAAAATAGTGGATTGCAAATACTGTACAGAGCACACTAATAAAATAAATGCAACGCTTACTGCAAGCACTGGACATCAATTAACAGGCTTTCAAAAATACATAAAATATAAAAATATTCTCATTTTGAAACAAACAACAAATTCCATCCCATAAAAGACTCTGGTATATACAGTGCAGTCAACTGTTCTTTTAAAAAACCAGAAATGCTTTTCAACTGAAAAAATGATAAACAAATGTGTTCTTATTGGCATGAGATAACAGTTTTCAATAATTTCACGGTAAAAGTGCATTTACTAATTCATGCTTTTTGCCGTTATGGGCAACAACATAAAACAAGAATTTGATAAATGCCTCATTTTATGTGGAGGTGAGTTTTTATTTAACAAATTTTCATGGACCATTAAAATATCAAGTATCCATCCATTGAGGTTCATATCAGCTAAAGCATGTTTTGAACAGGTGGTACAGCGAATGCAAACTTCTGGGACATTTCAAGCTGCAACACCTGGTAAATTAATCTCTATATGTCATAAATATGGAGCCATTCAGTGAAACAGTCTTTTCATAAGTTGTTATTTATACAAAACAACACGTTTTTAGACGGAAAAACTACAATCTTACAACTGAACATTGTTGACTTTCTAAATGTGTCAGGGTATCTATCTTTGAGTCTTATCTATAGCATTTGATATAGATTTGATAAAGTCGAATTAAGGTATAATCTTCATTGTGTGCAAAGAATGCGGCAAATTGCAAATATTTTAGATGAGATGGCTAGCACGTGTTGGGCATGTTAAGTTTCAAATGTAAAACAGGTGTCATTTTCTTTGAAAATAACCCACCTTTCCTCAGCTAGCCGCAACTAGCGTGCTGAGGTTTAACCCTTGAGAGATAAATAATATTTTCCGATGCCATCAACAAAGTTGAACTGTCTTGGTCAGGCGCGCCAAAGCAGGTGCGTTGAAAAACTAGACGCTGTAGCTGCAGTTCCGAAAGTTGGGTATTTTTGGAGAAAGATACTTTTTTTATCTCACCAATGTAGGTAAACGTTAAGGCAACCTGAAACCTAACAAAAAAAACAGTCAAAGCTGTGGCAAATACTTGAAGTTTGAGTGAACGTGGCTTCTCTAAACACCTTTTACTCTCTCAGTATAAAATTACAGTGATTTCTTCACTGAACCCTCAAGATGCTAATCCTTCAAAAACGCTTGAAAAAAGCAAAAATGTATCTTTGAAAAGATTGACGAGAAACACGAAACTCTTGATTGTTCAGCAGCTGCCTCCAGTTTCATTCTCATTTATAAACAGCCAATGATATACATATACCGATGTGGAAAGTAGTCCAGTTGTCATAATTCATGGCTCTTGCAAACCTTTTAGCCTGCTTATATCTACCTTAAAGTAGATTTTAAGCTCTTAAGGTAAATTTACATAAAACGTTATTTTAATCAGTAATTTGAACAAATATACAACTTAGTAGGCTACACACAAACAGTCGGGGTTTCCACAACAATCAATTAAAGAGTTGAATGAAGCGTGTAGCCCCTCTTCCATGACTGCAAGCAAGGAATCGAATTACAAGTTCTGCTGCAGAAAATAACTCAAGCTTAATATTTTGTTTTAAATTGCAAAGGGAATGTGCAATGGCTTACATTTCAGCATAAGGTGCTTATTAAGCTTGAAAATATTTTTCTTTTTCTGTTGTACCACACAAAACTTAACGTGAGTCGTAGCAAAAGTGCTGATTTTTATCAACACAACAGAATATGAACAACTTTACCAAAATTTGCGAGAGAAAACATATAAGTTTTATCAAATTTGATAATAACTTAAACAACAACAAATAATTGTGATTCGTAGGTGGATGAGAAACCAACAAAGGGTAACCAAGAGGTAGATTTTTAGATAACATTTAAGAAATTACAACAGTACATTGGAACTTCAGAAAATGAGATAACTTCTCATAGGTGTCAAAGCTACAATAAATGCTTCATATGAACGACTCGGTTACATGTCTTGTAATGCAAACGAACATTGGTAGTTATGACATATTTCTTACATTGAACGATTGTCAAAGGTATGTTGCCGTTAAAAGGCAAGCCTGCTGTGTTTATTTGCGAGAGAGATAAAAACAAAATGCTAAAATTATGCAAATTCGATTATGAAGAATGCAAAACACATTAAATTATACTGCTTTATATTGAACTAGCTTCAAGTTGCCCCTTTTCGTTATGCTTTGAAATGTACAACTCTAAATGTAGCCTACTATAGCGAAGGATGTGTCTTCAAACACACATCAACGATGAACCCTGCTACATATGAGTAATAAGAATATATTTAGATTCATCGGCCATTTAAGCTGTAAAGGGGCCAATAAGACAAGATATAAACTTTAAAATTGTAAACCACGCATTTCTTTAAAGTGATATTCAAAGAGACGTTTTATGAAATAAGATGCAACAATTGGTCAATCACGAAATGAAACCTGTTTCCCAAGACACAACAAATTTAAATGACATAAAAGTCATCTATAAATAGTAGCTCCGATTCTTTATCACTTTATATTTCATTAGCGGTAAATGCTGAAAATTTTAACACAGAAATTGCTTGTTTAAGTTTTTTGCAAAAGTCCATAAATTATGTTGAGAAAACATCAAAAACAAACCAGCTCACGATTACCATAATGAAGACACAATATTTTTCATCTCAAAAATTACTAGAAATAATATTTGCCACGGGAACCAATTTTAGTGCTTTTGGAAATGGATCTAAAGTTTTTAAATGTTAAACCTGTGAGCAAAAAGATAAAAACAAAAACTTCTCAGGACTTTTCATTCTCTTGTAAACAGACTAATGTTTAGAAATGCTCGATGCCACCTACACAGATACCATCTCTTGGATTTTGAGAATAATAGAAATTTGAATTTCCAACAGCTTATACCAAATCCCGACGTTGCACAAATGTGTGGGAACAGAACAATGTAATACGACCAGTGGCGTACCGTGACCACTTTGACAGGGTGTTCAGTGACGGCAAAGCAACAGCGGGGGGTCTGGGGGGCCTCCCCCAGAAAATTTTTAAATTTAACATTGAATTTGGTGCGTTCTGAGAGCATTTTCAGCACAAATTCTGAACATGAACAGAATTGACAAAACTAATGTTGTCGGAATGGAGAAGAATACAAAATAGATATGTATTTGACAGCGCCTATTGAATGAGACTTAATATCAAACATTAAGTTGCATTTCTAAAGTCACATACTTCAGTTCAGTTGCAACACCTTGAGAAATGTACAAGCGGATTAAAAACAAACAGGTGAAAGTTAAAATAAAAAACAATAGCAAAGCAACTCGATAACACTGGTCAACAAAAAAAACATTTTTTTTTGCATAGGCTTTGAGAACTGATTTAAGGTAACTTTGGGGTGCTGAATCCGAATCTGACCTCAGATTTATCCTATCACGTCAGGTTTGTGAGATATGATAACAGCAAATTGCTACTTTTGTCAAAAGTGGAAGATTTGGCGTTGCGTTTACCACCAACATATGCAGTGCTATAACGAAAGGTTAGTGTTAGATAGGCCAAAACAGCTTAAATAAGGTTACTGAACAAGCATTGCCATAAGCCTGTTTAAATCTTTGTGATTTCATGCAAAACATTGACGGGGGTGGGGTCAGTTATTCTTTTAGCCTCCCTTTTGGCTTGTTACTACTGGATGGTTAATAATGTTGCTTAGAAAACAAATTGGTATCAAAATTATAGTGGGTGGGTGTATTTCAGCTACTTATGTACTACATGACCTGGATTTCTGGATATAGCACAATGTGTATGTGCAATAAACGCAACGTCAAATCTTCCACTTTTAACAAAAGTAATAATTTGCTGTTATCATATCTCACGAACCTGACAGGAAAAACTGAGGTCAGATTCGGCACCTCAAAGTTACCCTCAATCCATTAAAAAACTCCAAGCAAGAAAAGTTGTGTTGACCAGTGTAATAAACAAGAAAGTCGATTGCTATGTTGGTCGGCTGTACTTTTATCCGCCGTACTACTTAGTAAAAACGAAAATGTTTAACACCTCGACTACAGAAGGAAAATTCATCTATAGCATAATTCGATTCTTCTTGTTTGTGCAATAAATTTTTGAATTACATCGTCGTAGAAAGCTTGCTTTTGCTTCAGTTCTAGCAAAAGTTCCTTCTCTATTGAAAGCAAGCTGAGCGAGCTCAGTCTTTCTTGTCCTTGTGTGGAACGCAAGCAGGTATGTATTCTCTTTAGAGCTGAGAAGCTTCGTTCTGCCGATGCTGTAGTGCTGGGAATACTAAGTACCAGCTGCGTTAAGTTAAACAATTCGTTGAAGCCAGAACTTAAAGAGTTTTGATGAACATACTCATACATGCTTTGAACAGTTTGTTGCGAAAATTCTGGCAGCGAGTAAACAACTTGAAGTTCAGATTTAAGCCGAGAATAATCGAATTTTCCTCTATATATATCTTGCAATTTTGTCATTAAATGGTCAGGGAATTCTTTTTTGAATTCAGGAAACTTGTCACAGCACAGCAGTTGGAAAAACTCGAATTTTGTGACAGCAGTAAATCTTTGATCGATCTGACAACAAACACTGTCGATTATATCCTGATAAAGCAATGAATAAATGACTTTATTAGTTTCATTATCAAAATCTTGATTACGTCTTGGACGCCTGGATGGACCATCATCACTTGAGTCTGAAATAAAAATGGAAAATCTTACTGGGGTGACTGTGTCAATCTAAACAAAAGCATGTTGTCTCAAACTAAACATACAGGGTAAGTACCTAGTTTACTTACAGCCTACCTAATAATAATATAAGGAGAGGTAGTTAGTTTTAAAATGTATAATATACATTATCAGTACGGTAATCGAAGTTTTTTTACAAACTTAACAGTATGATAGGTCTGGTAGTTGGTGCATTTCAGATGATCATTTTCCTCACAATTTGAAAATACATTAACTAGTAACTCGATATTCAAGTACTCACTTGATATTCAAGTACGGTAGGCTACCTATGTATTAAACAGTACCGGTATGCATCAAACTTCTTTTTTTTTAAACTAATTTTTATTGGTAACATCTCCTGTAACATATTAACAGGATGGAAGCTGACCTCATATAAGATCTTTTGCTTCCTTCCTCTCTCAGTTCAGTACATATACTGTAATACCAAAAAATAAACCAATGATTGATTGATTTTCATTTTGTACATACCTACTGGTACCGGTAAATTTCCTAGGCTTGCCACAGTAAAGATGGTGATCAAGATTGCTGCAAAATCATCACTGGCTTGAAAGCTAACAATGCATTTAAAAAAATGCAGTTCAAACTATGGCGTAGAGCTAGATGAATGAAACAAGAGTTAAGTTTGGCAAACAAAATTGCCTTGAATTCTAGGAGGCATCCACTTTGACTAAAAATACAATAAAACATTTGCAAAAGGCCTTTATTTCTGGCTAAAATCTGCCTAATAACTTACTTTTGCAGTAGAAAGCTATTTTTCTGCCATTACCTCACATCAAAGTAGCTTACTTTGACGTCTTTTCACAAACATAGGCTACCTTAGACTGACGTATACTAGGATGCATTGCGTTACGGTACGTCAAAGCCCATCCAAATGTCTGCGACAAACCGCACGTCACCGCAGACAAGACGCACGCAGTCTAAGCGCTCCAATACACTCGCGTGGAATGTATCGAGCGATGCGATTTGTCGCAGTAAAAACGCATGTAGTCTAAACGCAGCTGGCATGTTAGCCATGTTGGCATATTGGCATGTTAGCCACTAGCCAATTTTTTTATTATCAGTAGCCTACCGGTATCATTTTGTTCATTGGCTTCACATTTTAATATATATATTATATACCGTACCGGTGGTACACCCAAGACGAAACAAACATAGGCAATAATTAATGTGAGACAAACCAGGAGACACAGAAAGCGACTTTGAGTCAGCTGGCACCTGCTACATAATTAAGGTGTTTCAGCAATAAGGTACGGTACAATACCAGTAACATACAAACACTCCAATTACAAAACGATTAGATATGTTGTTTTAGAATGGTGCATCAATGATATTGGCTGTTACCATAAGCTTTGTTGCAGATTCAGACAAGCTAGTCCTAATTTACTGGCACTTGGTGCATAAAAAACATTTTATCTTATCTTGTTTCCAACTCTGATCACCTCAAACCATAGCTCAAACTCTAATCCAACAAGCTAAAACTTGCTATTGCCTGGGATTCCCCCAATGACGCGCCAAGGTGTGCAAATCAGCGAGTGCACACCCTAGCTGAACTAAAACCATTGCTGTTTTAGCTGCCTTGTGACGTCATTTTTCTTAATTGTTTATTTTAAATAGCACTCGCCAAGGTGTCAGTGCACACCCAGCTTAAAGCTTAAAGGTAATGACCGAAAAAAATTAAAGGCAATGACCTCAAACGTTGGAGTATTAAAATTAGAAGGGGACGAGTTTTGCAATTGAAAAGAAAGCAATCAGCATGCAGCAAGATGTTAGAATATCAGAAAAGTAAAGAACATCGACAACCGATGGAAATTTTCTTTTTTTCTGGATTTCTTGGGGTGTGCAGTGCACACCTTGCACACCCTGAATATACGCCACTGAATACGACACTTCTTTATTTTTTGATTTTGTTTGAGACAAAATTTATTTCATTTTTGTTGACAAGAAGCAGCAGAAATAGCACAGTGACATTTCCTTTCCCAATACCAAACACTTTGTTAACATGTCGAAAAGCTCATAGATACCATCAGAAAATAGTTTTGATTTATGGATATTAGTTTTTCTGTTCAAGCAGATCGTGGGAACATTCTCCAGCACAGCCCTTTCTCATTCCACAGTTATTTCAATGATGCACTTTGAAACGCATTGTTATCCACAAGCCTAAGAATAATGTTTGTTTAAGATCCATTGATTCAAGGTAACTTAAGACTTTTCCAATCAACGCAATGAAATCGAAGGTTTCTTTCTTTATATCCTGAAAACATGAACTTTGTCGTTGTTGATGTAACGTCGATATACGTAGAATCAACGCTTGTACCACAATCTGTTACCATTTCTGCTTCAACCGTTGAACGGATTATCACGTTTGTAAATGATATTTAACTTTTTTATTTATAACAATGTTTTAAAAGTTAAAGCAATACACAAGTTATATACTGTAGAGCAAAAATATTTATTATCCAACTCTATTTGAATAAGGAGTTACTTAATGAATGTTGCGGCATCAAATTAAGGAACTCCATTGTTTATCTTTGGGTAAAATTTCATTGATTTTAAAACACAGTGACTGCACTTCGGCAGTTTCGATAGTTGCATCATGCTCTTTGAATGGATTAAAATATAAAAATCCTTAAATCCTGATCATCCAATGTTAAAATAAATGCGCAAAACACAATGATGGCTTTATTTTTCTATTTGTACAAGTTTAACTAATGCACTTTTGATCAGTTAGTTTCCAATCAGTGAAATTCATTGACCGGTAGGCCTAAGGTTATCAGACACAATTTCATGGTTTTTAAAATTAAAAAAAAAACTATCTTCAACCAACTGATGGCGGTTATTAAGCAAAATGCAGTAAAAGCAAACTTAAAGTTATGGATGAAAAGAAGAAAACATACCAAGAAAAAAGATTTTGTTGAATGAAAATCAATCAATTTACTGAAAGTTTTTTCAACAAAAGTTGGACTATTTTTGCAAACTAAAATCCGTTCACTTAGCCAGTGAATATTCTACAGTACAATCAATAGAGATTATGGATTGGTCCGGCATCCTCATCACTTGGCTAGCTAAGTAAAATAGTCATCACTAAATGTTTTCGGTTTGAAAAAGTTAGAAATTGCGGACAGAATGGAGTTGCCATATGTAAAGTCATGATTTTTTAAGAAGTCTGTGATGCTTTTTATTCGCGTTACTGTGTGCAAAATTAAATTTGCTGGGAAATAATTGCGAAATTAACTATTATTGTCCTGAAGAGTTTAACTATTAATTTTTCTTAAGTAAAAGAACAATAAAAGAATTATGTTAAAGTGAAAGTTTTCTCAAAAGTTGTTTGTCATATAGAAAAACGTTCCCGATGAGCCTGGTGTGAACAGGGATTGTCACAGGCTGTGATAATCGTTTTTAGCATTGTTTTGTCTTCACTGGCCTTGGAACAAAGAGTCCGACATTAATACTTTGTAGTGTATTTGAAAGCCTACCCATGTTTTGAGGTTGTAAGTATGTTTTTCCTTTATTCTAAACCTTTGTTTCTCCATGGGAATTGGTGGGAAGCTTGTCTGTTTACTTAAACTGCGTGCTGCTTGATACCCACTTTGTCACACAGACCAAAAAGTAATTGAAGATTTTTCCTAAATAGATTTAGTGAGAAGGTCTGCTGGTGTCTTCTTTATATTTCTATTGTATTCTTCATACTTAAGAATGATATATTGTAGCCTACATGAGTTTTCTAATTAGGCTCTGACAAAGCATCTAGTATCACAAGCAAGCACTTTATAATAATTCTGCTTGTGAATCTGAAAGTTAAAACAAGATGAAAATCCTTTTCACACAACTCCAGCTGTTCCGTGGTATGTTGCCGTAACAAGTATGCGTGAGAATTCATCCAACAAAAACGCGACATTAACGTAAATAGTAGGCCACTGTTCAATGTAATGCATGCATAGTACAACGTGTAAATTTCATTGTGTCATTTTCGAATGAGTGCTTTATCCTGACAAAAGCCATGCTCATGGTCATCAGATGATGATCATGAAAATAATACCAATAACGTCAGTAATGATCATAATAACATGATCATATTGAATAATTGTTCTCAAATAAAAATGCTCAAAGAAAACTTAGGCAATTGATCATAATGATCATAGTTATAATGAACACTCCCTTTTCGGTGATAATACAAATAATGACATATTCATATGCTATGGAAGAAATGATATTTAAAAAAGAGACACTGTAAAAGATTGGTTAATATTTTGCGATACTTGGATAAATCAAATAAAATTTATTGTTTTTGAATAATGCTTATCACGTTGCATTTTACGGTTTAAAATGAAAATCATTTTCTTGATTTTAACTTTAAGACTAATTATTTCCACTTACACCGATTCGATATATATGCGAAAGCCGAAAAGTATATCATACTATTGGAGAACATTTTTGCTTGACCCTGGCCACCAGCAACTCGTTTTGAAGGACAAAAGGTATCCTAGAAGTTGCGCAACTTTATAAACTTTTTTGAACTGTGATATTATTTTGAACTGAAGCCCGTTACCTATCCAATGAAACCCGGCATTTCAAGCTACAGACATTGAATCAATATAAAAAGGACAAATTTTGTGAGTTGAGTATACTTTTGCGGTTAAAAAAAAAAAACTTGTAAAAACGATATTGTGACGTAATTATACCACAAAACAGAAAAAAAGCATCAATATGGATAAAAACACAAAATTCCAGCTCTCTTCAGTAGCAATAGCAGAAAAATGTTAGCGCATTGTGTTTGTTATCGAAGTGTTTGGCCAACCTGGCATCCCAATAAATTATAGCTCCCTTTACTTGCTATGTATGATGGATAGTAGTTTTAAATCTCAATCGTACAACCCTTTGCTCAGCTGTTTCAATTCTTGGCAGTTCCGGTGCACAGATCAGAAGTTATGCAACTTTACGTTACTTTAACATCAACTGCAGTTGATTCAATTCAAACAAATATGAATTCACCTGACTTTTATCACAACGCACAGGTGTTCACTTTTTCTACGTCATAATAGCAACTTTAAACAGCATTAAATTCTAAAAGCTTCCAGTTTAAGATACCGAGTTATCTGGCATAGATTTTTTAAAGATAAATTGTCTATGAAACATAGTTGATTTCACACTCCAATACTATGTTAAGTGGCATAAGACTATTTTTAGGGCCGCGAATCGCACAGCAGTTAAAATATTTATCTTTAGATTGGAGAAAGGATGAAACTTTAGATTCGAAATATTTTCTATTGCAAACAAAAAAGTGCATTTCTGCTTTAAAACTTCCAGATTTAAAACCCACGTTTCAAAATGTGTTTAAAAGTTTAGAAACTTTATCAAGTTCGTAAAAATTTTATCATGGAGACGATGTTTTGTATGCGACACCACTTGTAAATGATAACACTGCAACACTTAGTCAAAAAAAAGCAGACCGTTGTCTTCCAAAGAAATTCTTCTCAATTGGTTTAATAGTTTTAAGAAAATAAACTTTTTAATAAAATTGAAAGCGCGTAAACTGACTAAAGAGGGTTCGCAAAGAGAAGTCCCCAAAAGGGGCCCGAAGCAACTGCCTCATTCGCCTCTACCTAAACCCATCACTATAACCACGCAAAACCACCACTTGTGAAAGCAAGCTCCTGCTATTAATGGCATAAGGGCGCAATGTGTGGAAAGTCAAATGTGGGTAGAGTTCACTTGTGGTAAGTGACGGCGGATAGTTGCTTAGGCTTTAGTAAGCCTTGCCACTATCGCACTGTCGTCGTTCGTATGAAGCAGAAAGTTTGCGGTCAGCCGAAAGGAAAGACTTGGAGCCAACTTTTCGTCAGATGTATCACACCTTCACTTACCGCAATGATATCGGCCATTGCTCATGGCTTCTGGTCTATTTAAGGAGCTCTTGGTGGAAATTTAAATAAGTGTGGTTTTATATGTTAAAACAAGTCAATGTCAGCAATAAAATTCAACAAGCAATAGGCTACTATCTTTCAGTCAACTGTGATGACAGTGTTTCCAATCTGATTTAATACTTGTTAATTCCACTTCAATACCACTCGGTTTTGAAAGCAGGTAATTGCGGGTGAGAAGTAAGAATTAATCATCTAAACACTGTCTTTGCAGGAACAATCGGAAGTAATCTGTTATTTATAAATTGAACACCGTGCAATTAAGTTTTTGAAAACTGAAGACTTTGCCTTAAAAGTGAAGCTATGTTAATTGTTGACGGTGCTGACAGACGTGTGAAGTTTGTACAAATTTGGTACGAACGCTGTTCAATCTCCTTTGCATGAAGTCAATATCTTTTTCTATTTTACATTGATAAACTTACTTTTCCAAGAACAATAATTGACTTGAACATTTTGGATTAAAAGTATGCAAAATTTTTATCAGTTGAAGAAGCAAATTTTGCAGCAAGAAGAGTGACAAGCTTAACTGCTTTCCCGAGGTCGGCAATTTGTCAAGCAGGTTGGGTGTCCACACTCCACATTACGCAATATATTAAGCGTTGACAAACAACATGAACTCCATAAGTGGTCAGAGCAGCGGAAATAAAGTTATGCAAAGAAAAAATGTTTTAGAATATGAAAAGGGACACAGCAACATTAAGGTAACGAGATATTTTTAACAAAACCTTGATTTTTAAAACATTAATAGTTTACATAACAATCACTTGCAAATTGAGCTCGGAAATAAATAAAATGTGTTTGCAATGGCGAAAAATCGTCGAAAGCACTTTAAAACGAAATAGTTTTGTTGAAACAAAAGATGCTGTTGCAGTTTCATCATAGAGGTTCAAAGTTTATATTGTCTGACAAGTCGAATGTAGATTTGATTGTTGTATAGTAGCCTAGCTGGAACTATTTGAAATAAAGATTTTTCATATACTTTAACTTCAACAAACTTTGAACCAAGAACATCAATAGCCAGTTAATTACCTAACCCAAGCAAAGGGGTCACGATTTTTTAATTTATTACGAGTCTGATTGGAACACGTTTGCATTTCTAAAAGCTTTTCGTGCAGTTTTACTTCCTTGTGCCATCAACACACATGATGTCACTTATTAATATAAAGTTTCCCACTATGTCTGTTAGGAGAATGATTGAATACATTCTGAACATTTTCAATCAAGGTTTCGAGCGGAATGGCGCAGACCTGAGATGGCGAGATAGCATTATGTAGGGTAAGTACAAGGGGCCTTATACCAACATGGGGTTTTGTTAAAGTTATGTAGTTTCTTATCTTTTTGTTTGAAGTTGGCCTTAAAAGGCCGCTTTTAAGTGCGACATTTATACACTTTTAAGTGTCAAGCAAACAAAGTTATCGCTCACAACAACAATGAAACAGCACAATTGACAGCTTTGCTTTCCGAGCCCATTTACTGGCGTTGTCATATGTTGTATATATGTGAATGGATATAACTTTTACAACAAAAACATTGCTAACTCAGCAAATCTTTTGCTTCAGCACTTCCTTATTACCGATGGCATATTCAAACATAACTTTGATACCTCAAACAGTTCAGGATCGCAAAAGTATTGGCTGATCAATTAAAAATCGCAAAATTTATTTCAACTTTTACATTAAAACCTTATCAACGTAATCTTAAAAATATATAACCAGAGACTTTTCTTCACAATTAAAATGCGTCAATCTAATTTGGAACAAGAGGTGACATTTTTTTTAAAGACTTCTTCCAATTTTATTTATTAGGATACAGTTTAATAATAATCTGACTTTTCAATAAGTCAAATATCCAACGTTAAATGCTAAAATAAGTATATAAAAAAAAAAAAAATGAAAGTTGCAGACATCACTTGACACATAAATGAATCAAGAGCTCTTGAAATTCCATGAGTATGATGATTGTGTTGCTGCAATAGGAAACTAAGTTTAGAATATTTACAATCTGGTGACCAACTTGTAGCTGTACGAAGATATTTGAAAGCTTTTAGTCATACATACAACTATAAATCATATTTACAGATAATGAAGAAATGCTCAAGGCTTCGTTGAAACAACCATATTTTTGTAGGCGGAATCTCGAGCATTACACTTAGTAAAGACGTAAAGAAACGTTATTTTAACACCACAAAAAGGTGTTGACCCAGCATTGCCCTCTAACATACAATTCATCAAGACTGTGAAATCATAGACCACCCACAGTAATATTCCAAGCTAAGTATGAAGCTTAGGCTTGCTAGTGATATGACGGTTGGACAACTGAAGACACGGGTTTAACAATAAGCTTTCGTGCCATTATACAATAAATACGTTTATTTATTTACGTTATACGTCATCGCTATTACACCAAACGTGTGAATGTCTTTTACAGTATGTTTCTGTGCCTACGATTGTTTGTATTTGAACATGAGCAGAAACTAATTGCACTTGTGATATTTTATAGCGACAATTGTAGCAAGTTTAGTTTCCCAAAGTTGATGCTTGCAGGTCCGACTATCTGGAGGTACTTGCTTTCGTATGCTTTTTTTTTTTGTTGTATCCAGGCTCACACCCGGTGGTTGAAGATTTAAATTAAGTGGACGGGAAGGCAAGAAAGCCAATCTTCGTGTCCACCTTCAGGCATGCCTTAAGTGTCCTGCTAAAGACACAGCCGCATGCTCTTGAGCGGTGTCGAACCGGCGCTCTTTTCAGTGCTAGGGCTCTCGCAACTCGATCATGCTTGTACGTCGAGTTATTTCACTCATAAGTGATGCATGCAACCTTACTTCTAGCTTTCTTTGTGAACGTTTTGCTGGCATTGTGGAACCAAAAGAAAGCAAGATCTCAAAATTTTATAACGTACGTACTTTAAAAATGTGGCAAAGTAATTATAAACCGCAAAACTGACGTACACTTTGCGATTTTTTCAATTCTTAGCGGGGCCATCTCAACTTCATTTGAGAGGAATACAAAGCATTTTGTGTGAGAAACATTTTACTTCTTCGACACACTTGCTAACAAGTTTTTCAGAAACGAACATCTGGAATTTACTTCTCCTTCATCACTAAGGAGTAGTAAGCTAGGTCACTAGGCTAGAGTGGATTGGTTTTTGTTTGTTTCTTCTTATCAACCGAATGTGATGACAACATTTTCCACAATGTTGAAACAAAACAAAAAAACTTAAAAAAACCACAGAAAAATTTTCATGGATTTCTTATCATAGATTGCCATTGTGTATTCTTCATCCATGTTTTTAATAAGATAGAAAAGAGAGATTAATCTGGTGTCAAATTATATCTAACTGTGACTTTGCACATTGCATAAGTAGGCTATCTATTATTCCAAATCTACCCAAGACAAAAGTTCTTAAAAATTAAAGCAATGTTAAATAATTTAGACACATTTTGTTTGATATGTTTGCAAGGTTAGTCTAGTAGTGTAGCCCAACAAGAGATGAAGATCACAACCCCCTCTTTGAAGACGCCCCTAACCCCTCATGTACATTACTCCCACGTCGTGAACAGCTTGCACCAAATTTGGCAATAGATATTCTTCGAAGGTTTTTACATTTTAAAACCGATGACAAGCTATGATTTGTAAGCGGAAGAGAAAGTATAACAATGGAAGACAACACGGTTTGGCCAACTGAAAAACATGTTGAAAGAAGATCTTTACTAAACCTGTTTTTTATCATATGTTATCACCATTGTCCGAAGTATGGAATTTATGGTTTGCAAAGGAATCCCATTATCTCCGACACCAGACGCAGTTACCAATCAGCCAGCATCATGCGCGTGTGACATTGAGTTATAAAACGCAAATTAATGTCAGCCTGGACATTTTCAAAGACCATGTGTTCAAGGGACAAGAAGTGCAACCTTTTAATTTTACAAAGTTTGATAAATTGGTGGTTTTTGCATAAGCTTTTAAAACGCAGTAATCTACAGATGTGAGGCAAAGTACAGCCGAGCAGCTGTATCAATAGATAGGTACACCCTCACCAGTAAACAAAACTTGCAAGTCCACGTCAGGTTTTCGTGTGTTAACATTAGCAAGGCAAGAACCGCAAAGTGGCTTCGATTTCTTATCTATTCTGTGGTGTGAAGCACAGATTGGCTGCAAACACATAAATCAATGAGCTTGTTAGGTAGTGGTTTGTACAAGCGATAACCCAGACACCATGTGTGGCAAACCTCTTGAGTTAAGCCAGTACAAAGGTATGCGCTTTTACAATATTTTTAATACAGAATTTGGTTATTTTTTAAACAGAAGAAACGGTACTCTCCCATTAATTCAGGCTGAGATCTTAATTTCTTGTAGATGCCATCACATGACTTTTTTTCAATAATTTAAATCGATTAATTTTGATTTAATTCTGAATTGTGTTTGGAGGGGTTTTACAAGTGAATGCGATAGCTTGTTAATGCAAAAACTACTTCATTCTAACGGCTTAAATTTATGCTTTATTTAAATGGACATCTCAAAGCAAAAAAGGCATCTGCCTCTGTGAACCTAACTTATGTGTTTGAAGTGCAACGTGTGCTATACTTTCAATTTGCGTAGTTTTCCACTCTGGTCAAAATGCTTTTATCAAGCGCAAATGCAAAAGAGTTTTGTAACCACAGGAATAACATAACAAATCTAAAAAACATTTCGTTAAGTTTGACTTCTCGATTAAAATGTAGGCTATTGGCTTAACGGCAAGCTAGAACGGAGTTCAAGGAATAATATGGCAGTGCAGGCATCGAACATCTATCCAAAGACTCCAAGTTGAAAATTTATTTTACTTGACAAAAAAACTCCAATGAGATATTGTATTTATCGATGCATTGTACACGACCGCCTTACATTACGGTAATAGACATATTTCTTCAACTATAGTTTTTATCTGCCGGTCAGAATTGTGCGATTCATATAGGCGTATGTTTGGTTTACATAGATATGAAAGAGTGAGCACTCACCGAGTTCGTTGTGATGTAGCCTACTAACTATTGATGCTCCATTGAGAAAAAATGTGTATAGCCTAATTTTCTGTTACGCTGCTCAGACTCCGAAAAGAATCTAATTTGTACCCTGCTAAATACTGATGTCTATCTAACATCAAAATTTTATGATGTTGCTTGTAGACTGTTGCACAAGAAAGATTGAGATGTTTGTAGTCTTTCCCTTGTACATGTATTTTTCGTCACGTTGTTGTTGTTTTTTGTTTTGTTTTTTTCTCATGTAATCCCATATGGATGTATAACATGCGTGGTGTGCATATCTGAAGCAACTAAATGAAGCAAGACGCCCCGATAGCTCAATTGGTTAGCGCGTCACTTCTGGAACAAAGAAGCTTCAAGATCAAGCTGCGCTGGTTCGACTCTCGGGGTGTGCGCTTGAGCAACGCACGTTAAGGACTGCTCTCCATTCAGCGGCATCTAATGGATGGAATAGTTCCTCAGCAACAAGACGTTAACAATCGGAAACTTCACTCTGTCAATCTCGGTGACCGGGCCTGCGTCAGTGACTTAAAGCCTCTGCAAGTAGGCTATGCGAAACTGCCAGAATTAAGCTCTGCAAGAAGCTTTCCCAGTTCGAGGATAAAGATTCAATCAGTCAATAAATAAAGTAAAATTAAATCTTGAAAGTTGTTTCAATTATAATCAAAAAATGAAGAAACAAAAATGTAGATCTTAAACTTACTTTAATAGCACTGAAAATAGTTTTGCAAAATTTAGCTGAACATGAGTTTAGTATATACATTTTGTGCTCTTTTTTGTTTGGATTGTAGGCTACCATTCAATTTTGAATATCTCAGCAAGGTTTCACTTATCGCTGAATCAAGATAAGTTTTCCGAAGGAGCATATAGAGAACTCTCCAAAGTAGTTTGATAGTATTGGTTGGGCCAGAAACAAATTATTTAAGTCCGTTGTTTTGTAGTTGCTGTTTGTAATTCAGGGAGTGGCTGACTGCCACAACTTTGTTGGCAGGTGTGTTGCTGTGTTCCAACGCCGGATTTTGCATACGCCCTTCTGTACAATGCGCTCGATGAATGGCTGTGATGCACCGTGACGTAACAAGGGTTGCCATTTTAAAATCAAACAATCAGCTATACCGAAGGAGTTATTTATTACGCAAACAAGTTGGAATTAGCAGTTTTTTAGTAAGCAGATGCATTATTTGGTCCGAGAGAATAACGCTGAGAATAGACCACTTATGCGTTCCTCTATGTTTGTGAACTGCATGTTATTGCACTGTATGCTTATTGTGTACCGTTTTTTTCTCATCTCCCGATGCTTGGATTGAGCATATGTGCAATTCACCTCATCTTTTTGTTACTGCTATAGAATCTGATTAGCAAATAAACTTATTTCTCCCTTTCTTTTATCAAGTTATTATGGCCGGTTGCATTGCCCAGTGATGAGAGCCTGGATAGCCTACAGATTACCTTCAACCACCGGGGTAAGCCTGGATACGACAAAAGTTTATTACGCGTCAATGAAAAATGATCAACTTAAATTATTTCATTTTTGCAGCCAAATTGAACGTTGTCTGGGGGGGCGATGACAATTTTAGAACACACATTCGGCCTGAATATGAGACCTATTCGCAGTATATCGAATTGACTTGTTCAGACATTGAATGAATGTAAAAAGGTTTAATTTGTTGGCTGAGTTATACTCAAGCCCCTTCGTGGGTGATGATCATGGCCACCTAAAGATACGGCCAGATTTGTCACATTTTGCAGAAATTTCCAGGTTTTTCTAACTTTGGGCAAACGTTTAAATAATTTTTTTATAAAATTAGATTTTTAGGCTTTCTTTATTCTTTTCCCCAGATGACACAATAGGTTTTAACATTCTCACATGTTGAAAAACAAAGAAAATTTGATTTTGTAGATTTTAGTCAGACTGTTAATTTTCAATAAAAGTCTGATTTTGCGTTTTTTAACTTACTTTTTCTCATTTGCTACTGCTTCCCCAAGGCAACAAAAAAGTTTTTTGTCATTAGGAAACCGCAAAAAGTAAAAACATCTCAAAAAATGTCAGTCAAGCACTAGCAGTAGCTGTAATCAAAATCTGCAAAATGTGACAAATCAGGCCGCATCTCCAGGTGGCCATGTGATGATCTACAGTAGGCTATATACAGTACACACACTAGCGTACGCAGGGGGGGGGCCATTGGGCCATGGCCCTCCCTCCTTAAGATGTTGTGTGACGTCACGATATTGAGAATGATGCTTTCAGTCTCTTTATGCTTGGGAATGATGCTTTCAGTCTAAAAAAAAACTTGCTTAATTTTAAACAAAACTGAATCAAAAGAGCGAGTTTTGCCAATACCAAACATTCAAACATCTCAGCCAGGAATTAGCAACAAGAAAACGTAGACTTAGCTTTATTTCCGAAAAATGTCGAAGAAAACATGATCTTATCCTTTTGCTATGCCACCTGACACCACCATTTTACAGGAATATTCATACCCACATTTTTGTTGAAAATGCTCTCAGAATGCACCAAATTCAAAGTAATTTTTCAAAATTTTGTGGGGGAGGCCCCCCAGACCCCCCGCCGCTGGGTGTCGTCTTAGGCGAAAACGCCGTCGGGCTTCGCCCGCCGGTCATCAAACCCACCCTTCAAAATTTCCTGGCTACGCAACCGTTAATGGCCCCCCCCTTGAGAAAATCCTGCGTACGCCACTGAGTACACATATCCGATCTCGGATCATCTTCGCCATATAGTCGTACACCCAACTTTCATTATTTTTTTCAGTTTACAATATTCAAATATTGTTTTTGACCAAACAACTATATGTTGAAATCCTTGTGTTCTACGTCAAACTACTGCATAGTTTTACAGCTTTGACCTTGGGAACCCTTGGAATTGTAAGGTCTTGCACAAAATTAAGAGGTACCGATGTGACAATTCTCTGCTCTATGACGTCTAAAGGAAAAAGCTACACCTGCTTCTCGATCAGCTCAACGCTTCGTGCTTCCGCCAGTTGTTTCAGAAAAACACTATTTCTTTTGTTTCTTACAGCTTTTCAATTAAACATAGGCTAAGAGTTTTGATTATGGTGATTGTTGTTCTTAATCCGGCGGTGTTAACTTTACACTTGTGACACGTAACTTCAAAAAAACAGCTGCAGCCTGCAGCCAATGGTTAGTCGAGGTTAAAGGTTAAATGTCTTCACAGGTTTACAAAGAGGGTTTTCAGCTTAGTTGAAAACAACGCTACAATTAAATTTGAGTTGTCTAATTATGAGTTAGTTCCGCGTGTAACTTACACACCTCGCAGTAATCGTTTACATTTTGATGGTCAATTGCATAATCTTCAACACTCGTCATACTCACGGCAGCAACACATTTGACACATTGAGCAGAGTCCTTGATGACCCAGCTGCTGTTTTATGTAAAAAGGGCTTTCAAACAGCATTCCCTCTAAGGTGTGCAACTGGGAAATGTGCAGCAGGCTAACGTCAGGGTCATCTGTGCAATGAAGTTTGGTTGTGGCAAACTTCCAACATTACAAATTCAAAAGCTAAATAACTTTTTTTCAATGCGTGGTTATAACCTTGTCTCTGAATGCATTTGTATTATTGAGACTTAATTCGGAGGCTTTTGCAGTTTATGCAGTTCTGAATCAGCGCAATAGGCATACTAAAATTAATTTTACAATTTCTTTAAACCATTATAAGTTTACATGTATCTTTTGTCTTTGTATGTTGTATATATTAGGGAAAGGGGGACAATCCTTGCATCTTGAGCGGATTTTTAAAATCTCACTCCTACACAAAAACATGAAAAGTTCAAATAAAAGTTTAAACTACTTGTGCTGCAAAATTATTTTGGAAAATGACAAGCAGAAACGATTTCAGATTTGTTAATAAAAATGCATGGAGAATCAGCAGAGCCCTATTTATGGCGTATGCATTTCGCTTTACTACTGTCGAGCATCATTAGTGCCTTATTCAAATAGAATAACTGATTCTATTTGATTTGGTCAACTTTTCCTTGTCATTTTCTTGTCATTGCAGAAGAAATTGCGCCACTCAATCACTTAGTTATTCCTGACGAGGGTATACGAATGCAGAACGTTCAAAAATATTTTTTTACTAATCCATTTGTGAATATTTTTTGCGTGAATAAAGTATGCTAAAACCACTGATGTTACTAAACTATACATGTCTGTGGTAGGCTACAACAATGTGAGGTCTTTATAAAGGTTCTTACCTTTAAATATCAATCAAAAATCCAATGATGAAAAGTTTTTCTGTTTGTGAATAAACTTTTCAATGTGCTGGTCAAAAAATTTTGAAAAATAAAAATAAAACGGCAACAAAACAAAAAGTACAATGCAATTGATCAAAATCGTTTCCTGCATGAAGCAGCTAGGCTATGCTTTTAAACTCGATAAAGGAATGATTGTATCTCCATCAAAAAGAAAGCTGTGAGATAGGAGGGACTTCTCGGGAAGTATTGTAAATTGAACAAGACAGGCCTGTTAAAAGACAGAAGCCACTAGCAGCTGGTTACATACACTGGCAGCCACCAACACGAGCCTACATGATGAAAGACACTGTGCATTGCCAGCTACTTGTTTTCGCCAACTTAAGCTTGTAATTATCCAATACAAACCTCAAGACTAAAGTTCTGACTTGTATCCTCGTACAAAAAGTTAGCGGCATTTTAGTAAATGCGAACTGGCGTGGAGGTATTAGTTGCGGTTTTTGTTCGCAGTAGGCTAGTGGCAGTTGGGACAGACAAAAATTAGTAAAATAGCTATAAAAATTTTTTTTAACATTTTTGAAATGTTCAGAGGAGAGATATCAAAAGTACAAAATAAAAAAAGATTAAAACTTATTGTTAGACCAAAAAGTTTTTTAATATATTTTGTTCGAGGTTTGCTGCAGAATTACAAAAAATGTTGGTAAGTTGTTGCAATTTGTCCAATGGCATGCACAAATACTACTGCTTCAGGGCCGGATTTAGCTGATGGGGGGGCCCGGAGCACTTTTAGATCGGGAGGCCCCCCGTGCAAAAAAATTTTTTGCGCCTTCGGCGCGAAAACACACCTCTACGTCTACAGTAGCTAATCCAGAACTGCACAGCATTTTGCAGAAGCTTTAAAAAGGCTGAAAGAGAAAAAAATAACACAAAATCAACTTTTTTCTACGTCGGGGGGCCCCTTCAAAAGGGGGGCCCGGGGCACCTGCACCCTCTGCCCCCCCTAAACTCGGGCCTGTACTTCTTAGTGGTTACCAGCCTTTTTTGATGCATTCCTACCTTTACTGACTCTGGAAGTTTTTATTCCTCCCTGTTTATATGACGTAGGCACAGTGGCTAAAGGAGTGAGGCGTCGTTTTTACACTGACTCAGATTGCATATTGTAGGTTGAATTGCCATCGTAGTGGCCTGCTTTACTTGCGTTGTTGCACCTTTGGATAATGGATAAGCCACAATATTCATATCAAAGTTTTTCATACCATGTACCGCAATTACATACCGCAGAAGAGAAAAGTGTGCTAAACTTTCCATGGGTTAAGAAAAATCTTCAAATAGCATTTGGGCATGCTTTTGAAGATGTGATGCAAAAAACCGTAGACGTCGCTACAATAGCATTTGGACTGATAGCCAAACGCTAGGCCTCATCTTGCACAGCAAACTGGATTGCCATATTGGCGGTTTTAACGCTAAATTTTAGAAACTGAATACTGAAAAGTTTGGGTGTTCATCAGGACAATTATCGTTTCTAGCACTAGTTGCTACGTTCATCTGATGAAATTAAAAGTAAAATTAACAACAATTGTTTGTTGTTAATTTTACTTTCAATTTCATTTGATGAACGTAGCAACTAGTGCTAGAAACGAAATTTTAGAAACTTGTCGTTTTTTTAATACACTTTCAAATTAAAATATGGCACGGGCAAAATACCTTAGGTTATGGTAGTGAGTGACTAGTAATCATACTGTTGACAAAAGTAGCCCAAATTGCAATATTTTAAAAGCATCATTTAAGATTCAGGAAAAGTTGCCATTTCAAACCTGATGTTTTGTAAGTAGGCTACTGCGCATTGATAAAAGAGGTTTTTAAACTATTTACAAAGCTGAAAAAAATTGAATAAACGCCAAAAGTTTATCAAATTTCCAAATTCAAAGTACCTTGCCAAACGCATTAAAAAATTAATATGGCAATCCTGTTTGCCGTGCAAGATGAGGCCTAGCGTTTGGCTTCCAGTCCAGATGCTATTATAGCGTCGTCCACGAATACACGTGCATGCAGATTGGTTGGATTTGTTGGTCAATGGCTTCCAGTTTGACTACACGCCTAAGTAGTGACTGCGTCAATCGGACATTCGAAAGCGCAGTTTGGCTTGACTACGTATAACTTTGGCTTCATAGAACTTGGTCAGCAAGAGTGTTTTTCCAGCTACTGAACATACTACGCTTAGTAAGTCTACTGAAGATAAGAAAAAAGAAATTGAAACATTTTCCAAACTACCTCGTAACTGTCATTCACAAAACCACGTTAATGAATGCGATATTGATATAATTAATTGCGAGAACAAAAGTGTCAACTACAGTAGAAAGATCAAGTCACGTGAGAGAAAAGGGTCGATTTACTCCTGATTTTCTACAAAATCAGGCATGCATTTTGATGTGTTTGCTTTATTGTATTTTGCTAAAAAAACGATCGATCTAGTTTAGATCTTCTCTTATTTTCTGCAAACAAATTTGGTTTCAACTTATATTAAAAATTGCATATAACTCTATGATTTATTTTTACTGTCGTAGCTAACAGTAATTATGGGCGTCAAACGGTGCAGTCAAATTTACAGCCGTCACTTATGGCAACTGACTTTTCAATAAATTGTCTTTTTTCGATGCTTTAACTACGATTTTGGGATTTATTGCGTCTCGATGGGTGTGAGAAAAACGAGTAAAACGGTAGTCAAAAATATGAATAGGCTAATTTATGTCTCAATATGAAACATTTTCTAAAAGGACAAGCAAATGCCAAGCTGATCTTCAACAATACTTAAGACTAAAACTGCAATTGTGCGCAATAGGATGTGCCATTCCCTTGAACTTATGAATAAAATGGTTGAACCTTGTTGGTTTATCAATAAAAATACCGATCGTAAAATGTAGAATTCATACTCAAAGTAAACAAAAATTGGCTGTATCGCATTTTTTTACCATTAGATGACCTAAAAATTTGACAATGATGGGTGGCTCATTACTTGTTGCTGAGCGAATATTTCAAGCAATGATCAGCCTTTTCTTCTCTGTTTCAAAAATTTGAGCCACTAATCAACTAAAGACTTCTTCCTCATTAGTTGATCTCAGTCACTATTCTTCTGTTTTCCAGTCTCTTGCATAAAGAAAAACCCAATGACAACACACCTACGTCAATAAGGTTGACAGCCACCAATGAAGACAATGATTATTATCCATAACATATTGCATTGTGTTATTTTCTGTTGATCACACCTGTCATGTGGCAATATCGTTGCTTGGAGTAAATTCATTACACTACTGGGCAAGATAAACACCACTTCCTATCATACAATCAAACAGGGTAAACCACATCGGAAGAGGTTAGCTAGTTTATACAAGCAATTATGTTGTTTTCTTTGACAAAGTTGACATTGTTATGTCTGTTAGACGTCACACAAAAACAAACGCGTACAGGTAAATAATAGCTAACTCTTTGTTTTAATCGTTCAAATTCTAAAAGGACATGACGTTTTATTTATAAAAACAACGCCATTGATTCTATTTGAATAAGGAGCTTCTGATGATCCCCCTTTTAGGGTGAAACAGGCTGTAAAGGTTTTAGCAAGTAATACCTATATTTGATGAAAAACAACATCATGTTTTCTTAAACATTTTTAGTTTCTTGATTCGAAAAAATTATCACCCCAATCTCCCGAAATAAAGTCGTCAGTGAAACATATTTTTAAGCTCATTAAATGAAAAGTACAACTTCCATAAACCTTTTAGGTGTGAAATCGATTCATTATGCACGTATTCCATGAAATCTATTCCATATGCATTCCACAATGGTAGCCTGTAGCCTATAGTTTTTCTTTGTGATTCCACAATTGCACATTAGAAAGAACAGAAAAACTGGAAAAGTGTGAACTGTTATCGCCCTCTATTTACGAAGTTTGTTGAAATATTTTTTTTAAATCACAAATTAGTTCCATAAATCTAATTTCTCAAGAATTCAAAAGAACATGATTCGGACTAAGTTAGATAATGAAATACACGCTGATGTCTCTCAACCTCCGGTTTCGTTACGCGATGTTATTGAAGATGAAATATACTACAACATACATTTTACGTTGCCTGCCAACAAAAGATAAGTTAAGAAATTTGTCTGATTTCAAGCAAAAATCCTATTTAAAGTAGTAGTTGCAAAATGTTATTCCGTTTAAAATTAGCCGTTAATAATTTAAACCACCAATTGCACCAAATCCATTTTTAATTTACTTATGTTGCAATGATATTTGTAAAATTAGCCTACTTGCAGAACAATCTAAAATTAAACAACATATTTGCAATTCTATTAAACATTTGAAACTAAAAATATATAAATAGGTGCTGATACACTTGCAAACGCTATTACGCTTTGATGTGTTGATAAAAACGATACAGCTTTATTTTGGAATAATTTTAAATCGGCAAGGCGGCAAAACTTAAGCTACTACCTGACAAATATCTGGCAACACTTACACTGAACACGTATTGTTCTTGGCTGTTCTTTTACAAAACCGTGTTTTCTAACCTGATTCTTTTTTCAGTTTGAAAATGCAGCAGTTCCCAGTTCACTTTCCTCTTTCTTCAACTTTACCTTGCAAGCTTACAATGGATAACTCTGATGGCGTCAGAAAGTGCCCATGTCTGCTTAAAAGTGTTATTCGAATAGAAATTGGGTTTTACTTGGTATCGCTGCAACGAACAAGTTTTTTTTTTAGTTTTAATTTTGATGAAACATTAGCCTACCTTTAGCTTAAACGTAATTTGCCAATGCTTGCTTGACATTTGTCACACTGAGAACACGTGAAGCAGTTCACTCGATAACTGATATAGTCTGTCGCTGCATTCTGTGGAACCTAGTTTTTGTATTGATTATAGCTGTGCCGTACTATTCTCACAACAGACGAAGTTCAACTCTCCCTCACCCCATCTCTCTATCTCAGAGCATGCACTGCAAGTCAAGACAAATTACGTGCAAAATGCGTGTCTTTGTTTATTTCTTTTACTGTACAAATACATAAATAAAATGTAAAACAAGATATTCAGTTTTGCCAATTCGATTATGTTCATTGAAAACGTTGGCAAAGATTAACAGATCAACAAGAAAACAATAAAATATAAAAACAAAGAAAAGTTTTTGAAGCGTTGCAAGAGACGCGTGACGTCATAATAACTTAAATAAAGATTGTCTAAATACGCTTGGGCCGAAGAAATTGACCAATCACACGAAAGCATTGCTGACTAAGGGTACATTGTATAGTTTTGCTGCGGTGAGAAAAGCATATAGGCTACCTACATGTTTGGGAAGTTAAACGTGTGAAGCCTTTTATAAAATAAATATCTATTAAAGAGGCTGTTTTGGACAATGACAGACCTCATATGATTACCAGATCGAAAATTCGGAAGGAAATTATCTTTCTATTCCAAATTGATAACTTTGCTCTAAATTTTACATTTGCTTTTGGCAATGCACTGTATACGCCTAGTTTCGTCTAAAACAACAGTAAAACTAGCTTGGCATGCTACAATACAATACAATGCTACATGCTGGTCTGGAGAAAATCAACAACACTCTCTGCGATCACAAAAGAGAGTTAATTGCAATGTCAAGCAGTTTTCAATTCTTCGACGTCCAATCAACGTATAATCAACGTTTTACAATCATGTTGTTGACATAAAAACTTAATTGAACACACGAACAAGTTTCAACTTCGATACGAAAAATCGAAATAAAAATCTGCATAAACAGCTGAGAATGCATTGAAGCGTAACACATTGAGTTTGTTTCTTCAATCAAATAACATTTGTTTAAATATCTATTCAATATTTTAACGAAGTCACGTTATACAATGTTATTTCAACGTAAAAACAATTCTTATTAAAAAAATTGTTTGGCAAAGACCGTGAGAACATACAACGTACCATGACAAGTAATATCTTTGTTATCAACTTATCTCCTGGTAATGACATTGCCAAGCTGACAAAAACGGCAAAAGATAAACTGGCCCGAGGACAAGATTTGCAACCAAACTAATACCGAAAGTAACCAGACCCCTACCCAGACAGCAAAATCCATCATTTTAAGATTGATTCAACGTCTGCAGACTTTGAATCGATGTAAAAATGACGGATTTTGTTCTCTGGATAACTTTACGTAGCAATTAGTCTCCCTATAACTTTATGTAGCAATCTCCCTAAATGAGCATAAGGTTTTGTTGTTTAACATTAGAAAATAAACAAACAATAAATTCATATAACTTTTGTGGGATTTACAAATTGTCCTTGAAAAGGTTTTCTGTTAGAAATTTTCGTATTAGAATTGACCTGGATAGCCTAGTCGCGGATTATCAGCATGGCAGGTTAATTGAGCGAGTAACAAATATAACCGGAAACTAAAATGTATTGAACGTCCAACTTTAGCATTGTTGGAACAAATTTTAAAGTATAAATTCGGATGTTTTAATTCAACAAACCAAAACCTTGAGACTCTCTGATACAAATAAAACCGTCAAAACCCGGGCCACCTTCGGTACGGGAAACTTTAAACTCAACAGACTGTTGACAATCAATTATAAAATGGCCGAGGATCAATGCCATTTTAACAAAGAAAACAGCAATAAATAAACAAATATAATGTGGCGAAAAAAATGTGAAGCATTGCGTATAAGATCGACATCAAGGTATTAATTAAGCTTGTGGGTGGCCAACGTGGTACATAAATAAAAAATTAGTAACGAATTGAAAGTTAGATTCTGAATTGATGTCATGTTCAAATTGTTTCCAACAACAATGCCAGAAGGTACATGGGGGTAAAGATGTTCCCTTCACCAGCATGTCCAACATAAGTTAGTTTCAAGGAACCGTAAAGTAACAAGCGGTGAAAATTGCAAATGATATTCACATCAAAACAATTTCATTGAACGGATACATTATTGTGACGTGGTGATAAAGTAAAAATCAGTAACTATGTCACGTTTCAACAGATAATATGATCAGTTCGGTTATTGTCAATCCACGAACAACTCTCAACAAATTATTAGTAGAACATTAAGAAACAGATGAAAAGCATTGAACTAAGTGCTGATTGCAAAATGTTTTGTGGGTATTCCTAAGGCCAATCACTTCAATATAACATCTGCCCAAACGAACTACTGAAAATATTACAAGAATTGGCATAACAACGAGGGAACCTGGTTTACGTTACCGGTCTTTATGGTTGATCAAGAAATCAAACTTTCAATAACATTTCCCATTCTCAATCAACATAGATTAATACTCAAGCGTTTTTGATTTTTAAAGTGGCTTTCACTAAACAGATTCTCCATTTTCATACGCAAAATGTACTGTAAATGGTGACGATTGGCACGTTGGTAATAATAATCCAATACTACAAGTATTATCTAAAATTACATTGTAGACTGAATCAACTTCTTGCCTAGTAGAAGTTCAACAGCAAGATAGACTTTCATTTGGTTAAAATAGATTATGTGGCAGAATTCACAACTCTTGGTTATAATAGGTTTTATAGAAGTTGCATCTAAAAAATTGCTTGAGGTCAGATAGCTATTGGGCAGAGCCAACTATAAGCAAATAGTTCATTGACGTGTTTGTTTCTCTTTTATCTTTTGGATCAACAACCCAAACCCACTTTTTCTCACTCTGCCTTTGTCTTAGCACCACCTGATGTCGTCATCATTGGTCATCAACGTTGTCGTAGCAACGGGAATTCATTACTTTACCTTACCGACAACCACATGCCAACACTGTCATGTGCTGATAGTTTTTCAAAACTACTAAGTCATACTCATCCACATAGAGCATAGAGATTGAATCGAGTTCTGTAGGAACACAACAGGGCTTGGGAGCTAAAAACGGGTGGACTGAATTGGCAAGGGTTTGCACTATGGCGTGATTGGTGGCGTTTAAATGTTCTGCGAGTGGAAAAAGACACTGTCCTTGGCAATAGAATGCATCATAGCCGTGCGGAGCGACGATCCAGTCGTCCCACCCCACCGCGGCAAAGTCCACGTAAAGATTATGTCGAGCACATGCGCGATTTCTTCGTTTACGCTTTCGCTTCTTTTTGGAGGAGCCAGCGTCGCGCTTTCGGCTGTTTCGTTTAGCACGCGACCTTCGCTGAAGAGTTGTGCTCTTTCCATCATGAGTGTATGTGAGAAGCGTTGGTCTTCGGTCCAACCATTCGCGATCCGCCACTTCGCGATGAAGATCTCTCTTCAACCTCACATGACTCTTTCCCTCTTGAGGATCATTTTGTTCGGTCACGACTTCAACAACTAATCCATAATTCTCGTCATGATGATTTCGAGCCCATTTCATAACAACAGCACCAACATCAAACCTTTCCCATGTGCTGTTCCGGGCGTCGACAAGTCGTGTATCTATTAGGCGAATTATCGGTTGGATTTTTCCGTTGCTGAAACGACCACGATGCAACACTTCCGCATCGTTTCTATCTTCATCATTCGGCAACTTCACGACCTCGTAAATATTTATTCTATGCAGATGATTATCTTCAGGAGACAAATGATCTGCGATGGCTTGACGATGCAAGAGGAGCTCTGATGCTCCGATTACTTCCTCTTCCGGCAATGTGCTCAGGTCAAAGCGCAGACGGATGTGGTGATCTGGCATTCCGGCAAGATATTCATCTTCATCTGGGAACACAAAACGTAAAATATAAAACCCACCATCAAGCATGATTCAATCCAAACTGTTTGAAAAACTGAAAATTCACAAAAGTAACATGAAAATGAACGAAGGTAACATCTTCCAATGCAAAAAATAAGACTAATTCTCGTCTAGACTTTCTTTGCCAGTCTGAGGAAGTGTATTGTTATGATGTGCGAAATGTGATTGAAAAAATCGGTACTTCCTCCATTTTCTAATGCATCGAATAAACGCAAGTTATCACTGGATAAGAAAATGCAAGCAATAGCTGTGTTTTGTTGTTTGAATAAGTTTAAAGAAAGGATTTTGAATCAATGTAGCCTACAAACCTCATGAATATTTTGTTAATACATCTACTGTAACTACAAAAGAACTTAAATTAGCAGTTGAATACCATGGAAATTGCATTTGACTTTAAACGCGCCCCTTTCCTGCTTACAGAGCGAATAATTGCATTTTAAAATGAAACTGATGGATTTACGGAGAAAAACACGAATTTTTGAGATTATCTGGGATTAAGCAAGTCGGATGCCGCAGACTAATCAAATGCACGCAAATCATCGATAGTTGTAGCAATGTAGCATACTGTCTCTGGTGAAGAAAGAAAAACAACGTCTGCCGACGTAAAAACAATGTAAACATAAGATTTTTTTCTAAGAAGGGTTGATAAGTTGAAGCACTGAAGAAGTGGGTCAAGTCGAATTTTAAAACAAAGACTTTTACTTTTTGCTTTGTTGTATGATATTAAAAGTTGTAACTAAAGGTTCTGCAAAACCTTTTGTAATGTGTTTTAAAATTAATGCGTTATCAAGTAGTTTTCTTGAAGAAACACATGCAGCAAAAACACGTCTGCAGACGTTAAATTAATGTAAAAACAAACGGTTGATTTGCTGTATGGGTATCTTGCAAATTTGTGAATGATCACAGCTTCTATTTGGAAAACGCAAAGACGTGAAACAGCAAGGTTAAGTGAAAATCGATAGTGGTTTTGACAATTGCTTCTTGTTATATTTTCTAATCTGACCAAAGCTGGGAGCCACAATTACCTGGTTTGAGCACAACCACCATAAACTGCAGTTTTTAGTTGAGTGACAATTTGTTTCGAATAAAAATATATTCAAAAATCTCGCTTTTTGTAATTACGTTTCAAGGTTAGCGTTACGTATTTTAATTTTTTGATGTATTAATTTTATAAGCTATCTGCAATACCACATAGCAACCTTTGCCGACGTTTCTTCATTTTATTCCGGGGATCACGCTCATAAGTGGCTGGGCTTGAGAATGCTTTATATTTCACTCGAGCCGCACATTGTTCAAAATCGTAGAAAACGGTTTTGTTCATGGCTTTACTATATTATATAGTATAGTAATATAGTAAGCCATGGTTTAGTGCAACGGCAAAAAAACGATGTAGGCTAAACAGAATTTTAAAATCATTTTATGTATCAAAATAACGTTTTTAAATATTGTCAAGTAAAAATAAACTTGCACAAGTTAAAAAATCAAAATGACAACTTTTAAAGAAAAGCAGTTCAGTTAAATTTATTGAGTTTTAAAAAATTCTTTTTAAATTTTTGCATAGATTTATATCTAAGATTTTAATTTTAATTTGACAACTATTCACCACCGTCTATTAGCATCGAATTTACTTAATCTTTGGAGAAAATTAATTTCAATGACTATCTTGGTATGTTTTTGATAAGTTTTTGACTGTTTAACAACGCAAAACTTCCCCAACTTATTTTCAAGGTGGTAATAAGACAAGCAAGATATTTGAACATATGCAAGGCTTCCCACGCATTGGTGGAGGCCTCAGTTGTAATGTACAATGTTTTAATCTTATTGAGCAAGTAAAGCGCATCAACCATATCGCTTTGTTTGACTTCTTCCATCCCCTATTTATGTGAGCCATAAGCTCTAAACCTCAAAACCAATTTATGAGTCTTTGCATGTACGCCCGAGAGCTGACAAAAAGTATTGGAAAACATTTCTGTATGATCCATGGCAAAAGCTATCTAAGTGTGCGGTTAAAAGATTTTTACTTTTTTCATCTAGCCAGAAACCGAACATAACGTGAAGAGAATTGTTGTTCACTGTGTGGCACTCTTGAACATGTAAAACATCATCGAACGTCACAACAGTTGTGAAAAGAGCCGCAGTTATATTTCTTTGCAACACCAGACAAACTTAACGTCAGGCTACAAAGTACAAAGCTAGAAGCCACTTGAAATATTGTAATAACAAAAACTAAAATTTTGAAAGTGTTATAACAAGGGGTTACACTGACGTAAAACAGACAAATTGTGACGAAAGAATAACAATTGTGAAAACTGCCTTGATGAAGCAGAGTTTGACAACGTCATGTGCGTTCAACTGAACCAACTACGTCATACTTTCTACACGTCATTTCTGAAAAATTGAAGAAGTTGGTGTTTGTGTTATTTTTGCTTCTACAGCTTACGAAATAAATACTTCAGGAAGGAAGTTTGAAAAGTGATATAGTCTATGTATAAAGATTCTGTTTCCTAAATCAACTTAGTTTTTTTAGTTTCAATATTTATAGCAAACTTTTAAAATGAAGATTCTCTATGCGAAAAACTGTTTTTGTTTTAGTAGAATTTTCAAAACGTGATCTTTTGTTACTCAAGCAGTAGATTGCGTAAGGTTAGGGTAAACAATCGGAAATTCCCTATTAACTACTTCCACTATAACAACTATAGCCACTTTCTCTTTCCAGTTAATTAGGTGGGGTTGAATGGGTCTCTTTCAAAATAGTAGATAGTCGGTTTGTTGCTTTATCCAACCTCTGCTGGAAATGACTTCCTAGTACTTTTTTACTCAAATACAGATTTACTAACCTCACACCGAAGTAAAGTTCTGCATGAATAAACTTATGCTGCGATCTAAATTTGGTTTTGTATGTTTTTTTTTTTTGATAAGGAAAAAGTTTAATAAACACTGCTGCATTGTGATAACGTTTTACACAAATTTCTATTCTGGAAGAGTTAGAGTTTTCTTAAAAATTGAAAAAATTGAAGTAAATAAATCTTTTTAATCAACTTACCAATGTGATGAAAACTTCTGGCTGTGTTGACTTTGCTTATGACATCAACTGCAGGTAAATCAAACCCTTGTTCCCAAACCCCCATCAAATTATCTTGATCATCAAACGTATCTCCCATGTGAGCTTTGTACAGGTGCTGCATCAACTTGGGTATGTGAATGTCTTTGTCTGGGTTCGGTCGGCGTTTAAGTCCAAATAAGTTCAAAAGTTTTTTTTCAAACTCAACAACAACAGCTTCCTCTTCCTCTCGGGTGACACTCGAATATTTGGCGGCCTGTTGGATAAGGTTTTCCCGCCCGACCTGAGGCAAAAGTCCGTAACTCAAGTCAAAAATTGAATGCAAAATTAGAATAACGACAAGAATCCAATCGGTGATCGCGACCATTATGACTGTTCAAACAAAACAAGTTGGAAATTTGCTCGATCAGCAGTAACCGCCAGATAACCTTGAAATCTTCTTTCTTTTTACAATATCCGTTTGAGCATTTTCTTGACACAATTCAAAAATCTCTTACCTACGAGCTTACATATAAAGTATCTGAAAAATAGAAATTTGGTTAAATCCTATATTTTCACTACACTGTATCACTGTATTCTTGAAGCTTGCTCAATGCCAAACCGTAACTCACATCGGCTGATATAATGCCGAGGAGAGTCTCGTTGTACATACAAACTGAATTCTGAGAGAAGGGGAAAAAAAGTTTGTCAAACGAAGTAAAAATTTGTAAAGAGGGCAGTAGACAGCAGTTTTCAAAACAATTTTGAAAAAGTAAGATCTGAAATCGCACATGACAGCTAACTCAGACTCCCTGCTGATGTGCTAATGTCTACACTGTTATCTCTTTGTATTCATATGTTTGTTATCTGTGTTGCAGTTGTAGCACAACACATAAAAATTGCAAAAAAGACTACTTTGGCTAGTTGGCAAAGTAATATCTTTTGCAGAAGGCTGAAAAAGGGAGGATTAACACCCCAGATATGCCGGTTAGTTTTTAGACTAATTATAACCTTATATTTAGAGCGATTGAAAAAGCACCATAAATACACAACAGATTAATTAAGATACATAGCTAAAGAATTGTTTGGAAATTGAAGCTGTCTTTTCCACCACCAAACCAACAAACAAAGATCCATTTATATGTAAACTACTTCCATGTAAACTTGTCATCAAATGGTAAACTGTCATATTTCTGTTTGGTGTCATTGTAATGAACTTTGGAATTGCATGTGCAGTTTTAAGAAACTTCTTTTAATGGATAACAACTCAAGTTTCCTGACCTTTGCAATGCAAACATTGATTGAAATCATGTGGAAAATCATTTGGTTTCCAAGCTGAGCCTGTGAGGGACCCAGACAGCAAAATTTGTCATTTTTACTTTGATTCAACGTCTGCAGATCTTGTATGAATACCAACACAAATAGTTTATCTTCTTCGGAATAAGCAAAATTTGTTTTCGGAAGCGCGGGGCGACTTTGTTCATTTGTGGTCTGACGTCATTTCTAGACTGCCACGCTGCAGCAGCACGGTAACTTTTGGACCGTAGTAATTCCTGGGTCGTTACACCGGTACCCGATCACCTAACGATATGTTATAGGCCTATAACAAACTCGGCACTGCCGTTTTTTAAACTAAAAAGACAGTTGCATGTAAAACTAAATACTCCAACTTTCTTATACCGTTATACGACAGGTAGCTTTTCACTGCTGTATGATATTAATTTTGTGTTAATCCAAATAAAATGAAATTTATTTTGACCTAACTTGTCCTCACAAGTTTACGCAAGAAAGGTTCAAATACTGTGTTTAAAGCGTTTGGTAAAGCTTTATCCAGAAGCAAATCAAAAGCTGTCAAAACCGTTGGAATTTTATAACTGACCTAGATTAGCTAATCTTTTAAGATAACCAAAAAGTGTATTTAACCACAGGCACAAACTCACTTAAATAAACAAGTAATATCAGTTTAGGCGATGTTTTTTTCTATTTTCTATAATTTATTAAACAAACAGAAAAACAAATAAGATGCCTCAACCCTTCTAAGATTATTAATCATTGCTTAGATTTTTGCTAAGATGTTTACCTAAGCTACAACGTGCCAAAAGCGAGTGAGCGGGGTTTTGGGTTTTATCTCAGAATCGACTTTCGAAGTGTTCGGGTTAAAAATGTTATGACGGTTAAACATCAATTCATTTCAACACAATTGTTGTTGTTTCTACGTCAGTTTTAGACAATAGGATGGAAAATGACGTAACCTGTGACATCAAAGGTCTTTACAAGCCTTTTTGTTACTCGAAAATAGTTTGCTTTTTAGTCAAACACAAAAGTTTGCAAATGGGACGGAGTTGTTTGTATACTAAAGGCAAGAGTTGTAAAGTTCAATTTGCAATCTACAACAATTCAGTAGCAAACCTTCCTTTCCTAATTGCAAAATTATTTTTTACTCTTGTTGGACAAATAAACACATAGGCCTATAACTCGGCGAAGATCAATCTGAAAAACCGCAGATACTGTGGGAGGAGTGATGCAGAAACAGAGGAACATCTCCTAGATCTAAATTATATTGAAGCCACGAACTATCTTCACTTTATTTTCTCAAAGCTTGGCACAAAATTGAATGGAATTTTTTAAATTCAATTGTTTTTTTTAAAGTTTTTGCTAGGGTGTTGAGTTTGTATCTAAGAAATCATAGGCAAACCTTCCACTAATCTGGGTAGATCAAAGTTAAAAATAAAATGTAAAGTTGTTGAATTGACAGCTGAGCATGGTGCATTTTTCGCAGATGTATCATGCAAAATATTAACCTCAGCTCTGAGTTAATATTTATAAAATAAAATACTCTTTGCTTTGAGACTAAACTATTATCAGCCTACCGTTTGCGATTTCATGAAGCATGATATATTCCCACAATATCCTATCATTTATGAATGGGTTACTACTTGCCTAATGCAGCACCAAAACAATTGTGTGTTTCTCGGCAGTCGAGTGTAGCAGGAACCCAGCGATAGACACGTGTTTCGCCCATTAGGCTGGGCTCATCAGTACCGCACCACTAGTTCCTGCCACTAGTGGTGCGGTACTGATGAGCCCAGCCTAATGGGCGAAACACGTGTCTATCGCTGAGTTCCTGCTACACTCGACTGCCGAGAAACACATGTTTTTGGAAAAGTCTTGATGGCTAGTGTGGAGGCTACACCGGTATGGTTAGCGAAACACAACGCTCGCTGTTCTATAGTGATTAGTCAGGTAGTGCTGTCGCCAGGAAGATCGCTCCTTTTCAACAAAACAGTTGTGAGTATTCAAAATAAACCTATGGTCTTAAATAGTGTAGTAGGCTTATGTTATAATAACATATCGCTAAACAAATATGTTTAATTTGTTCTTTGTTTAATACAAAAGTTTAGTATTGAAAAATAAATAGTTTCTATGTACAACATATTAGGCTACCACATTTAGAGTTGCTACATTCACAACGAAACTATGCAAAGAGACACTGGTGAAATGGCTACTTTCTTCAACATGGGGGCATTGTAGAAGATGTAACCGAAGGAAAAAGATGAAAATGTTAGATTTTGTGACACGGAAGATTAGTTTTGAGAAATGAAAAGGAAAACAAAAGATTTGTGGAAGAGAGAAGAACAACCGGCGGCCTGACAAGAAAGAGAACGAACTTTACAACGTGCAACGGACAACTTACTATAAAGCTTACTATAAAAGTTAACAACAACAATACAAAAGATTTCATCAACACAAAAGCAACGACATTACATTGATAAAAGTCATCAAACGGACAAAATCCAAAAAGTCCAAAAAATGTGACAAAGATATTTTCATTCTCGATGGTTTTATTTTTTCTCGATATAGAATAGCCTACTGTCTTCATCCACAAAGTTTGTCGCTTTAAGAGAAAGAGAGAAATAAAGAGATTTATTTGCCTTTAAACAACATCAGCAAATACATAAATAAGGAAAAGACATATAAGCAAGAAGCACCAACGAACCTTACGGTTGCCTGGTCAAAGTGCTTCTTGTATACAAAAACAAAACTTTTGTTTAAATTTGAAATACAAAAATTAAAATTTATTCTGCACACACTACAGTAGCCTACATTTTCTAACACTAACGACAAGCAAATATTATAAGTGGTCAACTCATAAAATTAGTAATTTTTCTACACAATATAAATATATTTTTTTCAACTGATAGGCGCTGAACTCCGCTGATAAGCTGGCCAATTTAATAATAAGAAAAGCTTAACCAACCACCACTGTGGTCAAAGCAATCTCCTTGTAGTCATGTAGTTAAATTTCCGATGTTTACATTTTCTTGTATATTTACACCTTTCAAATCTTGAGCTGGCAGGGTTTGCACCACCTGTTCGTATCACACCGTGTGGACCACCTGTTAATGGTTCCAATTGTAAGTCGTTAACGACAAGAAAATATTGGTTTGTGTTTTGCTTGCAAACAAAAAATGAAGTTTTGACAGCCTAGCCACAAACGCTTGCGCAAGCAAATGACTTTGATGCAGTTCTACGAACAACATGCTAGGAATTTCACACCAAGTTCTGTTTCATTTGTCTTGGCGAGGCTACTTGATGCCTTCAAAATTTTATCAGAAACTAATTTAACTTGTAACTTATCGCCTGAAAATAATAACTTAGTGGCAGCACAACATCGTTTGTGTTACTGCAAAATAATTCATGATCACAATTCAATTGATAAAAAAATAAAAAAATAACATGCATCAACCTAAGGAGCTTTGCTTACTCGTTGCACTATTTCATTGAAATCTTTAAAAAAATCGCACATAAATATAGAAAGTTGTTAGAAAGCGTTTACACAGTTTTGATGAAATGGCATGAAAAGAAATCGCCTTCACATTGTTGTCAAAAAAGTTAACAAAGCTTAAAAACTTGTCAAAACAACCACTCAGTGCGCAACCACTCAATGCGCAACCATTCACTGCGCAACCACTCATTGCGCGACTACTTAGTGCGCAACCACTCAGTGCAATATTGTAGTCACAAAAGATTTTTAATATTTTAGTTTTGGTCTTTCTGAGAGGACTCCGCCAGCAATCTGAGTTATATCAAAAACTAATTTATTAAAATATTATAATTATATCAAAAAATAATTAATTATAAAACACTCTTTGTGGTGGCTAAAGCTTGATGGGTTTTATATAAAACAGAGTTGGTTTCAAAGATTTTTCCATCCGTTTAGTTCAGTCGTTAGATATAGGCTACTATAGCGCAATAGATTTTCGTTGCTTTTGCAGCCAGCGAAATTAAACTAAGACGGTGTGAAGTATAATAAAGGTAAAAGTTGAATTAGTGAACATCCTTTAAAATGGTGAATTTAATACATCGAGCAGTAAGATAAAACACTTTTTATAATTCAACATCAAAATCTTCAAAATATGATAGAGAAATAAAATAGATTCCTAATTCAAAACTTTGCTAAAATTTGCTTGATTCTTACGCTCATTTTAGTTTAGGCACTTCAAAATAGAGAAAGAAAGACATCTGTAAATTGTCCTTCGACAAACCCATCCAGTTTGTACATCAAATTTTAAGTCAATTATTCAACATCACAAGATGTTAAATATTTGTAAGACTTGTAATTTTTTCAAAGTTCACAGAATAACTGTCAATATAAGAAGAATATGTGAGTAAGCAAATTTATTGAAGATCCAAGAAACAACGCGTCATAGTCGTTTCTCATCAACGGATTAGTCTCTATTCAAAATGAAGCTTTCATTGGGTTCTCACTAAATAAGCTATAGCAAGCAATAATTAAGTCTTCATTCAAATTTTAATAACGACAGCAGCTTTCTTATTTCATCGGACAAAATTGATGAAAGTAGTTTGAAAGATTGAATTCAATAATGAAGACGTATTGATTAGGACTCAAATGACAAATGACTAGTTTATAGTTTAGTGTTTAGTCAAAAAAAACATTATAGTTTTCTATAAGCTCCCTCATACGGTTCGTATTCGCCTACAGTACACACAACACCACTACACATAGATTCATCCCTTCTTTCCAGTAAGGAAATAAATAAAACAAAATACAAAACCAGAATAACTAACTTTGCCATATGAAAATTAATAAAGAAACATCTTTTTCTTGCATATAGACAATGTAAACAATTATATTTTAGTTTTGGTCTTTCTGAGAGGACTTGGTCAGCAATCTGAGTTATATTTTAATAATAAAATCACCCTTGTGGCGGCTAAAACTCGATGGTTATAGCCTACATAAAACAGAGTTAAGATAAAATATATATAATAAATATAAACTCAAATATGGTTATTACTATATTTGATTTAATTCGCTCTGCTTTACTTTTTGCTTAGCATTGAGCACTTTTTGTAGTATTAATAGTTTTCCTTGTTTTAATAAATATAAATAATATATATGCAATTGCACAACTCATCATCAGCCCATGTATGATCCCCTCCTGGACTTAAGGTTCAACATGAGTGGAAAATATTTGGAAAACTCTGCCGGACACTGCCTGCATCCGATAAATAAAGCAGAATCTGAAACTCTGCTACCTGTAATGTTAGACTACTTCATGCGATATTTTTACAATACAAACTGAATTCTTTCTCACTAATTCTTTTACTAATTCTCCACTGACCTTGCATACTTTTCAACACTAAGAAAATATTCACTATCACTTGGCCAAACAATAAACATCTGAAACTCATGTTCAACCAGGTAGGAGCGTTACCACGTCTTTAAAATTATAAATAACAAGGAAAACTCTCAAGGTTTGGGAATCCTGTCAGGACTGATATCTACTTTCATCTGTATCACAAATACGGTGAAAGCGTTTGCGAGCGATCTCTGTTTTGAAAATTCTTTTGTGACTTTTGTTACTTGAAAGTAGAAAGCACATCATTTTACAGCCTGTAAGCGTAAACTACTTGGCAGAAAGCAAAGTTTGCAGAACTAAACACATTATTTTTCTCAAAACCATAAAAACAGAAATCTTTATGAAAATGAAAACAATGATTTCAAAACTGTGTTGTTGTTTGCACACACTAGGAAACTATCAACGTAGAATTGACGTAAAACCAACGAACACTGCAGCTATCTTATCCTGTTGAAGCGCAAACAGCTACCTAAGTCAAGACTTCTGCCGCCACTCATTGTAGCCTGTGCTCTGAAATCATACGCCGATGATTGACAAAGTAAATTGCCCTGGGGTTTAATTTGTCATAGTTTATTTCAATATTTCTTCTCCTTTTCTGGTTATTTTTACCAACTTTTCAACACCCATGCTTTCAAGACAGACTGGATCCTTCCATTGAGCTTTGGGGAGAAAGCCACCCATCGTGTACATCAATGCGCGCGCGAGCGACGACTGAAGATTACAAATTGTATTAGTAGGATGCAATAATTGAAAAGTTAAGTCTACAAAAGAGATTAGCCATTCTGGTGATCAAATAGCTTTGATGACGTCATAGAAGATCCGATGATGCCACGCCACTTCGAAACGACGCAATTATGACGCAATTAAAGAGAGAAGAAACAGATATCAGGAAAAAATCGCAAACAACTTTGTTTCCTTCAACTAACGGCAGAAAATAATGTATCTTGAGCCCAATAAAATAAATGCGAGAAACAAAGCGCTGGACCGGTTTTTAGACATTCTAACAACTTTAGACAGTCGCGCTTAGTCAGTGATCAGTTTGCGCTTCTGCGAACAAATATGTCACAGTTTATGAAAGAGAAGATTTGCGGCTGAATTCAATTCCTGCAACTCAACAAAGAAATGATTTGAAGCGATATTACTTTACTGGATGAGCAACTGATCAGAGAAAGTAAAAAAGAGAAAAACCATGGCAAATCAGGCCTTTTTATCTTTGGGTGGATGAACTTCACAAAGTCAGATTTTTTCAAATTATAGCCTACGTGATATGTTTCAGCTCACATGCTTCTAAAATCTACTCTTTATCAATTGAACTTTGACTGAAGTAGATTTTGGGTATCACTGACAAATGAAAACATTTGAATCTTACAATTTCCGATTTGCTTTTTTGCATAAAGCTATAAACGCTTTGACATCACCACAGTCTTCTACTGGGTAAGCACTACAAGAGCAGAGTTGCTCTACAGTATGTGACATGTTACCCCTGGGGTTGTAGCGGTGGAAAGATGCAACAAAACCAAAACTGGAGTGATTTTGATCAGAATTTTGTTTTGATAAACAAACATCACCATCACCGTCTAACGCCGACTGGCCTGACTTCAAGTGTTTCAGTTTCCCGAAATCAAAATATTGTTGTTTACATTCATTCTACCTCGTCGAACATAAATTTGACCGAAAATCAATAACCAAGATAGCAGAATTTGTTCTTTTTACATCACTTTAACGTCTGCAGGCGTTGAAATGCAGAAAAAACAAATGTTGCCAGCTGGGCAGTAGTGCAAGAGAAGAAAGGTTCGCTTCCTTAGACAACAAATCAACCGTTTTTTTACATTGATTCATTGTCTGCAGACGTATATTTGCAATCATATTATTGTTATGATATATTTACTGTCTGGATCCACGTGGCACAGAATCTGTTTCTGAGTGGCGTCAGAGCACAAAACTGATGACAAAACATAGCTGAAATATTTTCAAAAGAAATGACGTTAAAATTATGTAAATTGTTTGTGTTATGTTTTCTTGTAGGAGCTGGCACGTGGCTCGGGTCTTATTCTCCGCCATTCTCAAATTTGAAGTGTGGAGAACCGCTTTGCGCAGTTTTTATCAAACTAATCAAATCTGACGTTTTGTCAACATAAAGAGCGCATCAGGTGACAGTGATTGATTGATAGCAACTCACGAAGTTTATGTTTCAGCTTAAAGTCGTCCTCTCACCTCCTCAGGCAAACGGACCAGCGAATTAAGTAGATTACCATCAACAAACAGAAAGCCCTAAGGAATCCCTGGCTGGAATTAATGTGCAGTGATTTATAGCAGAGCTAATCGAAACGAATATTTCAGTCAAAACAAAACGAAAAAGTACCGCTCATGAAATGCAATTTGATTTGAAGCTACACGAAATTTAACGTAAAAAAATGAATTTGAAATCAGGTGAAACTTTTTCCACGAAGGTTATATTAGATTCAAATAATTTGTATATTTTTGTTTTGAAAATTAGTAAACCGCAATAAAAGGCATTTTTTGAAGGAACTTTATGCTGTTAGAGATTTTCTGGCGTTTTGTTCTGGTTTCGAGTTTGGAATGAAACGGAGATTCTCTGAGGTTGAAAGTGTGATAAAAAACGAACTATTTTACCAACAAGCCTAAATTCGAAGTTAAGACAAGAAATTTGCTATTGACACGAACAAAAACTTTCAAAAGGATCTTTTTTCATATTAACACAGCAAATATGGAAGGAAACTAACCGACCCAGACAGCAAAATCTTTCATTTTTACCATTGATTCAACGTCTGCAGACGTTCTGCATAAACGCGCAAATGTCGATGAGTGATGTCACCGAGCAAAGACATAAAAATTTCTTTGTGATTCATTTTTCAGAGTCACCCAATAAAAACTTGACCGAAGTATTTAATAATTTACTACATAACCAAAGCCTTACAATGCGCCAAGATCTGGAAAAGTGATAAAATTCATTTTGACGCCTACCGATCAAAGCAACCGTGTGAAAAACGTATCTACCCACGTAAGTGTAAAGTTACTTGCTCATCATGAAGGCGGTGAGAGCCATGCCCAGACAGCTTTACAAAGAGGAACATGACCTTTTCGAAAGTGATTGTTTACAAAATCGTTTTGTGATTCAAGATAGAGAAAAAAGTCGGGATTTCATCGAAAACCAATCAATGTCATCAGGGTTTGTAGTTTTTGGTTTCTATGCCTTTTGTATCAAGCTCAGTTATGCTTCTGATGCCTTGGTAGCTTAATGATGATTTCGTTACACGCAAAATGTCACTTTTGACAAAGCTGTAGGTTTAGACTGCAAACGTCACAGTTGGTATAACAATACGTCATGAGTCCCTTCCAATTTCCACTTTGCGGTCATCATTGTATTTCAACTTCCAATCTCTACATGAAGCTATGACGTAAGGAGTGAAATTTGTTGAAAATGAAGAAACAAAACGTGACGAAGGTCATGACATGCTTTACTAATCTTATACAACAACATCACATTTTATTTCACTTTTAACCATGATCTGGCTTCTGTTGGTTTAGATTAGAATAAAAACTCAATTCAGTCAACATGGTGAAAAGGTGAAAACAAGATGGCTGAGCAAGAATTGTCAGACGTTTCAAATTAACCTATCTGTCGCCATGTGATTGCGATGATAAGAATCGATTCAATAAGCTCGAAGCCATTTGTACTAGCTTTCTGAACGCATTTGTATTTTACGTTTTGACAAACTGGGCGTTTTAAAACCACATCTGAATTTCCTTTTGCATTTTTATTGAATACTTATTTTTTGATACGAAGGATTTGAAACAACTAAAAATAATAAACGTTTTTCAAAACATAACAACTTCACATTTATACAACGTCAGTCGATAGAAATATCGCACTTTCACAAATGACATTTTTCCCAAAGAAAACAGCAAACACTTCTTCAATTATATCAACAGCAACATTGTCGAACTGTCACTACTTAATGGAACCTTATGCAAGCACCAATCCTTGTTGGTGTGAATAAATCGCTTTCCCGACTCATTGAATAATAGACCGCTTGATTTATCAGTGTTTGTTTACTTTTTTGAGGGGGAAACAACAGTTGGTGATGATACTGTAGCCTATAGAGACAGATACTTATGTTACGGCCACATTTTTAAACTTTTCCTTACCAGACCACAAAGTCCCATTATTTACCACATTAGGGCGGTTATATGAGGGCCTTGAAACGTTTCAAGGCCACGTGCTGAATGGGCAGTTCACACTGCCACCTAGCGTTCAATTATTGCTTATTGTACATTACACCCACTAGCAATAGCTCTGTTCAATCTGATGAAAGTAGGCTATATATTCATTTATCCATTGCAAGTGTTAGCTTCTCTAAATTTCAACATGGCCAACCTCCAACGGCTGAGCACTCGCAATTTCAAGGCTTCATGATGCTTCAATAACATCATCATCATTGTCAGTACAATAGAAGAATAAATTGTTACAACCAGAACGAACAAACGTGTTTCGTCTCTTTTATTGCAAACTAAAGCAAAATTTCATCAATAGAAAACTTCCGAAGTCACGTGACTGTAAATTTGTATTCGTCAATATTACGTGAAAAACTTACCATTGAAGCAATGTAATAAAAAGAAACCTTCCCAACATGATTGCATATGCGTAAACATTGGACAATCTACGTAAAGCAGAACATTATGACACCGATATTCCCTGTAAAAGCTTCGAACGATTAACAAAACCATCTCACCGTGTACAATACTACTCCTCAAATTTAATGGTTTAAACGTTATTTGACGTTGCATAACGCAAGACTACTAAAATTATTCAGGGATAGAGTATTTCAAAGCTTTTAACAAAACATGTTTTCCTTTTTCGCGGTAAAGTGTGGCATGACATCAAATCCCTCACAGTCAGTCAGATCACCTCAAACTACTTTTAACAGGTTTACAGTTAGTAATTAGTCAAGCATGACGATCACACACCTTAAAATGGCGAAAGTAAAAGGGCTCCAACTGTCATGGGAAATGCAAGACTTAGAAAACTACTTTGATGTGACATAAGCACCTTAAAGCATCATCTTCAAGTCACAACTCAATTTTTTAAATTTCTGAAAACAAATTATGCATTTACGTTGATTCTATGTTGATGTTGAGAATAGAAAAATCGCTGTTGTACTTTAATGCAATACACTGTGTAAGAAAAACTTCATAATCGTAGCAACACAAAAAATAACAACCAGGTTCTTAATCATGTGTCTGTTATTAATATTGAGCGACAAGGACGGAGAAAAAAAGTGTCAGGCCTTGACTGTTAGAGTCACAATCAGATATCGAATGCATCTTTACCCAGAAAGCCATGGACAATTGGACATAAGATTAAACAAAAACCAAAACTTCATTGTTCTTACTGTAATTTCATTACAAACCAAGTTTAAGATAGAGAGCAGTCGCTTTGCGTTTCTCTAAATCTAAACATTATCGAGTTCACACGGTCTAGGTTGTCTAAAAATAATTCTTATATCACTTTGCTACAATGACGATGATTAATACAATTCACAAATGCTAAGTCTTGTCAAAACAGACACAATGTCGCTCCTGTCAAGCCTGCCCTTCAACGCACGTAATAAGTTTGTCGACTGCGTAATTACGTTGGTCATCTCACAGACGTAGGCCTAATCTCTTTTTTACTGGTCATAAATCCACAGCCCAAACAAGTCACATCGTAACGTTATTTATATTCTACAAATATTTGTATGCTTTAATGAAATCTGAAGACCTGTTCTTGTGCTGTGGGAAAAATGGCAACATTTCAAAATTTTATGCAGCAAAATCAACATAAACCAACAGAAAAATAACATAACCTAAGTCAACGACAAACAACATTTAGTCAAACAAGTAAGTCAAGACACCAAACGTATTTCATCGCCAAACGCCTCGTCTTTCTTGATTTCAAGTTATATCATCATCAGTAAACCACCAATTGTTTTAATGAATCTAGGAAAAAGTGTCGCAAAATTATACAGAAAAATATGTTACAAGTCGACAGCCAACGAAAAAGCAACCAATCAAAGCTAGAACCTCAACACCAGACTCAAATCCATAAAGCGTTTTAACTACACCCCAAAGTTATGCTAAACCAGTGGCGGCTCGTGGTCTCAAAACATGGGGGGGCTGCATCAACCAGTAGGCTAACCTAATATAAATAATTATAAACCTGTAGCGGACTGAGTTATAAATGCACTGAGTTAGGGTTAGTAACACAGTAACATGTTCTTTTAATTGGCTGTCGTTTAATGTTTTTATCATTTAAAATAATTTTTTGATAATGGTTTGAATTTGGCCAACTTCAGGTGGTCACCAGATGTAGCTAGTACTAGTTTGGGACTTGGTATTAACTTAGTTGGTTAGATCTATGCTTGTGCTTTCCAACGATAGCAAATTTGTTGAAATTGAACAACAAATGAATAAATGGGAGACAATTTTTTTCAGGTGTTTTTCAGTGCATTTCCACCCCGTACTTCCTCTTTTATAATAGTCTATTTCAACCTATGTGACGTATCGTGACGTCATCATCCCAAAAGGACGAATTGTGAAGAGCACCAATAATTACAGTAATTGGCTTTTCTTCACATCAAAACTAGTCTGTCTCAGTGACTTCTCAAAACACAGATCAAGTAAAGTAATCACCGATAGCTTCCACACGCTTTCCGTAACGATTTACGAGAAGCAAAGTTGGAATCCCTGACCAGGGTCTGTTCTATTTGCAGTCCCTACAGCGCTTGTTCAGTGTCGCTAGAAAACTTTTTTCTGAAAAACCTACGTCATAAAAAAAAGAACAAGCAACACCGGACCTGCAGAATTTGCGGACCCAGAGTTGCCAATTAAATTTTGTAACACAATTTTTTTTTTTTTTTTTTTAAATTAATACTAAGAGTTTTTTTAATTTTTCAAGCGAAATAAATTTAAAAAAACATGGCAAAACTATCTATATGAAATATAATTCACATATGCACAAAAATGTTGGGGGGGCTGCAGTCCTGCAGTCCCTTATGACGAGCCGCCACTGTGCTAAACCATAACTAAACAAAATCCTAGTCGTAACCTAACGTAACATTTTATTTCTTGCAGTTGCAGCAAAAACAATTACGAATTATTGTCGGTGGTAACGTAGTCTACAGCGACACCTTTGGGTGCATAATTACTTAAAATTGCGGTATGTCAAAAACAGAAGAAAATGTAAAACAATTCGCGAATATGAAAAAAAAAAACTTTTATTTTTTTTTGCAAACCCAGACAACCACTTCATTTGGTCCAGATCTGGTCAGATAAAAAAGTTGTCTGGGAACGTTGGCAGAAATATGCAAATGAAGATTTAGACGGCGTAAAAAATATGTATTTTAGGTATTTTCAAGTTCTATTTTTCAATTTGGTTTTGCTTTGAGAGGCTAGAGGCAAAAAAATGTAAAATTACAGCAAGGTGGGTGCGATTATTTGCCCCATCATTGATATCTGTTTTCAGTCCTTTGACTTTATGAGTCTTCTTTGAGACTTTTTCATATAGGTCTGATTGTGTTCAATAAGTTTATCAATACCCAACGTTATCTTACATTGGTTTAGCGTCAAGAAACGTGGAAACTCTTGGTTCAGGGGCTAAAAAGACTCTTTAGAATTACGCTTAATTAGCTCTGACTAACCTATGAAATGTTTTGTAAAATTTGTTTACCGCAACACTCCCCTTAAAATTGTGTCTCCGACTGTTTGCAGCGTAAGATGTTAAAGGGACTTAAAATCACCTCAAATTGCCGTTAAACTTTACTTTAAGGCAAACTTGAACTTGCCTGGACGGAAAAAGCCACTTCAGTCCTTTTTTAGTTGAACACGTCACTATTTTCCCGTCATGATAACAAATAACTACATAAATGTAGCAAAACCTTGTTTTCAAAACCAATGCAAATACAGTAGAGAAGGATCATTAGGTCATTAGATGAATCGCAATGCTATGCCCTGGAAATTGTAGCGATTACTGTAACAAAAGTTATGAATTTGTACGCGTAAATAAGTTAAAAATTGCGCCAAAAAACGACTCTTGCATGCGTTTTTCTTGAGAAGGATTAGACGCTTGACTATTCCATGGCGCCATGAAACTATCGGACTTTCATGAAACAGGTAATTGTGCTGCACTGTCTAGTTAGGTCATTCTTATTACTTCTTCTAAGATTGCTTTCACTTGTAGCCTTTCATCCTCAAGAGCTGTCATTAAAAACAACCCAGACAGCAAAATTCGTCATTTTTACATTGATTCAACCTCTGCAGACGTTGTAGTACAATCTTTATAAAACTTTATTCTCACAAAGCAGATTTATAGAAAACAGTTTTAGCATCGTCATGCGTTTTTTTGTATGTTTTGCACAAAAACTGAGAATTTGAAATTTTTTAATACAGAAAATAAAATTGTCTTAAGTTTTGTTCATACCGGGAAAAGAAAAATGTGTGTTATTTTTCAAAACTTGATAACTTTATTGCCACCACTAGCATACCTCAAGATTATCAATTTAATGACAAAATTGTGTCTAGCCACAAAAAAATCAGTGTCGTACCGACAGGGTTTTGGTGTAACTCAGAAATTTGATATTTTCACATTCGTTTCTTTACCAAAACAGCCGATATACCTCATCAGGCAACATAGGAGCAGAAAAGCAAGATTTATGGCTTGTATTAAATATTTCTGCAAAACTTTAACCTCCCGTGTTTGAGAATCGCTAGCTGACAAGCGAAGTCACGTGACCATTATTTAATAGCAGCCGTGTTAGATTACATGGTAATTTTACCCATACTGATATTATTATTGATAAAACTATCGTAGCGTCAAACACGTCTCAAAAAAATTTGACTCTCAAAACCGTCCTGGCAACATTGTTGGAATAATCGTTATACTTTTGTTTAATAGTGCACTAGCCTCACCAATTACTTCAATACAAAATTTAACACAATCAATGTTGGGTTTCCAAAATTGCCACTATCATTTTATATTAGATTTTAAAAAAACAGCTTCTTATTTTTTATGTGACTTCAGCAACAAGCTTCCCCAGTTAAAATCATGGCGTAGGTAGTTATGACCGCTTTGTTGGTCACGCTTCACTTCTCCTAGAAAAATCACTTGTTTTTGAAAATGGTTAAGGGTTAAAATTTTGAAAGGCTCGTTTCCAATTCTCTTCGCTGCGTTGGCTAAGCCTCGCCTGGGCATGCGTTAATGTATTTCTAATGTTGATACTTTACCTTTTTAGGGACAGGGCGTAGTATCAAAAGGCTAGCACTTACCAAATACTTGTGTTGTTTTTGCTTTAAACAAGAGAAAAAACGACGCAAATGTTGCTAAACGTGAAATGACTTACTTCTCTGTTTCGTGTTAAAACAACAATCTTTGAAGGTCCTTGGCAAGGGAGGCGCTATGCTAGCTTATTTCACTGGAATGCTTTGCTGAATTGGATTACTCAAATTTTCCTCAAAGAAAAATGCCCATCCCTGCTGGTTCTCCACTAGGATTAGCACTAATTAAAATCTATTGTCAAGAAACGCCAACTGAGCAAAGTTTTGTCGCATTCAAAAGACAAGGATGCTATACCTTCACGATCAAAAGAGAACATCCGCTTGCAAGCTGTAGCCTTGATCCAAAGCATCGCTGTTGTCAATTTTTCAACATGTGTTAGTAAGCACTTCGACTGGAAACATCACCTTATACAAAAAAGTAGGCCTATTGTATTGTGCAATGTACAGTACAACAAGTATTGTACCTTGAGATAGAAACACAGTTTATAAATTAATTGCCTTGAGCATAAAATATATTTTTGGTAGAAAAATGCCTCGATACGTACAAATTTTCAGCAATAGTGCGTCAAAACAAAAAATGGTCACATTCCAAACGTTCCAAGACAAGCCACGAATAAACGTTTGCCAGATAAATGGCAGCGGCTCCAACCAGACGACTGTAGCACAATAAGCTAAGATATACAATGGCTAATAGAGGAAAAGTTAGACGACGTGCGCCATTAATAGCTTGTAGTAACAAAACCTCGGCCAAATAAACAAAACAGATCCAAAACGGAAACATCCTAAGAAAGTCGTTTTCTAATAGCTAACTACAAATACCGTGTGAACAAGTTTTCCTATTTGAAATCCCCAAACACACGTAACCCAGCTTTCAATATCTGCCATTTCACATTGACACAACGTCGACAGACTATAAATTGATGCAAAACAGACGGATATTGCTACTTGCAAAAACGCCTGTCCATCCAACACAGAGGTAACAAACTTTGAAAACTTTGAAAAGGTTAAATTGGGGCCTGAAATTTACATGTAAACCAACGCAAATTGTCGTTCTTTCAACGATGACAATAAAACATACATTCTTTCTGCAATCTTGATGTCTTTCAGCGTATCTTCACGCAGGGTTAAATGCAACTAGAGCAAATTATCTGCCGAATTATTAAGTCAGCCGGTCAACCAGCTTAATTCGACAACTATTGTTCTTATTTACAAACCAAAACCCGCTGATTAGCATCGCTGAGTACTGATCCACAGATCAACTTGACGCAAATGATTTTTAATTAACTAATCACGCGATTAAATAAATCCTATTTAACCCTCACTCTTCCACACAAACTTACCTGGTGGGTTAAGAAAAATGCATTTAAACGCAGCAACAAACGTCAATTTACTTACGCTTTTTATTTATTTCTTAAATCTAAACTTGACCCAATATGACATGCGTCTTTCAAACTACCCAGCCAACAAAAACTTTGCTTGTGAACACATGCAATCTTAACGTGTTATCGGATGGAGATATGAAATCATGTTTCCAGGCAACAAATCAACCGTTTTTACGTTGATTCAGCGTCTGCAGACGTTAAATCAACGTAAAAAAGTTGACTTTTTCGTCTGCGCTGCTGCATGTCTTCAACCACACTGCCATCGACCAATCATTAGATGCATCTTGTTGTTGTAAAACGCACTTGAATACAAATTACGACAATAAATTATGGATAGACGCGTTTGAACATATTATATAAAATAGATAGGCATTGAGGTTAAAGCCAAATTTCACGAACTTTGTAAAACTGCTCTTTTTGTGCTTTTGTAAAATTTGGCACATCCTTGAAAGCACGAAAAAAATTACCACTGGATTACGACGACAAACCCACAGAAAAAGTTATAACTTGCACTTCATACGGCTTGTATTTTGTCCACATTTGAGGAAGACGTTAAATAAGAAAAGAAGCTTTTTAAAAAAGGAATGTTCTTCAAATTCCGTGTTTCAATACTACTTGGAACGTTAAATCAGTGGTAGAATTACAAAATCTGTACATTTCATACTTTGCCTTCAAACACCTGTTTGAATATTTCTCACCATACAAGAAGGTTAAAAATTTAAACATAATCTTTGACTTCAGCAACAAACAAATCTGACAAAAATTAGCGTTTTTTTATGTTTCTGAGACATCATTTGACGCTAAAATGAAAAAACAATTGGTTTATATTTTGCTGTCTGGGATAGTGATGCAGGCCACACTCGATGAAAATACGTTGACCGCGTTAAGCTTGTGTTGGAACAAAACAGTGTTTCCAGGTTTTTTTTACCACAAAGTAAAAGCTAAACAGGTGTTGAGGCAAATTAATTATCAGAAATTATGCTAAGATGGTGTTTGATGGACTTAATGACAATTATATGCAGAAAGAGTTGAAATAAAAAATATAATACTGGAAGGAATCTTATCTGCAAAGCGAACATCCGCTTAAAAGGTATAAGAAATACAAAACAAAAACAATACAGAATAAATCCACGAGTTACTGCTATGTGCACAATTAAGGAAAACACCCGCAAAACGGTCTTGAACTATTGACCCAGGAAAAGATTTGTAACCACACAAATTTGGGCCCAGTTAAACGCCATTCAGAGATGGGACAAAATCTTCTTCATCTTCATGAAGAGTGTGCATCTTCATTTAAAGCCCAAACAGTATCAAACGCGATTAAACTCAAATAGCGGCAGTGCATTGTTTTGCAATACACACGAAACTAACACATACAAACTAAACAAAAATCAAATACAAAAAAAATCAAAATGTTTAAAAGTGACTTTTTTTACGTTTCTGTCTCAAAAGCATCGGATTTAAATCAGATTTAGTGGTGACGAAGTTAAATCTTTAATCCCTGTTGTAATTTCAACCGTCAATACCACAGCACTTTTTCAAACAAATTAATCCATTTGTAAACAATTTTAATCTGATTTGGTTTATTTATATCTTGGTGGTCGGAGAAAAGCATGATTGTAAAAAATACGAAACCATGCCACTTGCATCTGAAGCAGAAGCCAATGACAGATGTGTCTTCCTGCCATTTTTATTTTTTCTGACCGCTGTAGCACGGACAATGCAAGTAGAAGGCTACTTCTTTCAGATGCGCTGCACCAAAAGACCATTTAACGCAGGAATAGCTAAAAATTTGGGTGAATGTGGCTGCAGTCAGAGTGCTGAATGCAAACATGATGCAATTTTGTTTCTTCTTTTCGACAGAAATACTGTACGAGCAACACGTAGTCAAAAAATATATAAAGCAATAGATGTAGCTTATTCAAACGGCAATAGATGTAACCAAGCAAAAGGATTGCTTGTGCTCCAAAATACAAAAGAACAGAAAAACCAAAACAACAATTAGATGGATTACGCGAGTGAAAGAATTAAGAACAGACGTGGAGACAATATCGAGGTAAACATATACAACAAATAGGTAAAGTGGGGATAAAAACAATGAAAAGTAAAGAAAATCGTAATAAGAGATACCAGTGGTGGCCTCACGGGTTAACAGTCATGATAATGAAGTTAGGAATAAATGTCAAAACAAATACCGATGATATCAATACTATAGAGTGAATGGTGTCAATACTAATGCTCTACAATCTACATAATGATCATCGATGACGTCTGAAGCTGAGAAGTACCAAGTTGTACAAGCAGTGAAGCTCAAACCGACATCCGTAATGTCTTGACCTAACTAGCAAAATCAATCTTTTTTTACGTTGATTTAATTTCAGGAAGCGTTAAATCAATTTTTAAAAAACGGATCTTGCTAGCTGCGGGGAATCCATATTATCCAATTGTTTAAAAAAGTATAGTCCAGGATTTAAAAATCGTTAAGCTGTGGCAAAGCTATCTCCAAACTACCACTGTTGCAAAGGATTTTTTTTTTGTCATGCTATCTATGTAAATTTAAGTAAATTTGATGTATGCAATTGTAAAACCGATGAAAAGCAGGTAGCAAATATATTTGCATTTTCTTAATTTCTATTTACTTTTGAGCACGACGTTCTAAAACTTTAATCTTAACATTTTAGAACCATGTCTTTTTAACTGAAATGCCTAAACAACATGTCACTTCACTGACATACTCTGACGTCCAAACAGCACTGATCAGTAAGAAGACGATTTGAAATCATAAAGAGTTCTTGTTGGGATTGCTAGATTTTACTCTAGCTTGTGATTTGTGGTTTACATCAAATGAAACAGCAATACTGTATAATCTTAAAAAGAATTTATAACACAGCGAACTAAATTTCATCCTAATTCGCCCAAGCAAGTCGTTTCGAACACCCCTAGCAATTTCTTTCTTCCAGGAAATGTTTTACACATGGATGTTAGTATTTTGCTTTGGGTTGCGTTTGGGAAAGATGTCAAACTTAAGTTTGTGATAAAATTGGTGATTTGACATCTACCGATTCCAATATTGAGTCATTATTAAAAGAGTAAATTTTCATCTCGAAACATCAACATGTGTAGTAGGGTGGTCCCGAAAATTTTTTTTTAGAATTTTGTTACAACCACCTTACCTTTTTTTTACATTGCCTAAAAGAAGTTAATGTGCAAAATTTGGTTAAAATTGAACAATGTTTAGAGGTGCCACAAAGCCATTTAATTTTCTCTCAAGACACAATATAAAATAGTGTGGCTTATTAACTGTTTCTAACCCTTCTGTACTATGTTATACTGTAATGTCATCACGACCTTAACAAATGTTTATTCCATGGGCATTGGGCCAGCTTTAACCAAGTTTTTTAGCCCAGCAACAACAGTTCTTTTTGTTGCATCTGGAAAGTTCTTGCTGTGATCTGCCACCACTTGATGGAGGCATTGTCTTTGTTTCTCATCCTTTGTCAGAACATGGATATACTCCTGAATTAGAGCCACTCCTCTCTCAGCTGTGTCGTTAAGCACTCGAAACTGTGCTGCTTTCTTTTTTCCTGCAATGTAACCATCATTTGACAGCCACAGTGACGGTGGCAATGACAGGAAATCTGTTGACAAATTCAGAGCTTTGAAGAACTGCATAGATTTTACTGAAACAAAGTCTTCTATCTCACTTGCTTCAATTTCTTCCATCTTCAAGCTGGCATTCACGGCACGACTACTCTTTCCAGGCTTTTTAAGGTTCTTAACCATTCTTTGCTTCCTCTCTTCAGCAACACCATCATCAAAGAATGCAAATGCCACAACTTCTTCACTCAGGTACCAAAGATGATTGAGGAATTTTCTGCATGTCACTTTGGAGACACTGCTGTTGATGGAGGCATAAGCTTTCAAATTCTTCAAGAAGGCCAGGTCATTGGCTGGTGCTGAAACTGCTACCGGTGCATCAAACCAGGCTCTGAAATACACCAACACTGCGAACAGAACAACTTCTGCAAGCCCTTTCTTTTGCTTTGCTGTCAGCTTTACTTGTGCCTGGAACATCCAAATCTTGAGAGAATAAAGGACCTTACTCATCCACCGTGCTCTGTGGAATGCTCCGGGCTTTGTGATAACCAAAACACCCTGATGTGGCAATTCACCAAGGAAGAGAATGATCAGTTCCAGGAATTCTCTGTAATCTTCTCTTGGTTGTTGTTTGCATAGATATTTCTTTGCAGAACAATGAACAATTAACAGAACAATTAACAAGAAATCACGTTCTGGTGCGATATAAATCTCCACTGAAGGTTCACTTGCTGCGGTTTCATAATCATCTTGCTTGAGATGTGGCCAGCGCGCTGGAAACTGCTTGAAAATCGCGATGTCAGGCCCTGATGACGGTCCCATTGCGTTGTTGAATACTGCACCTATCACTACTTCAAATATATGGTGCCGACACGGCAACCATAGAAGTTCTTTCTCTAGCTGGATCTCAAGAAGATGACATGCTCCATTCCTTATTCCTGTGTTGCTGCTAGTTGTATCAAAACTCATTGCTACAACATTGTCTTCTAGTACCCAATCATTCAGGACTTCTTTGACTGCCAAAGCCATCGATTGTCCAGATCCACTTGTCAACTTTGGTACAGCAAGCAACTTTTCTGTACCATCATACGATACAATCACTGGTAACCTATCGTATTTGTCCTGACACCCTGCTGTGTCTAGGATTAGCTTTCCATCCCAAGGCACAACAACCTTAACTCCCGGGTCAAGAAGGTCAAGACTGAAATTGTCCTTACTGGAATTAGCAGCTTCTTGTCTTAGTGACCTTCTTGACTGACGGATAGTTTTTCGATTAATGGCCAATTCATCCACATTGTTGCCTAAACTTTGAGCTGTTGCAGCAATGATATGAACAGCTGCTCTGTCACACACTTTGGTTCAGTCCAGAGCTTGTGCTAGTCCTGGAGAGATCACATTCTTCGCTCTAGCTGTAATTGTACATTTCCGTTTTTTTGGTGTCTGCACTTCTGAAGAACTGGACTGTTCATACTGTTCAGTAATTTCAGACTCTGATGACGATGTTGAGATATCTTCTTGATAACATGCTTGCACTGCAGAAGATGATACTTATGCCTTTTCAGCTCGAGCTTGCTCCTCTTGTTTCCGCTTGTTTGTGCTTCTTTTGCAGCAAGTTCGCGATCAACTAAACTTAGGAAACTTCTTCGTCCATCTCTTTGTGCCATCAGAAAAGCATGGTCTTCTTCAATAGTAGTCAGATCCAGTGCTTTCGCGTGTGCTGTCAAACAGTTTGTCAAGATCGGCACTGAACCTTCCTTCTTTCTTCATCTGTGTATCTGTTCTCCTTAAAGCCGCCTTCTGGAGTCTTTTCCATTGTAAAAATAACTTTTCCACTCTTTCTCTTGCATATATTTCTGTGCATGTTATAATCCTGTCTCTCTCCCAGAATGGAATACACAATTTGATAACTTTTTTGCAACTTTCTGTGATGGTTACCTTCTCAATCTTGTGGAGATGGAAGAACACACTAAGGACTTCCCTAGCAGAAGGAAGCTTTTTCGCAGACAGTTCCTTGGAAGTGGGACCAATCAACCAAACATAATTGTCCTTTCTGGTTTTGGGCTTTGCACCACCGATAGGCCTACTACTATTATTACTGTTGCTAGCCATCTGAAGAACATAGAAAGAAGAACGTTCACAACTTCATCAGTACACTACGATCAGTGCTCATCGTTTAAGGACCCCTTAGTGCATGAAAGTTAACCTTCTGTCAGTCTATAAACTCCTTCTGCCTCTTCTTTTTCATAGAAGTAGCATATTCAATTTAGAACTGCAACTTGTTCGCTATGCTTGCTGTCCTGCAAGTTCTTGGCGTCGCTTTCAAATTCTAGCCATCAGAAATTGCGCAATACTCATTGATTTGGGTGTAAAAAGAATTTGCTTGAAGAGAAAAATTCTGCACTGGGGAGTTTTTATTTTGAATCGGCAGTACCAAAAAAAAGATTTCGAATCATTAGGGAATCGTATCAAATCGAAATACTGAAATAAGCACCCTTAACCCGATTGGCAACCTCGTGTGGCACCTCTAAATATTAACCAATTTTTCTGAAATTTAGCATGTTACCTTCTTTTAGCCTATGTAAAAAAATTGTAGGGTGGTCGGAATGTTTCGAATAAAAAAAATTTTTCCCATACATTTCGGGACCACCCTAATGTGTAGTTGATATATCAACTAAGCTTGAATGACATTTTTATGCATTATACGATTGTTATCACAGAAAAACCTTTCAGGTTACTTTATTACGTTTCCTAACGTAAAACTAACATGAAATTTAAGTTTAGAAGAAAAAAAACTAGTTCCAACGATCACGGTCAAGGTATAGAGTTTCAAAATGCCTGTTGGCTTGAACAATTCAACCTTGTGGCAAACAAATATGTTTACAATATCGCAACTGTTCAACATTCAATCATTCGAATTTTGAAAAACTGCTGCTCTCTACCTGGAATAAGGATATGGCTTGTTAAATTAGAAACACCTGAGTGGGTTACGGCGTCTGGAAAAACTGCTTTATATAAGCCAACTTGCAACATCGATTGTAGGTTTTACTAAATGTGTACCTAACTGTATACATTTCGGATGATGATTTTCTAAAGATGCACGTCGCCAAAGCGGTGAAAGATCTTGGCGTATTAAGCGTACTGTGACAAAAGGTGTGTGCCTGAATGGCGTATAAAATTAAGTAAATGTAAGTTCAAACACACTGATGCAGCGTAATAATTCAAGTTGTATGTCAGCTTGAGTGCTTTTTATACAGTGGAAATAATTGCTGGGTTCTGGCACCCAATTTAACGGTCAGTTCACAGTGGGCTGGTTTGTGCAGCAATAGTCCAATGGTCCGCCTATGACGGGACAATTGCAGTCAGCATACGCTGTAAGTCCTTCAACTGACAGCAATACAAGTAGTTGACCTCTTTTAAAGGATCTTGTAGCGCAAACGGATTTATTCAGTGCTTCCAGTATGCATACAAGCTTGGAATCCTTGACAAATGGTTCGTTACTTCAAGTTCTTATAAAACGGATACAGTTTGAGTTGTAAGCGTTTTGGCGTCAAAAGAATTAAAATTCACAAACACTAAATATTTTTAGAGACTTTGAATTGGTGAAAACTATTTCAAAATACTGCAAAGACTTGCAGTTTGACATTGAATCGTCACAAAATGCTTAACAAAACCAAAACCACAGATAAAGCAAAGTATTCAGGTGAAAGACTCAAACAGCTACTAAAAACCGTTAATAATATGTTTCCCACACCGAAAAGACATAGATAGAACGGTAATTGCTTGTTGCTCAATCCAAGTTAACTTTTGAGAACTTTTAAGTCCAAATTGTCGCTACGTTTCTAATCCCCGACAAAAAGCATAAAGTTCAAGATTATTGCACGCTGAACTATAACGTCATAAATCAAACAAAACAAAGAATGTAGTGTTCGAAAATAGTAGAACATAAGAACTCTTGCTGTAATTTATGTAATTAGCCTTTCCGGTAAAATACTTTATAAAAACATTGACATCCATTAAAGGTTTAGTGATATTTACTTTATTTAAGTTTTTAGAGATAAAATGTATAAACAGCTTATTACGCAAAGTGACAAAGAGTGACGCAATTACGAATAAGCTGCTTGTCAATCAACAAACCAGTAGATAAACTTTACGTAGAGTGCAAAATAAAGCTTGCCAGAGTGTACAAACGAAAATCGCAGTGTAGCCTGTGTGGGGTAACTTATAATTACAAGAAAGCAAAACATGCACGTAATGATAAAAATGTGTATTATGTAAATCTGATTTTGCGATAAGTTTTATGTAAAAAGAAAGAAATTGTAGTTTTGATTAAAATGGAGTAAAGATTCAAGCTTGCTACTATCCTGAAAGATTCAAAGGACCTCGCAACATTTTTCAGAACTTGATTTAAGTGCAATTTATCCCCATTATAGATGCTTTGTCGTCACGATGCCAAGATGTCTGCTATTTTCTTTAAATGCATGTAGTTTATTTGGAGGAGCTTGCCTCTAAATATGCCCCACACAACAAATCAATTAGATAGGATTTAATAATATTCGACCTTGTAATTCTCAATCCTGCTACCTTGCTGCAACATGGAACAACGTTTCAAGAGTAAAAAAAGTAATTCATAAAAGCTAAACAGTGATCTTTTGTCAAAGTTTTCAGCTAAAACTAGAACTATTTTTAACCAAAATTAGAAACGATTTCTGCCTAAACTGAGTCAGTTTGTAAATCTCAGGCTGGTTCAGTCAAATCTATTTGAGTGTTTGATGTTTAAATATCACGCTATAAAAAAAAAAATTTTTAATACTTGTAATTTATTTAAGGTATAAAGCGGGGTAATCTTTTTTACTCCCCAAATACATCTGAGGAACAAAATAGCTTTTTGTCATGCTGAGTGGTTAAGCGTTTCTGCTCCAGCTGCACTAAATGCCAGCACAAGTTTCGAACTTGTTCCTTAACACATCGCAAGGCGGTGAAGCATTCTAAATTGACATTTCTCTTTCACCTTGAATCACTGAGGCTTCTACATGTCGCGAGAACTAGCTGACTTCGCGTTTACTTCAATATAACCCTGGGAATTGATGTGCAGTGGTGTTAGTATTCAAAATTGCTGTAACTGTTTCTCTAACTTAAATTAGAAAAATAATACTTCAATGTCTTCATTCGATACCACGTCTTGTAGCCACGCGCCATAATTACGCTACACAGTGCACGAACCCAGACAACAAAATCCATCATTTTTACATTGATTCAACGTCTGCAGACGTTGAATCAATGTATAAACGACAGATTTTCTTGCTTGGAAATCTTCAACCAGGTACACAGCATATTCAGTCATTTTCGCATTCAATCTACGTCTGTAGATGTTGAATCAATGTAAAAGGAACCCTATTGGAAGCTGGGTAATGAGTCAGCTTTTAAAGTGGCCGCTCACAATGATCGTGGTCTATGTAGTCTTAACTGTACGTCGCCATGTAGGCGCCTCGCAGAAGACCAGCACCTAATCGGCGCCGAAACTGCCACTGGGACCCCTTCTTTCTAAAGACTGAAAGAAACAACGGACTGTAGCCTACACGCTTTAGGACTCTGAAGAGGTACAGATATTTTATATTAAGACTCACAACAATTTAGAAAACAATAGACTAATTTCAAACCTCAACTTCTAACTCAAACAACTAGAAACTGAACCGAACAAATTGTTACCAAAGAATGTTAAGTACTTTTGGTTTCAACATTTTTCTCTCCAAACTACTACCGTATAGCTGATTTGTCTCTAACTGTTCCCTTTTGTCTCTCTACCGATACTGAATCGCAAATGGGATAATGATGATACTATGTAGTGAATCTTTGACTTGAAACCTGCCTTCCTAGTTTGAGAAAGCTTGAGTAAGACGACCCCTTTCAAAACACAGATAAAATATAATCAACCAATTACGGCATTGCGTATTAATCAACCATGCGTGTCAGTAAATATTGACGATCCATGGAACACCTGCACATTGTCCGTGTTTGCGTAGCAAGCCTAGCTGCGCTTGAGCAAACCCTTGCTTTACATTTTGCTCATACCTTTCGTCAAAGTTAACCTTCAACTTTTCCGACAGACTCATAATTACTTAAGCGGAAAAATTTTGAAACAACTTAAGCAGCTGCAAGGGGTAACCTTGATGGGATTGGTCTTGCTTCAGTAAGTCCGCAGTTTCAAAGGTAAATTGTGCAAACTTGGAATTGGTTATGAGGTAAAGTTTAAAATGCATTGAATTTTGTACTGCTTAGTATAGAGTGTCTCACCATTAAAATCTAAAAATGTAGGTTATTTTGATGTGAATAAACACTATTTATTTCACATTACATCGAGGTTGAAACCTTGCCCAGTTAGGGAAATTAAAAAATTCAAACTTTTCTTAAAGTAAACAATGGCTACCGGTAGACTAACCTTATTTTAAAAGTCTGGCATAAGTGAAATAAAATTTAATTAATTTAACCAAAACTTTCTTACTTCACTTCAAAGCTGATATGTTTTCTATTCAAGATAACCTTCATAATTTTTTGGCAGTGTTGTTTCAAGCCATGTCACTGGCTATATTACTGATCAACTAATACTTTGTGCGGAACATTGTTCTACCTCCATGCCGTAATTAAAGCAAGCAATAAATAAGCACAGGTATTTAAACAGAAAGTCCAACGATATTATCAAAGAAGAGTTCAACTATAAAGCAAATACATTTTATGATATACCATTATTGTAATCCTGGGGCTTAACTTACATTTTATGATATAAATTCTCTGGCAAGTGTATATAAATTCAAAGTGTTTGTGTCAGTAGCTCAAGCTGAATATGGCCAACGAAAAACATTATAAAATCAACATTTACAGTCCGGGCGGAGATGGGACAGGCCCTAGGTCCCAAGTAACGATAAACGACTAGCTTTGAGCTTTTTGTTTAGATTAGTCGGAACTTCACCTATATTCACTATTAGTAACATCATTATCTTAAAATAAATAGTCGTTAGTTAAAATGCAATCCTTGCTTTAAAATTTTCAGCTATATTTGATAAATAAGTGTAAGAGTAAGAACTTTTTAGTCTGTTATAGGAAAAAATGATAAATCAGTAATTGATTTAGCTTACTACAGTTGCTACATTGTATAACTGCAGTAAGCCAAATTAACTGTGCAGAATATGATGACATTTTTCACTAAACAAATCAATTCTAAATGTTGTCTAATTGTGAGATGTATGACTTCCTGAAAGCAGCAGATTTCTTATAACCGACAACGATATTTTTCACTTTATAAAAGTTATTTACAATGATGTTTTGCTTTCTACTTGCAAAAGTTTAGCTTAATAATAACGCTTTTAAATCTGAAAATAGAAATTCAGTTTGAAATTTTCTTAGCTTGTTGCCCAGAATGGTAAAACAGCTTTGGTAGAATAAACGTTCACTATCGTTTTAAAATTGTAACAACTAAATTTTTAATCTACAAATTACGAGCAACTGGCCTATCTATTTGTTTGATTTATCTGCTAATAAATCTGTCCCATAATAATCTGTCACATGTAAATTTATAGAATTCTGCAGCCACACACCATTTTTATACTTTTCCGTACAATGTTGGACTTACTTTTGAATAACCATCGGGAAATGAAGAATACGTAGCCGACCATTGGGCTTTGAAATGCAGCTAAAATGTCTAGAACTTACCGTTGTTTAAATTTTGTTTTAATCAACTTAGTACATCTTTTTTGTTTTGCCTTCTATTTTTTTTGTTCTAAAACGGTTTCCTTCAAAAAAACTTTTTCTATGCAGTTGTTGCCCAGGCAGCAAATCCGTCATTTTTACATTAAATCAACGTTTGCAGACGTTGAGTCAGTGTAAAAGTGACGAACTTCGCTGACATACGTGTTTACAAACACAAACGGAATTTCGTTTTAGGACAAACGCTTTGAAATGAAGCGGCATTGTTAGTTATTTGTTTCAGCAAAAAGAAGAGTTTTTCTAAACAAATACGTCTGTCTCACTCACTTTAGTTTTAACAGCGTTAGCCTAAACATTCAATCGTATTTTCTTAAAACCGATTCTTAAAATTTTACAATCATCTTAACACTTCTATATAAGCTGCCGAAAACGAAGTAACATCTACTTAGAAATCTTCTATCAAAGTAAAAATTATTCCACATTGAAGAAAAAATAATCTACTCAGCTTGTTCTATTGTAGCCTAGAAACAAAGAAATTAAAACAGATAACAATAAACTTTGATGTTTCTTTCAAGTTTTAAAAATATATCTAAAGCAAGTTTTCTGAGTTTTAAAATCTTTTCTCCCTTCCAAAAATGTAAGCGATCTGTTTCAACGCCATCGCCGTGAAGGCCATGTTTCCAATCTTTTTCTTACTTTCTATGTGCTGACATAGAGTTCGATTTCTAACCAGTCGGTAAAAGACTGTAGCCTTCCAGTGTAGTCTGGGAACATCGTCAATCTGGGGTGGTAAAAAGATAGACCCTCGGCCCCAGAGGCTCACACGACGACGACGGTAAAAGACTCTTCTAAATGGATCGAAAATTCAATGTCATATTGATTTATAAAAGAAGAAATCATAAAAAATAACGGTTCCTTTTTCTATTAAAACCTTTTCCGTATCAACATTCTTTCCCAGCAGTAAAAACATGAAAATTGTTTTCTACAAAATTTTAAGCAAATTGTACCAAATATGGAGCTGCGTTTGTGAATACTAGATTTAGTTTTCAAAGATTAAAGAATGGAATTTTTTAACATCAGATACATTGTAAATGTGCTCCAAGCCACAGAAACGCTGCTGTATCGTTTGCACATAAACAAAATGGTCTTAAATGCCATTTTGCATAAAAGTTATAAGAAATACTACTTTTTGTTTTCAAAGTCAATACATTTCAAAGTTCTTTTTTAATTTCAAGGCAAAAAAATTGAAGCTACAAATCTAATAACCCACTTACTAACAACAATACTATTCTCAGACAGCAAATCAGTCGTTTTTTACATTAATTTCGGCCAGCAAATTGATTCTGGCCTATAGTTCTGCTTTCGAAGATGGTTTTTCAGTTGAAAGTTTAATGGTACTGTAGGAAACAAATGCCTGATCCAAACAAAGGGATCAGTTAAGTTCGTTTTATTTCTGATCATCACAACGAAAAAACAATATATGCCAAACATAGCAGAGGTCTTGAAAAAGGTAGAATTGGATTCCTCTGCACTTTCGCATCAGCTGTTCAGTTTAGACAAAACAAGAAAATTAAAAATGTAAACATATGAAAACTAGATAGAACCTTCTATGAATAGGCTAGATTAATCAAAAGCAGACTTTTTCTTAAAAATAAATCATGAAATATGTCCAGTATAGAAAATGCACATCTTTGTATAGTAAAGTGTAAGGCAACATCGTTAGTCACTCGTTAAAAAAACGAGCTGATTTCTCATCTATCCATCTTCTTTCTCAAAAACTGCTTTAAATAGAAAACAGAAACCATGTTTGGAAATATCCGAAAGCAATGATATAAGTTACGACTAGTGCAGCATGTTGTCGACAGTTAATGAGTTCGAAATATGGGGGTACCAGCCAGCTAAGTACACCATCTTATCTTGCAGCGCAAATACTTAAAATTACTCAACTTTATTTCTATTGGATCTCGAATATTTGTATTGTCACCAAAACATAATATTTCATTATCACCATGCGAAGTTGCGTTGGTGATGTAATGATAAGCTACGTCAATTTTATCTTTTACATCGTCATCTTACGTCTGACTGACGTAACATTAAAAAAATACGGAAGTTAGAAAAAAAGTCATTGTATAAGTGGTTCTAGAATTGTTGGAACAACATGGCTCAATCAACAATGACAGAGTGATAGAATATTTTTAAAGGGTCTGACTGTTGATGCATTCTTACAACAGTTGCTGATAAATACTTTAAAAATATGCCCTGGAAGTCTATTTATATCAGCGGCAGGATATGTTATCAAAACACACATTCAGGTATTAAAATAATTTATAGAAAAGTTATTGGGAAAGTTAGAGATAAGATGATTTTGAAAACTTGTTTCCGAATTGCGTTTGATATCGCAGTAAATTGTTTTGTTTTGTTCAAATATAACTAGTCGTTCTGCAGACGAAAGTACACAGTGTGACGAAAAACTAAAAAAACGTCTGCGCAACCTGAAAGACTAACAAGCACAGGTCGTATTGCAACACGAAAATCGAATGTAATTACACTTAGGCTGCTCCTGTAGCTAAAAATATTTCTTTGCACGTATTCTTTGCAATCGAATTCATCGCTGCTTTTAAGTACTTGATGTTCTTTTTCTGCTTACGGTTTTGGTTATCTGCAATTCAATTCAATCTACAAAAGATAGAATGCTGGTTTATGACAGCGTAAAAATTTTAAACATAAAAGTTACGGAATATTTAACGGACTTTTGAGGAACAATACGCGGTGTATTGCTTGCTTCATTTCTGAAATGTAAGCTCTTCACCCCACCATGCGACAATAGAATAATAGGTTTACTCGTTGAAAATGGCATAGCGGGTTGCTTCAACAAAGCATAAAATTGCAAATCAACTAAATTAAGGTCGGGGCCTCTCAATCTAGTTTCAAAGTCCCTTAAAAGGGGCAAGCACAAACAATGGTTGTAAGTAACGTCCGCATTATCATGAGTAAGTGTATTGTGCAGTACAAACTTATTAACTACTACAGCACCAAAGACCACTACTTCTTTCAGATAGTCAAGAAAATGAAATATCTCCTGACAGGGGTCAAACCCACAACAATGCTTGATACGAACGACTCGGTTACATATCTTGTAACACGAACGAATTCATTTTCACAGGAGTCAGTTTCAAAATAAATTCGTTTGTATTTCTTTCAGTTAGCCAACAAAATCTGCCTCGATAGCTCATTTTTTAGTTAAGCATTCCTCTTTGTGCACAAAAAAATATTAAGATTAAAACAACGCTGGTTCGACTCTGGGCTGTGTCTTTGAGCAACTGAGTAAAAGGACCGTTCTCTATTCAGCGGCACCTAGTGGATAAAATAATTTAAAGACAACAACATGACATCATTCAATAATAATATCTAATAATCATAACTTTACTCTGTCAATTCCGGTTACCGAGCCTCGTCAAATCTATTACAAGTACCATGTGAACTGCCAGGGTTGCCTTCTCAAAGAAGCTTTTCTAGTTCAACGATAAAGATTTCCACAACAGATTAATTACCGTTTAGAATCACCAAGCATTCGACTGCATCAACGCTATGGACCTGATTAAATTAGTCTAACATTTAAGAAATTTGCCGCAGTATCATCTTGACTGAGAATCCAGCAAGTAAAGTATATTGTTTTTATTTTCAAGTATCTGAGAAAAAGAGAATTTCGTTGAACGTGCATCAAGGCATCCCAAGATGGTCTTTTCTGGGATCGGATCTTACCACAAGCATTGCATGCCTTCTGGGAAATGGGTACTCTCAGCATCAAAATCTAGTCAATGATTTATTTACAAACCACATATTTCTGCACAATCCTTGAGTTGAAATCTTGACAAGTCTGGTGCAACATTTCTCGCCGCTTATAAGTTAAAGTTTGAATGAAAATTAAAATTGTCATTCAAAGAACAAGTTCTGTTTTTGTACAAGAATATGATAAGACGCAACAAGAACTTAAATATTAACCCTGAAAAAACAAACAGCTAGACCACCATGATACTCGATGGAGTAACAATAATGCTGTTACCAGATATAAACCATGATATCCGAACAAACAAACACCTGTCTGTCAACAAGATTGGTTTTCTGTTCATGATTTCATGTTTTGAATGACTATAACACAAAATATGTTGGAACAAATCGAAAAGCAGCAAAACTGTTTTTAATTTCTTGCAAAGCTGTTTGAACTTTTATTTGCCAAACAAAAACTGTTGAATAAATTCTTCGAGATGAAATGGTGGCTGAATTCCATTCCAGACAGCGCGACCCGCAACCAGATAAAGAGAATTTCTTCTGGCGCCACCAGGACAAAATATATACAAAACTTGATTGAATTATGCCTCTTTTCTTGTTACTTTTCCAACCTTGACAGCAATTACAATGCTTTATCAATGATACATTTGCTGGTAACCGCTTCCCCAGCCAGCAAATCAACCATTTTTTACATCGATTCAACGTCTGAAGACGTCACATCAATTTAAAAGAACCGTTGATGCGTTTTTTGCATCTTTGTTGTTGGTCGTTGATTGTCTTTATTGCATTCAAACAACGCAAAGAAAAGCTATTCAAAGTAATCTCGCTTTTCCAGGCAGAGTTGTGCCTGGCTATCTTTGTCCGTGGATGTTCAGAAATAGATGACATTTGCTTCGTAGTTTGCTCATAATCGTTTGTAAGCACAACTAACATATCATGTTCATAAATTTTTTTCATTGTGAATAAATAAATTGATTTCCGTTCATTGTATGTTGCTGGACAGCACAACAACGTAAACATTAAGGTTGTCAAAACCATGACCAGTAAACGTGGAATTCCATTTACGCTATATTATTGCTGAATAACGTTCAGCAAATGTTTGGACGCAACATATATCTCGCAATGTCTCATTAACTTACACCACACCCACGCAGCGGTAGACGTGACCAATAAAACCGAAAATCGTAAATCTTTTCTATTTGCCATAAACATTTGTAAAAGGTAAATTCACCCTGCATGTTTGAGAGATACAATCGCATCTTCAGCGCCCTATTTGTAAATGTCAGACTCTGTACCTTATAAGCTAAATTGTCAAGTCTGTGCACTGAAACAGGCGTAAGTATTGCCTATCGCTTGCACACAGTTTTCCGTTGAACTGGCAATCAAGACATAATTAGCATTGCTGATTATATTTAGAAGAGACATCTATTTTAAGGACATCAGACAATCGGTGAGAAGTAACCTTATTCAAAAAGCGAATCTTTGTTTTTGCCCTGACAAGTAACTCCAAGTTCGTAAAATCTTTCATTCAACTTATTTTGGTCGCCAACGACTTGCGTGGTTTGGACAATGAGGAAAACTCAAGAGTCTTTCAATTGATGATGAGAGAATTTTTGGGTCTTGTTTTTAGATCTATCCCTGACCAGCGTTAACCGGTGGTTGCTTGAAACATAAATATAATGAAGGGTTTGGACCTAAATTTTCTTGGCTTTGGTTTTGAATTAGCCTAAGTTTTTTGACAAAGGAGTTCGTTTCGTATAAATGAAAGTATTTTTTAACATTCTTAAAAATACCATATACAATATAATCGACAAATAAAACTTAACAACCAGACGGTATTTAACATAATACAATAACATAAAAATAAACTAAAAATTACAAACGTTTTCGGCCATATGTTAGCCCTTGTACGAACATCAGTCAGTGGGTTGTTTGAAAAGGGCTAACATGAGTATGGCCGAAAACGTTTGTAATTTTTAGTTTATTTTCATGTTATTGTATTATGTTAAATGCCGTCTGGTTGTTAGGTTTTATTTGTCTATGGTTCAACGAAATCACGCCTTTGCCAAAATTGTAAAGTATAACCGATGCATTAATATATGTAAAAAAAAAAAAGGAGTTAGCTCCTACAAGTCAGCAGTTGTGAACTGAGCAAGCGACAACTGAGCAAGTGACACCTGAGTTAGCAACATTTCAGCAAGTAGCTGAAGCTGGTAAATAATGAAACTGAGCAAGCCGAAACTTGGAATGTCACAAGTCAGCAAAATGAGTTTAAGCGATGACCAACCAAGTTTGACGTAAACACGTAAATTTCATTTGCTGAGTTGAGAGTAGCTGAAATAAACTTGCTGAGTTGAAGCACTTGCTGAGTTGTCGCATGCCGAGTGGTTCGACGACCAAAAAAGGTAACAAATAATAAAAACGTATTTTCTAAACCTTAACAACAAGTGAGAGTTATCCCCTTTTCCATCCGTGCGTGACTGTTTATGATGGTATTTCAGTAATACATATAGCCTACTAAGCTAAAGCATGCGGTACTGCTCGAAACGTCAAATACCGAACGACAATACTGTACGTTAGATGAAAGCTAAGTACTTGAGAATTTTTATTCAAAAAGTGTGTCTAATACAACACAAACAGTTTTCCATAATAAACAGATTAAATTAAGTAATGAAATCATTATTATCAAAGTAATCTTAAAGGCCAGCCTCACAAACCCTCTGAATATCTTATTTGCAGGTAACACAAGCTGCAACTCATCACGTAAATCAGTCTTTTAATATTGAATTAACCTATGCAGACGTTTAATCAATATAAAAAAGACTAATGAGCTAGCTGGAAAATATCACTTTGATAAAAGTGATTTCATTCAGTTCAGGCCCTTTCTTTGTTGTTTTATCAACTAATTTAATTCCTCTGTCAATGTGCATGGTTAAGCATGAAATTTCCTGTTTGTAAATCTTTTGAAGCCAGCTGGACTACATCTTCCCGGTTTCTTTGCTCAGAATCTGTTCAGTTTAAAATTTATTTTTGGATATCAACTATCTAACAAGATTATACGAAATCTTTGTCAAATTAATTACAATAATTACATTAAACAAATAACTACAATAAACAAAGCAGAGAAGCAGTTGAAATTGTTGAGCAATTGCTCAAGCGCCTTCGCAGACCAGTAGCCTACTCTGACTCCTTTATAACCAATTAACAAATTGGACGCACATACAACTCAACACCAAAACTAGAGCAATTCATTTTGATGCTTATTTTTACTTTCAAAAACTTATTGCGTCACTTAAACACTAAACAGGCTAGGTCGAAACTTGGTGACTTAAATTGAACATCAACTTTTGTTTCTGCGATGCAAGTTGGTAAAACAAACAAGCAAAAAATAGGATAATTGTCTCTGCTAAATCAAAGGACACACTGCAGGTCTTTTCTGAAATGAGTACGTACAAATGATTGCAAGGTTTGCACATCTAATTTGTTTAGTTTACAATTTAAAGGGATGCTTCATTGTGGTACAATCAATTCCAAACATCCTTCAGTAAATTCCAAATCATTTATCGACTAATCTACGCATTCAAATGTTTTATTGTCGTCAGAATGAAATCATTCTTCATCCACACTGGGGTTCTTCATTGCACAAATATTTGCAAAGACCCTTGACTTCCGACTAGCACCTCGTGACAACGGCAATTAACTTATTAACTCATTGATAAGCATGCGCAAGCAAATACGACACCTATCGCCGAATTAGACACTTGGCAGCTCAATTCAACAGTGAAACAGCAACTCTAACTCATTGCACAATGCACAGTAGTGTTTTGGACTAATACAAAATTCTGACTGGCAGTTGTACACTACCACCCACCCTCGCTCTAATTTATACCATATTTCTTCCACTGAGATAAATCGACGAAAGTGTTGGGCCAGTTTAACAAAGACGACTGGTTTTGACAACATCAAACTTAAAATATTTCGACATTACATGGACTAAGCAGTCAAAATATGATTTTATGCACACCAATGAGTAAATCGTGCAAATAGCTTACAGCCTGTTTATGAGGCCTTACCTAATTTCGTATAAATCGTTGTCTAAATGCTTAACCTGGAACTTGGAGGACCCGGAGGATAACCTGGAGCTTGGAGGACCCGGAGGATAACATGGAGCTTGGAGGGCCCGGAGGATAACCTGGAGTTTGGAGGACCCGGAGAATAACTTGGAGCTTGGAGAACCCGGAGGATAACCTGGAGCTTGGAGGACCTGGAGGATAACCTGGAGCTTGGAGGACCCGGAGAATAACCTGAAGCTTGGAGGACCCGGAGGATAATCTGGAGCTTGTGGGACCCGGAGGATAACCTGGAGGATCCGGAACCAAGCAAAAGTCGGGAGCACCTTTTGCAAAAAGCAAGGTGGATATATTGCGAAACTATTCATGGCCAAAACTATTTTCTTAATATGACGTTTTCTGGGGGATTGTCAGAATCGATATACTGCATAGACTGGGGACAGACGTTATATTTCTCATCAGTGTGATTGCAAGGGCTCCGTCGAAGCACCATAGCCTAATAATTCTGAACAAGCTTTAATCATCCCATGATCCCACCAGTTCAAAGGTTACTAAAAATAGAAAGAAGCAACCGCATTAAATAAAAGCACGTGAAAACAAACCTTGTTTGCCAGTGGCATATTACACAAGACGAATCCTCATGATTTGTAGAGGAAATACTCTACCCTACGTATTTGTCCATGTTGCTGGGACATTTCGATGAAGCTGGCTTGCAATTAAGCATTAGCAAGTTAGCAACCACAGGTATTGCACAGCAACGAGATGATCTGATAAAAAAACAGCACCTTGTTGTGTGCTACAATCAGGGCTGTGGGGTCGGAAGTATTTTGGCATGTCCAGAGTAGGAGTCGTTCAAGTTCAAGTATCGACTCCGGCTTGATACAAAACGATGATGAATAAAAGTTTTGTTGGCCATCTTTTTTCAAAATATTTTTTCTTATTCTCTCTATTGTGCTTTTAAACTTCACCAGAAATTAAAGTGTTTGTTCTTGCCACTTTTTTGGAAAAGTTGCCTTTTAAATTTCGGTCGCAACTTTAGTGAAATTTAATTTTTGAAAAATGAATTAAGACAAAAATTTAAAAAAAATCTGGCAACTCTGAAGCCGGAGTCAGCCAGTTATAAATCGAGGAGTCGGAGTCATATTATTTTTGCCAGACTTCACAGGCCTGGTTACAACTGCAATGGTGTGTGGTCGCGCAGCATAATTCTGTGTTCAAAATGCAAAACATGACTTCACAAAGTGTGTGGTGCGAATAAAAGAACGATATTAATAAATCTTATTAGCCAGGCACTGTTTCACAAGAAAGTTTAGTTTACAAAAATTCATAGCGTGTAACTTATATCTTGTTCTGCATCTGCAGTATTAGCGCATTGTTTCAGATTGAGTTACTGTATTATTCGCATAAATACCAATGGCATGAGCCTTGGCCGTGGTTTCTACTCCAGGTGTTGATGTGTCACCTGATGCGGAAGTGAAATCGTTTGTGGTTAGGTGGCGGAAAGCAATGAAGATAAACGGTATTTGTTACGCAACTCGGCCTCATTTTAGACACCACAAAGCACAACAAGCAACTTGTGCGCTGAAACATCACCAAACAACAATGAAACATAACTTTTTGTATGAAATTAGACCCCACTGATGACGATAGTTGAACAGATATATCATTTTATTATTCCGTTTTCCTTCTATTCTTAGACAAGCTATTAAATTTCTACCACGTTTAAATTTTATTGGTCAAGTTTATTGACAAGCAAAAAAAATTTCAACATTTTTAAAACAATAAAACAACACGTGTAACTTGCCTCATGGATATACATTTCGTAGTATCGGCAAAAAAATATCAGTTCAAATGAGATGTGGTGCATTGCACGTGACAGAAATAATTTGTGTGCTCAGGTGAATTCAATTTAATATTTTCATTAGCATTTCGTTTGTCTCAAATTGCAAATAAAATGGCGAAATTTTAAACTGTTCTGTGGCTTCAACGACTAATAGAAAATGATACAGCCTGCTTTAAATTTATTTGAAGGAATTCAGGCATTTTATAACTTTAAAAATTTAGTTATGCATCATAACATTGACAATATAGTATCAATCTGCCTCCATTGAGGACATTAATTAAGTTTATATAAGGTTTTATAAGACAAATCTATTCAAAGATAGGGCTTTCAAGGCAATTATGTGCATAGCGTCAAAGCACGAAGCAGCGAAAATTGAAATAATAGCTAGCAGTTAAATTATAAAGAAACTTTAATTTTGTCAAACTGTATCACTAAATATGGTTACATTCCCAAGCTGGTTTCATACATCTCAAGATTCCACAGATATTTTTAAAATACGATTTGGTATTGATGGAAGATTCTTGCAATTGTTGAAAAGTCTGCTTCGCTTGCTCCAGATTTCACTGTAAAGATCACAATATTTGAAAATCGGATGCAATATCATCAGCAAGTCTAACGACAACCGCAGCTTTCAATAACCATATCGTCGTATTTTTGCAAAACAACGTTTTCCGATTTGTCCAAATAAAGAATAGAAGAGGAACTGAACCTCGTTGGCACGCAGCAAGGCATCGGTGAAGTTTCTGGGTTAACGGAGTGCATCATGGACATTAACATGGCATGATTAGTTCCGTTCATTCGTCCGCTTAAAGGATAAGGACAAGTCCCCGAACACCTGTAAGCCTGAATAGCTCTGGGAGCAATGACCCACTCTGACCAACCCAAGTCCTCAAAGTTTACCCAGAGAGGGTATCGTTGACAGATGGAGCTTTGTATTGACCTCGCCAATCTACGTTGAGAAAACTCAAGGTTTGAAACTTGAGTTACTTTGCCATTTGCAGAGTGATCGCCGTCTTGCTGTGTATTTGTTTTGTCTAATTTTGTTACATTTTTGTTTGTTTTTCTCGTGCTTTCCTTTTTGGTAGCAGCACGTCTTCTGCGCACAGAAGCATTCTCATGATGTAACTCGTTACGCTTGGATAATTCCATAGAAATCAATATCAAACGAACCATTGAAAGTTGAAAACATTCTTTTTTAGAACTTGTATCACACCAACTTCTTGTTAACTGCGTGGGAAATTTGGGCTGCTTATCTTCGATAACGACAAGAATTAGTTTTGCCATGTCTTCACGGATGATTCTGCGACGTAAAGCTGCTTTTTTCCATTTTCCCAACAGCACGCTTATGTCAAGGGCGTGAGCGCTTTCTGATGTCATGTGAATCTTGTTGTAAGACACATTACGTTCTGCAATTGGTCGGTCGATTAATTTGGAAAAAGTTTTTAAAACCTCTTTTCTCTCAGATTCTGGATCCAAGCCCAAAGTACCTTCACTGTGTTTTTCAAAATATGAGTTTTTCTTCTGCTTGAGACTTCCAAGCACGTGGCGCCAGTCTTTAGCTTTCACTTCATAAATTTGATACAAAAACGTTGAGCCAGCATAAGTACTCCTCCAATGGCTCTCATGGGAGCCCTTAAGGTTTGGAGGTGGAGTGTGAATGAAGGCCGAAAAAGTGTGTTTGCTACTCAAGAGAACTCGTTGGACTGGGAAGCGGAGTTCTGTGACAGAAATTCCAGACGTACCGTACAAGAGCTGCCCTGAAAAGTAAAATAATACTTTGCAACCAAGTTGGCAAAATACACAAACAAGCTACAATATCAAGTAGCAAATAAAGAGAAGTTGAAACTTTGATTTTAAATGAGGAAAACTGTAAGCATTATAAATCTAAAGTGATTCTCAAATCACTAGTTTAGTAACGATTTCAAAACTTTCACATGGTAGCACGAAAAGATCGTATAAGGGGATTGCGCAAAAGGCTATTGCAGTTTGCATAATGAGCGAGTAAAAAGAGTTGTTCATTTTGGTGAAGAATTTGTTCTGAAACACTAAATTTAAAATTAATGCAACAGAATACCCAGACGACAAATTTTCGTAAAAAAGCAAAATTTCGTTTTGATTGGAATACGTGTTGCCCTAATGAGCTTAAATTCCTTGCAGAACACTTCTTTCGTGCTGTCACTGTATATCAGGGTACCCGTCGGCTAGCCACTGCCTGGTTGTCAATGGAGGCCAGGCCTTCCATACCATGAGGTGATCTGTACAGCGGGCAATCCATGATCATGTGGGATGCCGTTTGTATTTCACCGCAGTCACAATCACCACTCTTTGCCAAGCCCCAAAGCAAAGTGTCTGCACCATATCGTCCAACATCAGTGAGCAGACGGTTAACGCCTTGATAAAGCAAGTCTAGAGAGGCCATCACCCAACTGGTTTTCAAACGGAGATCCGAATATATGGCGAAGTGGAGATGTGCTGCTTGACCACTGTTCACATCACGCCTCGTGGCACCACTGTTTACTAGGGTGTCCACTGTCCACCAGAGGCTGCCAGAAGGTCGTGTGCAGCGCGTACAGATGACTTTTTTGATTTTAACAGCTGCTTAAAACTTTGTGAAGAAAGGGGCGTTCTTCCCGGCTATCAGCACAAGGCTGAGCACTCACTAGTACAGCGAGCAGTTGCCATTCGCTAATCATAACGGTATAGCTTCCACGCTAGCAATTCAGACCATCCAATCAACAATATGTTTCTCGGCAGCCGATTTGTAGCAAGAATTGACAGCGATAGACACGTGTTTCGCCCATGAGGCTGTTTTGCCTGTGTGGTTGCATGTGGCAGATGGCTGGGGTTTATGGTTTTACTAAGACTAGAGCATGATATAACACCAACGGTTTAAATTTTACAATGTTCTCTTCGTTATAGGATTCTCACGCATTTTCTTTCATGTTTGCAACAAAATCGGTTCGATTTCGATAAAATTTCAAACTATTTTTGTTAACAACAGGCCCTACTTTGTGTGGACAAGTCAGAAGGATCTTTGGACATTCTTGATTTGTTCGTGTGACCCCGTAAATGCATCCCGGAAAGCGTATTACAGTTATCCAAACAATGGAAGGATATCTGTCAACACATGTCTGATTAGGAGCTAAATTTTTGCAATGTGGCGTAACTGCCCCAAACAAATGCCGCACAAAAGGTCATTTTGTTTCACTCTTGGGTATTCGCGTCGGGTTGGGTATCGCTCTGTCGGCAAGCCGTGAAACCAGTGCACAGCTTGGCTTTGTAAAGGACAGATAGGCACAGATTATATTACCCTAGGTGCCGGGATAAGTCTTGCAATCTGTGTCTTTCATCTTTCTTTAAAACATGAGAAAGCTAAATAGTTTTGCACATGACTGAATATCAGACAGTTTCCCTTTCCCTTGTTTAGATACGTTGCTTTGACATGCAACAAGGTGATTTAAATGTTATTTTTTGCAACTTTTTATTTTGTGATGGAAGAAATGCGAAAGAAATTATCGGTAAAGAAATGGGAAAAGCTTAAATTAAATAAAAGAATACTGAAGAAGAGAAGTTTGAACTTTGAAGAATCGATTTGTAGTACAGATATTCAATATGGTGAGAAGGTTTATCTTTGGTGGAAGCTGCAATACTTTTCGTCTGGCTCTCTTCAGGAGCTTCTATTTAGAAATTGCGTTAACGTCTTATGCAGACGACAAGCTTCTGAAGAGAGTCAGACGAAAAATAATGCAGCTTCGAACAACGACAAAACCTTCTCCTCTCCAGATTAAAGGTTTCATATCGGAATTGAAACAGTTTGGAGTGAAAAAATGTACTTCAATACCATTTTTTTTTTAATACTCTGCGCAGTTCGTATGTTTGTTATTGAAAGTTACAAAATTAAATCGCATCGGTATTTGATCAGTAAAACGTTAAAAAGATTGTTTCAAAGACTTCATCTTTGTTTTTTGTATTTAATCGTCCCCTGTTGCAAAAACTTCGAGAAAGTGCTAAAAGCATCAAAGAGCTTTTAATTGGGTAATCCAGGATTCTCAAAGCAAACATTGAAGAATAGAGACGTGGGATTCAACAGCGACATCTATCGATCAGTGATCATTCACCTTTAAACAATTTTCCAAAAACGAGCTGATTGCGCTTGTTTTTGTTAACACGCTAACAATAACACTAAGCAATATTAAACCTGCTTAAATTTTATGAAGAAAAACCATCGCCTAGTAACTTTACATTAATTTTCGGAAAATTTAAACCATAAAAATTTTATCTGATATATTTCGATTGGAAAAATTATGTGTAAAATTCGTACGAAAAATATGTCGATTGCAAATATCTTAAGACTGGCCATTATTAGATGATATTTTGACATAGAAATGAAAAGTTGGCATTCACAGGGGCATCGTACCCAGGAATGGTATATCCAAACCAGCTACTCAATAAATCATTCTGTCCAATCTTCTGATTCAGGCCTTTGGGCTAACGAACAACGACTTTCCCAGGTGTTTTCAACAGAAAGCTACAAAAATGTTTTGTGTTCAAATTAGTTAAGCGTTTGAGTTGCTCAATATATGTTTTCTTGGTCGTCCACTACTTCTTGAACCTACAATCTTGCCAGAACCAGCCGATTATCCCAGTTCGTGAAATTTTATGGTGTGTTCAAAAAGTTTGGTTGTCGCTTTGTGGCCATTGATAGTAATATGCCAGTAAGAACAAGCTTTGGTGTCCTCTAGCGTAAGTTGTTTTGCTCTTGAAATTATAAAATGGTGCTTATGCGCCATCTAGCGTCAATAATTAAAGCGCATACTGAACAGAAAAATCAATGGCCTCTTCACATTGCAAGCAAGGGCGAGGTTGACACTTTGCAGCGTTCGGTCTACATAACTCGAGTGAAACACATTTCTAGGGAAGTGTATGAATTATTCGACAGTGGGTATTTGATAATGTATTTAAGTATGAGAGAATCTTGGAAACTTTTCATGCAAGAGGCAGTCAATGCTTGGAATCAAGTGCGACAATAAAAGAGATTTAAGTATGAAGTTATTAGCAAGAAGGTCCATCCATTTGCAAGGGCATCAGTAAACAAATATCTCTTTGTATAAGGAAGAGACCCAGAAGCTCACCATAAAATGATCTGCTGTAAACGTGCTTTCACAAAATAATCACCAGGAGTTATCTGAAGCCACTCCATTCCTTTTGGAGCTGTCAGTGCAATATCTCTATTTTCAACAACATCATCAACATCTAGACAATAATGTTCACTTTGTAAAGTATCTGGCGTCATTCAATATTTTGATTGTTTAGTCGTCATTATGCCTTGCGTTTACTGGTGAATCAATATCATCTATTCCTTGAGAAGCTGCAGTTAGGTCAAATTGATGTTGAAGCCGACATTAAGAGAGCAATCAAATAAACGAGGAGGACCAGAACAGGTGTATCAAAGACCTGTTCAAAATTGTTACTGAAAAACAAATCTGAATCCCGCTGAGTACATGGGTCGCCAAATTCAGACCGATTTTGTGACAACAGACACGTCATCATGAATACGTAGTCAACTTGTAAGAACTTCATCATCTCCAAAACATCTCACCGCAACTATACTGGAGTCTTCATTGGCTGTTTACTGGTACAAATTGAAAAATGGAGAAGCAAAACGGTAAAAAAAATGGCAACAATGGCTGCACTGCCATTAAAATTCAGCATTTAGTCAAAATGACTATATTGAGCATTAAACAAAATTTGGGTCGTATATGACTCACGAACCAAAAATATCAAACTGTCAATTCAAAATCCGATTAAGTTCACAAATTGATTAAAATTCAAAATTGGATACACATCTACCAAAAGTAGCAAAACAGATGTTATGGAGTCAAAAAGAGCATCAGCGCTTTAAAAAATTGTGGAATGAAAATCAGTTGTTTGTTTTCAGTTAGACTTCATAAACTTTGTGTAACCCACAAAATAAGTGAAATAAATCAACCAACTGAGGCACGGGCATTAAAACAAAATGGCATATTAGCAGACGCAACTATAATTACTGCATGGTAATCATTCTTTCTTGGAAAATGAGAGAACATGGGAATGAGAGAATTGGAGAATACTTGTAGAGACACTATCGCAAAACATTCTAGTTGCCAAGAATAGAGACCCACCAATAGATTTGGAGGGGGCTGATATGATGCTCATACGACACCACTAGGCCTTCAAGAAAAAAAGTGAAAAATTAGACCTTTTACAACTTAAGTAACTGATATAGGGTTTTTAAAGTCTACCATGCAATTTGTGACTTAAAATAAAAACGAATCAACTTAAAATAAACTGTGAAGAAAGGCGTTCTTCCCGGCTATCAGCACAAGGCTGATTACTCACTAGCACAGCGAGCTGCAGTGACGCTTCGCTAACCAGAACGGTGTAGCTTCCACGCCAGCCATTGAGACCTCCAATTAAACGTTTAAGTTATTTTGGCAGCCGATTGTAGCATCGAATAGACAGCGATAGACACGTGTTTCGCCCATGAGGCTGGGCTCATCAGTATCGCACCGTATTCTTGCCACTTGAGTAATCGACCGCCGCTTTACCAGTCAGTTTAACTCTTATCTTTGTGGAAAGAAAGAGCCAACAAAACCAGCAGGTGCCAGGGGTAGGTCAATGTGAAGAAAGGCGTTCTTCCCGGCTATCAGCACAAGGCTGATTACTCACTAGCACAGCGAGCTGCAGTGACGCTTCGCTAACCAGAACGGTGTAGCTTCCACGCCAGCCATTGAGACCTCCAATTAAACGTTTAAGTTATTTTGGCAGCCGATTGTAGCATCGAATAGACAGCGATAGACACGTGTTTCGCCCATGAGGCTGGGCTCATCAGTATCGCACCGTATTCTTGCCACTTGAGTTTAATTGGAGGTCTCAATGGCTGGCGTGGAAGCTACACCGTTCTGGTTAGCGAAGCGTCACTGCAGCTCGCTGTGCTAGTGAGTAATCAGCCTTGTGCTGATAGCCGGGAAGAACGCCTTTCTTCACATTGACCTACCCCTGGCACCTGCTGGTTTTGTTGGCTCTTTCTTTCCACAAAGATAAGAGTTAAACTGACTGGTAAAGCGGCGGTCGATTACTCAAGTGGCAAGAATACGGTGCGATACTGATGAGCCCAGCCTCATGGGCGAAACACGTGTCTATCGCTGTCTATTCGATGCTACAATCGGCTGCCAAAATAACTTAAACGTTTAATTGGAGGTCTCAATGGCTGGCGTGGAAGCTACACCGTTCTGGTTAGCGAAGCGTCACTGCAGCTCGCTGTGCTAGTGAGTAATCAGCCTTGTGCTGATAGCCGGGAAGAACGCCTTTCTTCACATTGACCTACCCCTGGCACCTGCTGGTTTTGTTGGCTCTTTCTTTCCACAAAGATAAGAGTTAAACTGACTGGTAAAGCGGCGGTCGATTACTCAAGTGGCAAGAATACGGTGCGATACTGATGAGCCCAGCCTCATGGGCGAAACACGTGTCTATCGCTGTCTATTCGATGCTACAATCGGCTGCCAAAATAACTTAAACGTTAAAATAAACTATTCATTATTAACTACAAAAACCAAATTATACTCGCATTAAGGTTTTCCGTATATGTGTGTTTTTATATTCTTTAGCAGTGTTCGAATAAATTAAAAGCTTTTACAAGATGGTGGTATGCAGTGAAAAATGTAACTTTCAAATAATGTTATAGTTTTGTTTATTGTCGCTCTAAACTGCTAGGGTCTTTTAGCCACAGGGTTCATTTTTAACTTTATGTCAGGTTTGCGATGTCATCACATTATTACCCGACTTATCCACACTGCGTTATGCAAGAAAGAACACAATCGGTACGGTTTTTAAAGTCTTCGGTTTGTCCCGACCTGAAAACGATCTCAAATCTACCAACATCAGAGTCGAAGGCGACAACACTCGGCCACTGAGCTGGTCCCGAAAACTTCCAAATGGCAGAACGCAAAAACAAAGTAGGTTGAAAACTAGTTTTAAAGGCCATGCCGAACTTTGATAAGCTTTTCTAGGCGTCGTAGGCAATAAGCCTTTTGTCTCGTGTATTTTACATTGCCTTGCAAGTTTAATTTTTTTTTGCAAAGGTCAACCAACTGAGTTTTCGCGCGTACAAATAGTAAGTGTTCCTGGTTAACGAAGGTGTGGTTTGCACTTGATTATCAGTTTCAACGCTTGTTTTTCAACATCATTTTCAAGTCTCATCGACTAAATGCAGCAGCAACGAGATGTTTTGTCAGTTTTCCACCAAGGCAAAATTAAGTTTGGTTAAAGGTGCAAATTTTTGGGGCAATATTTCATCTGATACCCAACCAATATGCCAGTTTTAAAATTAAGTAACCATCACTTATAAAAAAAATATATTAACCTTTAAATCAAGCATTTAAATGGCCTATGAAAACAGATTCGTTGTAACAAAAATTTAAATTATAGCCTACTGTCTGATTGGATACAAAGATATAACTCGTAAACCATTGTCATGTAAAAGTTGATCTGGAAATCAGCTCCATACAGATCAGATAGGAGTAAATCATATTCACTTAATCAGGTTCTCTTTCTAAAGAATGCTTAATTAATTATTTGCAAGGAAAGACAATATTTTCTAGAAGTACGTTTTGCTTTTATTCATGATTGCAATCAATCTAGAAAAAACTGTAGGCCTAGTATATCCTGATTTTTATATTGGTCCACAACAGTCGCCAGGACTTCACTAAAAAATTGTATCGTATTCATATGTAGCCTACTAGCCTACTAACCTTTATTTAGCAGAGTAGTGACGTTTCTATTCATAGCATGACTGCAACTTCTGTTTAAATGGTTCATTCCTCCAGTCGAAGCATCGAGCAATAAACTGGGCATCTGAGGCTTTTTGTTGTTTACAGTTCTGTCGCTTTTTAACTGTCGACTTCTCGTATTTTTTGTTGGTTGTTGTTTGACAGAAGAAAAATTGCTTTGCGATTTCAAAGCAGTTTGTTTTTTTGAAGGAACAACATTGCTTTGTCTTTCACAACCAGCACAGTCTTTTTCGATATCAGCTGCCAGTGATTTCTGGCGTAACATCTCGACAACTTTTTTCACATCTTTCAAACGAAACTGACCTGAACCTCTTTGTATATTTTCATCACCAAAACCAACAATTAGACTGTAGCAAACGCAAACCAGTAACAAACACCATCTTGAAGAAATCATTTTGAAGTCCTGACAAAGTTCTCCACTCTTGCACTTAACAACTAAACTTGTTTTGCATGATTCTTTGAAAAGCAGAAACTCTTATGGCGAATTTTTATCAAACACGAAGTTGAAAGCACAAATGACTTTTCAGCGAAATCAAACTGTGAGCCAATATACAGAAGCTGTCTTTCTGTCAGATCGTTGCGACACTGCTAAAAAGTCATCAGTCGAATTAACTGCTGCGAAAACTTAACATATCCAAGCAAATAGTAAGTAAAAGTGCTATCTCACAGTGCAGCAATGTAAGGTTGGACGAACGTTTTCAAGCATCAAAGCAACAATATTTCAAGCAATTACATTCTTTGCCACAAGCGTGAATTGAAACACCTTCCAACCCATTCAAACAGAAACGTTGTTTTAGCGTGTTATTACATCACAAATAAAAACAACTGCAAATTCGAGAAGAAAATCCTTTTTTGCAGTAACAATTTCAGAGGACACTGCACCACAAAAATTTCCACTATTACGTCGATTCAATGTTGAATGACGTTGTAAATAAGAAATTTAAGACTTTTTGTCGGACGTCGACAAGTATACTTCTAATTCCTCGGCACAAAAATCCCACAAAGGTTTTCATTTCAACAGATGCGTTGCCAAGATAATCGGTTTTTCAACGTTACTTGTTGCAACAAATGTTTTGCAGTAACCAACTGTGTCACTTGTAGCAACAATCACTGGTCAAAAAATCTTATTTCGTCTGCAGGCGTTGGATCAATATAAAAATGACGGATTTTGGCTGTCTGGGATACTGTCCCATGCCCATTGCCCAGATATGAACAAACGTGTCGACAATGTCCATGCGTTTTCGCCTCGGGTGGCGGACGGGTAGGTACTTTACCAAGCAGGGACATTAGGCCGAGGAGAAACTAACATGGATGATCGACACAAAAATATTCAAGCTTCGAACATTTTGTTTCGTTTCGAGATAAAATTTATTGATTTGGTTTTGTTCACTTTCCTAAGCTTTTTGGTGAAGAATTTCGTTTCAAAATTTAACTGATTTCGGTTCGTTGTTATTCGTCCGTAGAGTAGCCTACAAGAATCTTAGTTACTTATAATTTTGGTAAATAAGTGATTTTCTTGACCCACAGAAAAATCAATGACGACCACATCCATGTCAATACTACAAAACACATAAGTGAGGAATGAACCCATTCCAACTTGTTTCTTCAAATCAGTAGTGCGGTTATACATACCATACCCATGGACTTCTAAATAGTAGCATCTGGACTGGAAACTCAGTGGGCAACATGAGGCCAAACAGTTGGTACAACAGTTGGCCAACAGTGGGCCAACAGGGTTAGTTACTTGGCTGTTGGCCCACTGTTGGTCAACTGTTGTACCAACTGTTTGGCCTCATGTTGCCCACTGAGTTTCCAGTCCAGATGCTACTATTTAGAAGTCCATGCCATACCATATGCTGCGTCTCGTTTAACCTGGGAAAGACCGAATTTTTAAGGCTTTGTTCTCGTCAGTCAACCAAAAAGATTCGGTTTGGGGGATTTGAGCAAAAAAATTTTGATTTTTCAGTTTCCGAGGTGATAACATGGGAAACGAAGCACTTTTCTCTGAGAGATCACGATGGAATCGGGTAAACGAGAGCTTTTTTGCGATGAGGCCCGTTGTTCTGATGCGTCCGGTCGCGAAAATTTTTTTCCCACAAACTTTTTGTTACTTCGCATAGAGTTTGTATTAATACATACCGCGTGAATGCAAACACTTTTCGTTCGCGTGTCTGGTTCAGTGGTTTCATCTTTTGCTTTGCGTTCTTGCGGACAACGGTTCGACGCCCATCGAAGTCAATTTTATTTTCTTTAAATTATTTTTGCGGTGTACAAAAACTTTTCAAAAAAAGTAGGGTTAGGGTTAATGAATTAGGTTTAATTCTTAATCAATTGTAAAAATCTTACTTTTAGAGTGACCAGAATCAATTTCTTTTCTCAACTTTTTTAAACTTGACTAGTCTAGGTGTGTCTCCACTCTCCAGGCTACGTTATTTTTCAAGTTCAATGTTTAGATTTAGACCTGGAGGGCGAAGATTGGCTGCTGACTTTGAAAACCGCGCGAAAAAAAATGAATCGGTAAAAACAGTTACGCTCGCCTCGCAGTTACAGAAATATGCAAATGAGACTTAAAAGTTTCTGAGAAAAAAATTTCGCGTCCCGGTCTTCTGTCACAAAAATATGATATGCCTAGTAGTACTGACAGACCAAAAGTATCGCTCCCAGCTTCAAAATATGGAGACACATGCAAAAACACCAAAAATCTTACTTTTAGCGCTAAAAAATAACGTTTCCCTCTTTTGAACGCTGGTATTTTAATTTTTTACTGTTTATGGTACCTAAACAGACCACTTTTCCGATATAGGCTAATAAAAAAATGCTTATTGCTTCGCTAAATTCTTCTAGTGCCACATCAGTTTTATATGCAACTTTTTTTTAAGGCAGGCCTGCAAATGTACCAATTGTGTAGGTGTGAAATTGGGGGTTGCTGTGTCTTTTTGCCAACCCAAAAGTATCGCTGGATTTTGGAATGAAGATGTATCTTTGGCGTAACGTAAGCTGCTTTCCGTAGGCTACAATTTGTCTGCAATACCGGTATTGATAATTTCTACTTGATTAGAATTTACATAGCTGTCAACTCCTTTTGAGAATTAAATGGCTCATACGAGGATTTGAGAACATAAAGATCTTTGTGGCGTCTTTGGTCTTGGTTTCTTATAGGTTACGGTACATAATAGAGTTGGCTACCGGTTAGCCTAACAGTTTTCTGCAAATTTTCTTGGCGTTTTTTAATGCCAACTCTTACATAGCCTAAACGCATTCTTTTATTAACCTATAGGCTTTTTCATGGACAATCCAGACAACATACTATCAGTATTGATTATGAGATTTATGATTTACTTGTGATAAAGAAGCTTCCGATTGTTCCCTGGGCCCTCCACGAATTAGTTTGAATTAGTTTTTTTCACACATCATTCCGATCATTATCATTTTTGCTTCCGTCTTGTTCATATCTTCGATCCTCATAGCCCATCTTTCAGCTCCATACCACATTGCACTTCTAATGCACTTCTTATAAACAATGCCTCTCATTTTCCGGAAAAGTAATCTTCCCCACAAAATCCAGGACACTTTTGGAACTTTTTCCAATCAGCTCTTAGTTTTGATATCATTGAATCTTGCACTTATTCGTCCATACTCAGAACATCTCAGATAGACCAATTTATTCTCATAAAATAATCATTTTTGTGTCTACATTGAAATCCAGAGATTATTCAATTTTTAGAAGCTCTCCAGTAAACCATAAAAAACAAATCAAGAGATTTTTTAAGAACGTCTGCTGATGTTGAATCAAAGTGAAAAGGGCAGATTTTGCTGTGTGGGTTGTCTCGAATCAGCAAGTGGATCTCTATCACAGCTTGCACCATTGTGTGTTTGCCACAAAAGAAGCAAGTTTTTCTTTTTTTACCTTCAAAGAGCTTGGCAAAAACTTTTCGTTGTTCAAAGAAAAAAAAGCCTTTAGTCCTTATAAAAAACATAAACGTGAAACAACTTTTACGAAGCAAAGAAAGTTATTTTAAGTCGAGAGTTATTTTTAGCTACTGTGGTGGCTGAGTGTTTGAAGTTCTTTTAAAAGTGGCTCACCAAGTGTTGGATATCCAAACTTATTTCGGCGAGGAAAATTAACTATTTGAATCAATCCAACGTAAAAATACTAAAATATCAGCTCTTGAAGATGATTGACAATACACGGAGCTATTGCGTAATGAGACTTGCAAGATACATGGCGCGTTTTTACATTCATTACACAAGATTGAACAGTTTTGTGTTAACACTTATCCGCTCAAACTGTTGTCTTCATCAGATCTTACATCAACTATAGAAGACAAATACCACTTTAGACTGATAAACATGTTTTCAAGGACTTCATTGAATGTCATGTACAATAGCACGCAATAGCTCGAGTTTTACTGACTAAACACTTGTACTATCTTATATAGAAAGTAACCTAGAGACAGTGTATAAAGAAACTTATAACTTCCAACAAAGATAAACACTACAAAACAGCGATTACCAAAATTTAATACAAAACTACTTTGGAGAGAATACCTTGTGGCCTGCAAAATAACTGGCAACTCTTGTTCATTGGCATATCAGCTAGAGCTTGTTTCAATTTGTCTGCGACTTGTAGGATTGATTTTTAAACCAATATTTTATGCTTGAATGCGTTCGACTCTGTTTGTCCAAAATTGACATAAAAGCAGCATTGTGATCAGATAAATGGAAAAGGTTCAAAACATTTGATTCATAACATTGCCCTTGGAGGTTAGCTTAACTATAAAACACTTCATCGTATTTCATCATTTGCATTGCAACAAAGGACTGCAAAATCAATATGCCCATGCCGCTTACGTTAGTCACGCTTTAACTGAAGTCAAATCTACAAGAAATTCTATTTGTCAGTCATAAACCCCTCAACGTCTCAAAAAGCGATGATAATCAAAACTTATAACAAAAAGACAAGCTACTACCCATGCAGGCAGTTTGTATAATACAAATCGACTTACCTTTTACTTTAACCTTCTTGTCCATGCCTAGTTCTCATAACAAATCACTTTCTTGGTGTATTTCAGCATAGGCCTATCTCCAACAAGTTATGTACTACTATCTAACTGCGTAAATACTGCGTCTGGGCAAAAGTTTTGATTTGCACTAGAAAATAAAATATTCAAAGATTAACTTAATTAATTTGTACCGCACTCTTGGTTGGCCTACTGACCGTTTAGTGAAGATTTCAGAGTACGTAGCTTGAAAAATATTTTTTCTGTCCTATGACCTTTGGCAATCTCATTGGCCGTGGAGAGCAATAATATTAACCATATTGAATCTTTCATTCTTCGGTTAATTTAAAACGTGTCTTTAAAGGTTTTGTCTTGTGAACTTCTTGCAGGAAAGGCATTTATTCAGAATTAAAAGATTGGGGTTGTTTTAAATTTAGTAGTTTAGTGTTTTTAACAGTTTTAAATAAGTTAATAATAAAATAAAATATGAAGTTGGAATCACTATTACAATGAACAAAATGATAACTGCCCACTTTCTAAGAAAAAATCATGACCCAGAAACTAACTATGATCTAACATATGAAATTTGTTCACTGACCGCCATCTAAAATTAAAGCTGACTGTTGCTTTTAATGAGTGTTTGCACTTTCTTGTGCATGTGAATTATCTCTTATTTTGTAAAGCTAAACGAATGACTTACAAAGCTAGACTACACGCTACGCTTTTCTTGAAATGTAAATATAAAATTTTTGTTTACCAAGTTGAAATACGCTGTGAGAAGTTATTGATCTCACACGGATATACGAGAAATACTGATCCTGAACTGACGAGTAAAGATTGCTGTCTGGGCAGCGTGTTGCAGCAAAGCTGTTTCCAGTTAAAGTCTTTTGATGATGCTTCAATTTAAGACTTTTTCAGCTAACGAAACAGAGTCCTTATTTTGTATTTTCAAAGGTCTGTAGGCGTTGAATCAATGTAAAAATGACCAATTTTTCCGGCTGAGTTGAGCCATGAAGAAGGCTTGAATTGTTCACCGAAAGATAACAAACACTTCAAGGGATTTGTTGGTTTTTGGCCTTGGCTGCATACTCGACCAATTTCCTTTCAAACTGGATTTTACAAATCAGCTGCAAATCCCAATTTATTCTAGAACTCTTCAGTATTTTTTGCTTTTTTGCAAGTTCTGCTTGGATGATTTTCTTCGATTTTCTTTTTTTTTCTTTCAGCAGAGTGACCGACTGGTAAGAGCGTTTGCACAACGCTTGAAATGACATAACCACAGTCAGGCCCGGATTTAGGGGGGAGGCAAAGGTTGCAGTGGTCCCGGGCCCACTTATTGAAGGGCTTCCCGACGTAAAAAAAATTAACTGACGGGGCCTCCCGATCTAAAAGTGCTCTAGGCCTCCCATCAGTTAAACTCGCCCCTGGTCACAGTAGCGTTGACAGAAAAGTCCAGAAGATACTTTTGAATACGGGTCCGGGATGATTTTAGGGTCCGGGATGATTTTAGAGTCCGGGATGATTTTAGGGTCCGGGATGATTTTAGGGTCTGGGATGATTTTAGGGGCCCGTAATCTTCCCAAGGAGTCTGAGAATTTAACGAAACCACAGTGTATTCTTTGCAAGCAGTGCGTGTTTCTTAGTAGTGTCTTATTTCGGGGCCCGAAAATCTCATTAGTACCGGGACCCAATTATCATCGCAACGGCCCTGCATAGGCGCGAGCTACGAGATCAAGCAAAAGCCGTGATTGCGCCTTAATAAGAAACTTCAATTAATATGAACAACTCAACCAATTAAAAAAATTAGTTTTGTGACAAGGGTGCAATTACAATGCATGCAAACATATGTGTTTCAGCAGTGAGTTTATTGCAGATATTGCAGTGTGTTCCTAAACAGTCTGACTAAAATCTTCCAAAATAAAACCATAAATCTATTCCTTCACTGCCACTCTCAGATAACGCAATGATCTATGACATCACCAAACAGAAACAGATAAGAAGACGGAATTCAAAAAAAAAAAATTCAAAGAGAAACTGTTAAAAAACAGTCGGTAAATGTGAGAAATCAGGGCGTATCTTTTAGGTGGCCATAAGTATTAGGGTCGAAAAAAATGATCACCTAGCTGTGGACTTGAAACGACATGTGTTCTGTGTTTATGTTCATTAGGCTACTCTGACAATTGCTTACATCATATACACGGCACGTGAAAAGATTAAAACAACACTGCCAAGCGTTATAACGTAATCCAACATTTTTCCAACTCAATCCTGGCAAGAAGGTGTCGCTTGATAAAGCGTGAACGAAATGAGTTTGAGCTGGTGATAATTACCAGGTTAAACGTGTGAGCACTCACCACTCATTAGGAGGCTGCAGTGAGCATTTTCCTTCACTATCCAATAGTATCCATATCAGCATGGAATCAGTGTTAATTATGATTGCTTTCAATCGCATAACATATCTCGGGAGGCGCTTAGTGGTATATGGTGATTATCCCTTTCTGTCAACTGGGGTTCAATATTTGATTAGCTTTTTTATTATTTTTCAGATTTACCAAAGGTAATTTGCTCTTGTTTATATGCAGTGATTTTCAACCGGTGCTCTGTAGAGCACTAGCGTTCCGTCAAAAATTGTCAGGTGTTCCGAATGAAATTTATCAGTTTGACTAGTCTTCCATGGAACATTGATCGAAAATCAACATCACAAGAGCTTTGTGTTTGTCTTTCTGCAATTCTTACCCGAATATCAATTTTGTGCTCATCCAAACAGGCCCAGATATCTCTCTGAGAAAAACTGAAATTAATAAATTGCTGCTGAGTTGTTTATTTTATTGCATTTTTATAAGATTTTGTTTGATGTTTCACAATATTTCTTTGGTACAAAGGCAACTGTAAAGTGTTCTTACCTCAAAAAAGTTTGAAAAACACTGGTTTATAACACGTCTAATCTGTGGTACATTATCATGTATTGGGTGCACCAATCACTCTCTTCCTACCTACTCTTTAGTTGAGTAAACCAGGTTTGGTTTAGTTTCTCATCTCTGTTCTCATACATTTTGGTTTTTGGTTATTTTTCTTGAAAAAAAAACTAATTAATTACCTTAATAATAGCCTACTGCACCTATTGTAGTGAATTAAATCAGCATTCTTTGTTACAATTTAAATCTTTAACCATAGACAGATAAAACCAAGCAACCACACGGCATTTAACATCATACAATTAGAGTGAACATAAAACTATAAACTACGAACGTTTTCGATCATACTCAAGTTAGCCTTACTTGAGAAGGGCTAACTTGAGTATGGCCGAAAACGTTCGTAGTTTATAGTTTTATGTTCACTCTAATTGTATGATGTTAAATGCCGTGTGGTTGCTTGGTTTTATCTGTTTATGGTTAAAAAAAGTCACCTCTCTACCAAAATTGTATTTAAATCTTTGCAACTTTTACATCATAGACGTAGACATCCAAAGGCACAGTTCATAAACAACTTGTTGATGATCAATATCCGAAAGCAATTGCTGATTAAATCGCCTGGATGGGTCGGTTGCTTACCTGACTAAAGTATGATCACCTCTAAGTGATATTTCTTATCTGTGTGCCCAGTGAATCATTGTTTGCCCTCGCATATATAAGCTAATCAGCTCTAATAGTTTTTCTTGTTTGCCGTTGTGCCAACGATATGAGGTATTCGAAAAATACTTTCGTGAAGGCTCATGACATAATAAATTCAACTGTTGCAATGCCAAGTAATGATAAGGAATATTCCTTTTGTTACATTGAATTGCACTTCAGAATCAAACAGCCAATGTAAACTATTGCAGGCATTTACTACACTATAAAGAAGCTCTGTTTCATTTGTATATATATTTACTACAGAAGATTCAGCTGATGATACATCACAATAACAATGATGATGACTATTTTACAGTAGTCTGTGTTACAAGTTCAATGCTTGAAAACTATTTAACTTTCAACATGTTATTTGGAAATCTCGCTAAAAGTCTCTTTTGCGCAGTTATTTCATATTGCTGAACTTCGGAAATCTCTGCTGACATACCAGTAGGCCTATGACAGCACAGGTGTCTGCAAGTAACTCCACTGATTACATTTGCAATTCACACATTCTTATCTCTTGGATGTTGTTTTCACAAGGAATTAGTGCCTGGCATCTCCTGTTGCCTTCTGGACCAAACATACAATGACTTTGCGGCGCCAGAAGATGTTTGGGATGACAAAGATTAACCAATTAAAATTTGTTTGCTTTGCACTTTGGCAAAGCTTTTTCCAAACACAAGTTGTTGAAGAAGGGATTTTGGTTTAAAGCTCGCGCAGTGCGGAATAGTGGGAAATTTTATGCGAAAAGTGTTTCAACTATTTGCACAATTCATCTCCGACAACAAGAACAGCATTTCGCAACAAGCAAATAGCTGAGAAATTATTCATTCTTATGCCGATCATGGGTTTCCAACATACAAGGCCATAACGCCTTTATGTGAGAAAGCTTCTTTTTTCTCTACAAAGAGAAATAAATAAGAACTGAACTTTTGAAAGTTAGACAGGGAAGTAAGAGACCCCTATCTGAACCCTAAAAAGACCCTATATCTATTTAGACTCCCTTCCTGGCATTGCTGACGAGCTGCCTAAATACCAACTGAATGTTTTTTTGTCACACTAATTTTTCACTTTTTGAAAACATCAACCAAATCATCTATCTCAATAATCGACAAAAACAACTTTTGTTGCTTTCAGTAACATACGTCTGATATCCTCTTTGTTGGTTCATTTTCTGAAATATCAAATTTTAAAAACTCATTTTATTTGGTGTGACTGTCATTATAAAACACCTTTTGTATTTTTAACAAAAAGTTTGGTCATATTCTAAATTGCATTATTCTTCAGTGCTGATTGAATTGTCTACAACAAATTCAGCCTTTTTCTATTGTCTTACGATCAGGAGACTGAAGTTCGATTCTTTGAGTATGACTGTATTTTTAAAATATTTGATTTGCTAATAGGGTAAGTCAACTAAAAGGACTGACAACATCCCCACCAGTCCACCACCAGTCGCCATTATTGGTTCATCATTCCACGTCAGCATTTGGCGTCATGTGTGAATGTTAGCAAAGAAGTAGCCGATTTATAATAATAGGGGTACAACTTGAAAAAAACATTTTCCTTTTAGGGGTTTTGCACTGTTTTGAGCTATGCTGCCTTCCCAGACAGCAATCAACCGCTTGTTCCATTGATTCAACGCCTACAGACGTTGAATAAATGTAAAAAACGGTTGATTTGCTGTCTGAGATCTAGACCCAGACAGCAAAATTCGTCTGCAAACATCGAATCAATGTAAAAATGATGAATTTTGTTGTCTGGAGAGGTACGTACGCACTTGTCTTTGCCCAACATGTTGTAGTCCATGAGATTTTCATTGTGTAACAATCGATTGACGCCATGTTTTGCGGGAGAAAAGGGGTAGGGATTGCAATTATCACACACCAGTCTGGGGACTTAACCGAATTGCTTTATGAACTTTAGTTGGATACCTTACTGCAGGAGCAGATCTAGCAAGTAGCCTTAGGGGGCGATTTAACAAAACACAATGATGTGTAGGCTACGAGTAGGCCTACATTAATCCGACCTTGAAACTACAGTACACCATGATTTTCTTTTCCATGTTTTAAGGAGGGGGAGTCGCCTCATTTTCCCCCCTCTCCCTGGATCTGTCACTGGATGTAATACAATGGAATAACTCTTGCTCTTACCATGGACGCCGATCCCTATAGGACAGCGGGGACATGTCCCCACCATCTTTTTACATGTCCCCACCATCTTTTTACATTATTTTCATAACGTAATAGGGAAACTATTAACCGAATGTCACAATAAGTCAGACGTTTAAAACTTGGAAACCTTAGTTTAGTTAAACAAGAGGTTTTTGGGAAATTAAAACATCTGTAGCCTACCTGAATCTTCATTCTAAGGAGTCTTCGTCTCAGGCTGCATCAAAACTGAAACAAATTTGTCCAACAAGATGGCTCACATGTGCAGCTGCTGTAAAAAGCAGTGCTTGGTAATTAAGTTATAAGTCAGTATTGGAAGTAGCTGTAAGTCAATTTGATTCAAATGTAGCATCGACTGCTAATTGGCTTTTGAAATCTTTTTCTTGTGGGTCGAGTGTGCTTGGGTTATCAGAGACATTGTCTGTCATTCAGCGACTGGAACGTTTTAACAAAGCCTTGCAAGGTTGCACGGTGACTGTGGCTGGCATGCTTGAAGGTGCTGAACTTTGTAGTGCTCCACTACAAACTCCACCATCTATGCAGTGAAGAAGAATTTCATCGTGTCTTTGTAGGAAATGCTGAGAGACTAATGGTAATTGAGGATTGCAACTTTGAGTCATTGTAACTGTCACGTCCCACAAAGATCCCAAATCGTCTTCAGAATGGACATGGCCATCGCCAGCCTCCTCAACTTCAAACACCGGAAACGAAATTTCGGTTAGAGTATTTTGCAGTCATTGACAGCACACAGCAAAATCTTACTGACTATTTCAAGTCGACCGATCTTGAAAACTACAAAGTTCTACAAGAATCACTCTTTAGTAGAAAGCGAGCCTACAATCACATGAGGTAAACGATTACCCTGAGTTCTCTGACACAGAGTCCCTTGCACAAGAACTATGCTTCTTTCGAAAGCAGTAGGCCTACAATGGAAAGTTGGTGGAAGATTTTCGAATGATATTCAAGAAGATGTCATCCGCTGTTTGGCAAATGCTTCGCAAGTGAAATTTTTTGTGAGGCTTTTGCTCATTTCACCAGCCAGCTCGTGTTCAGCTGAACGGTCATTTTCAACTTTGCGACGTGTCAAAACTTGGTTACCGTGTCAAAACTTGTCAAAACTTAACTTACTTGGTTACCGACCATGACACAGAAACGGCTAAATCATGCAATGGTCTGCCATGTCTCCAAAGCAGGGATGGAGGAGCCATTTTAAAAGTAGGTGGGCCCAGAGGCGCAGCAGTCTAAGTCAATCCTACTTCTGCGCCCCCCAAACCCCCCATAGCATTGTTGCATTCCTAATATTTGAAATCGTTTACACCAGGAGTCGGCAACCTACGGCCCGCCAGGACAAATCATCCGGCCCGCCGCTCTTTTACAAATTATAATAATATGTGGCCAGGCCAGTAGTTTATTACAGTATAATCGAATGGAAGAACAAGTACTTTTCATTAATCATTTTAGTAGGCCCACGTCTTTGGTTTGCAGCGTTTCTGTTTGTACAAACAAATAACTCAACATAAAGCGCCATTATGATGCAAAACATAATTATTTTTTTCAAGTTAATGGGTCAAACAAGCAACGGCAAGGTTAATCTACTCAAAAATAGCTTTAAAACAGCAAATTTCTCTGTTACAAAGGAAAGGAAAACCAATGAATCAGAAAATTCTTCTGCTAGCTACAAGGTAGCACAATCAATAGCAAAAGACAAGAAATCGTATAGTGATGGAGATTTGGGAAAAGGCGTAAGATGGATGTTATTGAAAACATATGTCCAGAAAAAAAAAAAAAACTTTTCAGATATAAGCCTAAGTCTTTCAACAAGTATCGTAACTCAACGAAAAGAAGATATCGGAAAACGTAACATCTAGCAAAAAGTTATTGTATATCTACAGGTTCTTCGTAATGGCAATAGATGAGAGCACAGACACGACAGATAAGCCTACAGCTGAGCTGGCAGTATTGCGTGCAGTAAACAAAGATTTTGATGTATTAAGAATTTGTTCAGCTGATTCCCGTCAAAGATTTTACTAGCCGATATTCTGAAGACATTGGGCTACGTCAACGCCTTGAAATCATGCCTCTGAATCTATCAAAACTGGTATTAATAGGCTACTGCCCGTCAAGACCATGTAAAGTTTGGCTTTGGCCCGCTGTTAGAAAAAGGTTGTCGACCCCTGGTTTACACATTGCGTTTTCATAATTGCCTTTCGTTCCAACAGGCAAAACTTTCTAACTTATTTTTGGGCCGGATTTGGTCAAAAAAATTACAAAATTGTTAAATTGTTCTATAGCGCTTTACAAAATATGCGATGTACATTATAGTACATACAAATAAAAAGACAACAATACACACACAGTTATAATGCCACCTGGGAGTAATAATATGCAGCATTATACAGTAGGCTACGTGCATATGTAAAGATATCACTGTTCTAACCATAGAGAGCATAGAAAATAATTAAATTGATTGATAGATTGCTCCAGACCACCAGTCACACGCAACCACACCCACACGTGCTGCACATCAATAATGGACTCAACAGGAAAGTTGGAAGATTGGATTTCATCATTGAGCTATCAAAGATATAATACTCAAACTACTGTGTATCAAATGAGTGAAGACCTTTTTTTGGAACTCCCTCTCTGATTTGTCGTTTTCGCTACCTTTTCAAAGAAATTTGGCGTTTAAAAGTGGGTGGGCCAGGCCCACCCAGAAAATAAACTGGTGGGCCCAGGCCCACGAGGCCCACGTGGTTCCTCCATCCCTGCTCCAAAGACTTTGTTTTTTATTCGCCGGAGATTCGTTGCCAAGTGTTTGGACGTCTGCTGTCCAATGCTGACACTGACAATTAAAATATTTATACATCGCATTAGACTTGTACCTACTGTATTTGTTTGTTTGTCAGAACAGACCCCGATCTTTCTAGCTCGCTTCGCTCGTCGCCCGTTCCTACCTTTTCTAGTAAATGTCCCCACCAATTTTAGAAAGCGATCGGCGCCCATGGCTCCTACCAATAAATTTCTGTGTGCAATACTACAAGTTCCGATCACGACATTAGCAGTTCTGCAATAAGATTGTGTTTCTGTCGTGTCTGTGAAACATGGAAACCATCATTAACACATTCCACACACAATCAATATGAAGAATGTTCAAAATTTTATGGATTGAACATATTCACAATGACTTGTTATGTGGTGCTGTATGAGTCTAGGAGAAACTCACCTGCTTCAACAAGTCTTCACAGAGTGCTTTTTAATTTCATTGTTTCAGGAAAGTCACCAGTTGATAGTCAAGCTTTCGTTTCTAAACTGCATTTATTCTTGCAGAACAGAGGGCATTAAATTAAAATTCTGCTGTGTTTGAGATTTTTCAGTATATGGCTACAAATTGACAGGACAAACATTCAATTAAATTAAAGTTTGCATAAGTGAATCTTGTCAGCTTTTAAAAATTCTAAATTATCTCACAATACAAGTGCACAATTTATTTTGCAAACAATGTAAATGCTTACGTCAATAGAATGATGTCATATATGGATGTCCATTTGCTGTGCTTCGCACGCCATACTATGAAATGAAATATTTTTCATTGGCTTTAGAAAATGCTTCACCTAGTTACGATATTTTATTGGATTTAATCGATGCCATAACTGGAGTTCTCAGCCATCAAGAAAGCGTGGTTATTGATCTTGTTTGCAACCACGCTACCAGGTTTTTCAAGCAAAGCATGAGTCATCGTGGCCTTTATTTTAACTTTTAACAAGTAAAGAATTCGCCTCCTGTCATTTATATTCCTGATTGTATTTTACACTTGTTGTTTATGTTTGATATAGTTAAAAGTTTTATTGCCCATGAACAGTGTTGTCAGTTGCACAACATTCAGTGTTGCCGCAAAATGAACAAGCAGAATAAACAGGGTGGGCTTAGAAAATAAAATAAATAGAAGCATCAATATTTTCCCTAATTATTTTGCGTTTCCATTTATTTTACACTCAAAATGTTTTGCTATTTTAATATGGCAAAGGCCTGTAGGCCATCACTAATGAGCTTGCAATGGGCCATGTTAAAGCAAATTCATTTTTAAAAGCATGTGGGGAGTGTAGTTATGACAATTCCATACAGAGGGTTTAAGGCAAGTCTTAAAGGCTTATCATTGGATTTTTTAGGAGCCTACGAGTTGGCACTTGAAAAGTTCTCAATCAAAAACATCCCAGTTTGTAAAGTCTTTTTTTACATTGGTTCAACGTCTTCTGATTTTAAGTGGCAGTAAAAAAAATACTTTTGATAGCTGAGCATCCCATACAGCAAAATCTATTATTTTTACGTCTACAGCTGTTGAATCAATGTAAAAATGACTGATTTTGCTGCCTGAGATTATTGTTCAATGGTCAACACCAACATAGCCCTTTGGAGTTACAATAAAATTTTCTTCACTAAGGTAGGCTTACATGAACCGAAGCAGTGTTCCAACAAGCTTTTCTTTGCAGCAACTAACTCCAAGCTTTGCGAAAGATTTGACATTTGAATACAATGACGCAATTGAGTAAAGCTGGAATTTTGAAAATAAATTTTCTTGTCACGCAATTTTTGAAGTATAAAGACATGGTCGTCTTTAATACTGGTGAAACATCATCGGCCGGAATTTTAGCATAAAAATACTTTCTTAATCTTTAACAGTTATTTTATAACATCGCTTCGCTTGCTTACTGACAAATTAATTTTATTTACTATCTCAGCTTGGCTTCGGTTAATTGCGAATTACGTAATTGAGGAAACTGATACCAGAGGATACTTTTAAGATCCGTTAATAGCTATAGACTGCAAAAGAGGAAAGCCATACCCTACGATGCGAAGTTAAAAAACTTACTTTTAAATCGTTGTATTATCTTACACCATGTTTTAATTTTAGACATTTAAAAGAAATACATCACTTTATAAAATCAATGACGTCTGAAACGATCCCTATATCAAAGACTACCATCTTCGCAATTTCGATACACTTCGGACACGTTTTGTGACAATTTTAAAACACAAGTACATGGTTGTGTTTTATTATTCAGTGCTATACATACTGTATAAGCTCCTATACATTGTATGACCGTAAATGACTTGAAGTTGCCATAATTGTAATCTAACACCGAAATCCGATGAAAGAAAGCATGAGTAGTTGAAACCACGAAAAATTAATCGAGGACCGACTGCATGGTAATCACTTTAGCTGCGTTGACCTTGGGTATGGGTATGGCACGAGATGGCCACATTTCTGGGATAGTTAGACGAGGTAAGGAAACGAACAAATGACATACAGGGAATGCACTGGGCGTGAGTGCATTTTGTGAGCGGTAACATCTGTGTACAAACAATCGGCTTTTATTTAGAAATCTGCTTCAATACCAGGGCAGGCTACTACAATTCTAAACGAACAAAATTGAATTTGTATAAAACACAATGAGCAAATTTAAAGACCTTTTCGATATATTCAAATACGTTAACTCAAACTGTGTTTGGACTCTTCCATCCACGATCGATCAACAACAAAACATGTAAACTTTGAGAGCTCAACCAAAACTTATTAGATCTTTGACGTGACACGAAATACGTTGACTTCCCGTCAACTGCGCGTAATAAAGCATGCCAATCTCGCTAGCATTAGGCTTTGTTCCTTCCAGTGGTGAGGATCGGATGCAATGCTCCATTGTTCACAGTCTTGACCACTTCAGCAATTTTTCATTTCATTTTGTAATAAAAAGTATGTTTGTTGTCTGTTACCGCTATGAAATACAAGCTTTCAATTTTTTGCAAAACAGTTAAGCTACTAAATTTTTGAGAATGTGAAAAAGTCTTATGCGAAATGTAACTACATGGTTTTGACGTTGGATCTTGAAACTAAATATGCAAAAAAAAGTCTTACAATTTTGCTCATTTGTAACTTACATATTCTATTCTGTTAGACTAGAAATTATCTTTTGGCATTCCTCCACCTCAAGCTAAGAAAGAAAAGAAATCACTTTACTCTACGCAGAGAAATGTTGGAGAATATTTGAAGAAAAACTTTTGCATCTCAGGCTCTTTTTTTACTTGAAAAATATGTTTTTCGTTTTGTTTATATGAAGCATAAAATGCTTAACCAATACCCAGACCAGAAATCTAGAATGAAGCAAGTAGTCTCTTGAATGACAAACGTCGGTCCTTTGCACTTTCCTTTTGCTAGCAACCTGCACACTTTCAAGGTATAGCTTGCTAGCGCCACTTAGAGACAAACAGTGAGAAACGAACCTTTCAAGAAAATAAAATATCTTCTGACAGGTGTCAAACCCACAACAATGCTTGATATTTCACAATGCAGATTTTAACGACCTATTTTAACCTGATGCTGCGAGTTCGCTGTGGTAATAGCAAATTGCACTAGCTTTCGGAGCACAGTTCCTTGGAATTTACAGTACAATCATTGCCAGAGAAAACGACGCCGTACAATTACGCTTCAAAGAGGCCATTTTTATAAGTAGACAGAATCCAAAAATCAACAACCGTGCCGAAAGGGAAGAACTACCGTCACATAATCTATTAATCAACTAATTCAATAAAATTTCACAGCAATAACGCCCAACAACACCGAAACAACAGCCAGCAGCCTCAAGCCAAACAAAAGAGCCGCATCAAAGAACGACTCACTGACTTCAACACCATTTCGTCATAGCACATGACTAGGAAACTGTGTTCCGATAGCTAGTAGGCTACAATTCGCTATTACCACAGCGAACTCACAGCATCAGGCTAAAACAGGTCGTCAAAATCTACATTGTAAAGTAAGCAACGATCATGCTGCTAAAAGCGAAACTCAATCAATTGCAATTCTTGATATGAATGACTCGGTTACATGTCTTGTAATATGTAGCTCCTGGCTCCTGCGGCTTTTTCTTAGCAGCATTATTTTGTTCCCATATGTCTTGTTGATGTCGTGAAAACCTGGAGGTTTTTAAGTCAAGGGTGTCATGATTAGGAATTTGAAACGCTAGCTAGATATTTGTGTGCTTCTTAGAAATTTGCAACGCTAACTAATAGTTTGAACGCATTCTTGCAATCGATAGTTTGATACATATTGATTGAATCTTTATTCTCGGACTGGGAAAGCTTCTTGCAGAGCTTAATCCTGGCAGTTTCGCATACTTGCAGAGGCTTTGAATCACTGACGCAGGCCCGGTCACCGAGATTGACAGAGTGAAGTTTCCGATTGTTGAAGTCTTGTTGCCGGGGAACTATTCCATCCATTAGATGCCGCTGAATGGAGAGCAGTCCTTAACGTGCGCTGCTCAAGCGCACACCCCGAGAGTCGAACCAGTGCTGCTTGGTCTTGAAGCTTCTTTGTTCCAGAAGTGACGCGCTAACCAACTGAGCTATCGGGGCGGACTGAATGATATATATACATGTAGTTTTAGGTTTTCTTAGCTTTTTGCATCTGCTGCATGCCACGGTAGGCACTTTAACATGCAGATATCCAATCCAGCACGAACCAATCAGATGTTACGTTGTCCGTCCAATTGTGACCATTCCAGCATTCAGCCAGAGACTTGATCACTACTTTGAACTTTGTTCGGTAATTACAGAAGAAAAAAGAGCTATAGCAGAGGTGGGAATCAAACCCACGTCAATGAAATGACTTCTACCGCCCTAACCCAATGCGCCAAGCCAACCGATGGCAAAGCGATGATTTAATTTAGCTAGAATTTGCGTTTTTCCTTTATTCCTTCTAAACGCAACCTTGATGACGTCATGAACAGCGTAGCTTCTGATTGGTTCGTGCTGGATTGGATCATTGTCAGTCCGTCCATTGTCAGTCCATTGTCAGTCCGAGGATAAAGATTCAAAACCAAACCAAACCAATCTGCATGTTAAAGTGCCTACCGCATGCCACAGTGCGTTTGTGTGTCGTGATTAAGTGCATCGCTTGCATTGCAACCACACTGGGTTTTTTCTCTTTTACCAACGCGTCTAGCGTTGAATTTCATTATTATGATTTTTTCATTCATGGAGTCGTCACAGTCGTGGCGTTTTTCAGTCCAGTGCCGGTCTTAAGGTATTTCGGGCCCTGTGCGGAATATGCCTTTGCGTGCCCCAATGACAATGATCCCAATTCAGTAGCGTTGCTAGGTATTTTGAAAGAGGAGAGGAGGTTTTGACAGCCGGCGGGCGAAGCCTAACGGCGTGTTCGCCGTTAAAGGTTCGCCCGCAAAGGTTCGACACCCAGCGGCGAGGGGTTTAGGGTGCTTCCCCAAGAAAATTTTGAAAAATTACTTTGAATTTGGTGCATTCTGAGAGCATGTTCAACAAAAATTTAGGTATGAATATTTGGGTATAAAATATTGTAAAATGGTGCTGTCCGGTGGCATAGCAAAAGGAAAAGATCACGTTTTTTGGCATTTTTCGGAAATAAACTTCTCTATGTTTTCTTGCTGCTAATTCTTATTCTTTTTTCTTTGCTTCACTTTTACAATGACTAGGTATAGCCAGTGGCGTACGCAGGATTTTCTCAAGGGGGGGGCCATTAACGGTTGCGTAACCAGGGAATTTTGAAGGGTGGGTTTGATGACCGGCGGGCGAAGCCCGACGGCGTTTTCGCCTAAGACGAGACCCAGCGGCGGGGGGTCTGGGGGGCCTCCCCCAGAAAATTTTGAAAACTTACTTTGAATTTGGTGCATTCTGAGAGCATTTTCAACAAAAATGTGGGTATGAATATTCCTGTAAAATGGTGGTGTCAGGTGGCATAGCAAAAGGATAAGATCATGTTTTCTTCGACATTTTTCGGAAATAAAGCTAAGTCTACGTTTTCTTGTTGCTAATTCCTGGCTGAGATGTTTGAATGTTTGGTATTGGCAAAACTCGCTCTTTTAATTCAGTTTTGTTTAAAATTAGGCAAGTTTTTTTTTAGACTGAAAGCATCATTCCCAAGCATAAAGAGACTGAAAGCATCATTCTCAATATCGTGACGTCACACAACATCTTAAGGGGGGGGGGGGGGCCATGGCCCAATGGCCCCCCCCCTGCGTACGCTAGTGGGTATAGCTAATGGATAAATCACTAATGGTACTCTATTGTTGAGTTCAACAACTTTTACTGGTACAAAAATTACATTGGTATATCATCAATCAATCACAGGATTATATGACTATTCACTGAAAAAATCCAAACAATGAATAAGTGTAAAATGTAGCCTACTGCACAAACTGTATCTAAATACAATAACAAGTGTATTAAGATTTAAAAAGTGTTTGGGTTGGGTACAATGCTTCCACTTCTGACAATTGATAAATCCTTTTCAATTTCCTTTTTTGTTCTGAAAAATCCCTATTTTTCTCAGTCGGAAATCTTTCAAAATTTCCTTCATAGACGAGGTTATTTTTAACGTTATTTAAGTTAAAAGAGGTGCCAATACAACTTTAAAGTTATTTTAATCTCACCTAAGTTACGTTTTAAACTGAAAGAACAGAAAATCAGTGAATTGAAGAATACCGGTAGGTACAGCATTTAAATGGCTACAAAAAAACAACACCTTGTAGGCAGTACGTACCGGTGTAGGTGATTTAGTTGACAAATCCAATCTATTAGAACAGTAGGCCACACAAAAGTGCACATTTTTTACAATAACATGGTTTACTTCGTGAAGAAAGGGGCGTTCTTCCCGGCTATCAGCACAAGGCTGAGCACTCACTAGTACAGCGAGTATAGTTGCGATTGGCTAACCAACCTGTCTATCTCTGTCAATTCTTGCTACAAATCGGCTGCCGAGAAACATGGTTTACTTCCATTGTTCACTGTCCAGCCAAAAAACTGCTTGTTAGTTAGTCGGTTCTGGGACATTTACCAGTACCACCTGGAGCCCTGGACATCATTACCAATTACCACTCTCATCTTTCACAACCGGACTCCTAACCTAACCCTAACACCGAAAATATACAAGTGGTAAATGTCCAGTAACGAATTATCCATCTCGGACATTAACAAATTTATTTTTGTGTTCAGTTCAATTTTCCTTGATGCGCTAACTTAACACTATAGGCTAGGCTATCTCTTTTTTCTCCTTGTCAGTAACGTCTTCACAATCATCTGCGACTGATGAAGAACTTCAGGATACTAGGCCTATTCATGATAGCCTACTGATTCAGTCTGACTATGTAGCCTACACTATACATGTCTGGTCACAGCGGTAAACCATAATTTCTTCGTGGGAAAATTGTAACTTAAAGTTCCCGGATCCTTTCGTCTGCATATAATGACCGAAGAAACACACACTTGAACTTCTTTTCAAAAAGTGTATTTCTGTAAAAATTAGCCCACGGCTACCGAAAACGAGGGGGTGCAACGCGTACACCACTGAAAACTGTCACTACAGAACAGATTACTTGGATAAAAGACGGAACCTTTGTCCAGCTAGCAAGCACTAAGCCAACAGTTAAATGTGCGGCCAACTTTCAAACAATCATTTTACGAATGACCAGAATAGATATCAATATCTCAAATTCACGTATGCAGTACTGTGACGCAATAATGAAAGACAATTATGAAGTCATTCCAACAGGTGTTTAAAGCTGATGTAATATTTCCTGTTTAAACAGGCCCAAACAGGCCCAAACAGGTTTGACTTAATTCTTATGAACGCTGGTGCAATTTTGGCACACGCTTTAGGAATTTCCATGACGTAATATTCAGTAGACTTGAACGGTTTTTATATGACGTTTGATTTGGTGAAAATTGTCTGGAACATAGCGGCCCCTAGTTATGACAGTCTGACATGGCATAACTAAAAAAGAATTGACGACAATTGTGAGCCAATGAATAAAAACACATGATACACAAATTGTTTGAATCACTCACGTTTAAGTTAATACGCAAATACAAAGGGCTTGCAAAGAATGAACAGCAATAAGAATAAACACGATGATACATGAAATTGGTACCATAGGTATTAGGTACACGCAAAAAAATGACGCTATATACAATGGTTGCGATAATAACCGACTGTTCTGGGCTCAGACAAAGGTCGGCCACCGCAGACAAAACCAGGCTCAAACCCTAACACTTAGGTGTTCTTTACGGGGGCGAGGCACGAAATATCCCTCAACACGTAGTCTACTTTTACTTTCCCCGTACTCTCATCATAGTTGCAGACGGCAACTTTGGCTCAACGAACCACAGGCTTCCCTTTCCTAATTTGTGGAACTACCTCATGCACCCTCCCAAGTTGATACTTCCCACGTTTACCAATGTCTTGGAGAGAACCTACCACTACAAGTTGACCAGGCTCCAAATTCTCGGCCATTTTTAGCCATTTTTTCCGGCCCTGAAGACCCGGCAAGTAAAAATCGATCCATTTACTCCAAAACTGCTGAGAAAGTGACAAATTGAACCGATAATCCCTTCTTAATTGGTCACGATCATGTGGTTGCCCAACAGCACAGTATGGGTCTAAGTATGGGGTCAAAAGTGAGGCAGGGGTGATGACAGTAAAATCCCTAGGATCGTCACTCAAAGGTACCAAAGGGCGTTCGTTCACGATCCGAACGGCACTACCTGTGTACGTAAGCAGTTCAATAAAATTGGGCTTACGAATTGAAGAGTCCAAAATGTGAAAAAAGTACTTGGTCATATCGGCCACGAAACCAAATCTGCCAAGCCGAAATCTAGCCAAGAGATCTACCAGAGAGTTTAACACATCAGACAAGTCAAGACAAGAAGACATTAAATCATTAACACAAGTTCCTCGAAATTCAGACTTGCCATCGTAAACAATGCGCTTTTTTAATTGTGACGTCACAAAGTATGGTAAATACCATTCAAATCCCTTGACACTTCCTGCTTCACCAGCACGCTCAATATAGCCATTAGATTTAAGATCTTTCATGGTGTCAGTAAGGAAATCACGAAGTTCAGGTTGTTTTAAAGCCTTCTTCCTTAAAGCAGCAGCTCTATCTGACGCCAACACAAAATTGTTAGGTAGATCAATATCTTCCTTCAACGGAACAGGTATCTCAAATCGACCATCTTTCAACTCAATATTCGGTTCGACAAGTTCTCTAGCCAAAATATCATTGCGAGACAATTCACAGGTTTCATTTTGCAAAGTCAAATCCTGAATGACTTTATTCAGGTCTGCTATTTCCATATCACGAGACTCAATTTTACGCTGAAAGCCAGAGATGACATCCGACTCTGAAGACGTCTGCACTCTGCACACTTTAGCAACGCTTTCAACTAAGGGTGACTTACCACCACAAGCCAACCAACCGAGAGGAGTGAGTAAAGCATGCGGTTCACTGCGATTTTCACCAACACGTTCTTCTTTTGCCCACATCAAATAAGCGTTGTCGTTTCCAATCAGTACATCTACAGTACTACAATCATTCAAATGAAACATATTCACGTCATGAAAATGACGGAAACTACTTAAATCCTGCTTATGTGGTAAAGTCTTAACATCGTCAGCCCAAGCTGGGTTAACCACCGAAGTTATATCACAAAACAGTTCATTCGTCTCTAACGACTGAATGTTGAGTTTAACAAGTTCAGCACAAGTAGGTTTCTGACAGCCAGAGTATCCATTTTAAACGACGCTTTATCATACGGTTTAAGACCAAGTTCGCACACCAAGTCACTCGAAACAAAGGTCAACTGCGAACCAGGATCATGCTGACAATACACCAACTTCGATTTGCCAGTCATTGGATTCAAAACACGAGCAGCAGTAACGCGGTTAAAGGCTGCCCGCTGCTTTAACATTTCCAATCTTAACATTACGCACAGGAACTCTGGCACCAGCATCATCTTTACCGACCGAATCCAGAGAATCACGTGACGTCACATAAAAATCATGCAGAAGAAAATAGTGTTTCCTATCGTTGTTAGGCCCACACTGACGACAGTTGTTTGCATGATTACAGTCCTTAACCATATGCTGGCGCAAACAGTTCAAGCATTTGCCAGCTTTCACAATGACATCTCTCCGACCTTTAGGTGTCAAGCGCAAAAATTCTTTACAATTAGACAAAAAATGATATTCAACTTGACCACGTGACGAACAACAAAAACATGCCGGTATGTCACTACGTCTGGCCACACCGCCGCGCGGTGCGCCAACAGCAGTCGAGTACTGCGAACTCCCTGAAATCACATTATCATGGGGTTTTACAAACGTCTGCCTAACCGGACATGAAAGCAATTTTCCTTTGCCAAACTTTTTAAAATGCTGCGACTCACCAGAATCGCCCATTAGCATAATGCTAAAATCAGTCGACTTGCGCGTTTCCTCCCGTACTACAAAATCAAACAAACTCTGAAAGGTAGGTTCCTCAGTGCTACCATACTGATCACCTAAAAAGTCAAGATAACGCTGCTTAGCGTCAAACGGGAGTCGCTTAGCCAAATCCAAAACAAAACGTCCTTCTAATTTATCACGCTGACCACAAGCTTTCGCGTAAAGCAAACACTGCGACAATTCATCTTTAAACTCTTTCAAATCACTGGAAGAGATAGAAGTCAATTTGCTACCATAGCGATACTTTCTAATTTCTGGTTCTGCGAAAAGACCTCCACGAACTCCAAAACGTTGGGACAAGCGAGCTAACGACATTTCTATCCTGTCTTCCTCTGACAAGCCAGGAGTGTCAGAAACCAAATTAGCAATCGTTTGTGCAACTGTTCTAACACAAGCTGCTTGCAACAAAGTCAAACGAGTTCCCTTAAAGGGCGAAGCTGCCATCAAGGCCATAACACGATTTTTAAAGAAGACAAATGGCATATTATTACCATCGTAACCAATCAAGGCCGTCTTATCGAAGAACGTCCTACTATTTTGGTATTCAAAAAAGCAATCCTGCTGTTGAGAACTCGATTTAGCGGGAGAAGACAAGCTATATCCCTTAAGGGGCTGAGTGGGCTCAGTCACATGCACAGCCCGATCACGATCCTCACACACGTTAAAATCAGGAGACACGATACGCCTCTCACAACCACCCAAATTACGTGTAGCTGGGCGATCAAAAACTAGCGGCGCAAAAAACTGTGAAGGGGGCAAAGCATTACTGCTAATGGCGGCCCCGTGACCTGTACGCTCTGGGGGAGGAGTTCGGTTGTAATTTGCAGACCTTGGCTCTACAGCCTTCGGAAGACCCTTAGCCGCGGCCCCGAGACCTCCTGAAACAGCTGGAAAACATGTGGATTGTACAGGTCCACTTACAGATTGAACAGGCGTCTGGAAAAGGTTAGGTAAATTAAACTGCGATTGATGTTCACTTCTGGAATGCCTAGAAGAGCCCTTCCTAGAGCTACGCCGGGAGCCCAACTCAGAACGATATTCAGCTAAAGCTACCTCCTTACGTTGTTCAGCCCTCAACTGTGCGTCTTTGAGTGCGAACTCAGCAGCTCTCGCTTCGGCTTTCGCGGCAGCCTCAGCTCGTACGGCCTCAGCTCTCGCGGCGGCCTCAGCTCTCGCGGCGGCCTCAGCTCGAATGGCCTCAGTTCTCGCTTCGGCCTCAGCAGCTCTCGCTTCGGCCTCAACTCGTATGGTCTCAGCTCTCGCTATGGCCTCGGCTTGGATCTGGAGCTCCTCTCGTCTTAGCTGTAGGTTAATTTGTGCAACTATCCGTGACGAGCTCTCAGACATCCTAGTGCTTACATTTGAGGCGCTATCCTCAGGATGTATGTCAGCATCCAACCTATCTGACAACTCACTTTCTTTTTGTTCGAAGTTATTTTTTAACGAGTTAAATTCGGGATCTACCCTATCACGAAGTTCTGCCAAGATTGCAGAGTTAACAATTTTACTCAAAAGAGCATGGAAATGCCGTAATTCCTCTTCTAAAGTAGATAACTTAGATCAAAAAATTAACAGTTCCTGCTTATCACTCAAAGAACCTAGGGCTACAGAAAGTTTCCCAATTTGAGTCAAAATATCCCGTCTAAGATGCCGGGCCTCTCGAACTGACTTAGCCTCATCGTTAATGGGTCCCTCCCCAGAATGGCCTGCCCGACCGCAAAGAACATCATCAGGCTTAAACTCAGTCGAGTCGACGGCGGTCGAGTCCCTGTCACCACCGAGTGTAGACATATTAAATGTTAGGGCTAAATTTAACAATTAAAAAATTAAGTTACACAAACACACAAATTACAGTAGTTATAAAAAACTTAACTGCAAAGACCGTAAAAATACAAAAAAGAATTTAAATGCACGATACCGTAGCTGTACGAGTATGTGAAGTCCAAACGTCCACAAAACTTGCTTGGATTCTTCCACTTGAATCTTCAAGCACAGATGGATTGCCTTTAATCTTCTTTCTTGCCAATAAATGTCAAAGTTATTTTTCTTCTGTACCAAACTGAGAAGAAATGTCTTTACTTTTCTTTACTTCTTTAGACTACCAACCAATAAGATCTTCTTTTATTATTTCTTTGCTTCTAAGTGCTTCTTGGCCTACCAACTAACTAACTTCGTCTTTTATTTTTTATGCTTCTAGTGCTTCTTGGCCTACCAGCTAACAAGAACTCGTCTTTTATTTTTTATGGTCACAGCGGTAAACCATAATTTCTTCGTGGAAAAATTGTAACTTAAAGTTCCCGGATCCTTTCGTCTGCATATAGTGACCGAAGAAACACACACTTGAACTTCTTTTCAAAAAGTGTATTTCTGTAAAAATTAGCCCACGGCTACCGAAAACGAGGGGGTGCAACGCGTACACCACTGAAAACTGTCACTACAGAACAGATTACTTGGATAAAAGACGGAACCTTTGTCCAGCTAGCAAGCACTAAGCCAACAGTTAAATGTGCGGCCAACTTTCAAACAATCATTTTACGAATGACCAGAATAGATAGCAATATCTCAAATTCACGTATGCAGTACTGTGACGCAATAATGAAAGACAATTGTGAAGTCATTCCAACAGGTGTTTAAAGCTGATGTAATATTTCCTGTTTAAACAGGCCCAAACAGGCCCAAACAGGTTTGACTTAATTCTTATGAACGCTGGTGCAATTTTGGCACATGCTTTAGGAATTTCCATGACGTAATATTCAGTAGACTTGAACGGTTTTTATATGACGTTTGATTTGGTGAAAATTGTCTGGAACAATGTCGTATACACAGCCTAGCTAGCTCTATTACTATTATTATGACCATGATTAAGTTAGCATCGGGACTTTACTACTAAGTCCCGGGGTTAGCATATAAGCTATCACTAACTTTTCTAAACTGAAAGGATACCACTAGCCTTAACTTATCATACCCAACTGTACGTCGAAGCTCAGTGAACTTTGTCATTGCTGCTCAAGTTCAATCGTAAATCAACGGATTACCTAGTTTCAACTAAAAGAATTGAGAACTAACTCACTCACTGCACTCATGTCCAATTCCCAAAATGACGAGAATAGAAACCGGAATCAAGCAACGGAAAGGCGAGAATGGGAAAGTGAGTTAGTTAGAGGGGTTCCGGATGGTGAGTGGCGACGGAAACCAGCTGATTATCCTTATTCCAGTCGTTTTTAGAACTTTTGAAAGGAAATAATAATAAAATTTCCTTTAAACTGCTAAAAACAACAATTCCCTTTTTAAGACAAAATTTCCTTGTAAAATTGTTAAAAATCCTTAAAAAATCCTTCCGATCTTCATATCCTTTTTTTATCCTTCAAAGCGTTGAAAAATCCCTATTTCGGGATAAAATCCTTCAAAGTGGAATCACTGGTTGGGTACTACAGAGTAGGCTAATCTAATCATTAATCGACTTGAAACAATTTGAAAAAATCCTGGTCCCTTAAATGTTATTTTTGAAGCTATGGAATAACAATGACATTTTAGAAGGGTACTGGAAGTATCATGTAGCCTATCTAAATACAATCGCCACAAGATTGAAAATTTTGGTTTCTGTTGTCACTGTTAAACATTTGGTACCGTACATGGCGTTTTAAAAAAAACTGGGCCGCTCAATATTAGATTTTAAAAATTATATGCATAGGACATAATAATGATAGTTTAATACTGGAAGTAACATGCATTTAAATTTTCACAAGAGTGAAGTTTCCTGAATTAATACAATATTTAAACAATTTGATGCATGGCGTTTAAAAAATCCGGGCCCTTTAAATGTTAGTTTTAAAACTATGTTACATATATGGCATAATAGCGATGGGTTTGTATTGAAAGCAACATGTATTCTAGTTAAATGCAATTGCCACAAAACGAAATTCTGTTGTCACAGTGCAATGTTAACTATGTGGCACATGGTGAAATGTCGTGGGTGGGCTAAAAGCATGCAAGCTTGTAAAGGTGGCCCGACGCGACAATCTCAGCACTTGTCTCACCCTAAAGCCGCAACTGACTTCAAAGATACCGGTAGCCTACTTGCTGGTGAATCGAATTGAATTTTTCAAAAATTACTGCATTTTCTGAGTAAATTGCGGGCCCTCTAATTTGTGGGCCCTGTGTGATCGCACGGTTTGCACACCCCAAAGACCGACACTGTTCAGTCAGTTCACCACGCTTTGTTTGCAGTTATGGTACCAGTTCAGTTGTGGTATCAGTTTAATTTATGTTACAAGTCGTGATTTGATTCAGTTCACTTTGTTCTGTTAGTTAGGCATTTTTCGGTTGCAATCTTTTGAGTTAATGCGTCATGACGGTTTAAAGATTTGTTTTCTAGAGTAGCCTATACTCATAGCCTACATGTAGATTGTAGACATCCAGACACCATTCTCGCATCATCCCCAACCACCAATGTGCTCGGGATGTTGCTGCAATAATTTACAGCTGGGCTTGAGCGGATGCCTTGGTCTACTCGACGTCCCCTACAAATACAAACGACTTTATTTTGAAACCGACTCGTGTGAAAAAAGATACAGTAGTTTGTATTAACGGAACTTTCAACAACAAAAACATTCGAATTTAAACCAAGATAAAACAGCTTTGCATTAAATCGGAATGAATTTTTAAATATATATGCAATATATTGAACATCCTTAAAGAGATTCTGAACTAGAAATCAGCAATCTTTTTCAAAAGACACAGTAGAAGAAAAGAACTTTTAAATTTTATTTTTCGATGCTTTTATTGTTTTTGGCAGCACTGCGTTCTACTCAAGCATGTCTTGTTTTGCTGGTTGAGTGCACATTGCAGTAATGGTAATACCATAGATATCTTACGGTATATAATGTAAGATATCTATGGTAATACGCGGTTGCACCAATGCAGAGCTGCTGCAATCACAACTGTAAGCTGCAGTGATAAATCTGTCCTTTGCTATTAGATGGAAACTTAGTCGCTGGCAATGATAGGGTTTTCGTAGCCTGCTGGGTACATTTTTATCACTTGTTATTAGAGAAATTATGTTATGTTTTTATGTTAAATTTATGTTTTGATTAAAATTGAACCTCCATGTAATAAAGTTACAGACCGTTCAAGTACATGCACTAGAAAGGTGGTTAAGTCGCATGCTATATTTGGCGAGCTGGAATTTTTGCTAAGTACATATGGTTTTTAATTGCACAAGCAGGTTGCTCCAATCTGTTACTCCAAATTGAGTATTCTTTGCATTAGACATTTCCTGTACAGTTTGGGGACCTATGAAACATTCTAGCTTTTTATGTTGTGAATCAAAATTGTCATCATCTTTCAATTTATGGTTAACAGTGTGCTTCTGAACACACTTAAGCATATACCGGTAGACCTATTATAGTAAACTGGTATGAGGTACGGTACGAACAGAAGAGTATTTCCATTCAGATCCGGCTCAAGGTTTGAAGTGTACAGATAAAATCGGATTTAAATTATATCACCTATTTGACAGATGTTACGATTGATACGTTTAATCTATTTGCTCAATAAAAAAGGTTTATCATGAATGGGCAACTGGGTATTAATATTAGGACTGTGTGTGTGCTAACTTGGTTGCAATGGGCATTACAACTGTGTGGTTTCATCCTACAGCTGCACACAATTCTGGTTGAACTTGGGAGAGTTTATTGGAACTGTACGATTACACAACACAGTGCATTGTCAATGATCATCTCAGAGTATGTTGTGCAATTAAAGTATTTTTTGGCAAACTGCTGCAATCAGACATATTTTTACCAATCTCTGTGATGTCACAACGTGACCTTTATCCTCATGTGTCTTTGTTTCAAGCATGTCATTTTTAGCTCTGTTGCATTGTAATTACTTCTTTTGTTCATTCTTTCGCCTTAAATCCAAAAGTGCAAAAGATTAGATCAATGTCTTGCACTTTGCACATGAGATTACTGCACTGGATTACAGTCGCTTACTTTTTGTTTGACCCCACATATCCGATTACCTCATTTTCTCCACTTTCCTTTGCTCGTGGAAGACAGTTATGCAAAAGAAAAAAAGAACATTCTCTTTTCACTTACCAGTAAACGTTCGTCACATGACTCATTTCCTTTGCTTACAAACATCTGTACAAAGACAATTATACAATATACGATTAAATAAATGAAATATGCAAGGGATGAGCAAATCCTGATGCACATAATATAATAATAATGATTTTTTGTTTTGTGCCCAAACTGCCCATTACAACAATATACAGCACACTGCGATCACAGATGTGATGCAACAGGAAGCAGCAAAGGAACACATTAATCTTCAGCTGCTCCCCCTTATTTTGATATGCCATTAAGTGTTTTTGCTGAGTCATAGCCATATGCTCTGGAGTGGTGTTGAACTCACATTCTTTCAACTGTCGCTCAGATATTCTCACTACTCAGCCATGCAGCCGCTATTTACATTTATATGTCTAATATATATAATTCCTTTAGTTGGTATCTGCTTAATCGGTGATTTACTTACCATTAGATAAGATTTAGATTTCAAGTATTGATGCAATAAAACAATTTATACGTTTAAAGAGTATGCTTTTAACCGATTTCTACTGCAAATAGGAATAAAATTTTTAAAATATTACATTTAGAAGACACAAAAACAGGACTTATATATGTGTTGTTGGTCTTTGTCACTGTTATCCCTATCAGAACGTTCTTCTCCAGCATTGTTAGAATAAGCTCCTCATTTTACAGTAGAGTCATTAATCTTTATCACAAAACTTTATCCTGATCGGTTTGTAAATGTGCGAATTACACAGTGATGTTGTCATCTCAAGCCATAAATAGGCGAAATAAGTAGTATTCCAAAATTGATAAAAACAGCCTAACAATAATAAAAGCCTATGCCCTACAGTATAACACGAAGTTAAGAAATTTGTAATATGTTAAGCTCTGTAGCCTACAGTCTTCATGTTAAAAGTATGTAAATTCAAAGCTCACGAGAAACCACTTATTCAAACGCATGCTATCTCCTACTCAATAGAATATTCAAAATTAGCAGATTTTATCTGAAACAGACGGCAAGCTAAACTTCAGTTATTTCTTGAGACAACCAAGTAACAATTCACTTGTGCACTCTGAAATCTCTTTACAATCTGTGGTCATTTTTAACCACTTGGAAGTGTATAGATATACGTTCTTCCTTTTACACATGTTCAAAAATAATTGCAGACTGCTAACTCTAAAACATGTTAAGAAAACTCAAGTAGTCATAGTAGTATGACAACTCAAATAGGTACAGCGTCAAAGCTATGACAGGTCAAAATCTAAAAGCGGTCGAAACTGGCTGCTCCAGACTTCATTTTTCCAATTTAATCTGTAAAGGTTTTTATTTGTTAAGCTATAAAAAGGAGATAGCCTACTATCAAAAGGTAGGGATACAACATGTTATTTGCTTTCATGCAGTCCATTCTTTTTCAGATACTGTACAATACAGTAGGCTAGTATTGTATTTTTTCAAAATACTGTTGACAACATGTCTCGAACCAATCGAATGTTTGTTAATAATGTGACTGATTGTGTTGATGAAATGTTGGAGAGCATTGCGATGCAAAATCCAGGTCTGCAAAAAATCAAGGGGCATCGAGTGATCATTCGAGAAGACGCTTCTGCATTCTGTAAGAGTGGAAAAGTTTCTTTGATTAGTGGTGGTGGTTCAGGTCATGAACCATTTGCAGCAGGGTTTGTTGGTAAGGGAATGTTAACTGCTGCAGTTGCGGGATCAATTTTTGCATCACCACCTCCTGCGGACATTTTAACTGCAATTGAGGCTACCTCATCTCCTTCTGGAACTATATTGATAGTTGCTAACTACACTGGAGATAGGCTGAATTTTGGAATAGCTTCTGAAAGAGCTAAAGCTCGTGGCCATATTGTTAAAATGTTAGTGGTAGGTGAAGATTGTGCATTGGAGAGCAGTGATAAAACTGCTGGTCGACGTGGCTTAGTGGGAATTGTCAACATCATGAAAATTGCTGGAGCATTGGCTGAAGAAGGAAAGTCATTGGGCAAGATTTTGGAAATTGCAGAAGCAGCAACTAATAACATGGGTACAATTGGTGTTAGCTTATCCGGGTGTTCAATTCCTGGAGCAGGCAGTTCTTTTCAGCTCGGTAAAAGAGAAATGGAGCTGGGGCTTGGTGCTCATGGAGAAGCGGGAGTTAAAAGAATGCAACTATTGTCAGCGGATGAGACTGTAACAACTATGATTGATCACATGACAAAGAAAGGAAATGTCAGTCGATTAAACCTGGAAACTAATGACAGTGTTGCCATAACTATGAACAATCTTGGAGGATTATCTGCTCTGGAAATGCATATATTAGCGAAAAAAGTTATTCAATTACTGGAAAGTAAAGGTGTGAAAGTGCAACGGTCATACTCAGGTTATTTAATGACTTCATTGGACATGGCTGGATTTAACGTAAATATAATAAAACTAAACTATGTTATAACAACATGCCTGGATGCTGATACCACAGCTCCTGGGTGGCCTAGAGTTTCAACATCAATCACATCTCAAAATTCAAGAAGGAATGAATATTTGGTTGACACAAAGCAACAAAGCTCTGAAGCAAAATTGTTCAATTCTGAAGTTCAACAAAGACACATATCGGCATCGGATTACTTTCTGAAAGGTATTCATGTTGTTTGTGAGGCATTGCTTGACCAAGAACATCATCTCAATGATCTGGACACTTCCTCTGGTGATGGTGATTGCGGTACGACTTTAAAACGTGGATCTTCTGATGTCCTAGCGAAACTAAGTTCCTGGAAAGGCAAAAATGTTAATGATGTGCTTCACGATATAGCTGCCTGTGCAGAGAAATCAATGGGAGGCGCTTCTGGTGGTCTTTACAGTTTATTTTTCACAGCTGCTTCCTCATTTGCAAATGATGCAAGCTTGGAAACATGGAAAAAGTGCTTAGATGCTGGTATGGCAACGGTTGTTGAATATGGAAAGGCTGAACCTGGAGACAGGACAATGTTAGATGCTTTAGTGGCCGCAAGTGCATCGTTTGATAGAAGTATCAAAGAAAATTTATCGCTGTCAAAGGCATTGTCTTCTGCTGCTTCAGATGTACAAAAAGCTTCTGATGATACAACAAAGATGAAAGCTCGAGCCGGAAGAGCAAGTTATGTTGCCTCCAGCTTGCTCATTCATCCTGATCCTGGAGCGACAGCTGTGGCTGTCATTTTTCAGGCAATTAAAAAATTTCTTAGCTCTTCGTAGTGTTATTATTAATCTTCTTGTGTGAACCTTCTTTGCCACTCCAGGGGTCGTATATGGGCTCTGCCTTTTTCCACCTTTGGGTAGTGGTGGCGATTCGGTCTAAATGTTTATCAAAAATTGAAATAAGGTGAAACAGGGATCTAACTCCATGATTTATTTCAGCAGTACGGTAACACAATGTCACGTTTAAGTGAAATAGGGATCTAACTCCATGATTTATTTCAGCAGTAACATAATGTCACGTTTACAACAGACCCATGGCTTCGTCAAATTCAATCAGTTAATTTTATTAAGTCATTGATGTTCAACTGTAATTTGTGTTTCTTACTATTTATTAATTTGATTTTGCGACTATATCGCCATTGTGGTGAAGTTTTTAAACTTCAAGTTTCTAAAAGCACATCGCGTATGCTCTTAAAGTTAAAATGTATTGTACACAATAGCACAACCACGATTGTAAACTTTCATTGTAACAAACGAACATCTTGTGCATGGTTTACTTTATATGTTGCTTATATGTTCATTTTGTTAAAGTTGTTAAGAATGGTAAAAATGTTTTGGGCGGATTCAAAGTTTTTCTGAAGCAGGGTTCAGTTCAAAATCCGACTGAGGATATTCTTTTTAAGACAAACTTCGACATTCTTAAAGTTAAAACCATAGTGCAGCCCAGTCAATGAACTGTATTTTTTTGCAGATCATATTAAAAACTTTCAGAAACCAATCACGTAGAATGACGTTTATATTTACGTTAAATAATTGATAAGCGGAATACAGTGTGCAAATTGCATTATTAAAACATGTACGGTATATAACAAAAATATGGACGGTTTCTATTTGACTTCGAAGCTTTTGTGATACTCGTACTGAGTGGCTTCGGTACAATAAGAGTTTGTATTACCAATGCAATTAATTTGTTGTGAAAGTCAACCCAAACGCCCAAAGAAGAAAATGCTGCGCCTAGCTGCCTGTTGTTCCTAATTCAGGGCTGGGGAGCCACTGCAAAAAAGCATAGGCTCCAGCTCCGGAGCTATCAAGCATTCATCCACTAGCTCCAGCTTCGGAGCTATAAACTTTCAAACAGCGGCTCCGGCTCCAGCTCCGCTCCGGCTCCATTAAGAGTGTTTTGTAGCATTAGTCACAGTAGGATGGAATGGTTTAGAACAGTGGTTCTTTACCTTTCAACAGTGCGGGACCGGCAAATTTTTTCAAAAATGTTTGCGGACCGGCAACCAAAGGTCGTAGTGAATAGAATGAATATTTGCAACGTTTTGTTAACCAAAATTGTCGTTGCGCACCATAATGCAAGGTTTTAGCATGTGATTTGTATTCAGGACGAAAATTAGAATAACACAGCAATCAACTCAAACAGCAAAATATCAATTTATTTCCATACACAATCAATGTCAGTGGGAAACTTGCTACTGTTACGCTGCCTGTAGCTTATGTGAGGAAAACGAGATATCAAAGATGTTTCTAAAACACGTAGCTCTGTTTCGACATCCAGGCGATTTCTTTGCTTTGTTATTAAAGCTAGAGATGAAAAAGAATTGTCGTTTCTAAATGGCTAGTTGAAACAATTACCATCAATTCGATTGTTTTGAAAGTTAGGCACGAATTCGTTTGCAAGAGATAACCAGAAGTGTGACAATGACGTTTTTCGAATCTGGACTGCCAAGTAGAAGCACAACATATTGTAATTCAATCAGACTTTCTTTTTCACGAAGATTAAGGTCGTATTTGTTGACATCATCGATGCGTGGATTGTTTATCCAAAAGTTTCCATGTCGAGGATCTTCATGTTACGCAAAATGATTGTCAAAATTGTTAGTCAACTTTTTCAAGTGTTGACTCACAATGCTCAGCACCTCTTTTTACTTTTTTTACCACTCCATTTCACCAGCATTTTCTACAGCAAATTCGCTTGTCCTCATTCCATTCCGAAGCGCTATTTTCCGCATTGTCTTTGAAAAACAAGATCTTTTCTTTCTCAAACTCCGGTTCTGGCAAATTTCAGTTGCAGGCCTGACTTTATCCCGGAACTTCAAATTTATCTAATTCTAAATTTTCACCTCCAACAACTTTGAAATTTTTCAAAATCAAGGATAAAATTCCCCATTTGGTCATGTACCCTGTCTTTCAAAACTTTTTGAAAACTACACGCAATTTGTCACAAAAACATTATCAACAGCACAGAATTAGGTCATCAAAAAGTTCACCTTTGTTATCAAACAATTTTACATGGAGATATGTCAGTTTTAGGCCTACAGCTGTGCATGTTTCACAGTGCGATCACAATTTCACAATAGGCTAATGACTCCACATTAAAATAAGCTTTGCAGAAAGTAAAATCTTCTGCGGACCGGCAAAAAAATTACACAGACCGGCACCGGTCCGAGGACCGGCGGTTGAGAACCACTGGTTTAGAAGTCTGCACTGCAGCGCTTAAAATTTTGTTAAAAAATATAAACACACATTTCAGATTTAAGCTGAATGAAAAACAAGGGAAGCCACACTCTTGTTGACTTTTGTTGTGCTTTTTGCTAGTCTGGAGCAGGAGCTGATAAATATTTTGTAGCTCCAGCTCCGGCTCCACAAGAAATGTTTAAAAAGACTCCAGCTCCGGCTCCAAAGAAAATGCTTGGCTCCAACGCTCCAGGCTCCAGCTCCGGCTCCCCAGCCCTGGTTCCTATATCGTTGTCATTTTTGCAGTATGTGTTATGCAACGATTTATTTTCTGCCAAGTTTTTAAAATTGCTTTTTTGGTGTTGTAATTTTGAAGTTTGTTTTTTTTTTAATCTGATTTTTGTCTTGTTTTTTATCAATCCTTTTAATGAGAACAAGATATTTGTTCACGATATAAGCTGTATTAAGATGTACTGAAAAAAACGTTCAACAGTTAAATAATGCAACCAAATGTATGCGTATCAATCGGTTTTAAATTTTGTGCATGTAGAAATAAGCATTCTTACACAGATTACTATGCATTTTCGTTTAGTTGCTTGTCTTGGTAGGCTATAATGCTGCATCTGATTTGCAATAAGTTAAGAAAAATGTTTTTACTATTTCACAGTGATTTAACAACCGATAATCGATTTCAACAAAGATTTTAATCAGATGTTACAAAAAAGCAAATAAACTTATACAAAATCCAACTTATTTGATGTTAGCCAGAAAATTCAAACCTTCCTAACGTTTTATTGATGTTTTTCCTTTGTTTGCTTCGAGTTTCATTGAAATGACGAAATGCATCTTGTTATTTGCACCAATTGCATCTGTGATTTGGTTCAGCACCGTTTACTGAAGATTAGGTGAGATTTTTCGTGCCACCAACAACCATGAAAATTTGCTGATTTTAGTTGAATTTTTATTGCAGTCTTCTCAAAATGAGAACCATTTGGTATACGCCGAAACTGTTTCATTGGTGAATATTGTAGCCTACAGTGTTGCTTGTAATTTATTTAATTTCTATGCATTAATTGTCTTTGCCTTCGAATCCAGGCTTATGCCAGGTTGTTGAACATTTGTACCGAGCGTTGGTAAATATGAGGAATCCGACATGCCCCTCTTCAAGGACGTCATAAACTGTTTTGCTAAGACATGGTCGTGTGTTTACAGTTAGTTTCGAACCGACGTCCTTCGGAATGGCAAGCAAGCGTCTCTGCTACTCAGCTGCGCGTCCAATGGCTATGGTTATGACGTTGTAATTACAGTCGCGTGTAATAGTTCCATTTGTAATTTTAGATTCAGTTGCTTAGAGTGGTATAGAAATGTTAAAGAACAAAATGTTGAAACCGTCAATCCTTTGTCAATTAGCAGAAGAGAACGGTATTTCTTCCAGTCGTGCGAAGTTGATTTCTCAACATTTCACAATTGTAGATGAAAAAGACTTCAAAGAAAATTCTACAAAGTATTCCAATGACATTGTTGGAATAATCGACATGTTCGGAAAGCCAAAAGTTCGTACCGGTATTTTTTATTGTTGATATCCATGTTTAAACTAAATAAAGCAACAAACCTAATGTAATTAATTGGACTTTTATTTACCACCTAGGAATGGGCAATTCAGGATAGTGGGTTCGAAACCTAAACAAATCAAATAATTCGAATTCTACATAGGATACCTCATGTATCTTTTTTTTTCACGTCACGTTTACGTTATTCATCGCTGGTAAACTGTGCGAGAGCAGCACCAACTAATACCCCAGACAGAACAGTAAATCTTTTTTACATTACATCAATGTGAAAAACAACTAATTTGCTGTCTGGGTAGCTGTACAAGCGCTCACACGCTGATTGGCATCGCAATTTCCAGTTTTGCGGTTTTCCCAGCAGAACTGTAATAATCATGTTTAGGAGTTGCGTGTATTTGTCCGGAATTTCTGCTTTATATAACCTGGAATTTCTTCAGCAGTTTTATTCTATTCAGTTGATGCAATTTTGCATTTTTTTAGCTAATTCTTGAGAGTAAAAGTTTGAGAGGAGCTGACTGATATCTTCAAAGAACGAACAATCACAATCTTCATCATTAGGGGATTCTAGATTATCATTACGTATCAATTAGAATGTTTTGGTTCTTTGCAAATTGGGTTTAAATAATTTAGCAAAAAGTAAAAAGCAAATTAAAATATATTTTTGAACGCCTATACGAGTATACGTTCATGCAAAGCATTTGCTGACCTGACATGTGGTGTACCGTAAATTGACGATTTCGGTGCTTGACTTAACGTCATCCTGTACTTGCAAGGTGCTGACTGATTAGCGGCGATTCTTCATAGCTTGTAACTTTAGCGCAACGTCAGGAAAATTTATAATGCTAGACTATTTTACTTTACAAGAAACGTACAAAATTTTATGTAAATATTTGGTTTGAACAGGCTTCCCATTAAAACTACGTTTGCTTCTAAAAACGTTGAAACATGACTTTCGGGAGAACCGCAAGTGAAACAAGTAGCATCAGCCAACATACGGTTTTACTAGTTAATGTAATATTGTTAATTTGTCGTGATGCAATACATAGTATTTGGTCTGTCTGGTCAATACCGCTGCGTCAGCCATTGGTGCGATAATCGTTTGGTTTACCAACACCTCAACACCTAAATTAATCCACATTTTACTTGAGTGACACCCTAGATAACAAAACCCGTCTTTGTTATGTGGTACGTTGGCAGGTACGGTAAATCAATAGGAAAACCAGGCCCCTAAGCTCTCGGCGGCGATGGCCATTTCAATAAATGGCCTCGGAAACTGCCCGAAGGCGTTGTTTGGTTGCCGGCTTCCACAAGCCAACTATCCTCCACTCTGTTGATATTGGCAACTTTTCTTCGCCACTCGCGTTTCTGTATCAAACTTTTTTCTCTTCACTCGCATTCGCTACTTTTTTTCACGAATAAGGCAAAGTCTTCCACACGCCGACGAGAAATACGCTCAATCAAAACTTTCGTTAACTAGCTACCACTACTTGGGAAGCAGTGCGTTTAAATGCAACTGTAAATATTTTTCAGGGCTTTGTTATTACCTGAGTTGTCGCAAAAACACGATTTTTTAAATTTTGGCTGCCGGAAAGACGTTCTGGTAGCCATGCTTGGTCACAGGAAAAATAAAGGAGTTTGGAGGCATGGAAAACCGTTTTCACTTTGTTTCACTTCGTTTAAATGAATCATAGAATGTGTTGTATCAACGGGAGCAGAGTAAAATCCTGTTAGTGGATGTCGCGCTGTTAATCGCAGAGTATTTAAACAGCGACTGTTTTGCGTGAGTCTCCACATTATTAGTTTTCAGTGCAGAGCTAACTACAAGCTATTAACGCAACGCAGCAATTGCTTCACGTTTTAATGAGCATAATTTGTGCACCAAACAAAATCTTGACTTTATTTGGCCAATCTTTATCGATGCGGATTCGATATAATTATTCTAAAATAGATTTAAATCCTCAACTATTCGAAAATGCCCTTCTCTGCCCACCTAAATTTCTAGTGTTATCAAAATAACATTTTTGTTCATATTTTTTTTTCATTTTAACCTGTTTGTGTAATTGTGTATATCCTCTGTTGCCTTTGCCACAAAGTATATTTTGTTTTCCCACATTAAATCTCTGTGATGACTTGTTACAGTAATCAGCAGAAATCTAAAATAAATATTAGCTAGAAAATTTATCGACTAAACGTGCAGCTCATTTCCTGGCTACCAAATTTTTCGCGTTTAGCTTTATAGACTTGAGATAAACATCTTGGCCTAAAGATATGATCTATTTCTGTTCTTGCATTATGCTATACGTCCATGTCTATTCATATACCGATACAGACGGTAGCAATCATAGTCTTTCAAGCGTCTCCGTCATTTAGCATGCGTACAAAATCCTTGTCTTTGGCTGTTGCTTGTGTGGCCTTATTCAGTCTATTTAAGCATATTAACTTTTGTATGTCTCTGCTTAGCTGAAGCAACCTATTCTGTACTAAATTTAGTTGCTACTTTCTTTAACAGCCTGTTTCACCGTTATTGGGGTCCTCAGAAGGGTTTTATTCAAACAGAATGTATTTGAAATACATTAAATATATTTGAATGAGAACCTTTTTAGGAGATCCCAATAAAGCTAAAACAGGGTATTATGGTTATCAGGAGAGTATCAACTATATTTGATTTATTTCGCTCTGCTTGTCTTTCATGCTTGGCATTGAGCACTCTTTCTAATGTTGATATCATTTATTGTATGTACAATGCGTTGTTATATTTAAACTATGCCGTAATGAAAATTAGTCAAAGGTTTCTTTTATTGCTGTTTCGAATTCAGATCACTTCAGAACTTTTGAATAAGCTTCCTAACCTGAAGATCATAGCAATCAGTGGTGTGGGATACAACCACGTTGATGTTGGCATGGTGCGCTCCTTTGGTGTGAAGCTATCCAACAGTCCTAATGTTTTAACTGAATCGGTGGCAGACCTGGGAATGCTTCTCTTGATGGCTGCAGGCAGAGATCTGATTAACGGTATGATTAGTGGTTTCTGAAGCGGTGTAGTCCGGACTTATTTTCTTTGAACTACCTTGTGCATTGTGCAGCATCTGCTACTGCTTCACAATGTTGTCTGTATGACGAGTTGTGAAAGCCCTGATTGGAAAGAGCGCCGGTTTAACATCAACATCGCTCAAGAGCATGTCTTTGGCAGGAGACTGAAAGGCATGCCTGAAGGTGGACACGTAGGTTGACTTCCTTGCCTTCTCGCCCACTTAATCTAAATCTTCAACAACCGGGCATAAGCCTGGGTACCATCAAAAAATAAGAGCCGTCATGTTTATGAAAGGTTAATTTATATAAAAAAAAATTTCTTCTTTTTTTTGCAACTGATAGTATTTCGGAAAATCCCCTCGAGTTGGTTGCATGTTATTCTTCAAACATTTTATGCAGTTGTAAACGACGCTTGTCAACGTCGTACAAGTTTTAGACACTTTAAATGCAAATTTTATGCTTAGTCACTTTTTTCAAAATAGCCTAAATGCCAAATTGCTTGCAAAGAAAACAAATTTATTGTTACCAGAAAGTTTGTTCATCGATTGTTCTGGCAGTGTAGCACATGTTGAGGTTTGCCTCTGACAGCAACAAGGCAAACGTGCTGTTTAAACAAATTGTCTTCTTTTTGTTCATTTGCATTGCATGAAAGCAGCCCGCTTTATGGGATTTCCCAGACTACAAAATCCGTCATTTTTACACTAATTCAACGTCTGCAGACGTAGAATCAATGTAAAAGTGACCGATTTTGTACTCTGGGTATGTTTTACGTTTTACAAACACAACAATCACTATCAATTTTGATAAAATCTTCAGTTTTCTAACTTTTCAATGATGAACACGTTAAATTTTAACGGCTACAAATTAGGTAAATCAATTAAATGAAGTGTAATATTTACAGCGCTGGCGATAGCTAAGTCGCCTGAGATAATGTCTACGTCACACAACTCAGAAGCCATGGACGTTCATTCATCCACACTTGGCATTGTGGGTATGGGAAGGATCGGGTATGCGGTGGCGACAAGAGCAAGAGCGTTCAACATGAAAGTTCGTTATCACAACCGAAGTAGAAGGTTAGATATGTTTGGGCGATTGATATATCGCCTTTCCTTCACCAATTACGTTCAACGGTTTATCACAGCTTGGGTAGCTATGAGCTACGTAGCTATAATATTTTATAAATGATGAAAGGAACCGTGAATCCTACGAACAAAATGTACAATCGTAATTGGCTGGGCTTACTTGCTCCCTGTATTTGAGGGAACAGAGTGACTTTTTTTTCTATGTTAAGCAAATCAAGAAAATCGCAACCATTATGTTTTGCTTGTTTCTTCATAAGTTGTATTTAAAGTTACTGTTTCACTTCTAGCATGATTGTTGCTTGGCAGATCTGCCGCAGACGAGGAAGCAATCGGAGCAACTTACCATGAAAGCCTCAGTGACATGCTACCACTGTGCGACTACGTAATGATGGTAGTTTGCTTGACTTCAGAAACAAAGAAAATGTTCGGTGCTGCTCAATTCAAGCTGATGAAGTCATCAAGTGTTTTTATCAACATTTCCCGAGGTACGGTTGGCGTTGAGTGATTTTTCGGTACCTCACTGATATGCAGTTTTCTTTGCTGGAAATTTTTCATGACTTGTTATGCGAGAGTTAATTGCGGAGGTGTTAAAGAAGAAGCGAGTTGTGTAGCAGCCCCCTATCTTGTTGACTTAAATTTCAAATCTAACCAACCAACATGGCCTGAGTACAACAACCAGTGCTGTTGACAACAGCCAGGGATTTCGTTGGACTTGTGATAGTCTTGAAGCTCAAGGGCAGCACATCCCAAACAGCAAAGTCCGTCATTTTTACATTGATTCAACGTCTGCAGACGTCAAATCAATGTAAAAATGACGGATTAAATGCTATTTGGAATCTCACATCTAATGCGTTGTCTTGTTTTTCCGCATGGTATGCCATCTGCAGACGTTGAAACAATATCAAAAGGGCGAATTTTAACAGGTCGAACCAAATCGTGTAATTCCTTACATCTGTGCAGTAGGGTGAAGTGAAAAAATTTTTTTCTCTCAAATCAAAAAAGAGGGGTTCTAAAAACTTGTCATTTGACCCAAAATCACCATTAAAATTGATTTTGGGGTGTGGCACTTTTAATTGGCCGTGCCACCCGACCCTAGGGGTCGCGACGGGGTCAAATTTCATGAAATCCGCATAACTTTACAACCGTACATGCTAGAAACTTGAAATTGGTCTTAAAAGATTCAGAAGCTACATGTTTCTATCTGCTCTAAGAGCAATTTTTACCCTAAGTGCAACAGAAAACGTTTTATCAAAAAAAAACTGATATTTGTATTAAACAAGCATCAAGCATTGTGAGTTGATGAAATACATGCAAAAAAAAGCACTTTTAGAAATAGGAGAGTGGGAATTAAACAAATTTCTTGACCTAAAGTTGTAAATGAATGTATAGCCCAGTCAAGAATATAGAACACAGCCATTTGACACTTCAGGCATGTTGATGAACTGAAACTCAAAGCCATAAACAGACATAACTCAGCAACAACACTACATTTAACATTATAAAAAACAAAAAGCGAAAAGAAAATTTTCTGAACAATTAATTAATTTTACCTCTCAAATACTTGACCCGTTGTGCTGTGTAATTTTAAGTTATGAATTTGTGTGAGCGAGGCAGTTTCTCAAATGTTTAGATTTGACCATATTTTTGCTGTGATACTGTATGATTCTTTAGCATTTCTTTTAAAATGTATTTTTCTTATAGGCTTGAAAAGGACTGTATGACTAGCCGAAAACGTTCGCTTTTTGCTTTTTATAATGTTAAATGTAATGTTGTTGCTGAGTTATGTCTGTTTATGGTTTAAAAGAGTTACCTCTCTACCCAAATTGTATGAAACTCAAAGGTACAGCAACAATAAGTAACTCTGTATGGTCACTGCTCAGTATTCTATGCCTGTTCAATGTTCATGAAGCAATTGTTTCTCTGTGTCAAAGCGTTTCATCAGACGTCTAGATTTAATTTTCTACCTGATCAAACTGTCACGCCTGTCATACCTTGCTACAGAGGATGATGCATCTGTCACCAACTTTATGTGCCGTTCAACTCTTTGCTGAACAAGGATGCTGAAGGCGCAATGGACTATCTCAAATCTCCTCAAGTGGGGATCGACTTAGAGCTTTGATCAGTGGAGGTTCACAAATCCCAGGGTCATTTAGATTGATAAGCTTGTAATACTCCTTCGCCTTGATGTTGATTTTAGGGACAAGAAACCAACGCACACTGGAACTAACATTTGTACCAGTCTTCTCATCTGATTGTTCCAGGTCACCTCCTTCAAAGTTGTCATTCGGTGAAATGTTGACTCCATGTTGCTGTAAACATCCTCTCATCGCCAATATTTTGTTCACAGCAATTCTGCAAATTTCTTTACTGCCGTCCCACCAGAATATTCTCCGGATGTGCAAAGAATGCATTTCTTTGCACAACCTTTAACAAAATTCCCCTAACTTTTTTGGACGGAAACTGTACGATTCAACTCTGGACAAGATCGAACAGAGTCTTTGGCCCATCAGATATTTTATCTTTGTGCTTGATTTGAAACCATGTGGAAGTATATATATACCTTTAAGCAAAATTCAGCCAAAGTATGCCGGTTTGCGGACGGCTTTGATATTGAAGTATAATACCGCAGGATTCTGCATGCAAGTGTGAGCCACCTCGAGTGGAAAATTGCCCTTATCTCCAACATTGCTAAATCATCATCCACATGACCAAGGAGAGTTTCCCAACAAATCCTGTAAGCATAATGCTGGTCTATGCTGAGGTTAGCGACAACCTTATTGGGCAATAATGGAAAGTTCTGGTTGGAAATTGGTTTGAATTTTTGAATTGGCCAATTCGAAACACAACCACTTAGTTTTGATCCAATCTTTCCTTAGAAAGTATTATGTGTTGTCCCGTCTATAGCAACAAGCACATGTCGCAATGGCAGTGTAGAAGGCATATCAGTATCACCCACTGCATTGGATGTTCTACCTTCTTTTCCAATGCTCTGATTAAGCCATTGTATGATCCGGTCATTGCTGCCGTACCATCAGTTCCTACAACTGCAAGTTTGTCGCCCAGTTCAGTGTACTTTATGGCATCATTGACGGTATTTGCAGTTGTTCTTCCTTTCCCATCCTCAGGTGTGACATGGGTCAAATAATACTCGCCTGGTTCTCCTACAATGACATAGTGCTCTTCCAGGATTGATTGTGATTGTGAATGGATTTTGAAATATAGTCTATGTTGTTCCCCTATGTAATAGATTCTAAAATGGACGATTCCACAATGCACACAGTACATACTTATTATGGTTGAGAGCGAAATGATAAAATATCAGTTTTTTTCATTTAAATCATTTTCTGTTGCATTTATGGTTAAAGTTGCTTTTAGAGCAGATAGAAACATGTAATTTTTGAATCTTTTAAGACCAATTTCAAGTTTCTAGCATGTACGGTTGTAAAGTTATGCGGATTTCATGAAATTTGACCTCGTCGCGACCCCTAGGGTCGGGTGGCACGGCCAATTAAAAGTGCCACACCCCAAAATCAGTTTTAATGGTGATTTTGGGTCAAATGACAAGTTTTTAGAACCCCTCTTTTTTGATTTGAGAGAAAAAAAATTTTTCACTCCACCCTACTGTGCAGGCTCTCACAAGAAGAATAGTTCGAAAGCACATCATGTGCAATTGTGCATTGCTACCATGGTGGTAGACACAATTTCGTTATTGCCAAGTGCTATCCCAGACGGCAAATCAGTCGTTTTTTAGATTGAATCAACGTCTGCAGACGTTGAATCGCTGTAACAAATACGACTAATTCGCCGTCTGGGATGTTGACTTACTATTCTGTATAGCTGCTTCCACGTGTTCATCATGCGAACTTGTGCAAAGATTGTCTGTTATAGTTTTATCTCAACTGTAACAAGCAGTAATGTTTAACTTGTGGTAAGCACACGGTTGGCTAAGTACTGTGAAGAAACACCGGACGTATTGCCATTCCATGAAAATTCATAGACCTTTTTTTTCAAACGATATCTAAGTTTCAAAGGAAATCTTTACATCATTGAACGAGTACGGTATTGGCAACTAGCCGAGTAGCCGTCATCATTTTGACTGGTACACCTTATGACCTCATCATCATTTCATTGTGAGTGCAACAGGTTGTTGCCTCCCATGCACTTTTATGGAAACCGTTGGTTAATGAGTAAAATACGTATCTACTTGGCTCAGGGACAACTTGTCGAATGCGGCCACGAGAGCTTGAATCAGTTTTTTTTTTTTTTTTTTGTAACAACGTCACCAAACGCTAATGTGATGTCGAAAAGAAAACTTTTTTTAGAAACATATACAGGTCATGTGAATGCTGGGAAATCGACTTTTAATTTAGAAATTTCATTTTCAAACCGTAAAAAATACCTGATCAGTTCATGATGACTGAAACTTATTTTAATAGAAATCTTTCATGTAGCTGTCTTTTGGTTACAAGAACGTGCAATATGCCGTAGCCTTAATCGAGATGAAGTTTTCAAGTGTGTATTTGTTGTATAAAAGCTCCCCATATGCTGTAAATTTTACAGGCGAAACCGTCGATCAAGATGCTTTAGTCGAGTCTTTGCAAACTGGTGAGATCCGATCTGCTGCGTTGGATGTGACCAGCCCTGAACCTTTGCCAAAGGATCACGTTCTGTTACAGCTCCCTAACGTCATAGTCACTCCACATATGGGGAGCTGTACTGTTCGTACAAGGGTTGGAATAATGCAGATGGTCATTGACAACATATTGGCGGTGTTAGAAGGGAGGCCTATGCCTTCGGAAGTGACTTCTTGAGGTTTTTCAGTTTTCGAAATTGAACTGCATTTAGTCACAATGCTTTGCTTTAGTCACAATAATTTTATCATCTCTGCACCCACGCTGTACCTCGTCACTTGGATATCATGCAGATTTCACAGTCCTGTTGGAACCAACCTTTTTGAGAGGTCGGACCAGATCTCGGTTTTCTATCAAAGAAAATAATCACTATAGAAGCTTCTCTAACTTTTCTCTCTGTCGATGTCTTGTCCAAACAAATGGTGATAACTTTCAAACGTGCTAAATGTTCAAAGTTTAAAGAATAACAAATTTTGTAAGCTGAAAACTTGGTGATGTTGTTGGAATCGTTTTGAGGAAATCTCATTGCAATTATCACGCATTAATTTTGCAGACTTTAAAGGGCATTTGCCTCTATTGTGCAGCGAACTAGTAAAGTATATTAGATTGAGTTACATTTTGCTGGTTCCTGAGAAAAATTTTGCTCGTATACTCTGTATTTTTTTACATTGATTTAACATATGAGGATATGTCACATATGAGCATTCCACATAATATGATCAATGTAGGAAAGACGGAATTTACAAGCTAGAAACTCTGTGGAAGCTGAAAATATTAATTTAGTTGCGTCACTTCATTGCTGCAGCACAGTGTTGCCAGACTCCGCCGGATGAATTTCTCCACGGCAAACGTCCTAGACACAACTTTATTTCACCTAGACTTTTCCATGAAACGTCGAATCCAGGACTACTTCTGCCAGGCTGAGCGTGATCTCAGTAAAACAATGCAAAGATCTTCACTTGTTTTGAGACAGTTTTTCCGCCAATTTCATCGTGTAAGTTAAAAAAAAGGTCTTGACTTATTTCAGGTCCCGTTTTAAGTTTTCCAAGTTTTTTCCCCAACAACATTCCCCATCTGGCAACACTGTTATGATACATGACAATCCTTTTGTGTTGAATTATACGTTATATTTTTGTGCCTTTTTAAACTTGTCGAAACGATCTAATCTTTTCTGCAATAAATTTAACTTATATTTTAGGAACAAGCGCATTTCCCATTTTCAAATCTCGACAATCTGAGATCCACTGCTTTTCATTTTAGCTTTTTGTCTTTGTTACATCGGTTCGGCATCTGAGGGCGCTCCGGAGCAATGCTTAACCTATTTTTGCCACGTTTGTCTAAGTTTTACATCTAACTCCGATTGACAGTAAATTCATAGAAATGTGTTCCTTCATACTGTGCGAAAAAAAACTGCGTTGTAAACCTGATGCATTTGTTATATTTTAACTCTTCTATTTTCATTGAAGATGTGTTGTGCCAATGCTCTGTTGCTGTGACCGCTTCTAGCATTTCTTATGTTTAATCCAGTTCTTTTTAGCCACCATTGAATATGAGTCATAGGCATACGAAGCCGAGCAACGTGATCAAGTTTAGCATCTTCAAGTTTATTACATTTACATAAACATAAAACTACGCAACAAATTAAGTATCGAACGTTTTCGACATCACAAGATGTCCTCTTCAGGAATAACATACATACAAATTAACTACATCTGAAAAAAATACAATGGTTAACTAAATCTATAAACAGAAAAAGACAAAAAACTGCACAGTACTTCTGACTAGCTCAAACTAAACGATATAGGCTCCACGAGAATCAAAGGTAACTGCATCAAAAGGTGTTAAACAGGTCACATGATATGGTAAAAAGGCAAGGTGCGAAAAAACTAATTTTAAAATACAGAGAGCAAGAAAGACGAGCCGCAAGCATACAATTGTCTGTTTAAAAGTGGATTGTGACGTTTTATGTACAGGGCTTCCAAGATCTTAGTTTGATACTCAGACCTGCCTCTAGACATGATCTCAAACTGCTTGATAGAAACGTTATTTTGGCATTCTGTACATGAAAAAATGTGATCTTTAATTGCGCTTTTCTGTATAGAATTCAAATTCAGGTGTTCCCCAGCTCTAGTCGATAAATGTTTTGTTGAAATACCGATGTATGTCAGGCTTGCATCACGCAAACAACTGAATTTATAAACGACATTAGAACATAAAGCAAAGGGCGTAGGCGACTTCAGCTGAAAATATCTGCCTACTTTGAACGTTCTATAAACAGGGTAAATGTCACAATCAAATTTCTTTTTGACAATTTTAGCTAGATTTTTTGAAAATCTTACCGAATCTTTTCCCAAGAATGGTATATCAAAAAAGTTGCTAAAATCGTCTTCTTCGGGTTTATCTTTCGGTTTCGTATTTATCGTATTATATACGTATTTATGTACGTATTTATCGTATTGTTTCGTATTATAGGCCTACAAGACATTTATCGAACGTTATAAATTTATCGAACAAAACGTAATATTTACGTTATATTTACGTTAATGGTTTACGTGATGCATCACGACTGAATCAATGGAAAAACACAGACTCTGTGTTATCCTGGTTTAAGGCTATTCCATCTTAACGTCAATGCACCTTTATGAAATTTGACATTGTTGATTTTTACCCATCCATTACGGAGGAACTTTTGTGTAAAGCAATTGAGTTTGCCAAACCATTTATGGATTTGGATGATTGTATCATACAAACAATTTTCCATGCTAGGAAATCGTTGCTTTTTGATGGTGGTGAAACTTGGGCTAAGAAAGATGGTTTGTTTGACGTTACAATGGGCTCATTTGATGGTGCTGAGATTTGTGAGTTGGTCGGCTTGTTTCTTTTGAACGAACTTTCTGCTATTGTTGACAGAGACATGCTTGGCTTATATCGTGATGATGGTCTGGCTATTTTGCGTAATTTATCCGGCCCTAAGATTGATCGTTTGAGAAAGAATGTCATTCAATTATTTAAACAACATGGCTTAAATATTACTGTGGATACTGGTCTAATTGAAACTGATTTTCTTGACGTCACTTTGAATTTGCTATCTGGTAAATTCTGGCCTTATAGAAAACCCAATAATGATCCAATTTACATCCATGCCCAGTCCAATCACCCACCCAACATTAAGAGACAAATCTCGACTATGATTTCAAAGCGATGTATCGGCAAAATACAAAAAGGTGAATCCTGCTATCAGTGACACAATCAATACTGAGGCTAAAAAGATTGCCAAGGCGTTAAAGGTTGATGATCGGGTTGAAAAAGTATCAAGCAACCCAGCGTTTATTACGCTAAAAGATCATAAACCAAATTTTACATCGAACCCTAAATGCAGGTTGATTAACCCTTCCAAGTCCCAGATTGGCCGTATAAGTAAACAATACTTGGACTCTATTAACGTAACCATCCGTGATGCATCAAACAACATGGCTTAAATATTACTGTGGATACTGGTCTAATTGAAACTGATTTTCTTGACGTCACTTTGAATTTGCTATCTGGTAAATTCTGGCCTTATAGAAAACCCAATAATGATCCAATTTACATCCATGCCCAGTCCAATCACCCACCCAACATTAAGAGACAAATCTCGACTATGATTTCAAAGCGATTGTCCGCCACATCATTTGGCCAAAATGAATTTGATAAGACCGCATCTGTTTATAACGATGCCCTTTTGAAAAGTGGTTTTGCGGAGAGAGTTTGCTACAACCCTGCTAATAACTTACGAACATCTAGGAAAAGGAGCCGGAAAATTTTATGGTTTAACCCTCCTTTCAGCTTGCAGGTTGATAGCAATATTGGTAAGGAATTTTTCAAACTTGTTTCCATACACTTTCCACCCCATCATAGATTGCACAAAATATTCAACCGTAATACTATTAAGCTGAGCTACAGTTGTACTCCGAATGTTGCAAGCGTCATATCCTCCCACAATAAAGCAATATTGCAGGCTGATAATATACCATCGCAGCCTGGTTGCAATTGTAGGGTGAGGCTAGAATGTCCTTTGAATGGGCAATGCTTGCAGAAGGCCATTGTTTACAAAGCTACCATTGATAACAGCCCGAAGGTTCTTAATTACATTGGTTGTTGTGAAACTACTTTTAAAAAACGTTTTTCCAACCATAAATGTACCTTCATGGATAGGTCTAAACGAAACAGTACCGAACTATCTAAGGCAGTTTGGGACCTTAAGGACAAGGGTGTTGATCCTAAAATAACTTGGTCCATCCACAGCTGTGCTCGGCCTTATAGTGGTGGTGGTCGTAACAATTGTGGCCTATGTTTGGCTGAAAAGTTGGCCATTCTGAAGGCTGATAGTGGCCACCTTTTGAACAAGCGTTCGGAACTGGTCGGCAAATGTCGTCATAACTCAAGTAAATTTAAACTCAAGTACTTCAAAATAAAATAAATTCCTTTTGATTTTCACAGGTTTTTAAAATTTCAAAAATAATGAAAAAGGCAATATAACGCAAGAGAACAACTGCACGCCCAGCAAGAGAGAGGCCCAATTACGGATCCATAGGATGCACTGCCAAATAGTTATAAATTCAAGACAAATGTACGACTAGTCCAATTGATGTCAAGTTATCTTGTTGTGTATCGCGATTTCGAATAATAAATTCTCTTCAGCACAACTTTGTAACAGGCATAGTAAAATCTTCAGTAGGTCAGTTTAAGAATGCAGCAGTTAAGTTTAGAAAGAAATCAACAATAGTGTTTTTCGGTTGCTAAGAAACAAATAAATTTCGTCTGCGAGCAGTAGTGACAATATTATGTAAATTATGAAGGGAATTAAGTCATACATTAGTAAAACGGAGTGACAACGCCAGGGAGGGATTCTGGGGAGGCAAGCCATCCTCGCACAAAAGTGACACAAAATTGCCCTATAACGGATCAAATTGATACAGTCACTATCAATTAAATGCAAAAATAATGAAAAAGGCAATATAACGCAAGAGAACAACTGCACGCCCAGCAAGCTGATGCAAGAGAGAGGCCCAATTACGGATCCATAGGATGCACTGCCAAATAGTTATAAATTCAAGACAAATGTACGACTAGTCCAATTGATGTCAAGTTATCTTGTTGTGTATCGCGATTTCGAATAATAAATTCTCTTCAGCACAACTTTATAACAGGCATAGTAAAATCTTCAGTAGGTCAGTTTGTTACGGCCAATCTCTGTACAAATCAAACGTCATATAAAACCGTTCAAGTCTACTGAATATTACGTCATGGAAGTTGCTAGAAAATGTGCCAAAATTGCACCATCGTTCATAGACTTGTGTCAAACTTGTTTGGGCCTGTTTAAACAGGAAATATTACATCAGCTTTAAACACCTGTTGGAATGACTTCATAATTGTCTTTCATTTATTGCGTCACAGTTACTTTCTACGTGAATTTGAGATATTGATATCTATTCTGGTCATTCGTAAAATGATTGTTTGAAAGTTGGCCGCACATTTAACTGTTGGCTTAGTGCTTGCTAGCTGGACAAAAGTTCCGTCTTTTATCCAAGTAATTTGTATTGTAGTGACAGTTTTTAGGTGTACGGCGTTGCACCAGTCATTTCGATAGCCTCGGGCTAATTTTACTGGAATACACTTTTGAATAGACGTTTCGAAAGTGTGTTTATTTTTGGGTCATTGCATGCAGACGAACGGATTTGGGAATCTTACGTTACAATTTTCCCACGAAGAGATTATGGTTTACCGCTGTGACCATAAAAAATAAAAGACGAAGTTTGTAGTTGGTAGGCTAAGAAGCACTTAGAAGCAAAGAAATAATAACAGAAGATCTTATTGGTTGGTAGTCTAAAGAAGCAAAGAAAATTAAAGACATTTCTTCTCGGTAGGCAACTGAAGAACTTTAAGCTAAAAAGTAAAGACATTTCTTCTCAGTTTGGTACAGAAGAAAAATAACTTTGACATTTATTGGCAAGAAAGAAGATTAAAGGCAATCCATCTGTGCTTGAAGATTCAAGTGGAAGAATCCAAGCAAGTTTTGTGGACGTTTGGACTTCACATACTCGTACAGCTACGGTATCGTGCATTTAAATTCTTTTTTGTATTTTTACGGTCTTTGCAGTTAAGTTTTTTATAACTACTGTAATTTTGTGTGTTTGTGTAACTTAATTTTTTAATTGTTAAATTTAGCCCTAACATTTAATATGTCTACACTCGGTGGTGACAGGGACTCGACCGCCGTCGACTCGACTGAGTTTAAGCCTGATGATGTTCTTTGCGGTCGGGCAGGCCATTCTGGGGAGGGACCCATTAACGATGAGGCTAAGTCAGTTCGAGAGGCCCGGCATCTTAGACGGGATATTTTGACTCAAATTGGGAAACTTTCTGTGGCCCTAGGTTCTTTGAGTGATAAGCAGGAACTGTTAATTTTTAGATCTAACTTATCTACTTTAGAAGAGGAATTAAGGCATTTCTATGCTCTTTTGAGTAAAATTGTTAACTCTGCAATCTTGGCAGAACTTCGTGATAGGGTAGATCCCGAATTTAACTCGTTAAAAAATAACTTCGAACAAAAAGAAAGTGATTTCTCAGATAGGTTAGATGCTGACATACATCCTGAGGATAGCGCCTCAAATGTAAGCACTAGGATGTCTGAGAGCTCGTCACGGATAGTTGCACAAATTAACCTACAGCTAAGACGAGAGGAGCTCCAGATCCAAGCCGAGGCCGAAGCAAGAGCTGCTGAGGCCGAAGCGAGAGCTGCTGAGGCCGCCGCGAGAGCTGAGACCATACGAGTTGAGGCCGAAGCGAGAGCTGCTGAGGCCGCCGCGAGAGCTGAGGCCGTACGAGCTGAGGCTGCCGCGAAAGCCGAAGCGAGAGCTGCTGAGTTCGCACTCAAAGACGCACAGTTGAGGGCTGAACAACGTAAGGAGGTAGCTTTAGCTGAATACCGTTCTGAGTTGGGCTCCCGGCGTAGCTCTAGGAAGGGCTCTTCTAGGCATTCCAGAAGTGAACATCAATCGCAGTTTAATTTACCTAACCTTTTCCAGACGCCTGTTCAATCTGTAAGTGGACCTGTACAATCCACATGTTTTCCAGCTGTTTCAGGAGGTCTCGGGGCCGCGGCTAAGGGTCTTCCGAAGGCTGTAGAGCCAAGGTCTGCAAATTACAACCGAACTCCTCCCCCAGAGCGTACAGGTCAGGGGGCCGCTATTAGCAGTAATGCTTTGCCTCCTTCAAAGTTTTCTGCGCCGCTAGTTGCTGATCGCCCAGCTACACGTAATTTAGGTGGTTGTGAGAGGCGTATCGTGTCTCCTGATTTTAACGTGTTTGAGGATCGTGATCAGGCTGTGCATGTGACTGAGCCCACTCAGCCCCTTAAGGGATATAGCTTGTCTTCTCCCGCTAAATCGAGTTCTTAACAGCAGGATTGCTTTTTTGAATACCAAAATAGTAGGACGTTCTTCGATAAGGCGGCCTTGATTGGTTACGATGGTAATAATATGCCATTTGTCTTCTTTAAAAATCGTGTTATGGCCTTGATGGCAGCTTCGCCCTTTAAGGGAACTCGTTTGACTTTGTTGCAAGCAGCTTGTGTTAGAACAGTTGCACAAACGATTGCTAATTTGGTTTCCGACACTCCTGGCTTGTCAGAGGAAGACAGGATAGAAATGTCGTTATCTCGCTTGTCCCAACGTTTTGGAGTTCGTGGAGGTCTTTTCGCAGAACCAGAAATTAGAAAGTATCGCTATGGTAGCAAATTGACTTCTATCTCTTCCAGTGATTTGAAAGAGTTTAAAGATGAATTGTCGCAGTGTTTGCTTTACGCGAAAGCTTATGGTCAGCGTGATAAATTAGAAGGACGTTTTGTTTTGGATTTGGCTAAACGACTCCCGTTTGACGCTAAGCAGCGTTATCTTGACTTTTTAGGTGATCAGTATGGTAGCACTGAAGAACCTACTTTTCAGAGTTTGTTTGATTTTGTAGTACGGGAGGAAACGCGCAAGTCGACTGATTTTAGCATTATGCTAATGGGCGATTCTGGTGAGTCGCAGCATTTTAAAAAGTTTGGCAAAGGAAAATTGCCTTCATGTCCGGTTAGGCAGACGTCGGTAAAACCCCATGATAATGTGATTTCAGGGAGTTCGCAGTACTCGACTGCTGTTGGCGCACCGCGCGGCGGTGTGGCCAGACATAGTGACATACCGGCGTGTTTTTGTTGTTCGTCACGTGGTCAAGTTGAATATCATTTTTTGTCTAATTGTAAAGAATTTTTGCGCTTGACACCTAAAGATCGGAGAGATGTCATTGTGAAAGCTGGCAAATGCTTGAATTGTTTGCGCCAGCATATGGTTAGAGACTGTAATCATGCAAATAACTGTCGTAAGTGTGGACCTACCAACGATAGGAAACACTATTTTCTTCTGCATGATTTTTATGTGACGTCACGTGATTCTCTGGATTTGGTCGGTAAAGATGAGGCTGGTGCCAGAGTTCCTGTGCGTAATGTTAAGATTGGAAATGTTAAAGCAGCCTTTAACCGCGTTACTGCTGCTCGTGTTTTGAATCCAATGACTGGCAAATCGAAGTTGGTGTATTGTCAGCATGATCCTGGTTCGCAGTTGACCTTTGTTTCGAGTGACTTGGTGTGCGAACTTGGTCTTAAACCGTATGATAAAGCGTCGTTTAAAATGGATACTCTGGCTGGTCAGAAACCTACTTGTGCTGACCTTGTTAAACTCAACATCCAGTCGTTAGAGACTGATGAACTGTTTTGTGATATAACCTCGGTGGTTAACCCAGCTTGGGCTGACGATGTTAAAACTTTACCCCATAAACAAGATTTAAGTGGTTTCCGTCATTTTCATGACGTGAATATGTTTCATTTGAATGATTGTAGTACTGTAGATGTACTGATTGGCAACGACAACGCTTATTTGATGTGTGCAAAAGAAGAGCGTGTTGGTGACAATCGTAGTGAACCGCATGCTTTGCTCACTCCTCTCGGTTGGTTGGCTTGTGGTGGTAAGTCACCCTTAGTTGAAAGCGCTGCTAAAGTGTGCAGAGTGCAGACGTCTTCAGAGTCGGATGTCATCTCTGGCTTTCAGCGTAAAATTGAGTCTCGCGATATGGAAATAGCAGACCTGAATAAAGTCATTCAGGATTTGACTTTGCAAAATGAAACCTGTGAATTGTCTCGCAATGATATTTTGGCTAGAGAACTTGTCGAACCGAATATTGAGTTGAAAGATGGTCGATTTGAGATACCTGTTCCGTTGAAGGAAGATATTGATCTACCTAACAATTTTGTGTTGGCGTCAGATAGAGCTGCTGCTTTAAGAAAGAAAGCTTTAAAACAACCTGAACTTCGTGATTTCCTTACTGACACCATGAAAGATCTTAAATCTAATGGCTATATTGAGCGTGCGGGTGAAGCAGGAAATGTCAAGGGATTTGAATGGTATTTACCATACTTTGTGACGTCACAATTAAAAAAGCGCATTGTTTACGATGGCAAGTCTGAATTTCGAGGAACTTGTGTTAATGATGTAATGTTTTCGGGTCCTGACTTGTTAAACCCTCTGGTAGATGTCTTGGCTAGATTTCGGCTTGGTAGATTTGGTCTCATGGCTGATGTGACTAAATGCTTCTTTCAAATAATGTTACCTGAGTCGCAAAGGGATTTGTTTCGTATATTGTGGTTTGAAGATGATGACCTTGAAAATGGTAGGATGGTACCATTTCGTTTTTGTGTACACCCTTGGGGAATAAAGAGTAGCCCGTATATCGCTTGCTTGGCTATAAAGAAAATGATCGAGCAGAATCCCAGCAGTGCTGGTGAATTGACTCTCTGCAATATTGCAAATAATATGTACATGGATGATTTTATATTTTCGGCTGATAGCTTAGAGGAAGCTCAGCAAATCACTCATGAATCAATTGCTTTGTTTGATAGCCGTGGGTTTAAACTTGTTAAGTGGAGTGCTAACAAGGAGGCTATGATTGTCTTGTCAAATTTGGATAATGAGATGCTTTCACCTTTGATTCGTGACATTGACTTTCAGACTGAAAATATGACTTTGCCATCAGCGAAGACATTGGGTTGTGTGTGGCAAACCGAGTCTGACGAGATGCGTATCGCATGTTCCTTAAAGCCCTTAGCTAAACACACGCGCCGAAGTATGCTCAGTCAGCTTGGACAAAATTTTGATCCGCTAGGCTTTGGAGCGCCATTTTTTCTAAAAGCACGCCTTATACTTCAGCAATTGGCGATAGACAAGTTTGATTGGGACACCGAGGTCCCTGATAGCTTTGTTAAAGAGTGGGAGTCGTGGCTTCGCTCTTTGGACCTGCTTAAGGATTTTTCGTTACCGAGATGGTATTTTGCAAACTCTGGTGTGTGCAGTCCGGATGATATTGTTTCATATCAATTGCATGGGTTTAGTGATGCTTCGAATCAAGCTTTCTCTTCTGTTGTTTACTTACGTAGACTGGTTAACGGAGTTCCGAGTGTGTCTTTCGTTCTGGGTAAATCTACCATTGTTGTAAAAAATCAGTTTTCTTGGCCGATAGCTAGGAAAGAGCTTGTTGCCGCTTTGAATACAGCAAGACTCGTGAAGCAGGCCTACGAGGCATTGAAGATGCCCGACTGCAGTAAGTATTTTTGGTGTGATTCTCGGACTGTGTTGCAGTGGGTTAAGAACCCTGATTTACGTTTGAATAAGTTTATTACGCGTCGAGTTGAGCATATTTTATTGTTGTCTGGAGCCCAGGATTGGCGTTTTTGCCCTACCGATATGAACCCAGCTGATGTTGGCACAAGGCCAAATCTTATTACAAAGAAAGAGTTTCGAGAGTTGTGGTTAAATGGTTCTAGTCTTCTCTATCAGTGTGAAGAAATTCCATCTGTAGAAAACCCCACTCCAGTACCTGTCCATAGCCTATATCTTCGTGACGAAGAGGGGTCGCTTGACGTTGCACAGGGTGGCCTTCACAGATTGATCGAGGCCGCACCTTCTTTGTATGTTATGAAAAAGAGAATTGCTTATTTGGTTGCTTTTGTTGAATTTTTGTGCTGTAAAACGAGAAAGCGTAGCTTTATGAAGCCAAAACTGGACGCCTCTTATCTTAATAGAGCCTTAGACTTAACTGTGAAGTTTGTTCAGAAGAGCGTGTATGGCGATGTGTTACATTTAATGACCAAACGATCGCCGGATGCACTTGAGGAAGTGATAAAGCGGGGTAGTGTTGGCGCTTCGCAACGTGAGAAGGAACGCTTGAAGGAATTGCGTTCACTTAAAAAGTACAGACCTTGTGTAGATGATGCTGGTGTAATCCGCATTGAAGGGCGCTTAAGTAATTCTCCCGAGATTTCTCTAGAAGCAAAGCATCCGATTGTTTTGCCTTCGAAACACCCCTTCACTAGGCTTGTTGTACTGTCGCATCATAATCGAAATGCGCACTGTGGAGTACAGCACACTTTGTTGTCTACGCGACAGAAGTTTTGGATCGCTAATGGTAATGCTTCCGTGAAGAGGTATCTTAATGATTGTGGTGTATGTGCGATTGAGAAAGCTCGGCCTATAAGGCAGCTCATGTCTGATTTACCTTTGTCTCGCACAACTGCCCATAGGAAACCCTTTTTTGATTGCGGCTTAGACTATCTTGGACCATTGACCTTTGTTGAAGGTAGGAGTCACAAAAAAGCTTGGGGACTCTTATTCACATGTATGGCATCTCGCGCTATTCATGTTGAGCTGGTCACGTCATTGTCGCTGAGTGATTTTTTACTTGCCTTTACAAGGTTTACAGATTTACGTGGGCAGGTTAATGCTATCTATTCCGATAATGGAAGTACCTTTCAGGCAGCATCTGAGAAGTTACCCGAGTTGATAGAATCAGCTGAATTTCACAACGCCCTGAGACAGAGAGAGATAAACTGGGAATTTATACCTCCGTATGCTCCGGCGCAAGGTGGCGCCTGGGAGGCAATGGTAAAACAATTTAAAATCGCATTTTTTCACATTTTGGACTCTTCAATTCGTAAGCCCAATTTTATTGAACTGCTTACGTACACAGGCAGTGCCGTTCGGATCGTGAACGAACGCCCTTTGGTACCTTTGAGTGACGACCCTAGGGATTTTACTGTCATCACCCCTGCCTCACTTTTGACCCCATACTTAGACCCATACTGTGCTGTTGGGCAACCACATGATCGTGACCAATTAAGAAGGGATTATCGGTTCAATTTGTCACTTTCTCAGCAGTTTTGGAATAAATGGATCGATTTTTACTTGCCAGGTCTTCAGGGCCGGAAAAAATGGCTAAAAATGGCCGAGAATTTGGAGCCTGGTCAACTTGTAGTGGTAGGTTCTCTCCAAGACATTGGTAAACGTGGGAAGTATCAACTTGGGAGGGTGCATGAGGTAGTTCCACAAATTAGGAAAGGGAAGCCTGTGGTTCGTAGAGCCAAAGTTGCCGTCTGCAACTATGATGAGAGTACGGGGAAAGTGAAAGTAGACTACGTGTTGAGGGATATTTCGTGCCTCGCCCCCGTAAAGAACACCTAAGTGTTAGGGTTTGAGCCTGGTTTTGTCTGCGGTGGCCGATACTTGTCTGAGCCCGGAACAGTCGGTTATTATCGCAACTATTGTATATATATAGCGTCATTTAGCGTGTACCTATGGTACCAATTTCATGTATCGTCGTGTTTATTCTTATAGCTGTTCATTCTTTGCATGCCCTTTGTATTTGCGTATTAACTTAAACGTGAGTGATTCAAAAAATTTGTGTATCGTGTGTTTTATTCATTGGCTCACGATTGTCCTTCAATTCTTTTTTAGTTATGCCATGTTAGACTGTCATAACTAGGGGCCGCTATGTTACGGCCAATCTCTGTACAAATCAAACGTCATATAAAACCGTTCAAGTCTACTGAATATTACGTCATGGAAGTTGCTAGAAAATGTGCCAAAATTGCACCATCGTTCATAGACTTGTGTCAAACTTGTTTGGACTTGTTTGGGCCTGTTTAAACAGGAAATATTACATCAGCTTTAAACACCTGTTGGAATGACTTCATAATTGTCTTTCATTTATTGCGTCACAGTTACTTTCTACGTGAATTTGAGATATTGATATCTATTCTGGTCATTCGTAAAATGATTGTTTGAAAGTTGGCCGCACATTTAACTGTTGGCTTAGTGCTTGCTAGCTGGACAAAAGTTCCGTCTTTTATCCAAGTAATTTGTATTGTAGTGACAGTTTTTAGGTGTACGGCGTTGCACCAGTCATTTCGATAGCCTCGGGCTAATTTTACTGGAATACACTTTTGAATAGACGTTTCGAAAGTGTGTTTATTTTTGGGTCATTGCATGCAGACGAACGGATTTGGGAATCTTACGTTACAATTTTCCCACGAAGAGATTATGGTTTACCGCTGTGACCACAGTTTAAGAATGCAGCAGTTAAGTTTAGAAAGAAATCAACAAAAGTGAAAAGAAAAGAAATCTTAGAAAGAAATCAACTCTTGCGTTATATTGCCTTTTTCATTATTTTTGCATTTAATTGATAGTGACTGTATCAATTTGATCCGTTATAGGGCAATTTTGTGTCACTTTTGTGCGAGGATGGCTTGCCTCCCCAGAATCCCTCCCTGGCGTTGTCACTCCGTTTTACTAATGTATGACTTAATTCCCTTCATAATTTACATAATATTGTCACTACTGCTCGCAGACGAAATTTATTTGTTTCTTAGCAACCGAAAAACACTATTGTTGATTTCTTTCTAAACTTAACTGCTGCATTCTTAAACTGACCTACTGAAGATTTTACTATGCCTGTTATAAAGTTGTGCTGAAGAGAATTTATTATTCGAAATCGCGATACACAACAAGATAACTTGACATCAATTGGACTAGTCGTACATTTGTCTTGAATTTTTAAAATTTCATTTGATTTTTACAGGCTATAAATCTCATTTAATTTTTACAGGTTTATAAACAGATTTTATTTCATTTGTTCAGGACACTACAGGTTACATCATCACAATTCCTTGGGATTTTTACAGGTTATAATTTTGAAAAAATTGAATTGAATTTCATTTTTACAGGTTGTAAATCTCATTTAATTTTTACAGGTTTAAAAACAATTTTTGTTCATTCTGTTCAGATTACTACAGGATGCGCCGATCATAACAAGCATTTTGCTTCTTTGTGATGTCATAGATGTTGCCATCAGTTGCTTGGTTTCCATTGGGACAAATTGATTGAAACTTTATCGTGGCGGATGGAGGCTGTCCTTAGTAGTTCTGGAGTTTTTTCTGCAGATTGGATTACGGTTATAATATTTAATATCTTTTCAGGAATTCAGGTTTAGAGGGTTTTTTTGCAGATTAAATTACAGTTGTAATATTTAATATCTCCTCAGGAAGTACAGGTTTAGAGATTTTTTTTGGTAGATTAAATTACAGTTGTAATATTTAATATCTTTTCAGAATTATCGATTCTTTACTGTTTACATGTTTTTACAGACCTTCTGATGATCCGTTAGGTGAAACAATTTGTAAAGGCTTCAGATAGTAATAACTATATTTGATACAACATAAACTTATGTTTATCAAAACTGTGTGAGCTTTCACCAGCTGTTTATTTGCTTGGTAATTGGCAGCACGGGGGTGCAATGGTGCATAGCCTACCATACCTACATAATCATTCCCAGGGTACCCACTGAGTTGATGAGGCCCAAGTAATGCGCCATTGTCTGCTGTTATGGTAGAATATTTTGCTTTTATTCATATAAAAGAAATCCAAATATACCAAACATCTTACTTTGCTTGACGGTTGAATAAAACGGAATTGCTCAAACGTATTTCTTGCAGCGCTGGCGATAGCTAAGTCGCCTGAGATAATGTCTACGTCACGCAACTCAGAAGCCATGGACGTTCATTCATCCACGCTTGGCATTGTGGGTATGGGAAGGATCGGATATGCGGTGGCGACAAGAGCAAAAGCGTTCAACATGAAAGTTCGTTATCACAACCGAAGTAGAAGGTTAGATATGTTTGGGCGAATATTCTGAACCATTTTAAATTTTCGATCTCATGACTTTAAAGTAGTAATGTGACATTACTACTGGTGGAGGCGACAGAACTGCTATATTTTTTGTCAAGAATAAAGCAAAAAGGTGTATAAAACGTGACGATGCACTTTCTGTAAAGACGAAGTTTAAACTTAAATTGAAGATGTATTGAATTAGATTTTGGACACACTAACCACTAAGCCACCGAGCCGGTTATATATAGGGGCTCGGGTTCCAAATAGCGACTGTCAGAACAGCGACTGTCAATAGAGCGACCACACGACAGCGATTCATTTAAAACAGCGACTGTCAATAGAGCGACTACACGACAGCGATTCATCAAAAACAGCGACTGCCACAACAGCGACCTCACTTCTTTTATTAAATCTAAGGCTTACGCGCACACGCACTCTTTCACCCCCTCCACACATACCTTCCATCCCCCACACCTCTCTACACACGTATGCACGCACAAATAGGCAAACACTGCGTAGTGAAAGATTGAAACCAAAAGGGACTTTAAAACAACATTTTATTTGGACTATCCATAGAAGTCACATGATTTAAAAAGAAATAGGCTAGTCAAGCCAAACAACAGAAAGTCGTCAAGCCTTGCAATAAAATTCAGGGTCTAGAAAAAGATTGAAACCAAAAGGGACTTTAAAACAACCAAAAGTCTTGCAATAAAAATCAAGCCACGTTTATTTCTAAATTGTGAGCAAGGGCTCGAAGGAACTGCCGCAGATCATACTGGCCTCGATTTTGCTGTACAACAGTGATTTGTGTGTTCATTGTCACGTATCTTTTCATTCGCTGAGTCAGGTCTCTGCCTTGTAGTAGCTTGGGTTCGGTTTGGTTCGGTTTAAAGTGTTAAGTCGCTATCATAACAGTCGCTGTTTTAATGCAGTCGGCATTTATACAATCGCTGTTTGGAATGTCGCTCACTTCATTACGTCGCTATTATGAAGTCGCCATTATGACGGTCGCTGTTTTGACAGTCGCTATCCGGCCTGGATGCCATATATAGGCTACAGATAGAAACTATTCGTAATTTTTCGATTTATACTTTTTCTTCTGCAGGTATTTTTGTTGACGGAAAATGACGACACATTTTAATACTGAAAGTTTTGAAAAAAACATTTTATTTTTGTAGTTAATGAACTTTAGACATCATTTCAACAGATCTGCCGCAGACGAGGAAGCAATCGGAGCAACTTACCATGAAAGCCTCAGTGACATGCTACCACTGTGCGACTACGTAATGATGGTAGTTTGCTTGACTTCAGAAACAAAGAAAATGTTCGGTGCTGCTCAATTCAAGCTGATGAAGTCATCAAGTGTTTTTATCAACATTTCCCGAGGTACGGTGTTCAAAAAGGCAAAACTCTGTGATATAGAAATATGTTCGTGAGTGTGAAGCAGTAACTCATGTGGCTCATTCCACTATTTGCAGTGTCTCACCGTTTTGGTCTAGGTTTTTGAGGTCATTTTAACAAAAGCTTCATGCAATTTTTTAAAATAGTGGTTTAGACAAGTCACACTAACTGAGCGGACCAGTGTTTGTCTTATCATTTTCCAGATCAAGTCTCACTTAGAAATTTTTCGCAATATTGATAAGTTGTGGGAATCCTTATTCTCGGACTGAAAAATCTTCCTTTGAGCTTAATCTTGGCAGTTTGGCATTCTTGTAGAGGACTTGAACCACTGACTCGGGCCCGTTTACGAGGCTGACAGAGTGAAGTTACTGCTTGTCTGTGATTTTGTTCTATCCACTACAGTAGCCGCTGAATGGAGTGCAGTCCTTGAATATGTTACTTAAGTGCACACTCCGAGAGTCGAACCAGCGCCGCATGATCTTGAAGTGTTTTTTTGTGCACAAAGTCTGGCGCTTTACAAACTGAGCTATCGGGCGGACTTAAGTTATTTTACAGGGGAGACCGTCGATCAAGATTCTTTAATTGAGGCTTTGCAAGCTGGTAAGATCCGATCTGCTGCGTTGGATGTGACCACCCCTGAACCTTTGCCAAAGGATCACGTTCTGTTGCAGCTCCCCAACGTCATAGTCACTCCACATACAGGCACTGCCACCAGCAATGCTCGCAAAAGAATGGTACAAATGGCTATAGACAATGTATTGGCAGCTTTGGAAGGAAGATCCTTGCTTTCAGAAGTATCTTCTTAAAAAAGTTTAAGAATATTTTTGTAGAAGCACTTAATTATCGTTAGGTCAAGTTGTATTTTACCGCTGTATTTCTTTGGTGCTCCCAGAGGTGGCTAGTTCTGTTTGAAATCACTTCTTATAATGTACGTTCTTCTCATCTTAATTTGATGCCAGCAAACACTATTGTTCAAGTATTCAGTTAAAGTTTTCAGATAAGTTGCTCACCAATCGTCGTAGTTTATAGAATTACCTGATCAAATTTGAGGATTATTATCACACAGCGTTGTTTTTGGCAATTTATCACCTAACTATTAATATTAATTGTATGCATTTTGAGGTTATTTTCGTACTTTGCGGAGATGAAAATTATTGGAAACGAAAACATTACTTGCATTACAATCTGCGTTAAGATTAAATTTGTAATCTACATTATGATGATGATGGCTATCCCTCGTCTCTTCAAGGATGATGGTTTTCGCAATAAAAAGCGCTATGGACGAGTTCTTATATGGCTATTGAGTCCACTCCTGACTTTAAAAGTTCGGTTACATTTGGGACATTTAAGATCCTTTGGGAGAGTTGGTTGTGGGTGTGATTGTCATTCTTTTCTTTGCATTCTTTTTCTTTTAACCTTTGAGATCTGCTCTTCTCAAACGTGGCAACACCTTCACGAGTGGCAGATCTCCAAAGCAGCCTATCCTCTGCAGTTTCCTTCCAGCTTGTGTTATTGATGTTGCACATTTTAAGATTACTCTTCAGTGAGTCTTCATACCGCTTCTCTTGTCCACTCACCGAACGCTTACCTTTAGCCAATTCTGAGTAAAACATTTGCTTAAGAAGACCCTGATCTGGCATTCGCACTATAGGTTATAGGCTATGCTTGGTTGCCGGTATAACATCTGAGTTGATTTTGAACAATGCGGGACTCAATTCTTGTTGTTTCAGCCTCTTCTAGTACGCTCAATTTTTTTTCTTTTTTTTTCCCAGCTGATGTTCAAAATTTTGGCGCAGGCAGCGTTGTTGAAATCTTTCGAGAGAAGTAATGTGGTCCAGGTTTCGGAAGCACACAGTAGTGTTGTGATAACTACTGCATTGTAAACACTAAACAGCGAGCTTTGTATCTTTTCGTATATTATGCTTGTTAAATATTCGTGAGCGAAGTTTTCCGAAAGCAGAGATCAACGCTATCTGAAGTTTTACATCCGAGGTAGCAGAAGTGTTTCACATTCTTCAGAGGTGTAGGCTACCACCGAGATGGATTTCTGGCAGGGTACTGTTACGATCTTTGACAAGTGGTGGAAAGAGAATTTGAGTCTTGTTAATATTGACGCTTAGTCCAAGCCTCTTGTCGTATACAGTAACCTATGGTAGTCTATTCATAGCCTAGTCTGCTATCGCTGTATGCACATCATAGCAGGCTTTCAAAATATATTTTATATTTCTGCAAAGGAATTGACTAAACTAATATAATTTTAATCTTTGAAACTATATAACCAGGCCGACTATGCTTGGAAATGTTTAGTTAAAGTTGGACGATGTAGACTAGACTATGTATGAGCCAGCCAGATTGTTTTTTTTTTAAACTTAGCCTAATTCACTGCTTTTGGTTAAACGTAGAATCTTTCTGGCACTGAGAAGTTGGTTACTGGGATAAGGAAACCTCTTTTAAAGTTTAAGAGAGAGCCACTGGTTTCCCAGCTAGTAAATCAGTTTTTACGGCTGTTTATTGTCTCGGAGACTTTTGAGATTATGCGTTTATCAAGTTTGACGCCAGAATACCAAAGCTGATCAGGCAGTTTTGTGCTTCAATGTATTTAATCAAACCATTGTAAGCCAAGCTGTTGTGTCACATTCCCCTTTATAACAAATAAAGCCTGATTAAATACACTACCCTACTATACAGTGTCTTTGTGGGCTACTGTCGGGTGCAGGAGAGATTCATTTACCGCAAAGTTCTACCAGTATAATTGTAGCCTACCAAGGGTTCATAAAAATGGAAATTTTTGTACAAACGAAAGCCTTCTATGGCCCAAGTAGACATTGCTACATGTCGCAACCTCTACGGGCACACAAGTTCAATGCATGATCTGCTTCTTCCACGCCATGCTTCTTTGCATGCTTGAGAAGTTTGGTTGGTTGTCTGAAAAATAACAGCATACTTTTAATTAGCTATAAAACGTGCGGTGCTTTTGTTCAGGTTTGAACCCGCAGCCTACATTAGGCTACTTCCATGGTTAACCTGGTTTAGGCTAATCTAGGAGCCTACTATTTATACCTTAAACATCCTACAAAGCATTGAATCTAATAATATAGGTCTATGACCAATTGATTTAAGTATTCTTCGGTCTGTGGTATTCTTGAACGATCTAATTTGAAACCAAAAATTTGACTTGTTTTTGACTAGCAGCAGTCAAAAAAATGTAGAAACATATAAATATCTGAAGAGCTGTAGCCTATGGTCCAATGTCCGTAAACCCTATCCATGCAAAGCAAGGGTCGGTTTATTAATTTGTTCCGTGATTCCAAAATTTATATGTTGTCGAGTCATTTGTCAATGGGTTGGCTATGTAAAGTAAATATGTGTCAAGTGCTTGGACGTCAAGTGGAGTCCGGTCCATGATTGAATGTTGTCTTGCCATCGTTTTGGTTGTCTGCCACGTTTTCTTTTTCCTTCTACTTTGCCTTCTGTGCAAACTCTGCTGATTCCGAATTGTGATCTTTTAGTGTGGCCGAACAGTTTTAAAACTTTTGATTTTATTATTGCTGCAATTGGATGTAGTTTTGTCATAGTTAGAAGATCTTCTATTTTTGTGTGATCAAGTAGCCTTTTGTTGGTCATGCTTCTCATGATGTGGTTTTGGAAGGTAGTGAGTTTTTTCATCGTTGATGATGTCCAATTTACGCATTCTAGACCGTACAGCACGACTGGTAAAACGTAGGTGTTGAAAATTTTTGCTTTCAGTTTGATTGGGAGTCTATTGGATGTTAGAATCTTTTTGTTCTTTTCAAATGCTGCCCAGCCTAAGCCAATTCGGTGTTGCACTGCAGTCTTCCCATCGTTGGTTGCGGATAGTCGGTGGCCAAGATATATGAATTCTGGTACTTGTTCTATTTGTTTTCCATAGAGAGTGAGCTTGAGTGTGTTGTTAGTTTTGTCGGTTGTCATACATTTGGTTTTGGACACATTTATTTGGAGGCCGAATTTAGCAGCATTTTTTGACAGAGCATCTAGGTATTCCTGCATTTTCAGTTTAGAATTATTCAAAATGGCCATATCGTCTGCGTAGCTTAAGTTGGATATTACATGACCGCCGATGGTGAATCCAGTTGTACACTTATTTTCTGTTTCTGAGATTATTGCAGCCGCTACGATGCAAAACAGGATAGCAGACAAGACATCTCCTTGCTTAACACCTTTTATAATATCAATTCGTCTGGTTGTTCCGATGTCTGTTTTGATTAGTGCTTTAGAGTCGTCGTACGTTGGTTTCAAGAGGTTGATGTATTTTTTGTTGATGGAAGTTTTATCCAGAAGTTGCCAAAGGTAGGGTAATTTAACACTGTCAAACGCTTTTTTGAAGTCAATGAAGGTGATATGAACGGGATTGTTGATTTCAATAGACTTTTCTATGATTTGTTCCAGCGCTAAGATTTGCTCGATTGTTCCTCTTCCTGGTTGGTAGGCTGCTTGTGTAGGGGGGAGGGATGCATATAGGTCATTTTTTACGCGTGCCGCAATGATAGTGATAAAGAGTTTGTATACATGACTGAGTAGACTTATTGGACGGTAGTTGCTGCAGTCGAGTCTATTGCCTTTCTTGTAGATTACAATTATTAGAGCTTCTTTAAAATTGCTGGGTATCTTTTTCGTTGTTAATATAGAATTGAAGAGATGAAGCAGTGCTGTGATTAGAGGTTCGCCTCCTGCTTTGAGGTATTCCGAGTAAATGCCGTCTATGCCGGGAGATTTGTCATACTTTAAGTTGCTTATAGCATTAGATATTTCGCTTCTTAAAATAGATGGGATTTCGTCAGAGGCAGAGTCATCGATGAGTATCTGTTGCGGATTGTCGTGATAGAGTTCTTCATAGAATTTTGCCCATCGTTCGAGGATACAGCTTTTGCTCGTGAGGATGTTTCCTTTTGCATCTTTAATTCCCCAACTGATGTTTTTAGGTTTTGTTTTAAGTTTCTTTATGGCAGCATAATAGATTTTGTGTGGAGGTAGAGTGTTGAGCTCATCGATTTTATCTTCTAATTGCTTCATTTGGTCTTTTTTCACGAGCTTCTTCGACTCAGATTTAGCGATTTTGTATTGAGTAGATGAGGATCCATGTTGTTTTCTAATTTTATGTTTAGATTGGATGGCTTTTTTAGTTTGTTGCGACATCCAGTTCGGTTGGTCTTGGTGCATATTTCTGGGAAGAACAGCTTCTGATTCTTCCCGTAGTCCTGCGGTTATAGCTTCTTGAATGGACTCTGGGTCTGTCATTTGCTGTAAAGTGGCATATCTGTTTTGTAAATTTACTTGGAAGTGTTCAGCGACTTCTTGTTGTTTCATAAGGTGGGGTCTCTGGATTGGTTTCCGCTTCTGCTTCTGAGGCCATGAGAAGCTTATTCTGAATTTTGTACGTATCATTCTGTGGTCTGATATGTCGGGAGTGTTCAAGGTAGAGCTGTTCAGGACGTTTAGTCTAGAAGACGAGGTGCGTGATAGGATAAAGTCTATTTGGTTTTTTGTCTTCCCATCAGGAGAGGTCCAAGTAAACAACATTTTCTTTTTCTTTTGCAACCACGTGTTAGTGACTTGGAGGTTGTTTGATCTATGTTTGATCTTCTTGATCTATGAGGTTGCAAAAGAAAATATAAATTTTCTTGATAAGTAACCTAGTTAAAAAGTAGTTAGTATTGCTAACTTTTGCTTTTAACTGCTCGATCGCAGGTCTAAGAATATTGTTGTAAGTTAGTGACGATGTGCTTCTTGACAGTCGAGTGTGGCATGAATTCAGCGAAGTTAGTGACTATTGCTATTGATATCAATCGCTCTCTTGGCTTGAGTTAATCACGCATAAGATTACAAGACGTATCTTATTTTGTTTCGCTTGAGATTGGCGTAGGCTACACCAATTGTACGGTATAGTAATAGCTCTTAACCGCAATAGTTTTGCATTACCCCGGTCGTAATCCAGTTTTTTCTCCGTGGATATGTCCAACAGCTAAATTGTAGGATGCCTCCGGATGCCCTTGATCAGCCGCATATCTGAACACGTGTTGACCTCTTGAATTACGGAGCATTAGTTGTAAATCTATTGCAAGCCTATATACAGTCAAATAATAATTTTTTTACAAGCTATTTTAATATAGGCTTATCAGTGATAGCATGCATTTGGTGACCAGTGGTTCCCAACTTTTTTGTTGTCACGGACCCCTTTAGACAAATTATTCTGCGGACCCCTACCTAAATTTTGCCTGAACCTCAATTAACACAGTAGCCTACTATTGACTATTGTAATAATTATGCTACTCAACTACTGTACTGTATCATTTTCAGAGATGTACGTATGCGCCGTAAATTCTACGCCGCATACATGCGGCGTAGACTTTTTGTTTGCGCTAACGCTTGCGGCCACATTTTTTTGGATAGTTTGCGCTTGAGGCTGCGCCGCAAAGTTTTCGCGTTTTTTTAGCGCATAGCGTCAACGCATACTTTTTAATGTCTTAGTTGTTGTTTGCATTTTTTTTTGTCAAACTGCGAAATGTTGACGTCTTGCAATTGCCCATTGTTCTAGTGTTGTGTCACAGTGTCGTCTATTGTTCAGTCAGCTGGAGTTTGTTTGTATATCGCACTACTGCCTTTGACGCTAGAGTCCCACGTGGAGACTGAAGTCTTGCAGAAAAAAAGAAAAAATTAGTTAAAACAACTTAGGCCTACTGAGAAATTACTTAGTAAATTACGGGTCAGAACAGGAATGTAATGTAAGCAAGCAAGTAGGTAAGTTGGTAATATCGCTCCATGTAAAATGTAAACAATGACTTGGCTTCGTAGTGTGAAGTTTTTTTAGTCAAGCAGTGTTGAAGGCTCAAAGAAAATGAAGGGGTGTACCAGCAAACATCTATAGGATTGGCCCATGATACAAGAGAAGGATCCCCAGAGGATACAAACTGATATGAATGAATCAACAAGTGAATAAAAAAATAACAGTTAACCTCTCAAGTACATGTAGCTCCACACAGAGTGAAATTTAAATTTCACTCTGTGTGGAGCTACATGTACTTGAGAGGTTAACTGTTATTTTTTTATTCAAGTGTTGAAGGCGTTTGTAAGCACTTTAATTTATATTAGTTAAGTCTTGCATTTTGGGGCAAATCAGAAACGTCTCAGGCAATGAGCAGTGCAGCCTATGTATCTAAACAAACTCAAATATTTGGTCTCCGACCGTGATTGCTTGCATGATGTGGTACTCTGTATAGACTTACCATAATTTCTTGGGCACAATCCGGGACAAACTCAAAACTATGAATGAAATAACTGGACGAAAGGCCGAAGGCCTGAGCTTGGCAAACTTTTATTCCATATCTATATTTATAAGCTTTAATATTGCATAATAAAGTATTCTAGCCTACTTAGATTGAATAAAAAATTTTTATTATTTTATGTAAAGGAAAATAGCCTACATGTTAATTTAAGCAACACTAAGTCACAAATCAGACATTTATAAGAAAAAAAAGAAAGAATAAACACTGAGAACAAAGAAATAACACTAACTCACAAATCAAACATTTATAGGGGGATGCATTCAGAAACCATTGGCTTCATCGTTTCATTGAAGTCAATAGAATAATGACGCAATAAACGTCAGTACGTCACTCATTATTCCCTAACTAAAGGATTTCTCAAGCTATGCACGATATTTTACTCAACCTAGTAAGCTAAAAAAATTAAGATATTAAAATAAGCCTCGAGTTAAAGCAAAGTTATGCCTTTTGGGACCGAATTACTTCATAATTTTGCATCAGGTTGGAGTTAATTTTGAAAATTTCAATAAAGTAAAATTCCGGGACATTTTGCTAACCGGGACAGGCGTTTAAACCGGGACTGTCCCGGCCAAACCGGGACGTATGGTAGGTCTAACTCTGTATGTTATATGTAGTACATTACTTTGCCTTTGCCGGTTATTCTTGTTGTAGGCTATGTAGCGTAGTAATGTGTAGGCCTACATACAGAAGGCTATCAAGCTAAGGTAATTTTTACTTGACAATTTATACATTCTGTTGCGTAAGTATGTAATTATATGTTTTGTAACTTGATGAGCAGTTTAGCGAAACATGCATCCAGGGGCCAATTGTGAGAGGCTTTTGAGTAGCCTACAGCTAATAACACTAGAAATGCTAACTATCCCTGAATGCTAATAACAAAGAGTTGTGCAGTTCAGAATCTAAACTTGCTTGTGTCTGGCAGTTTTGTCTTCCATTAACCCACTTTTTAAAAATCTTATCAGAAAAAAGCATAGAGCTTACTGAGAGAATTATGGCATTAAAAGCAACATTAGTCTTATTCAAACGGAATCATTTGAAAAATACTGTTTTTTATAATGGATTTTTAGGGAGCGATAGTTAGTAAGGCGATGTGAAAATCAAAAAATTTTGAAAAATCAAAAATCGAATTATCACACAGGGTGACTATTGCTATGTAGAGTATTTCTGTAAAATTTCACGCAAAAATATTCAGTAACCTTAAACATGTAGTCGATTTTGTCCTTGGCATTTGTTGCCAGCACAGAGTTGCCAGGTACAAATTTTTTGAAGAAAAAACTTTGTTTATTTTTTTTAAATTGTAAAAATTTCCAACTTTAACAACCACAACAACAATTACATATGATGTCACTGCTAGTTGCCCTTTTAGGTAAAGGCTGGCGGTGTACGGTAAGATATTAAACAATCACCTGGCAACCCTATTTCTGCTTGGTCAGCAAAAACTGATGATATTAAAGCCTTTTTCACTTCTATGGCAAGAGTAGGAATGCACTGTGCATAAGATAACACTTTGGTTTTGTTGTAGTAATATGTATTACATAATCACACAACGCACTGCATTAATATTCGATTGTTTTCGCCGATTTACATTTGTTTTTTGACAGATATAGTAACTGCAACTCTCCAATGGTAGCTTACACATCAACCAACCAACTTTATATGTGCTTGTAAAACGTGCACAAACGTATGAAGAATACAGCCAATGAACAAGAAACAATGGTGAATATCAAAACATTATAAGTCAGATTTCGTGTCTGCTTTCGGCAAGACCCTACGCGAAGCAATTCTCGCCCGAATGAAACCATCCAGTCGTTGAAGGCCAGCAACACTTCCACAGTCGTTAGTGACTTCCCAAATGAGACGCTGCACAGCCTGAGTATGGGCAGGAAAATGAGGGCATTCAAATTTTGTGTTTATCAAACCCTTTAGTTCATCTATGGTCAAGTGTGAAGCAAGGCTAGACTCAGTAAGCGTGGCATGGTCCCAATCAAAGAGCACAGTGAGTTGGCATCCAAATTTAATTTTGGTTGGGTAAAAATGCGGACAGAAACATCACAAGAGTTACTGCCTTTGCGAATATTTTCTAACATGTTCACAGAAAAAGATCACAGAGCAGGATCATCACTGGATACCGGGGCATTGTCACATTCAGATGTACCAGGTGCAGCTGGTTCGAAAGGAGTCAATTTCTTCATCAATTGCTGCAGAAAACTGCTGTTTTTCTCCAGTTCTCTTCCTCTATCACTTGTGACTTCTTTGCTGCAGCGAAATCATCTCCTCGCTGTTGTTTGAGGCTCTTGAAAAACAAGTTTTTTGTGTGAATGATAAATGTAAAGAACACAAAATAATCCATGTAAATCAGTTCAGTTTGTTTTTATTTCTGACTGTCACAACGAAAAACAATATATGCCAAACATAACAGATAATACTCTTTCGGACAAATGGCAGTAAAAAACAGTGATACGGTAGTCAAGAAAAATCTTCTCGCCATAGCACGACTAGCTTTAGTGAAAGCACAAGCCTGCCTTTACAGACATAGAAATCAGAACATCTGAATCACTTTCCCACGAGGAAATGCTTTAGGAAAATGAAAAATCCTTAAACCACCTACTATCTAGAGTTGGTTGCACTACATCTGCAATGGTGAAGTGGGGTTGTAGAATGGGCAGTAACCCATTCTCCTTCTCATATGGCTCCATTCAACAAATGTTGTTAGAAGAGCCATGTCAATGACAACAACTGACCAACCCCAGTACACAGCATGGGACATGTCTATGCATGACCCTGTTATCAAAGAATATACTTATAAAGCCTTAGCCTACACTTCATAGAAAATTACTAGCCAAAAAAGTTTGTAACTATACCGTATGTAAGAACTTACCTTTTTGTTAACTCTCCTTTGAAGCGTTTTCGTTGTCCTTTTGTCAAGAAGCCCAATTTGGTATAACGGTGCTTCTACTCCACGATAACGTTGGGAGAGGAGAAACCTCAATTGTTTTAGGAATGCGATCTTCATTTGAAAAGAGAATAGTTAGCTTTTTTTCCAGCTTCCTGAAAAATTAATTCCTTGTGAGTGCTCTGTCTCTGTAAACGTGCAATTAATTATTTCAACACATTAAAGTTTTGAAGTGTCTGCTAGTTGGTTATTGTAGCCTACGTGTACTGTTCATTCATGCAAGCTACGGTATATGTTAGTATTTTTAACAACTACCCTTCATCCATACAAAGGTATACGAGTTGGTCTATATTTTATGTCACTACCAAGCTTAGTTAAAACCTGTCAGAGAAAAAGTTGCAGTAATAAAGTACTTGAGTATTACCTTTAACAAAGTAGGCTGCAGAATGCAAGAACATATCGTAGTGTTGGTAAATCAGCAGTGGGAAGCTCCTTGGAGGGTCCAATGACAGAAGAGCTTTCCAAGCTTCTTACTCTCTTTTTAGAACTTTTAGGCATGATTTAACAGTAAACAATGCTACTCACAACAAGGTTAGCTTTATGAACTAAAGATAATATGTGAAGAGATTATTGTATTTTTTGAAAAAAAACATAGCCCACTTACAGTACACAGAACTAAGAATTTAAGTGCTGAAAACTTAGTTGTCTGAGCCTTCCGTAATACTATGAACTTTATTAGTGTCATTCTCAAAGCTACATATAAAAAATGCAGAACCACAAACAGCAACTTCACCTGAATAAGCAGTTCTTATTCCAGAAGACCTGATAATTACAGACACTGCCTCTTAGGCCTACTTTACACAATTTGGAAAACCTAGCCTAAACTGACTTTGAACCGAAGCCTGAATGATTTAACAACCAAGCATAAAATCATAGCAAACATTTCGGCTGAACACAACTTCTTATCTGAATTTTGCAGCCTTATCTTCAATAATATATAATCAGCAATTCAGCATCTCAAGTTATAAATCTCTCAGCAGCAGACAGCAATCGCTCGCGCTCGCGTGTGTGCGGCACACAACGCGTTTTCCCTAACTAGCCATTCAGAGCGCGCCATCTGGATCACGTGGATTGATGCGTTGTGATAGTATGTTTTGTGGAATCACCTTGCAAGAATTAGAAAATACTAACCTTAAAACGCTTACATGTTTACGGATACTGGATTTTATTGCATAAAACTTCACAAAAATACTCTACACAACAGTAGTCACCCTGTGTGATAATTCGATTTTGTCCATTCAAATTTCACATCGCCTTATTAGTTAGTGTATTACTAGGAGCGACAGTTAGTATAAGCTTAATACTAGAATTTTCTTGATAGGCATATGCTACAGTTTCTTACACTACACTATTGTATTCAGGGAATAACTTACGGTAATACTAATCTCCAAGTGAAATGGAGCATGATAATACAAATCCATGGCCCTACATGAAAAAGTATTTTAAGCTCTCTTCTTCGAAAGGCAAAAACTTATATTTTCAATGCCAGATGTGCCTTCCGGCCGAAAAGATAATTTCTTGTGACGAGAAATCGCGAAGTGGCTTGAAAAGTGTGTTGTTTCTAGTGGTTTATACTGTGTGAATGTTTGGCACCTAGCAAACAAAATGAGTTTGCGCTAGAGTATGCGCTAACGCTGACGCCGCCAACTTTTTTTACAAGTTACGTTGACGCATGCGGCGTATAGTTTTTCGAACGTTTGCGTTTGCGCTGACGGCGTCAATATTTTTTGTATGCGCGTACATCACTGATCATCTTGCATTGCCGCTATGACTCCTGCAGCATGGGCTATATCAGGCTAAACAGTTGCTCAAATAAGAAAATGAATGAATTGTTCAAGAAATGTCAGCAGTATTTGAATATTAAGGTGACCCAAAGTGCCATGCCGACAATTTTTCAAAAGTAAGCAAATTTAATTAGAGAAATGAAAATAAAAAGATCGCTTTTCGTTTTTTTTTTTTCAAAATTCATCAAGGTAATCACGGACCCCCAAGGGGTCCGCGGACCCCAGGTTGGGAACCACTAAATTTTAGTAAGATTGGGGTAGTTAGGCTACTATTACATTTTCAAATATAAAGGTCTCCATTCTACAACTGTCCCTTTTCGTTTATATTTCTTCTGGCTACATGAATTTTATTTTGGTGCAAAACTAATAACCTACTAAGCCCCTTTATTACGTTAGATTAACTCAAGATATTTTTGGTCTTCATCAATATAATATTTATAATTCAAGTGGGCTAAATAAAACTCTTTATTCAAGATACCTTTACAGCAGCTTGTGTCACCATTACATTTGAGATCATCGGATAAGTTTCATCAAATTAAATTCTTCAAATTTGATTATATTAAATTATTATATTCTGTTTGTAACAACTTTGCTGGACTATAAAACAGACCGTAAACTTCTTGCACTAGTGATTTTAATACTTATAGTTTACGTTGTTCATACTTTATACTTACTTGAAGCCGCCTGCATAGCCGAGTGGTGAGAGCCCTGGAACGGCAATCAAAAGGGCGCCGGTTCGACACCGCTCAAGAGCATGCGGCTGCGTCTGTTGCAGGACACTTAAAGGCATGCCTGAAGGTGGACACGAAGATTGGCTTCCTTGTCTTCTTCCCGTCCTCTAAATCTTCAACCACCGGGTGTAAGCCTGGATACGACAAACAAAAAACTTACTTGAACCATCGCATTGCCTCAGTTTCGTTTTTGGCAATTCCTCTTCCTGTCAACAATCGTTGGCCAACCACGTGTTGTGCGGATGCGTATCCCAGGTGGCCGTATGCCTTTGCAACGTGATAGTGCATGGTTTCGTACTGGTAACAGGCCAAATAGACCAGTAACACAACAAGCAAGATTGCAAGACCCTGCAATCACAAATCTTGATAATTTCACAGATTGAGTGTTGCCAGGTTGCTTCCAAATGAAACATCGGATTTAGAGAGCAAATTATAGCCTACCTACCAGTGGTGGTATAACTTGTCCGTCCCGTTAGCTCAGTGGTTACGCGCCGGCTAAAGATCACGCGGCGCAAGTTCGACTCTCGGGGTGTGCGCTTGAGCAACGAACGCATTTTCAGGACTGCTCTCCATTCAGCGACACCTAGTGAATGGAATAATTTTCCGGCAACAACACTTCAACAATCGGAAAACTTCACTCTGTCAATCTCGGTAACCGGCCTTGCGTCAAGAGCCTCTACAAGTATGCGAAACTACCAGGAATGACCTATCAAGGCTTTGTCAGTCCGAGGATAAAGGTTCAAAACCAACCAACTTACTTCTAAAATAATATAGTAAAATGGATCATCTTTCTGTTGGTGAATTTCAAATACTGTGTTTCCGAAGCGGACTTTGTTTCCTTGTCTCTTTGCTGGAGACATTTTCTGTTCTTCATCTGATTCAATATCTGTGAACGTTACTTTTTTGCTAAAGGAACGTCTCCTTCTCATTGTCGAAGGACGCACCATTTTAAAGTTTCTGTGCAGTACGTAGCCTCAAATAATGTTCTAATCATTCATATAAAAGATAAAAACGTTGAAAACTTCAAATAATAACAAAAATTAGTCAAGTTAGTAGCTTAAGCAAGCACGGCTTACTTGGGGGTTATACCAAACATTCGAAGTTATAACTTGAGCCACAGGCTTTCAAATTTGTTGCGACCCATTTTTCAATTATGATTACAGTTCGCGACCAGGGGTATTGATAAGATAATTTGGGCCCGGTACTAATGAGATCTGCGGGCCCCAAATCAAGATACTTCTCAAAAGACGTAGTATACAAAACATACGAGGTGGTTTTTCCAAGTTCCCTGCCCCTTGAAAAGATTACGAGCCCCTAAAATCATCTCGGGTTCAAAAGTACCCCTTGGACCCCCCTGTCAACGCTACTGCTTACGACACTGCACGTTATTTCATCAACACTTTGAATTAAAACAATTTAGATCAGAATTTGTCAAGTTATTAAAAAGAGAAACATAATGCACAATCATCAATAGCTTATACGAATAATAACAAGCTTGTTTCAACCAGGGAGTCGAACCGAACCCGAACCGGATTTTTGTAAACCGGTTTTGGTGCGATTTTGTCTGAACCTTAACCGGAACTGAACCTAAAATTTGAGTTAGCTTAAACCCTAACCGAACCCGAACCGGTTGAAAAAAGCGGTTCACTCCAGCATTACGTCATTGTTCGCATTGTGGTAAGTGAAGTTGTACGTAGCATGTTGTTATCTTGGAGGCCACATTGTACGGATGAATTATAGCCAAGACGGACTATATAGAGGCCACGACAACGTACAATGGGATTGTTAAAACTGGGGGCAGATAGTGACGTCATAGTGCCATTGTCTTCAATTGAACGTTAGTATTTATAACACTGAAACGAAAGCTAAATTGCGATGGATCAGCCATGATAACACTGAGATATTTAAAAAAGTGGTAACATCACTAGCAAAAAGCATCTAAAAAAAACAACAATGCACCAGCTACTCGTAGCCTAGACTCGCTTAGTTAAAAGATTAATTGTTAATGTGTAAAAAGTAAGGCATCATTCACTAAGCCTTGTAAACAAGTCAATATCGAGACAAGGCTGATACGCATCATCTTTAGTATATAATTTGACTAATATGCTAATCCGACTTATAGTAACTTAGTGTTAATGAGAACACTCAAGAAAAAAATTCATGAATATCCAAAAAAGCTCATAAACTAATTAACGTTAACTAGTCTATGATAATTAATTCCTAAGCTTGAGAATTGTAAGTCTTGTAAGTGTTCTAGTAGGCTACTGGGCAACTTGAAATCCCGTCTCAGTTGGTTGTATGAGCTTCTGGTCTGGACAAAGAAAAATATTCGAAGGACCTAACGATTGTTTCCACGGTGTAGGCTATTTCTTTTCTATAGCTGGCATAAAATTTATAGATTTTATCTGTTGCAAAAGAATACTTTCTCAGTGCGTTTTCTCTACCATTGTTATTGCTAATCCCATTGTTTTCTGTCTTGTCTGATGTCTTTTCAACGTTTCTTGACAGTGGCCCAATAGATAGATAAATTTACGCTGTTGGAAAGTAGCCTACTGGTTTTAGGCATTCACTGCATTTAGTTTAACCTCTAGGTATCGTTGCGTGTTTTTAATTCTGATTCTTGCTGCTTTACTTTACTCATTTTATCAGTATGTTTTTGTGTTGTGCCATAGTTGCTGAACAGGTTGTGTTAACCTGTTTTAGCCACCTTGATAAAGTCAGTCGTGCTGACTGACGAAACGTCGGAAATACAAAAGCCAGTTATCATCTTTAACATCACGAGGTAACCTAGCATATAGTCACCAGAAGAACGCAAACTAATTTTATTACCAAATGCCTGGTGAACAGTCTCTCTCTGTTTTTAAAGAATACTTTGTTGATGAGATAATTCCATATAATGCAAGAATCTCACAGCTTCTTGAATTTTTGACCATCTGGAACATTTACTTGCTGATAGAGACGTTATAGAGCATTTTATTCTAGAATGAAATGCTTCAAAGCTCAGATTGTCATCAATTCTTAACACAAACTTGGGTATGCCGAAATCTTGCATAAATTCCTTGCATTGAAAAACAAGCGTCTGATGAGCTTGAAATAGGCTACAACAACATCATCACCTGCTAAAAAAGGAAATTGGACTCTAAAAGCATTAGCCAGGAGATTTTCAAAGCTCACAATAACGTCACTTTTGTCAAACTTGGTAATTCATCAACAGGCTGATTGCGAGTTCCACTTAACGCCCTTTGAGTACTTCTGGAAGAAATGGTGGTGAAGGAACTAAATTCAAAGGGACACAGGTAAACACAGATGGTGGATACAAAGGTCTTACTTTTCCATACTTGATAGTGGTAGGATAGTTTTCTGGCCAATGGCGTTCACAAACGACGGTGTACTTTGAATCGGAAATATTATCCCTTGGGATAGAGGCAAGCCATCTACCACGTTCCGGTTGGCATTTACTTTAGGCAGTCTAAACACTGCAACTTTATTTTCTTTACTATAATTTCCATTGCAATTAAAGACACAGCACTTCTTAACCATATTTACAAGAGTACTAATATATCACAAACAATGCTTCACAACAACGTAAAATAAATCAAATATAAGATTGAATCAAATATAGACGTATTAGGACGTTAAATAGCCTATCCATCAAGGCTGTTCGAAACAAACATATTTCGAAATACGGGTAGGCTACTTACGGTGCATCCTGACTCATTACTAGTAAGGTAACCGGGTTGCTCAAGGGTAGACCCTCCGCCCTAATAGTTCAAATGACGACCAGCAATTCAATTAAGCTATGCTGTTTCGCATCAAATCATCCATGAACGTAAAAACAATCATTGTATTACAACCGGAAAAGCAGCTTATCATGCAATAGCACTGGGGATTGGAAAACTTTTTGACTGATGATTTTAATCTGTTTATTGCAAAAATTTCCGAAATATGGATTAAGGGGAAGCAAAGAAAAGTATAATTTGCTTCAAATCAAAATAAAATGATGAAAAAAAAACACTCCGGAAAAGGCAAAAGTAAATTATTCGTTTTCTATCTAACAGAAACTGACAGGCCTATTTGAGATTCTCAAACTAGTAGCCTAGTCTAGTAGTTTTCTATGGCAGTTTCATACACTCAGCTGGTGATCTCAGACTCAAGAACTGCTGACTTGTAGGACACTCTCTCATTCATGTAGGCGTCAGACGTGTTGGGTCAAATTTAGTCCTGCAGCTTATTAGGCCTACGTTCTGAGATTCTCCAGTTTTTCACTATCGTTTCAAACGCACAACCAAATGAAATTACTTAGATTTCAAAACGATTGAAAAAACATACTTTGAAATACCAAAACAAATCAAAGTAGGCTATTTCTGTTTCCAATATCGATCTATCTCCCTTATGCTGATATAGGACACCGATAAATCACATTCCTACCAAGTTCAGAGTTCTAACTTAAGTAAGCTACTGTACCGGTATTCATTAAAGTAAGATAATTCCTGACTACCCTGAACTAAACGCACTGCAAAATGGAAGCATCTGTAGAGAAATTTCATTGAAGACAATGGCACTATGACGTCACTATCTGCCCCCAGTTTTAACAATCCCATTGTACGTTGTCATGGCCTCTATATAGTCCGTCTTGATTATAGCCTATTCCGTAACACACAATCCACTATCATCGATGCTTTGGAGAGGAATTTTTTGAGGTAAACAACTTCTGTTCTGTGACATCATAGACAATATAGTTTGATTGTAACTTGTGCAACAAACAACAAAGGCAAGTTAATTGAGCAAAGCAGTGTTGAGATCAGTGTTGCCAACCTTGCGGTTTTCACGCCCAATTGGGCTAGTTAGTAGTTGGGCAATAGTAGGCCTAGGCCTAATTTTATCGGACCTGAATCGGAACTTATAAAACCGGTTTTAAGTTTCTCCGAACCTGAACCGGAACTGAACCTAATTTTAAAACAATCTTTGAACCAGAACCGGACCCGAACCGGAAAAATCAAACGGTTCGACTCCCTGGTTTCAACAGTGAAAATTGGCTTCTTCTGCAAGAGTGAAAGTTGTCACGTGATTCTATTTACTTTTCTGTTTCAGGATCCAAAATCAAAACAAAAAAATGACAGAAAAGTTAAATATTTGGTTATGGCTTTTGACACTGAAATACTCCTTGGGTCCCATACGACCCATTTCTTGGGATTTGTAGACGATTCATAGAAAAAAAGCTGGCAACCTACAGTAACTTTGAGATACTTCAGAACCCCAGGCCTAAACCCTCCATAATTTCACATTCTTCATTTCAGACCAGTAACAGAAATCTCGTTCTTGATTTTGGACTCAATCTTTTTTCGAGTTCCTTAGTCTGGGGTTAATTCAAAATCCGCTGCTTAATTAATCATCTCGAATGCAAACATTAAAAAAAATTGTGAAGAAGTTTGTATCGTAGTTTTAAAATTTCAATACTGAAGAAGCCATATACTTATGTGGCGAAAGCTCTGTAAAGAAACTGATTTTTCTGATTTGATGTGATACTGTCTAGGTCTACTTTTGTTTTATTTTACGAATTTTAAAACTTATAATTACTTGTTTAAAACTACCTTCGCAAAGTTTTCTATATTCTCTGTCCTTCTTTCACTTTTCGTCAACTTTTTAACGCTTACTATAATTTGCTTGAAAGCACCAACTTGGATAAGAAGTGCGCTTCTTTTGCTCAGCCAAACCGGACTCAATAAAATATTTATATTCTCAATTATTATGAATTCACAAGGCAACTATTGATGATACGTAATTCATTTATTATTTATGGTCGATATTTTTATCCAAGTAATTCTAATGGTGACGATAACATTTTATTTGAAAACTTTTCAAAGTCGTTAGAAGGATGTGATCTGATGTAGGTTTTGTTATAAACTTTTCTAACTGAATCGCATGAAAATTTACAAATTAATTATCCTAATGTAATGATAGCCTGATAGCTCGTTTGGTTAACGCGTGACTACTGGAACGAAGAAGTTTCGAGATCAAGCGGCGCTGGTTGGACTCTCGGGGTGTGCGCTTGGGCAGCGCACGTGAAGGACTGCTCTCCGTTCAGCGGCACCTAATGGATGAAATAATTCCCCGGCAACAAGACTTCAACAATCGGAAACTTCACTCTGCCAATCTCGGTGACCGGGACTGCGTCAGTGAGTCAAAGCCTCTACAAGTATGCGAAACTGCGACGATTAAGCTCTGCAAGAAGCTTTTCCAGTCCGAGGATAAAGATTCAATCAATCAATAATAACGTTTTTATTTGTGCCAATTGCTATAATATTCAGTACACTGCGATTACAGATGCGATACAACAGACGACAGGAAGCAGCGAAGTGACATATAGTCTTCGAGTCAGCTGCTCCCCTTAGTTTGGCTTGCCATAAAGTGTCTTTTAACGAGACACAGCCGCGTGCTCTGAAGCTGTGTCGAACCCACGTCCTTTCGAACGTCGCGCAGACGTTCTCAACTCTCGCATTAGAAAGTTTTTTCGAGTTGAAACTAAACCGAATTAAAAAAACACCAGCCGTAATAGTTCGATTAACAGGCAATGTTCTAAGATTAAAGCATAAATCCAACCTCTTTGTGAAAGTTTAAATATTGAATGGAATTTACTACAACACTTAAAACAAAACTTATCCCACTCTGAACATACATTACGAAAAAGAAGGCCTACTCTACTTTGACGTGTGAGCACCATATCGCCCCTCCGTCTGAATTTTACTAGTGGGCCTCTACTTTTTAATAAATGTGCTTAAAATGTTTTTCAAACCATACTTTATGAATTCAGAACAAAAACATCAGATTGACTCCACAATCTGTTGGGATTCCATATTTGACTACATAAAAATGCAAAGGGCTATAGTGTATAAATAAAATAACTAAAAAAATTTAAAGGGCCGTTATCAGAGGATAATTTGGCAATAAGAAAGGACGTCTCTAAAACATGTAATTGCATCACTCTTGAAACACAAAATCCTGTAGTTTACACCTAATGTGATCTGTTTCCCACCGCATAATTTACTCGTAATCATTCTTGTTATTCAGTTTATGCTTTTCAGTCCAGAGTGTCGCTAGTCGTTACAGTTATAGTCCAAAGTCAAATTTATCTTACTATTTTTCATTTTATGTATATTGCAGATATAATTCCTGATGAGGACACACGTACGTGTCGAAAACGTTTCAGTTTATTTTAATTATGTTATATTTTGTGTGTAAAAAAGCATGTTAAAGGGCGGGGAAACCCAAATTAACTTTTGCGATTTTTTTGTTTCTGCGTGATGTCATTGTGTACAACATGCGTTTTAGAAAAAAAAAATCCAAATTTTGTTGCCCTTGTCTCGCTAAGGCCGCTTTTGTTTGATCCCCGTTGGCGAGGCAGCTCGCGCATCCAGCTGTGACGTCACAAGGTACATACAGTATTGTTCGAATTAATTGAAACTGTCAAGAAAACAGGCTGAATTTGTGTATATTTTGTTTATTGCGATAATTTAACAGATGTATATAGTTTAATGCCATATGTGGCCTCCACCTTCTTTCAATATTGCACGAACACGGTTTGGAACAATTAAAAGAAAATTTTTGAAACAATTTTTTTAATTCGAACAATACTGTATGTACCTTGTGACGTCACAGCGTACAGCGTCACGGCTGGATGCGCGCGAGTTTTCGCAAACGGGGATCAAACAAAAGCGGCCTCAGCGAGACGAGGGCAACAAAATTTGGATTTTTTTTTTTCTAAAACGCATGTTGTACACAATGACATCACGCTGAAACAAAAACTCGCAAAAAGTTAATTTGGGTTTCCCCGTCCTTTAAACCCGCTCAGGTTACTCTGTTTTATTTCGCTATGGTTCAAAAAATAAAAACTAGGAAAAAGAATGACGTAGCGTTTGTCTTGAAAAATAAGACGCTGAGTTGAATGCAAAACGGCAGAGATGTATGTATACGCCGCAAATTTTACACCGTAGGCTTGCGGCGTAGACTTTTTGTTTACGCTAACGCTTACGGCCACATTTTTTTGGATAGTTGTCGCTTGAAGCTACGCCGTAAAGTTTTTGCGTTTTTTTAGCGTAAAGCGTTAACGTATACTTTGGCTCGTGGCTCGAGCCATGCCTGCCATACCTTAGTTAGCCTACGCTACTGCTTGGTTGACAGCGCGAGACCGAGATAACATATTTATAAAGTATAAGCCTAATTTTTTTGATAATATTACGATTCAATACAAGAGCCACAAAATTTATGTTGTCGAGCCGCAGTTTGCCCACCTTTTGCCCACCCTTGTTTTGCCCAATCGCCGCCTCAAAAGTCTACCTTGACCCTAAAAAAAACATATTTTTAATACTAAAAGACCTTCTGATGATCCGTTGACCGTTAGGTGAAACAATTTGTAAAGGCTTCAGATAGCAATAACTATATTTGATTTAATTCGCTCTGCTTTGCCTTTTTGCTTGGCATTGAACACTTTTTGTAGTATTAATAGTTTTTATTGTTTTATTTTTAATAGCCTACTAAGTTATTACAACGTTTTAATGATATTTCAATTACATGTTCAATGACCTTTCATAAATGTTCATAAATGTCATTCAGTAGCTATATTTTTAAACAAATAGTTTATTGCAAACATTAAAATATTTACCCACACCCAACAGTTGCTTTGCTCCCATAAAAAAAATTCTGCAGTATCTATTGTATGTCACGCTGTCTTGCAGGATAAAGTTTTTGCAGGTAGTTTTTCGTGATTTATAAATACATGACGATTGCTATGCGCCAGCCAATACAAAAGTTTACCCACACATTCAGAAGCGCATGTTATTGATAGAATGAAAGGCCAATAAAAACAATTTAGACTTAAGCCATGTTATGCATACGGACAACACCTATAGTGTCTACTTTCCACTTTCGATGGGTGCACATGACATAATTATTTGATATTGCAGTCTGCTTGCTCCAGCAAACACAGCAGTTTGTACCTGAAGGTTATTGCAACAATCTCCAACAGTACTCTTGAAGTAGCTTGTCTTACGTGCCGAAAACATTCACATCTAATAAACCTCGTTATGCAGTTATTTGTTTTGAATCTTAATAATAATGCCATAGACTGAGTTTCGCTTTTAGCAGCATGATCATTGTTTTACTTCACAAATTTTGACATATACAAACGACCTGTTTTAGCCTGATGCTGCAAGTTTGCTGTGGCAGTAGCGCTTTGCACCAGCTTTCGAAAAACACACTTCCCTAGTCAATGCACATGATATTTTTTGCAGTGCATTTACTATTTGGGCAAACGTTGCGAAACAGAATGCAATAAAATTGAAAAATTGGCAAGCAGCACATAACGTAAATATCAAACTATTATGACGTCATTGTAACTACACACAAGTGCGTACCCTAATTCATAATTTTCTTTTTCATTCCTAGCTCATGGCCCTTTGAGCATGGGACAATTTTTTTTTAGAATTTAAATTCTTAATCGCTACGGAAAGAAAAAGTGGCCTACCAATGTTGGTAAGTGGAAGAAAGGAAGTGATACTGTATTTAAGTATTTTTACTTATTGCACCTTAGTATACAACTGTGATTCACCAGGGGGCATTCAGCCACTTCTCAAGGAGGGTGCGAGCTCTACAGCGATATTTATTGTTTTGTGGTATGGAGTCATAAGCAGTGTTGGGCGCGATAACTCATTTTTCAGTTAAGCGATAACGATAATCGATAAACGAAAAATGCCTAAAGCGATAACGATAAACGATAAATCAAAAAAAAGTTAAGCGATAACGATAAGCGATAAATTATCGCCGATAATGTCCGATAACGATAATTTTTTTTCTTGATTAGCGCTGCCCCATCCCATGCAGCACGAACTGTTTTCATCAACATGACGAAAAATCGAACATAATATACTGTAAAGGGACAAAACTTTTTGTAAGTTATGCATGAATAGAATCGCAACAGCGGCAGTAGCCTAGGTATCGAATCTTCAACCTCTTGATCCAGAATCAAACCACTGTGGTAACCGCCGTGCTTATAATTATACCTTCAGATACCAGTTGGATGCTTTTACCAATTGAGTTACACTGCCGCTTACGTGCAGTAGGCAAAATAATTAAATCCAATGAAATGGCAGAACGCTGAGTTGTTGAAATAAAATTACAATATAGGCACTGTATTAGTGGGAATAAGAATATTTGATTGAGGTAGGCTAGGTCGCTTAGGTAAATGAGAAAGGTTATACTGTATTTAGCATAATTTTACCACGCAACTCGATGCGCCTATTGTCATGCAAAAACTACTACAAGATGCAAAAAATGTGATGTCGGTCTGCATGTCAAATGCTTCAAGCAATATCATATTCCGCAATGACTTGTTTCAGTGATATTGTGTTACTTTGCTAATTTTCATCTTCATATTTTTTGAACTTTCATTTCAATAAAATGCTCGATGACAATAGTGACATGACAAGACATGAACAAGACATTTCCCATTCATCACTTTGAGCGATAAGTAAAATGTAATAACGCTTAAGCATTACGCACAAGAAACTTGTGAAATTTGATAACGGATTTGCCTAGCATCTTATGTATAGGACGTTTTTTTTCTCAAAAAGTACAAACACAATTAGGAAAAATATAATTGTGATATGTTCTTTAGGTCATAATTATGCAATATTTAAATTTTCCGAAAATTTTTTTAAGTACTTTCACTTTCGGCACAAATGGGTTAACTTTACAAGTTAAATGGTACTTAAAAATTTGGTTATTATTTTTGGATTAAAGTTATATCGCCAAGCTAGAAAAAAATCAATCTTATAGTCTATAACCGATCTTGTGTTGTTATTGTGTGTGAATTTTGTCTTTTAAACTGAGTTTGTGACGTAACCGCACGTTTCAAGGCAAGTTCTTGCAATTTTAGTTAATCTACTTGTTATAGTCGTCATTTTATTTACGTTGAATATATGTAACTCGTGACCAGCGTCACTACATAATCACAGTTCAGCGTTTTCTGGTACAGACGTTGGAATTGATTACCACCGCACTGCGCGTGTAATCAATTGAGCGTTCTGTACCACGTTCCTCAGTTGATTGTTTTGCGTTTCTTTCTTACTATATATTGCGTTGATTTTATACACTGAATCAGTAAGTAAAAGAGGTAAATGGTTTTCTCACTTGGTTGGCTGTCGCTACAATTGTTATTGTTTATTTTATATTAAACGTCTGGAAATACAACACTACTCATCTAAAGATTTAATGCGATTAAAACAGTAAGTTTCATGTTTTGACGAGAGGAGTTTTATTTTTTTACGACAATTACTAAAAACTAACACTTCCAACGAAAAAGGAAAACACAAGAATAAAATAGTTGATCGTGAGGTGGCGCGAAAGACCATGTTTCCGATGTAAAAGCGGCCTCGTATTGCGACACTTTCACAAACCACTTGCCAATTTCTTTCGCTTCGCTTCAAAGGAATCTGTACTGTCTGTGCGCTTACATTTTAATTGTAAAATTCACTCGCGATTGCCGATTGCAGCAAAACAACAACAGACTTGTTGCATGCATTTCATTGCATTGCAATTTGCAACTCTAAAAATTATTGTGTTGTCAGGGCCGTCGCTGCAGGGGGCGTGCCCCCTCCCTTGACAACGACCTGTGCACATACGCTTCAGGCACTGAAGAAGAACTGGTTTTAATTTTAGTTTCATTAACTAGGTGGCTAGTAAAAATATTACTTTTCATGGTCTTTCCACTTGTGCGTTGATCCGAAATAAAATTTATCGGCGATTAATTATCGGCGATAATCAAATATTGCCTTTGGCGATAACGATAAACGATAACTGAAAAAATAATTGAGCGATAACGATAAGCGATAAAAATTTATCGCCGATAATTATCGCCGATAAATTATCGCCGATAATGCCCATCACTGGTCATAAGTCATTTTAATTTCCGGAAACCATTTTTTGCAGTTTACATTTTTTTTAAACTGCAAATCACTGGGAGGGTTATAGCCTATACAGAGTTAGTTTTTGTTGTAGGCTACTTGCTCTACAATCTGGCTTCATTACACAGTAGGCCTATGTGAAAGAGAATAAAATCCCCTTAAAGTTATTGTTCATTACATTATTTGTCATAAAGCCTTAGAATCCAAATCTTTGCCTCCAGTACACCAATAAAGGGTGTTTTAAACTTAGTTATCAAAGTGCTCAGCTTTACCAAAGCTAGGGGTAGATAAAGCTTGAGCTCTTTTCAATTGTCTGTGTAAATGCAGTGTTGTACGCGTCAATGAAATAAATTGACGGCGTCAGCGCAAATTGCCAAAAAACTTTACGGCGTAAAGTACTGCGTCAGCTCTTAAAGAAATTGACGACGTCAGCGCTAATTTCTAGCACTATTTTAGCCAGGGTCTCGCAAAACGGAAGTATTTCAACCAAGTGTAGGCTAACAATAGCTATAGGTTAGGCATAAATAAAGAGCAGGTTTTATGTTTTGAGACTGTATTGTAATTGGCTGCTTTAGTTTATTGCTATTAGTTATTTCTTTGTAGAAACACAAGCATTTCAAAACGTTTGTCTGACAATCTGCTGCGTTTGGGACGCATAATGTCCTTTCCAAGCGAAAACATACGTTCCACAGGAGCGCTGAATGGTATTGGTGTGTTGTATTTCAAAAACAAGTCTTGAAAACGTTTTGCTACGAAAGGTAGCCTATCACTGTTCCAAGCGTGGTCTGATGGCTTAGCATATATAAATCTTATTTTAACGAGGTCCACTGCACCAAGATCACTCTTTTCAGGGGCTCTTGAAATAAAGTTTCTTCAACCTCCGCGATGACATTCATTGATTTTTCGCTTTCTCTCTCTGATCTCTCGTTCTCGCATACTGCTCACGATATGAGTGATCACCAAGCCCGGATTTAGGGGAGGGGCATAAGGTGCAGGTGCTGGGCCCCCCTTTTGAAGGGCCCCCGACGTGGAAAAAATGTGATTTTGTGTTATTATTATTTTTGTTTCAGCCATTGAAGTTTCTGCAAAATGCTGTGCAGTGCTGGATTAATGCTACTGTAGACGCCGTGGGCGCAAAAAAATTTTTTGTACGGCCCCCCCCGATCTAAAAGTGCCCCAGGGCTCCCCATCATCTAAATCCGGCCCTGGTGATCACTATTTGGCGAACTTCTTCCGCTTGTATTCCAGGGAGCCATTTCAACCAACGTGAAGGCGGGTAATTCGGATGAGTCGCGCTGGCCAGAATACATTGTGAAACGAGATTTTCCATGAAAACAAAAAATGACGCATAGCGCTTGACGCTTAAAATCGGCAAAACAGTTGACGGCGCTATCACTTCCGTCAACTAAAAAATAAACTGACGGCGCTAGCCTCAGCGTCAACAAAAAGTTGACGGCGTCAACGTACAACACTGTGTAAATGTACGTAATATAAAAACATGCAATCTGATGGTAAAACTTGCGGTTTTCTACAAGAATGCTTGTCCAAAGAAACATGTTGATAAAAACTTTGGTATTCAAGAAGACCTCTGGAAGAGTCAAGTTGAACAAGGAAATCGTGTGAGCTTCAGTAACTTAGATGCTGCACTCGCAGATGATAAGTTTGAATGGACAAGTCAAGCAACAACTCATCTAAATGTCTTGAAAGCAAAAATCATGAAATAGTTTCCAGATATAAAGGAAAACCTGAAAAATTATCAAATATTGTTAAAAAACCATAAAAGAGTTTTTTGTTTTAAGGTTTCACCCCAATGCCAAATAATCCTTCGAAGAACTAAAATAGAACATTTATCTCAAACTTACATATCTCACTCTCAACTCAGGCTATTCAAATAGCTTACTAACTACTCAGATCGACATTTTTTGTGAAGCTCAATTTTCTACTGCAGACTGTTAAGACCAAGGACAGACTGAGAGTTAAAGACTTAATCTACGTTGCATAATTTCTAGAATTGAACTTCGCGGTCATATGTGTAGTTGCAGAGGAGCAACTTTAAGTATCTCACTAACATTTAAAATGGTCAATAGAATACACAAAAACAATATTACTTTTTGTGTTACACTTGTTCAAAACTAAGGGGGGAAGGGTGAAACATTTGATCATTGCTAAAGGGAGGCGCGTCAAATTAAAGGTTAAGAACCACTGGTCTACAGCTTTTTGACACTACATCGTTGAACACCTTTGTGGTACCGGTAGGTACCGTAACAAATAACTACAGTAGTCGCCGGCAGCGGCGTAGCCAGAAAAAAAAATTTTGGTGGGGGGAAAATATTTGTTGAATTGAAGAGAACAACAAAGTGTTTGATTTAAATCATCGGCACTTGATGTGCAGTGGCGTATTCTGGTGGGTTGAGCAATGGAAGCAATGAAACTGGTAGGGGGTTAGAGCGTGCCGAAGGCACGCGTATTCTAGGGGAGTCCGGGGGCATGCCTCCCCGGAAAATTTTTGAAAAATTATACTCGAATAATCGGTTATAGCGCTTTCTGGAAACACTTTTAGGGTAGGCTACGTAATATTTGTATGAAATTTATTAGCAGATAAACAGCTATTGACTTATTAAAGGTAGCTCTTACACACGAACGGGCAAAAACTGCGGCTAAAATTAGAGAACACCAAAAACTCAGCTACACAAAAACTTAATAACTACACAAAAACCCAACAGAGTAGCCATTCTGAAATTGCTTCCACAAATTAGTTCAAAGAAACGTAAATCGCGTAAATTTTGCACGATTTACGATTTGCAAAATTGATTGGTGTCTCTGTGTGTCTAAAACAAGTCCTTGGGGGTGTTAATAGCCAGATGTCTTGGAAGACGTTATAAATTCCTATAACTTTATCACATTTTCAACAAAGGGCTCAACTTCGGAATCCAAACTTGGAAAATTTGTGGGGGGCCATGGCCCCTTTTGCCCCCCCCCCTGGCTACGCCTATGGTCGCTGGTTTCTAAGTTTCGCCTACACAGCCAAGCTTACTTCATTTGTTTCTGTAGTGGAATATTTCGTTTTATTATCCCAATGCACTGTTTAATTAGCCCTTTTTTTGGAGAGATTGGCTTAATTTGAGCACGAATAGTCGAATACATCAGGCCCTTTAGTTATACATTTTAGCTTGGGGGGGCTCAAAAGCTGTTGCAAAGTAAAAGGCTAGGCACCAGTGGCGGCTCGTGACTTTTGGCCATGGGGGTGCTGTAAATGGTAATGTTAAATATGACGTCGTAAAGTGGCATGAACGGACAAGCGCCGAGGGCGCGAGCCTCCTAGGGGGGTCTGGGGGCATGCACCCCCAGAAAATTTTGCACTTTTATATGCTCTAAAATGCTATTTCTGGTGTTTTCAGGACAAAAAATAAAAATTTTAAGCAGTTGAAAATGTGGATTTTTAGAAGTTTAAAACAAAGAGCACGAGGGATCAGAGAGAGAAAGCGAAAAATTAATAAATGTCATCACGGAGGTTGAAGATACTTTATTTCAAGAGCTCTGTGCCCCTGAAAAGAGCGATGTTGGTGCAGTGGACCTCACTAAAAGATTTAGGCTATATATGCTAAACCATCACAGCACGCTTAGAATAGTGACATCTTTCAGAGTAAACGTTTTCAAGGCATGTTTTTGAAATACAACACACCAATACCATCCAGCGCGGCTGTGGAACGCATGTTTTCGCTTGGAAAGGACATTATGCGTCCCAAACGCAGCAGATTGTCAGACAAACGTTTTAAAATGCTTGTGTTTCTACAAGGAAATAACTAAAAGCTTTAAGCTTGGGGGGGGGGGCATTGCCCCCCCAAGCTCCCCCGGCAACTACGGGCCTGGAATACATGGATGATGATGTATTTGCAGGAATAGCCTATAATTTTATGAGGCCATATAAATCAAGAGCATTGATATTGTGTCGTAACATAGCAACGTAATTTTGTTTTTGTAATGCAACCAAAAGATTATTAAGATAATTTTGTTTCGAACAGCCTGGCAGCTTTAATTCTTGACTTTCAGAAGTAGGCTATCTGCTTTGCTGTGTGTTTTGTACAGTAACCTACTTTGTCTTGTTTATTTGATTTGAAATAAATTCACAAAAATATAGTCACAAAAATATAGTTAATAGTCACAAAAAATTGTAAATCAAATGTATTTGCATTAATTGCAAAGATATTTCAACAGTTTTTTTCATGAATTTGATTTGTCAGAATTACTTTAGAAGTACTGTGGGTGGGCCGCTGTAGTTTACAAAGTTGATATGGAGCGACACTCAACCGCTAGTAGCGCTGTCGATTTACTTTCATCGCTTTTGTGTGGGAGATAAGAGAGGAGTGAAAAAGAAAAAAAGCAGACTGGCGGTAGTTCTTGGCAACAAAGTACGCCGACTGGGCTTTGTTTGACAAACCAGAACATTAGGTCAAAGTAAAGTGTTACGTTAAATGGACTCTTCTTGCTGTGGCATAAACGTATTCACTTAGAAATTTAACAATAAAAATGCTAATTATTAACTACAATAAACAATGAGTTTAAAGGTCCATTCAGTGCAGCCATTTTAGGCTACCGCATTGTTGTCCGCAGCCTACCGTTCAGGATAGCTAAGTATTGACTTCGGAAGATAGATATTTAGATTTTTCGAAAAATTAACATTGGAAACAAAATCTTAAAGTGGATTTGGTTGTGACACCAGCAAACAGATTCTCTTTCTGCAGAATGAGGTTGCCAATAAAGTCGAGCGAGAAACTTTTATTTCGTCTGTTGTAGGCCTAACAATAGTGCGGTAGGCTGCAGGATATTTTTTTTTCGTAACAGAATATTTCATGATCAGATCATGTATATAGCCTACGATTTATGAATCAACAAGTCCAAACTAGACTCAACAATTTAGTCACAACAGCATGAGAAATGACGATGAAAATTGAATATCGTTTGCTTTTGTAATGAACTTGAAGATGTGTAGTTAAGAAAGAACCTTTGTTGTCAGCTGCTATCATACCAGTGGCAGATACTTTGTTAGAAACAGATATTGTAGACTTGTAGAGTGTAGAGGGAGTTACTTTTAGCTATCTGCAGTTCTGTATTGTTGTAAATGTGTTGTTGGGCGTCATGCTGTTGTGGAAGTATGGATATAATTTAAATCATTAACTTTGTGTAAAAGATGGTTAGGCTACTTGTCAATAAGTCTGTACAGGGCCAGAGCTTTATTTGGGCCCGGTATCAATAAGATCCTCGGGGTACAAATTAAAATACTTTTAAGAAAAAACACACTATATCCAAAGAATATAGGGTGGTTTATTTAAGTTTCCTGGGCCCCTATAGTCATCCCGGGCCTGGTCCAAAAGTACCCCCTGGACACTCCTGTCAACGCTAAACTGAAACTGAATGAAACCAGCTTTGTCAAAACAATATGCAGGATGTTCAGAAAGTTTTGTTACAATTTCAAAATGTTGAGAACTGAAATTGTAACAGGACTTCATGAACACCCTGTGTAGTGTATAGCAAACTTTGATTTTACAGGGTTATACGAGGTTCAACATAAAACGATAATTTTTCGGCAAAACAAACACAAGCATTGCCTGGATTTTGAAACGAAACTAAACACAATTCTTTGCTAAGAAACTTTTTTCAAAACGATTTGCATCGAAATGACGTAGTTTTACATCAATCAGACCTACTGACTAATTAGTAAGTTTTCCGTGGATAATAGCCTACTTTCGTTGGTCAGAAGACTTCAGTTCAAGGGTAACCGAGTGGTATGTGCTCAACGTTTTTGAAAGTAGGTACTTGATTGTGTGAAACAATGGCTAGGGCACAATATCATGGCGCTGTGCTAAGGTTTCAATTGTCGAACAGGAAGAGATAAAACTACTAATGCCCAGTTGAATAGCTTATTGGTGTTTATTGGATCAACTCATTTACCTAACTGTCTGTAAACTTTTTCATTTAAATGACGATTAAACTGCTGTGTTTACTTCATACGCTTACATTGACGGAAATGTGCAACTTAAATGTAATAATTACGATATATACGGAAATCTGTCGTAAAAATGACAGCATACACAAGAATATTGGGGCTTAGACTTATATGTGGCCAGTAACGTTGACAGGAGGGTCTAGGAGTAGTTTTGGCCCCGAGCCCACGATGATTTTAAGAGTCTGGAAACATGAAGAAACAGCTTCGTATTTTTGGATATAGTGCGATTTTCTATAAAGTGTCTTGATTTAGACCCCGAGGGTACCTGGCCGAAATTATCCTCTCAACAGGCCTGGTAGCCACTAGCCTATGCTGTTGATTGTTAAGTTTAAAAGCAAAAACCTAATGAGATTTGTGATTATAGAACTTGACCAACACTTTACTTCTCCATACAACAACAAAAAACTGTCAAATTTAAAAGTTTTTATTTCATTTGATCTCTTGTCTACCGCTCGGTTGGCAATTGTAAAGTTGCGATCCGTATCTACACAAAGCAATCTTATTCAATTTTGTTTGCTTTAGTATTATGACCGCACAAATATATTATTGTATCAGTTCAAATAATATTTGTTCAAGATAGCTGCCAAATATACAACGTCAATATAAAGCGTGATCTTTGGCGTTGAGAAGCAAAAGTCTAAATGAGATGGAAGACAAGAAAGTAGCCTACTCTTGAAAAAGTGATCAATCAATCATGCAACCTTTACGCGTTGCTCAAATCGGTTTTGTTTTAATAAGATAAACGTTTTGCAGTAACACATCACTCTGTGAGACTTTGCTGCACTAAATATGTTGTTTTCGCCTAAAAATATGAGTGGAATAACCCTCCTTGATAATTCTGACAAGGTGAAAAGTCTGTGAGAGTTGCAAATGGTTCGTGACTACGATGCTTGCCACGTTCCCTTTTGTCTGAACATGACTTTGGTTTAAAAGTAAAAAAATGAGTTGACTTAAGTGGTGAGTGGTGACAACTGGTTAATATTCAGCTAGTCAACGGCAATAAGTAGCCATTTGTTCACGAGCTCATGATGCAGTATTATGACATTTTTGCATTGACGTTTAATTTCAGTTCAGTTCAGTTGTTTTTTTATTTCTGACCATCATATCAAAACAATACACATCAACATAGCAAAGGTCAAGAAAAAGGTAGAAGCGACAAAACGAGAACGTTAAAACGTGCTTGTGATCGAAGTAAGTTATTGAGTTGAAAAAAATTTGGCACGGTCGCAACACCTTCAGAAAAATTTAAGATATAAAGGGAAAAAAAAAATGTTACAAAACAAATAAACATATATAGGCTACAACTTTATTAGCCTACATAACTTTAGCTGATATATTGAAGATTTGTATGGACAGTTGCTATGAAGATCGGCCATGGTGCGTTATCAAGAGTGCTGATGGTCGTAAGGGGAACACGTCTTGATGTGTTTTTCTTAATGATATGCCGTCATTATTTTATCCTTTAAAGCGAGGGGTTTATCTTTCTGTTACCCCAGGGCAGTTGAGAGGATATTTTGGCCCCGATACCAATGAGGTCTTTGGGCCCCAAATCAAAACATTTATAAGGTAAACACACTGCATCAAAAAAATGTTGTGGTTTCTTCCTGTTTCCGAGCCCTCTGAACAGGTTCCGGATCTCTAAAATTATCTTGTGCCCGGGCCCAAAAGTACCCCTTGAACCCCCCTGTCAACGCTACTAGTCACCCCTAACTGGAGAGTAATCCTATTTTTTGGTTTCAGTATCCAAGGCACGCAGACGTATCGCCTCAATAGTTCATCACTAATCACTTCTTTGCTTTTGTCAGCAACAGTTGCTTGATAGTTGTTCCATGAATGAAGTATGCTGGGTTGACACATTTCTTTTTACTCTTTGGGGAGTTGTCTTTTGTGTTGGTTCAACGTAACTGTTACAAAGCTGTTGTTTTAAGTTGCACAAATAGCGTCAAACAAGTGTAGCGTTGTCAAACAATCTTGATGTTTTGAGTGGGCTAACTGATGACATGTTTTATCAACGTTAGTTCAACGACTGTATTCTGAGAAAATAAAAGATGGCGTTTCCACATATCACTTAGCAACAGGATTATAATGTCAATAGCAATTCAGCCCCGGGTTTTGTGTTTTAAGTGCATAGATGTTAAATAAATGTAAGAAATCGAGCTAAAGTCTATACGCTTTGAATAAAAAACTATGTTTTAAAAATAAAACTTCACAAAAACGTGCATTGCATAATATCCTTAAACGTTGCTGGACAATTCTGCATGTCTATGCGAAAGCTGTTTCTCACTTCTGTCAGGTTATGTAATATCATAAACAGACATAACTGAACAACACTAAAACATGTAACATTAAAAAAACAAAATAAACGTTTTCGGCTATGCATTTAGCCTTCATCAAGGCTTTAAAAAGAAAACTAATTTATATTGAATAAGAAATACCAGAGCAACATTCTGTGGACAATATTACAACAAAAACTGTTTTCGTCCTTCGCAAAGCCAGAGGTTTACCCAAATGAGCTATCAGGATGGCATCTGATGTTAGATAACTTTGGTTATATGTTTATTATATTCTCATAACGTCCGCTCCGATAGCTCAGTTGGTTACGACTTTGTGAATGAAGAAACCGCATGATCAGGCGGCACTGGTTCAGCTCTTGGAGCGTGCATTGAGTGAGCGGCACTGATTAAGCAACGCATTTTCAGTAGGCTACTGCTTTCTATGTCTCGGTGACCGGCCTGCTGCGTTAGTAGCTCAAGTATTTCTAAACTGCCAGGATTGATCTCTCAAAGAAATTTGCTCCAAAGATGACGATTTCACAATCAATCGTTTAAATATGCATGAAAAAGTAACAAGTTTTGGTAAATTGTGTAGGCTATATCAAACTACTTTCGTCAATCTTATTGCCACTTTATGTTGTTTTTTAATTTGAAGGTTCAGTTCATTCATCCAATTTACAGTTTGATGTGGGCAATGATCAGTTTTAGATCAGTGATGTAAATTGGTTAAAATGAAGGAAGAGCCACCAAGTGGTCCGGCTCCGGACATGGGCGTCACAGCCCACTCCCGCTTGGAAACGCTGCAGGTATACAAACTGCTTCAATGTGTACGACGAGAAGATACGGTTCAAATCACCAAGTTATGTACCCAAGGAATCCCAATGTGAGTTTGCCAGCAGGGCATTGTATTTGCGATAATTATATGTTTACGTTAGGCAGGTTTTCATATTCTTTTGTTTTATCCTTGAAGACGGTTGCTGCTTTGTTACTTACATTTGTCATAGCCTACTATGCTACCCAGTCATACGTATATGGTGATGCTTCCTTTTTTGTAATACCATTCAAATAAAACAAATAAATAAGACAAAATTTGATGTCTAAAATCCATTTACAATTTTGATACGTCAATCAACCTCCTGATAACGTTCTGTGATGAATAACCAACTGACAACATCCCATCCTCTTGTCAACACGAATTAATTATAAAACGTAAACCTTCTTTTAAGTCAGCTCATTTGAGAGTACCGTAAGTCCTTAGTCGGACGGCAGCGACTTGACTGCCAAAGCTGTTACTTTTAACTTTAGGTAGCCACATTTTAAACTAAATAGAATCAAATCAAGACTCCAATCAGCATGTGTTTGCTGTTCGACAAAAACAACAAGGTGGGTTAATAGTTTTCGTGAAACCCCTCCATAACCTTGACCCCAATTTGCAGGCTCATCAACTACAGAGACCCACGCGGTGGGGAATGTGCTTTGCATCTCGCCGCCCAATCGAACAACGAAAGAATGACACAATTTCTTCTCAAACTTGGAGCTATTCCGAATGTACAAGACTTTAAAGGTAGCTTGTCTATATACAACTATCACATTTTTTAAATTTTTGAAATGAGCGTTTAATGCGTAGGCTGATTACCTTGCTGTGAAATTATATTGTAGCTTTACGGCTATTAGGCTTCATCATGCTTGGCGAAACATTTATCGTAGACGTACTTTAGTGATCAATTTATCGATGAAAGCATTTATAGCCAATGACTAATTTAATGCAAACATAAATAATTATAGAAAGAAAATTTGTGTTGATAACGGTCATAACTTTAGGCTGTATTGTATTAAGATTGCAATGGTAAAGTCTTTTTGTTGGTAGATCGAGATAAAGTATGAGAGAACGATTATCCCCTGGCCCCTGTAGCTACGTCACTGATTGAATATATTTTATGAATAGATCTGTCAGTTTCGTACTACGTAGCCTACTACTATTTAGGCATACCAAAAGTCTTGCACATTTCCACTTTTGAGGAACGTTGTTACGTATAAACCAGGAAGTATCATAGAGTTCCAATAGAATGCGCTTAGTGATATCTACATTCATCCACCTCACAGTTACCTACTTTATTAGAAGCTACTATTATTTTATAGGAAGAACCCCTGTTATGAAAGCAGCTGATTACGGTCATGATAAAACAGTGGAAATATTAGCAGAAGCCGGGGCTGACTTATCTATGAAAGACAAAGAAGACAGAGGTAATGATGCAGAATTAAATATGGACGAAAAATTGTGATTTCTTGCAGTAGCTTCAACAGACTATATTACTGTATGGTATGTTAGAATTCATGTAGTTAAACCTTTGTCTAGGCTAATTAGTTTGTCTATGCTTGCACAAAAGACAGAAACTGAACTCATGTTCAGCACAGGCGTGAAAAACTATGTGCTGATATCATTTTGATTAATGATTTTACTCTCTGAACACCGAAACATTAATTTTAAAAGGATCAACTGAATTTCAGCAAATGGAAAGAAATGCTGAAATGTTTGTATTGAATTAAACGGAATTGCTCGCTCGCTGTATTGTCGAAAGTGGTGTCAACTAAAAACTATCAAAATTGCAAAGTTGGTTTCACACTACTTCAAAAAATCACTCTGCACTTATCTGTATTAATGTTGATGTTCTTTTAAACATGAACCTGACTTTGGGCTGCCTGACTACAGTTATTGGCTGTGGGTTCTTTTCCATTAGCCTTTTCAAGATGAACATTGTGTAAACATGAGCAGCTACTTTAAAAGCACGTTATTTGTTGCAGATGTTCTATCTTACTGTCTTTCTGCGTCCACGAAAAGGCACAAGAAATGCCTCGAAATCATTTTAGCTTACGGCGCTCAAGTCAATAACACTAACGACAGCACCAAACCTACATTGGTGATTGCCTGCGAGAATTCACTTCAGAATGAGACAATGTGCTTGATGCTTCTGGAAAAAGGAGCTGATCCCAATTCTAAAAACAAAGTATGATTTAAGAGCAAAATGTTTGGATCACCTGGTTAAGCTAATCAAACAATAAAGAGTCCAAAAAGTAGATAGGCCTACTGAATTCATGTTCACTGTTCAGCCAATGTTCCAAAAACTATACTGTCTCCCTCTCCAGTGCTATAAATGGTTTACATAATTTTGTATCTACATTTTTGGGCTCTTTATTGTTTGATTAAAGTATGATTCTTCTTTCGGTTTATGGAATTTATCCACACAAAAAAATCCGTTATTTTCAAGTTGATTCATTAACTGCAGATGATGTGTCACTACAAAAAAGACGGATTTTGCTAGCTGGATTCTTTTGAACTTGAAGGTTTTCATTTTGCGCTTGGAAACCTATTGTGGAAATGCACAGTTTTTTTCCAGCAAGCAAATTTTCTATTTGGTCGCTTTCGACATCCTATTGGAAAAAAACCTAGCAAAAATGCAATGCATTTTTGGCTTAGGGTTATTTGTACGATAAGTCAATTGAATTGTTCCTCTAACTTTAAACCACAGCAAGTGGAAGAAGAATAAAACAGCAATCGTGAGCTTGCATGGCTTGTGTGAAGCCTCAGAAAAATAGGACATTTGTTGAATATTTTTTTAATTCCAGCTGTCAGCTACGTCGCAGGCTTTGGCAAACAAAATAACCTGCAATGATTGGAGGCAGATAAATGCACTAAAATCAAATCAGTAAAGAGAAAAACTATTATATCTCTCGTTTTTAAAGCTTTGTATTGTGGTATTCCAAATACTCCATTAGAAAGTTCCCTGTCTGATTTTTTTTTAAATTTAAAGCTGTTGTTCTCAGGGCGGATCTACCGGGTGGGCCTGATTGGTATAGGCCCACCCAGATTGACAGTGGGCCCACCCAAAATCGGATTCATGAAAAAAAACATATTAATGTTTACTGTAGCGCACCCAGCATGGGGCTAAGGGGGCTCAAGCCCCCCCCAAACCCGCCACCAAAAATAAAGTTTTTGTATGTTTCCCATTTATACCTTTTGCTTACAGGTTGATATGAATAAGACACAACAATACAACAGGGCTGAGCATTATAACAATATATTTTACATATTTGCAAATATTTTTAACAGTCGAACGTTTTCGGCTTAACTTAACCCTATCTTATTAGGCTACGAGCTGTTTGCGTACGCTTAAAGCACGTCACGGGCAATTTTAGGCCCGTGCTAATTAATCGCTAGTAACGGGAGCTATGAAAAGCATAGAGCCAAGATATTTTACAAGATAATAGCCATGTGTATTGTGCGTATAGAAATTAAACTTTTACCCAACAAATTCATTGAAATAAAGTGTTTGAGATGAAAAGACGTCAGAAAGTTGGTTTTTATTCTACTTTCCCAAAAATAGCTTCAAAATTGAAATTTTTGAATTATAACATAAAGCATGGCTACCTAAAGATACAGCCTGATTTGTCACATTTTGAAGAAATGTCCGGATTTTGCTACCTTTGGGCAAATGTTTAAATAAATATTTTTAAAAAATATATTATTACGCTTTTTTTACTGTTTTATGTTGAAAAACAAAGAAAATTTGATTTCGAAGGTTTTAGTCAGGGTTTTTCAACTTACTTTTTCTCATTTGCCATTGCTTCCCCAAGGCAACAAAAAGCTTTTATATCATTAGGAGACAGCAAAAAGTAAAAAAAATCTCAGAAAATGTCAGTCAAACACTATAGCAGTAGCTGTAATCAAAATCTGCAAAATGTGACAAATCAAGCCGCATCTCCAGATGGCCATGCATAAAGTAATGCTAAACTAAACAAAAATTTACTTTTGCTCATAAATATAAGGCATTTTTGGGCGTTTTTACATTTCAAAGTAATTGCACTAGCATTTATATTGCACTTACATTAAATTATATATATCTAGCATTGCACGAAAATGTCCAGCCACCTGAGACGAAATGCTTGTTGTGAAGGGCAGGAAGGTAGAAAAATTACCAGTAGCCAGTAGGTTTAGAAAATTCGCAAAGAACAAAAACTAAGTCAAGAAATTTCACATTTCTAGCATATTTCCTTCTGAGAAATATTTTACTACTAGAGTGGGGCGTCCTCATAAAACCCCGTGTCGCTATACAGATAGTGTTAAGCCCTCACCAGGAACCTGAAAATATTTATAAAAATGCAATAAATTTCAACTTCTTCAAGGTAAAATTACATTAGGAAGAGGCAACTACATGAATAACTACAAAAAAATTTGCACTCCAGGGAACGTGATACCTACATTAAGTAAATATTGAGGAGAATAGACGCGCCTCCAGAAAATAAGTTAATTGTTAGTTAAATAGTTTAAATTTGGGTTGCAGCGTTTGACACCGCTTCCTGAATTTTTGTGTCAAATTGGGATTTGCCTTAGCGTAAAATTTTAAATGAGTCAGCAGAGAATTTTTGATCTGTACAAAAAGAACTCTCCATGATATGGTCTTTGATGGCATTTTTAAAGTTCAGATGCTCTAGTGGTCAAATGTCTGGTGGACATGCCGATGTGCCGTACGTCAATGCCGAATCACACGGACATGTAAAACTGTAGGCCTATACGAAATTTGAGCAGAGAGACAAAGGCGTCTGGGACTTTAGTTGAAAATATGAACTAATTTTGAATGTTTTGTAAGTAGGAAAAACGTCCACATCAAATTTACTGTTTACAAAATTAGTGTTTTGTTTCAAACTGTTTTCGTGCTAGTTGTTGTTTTCGCACTTATTTGTGTTGGCAAACAGAAAGCGAATTCTATTTTGTCATTCATGAGGAAAAATTCGAGATCTATAGAAGATTGCGAGAGTAGACGTAGGAATGAGGATGCTGATGGTGCTAGTAGGCTAGCATGGGGTACACTAGGCCAACTTCTAATCTGATTGAGAGAACAAATCCTGATGTATCGGCAACCGGTTAGTTGTGGGCCGTGAGTGCCTTTAAATATTAATCAAAGGGATGGGTATTGGCCTATTGTCATTGTCACTACTGTCGCAAATCACTCGGCCGACATTTCTGAATTAGCCCCCCCCCCCTAAATTTTTTTCTGGGTGCGCTACTGAATGTTTAACACTAGAACAACCAAGTGCATAAGATAAGACATTGCAGTTGCTTGATGTATTACTAGAGGCTCTAGCTGGCTTTTCCGAAACCAGTGGACAAACGAAAATAGAAGCAGAGTAGCTCAGTACCGTAGATACAAACGAAGAAGTTCGTTTTCATGCTTCTGACTTTTTGCAAACTGTTTGAAAACAGCGATTTTGCCACCAAAACACTGAAAGCTACATATTATGCAACTTTCCTCGAGGATTCGAAGGGTGACTGTGGTGACGTGCTCAAACTGACAGAAGAACTGATGGTAAAACATGACATAAGAAACTGGGACGTGGTTGCCCCTCGTGAACGTAAGCTGCCTTCGAAGTTTCACAAGTCTGGTCACCACAACGCTGGGAAAAACATCGGCTGTCAAGAGCAATGAGGATTTAAGGGCGCTGTGGAACTATATTCTTGACAGGCAGATAACGGAGTTAAACTGCCGCTTTATGGACGACGCGTAGGGATTAATGAGAGCAGCGGCCACTTTTGTACCTGGATCTGCCACTTTTGGCAAAAAAACACATTCTAAATGGTCCGTGTGCACTGTATGGCATTGCGATCGCAGATGCTGAACATGCTGTGTTCATTCAACACATCAGACGAAAAATGGATCGGGAAAACTTTCCTACATTAATTGAAGTAGGCCTACTGGACAGCTGCCCTGCTGACATTTTCCCGAACATGAACAGTGTTTTAAGGTCCATCATAACACTGCCTTCCAAGTCCTGCAGCATTGAGAGACCTTTCTCCGCAACAAACAGGATCCAAAAGCGCTTGAGATCATCCTTGAATCATCATTGAAAGACAACTCATCGGCAGTTTGGATTACGATGACATAATCAACTTTTTTAACTCGAAACCTAGGAGACTCCGCCTTGTGTAGAAGCTCCGGTAGTCCGGTGACACTAAGCTTTTGTATGCTGGCCCGCCGTAGCATTATTGGTAAAAGGGCCCACCAAGATATTTCCTAGGCCCACCCATATATTACGTTCTGAATCCGCCACTGGTTGTTCTTGTAACAAGTTTCTCACATGCTTGGGTGAAAGATTTATCTCAAAAGTTAACATCTTCTTTTCAGGCGACGGGTAGATCAGCTATTTCTGAAGCCTGCGCTTCCGGAAGTGGTAAAGTGGTCCAAAAGCTCCTAGAGAAGGGAGCCGATCCTAATCTGATGGATCGAAAACATCTCACCCCAGTGCATTACGCTGCTCAAATGGGGGTGTTTGATGCTATCAAGGTAGGAGAAGACGTTACTTTTGTCCATTTCCATTTTAAGGTAAAATCAACATATTCTCAAATTGCATATAATATAACAAGAAAGTCTGATAGGATCAATTGTTAAATTTTATAGGTTTCAGACATTCTGAATCAATTTGCTGGTAATTTTAGTTTAAAAGAATACTGTTTTTTTTTTGTTGCAGTCTCTCGCCGCATATGGAGCTGACTGTGCACCACTTGACAAAGAGGGCAATAACGCATTACATTTTGCGGCTGAGGGAGGGTTTGCAATGATTTGCAAGTATCTGGCACAAAGAGGTTAATATGCAGCATGCACTGTACACAAGTGTACAGTGTACATGTATATAGCGTTGGGTTGATCAGGGTTTTATTATTCGGCAACAATGCAAAGTTACAGTAGCCTACATTATATCTGGTTTTCTTCTCATCTCCATTCTACGGGTTTGGTGTAAAAATGCTATTTTGTTTCTGCTATGCCCATAACTATGAAGTCGTACTGTTTGGTCACATTTCACAACCTCGATCGCTACTAATTTAGACTTTTACATTAGATCATTAATTTTCTGTTAGTCTTAGATTATCTGTTTGATTGTTTGTTAGTCTTGGATTAATTGTCATTCGAAGATCAAATGTCTGTCAAACATTCATGGCATTGTGTGTGTCATGAATGTTTGACTGACAATTGAATTTAAAAAGTAAAAGTCATTCATTAGGTTATTATTAGTGATGCCTGAAATGCTTAGTATAACACATTAAACCTTTAAAGCAAATGTCGTGGGTGTGATGGGTCAACTCCGAAAAGCGGACCAACACTGAACCACACAATTTCACACATTTGTTTTTTGACGTAGGCTGCAATCCAAAACAGAAAAACACTGATGGATTTACTCCGAGACTTCTTGCTAAAGAGAAGTCATACAAAGACGCAAGTAAAGAGCTAAGAAAGGCGGAGAAAACGTTTACCAAATATTCAAAACCAGGAGCTAAAAACCCCAACGACCCCCAAGTTCTAGGCTTGTATGACTGGACATGTGAACGAATGACATTTGTCCGTGAATGTCTGATGAGATGTGTAAGTAAAAGTATTGAGTACTAGTAGAAGCTTCGTATGGCGGTTTCAAGGAACTAGCTCATGATTTTTAATCATTTTTTAAAAATGTTTCCAGATTCGTAAAATGTGGAAACGATTTTACGAAAGGTTTAACATCTACATTTTAGAATTTAGATTTTTTTTTTTATTATAAATTCTGTTTATTGTATAAAATTGTCAGTTATTGTTTACGACAAAAACGTACTTCGCAAAAAAATGCGCTATATTGTGTCTTTCTAAAACCTTTATATCTTTAAAAGTCCTGGAATCATATTTGCAATAACAGGTCATGCCGGCTGATGAATTGCATTCCCTCAAAGGAAACTTCGTCACACAACAAGACTTTGATGACATCATGAAACAGCTTGCTGCTCCAATCCCCGACAGCATTCGCAACCGATTGCATGACGTAAGTCAAATATGTGACGTTTACTGAAAGCTGTGCGGGACCAAAACATTTTGGGTGGCGAAACAAAAATTAATTAAATCTGCGTGGTTTTATTGAAATTGCCCAAACATCTTCTTTTTTTAGTTTCTTCATAATATGAGATAGTCTAGAGGAATGAAAATTATGGTGTTAGAGCCTCCAAGTCTTTTTCATCGTAGTATCTCACTGACTGAAACTTTTGATCTTTGCTGTTACATCCACATGTAAAGATCTTCGGCCAAACATTTTATTCTGACATCATTGTTGCTTATCATGGAGCACTTCCAGTGAGACAGGAAAATCATCGGCGTGCTGCAAGCGTTTTACCAATTTTTTCGAGTTGGCTACTGTAGATCCGTCCAGGTCAGCATAGCAGGCTCTCCTGGTGCAGGTTTTAGCTGGGACGGTCTTGCTACACAGACAGAGGCTGAAGTTTCCTTCAGTATGTCCTTTCACCGGGGTTGTGAGGACTAGTAACAGACGAAAGGCTTTGTATTGAGCATCACTCAGCGAATAGTTCTACCGTTCCAGAGCATCTTGACTCAAATATACACAATACATATAGCCTACAGTATAAGGACCTTCTGATGATCTCCGTTTTAGGGTGAAACAGGCTGTAAAGGTTCTAAAAGGTAATAACTATATGTGATATGAGTAACATTTATCGACTGATAGAAATACAGCCTACAGAAGCTCGAAATTCAATTGCTTGCATCATACAATTTCATGTTAACCGCTTCTCACATCCCGGGTGGGGGGACCACCGCACCGCAGTCTAGGCGTTTACCCATTTTTACTTTGTCCAGCGTTTGTTGGCTATTTAGAATAAAAAAGTGAAATTACTGCTGCCAAAGTTCGATGTTTAATAGCTTATATCACATTTTGGAGTTTTGTATTGTCGGTGAACAGTTTGTGTGAGTCCAGTGGCGTAGCCAGAAAAAAAATTTGAGGGGGCCAAATATTTAATGAATTGAAGAGAACGACAAAGTGTTTGATTTAAGCCATCGCCACCTGATGTGCAGCGACGTATCCTGGTGGGTTGAGCAAGGGAAGCAACAAAAGTGGTGGGGGTGGAGGTAGAGCGTGCTGAAGGCACGTGTATTCTAGGGGGGTCCGGAGGCATGCTCCCCCTGAAATTTTTTTGCAAAATTACACTCAAATTACATTACAAATTACAAAATTACACATTTTGCGCGATTTACGATTTGCAAAATTTATTGGTGTCTTTCTGTGTGTCTAAAACAAGTCCTTGAGGATGTTAATAGCCAGATCTCTTGGAAAACGTTATAAGTTTCTACAAATTTTATTATATTTTCAACAAAGGGCTCAACTTCGAAATCAAAAGTTTGAAAATTTGAGGGGGGGGCCATAGCGCCTTTCGCCCCCCCCCCCCTAGCTACGCCTATGTGTGTGACTTAGGCTACAAATTTCCAATCAACAAAACCAGTAACTTTTGCCAAGTCCAAGTATAAATCTTTCAATGTTTCGAAGTTACTTTCATTTTCCTACAATTTTTTTGCTCAGCATCAATCTTCCGTCAGATCCACAAAGATTTCCAACTAAAAAAACTTTTTAAATCTCAGAAAACTCTCTCAAAACTGACAAAAAAATAGCCAAGCCTGTTCCAGATTGCTGTTGCCAGACACCGTAAATTGAATTACTTTCTTGTCGCTTCAGAAGAGTGCCCTACAACTCAGCAGTTGTGAACTGAGCTAGCAACATTTCAGCGAGTGGTAGAAGTTGGCAAATGATGAAACTGAGCAGGCCGAAACTTGGCATGTCTCAAGTCAGCAAATTCAATTTAGCAAGTCATGACCAAACAAGTAAATCTCATTTGCTGACTTGACGGTAGTTGAAATGTACTTGCTGAGTTGTCGCATGTCAAGTGGTCTGACGACCGCTTCAGAAACTTTCACCACCTTCGAGCGGTATTTTTCTACCAACGCTATCTCAAAAAAAATAAACAAGTGATTCGTTGCAAAAAGTGGGTACAGAATTCGCCATATGGCAACTGTCTCAGATCAAAATGATTCCTCATCAAAAATTTTTTCCGTCGAAAGATGGTTTGTTTTGATCATCACCGACAATGGTACAACACCGCATAAAATTAATATGGAGTACTTGTAAGATGTAACGTTTGTGGTACGAAAGAAATTAACTTTTTTCAAAACTTATTTTTTACTTCTGCGCAATCCTCAATAGCAAATCCGTCGCTTTTTACATTCGTAAGAAACAACTGATTTGCTGTCTGGGTTACTTAAAGACAAGCTATCTGATTTTGTTCATGCAGCTCAAATGCGGTACTTTCATCTCAAAACTGTAAAATCGCAATTTCTTGACATCACTTCTAGTGTGCTACGATTTTAATGTAGCGTAGCTTAGTGGCAATTATTATTAGGCTGCCACACGCTACGCATAGTCCATGCGCAAAGCATAGGCCTGCTTTGCTAAATTTATAAATCTACATTCACAAGATCGTCAAGAGGTTAATTTGGGCCCGCTACCGTTCAATTTCTGGGCCTCCAAAACAAGTCACCACAATAAAAACAAAAAATAGAACACCTCCTTGTGAGAAATATTAATAACATCAGCTGAACAAAATAAAAGGGTTAGTTTTTTTCTAACAAAAACCAGGAGTTTTCTGCAAAACAAAATGGATTTGATTTAAATGTCTTAAGCAAAAACATATGCAAAATTTTCGGTAATTCCAGGCCCCTTTGGAAATTTTCTGGGCCCCCAAAGTCATCCTGGACATAGGTCAAAAGTAGCCTACCCCCTGGACCCCTTGTCAACACTACTGGAATCTATGTTCAAAGTTTACACCTATTTAACCAAATTTATTAGATTTTATATGGTATAAATAGTATACATAGTTTAAGTTGCTGATAGAAAGGTGGCCGAGAGAAAGGAACTGGCTATCCTCCTCTCATTAGTGCCGAAAGCTTAGTATGATGAGAACCTTGTCTTCTCATTTCTCGAAGCTCAGTATCTGAGTGTGGGACCTTTACTTATCTTTACCCACATGGTATAAAACCACACGACGACAGAAACTCTTATATGATATATTTTTTGACGAAGTTGTGACTAACTTTACGTCATTGAGGGAATTTTTATGACTACTTTTAGCGAATAACATTTGGCAACAATTCATCTTATTATTATTTATTGGTATCAGACAAGAATGTCCATATTCACATCGCACAAAGAAAGAAAAATGCCAAAATAAAAGGCATAAGCATAGGCATAAATAGGCATAAGCATAAAAGGCAATAGTATACACGAAGCTACGCACAAAAGTAATTGAAATGAAATTACAAGTTCATTTTGTTTAAATAACCAACCAGTAATATTTAAAGTTAGCAAACGATGACAACTGTTGATATCTTTGTGCCCTATTATAATTACAACTTGCTTTCTCTTTCTCTGATTAGATTAGTTTTATCTTAATTTTCACAGGTTCATGACAAGGAAAGAAAAGGAATCATTGAAGTTGATGAATTCTTGTCTGGGAAAAAATACATCGCGAAAGCCTATCTTATGTCTGCTTTTGAAGGAAAAAAGAAGAAAAAGGGAAAAAAAGGGAAGAAGGGAGGCAAAGGAAAGAAGGGTAAACTTAAGATACCAATGCCTATATGCATAGAGAAGGATGGACCAAGACGTCCGGATGGAGGCCCACCATATAAGTATGTGGAGAAGCAAGTTCTCTGGACCGACACCAGCAGATTCACCAGGTAATTTTGACGTAAAATATCCATGTCACCAAGTACATAGGTAAGAGTTCAATTGACTGGCAAAAGTAGCGATTGAGAACTATGTGGCAAAAACTAGTGGTGCGGTACTGATGAGCCCTGCCTCATGGGCGAAACACGTGTCTATCGCTGAGTTCTTGCTACACTTGACTGCCGAGAAACACAAGTACATAACCAATAGCCACAAAACGACATTGCTGCCACGGAAAAAAAATTAAACGGAAGTAGTTAGTAGCCACTGACCTGAAAGAGAAAGCCATAAATCAAGCCGAAAGTGTGCATTAACTTAAAAACATCCACCTGCATTAACAAGTGGGCCTACTGTTACACTATTGTATTCCTATTTTCGGTATCATGTTCTTCCTGTCAAATTCATATTTCTTTTATTTACTAAGGAATGTAAATTGTTTGCAACGTCCAAGTACGATCGGTTGTAAGTTAGACTTTGTCTAATCTTCTTTTATCCTCTAGGGATCATCCTCCTAAGCATCCCTTGCAAGATGATTCCGCCTGGTACCTCCAGCAGCCAGAGAAGCAATACATGAACATCAATGATGCAGTAAAGTTGGAAGACATGGAATCATTGAAACGAGCCTTTGAGGTGATTGTTTAATCATTTTGACTACACATGACGTCATGGGATAACAGAGCATCAATATCAAGAACAAGTAGCTTTTTTTGAATTAAGTCAAAACTGTAGAAACGGTTATTTTCGTTCAGGGTCCACTGCTATTAATGATAATATGAAGGTCAAAGTAAAACTTATTTTTGCCTTGAAGTAATATAAGTTTTTTTCGATTACTATGAATCAACATAAAAAAATGACCAACTTGCTAGCCATCATGCAATTGAAATACTTCTTTTTCTGTATTTCAACACGTTGAAAAGGTTGCTCTTTCGAGCAACGTTTTACATTAAAATTGTTTACAGCAACTTATGCCACCATAGCCTATCAACTACGTGCGATAATAGCAGAGAAATAACTAAACTAATGATATTCATATAGAGCGGTACAGAGGTGGACACTAGAGATAAATACTTCAAAACTCCACTGATGGCCAGCTGCGCAGAAGGGAACTTAGAACTGACCAACTACTTACTTTCAATAGGGTGAGTGCGTTAGTTCGATATAAATTTCACGTAACTTATCATGAATTGTAAGTATCTTAAGTTACATCAAACTTTGGTCGAATAATATTCTCACTTTGACTAGTGCTAGTGGATTACACCTTGTGGTAGGAATTAGCTGGGCACCGGCGATGAGGTCAGACTTTAGCCGAAGCAGAATGTCTAAAAAAGGTCGCTAGTTATTCTTACCAAAGTTGACTGCTATTGTGCATTTGAAACATGTATTGTTCACTCAACTTTTTGAAGAACCCAAATAATCAATATCGACAATGTTGACTTTGTTGTGAGCATCAGAGTCCGATTATAAAACAATGCTTTGAAACGGGGAGACACTTGGTGATCAAAGTGTGCCTGATATGTGAGAGGTCCCTGGTTCGATACCAACCCTCAACGAGCACAACTATGTGCTTTTTAGGCAATTTATTTGAAGGCACACTGGCCATAACTAACGTACGAGTTTCCCAGTTCCCAACTAAGTAAAAAAATCTTCCACAAGCACTCACAACCGTACAATATATCAAAAGACTAATGTTAAGTGATTGATTGATTGAATTTTTATCCTCGGACTGGGAAAGCTTCTTGCAGAGCTTAATCCTGGCAGTTTCGCATACTTGTAGAGGCTTTGAATCACTGACGCAGGCCCGGTCACCGGGATTGACAGAATGAAGTTTCCGATTGTTGAAGTCATGTTGCCGGGGAACTATTCCATCCATTAGATGCCGCTGAATGGAGAGCAGTCCTTAACGTGCGTTGCTCAAGCGCACACCCCGAGAGTCGAACCAGCGCCGCTTGATCTTGAAGCTTCTTCGTTCCAGAAGTGACGCGCTAACCAATTGAGCTATTCTACGCGTTTCGTGTTTGTCATAGCACAATAATACTTTCAGTGCCAGCGTGGAGGCAAGAGACAACTTCAAATGGACTCCATTACATCACGCTTGCCATTCTGGTCAATTGGACGTCGTCAAAGTATGTCTTCACATCTTTAGTATCGTTTCAATAGACGTGTGTTGCATGGTATTTTTGTGTAAAATTGCAAAAAGCCTTGCTTTTACCATCGTCTCCAGGCGTTGAATCAATGTAAAAAGGACCGATTTTTAGCTGAGTACTTGCAGTTCATCCCATGTCTTTTCAGGCACTCTTGTACGCTGGAGCGGATGGGAATGCTGTGACGTGGAATGGCGCCACCCCATTAATGCGGGCAATCGAAAGCTGTAAAGTGGACATCGTCAGGTTCTTGCTTGAGTGTGGTGCCAATGTCATTGTGGCCAACAAGAAAGGTTCGTTAAACTGCCTGTGTTTATGTTGAGTTTATTTTCACATAACGAAAGATACTTTTATAGCACTTATTAAGATTTCCAAACAGCAAATCAACCACTTTTCACATTGTTTCATCATCTCGTCTGCAGACGTTGAATCAATGTAACAAGCGGTTGATTTGCTGTCTGGATTTCGTTTCCACAAGCAAAAAATGTGGCAACGAGCCTATTTGTCAAATATTGCCGTTTTTTGGGTGGGAAATCCACTTTTGTTAGCTGGGAAACTTTGGCGTTCATATCTGACGTAATCAAATGTGGGGCACTTCAAACGTTGAAAGAAAGTGCAGATGAAGCTTTCTGGGAGAGTAAGAAAATGTAAATAAATCCACTTATTTACTGTGGTGAATTACAATTCCTACCATATCATCTACCAGGGATTCGGAATTAATTTTCCAAACTTAACTATTCATTTAATGAATGAACTGAAACAGGCTTAATTGAATCAAAATTTCACCATTAATTTATAGTTTGCTTTTTGAATAGAGCGAAGTGAATATATCAAAACACAGTTAAATGAACTGTGTGTGTACGTTTAAATAGCATTATCAATTGTCGAAATAACAACAAAAGCTGCTATAAATACATTTGCCAGTGATTAAGAAAACTACAGACAAAGGTATTGCAGAAATACAATAGGTCTCTTTGAAAGGTCGCTGCCCATCAATACGGAAAAGGTCGCAGAAACTCTATATAAGAACACATGTATTGTTATAATAGATACAGTAGATTCAAAAACTTTAGAACGGTAAAAATGATCTTCTTTCTTCATATGCAGCCTAGAGCGTGAAATAAAACATACTCATCTGATTTATTGAGGTTGAGCAGGTCTACTGACAGAATATGCTTGTAAAGTTTTTGAATCCTTTGTTTTAAGGTAAACGTCAAATAACTCCTGACAAGACACAATTTTTTCACCGATTTTAGTTTTTTTTAACATTAAAAAGAAATCATTGTGATGGTTGATGAATAGGTCAAATATAAGCCGTTCTGAAGTGTTTCTTACTGGAAGTAAGTTTGTGTTTCTCGGCAGTCAGGAAGATCACTCCTTTCCAACTCAACAAATTTGTCATGCAGAGATGCATCGCCGATAGTGCATCAAAAAATGAAATCATATACAAACTGTAACATGTGGTTCACTCATAGCTTTCAACCCAAACTATTAATGATAAAGTGACTTTTCCTTCATTACTGGAACGCGGGAAAGTGCGTAAGAAGGTTATGAGATCACAATGTAGTAAATACAGGGGCGGATCAAGCAAGTAGTCTGGGGGGTAGGGGGGATTTCAAAGAAAACACAAAGAAGTGTAGGTCTACGTTAATCAGACCTTCCAAATACACTGTGAACAATGTTACTCTTCTGTGTTTTCGGAAGGCGACCCCCTTCCTTGGATCCGCCATTGAGTAAATAGTGCTCGTTCATTTCACAATATTGCATTTAATAGCATTAATTGTCATTCATTGGCACTGAAGATGAAAACAGTTTAGTCTTCGAAACGTTTGCTAAACATAAGTTTAGTAGCATATTCACGTTTTGGGCTTTTTATTTTTTGATTAGATTGGTATTTACTTTCACTGATTTCGAGACTACAATTAATTTTACAATCTTCTTAAAATTAAGATAAACCTAACAACTTCATGCTCACATTAGGCTAAATTGTTTAAATTCCAGTTATCAACAAAAGATGGTCTGCAACTGTACGGATTGGCAAAAGACTCCTTATGTTTACTTTGTTTTTAGTTTGGAAACTTTTAACTGCTAGCGTTTTGATTTGTAAAACACTTGTTTTGTGGCTTCAGACATGATCTCTTTTAACGCAAAGCTAATTAACATTTAATTTCGCAAACTGTTTGTACGTTGCGCGTTGAAAACTCGGTGTTCTTTATGCAAGTTAATTTAACGACTTTTACTATCTCGTTGAAAGAAATGTTGCTTCGTGTCTCATAAGTAATTCAATTAGTTTGCCGTTAGTACATCTACTAATGACGTAACCATTTGCAGAAAATAAATCTCTTTAGCTCAACAGCGCCACCTTTTGAATGTGCACTCACGTTCTCCCAGACCGCAAAATGCGTCATTTTTACATTGATTCAACGTCTGCAAACGATAGCTCAGTTGGTTAGCGCGTGACTTTGCGAACGAAGAAGCTTCAAAATCACGCTGCCCTGGTTTGACTCTCGGTGTGTGCGCTTGAGCAACGAATTCTAAGGACTGCTCTCCATTCAGTGGAACCTAGTGAATTACCCAACAACATTTCAACAATCGGAAAACTTAACTTGGCCAATCTCGGTAACCGGCCCTGCGTCAAGAGCCTCTACAAGTATGCGAAGCTACCAGGAATAACCTATCAAGGCTTTGTCAGTTCAAGGATAATGATTCAAAACCAACCAACCATCGTATTGTTGAGATTCAAATTATTTGTCGATAATTTGCAGAGAAAACAGCGTTAGATGTCGCAAGAGATTGGGCGGATAGTGAAATTTACAGAATGGTGAAGGAGAAATACGACGCTGCTCCAAAGCCTAAGAAAGACAAGAAAGGAAAGTTAAAGAAACCACCTCAGAAACCTTTGACCATCCCTCCAATACCACAGGTAGCCTATAGTTCTCTTTGAATATTTTAATGTGACACTTCCCTTAGCAGATAGTCTCATATGAAGTGTGCACAGCAACATACCACGTGAGTGTTCCTAATGCCATCTTAACCAAACCTACAAAAATATGCAGGAAAATCTATAAACATCATGTGATACAAGCAAGTTTTGTCAGCAAATACTAATACGGAGATACCGTTATGAAACGACAGTAGCCTACTTGTCTCTATACAAATTTATTGTAACCAAAAACTCTTTTCTATGACAGGCTGAAAAAAAAACAAAAAACAGTGCACGTTTCTGGTACACAGTGGTATTTGTAAGCATTGGCCTATTCTTATTGTAACGTAATTTTTATGTTTTACTTGATTACTTTTGTATAATTTTAGGGGCGCACAATAGCTCCAGGCACAGTAACACAGGAAGGAGACAAGGAAGTCACGCCCCCAAAGATTCCTACCCCTGCACCTTATACTGAAACACCAGTGAGCACTTTGCATGAAAATAACTATAGCGCATCTAAGTAAGGATCTAACGTTAAATAGCTTTCGGTTAAATACGTGTAATAAGTGAACTTTTTGCCAAAATTCGCCATCACTGCTAAAATTCACTTAGCAGTAGATCATAATATGGTCATTGTTGACAATATTCATTCACTTTAGAAAAGAAAAGCATCAAGAACTTTGAATGTCGTGAATCAGCATATACTTTTGTTAACTTATGAAAACCTAGCTCCTTTGTGGTTGGATCTTTCCGCTTTAAATCTTGACAGAGGTCCGAGCGTCTGTGCTTGCTACCTTTGATTCCATCTCAAGAGGTTGAAATTATTCACGCCTACACAGAGGTCCGAGCGTCTGTGCTTGCTACCTTTGATTCCATCTCAAGAGGTTGAAATTATTCACGTCAACACGGTTGCCTACAGGGCACAGACGATCACGGAATAATTTGGGATGCAGGATAAAACTTGCATGAACAACATTCTCTGCGACAAAATGAAACCTATACAACAGCCAGCAAAAACTGACCTTTTTACATCGATTCAATGTCCACAGATGTAAGGTACCCTGCCCAAATAAGGCCCGTGCCTAAATAAGGCCCACTCTTTCATATCTGGAAAACCAAAGCAAGCACGGAACATCTGTTGTAATCTAATTGGCTGCGATAATCATGTGAATGAACAGAAAAGTAATTTGGTTTCCTAGAAGAAACCATATGCCAGCAGAGTTAGTTGTAAATTTCTGAAAGCTATCTTGCAGGAGTAAAATTTTGTTCAGTTCTTAATCTATCGGCGTTTTTCGTAAGTGGTGTTTGTTTTCTACCTTTGTTAGAGTTTCAGGATACTCTAAAGGGTCTAAAGTTTCGACATGTATTGACATATTGACCCTTCTTGGATAGTGTATTTAGGTAGTTCATGTTAAACTGATTGTGAAGACTTGCCCTAACAAGGCCCATCAAAATCATGGCCCTTATTAGGGTAGGTACCCCTGGCATTCAATTGTGGGCTTGTAAGGGCTGTTAGGAGAAAGACAGTGCAGTTGATACTCCCTTACTGGCAGCTAACAAGTATACAACCTCAGATCAAAACACCACCACCATGTGGTTAGGGCACAAAATAACTTACCTGTTTCCAGTTTTGCGAAAATTGGGTTTCGCGTTTATTAGGATTTGGAATTTTTCCGTTTGCTAACAAGGCTACTGCTGACCATGTCTTTGCTTCAAGTGATGTCACCAACATTGACCATACAGTCGGTGACCAATCTCAGCTGCCATCACCGAGTCATGAAATGTTTTCATAGCCACCAACAAGTTGTGGGATGTCTCCCCAACCGTCAACAAGTCATGAGTTGTCTCCACAAATATCAACAAGGTATGGGATGTCTCCACAATCGTTAACAAGTCATGAGATGTCTCCACAAATATCAACAAGTTGTAAGATGTCTCAACAACCGTTAACAAGTTATGAGATGTCTCCACAAATATCAACAAGTAATAAGATGTCTCAACAACCATTAACAAGTCATGAGATGTCTCCACAAATATAAACAAGTCATGGGATCTCTCCTCAACCATCAACAAGTCATGGGATCTCAACACAGCCCCCCATATCAACACCATGTCATAGCATTATGGCTACACCGTCAGAAAATACTCTAAGCAAGAAGCGGGGGCAAAGAAAAAGGAGCATTAATTATCGCGCAACAACTGTATCGAAGTCTCTGTTTGACACGTATGGAAAAGGGAGAGAAAAGGCAAAACGAAAGGGGAAAACAGTAAATATGCAAAGCCGTCCAAGTGTAGGAGATTGGTGTTGCCCAGTATGTTTAGAAAATACAGTCTCCGACATGAGGCAACGTGAAAGTTGCAAAATGTGGTAGGCAACCATGAAGACTGCGTTGGTTTAACAAAAGATGATGATGAATTTGCATGCCCTGATTGTGATATGTAAATGTTTTATTGTTGAAAAAGAATTTCTTTGAAGAAATTTATTTGAACTTGTGATTGAAAAAAACCTTGTTTGCACGAACTTACGATTGATTGGAAAATAACTTACTTGAACTCATTAAGTGAAGTTTAACATTTCTTTTTGTAATAAACTATGGTAACGAAATTGTTTTTGGGATTTTTCGCGGTTTTGATGTTGTGTAGCCTATTGTTTTTTTTCCGCACTTTATGGTTTAAAAAATTGAGTTTAGATGGCTGGCCTTATTAAGGCAATGGTGCCCTTTTAAGGCCCACTCAGAAGTAATTAGCAAATCAACTATAATTTTAAAACCGTGGTCAATATGTTATTAAAATTATTCTAAAGAGGTGCTTTAAAGATGTTAAAACACAATAAAACACACATTGGTACCCGCTTTTTCCATTTCATGATGAATTTGCGACAAAATCAAAAAGGCGGGCCTTATTAGGGAAGGGTACCTTGGATAAGAAACGATAGAAAATGATACCTGCGATAAGAGACGATAGAAAAGGGCAGATTTTCGTAGCTGGGAAATGCTTTTATTTTCAACCTCTTTTCGATCCGAAACATCTGATTTCAAATGGTGATGTATCCAAGCGTGGCAAATGATACCGCGATACAATTTTACGTAGGCTAGGTTAAATTTCTGTTCGATAGCCATAGTTCTGTTTGTGAACGTTACGTTTGACAAATATTTTACTTCTTTTCACAGCGTCCCGCCAGTACTCAAATAACACCTCGAGAGCAAGAAAAGCCCCCGAACACATACCCGAGTGACGGGATTATTACAAAGCCTATACATCCTGACGACATTGTATTTACTCCTAGAAAGGTACAATAGCTCCATGAGCAACGACAGTTCAACTACCATGGTAGCCTGGTAGGCTATGCAGTAGAGCTGTTAAGCCTACAATGATTGAGCACTGAGCAGCGTTTGGGCAACTGCTAGAATTTTTTTTTCTTTGGCAAGAAGAAACACTTCTATTTTCTGATAAAGTTTTAGAGCACTTACGAAGAACAAAAAAACATTTCGAACAAGGATTGCAAACAAAATTTTTTTGTTTCCTTTTTGTAGCCTATCAAGCTGGAGTCGGCTTTTTTTTAACGAGTAGGCTACCACTCCGGGTAGGCCTACGCCAAATCCCTACGACTCCGCAGTCCTGCACTTTATCACTGGAGGTTCAGGGGCTGGTGTGAAAATTATAGCCTTCGATGCGATTTACTTTTTTAGGCCTGGACAGAGCAACCGACCACACAAAGGTTACTTGAGGTCAAGCAAGAAAAGCGAGATCGATTTGGCGACGAAATCGACTTCGAAACATATGAGAAACCACTGAAGCAGAACATCTCCCGTAAAATCACACAGTTCCAAACACAAACGTGAAACATGAAGATCTGTGAAATTCCAGATCAACGTCTTCCATCGGCCACGCTACAGAGCAAGACTACGCTCCAGGTGTAGATTGTCTGAAGCATCTTTTATTTTCATATCTTTGACTTACAATGAAGTTCATTTCTACATGTTCACCCATCGAATTACACTTGTATCATTTAAGGAGACTTTTGAACCCATCATGCTCACGATTTTTAATGTTGATTTTCATATATTTTAAGCAGACGCATTAAAGTCTGATCATGTGATAATTTGTGAAAGTATATCACCTAACCATCTAAAGTTTCTCTTTTTACATCGTGGTCAGACGATGCAAAAAAAGGGCAGCTTTAGCTGACTTGGTTATTTCCGTCCATTAACTTTTTGTGACAGTGTTCGATATCGAAATTCATCATCATTAACTTGTGGCCTTATTTCATATGCTGCACAAATGATCGCTTGTTGAACAAAAGCCTGTAGATAGGCTAACACTTTCTTTCAAATGATCCACGCAGCAATTTTAACCAATCCTTCATTGCCTCACGAGCTTCACTGTCCATGTAGAAAACTGCCTAGTTTGGCAACCCTGCCACTAGATCGTGACGCGTTCACAACTATTTCTCAGCGATTTGCAAATAGAATGATACGTAGGTTATAGTAAGTTACAACAGTGGACTCTTGCTGTAAAAGGTTGACAATCTTACGCATGCGCACTAAAAGATCAATACGTTGGTGTTCTGCGCTTCAAACACTTTGATGTTTGGGAAGCGTGTCTTTTATTGACATCACAATCACCGTAGTTAAACCTGACCTGGCAACCATTACTTTTTCCAGCTACAAAGTTGTCTTTTTAGCATTGATTCAACGTCTGTAGACGCTGTAGAATGTCAAAAGAACCAATTTGTCATCTAGGTATAATTTTGCCCCACACTAGTTGGGTTTGCTAGCTTGCCACCAGAGGATTGTTCATCCCTGGCTTTGTTCCAGCCAGGAATCGATGCATAATTTTCCTGATAATTTCTCATTAAGCTGTTACATCTGGAAAATCGGTCGCAAATGTTATTGATCTGTGCTCTAGATCTAGAATGACTTAGCAACTAACCACCAGTTGTGATGCAAGGTGCTCGAGGGACAAACCGTGATCTCATATGTGAGGTTCCTTAACTTTATCAACAATAATCCGAACAGACAGCCCAACCCAATTTTAAAGAATATATACTGTATAATCGTCAAAGATCGAAATATTTGTTGTAGATGAAATGCTCAAAGATCATGACAGGTTTCGGCGGTGAAGAAATGCAACAAATTGGTGCCCTATGGCCTTCAAACAGTTCTAACTACGCAGAACACGTCCGTTTGTTTTCAACGTAACGTAGCCTACTGAAGAGTCAACTCACTAGACTGTGTTGTTTTAGTTAGGCTACCAGGTGAAATTAGTCACATTTATTCTCATTGTTGCATCAAATAAAGATATCTCGCTGCAGTAGAAACCGGTGTGTGAATGGTTGTTTAAAAGTAGGTAAACTCTTGGCAAAAAATCCCTTCTTCTACATTGATTTAAAGTCTGTAAACAACGGTGCAGTAATTTTTTCACTACGCAATTTGGATACCGGTGAGTGATAGGCTACCTTGCGGGACTCGCCGAGCAAAATACCTTTTTAGGACAATTTACGTTTTTTTGAAGCATTTCTGTTGGATAGTTGGAGATCCCCAGTCGTCTGCAGACTTTAAATTAATAAAAAAAACACGGCTTTTGCGAGTTGGGTTAGCACAGCAGCAGACGAAAGATCATAAAACTTCTCAGAATTTGTATTTGGCACAACGAAGGAAACAGTGTAACATGTACCATGTTTTTAAATAACAAATTTATATTTTAACATTTAACCGAAATTCATCATTATTGCAAAATGCATTTCAATGCTGCAAATTCAAAACCTAACGTTCTCATAGAACATAAGTCAAGCTTCCTGTTGACAAACGCCACTCACACAGAATCTAGCTCAACACATCTGTATTTCTAAAGCGACATAACTATGAAACCGGTATAGCTTTTCCCTTGATTCTTACGATAGCTGTTATTGATGAAAAGGCTCTACCGGTATATTATGAAGTAAGCGGGGAATTGAAAAAGACAGGCATTCGAAATTAGACTGGCAAAACGAACGGACTGAATTTTAGAAGGAAAAGGTTAAATTCACGCCGGGAGAATGTCACTCATCCGACACCCGTCTCAATAAACGAGATTAGTTAGTCAATTTTCTCAACTCCCCGAATACTAAAACTTGTAATATTGATAAACAATAAAATGTATGATTCTATTTAATTCGTTTGCTTTTGTAGGAAGTCATACCCCTAGATTAGACAGCCAGAAGCCTAAATTATCCTTTTTTAATTAGAGACAGGAGCCTCAATATCCTTTAAATTATCCTTTTAAATTTTACTTTTATAAACAGAAAAATATAACAATTAGAAAAAGAAAATCCCTACACTGGGGGCTCGTCCAAAGGCGAAGTGTAGGCCTAACAGGTTTTAAAAGATTGGTGAGTTCGTGCATTTTTAAGTTAGAAATAGAAATTGTGGCAGAGCTTACATGCCAAATCTTTCATGGGTGATCTTTCTGCTTTTTCTCCAAATCTTTCTGCTTTGGGAAGAATTTTCTTGTAAGTAGCCTAAGTACCGGTAACTAATTGTGTATGAAACAAAGACGTAGAAAAGAGGAGCAAAAAGAACGGTAATGTATTAATATTTATATTTAGGCTACTTATATTCAATGTCCACTTTTTTAAAAGCAACTACCAAATTTTTCCCATTCGTCCGCCAAAGAACGAGACACCAGTCTGACCCAGTTACGGTAGTAGAAAACACATCAATTTTACCTCGAACGCCTGAAAACTCGACATCTTTTTCTTCAGAAAGCGCAACTACATCTTTTTTAAATTCACCTACTAATTTGCCTACGACCGCTGTTGTACTAAGCGCCCAACCGCGTAACTCGGCCGCAAACACGGATATGAACAACGAAAACGCGACAACCAGCTCACCGGAATCAGGCCGGGAAAATCACGATCCGCCACCGATGTCGCAGACCGCGATTCAACCCCCAAACGCCACGCCTAACAATGCATTTTTTAACATAGAAAGCGAAACATTTGCTACTTCTAGAAATGACCCGTCGCTGTAGGCTATTTGGCTAATGCAAGACAAAAAATAACTCTCCCAAAATTTTACACTAATCAACCGGAACTGTGGTTCAAAATGCTGGAGGCAAAAGCAGCAGCGAACCATATAACCAATGAAGAACATCTGTTCACTAACGCCTTAGAATTTCTTGACGAGGAGCAGGTTGCGTTGGTGCACCACATCTTTGACGACGTAGATGTACATCCCTACACTAAACTTAAAAAAACACTGATTAAACACTATGAACAAACTGCAGCGTCAAAGCTGCAGTTGCTGCTGACCGACCTGAAATTAGAAAATAAAAAACCTTCCACCCTCCTAGGCGAGATGAAAACGCTGGTTAGGCAGATTGGATACTTCGGTAGGGATTGCGAAAATTTACTTTTAAATCTTTTCATTCAAAAAATGCCTAGTCACGTACGCGTCGCCTTGGCAGGGCATTTACAAGAAAAAACAGTCGATCAACTGGCGGAAATCGCAGATAGTATATTTCTTATTAAACAAAACAACGACGCCTGTGGTCAAGACAACCTGTCGAACGCGGAAAACCTTCGCCAAGGTCTGATAAATGATCATCTCCAGCAAGAACTTTTAACTTTGACAAAAAAATTGGAGACAATGGTAAATTTTCAAGAGCGCACAACTCATACGCCTCCGTACCACAACGTTGCAAGCAATAACCCGCGCGCTTCTTTCTCACATTGGTCTCCGAGACAACCGTTCCAACCCCCTTACCGAAATACGCCTTCCCAACTTAAACCTAGGGTTTGGAATCGACATTTTTCCCAACAGAACGGGAATCGATCTAACTTTTCGCCAAATCAAAGCGGTTTTAGGCCGCAAATTAATCCGAGACAACCGTGCTTTTACCACGCTCGCTTCGGTCACAGAGCACAAAAATGCGAAGGCAACTGTTCCTTTCCAAAAAACGCGCAAATTACCCAACAATAAGTAGGGTTGTTGGGAAGGAAAATTGTGAAAACCACACAAACCTACTCCATGTTATCGACAAAAATACAGGGTCTACGTTTTTAATCGACACCGGTTCGGAAGTGTCAATTCTGCCAGCCAACAGCCGTCAAACTAAACGTAAACCAATTATGCACTTCAGCGACGTAACTGGTAGACCAAGCGTCAAATGTTATGGATTGATTGAAGCAAAAATAGATATCGGACTACAGAAAACTTTCAACCAAACCTTCTACTTGTGCAACATTAATAAAGGAATTTTAGGTTGCGATTTTCTAAAGGCGAACGAAATAACCGTTGACATCGCCAACAAAAAATTAGCACGTAACTCTATCAAAACCTTTTCAGTAAATCACGTTTCACGCAACGCAAACCCTTCACACGCAGATACTTACAACACCCTATTAGCAGAATTTCCTGCGCTAACAGCCGAATTCGATTGTACGAAAGCAGTAAAGCATCGACACAGATTGCATATTATTACGAATGACTCGCAACCAATTTTTAGCAAGCCACGCAGACTCCATCCAGAAATGCTCAAAAAGGTTCGAGCAGAATTAATTCGCCTCCAAGAGAAAGGAGTCATTTTTCCAATCTCTGGATCTAGTTGGGCTTCTCCAATACATGTGGTCACAAAAGCAAATGGAAAAATACGTATATGTTCAGATGTCCGAAGAATAAATAATATTACAAAACCAGACAGATACCCCTTGAGAAACTTGCAAGACTTTCGCAACAATTTACGTGATTGCACAGTTTTTTCTAAAATTGACTTAACAAACGCATTTTTTCAAATTCCAGTGGCCCCCGACTCTATTGAGAAAACAACAATATGCACGCCTTTAGGTTCTTTTGCTTACAACCGCGCCCCATTTGGCTTTAAAAATTGCCCTTCCGTGTTTCAAAGGCTGATAAACGAGGTAACAGAAAAACTGCCATTTTGCTTTCCCTACATAGACGATATCTTAATCGCTTCCAAATCGCACGACGACCATTTCCGCCACTTAAAAAAATTGTTTGAGAGCCTAAATGAATATGGTCTAAACATAAATTCTGAGAAAAGCGTGTTTGGCGTACCAGAACTCGATTTTCTAGGCCATCACATTTCCAAAGAAGGCATTTCGCCTTTAAACGACAAGACAGCAGCAATCCGAAACACGCCTCTGCCGCAAACTATCACCGAGCTGCGCAAATTTCTAGGTTGTCTAAATTTTTACCGCAAGTTTATTCCTAACTGCTCCAGCACTCTTAGAGAGCTCAACAACTACTTGGGTAATCACCCAAAAAAGTGCAAAAAAGCTGTCCCTTGGACTAACCAAGGCAAGCGAGCGTTTGAAGACGTAAAACTAAAGCTTTCTAACGCTACGGCTCTATCCCATCCAATCCACGGCGCGGAACTACAACTAAACACCGACGCTTCTAACGTCGCCGTTGGCGCTGTATTACAGCAAGTAAATGAAGCCGGGGTATGCGAACCCCTCGGATATTTTAGCAAAAATCTATCTCCCGCACAAAAGCGCTACAGTACGTATGACCGCGAACTGTTGGCCATTTATCTCGCCGTTAAATATTTTCAAAATGACATCGAGGGCAGATCAGTTACAATTTTTACTGATCACAAACCCCTAACCTTTGGATTCCACCGACCGCCAAACACAATGACTCCGAGACAAGTCCGCCATTATGATTTTATTTCCCAATTCGCTTCTGAGATTAAATATCTTCCAGGCGAAGACAATCACGTCGCTGACCTACTATCACGCATAGAGATTAACTCACTTCAATTACCAGAGGGAGAGCTTAACTATGTAGAAATGGCAAAGGACCAACTCACAGACCCCTCTATAAGTCAATTTCTCAACAAGTCGCATAACAACATGGTGATAGAAGACAGGGCGTTATCAGGCACCAATGTTGTACTAAAAGGTGACGTCAGTTTAGGAAACTTCCGCCCACTCGTACCAACGCCTCACCGACAACTGGTTTTTGATATTTATCACAACTTGTCGCACCCAGGATTTCAAGCAACCAAAGACTTGATATCTCGTCGTTTTATATGGCCTGGACTGAGCAATTTCGTCAAGCTGCGATGCAACTCCTGCATCCCTTGTCAGCGCTCAAAAATAACGCGTCATAATGTAGCACCACTTCAAAGGTTTGAGCAGCCAAAAGAACGATTCCAGCACGTACATGTAGATATCGTCGGCCCTCTTCCCGAAAGCCACGGCTACCGCTATTTATTAACATGCATTTGCAGATTTTCCCGCTTTGTTGAAGCAATACCTCTAAGAGACATACAAGCCTCTACAGTTACTGATCATTTCCTCTTGGGCTGGGTCGCCCGTTATGGCTGCCCTGCCATTGTAACAACGGACCGAGGCGCACAATTCACATCGCACGTGTGGCAAGAAATGTGTAAAAAACTAGGAGCGAAAAATTCAACAACTTGCGCCTACCACCCAATTGCGAATGGCATGGTAGAAAGATTCCATAGGCAACTAAAAGCCTCCTTAAAAGCATGCTCAGACACCCCTAATTGGTTCCCCCATCTAGCCTTAAACCTGTTAGGCATCAGGTCTTCTGTGAAAGAGGACCTAAAATGTTCGTCAGCAGAAATGCTGTACGGCACTCAATTACGGCTGCCAGGTGAATTTTTTGACGAAATAGCGCCACCACACAAAGAATCAGATTATGCCGCTGAACTATCGCAAATTATGTCAAATTTAAGGTACACTGCAACACGCCACCACAACACGTCAAGGAAACCATACATCGACAATGCACTTTGGCAGTCCACGCACGTTTTTGTACGAACCGACCTGCAGGCAGGGACGTTAGTACCGCCGTATAGAGGACCCTATTTTGTATTAGAAAAAAAGTCAAAGTATTTCGTTTTAGCAATAAACGGTAAATCTGATTCGGTATCAATTGACCGATTAAAAGCAGCCAGACTCCCACAACATCTGTTGGAAGAAAACAGAAATGAGGAAACGTCAGACGACAGTAATGAATTACTTGGGCTAGCAAACTTAATTACACTCGATTCCTTTGCAGAAAACTCCGCACGATCCAACTCGCTCACGCCAAACGTTGGAACAACGAAGACAAACGTCACGTCTCCATCCACGGAACGCAACGACGAACAACACTCCCCACGCCCATCGAAACTGCCAGTACACGTCAGCCGCAGAGGAAGAGTCATTTACAGACCTGCAAAGTTAAGTGATTACGTTGCATGATGTCTGTCTATACATTACTGGGCCTCTGTTTTTTGGCACTCGGCCAATCACAGGAAATAGAAATTCAATTGTGCAGACCTCAATTGACAGAAGCTGAATATTTTATAGAAAAACCTTTACGATGCATCAAACATCAACATAATTCAGTACACAGCTGTATTGCTGAAGTATATAATCCGTCTGCAGCTTATGTCCCGCTAACTGTTCACTCGTGTCAAATCTTTGAAACAACATGGTCGACCACGCACTATTTTTTCGGAGCGCAAACCCATCATCAGACAACAAAATCAGTAACACCGCCATCTAGTAGTAGCTGCTGGTATTGGACAAAAGCACATCACGCTACCAATATAGGCTCCCTCAAACAAATCTCTAAAAATATGTGGGGCACTCATAACCCAGTTAAATTAGAATATAAATGGCCTACAACTACCGAGGGGAAGACTTTAAATTCAGTAGTTACTCAAACCAAAGCCCGTTACGACCCATTAACAAACACCATATTTAATGCCTTAGCTACAATGTCTAAATGTAATATTAATCGGGGTTCTTGTACTGTCGGATCCAGACGATTCGTTTGGAGTGTCCCACCACGCATAAACTGTCCAAAAACAACACCAATGGGTAATCATACTCTATTAATGCATTTCCACTCCGAATCGCTACAACCATACCGTATAGAAGTTAAGGATCTGGGAATCAGTCTTCATCAACAGGCAAAGTGTCCAAAAAAAACCTCCTCTTGTTATGGAAAAAATGCGCTGTGTGACGTAGCTGGCTTAATATTAAAACCGCTAAATTGCACTAATATTTCTTCCATTGAATTTCATGACACTATGGGAAAAACAATAAAAAATGCTAACCCCACAACTAGAAGAAAACTAGGCTTGGTCCCCACTCGCCTGCTACAGGAAGCGTCTGACACTATCACCGAATTTCTTCAAAAACAAACAAACGAGATTCACTTTCTAGAATGCCAAATTCAATCCCTTTTCACCACCTTGTATCATCTTATTTCAAAGCAATACCCAGGTGAATCACTTTCTGCCCTGTTAGGTGGAACACACGCTGCTATTACCCAGGGAGATTTAATTACAAAAATTTCGTGCATTAGAATAAACGGCACCATTCTTCCCAGCTTGCGATATGGTAATTATTACTCTCAACGTCCGCTAATAGAATATTTAAACAATGGCTCCAAAGAGACCGGTCAAGTCATGAGAGACGGAAATGCTTACCCTGGAGTCCACCTTCTAGAAAAATACATGCCTGGAAAGATTCTTACGTTCCGCATCGGTGAGGCATTTTACCTTTACGAAAACTATTCACTAACACACATCCACAAAAAGATTAAGTTGCTTCAAGCCCACCTTGCACCGTTAACTCAGCCGGTTGACTCTCCAGATTTTCTTGAAATCGAATCCCTATACAACCAGTCAAATTACGGTTTCGAAGAGTTGCAATCAATCCTGATCGCTATCAGTGCTTCTCAACTTGACAATGAACGCATGTACGATTTCTTACAGTCCAACATCGATGGCGACGATAGCGCAGATATGCAATTCGTGTCATCGACACTTAGCCAAGTGATGTCAAATGTTTTTTTTCAAATTCTTTCCTCATTACAAGCCCATTTATTAATACATTGCTAGTCGTATTGTTGTTTTTATCCTTCTTTTGGAGTGCTGTTCTTACTATCATAGCGCTAAAGTACTATCTTCCTGCCATCGCTAAAAGCCTGCGATCATCTGTTGGTAAATTACAACAGCGCAGACAATCCCAGCGTCAACCCACACAGGAAAACGGGGGAGAAACCCCACAAGCCCAACTTACACAAGGGTAGCTTTATTTCTCGCCTATTCTCGCATTTTAACAGCTTCACGCATAAGCTGGCATCTGCCGCCATGCATAAATCATGTCGCCTAGTGGTTTCAACAATTTTATGCTATATTTTGTTATTGTGTTATACTACCGTGTAGCCTACGTACCTTACTTATTACATGTACCTTGCGAATGCTACTCTGTATCGCTTTTTGCAGAAGCGCCACCTCGCGACAAGGTTGCTGATACGACGAGATGCGAGAGACATTGAGAGACCTCAAGAGACATTGAGAGACTGACAGCACTACGACGGATGACACGACAGAGTTCTCTATCGCCACCACACGGTGACTCTCATCAACTTACCTCCATGCGAGATGCCTCTATTCAGAGATGCCTTTACCTTTACTTATTCAGAGATGCCAGACCAGAAGCCCTGCGCAGACGACGTCAACTCGGCTAACCTCATAGCCGCCAACATGCACCGAAGCTGCATCGTTACCTTTCAACATGGTCAATCCCATGTCCACTGCTACATTGCGACACCACGCGGAGTGCATTGTTACGCACTCAAGCCTTCTTCACAGAAGAAGCACTCTACTTCAACAATATCGCCGCAGCATTCAGCTGCTCAAGACGTCTGCTTTACAGCTTGCGAATTACAAGCTGGCCTCATGTCGTGCTCATTATCCGTCAACAGACATAGACTGAACTGCTCATCAGCACTGCGTGTCATAGTCTCGAACTCAACATGCTTGAACTGCATAGCATATCTGGTCCTCGAAGACATTACTCTCATGAACGCCATGTCAGTCTCGCACAACCTTCGCGCACGCGTAGCTTACCGCTATTCTATTATTATTATGGTTGCTTCTATGAGTGTCAAGCCTATCTCCTCGGACGCGGAGCATGAACAGTCAAGGACACTCACCTGCCTATATAGCCTAGCCTACCGTATTTGTGTATTTTATCTTGCAAGTGCAATTTGTGTATATCATCCTAAGCCAAAATGGCTCCCAGGGAACTTAAGACATCGCCTTATCTCTTATGATAACCGACTGTTACCCCTGTAACCGCAACTACTGTAGCCTATTACAGTCCCGCAATTATTGTAGCCTATATCGTAGCCTACCAAGCCAAAGGGCTTCCAGGGAACTAAGACATCGCCTTATCTCTTATGATAACCGACTGTTACCCCTGTAACCGCAACTACTGTAGCCTATTACAGTCCCGCAATTATTGTAGCCTATATCGTAGCCTACCAAGCCAAAGGGCTTCCAGGGAACTTAAGACATCGCCTTATCTTTTATGATAAACGACTGTTGCCCCTGCAATCACGTTATCTACTTACTTATATGTGTGTTTAATCTCCTCATCCCACGAAAGGAGGGGGGTCATGTGTCTTCCCCTAGCAATTGTTAGCCTACAATTGTCAATTTTCTTTGTAAAAAAAAACATATCTTATAACCACACACCTATATATTGTTGCAACATGTATAACCGAGTTATTGTAATATTACTTATCTGTTATTTTTGCCGTAAGGAGGGAAGTGTGTAACATGTACCATGTTTTTAAATAACAAATTTATATTTTAACATTTAACCGAAATTCATCATTATTGCAAAATGCATTTCAATGCTGCAAATTCAAAACCTAACGTTCTCATAGAACATAAGTCAAGCTTCCTGTTGACAAACGCCACTCACACAGAATCTAGCTCAACACATCTGTATTTCTAAAGCGACATAACTATGAAACCGGTATAGCTTTTCCCTTGATTCTTACGATAGCTGTTATTGATGAAAAGGCTCTACCGGTATATTATGAAGTAAGCGGGGAATTGAAAAAGACAGGCATTCGAAATTAGACTGGCAAAACGAACGGACTGAATTTTAGAAGGAAAAGGTTAAATTCACGCCGGGAGAATGTCACTCATCCGACACCCGTCTCAATAAACGAGATTAGTTAGTCAATTTTCTCAACTCTCCGAATACTAAAACTTGTAATATTGATAAACAATAAAATGTATGATTCTATTTAATTCGTTTGCTTATCGTGCGCGAACCTTCATTCATTCACTTTCAGCCCAAAGCGACTCGTAGTGGACGCATCATCGTACAACCTTCCAGGTTTACAGACTAACCTCCACTCAACCAATTTATTCTACAGCAATATACCGTCCTGAGCAAGACGTCAAAACTGCATCCATTCTGTAGCTACCGTCCTGAGCAAGACGTCAAAACTGCATCCATTCTGTAGCTTACCGTCCTGAGCAAGACGTGAAAACTGCATCCATTCATTCATTTCATAATCACTCGCTTAACTACAGTCATGTGACGTTGTAACTACTTTTTATGCTCGTGTTTGTCGCTTTTTTTTTAATGAGTGCTGAGCCTACTCCGTACTTATACTACGACTCTCATAGTTTCTTGTCTCGTTTCCTACCCATCCAGCCGGCATTGCCTTGCCATGCCTTACCAATTTAATAACTTGTATCCCTGCATGTATCGCTATTCTTTTTCATTATGTGTCCCATCATCAGACGGCGTCCGCCGCCTATGGCACTGCCATATTGTAACTACTTGTATCCCCGCATGTATCGCTTTTTTTAATGTGTCTGAACTGCTTATGTGTAACTTTCTAGCGGTCGCTACTTTGTATCAATTTCGTTTCAGACCTGCCTATCAACACGGTTGCTGCGAGAGGTTGATGCGAGACTTCAAGGAACTTCAATACAACACCACGATGATGACACGACAAGCTCACTGATGAGACCACTTCAACATGGCACCACAGCACCCCATGTTCTTCACGACTTGCACTGAGTTGAACAGTCCCTCATCATATACCTCAACACGAGATGCCTCCACGGAGATGACCCTCAATACGGCTATCCACAGCCACCGACGCAACTCTAACATGGTAAACCCCATGTCTGCCGCTACTTGCGACACAACCTTCGACATGCAATTGCTGCATTGTCCATCATTCAAGCCTTCTCTGCGTCAGAAGCACACCGCGCCGTCAACCCAACCAGTGCCGCTATTTTGCGCCACTTTCGACATGCAATGGCTGCATGTCACACAGCTTGCAACTATACAAGCTGGCCTCTTTCCTGTCATATTTGTCCTACATCAACGGACTCACTACTCAGCTGCTGTCGTGCTCATCCTATACATCAACGGACTCACAACTCAACTGCTGTCGTCTCGTCCTCCCTCATCGAAATACTCGAACTAATAGTATGACTTTAGAACATCCTTCTCGCACAACCGCGCGCACACCGTTAGGCTACATATTTTTTTTACCATTCTGGTTTGCTTTCATGGGTGTCGGGTCCTATCTCTTCGGAGGCGGGGCATGGACAGCCATTAACGCTTACCTGCTTGTGTAGCCTACTTAATTTGTCCACCACACTTGTAAATTTTACTATCATTGCATTTTCACTTTCAGTTGCGCCCCAGTATTCAATTTCATTTTCTAACCTTAAATCATAACTTACTGTTTTCGTCATTCACGACATCTCTCCTACGTTTCAACGTCGTTTTGACTGGGGCCAACGTATGTACCGACTGCTGTCTCGTATTCGTCATCAGCCATATCTGCAGTGCAGTTATCATAATTCTACTGTTTAGTCTACTTTCAAGTTTTAATATTATTAGCATAATTCAACTGTTTCAAGTTTTATTAATTCATTTCCTTTGCGCCTGGCAGCACTCGATTCTTGCATAAAACACGCTAGCATGGCAATATTCGTTCTTTTTGAATTGACACAACTTGGTGTAGCTCGTCGTTGTCTCGGCTATCTGATGACATCCTCTTGCACGCTGGGTAATCAATAAAGAAACCTTTTTGAGAAGCAACAGTAGTGCTTTGTCCACGTATACAGAATGTTAGTTTAGCCACTTCTGTTACAATACCCCTAGATTAGACAGCCAGAAGCCTAAATTATCCTTTTTTAATTAGAGACAGGAGCCTCAATATCCTTTAAATTATCCTTTTAAATTTTACTTTTATAAACAAAAAAATATAACAATCAGACACGTAAAAACCCTACAACAGGAATAGTGGCGGGAGTGGGCGATTGCACCGCCCCCCCCTAAAACACAGAAAGTTAACTTCATGCGTGGTGTAATTGCAAAATCAGCTTAATATATCATTGTGTTTTGTTGAAACCCGCATGCTTTTGAGCGGTGTCGAACCGGTGCCGTTTCGAGTGTCGTATCAGGGCTCTCACCACTCGGCTGTGCAGCCGACAAGTAAAGGTGTACCACACCCCAAAGGAGACCGCTTACTCATATTGACGAGAATACCAATTACTTGTCTGGCGTTTTGACGCAATTCAACAGCCGAAGAGCAAACCTTATTGTTGCTATTAGATTTGTCCTTTAAGTGGTTCCCACGTCTGTAGATGTTGAATCAATGTAAAAACGACTGATTTTCCGTCTGGTTCGTGTCCTACCTACAAGAAAGTGGTGAGCTTCATGGTGAGTGGCGTGCGCAAAAGGGGGGGGGGGGGAGGTTGAGGTTAAAACCCACTCAATAAACTTGATATTTTTGTACTGTTTTATGGCTTTTCATGGCTTTATTTAAATGCGTCATCCTCTATTTTTCTTAGTTTTTATGTAAATCAAGTTTTGTAAATACGTATATGTGTTATGATAAAGCAACTATAGCCAAGAAACTACCTGCAACGAAACAAAAAAGTGAAAAAATGAGCAGCTGGCATCAAAATTTCCGCTTGCTTTTGTTGTTTATAAGTTTAGTACAGCTGTTTGAGCTAAACTGTAGGTTATTGTTGACCCAGGGTCACCACCAGCTTGAATAACCGGTCGATTATGGCTGAAGGCTAGCCTATTTTTTAGAAGGAACTGTTTCCACCGTTTGATTGGACATCTCCTAGGTCCTTTAATGAGCAACTTCAATGTTGAGTTGAAACGTTTTTAATACCATGTTTTGTTTCATTTTGACGGAAAATTATTTTATCTTTCTCGATTTCGAGATCTCAGCAATTTGGTTTCGTTATGCGCTGAAAGGAAATATGAAATGCCAATGCATGAGAACCGTACAGTACAAGGTAGAATTAAAGCGTCACGACAAAAATACGTGGCATTGCGTAAAAAGTGATTAAGATAAACTGACTGCGTTCACTTAAGGGTGTTTTAAACAAGACACAACCTATTTCAAAGTTTTGTTTGCTATATAAATAAATAGTTAATCGTAGGTAGCCTATGTAAAAATTTTTATCATGTTTAACCCACCTTTTCTGTCCCAAAGTAAAAGCAAAGCACTGCAACGAGTAGGCCTATTTAAAAATCCTTTTTGCTACAAAATGCAATCTTAACTTAACTCAAATGAAAAACGTCTTCGTACTCCACAGGAAACACCCGCCAAATTCTGAATCGACACTCGACAGTGGATTGCATTGACGAATTATGTCGCATATTTGCATTAACCAAAAACAAAAAAAAAGTACGCTAATGTTTATCAAGCTTTCCCGACCATGTGGCCCTAATCATCAGCACAATGACAATTTAACGCATCACCACAGTCAATGACATTTAGTGACCTGCGATAGGTCCACTGTCGTTTCAGCCGCTAACTAGATGTTGGTTACGATCAGAATGGTCTCATATTTTTTTTTCATCTCCTCCCCTCTATGAAATATTCCTTTCTTTCTGATGAAAGCAGCAGTCTTACTCTAAGCCAGCTGATTACCACTTGCTAAGCAAAAGAACCCATAGGAAGTCAAATAAAATAATTAAGTTTACGAACTTCATTCATACAATATTGCCCGCCACATTATAGTGTCCAATCGCAAATGAAGAACTCACAGTCAAAGTGAGATAAAAGTGTAGTGTGTTATGCTCAGGCCCGGATTTAGGGGGGGGCAGAGGGGGCAGTTGCCCCGGGCCCCCCGACTTTTGAAGGGCCCCCCTATGTGGAAAAAATGTGATTTTGTGTTATTTTTTCTTTTTGGCCTTTAAAGTTTCTGCAAAATGCTGTGCAGTACTGGACTGATGCTACTGTAGACGTAGAGATGGTTTTTCGCGCCGTAGGCTTGAAAATTTTTTTTGCACGGGGGCCCCCCGATCTAAAAGTGCCCCGGGCCCCCCATCAGCTAAATCCGGCCCTGGTTATGCTGCATAAAAATATTTGTTAAAAGTCACTTCATTGTAATAGAGTTACAGTGGTCCTATACTTGAATCCAAGCATCGGGGGATGAGAAGACTGCATGATTGGAAAGCGAGCGCCTTATCCTTTGCGCCAATCTATTCGGTGTAGGGAACCAAGTCATTGCAGCCTTGTCATTTGTCAAGTGTTGCTATGCAATGCATTCCGTTTGGTACTTTGTAAACTGGGCAATCAAACACGACATAGTTATTAGTCACTAGTTAGTGCCTCCACGCTGCATTCACAAAAGGATACAAACTTTATTTTTTCATGTTAGAATAAAAGTGGCCAACTTCTGTTTGAACTTAATATAGCTTGACCCGAATAAGTTGAGGTAGGCCCAGTTCTAGGAACCACGTTACCGAATGATGTATGGAATAGTGAGGTGTCAGTGGCACAGCATGTTCTTTGTCCATTCCAAGTGCCTTCTATTCGCGGAGCTGGGCCGGGATTTTGACTGCTGGGGGATTGCGTCATTGGCACAAACACTTCGTGCTTAACTTCTCGTTTATCTTTTTTTAAATAAACACGTTGAAGAACAATAACAGGAACTCGGCTTTTTTCATGAGGAGTTAAGCATCCAGGTCTCTGGGCTTTCTGACTCTTTTGCTTCCGTATTCCATGCTGTAATCCCCGGATGTGGACTTGCGTTTCGTAAAGTGGACTTGGGACTGGGCAGTCAGCAGAAGACCGATGGACTGCGTGCTCCACTTCTTCCCGTTGGTCAGCATCTCTCTCAGCGCGGTCATTTTCTCGCTGCGCATGCACAGTTTGGACACCGGAAGGTGGCTCTTTGAGCACGGTTCGTCTTTAGGGGAATTGCTTAAAGCTCGGGAGGTTTTTGTTGAATCATTTCTGCCAGGTGATTTGAAGTCATCTAGGGATGACCCTTTCTTCCTGAGATCTCCAGAGAGATGACACTCCGCATCCGATGCCGGAGAAGAATCGGAGCCAACATGATTGAGATCATCTTTAAAGGACTCCCGAACTTGAGAGGAAAACCGATGCAAGGAGTTGATGAAGTGACGAGCCCACCATGAGTGGAGCACAGGAGTGGAACTTCCTTCTTCCCACAAGCAAATTCCGTCATAGAATCTACAACACAACTCATGTTCGCGTGCGTCGTGACACGGTAAAAAGATTCGATTTTGTAAAAAAAATGAGATAAAATAACATCGCAAATACAATAAAACAACGTTGTAAAAATAATATAACATACGATGAAACAACATTGAATAACAAAACAAACAGTAACTAATAATATACAATAACAAATGCTGATATAAGAATGAATAACAAGGTCAATACTGTTGTTGAAAACCAACTAGATGCTTGCATTCCAAGCATTCTTGATAAAAAATAACAAAACGCTTTTAAATGAGATTAATCTCAAAAGTATTCATCCTGTGCGTGCATGCTAACCCTTGCGGCTTGTGTTATCACAAAGTCAGCCAAATAACTTAAACCAGTCGGAAGGAAATGCTTGTAGTTGTTGCCAATTTCTTAGAAAAGTTAGGCAGTAAAAAGAATATCAGACCTTATAATCTCGCGATAACACTCGGGGTCTTCACACAAGGATGGATCATCTTTCAAAGCTTGAGGTATCAGGTCGTTGGCTACGTCGATCATTTCCTTATAAATTTCTTCATCTTCTTTGCTATAATTGTACCTGAACAATAAGAATTGTAAAACCTGTTAACAGGACAACGACTAGTACAAGTCATTATGATCTGGCGCGGATAGACTTAACAATCGTCACCACCATTTCTTGCGTACGAAAGAATGGTGCATACCTACCAGTGAATAAAAACGACCCGTTTATACATTCAAAAACATGGAAAGAACAAAAGCTGTAAGCCAAGAAGTGAAAGACAGATTTCCCAACCCCAACTGGTGTGCTAATGATTAACGAAAATGCAGTAGTGAATCCTTTTTCTTAACCACCTTCCTTCCCTTTAGTAATTACGCCGGACAAATTATTGTATAATGGTGGTGCATTTTAAACAGCGTGGTACATATACAATTTGAGTGAGGGGTCTTGTAAATCTAGTTGTCAGTTCATTTCATAATGCTCATTCTGAGTTTTGTACAACTTGTCCCGGTGTTCACATGGCTTCTCTGCAATTAAACCTTACTGAGTCCACTTCGACATACTGACACTAATACAGAACATGATGCAAAACAATTACTTTGAAACTACTTGTGCGGCCTTGGCGTAGTATCCGATGGCTTCTTTGCATCGAGACTGGCGGAGATAAAAGTTTCCCATGCCACAGTAAGGGAAGACATGCAGGTCATCATAAAGATCTTGCACTACAGCTATGGCCTTCTTCTTCATTTCCTCCACAACATCACAATGATCCGGATGCATCGATTCTTCCAAGTCACTTAAAACTCCGAGGGACATTGGGTACCTGAACAATAAAGCAATGTGAGAAAATTGATTGAATTGAAGATGCCAATAATAGAGAGATGGAGGTGCCGCTGCAGACAACTGGTCGACCCAGAATCCCAGATGCTTCGGGATGAAAATAGCGAGCGAGACTAAAACTTGAAAACCTTTAAAAATACCATAGACCATAAAGCATAACCAGAATTGCTATTTTTATTGCAACGCTTTTAAAACTTACTTGATTTCAAGATAAAAGCATTAAAATAGACACAACGTGAAGGTGCGAAATGTTGTCCATTCCCAAACAGAACAATTCGTCATTTTTAGATTGATTACATTAGCCATTTAATGTAAAAATAACGGATTTTGCTGTCTGGGTGGCATAGCGTCATGTCAATCGTAAGTACACCCGAGGACTGCCACAAATATTTATCCTACCTGTCCAGATGTCCACGTTTGTAGAGCATCATCAGTACTTTGTATTGAATGGTGGTCAACTCCTCACTGTCGGAGTGAATGTCGAGTGACGGATTGAGAGACACAACCATAGCAGCCACCTCCATCCAGCGATCACACTTCATCGCTTTTCCGCCATGATAAATCCAATTCTTCGTGGATACACAAGAAGATTTACAAAAAACATGACTTTCTTGAGTGGAAACGTTTCATAATTGACAATCAACTTACCTTCTCGGTTACCGCTTGATCCACAGCGAAACCTCTTCTATCTTCCTTTCCACGACCATGCCATGTGATTTCCACCATATCCTAAATGTGACCAACATCATAATTGATACTCTTTGCATTTGAACTTGCTAATAAAATCACACTGCATTAACCAGGATATATGTTTTTTTAGTTTGACATTCAGTTCATGTAGTAAAGGTTCAGGTAAAACTATGATCAAAGTCAAGAAAACATCTGGTTTAATATACAATTCAGCGCAAAGCTAGTTATAAGACCGATCAACACAGACTTTGGCAAAGGTGACTCCATACTCAGTTACTAAGGTTCAGGGAGAAGAAAATATGTGCACCACACTAGACCAGTGGTTCCTAATCTTTTTCAAAAAAATTGTGTAATGATCTCCTTGTGATTTTTTCAATGACTCACGGTCTAACATAAATTAAGGCAAACTTGCTTAAAAACGTTAACTAGTCTACTCATTTTTTGATATACATGGAATTAGAAATTCAGACGTCAATGCGATGGGTGCACACTGCAAACTTCTTCTATGTGAGGTTGTGTTTTACACAACGCGACCTTCGTATCTTGCATCACATTCAACCTGTTTGAGTTTTGATAGCAAGTAGTGTTGAAAACGCTGTTCCGCATTCGTAAGTCGTTAGAAATGAAAATCAGGATAAGACTGCGCCATTTTGACGTGGGAAGGCGACTAACTGGCGCAAGAGAAAAAATGGAGTTTGATTGCTTGGATATTGCAAGCGAATACACGACTTTATGCCGCGGTCTGAATAACGCGAACACAAATGACACCATCCCTAGGCCGCAAGGCCTGAATGTAGCAAGGCATGAATAACGCGAGACTTGGTTATTTCTTACTAAAACTAATTGTTAGTTTTTAAATATGTCAGTAGTTTTTCCTTTAACTGAAATTAAATTGTTTTTTAAATAAGGTGTTTTTATATATAATATAGTATATATATAATTATATATATATAATTATATATAGATGAAAGCACCACTAGTTCATTTGCTGCTTTTTAATCTTAGTGAACACATCTGCAGAGAAATCTGACTAATCAAAAACGTTCGGCAAACTCACAGTGTAAGTCTGACTCCCCAGTTAATCTCGTTCCTCGCTGCTTCAACGACAACACAGAAGGTCAGTTACAACTCTTTTGTTTTCGAAGAAGGCCAATTAGGTTTGGAGGCGTTGTCAAACAGCATTTCATGATTACAACTCTCTATATGAAGACAATATCAACAGCCCACGATGGCATTTGTTTATTTAGATATTTATATGGATATTCATTATTCAGGCAAGTGCAGTGCCGTAGCATGACTCATTGGGGGCACTCCAAACGAACAACTATATATATTTAACTTGAGATTAATATTGAGTAATAGTCTAGAAAACATTTGAAGTTTTACCCATTCTCTTACAAACGCATTTGTAACATAATCTGGCCATTTTCGCTTTGTGTGCAACACAAAAAAAAGACATATTATAACAGATAAAATTGAAGACACATGCGCATTGCGCAATTGGGCCAGAAACTTTTAATTTTCCTAAATTCGGCAAACGCGTTTTAAAAATATACTACCGTGGCAAACAGTGAATTCGTATCAGAAAGTAGCCTGTTTCTAGAATTTGCAAACTGATGTGTAGGATAGTTGTAGCCTATATGTTGTAAACGTTGCCGTGTGATTGAGCCGTACTTGGTTAGTGCAAACCTCACTCATCCAACAAAAACAAACTATACATAGATCTACTATTTCTACCTGCATAAAACCAAGCAGTGCACATGGTTTACTCGCCTTGCATTGATAGTCTCAAAGCAGTCATAAAAAAAATATTCAAAAAATAAAAAATTTAGTTTTAGTAACATATAGCCAAGAGTTGTGTCGTGCATGTATTGTGGCATTCAGGTCTTGCATTATTCATGCCTTGCAGCATTTAACCCTAGCGATGGCGTCATTCGAGTTAACCCAATTTGGACCGCGGCATTAAGTTGTAGATCAATTGCAAACATGTCCAAAAATTTGTTAAAGAAAAACTTACAGCATTTTTTCGAAAGTGTTTTGCGATCCCAGATTATTGCTTTGCAAACCCCAAAAGGACACAGCATTGAAAATTAAATTAAAAAACTTACCTTGGAGTCTTCACCACATGCCGCCCATGCATGATCACCGGTTACAACCAAATGAACATCTCTGTAGCTGACTACTTGGCACGCAGCTACAACGACTAAAGCAAGGCCGAAGCAATCCAATTGTTGGCCTGACAACAAAACAATAAGTAGAATTAATGGGCTTACACGACAAACATTTTTTCTGCATTCTGCATGATGCTCAAAACATGTGAAGTAAAGCCCACCCAACTACAGGCAATTTATATGCTTAGATCATTTCTTATATATATAAAGGCATAAACACCAAACCATACCTACTCATAACTTTTACCAATTAAGAGTTACCAAAATGGATAGCCCCTGGCTAACGTCACAAACTGCTTGAAACATCCTTCCTTGTTAGAACTGGGTGGCTTAAAAGACTGAAAGTTTCAATTTAACATTTTTGAAAACAATTTGAGCAAAGTTTAAAACCATTTTGAAGATGGCACTTTAGCATTTGCAGAAATGTGTCTTGTCTTCAAACACTCGATTACTTTATTAATTAATAACTTTTCAACAGCATTTGGTCTTCAAGGTATACGGTACCTGTTAAATAGCTGAAGAGTGATTGGATGTGCGCCTTGTCTTTGTGATAAGATCGGAGTAAGCCATTCCATATTACATCACTCATACGCTTGCATAAAAAGTTTGTTGCAAAGCCACTTCTTGTTGTGAAATCCGTGTGACTTCGGTCAATCTGTGCTTTTATTGTGAGAGTAAAATGCTCCAGTAATCCTTCAACAATTTCCAAATATAAAGTAGGAAAATCACAGGGTTCATTTTGATTACCAGATGCAGACAATCTTGTTTGCACTTTACTTGTGTCATCTTCATTGCTTGACTGACAACTCTCATCAAATGTTGTTATTCTGTTAACTGTCAATTCATGTTCAAGATATCCAAACAAAATCGATAAAAATGCCAAGTTTGGTTCATCATCCTCACTATTTTTGAAGTGACAGTCAATTAAATTAATAAATGAATCTATGTTTGTAATTGGAAAAAGTAAACGCTCTTCAGGTCTTATAGTCATACTTACTCTTTAAAATATGCAACAGCCTATATTACTTCAGCTTTGTTCATCAACATAGCAACTGAAAAATGGAAGCCGCTTGTTAATCAATAGTCAGCCAGCAAGGTGAGTAGCCTGGTGCAAAACATAAACACATTCATTTATGTACGGCTTGTACGCCATCGTTTCAGGAGCGAGTCCAATTAGTCTCTGTTACAATGTACAAAACTCTTCTCAATCAGTTCTACCTGCATAGGAACTAAGTAGGCTACCCATCTTAAAATATCATACACTTATCATAGAACACTAAATAGGCCTATTACAGTACAATCATTACCATATGCTAGTTTGTTGTTTGTTTTAAAACGTTATATATACTTTATGGAAAGTACAACTTTTAACAAATAATATATTAGGCTAAAGTTAGGAAGTACAAAGATAAAGTTTGAAAAAAGTTATGACTACGGTACGTTTCAACAAGAAGTGAAAAATACCCTGAAAGATTTTGCATAAAGATAGTGAAACTATAGCAGTGAAAAGACACAAAATGCTAACAAAACACAACCAAACTCTAATCCCTGATCCTGGTGCTTATGCTCAGTTCATCGGACATAAAATTAACAATAATAATAAGTATTTGATGTTGTAAGCACCGAGGTGCTTTTTCATCATTCTGATTATATGTATAAATAACGCATTTGCTGTTAACTAGGTTAACAGCTAGTTTCATAACTAATAACTCTAACCATCAATAACATCTGATAACATTATGATCCTGTTAAAATATTACAAGTTTCTTCTCAAGAGTTTAATACAAACTCGAGGGTTAGGGTTAGCGGAAACGGCAGAAAAATGTTTGCGGAAACTGCGATCAGCGAGGGTTAGGGTTAGAGCATAGATTACTCTATGGTTATAGCTAAGGATCACTGAATTAGATTTTTAATTCTTTTCATTACATTTTTAATTCTTATTTTTAATTTTTATTAATTTCAAATTCCGTGATCCATGGGTAAGCGGAAACTGCGTTTAACGGAAACTGCGATCAGCGAGGGTTAGGGTTAGAGCATAGATTACTCTATGGTTAGGGTAAAGGTTAGCGGAAATTGCGGAAAAATGTTTGCAGAAACTGCGATCAGCGAGGGTTAGAGCATAGATTACTCAATGGTTAAAATTAGGGTAAGGGTTGGCAAAAACTGCGGAAAAATGTTTGCGGAAACTGCGATCAGCGAAGGTTAGGGTTAGAGCATAGATTACTCTATGGTTAGGATTAGCAAAAACTACGGGAAAATGTTTGCGGAAACTGCGATCAGCAGACTTCGGCTTTGAGCTAATTTTTCTCATGATCTTTTCAGGGGGAAAATTTTAAAATAATTGCGGAAACTGCAATCAGCAACTTTGGCTTTTTTAATTTTTTCTCTCGATCTTTTCAAGGTACGAACTAGGTTGCATCCGAGAAAAGTTATCATCATCATCATTTTGTTCCTTCCTCGTATGGAGGGTTGGATACAATGCGCCATTGTTCTCGACCATGAGCTGTGCGTACTGCACATTCATAAGTTAATTTTGTCCATTTTGTGATGTTTGTTGTCCAAATCATTCTTGGTCTGCCTTTACTTCTTTTACCGTTTATCTTCCCTTCTATTAATGATCTTTGTAATGAATTTTGCCTTATTGTGTGTCCGAAATACTTCAATTTTCTTCTTTTGACTGTTTGTAAGAGCATTTTGCTTGAATTGAGTTTGGAGAGTACTTCATCGTTAGTGATCTTTTGTTTCCATGAAATTTTTAACATTTGCCTGTATGTCCAGAGCTCGAAGGCATCGATCCGTTTCTCCATTTTTTGTGACATTGTCCAAGTTTCAGAATTGTATAATAGGGTCGACCAGATATAGCATTTTAAGATCCTGAGACGAGTTGATAAATTTAAACATTGATTAGTTAAAATATTTTTCATTTTTCCAAATGTAGTTCTTGCAATTTCTATCCGTCTAAGAATTTCATGGTCACACCTCCCATCTTCAGTTATTAAATGACCAAGATATGAAAAAGATTTTACTTTTTGTATAATTTCGTTGTCAATTATAATTTGGAGTACTGAAGTGTCTGGTGATTTTGAGATTATCATTGATTTGGTTATATTTAGCTTAGAAAAGTTATATTAGCTACCGGTACCTAGTTATTAAATCAGTACGGTATAAATAAATTAGTTCTTGAAGATGAAATCTTACACTGAATTCATTCTTTTTCTGACAAAAACACTAGCAACTACTTCTTCTTTCCGTAACTACTAGGCTAACCGTAGGCTATTTTAAGTCATCTATGCTGTAACATTGCCATTTGCAAATCTGGCTTTACCAGTGTTGCCACTCACATCAATTTTTAAAACATCAAATTTTTTCATAAAAAACATCAAATTCAAGATTAAAACATCAAATTGAAAGCTCGGGTGCGTTTTGTCAATAAAATGATAAAAAAGATAACAATTACATTAAATCTAGACTTTCTTCGTAAAATTTACTTAAAGGTTTATTTAAAAAACATGTTTTCAAGAAAAACTACTTGGCTAGCAGAATTTTATATGCAACTAAAAAACACTGGTCTACGAAAAAAGAATTTATTTTTGCTCCAAAACTTTGAAGACTGATTTAGAGTAATTTTGGGGTGCTGAATCCGAATCTGACCTCAGATTTATCCTATCACGTGAGGTTTTTGAGATATAATAACAACAAATTGTTACTTTTATCAAAAGTGGAAGATTTGGCGTTGCGTTTACTACCAACATAATTATGCAGTGCTATAAGGAAAGGTTAGTGTTAGACAGTAGCGTAGCCAGGAATTTTCAATGGGGGGGTTTTGACGACCCAGCGGCGGGGGGTCTGGGGGCCTCCCCCAGAAAATTTTGAAAAATTACTTTGAATTTGGTGCATTCTGAGAGCATTTTCAACAAAAATGTGGGTATGAATATTCCTGTAAAATGGTGCTGTCCGGTGGCATAGCAAAAGGATAAGATCATGTTAATTTTTCGGAAATAAAGCTAAGTCTCTATGTTTTCTTGTTGCTAATTCCTGGCTGAGATGTTTGAATGTTTGATATTGGCAAAACTCGCTCTTTTAATGCAGTTTTGTTCAAAATTAGGCAATTTGTTTTAGACTGAAAGCATCATTCTCAATATCGTGACGTCACACGCGTGCCAAAGGGGGGGTTGTAACTCCCAAAACCCCCCCCTTGGCTACGCCACTGGTGTTAGACAGGCCAAAACAGCCTAAATAAGGTTACTGGACAAGCATTGACATAGGCCTGCTTAAATCTTTGTGGTTTCATGCAAAACATTGACGGAGGAGGGGTTCAGTTATACTTTTAGCTTCCCTTTTAGTTTGTTATTACTGCCTTGTTAATAATGTTGCTTAGACAACAAATTGGTATCAAAATTATAGTCGGTGGGTGTATTTCAGCTACTTATGTAGCTTATTTACTGTACGTGATTGAAAGATGAATAAGCACTCTGCTTTACAACATCTCATACATTATTATTATTATGCACCACATGGCCTGGATTTCTGGATATAGCACAATGTGTATGTGTGATAAACTCAACATCAAATCTTCCACTTTTGACAAAAGTAACAATTTGCTGTTATCTCACAAACCTGACGTGATAGGATAAATCTGAGGTAAGAGTCGGATTCAGCACCCCAAAATTGCTCTAAATCAGTTTTCAAAGTTCATAGGCCTAGAGCAAAAATCGTGTAGACCAGTGAGTACACTTTCAATGCGGTACCTTTTTAATTTTGGTGGCTGATATTTGCAAATAAGCTTACCTACAGTATATATATACAACTTACGCCTGTATTTTAAAACCCTACTCGACTTCAAGTTTGACTCACTTCGGATGTAATGCAAACTGATTTTACAAAATGCATCTTTTATGATGAATGAAGCCCAGCAATTGGCTAGTTATGAAACATCAAACTAAAGTATCATTTTGGTACACCGTGTTTTGGTATTACACTTTAGCCTACTTCATGGGGTCGAATTTTTAGTCAAGGCCGACTTGAGCTCAAGTAAGGTTTTAAAATATGGCCCTTAATGTCTTCATTTTAGATACTACAACCAGCCTATCAGTTTTCTTCACAACGGCTCATCATGCTCATGTATCTTTTACGTGGACCACCATTTCTCATAACTTCCACTAGCCTATTTAATGGTTGCCAGCTGGTGCAGCTTCCACTACTTTGGGATACAAGTTGGCGAGCTAGAAGCTGTCCTTTTAAAGTTATTGAATTCACCAAATTGATTATATTTTATTTAGTCTGAGCTAGTTAACAGCAAATTGCTTAACATCAGATTTTTGGGCAAAAACATCAAACATCAAAAAGTTACCCAAAAACATCAAATTTGATGTAATTACATCAAGAGTGGCATCGTTGGGCTTTACCATAGATATGGCTTTACTACTTACAACTAGTCGGAAGAATCAGCAAACTATTCTCTATAAAGGTGGTTTCCCAATTACATTTTTGAATAAAGTTGGGATAATTAATTAAAACTAAACACTGGAATGCTTGGGTACTCATTGGGAACGAATCCACGATCAGGACTGGTTTCTTTTTCAACAAGAAACGCAGTTTCAAATAAATTGGTTCATTGGTTAACTGTCTTGTACTTATGAGAACTTTCTCAGTCCGGAAATGAGGAAAGCAGAGGTTCTAGAAAAAATCTTGGATATCAAACAACAAACCAAAACTTTCGCATGAAAATTTTAAAATATGTCGGCTGCGTGGCCGAGTGGTGAAAACACTGGAACGGCAATCGAAAGAGCGCCGGTCCGACACCGCTCAAGAGCATGCGGCTGTGTCTGTGGCAGGACACTTAAAGGCATGCCTGAAGGTGGACACGAAGATTGGCTTCCTTGCCTTCCTGTCCACTTAACCTAAATTTTCAACCACCTGGTGTAAGCCTGGATACGACAAACAAAAAAATATGTGTTTCAAAGAAAAAAATAATTTAGTTGAGGTTTGAGTGCTTGCCCCAGGGATTCATATTATAGTGATCGCCAACTCGGCTGGATTTCTGACAAGAGAAGTGTAAAAGTGTTGCCAGATATATTTTTTATTTTTAGAAAAACTAATTCTTTGGCATTTTTAAAGAGTAATGGTCACCCAAAGCTTGTCTATTTAAAACTAACTTGAAGTTGCACAAGTTTGTGCAACTTAAAGTAGCACAAGCTTGAGTTAAAATAGTTTGTAGTTGTACTTTGCAATAAGAATGTGAATGTATACTCAAAATTTAAATAAAACTTAGAAAGAAAGGTTAAATTTGCAAAAAATATAATAGTTTGATAAATGAATAATAAATTGCTTTAGATTAGTTTCAAAATAGTTATTTACGGGCAAGTTTTGGGCGACTACTAAATTTAAAAATGCTAAAATAATATTTTTTCTAAAAATTTAAAAAATATCTGGCAACACTTTTACACTCCGCTTGTCAGAAATCCAGCCGAGTTGGCGATCCCTATACTATGAATCCCTGGCTTGCCCCTAGAACATTTCAACAAGTTCAATTTTGTTTAGGTCCCTTTGTGCGTATTCTGTGACTCAAAAACGAATTTTGCCTACGACGCACAATTTGCATTTGAAGATTGGCTAATTATCGAAGCGCTGGATTTATGTAAAAGTTGGAATTAAAAGTTTTGATTCAAGTTTGAAATTAAATTTTAAATTATTTTGTTGATGATGATGTAGCGCCCGTCTCTCTGACGTCACGCGGCGTGGAATCGGTGGAATCCAGGAGGCTAGGTAGCCTACTTGATTTGTATAAATACCACGGGCTTTTATCGCAACGCGTCTCCCTTAAAAATTTAGGGAATTGTAAGCAATGGATTTTTAGAAGAATGGCTAATCGCATTCTGACTAGTGCTTCATGGACACGTAAATTTTCCGTTATGTTACATTGTATGGTCGTGTACAGCGATGTAATGCTCACAGTAGCGCTTTCCCAAAATCCCAATCAAGACTAGGATCCTTCAAGCAACTATAGCCTAGGCGTACTAGGCTAACCATGATTTCTGACTCACTTTTGTTACTTAGTCTGACTTAGCAGTAGGCTATTCGGTTTAAACCACTTTAGGCTATCAACTGATAGAAATCCAAGCTAAAATATAGATTCAGCACTTGAAAGTAGGCTCTCTACAAAGATCAGTAGCCTACGGCCTACGCTAGGGAGTAGGACGGAGTGGACGTTTAGTTTCTATTGGCGATGGTCCTATTTGCGGTTGTAGCCTACAGTAGGCTAATATAAATGTTCTTAAAACAAAATTAGGAAGCCCACTACATAGCTGTTTCAATCTTTAATAATGGTATTTTGATAAAATCACACATAATTTGGGCGAATTTTTGCTTCGCACCCAAAAACGTTTTGGACTTCTTCGAGTAGCCTACGAGTGCTACGAGCCTACGACCATGGATCAACTTCGTTAAAGCCTACTTGTAAGGAAAAACTTTTCAATTAAAATTGATTGATTGATTGAATCTTTATCCTCGGACTGGGAAAGCTTCTTGCAGAGCTTAATCCTGGCAGTTTCGCATACTTGTAGAGGCTTTGAATCACTGACGCAGGCCAGGTCACCGAGATTGACAGAGTGAAGTTTTCCGATTGTTGAAGTCTTGTTGCCGGGGAACTATTCCATCCATTAGATGCCGCTGAATGGAGAGCAGTCCTTAACGTGCGTTGCTCAAGCGCACACCCCGAGAGTCGAACCAGCGCCACTTAGTAACAACTAACAAGGTTTTGCTTGTTCACATTTAAGTGCGTTGGTTGAGCTTTGAAAAGACTGCTCCGTTTCTACGAGACCAAGCGTGCTATTATAGCTTCCAGATCAAAAACTGAGAAAGTAGGCTACCGTATTAACAAAACAAAACAAAAAAACAATTTCAACCACTTCAAAGTCATAATTCACATCTGGAGCCACTTTTTCAGTTGCGCGGTTTTTTGTTCAAATTTTGCACTTAGCACTTCAAACAACCAATCGAAAGAAATCTTGTGACTCAACAACAATTGAAGTGAGCTATCGGTAGTTGAGTCAGATAAACAAGAGGCCTGTTGGATGGACACATTGGACACCAAACAATTTGAAAAGCAACCTGGCGATCACATTAGCAATTTGACGCGGTATTAGAATGTAGTTTCGCAATTCAATATCAACCACTTTCAAATTTTGATGGAAACCAGAATCTTGTCCAAATGTGAAAAAAAAATATTATAATCGATAGCCTACAAACCTTTCACAGAACCGAAATATGAACGTTTACGGAACACCGCCGAAAGTGTTGCTATTCGGGAAAATTTCTAAGTCTTAGCCTACTTAATTGTTATGACAAACCTGTCATTTTCCCATTTCCAGAAGAATGTGACATAAGTAATATCTGCACCTGGATATGTTTATGGCGCGTGTAGCCGGAGATTAGGCATGTAGGCTACATTGAGCACAGTTTATGTATTAACAATGTAAGACTTTCCAACAGCATCATGGAAGTAGTCTCATCATGCAGTCGTTAGGTTTTTGAATCCAGTGGCGTAGCTAGGGGGCGGACTGCCCCGGGCGGCACCTCTGGGGGCGGCACTTTCAGACAGGATGTTTTTTTTTTTGTTGAATGCGAAAGTACACAAAAAATAAAAGCATTTTCACATGCTTTTTCTTGAAGGGGCGGCAAAATCTGAATCCGCCCCGGGCGGCACATTCCCTAGCTACACTACTGTTTGCATCGCAAAATAAAACAAACGAACTAAACTCTAAATTTGCACATCAGATGAGCTTATACCAGAACAGCTTAGACCGTAGGCTAGATCCTACCAAATGCTTAGAATACCTCCAGAATGCAATTGAAAAGTCTTACATCCAGCGGCGTATGTAAGATTTTTTCAAAGGGGGGCATGCGAAATTTCTTGCAATCGAAACGAAAACTAATTGAAAAAATGCCCATTTGCTAATAACAACCAATCAGTCATGTTGTGTAAGATTAGCCTACTTAGCTTGCATTGACGATAATTTTCTAGTTTGCAGCAATAGTTTACTCATTTGGATAGATTTTTTTATCGAAAATAAAAAATTGTGAAATAACACTCTTGACGTCTCATAAGTTTATAATGTTTTACGTAGTCGCAGGGCCGGATTTAGCTGATGGAGGCCCCCGTGCAAAATTTTTTTTCACGCCTACGGCGCGAAAAACCACTTCTACATCTACAGTAGGCCTATCATTAATCCAGCACTACACTGCACAACATTTTGCAGAAACTTTAAAGGCTGAAAGAAAAAAATAGTAACACAAAATCACATTTTGTCCACGTAGGGGGGCCCGGGGCACCTGCACTCCTGCCCCCCTAAATCCGGGCCTGTGTAAACGACATAAGCTTACTCAACCCAATGAACCACTCGCATTGAGGGTTGCCTACGTTCAGTGGCGTACGCACGATTTTCTTGCTGAGGGAGGGGAGCGTTCGATATAATTTGAGATTTTTTTTTCAAAAGTAGCCTAATGCTACCCAGACAGCCACTTTGTCTGCTCCGGTTCGATCCGCACTCGGTCTGATAAAGATCTGGTTCGATCCGTACCCGATCTGATAAAGATCTGGACCAGATAAAGTGGCTGTCTGGGTACTTTATAGTCTGACCAAGGTTTAAGGTAGCCGAGGCTATCTGTTGGAGAAATATAAACTCTCACGGTCTTTACGTATGTCAGTGACCACTGTAGCCTACTTTTGGATTGAATTGTTGGATATGTGAATAGGCCAAGTTACGAAAAGAATGGTAGTTGTAGGCCTAAACCTCACTATACGGTAAGTAAAAACTGTAATAGTTCGATTAACAGGCGGTGTCGTAACACTAAAGCATAAATCAAACCTCTGTGAAAATTTAAATATTGAATGCAATTTATTTACCGCACTCTGAACGTACATAACGAAAAAGAAGGCCTGTAGCCTACTAGCCTACAGGGCCGCGTGAGCACTATCTCGTCTCCGCCCTATCTGAAATTTGTTGGTGGGCCTCTACTTTTTAGTAAAGGTTTCTAAAATGTTTTTCAAACCATAGGTTGGGAGTTCAGATAAAAAACATTAGATTGACTCCACAAGCTGTTGGAACTCCATCTTTGACTAAGCTACATAACAATGCAAAGGGCTATGGAGTTCAACTAAAAAATTTTCATCATCATCATTGTCAGCCTGTGGTAGCCCATTACTGAGCAAAGACCTTCTCCATTTCTTGCCAATCTAGTTGATCGTTTGTTTCTTGATAGCCTACCAGTTTATAGTTCAACAAAAAACTAGAGAAAAGAATGACGTAGTGTTTGTCTTGAATATTGAATGCAAAACAGCCTCCTTTTTCCTTTTAACAAATGATACAAAATGAATTTTTTCAGCTGCAACTTTCCTTATTTCTTTTACAAATTCCTGCTCCTCCTCACTAGACCAATGCTTTTCTCCAGGGCCTTTCAAAGTTGTCTTCGTAGATTTAACTATGCAACCAGCCACGGTACTTTGTTTCTCCATTTGTCCTAAAATATTTCTAAAAGTGACATATTTATGAAATAACGTGATTTTAAAATCCACATTTAGCATATTTAACGACTAACAAACTGAAGATTTTTAGCTGTTGCTGTAAAATCAAGAAAAATGTAAAAATGTTAAAAATTTTCTCTATTTATAAGTTTGAACTTTTGACTTATCATATCTTATTAGTAGGCTACATCGCATACGAACAAAAAATTACATTCAGCAAATGAAATTTAATTTCATAGTCGAAGTACGCAAAAAAATAATTTAGGACCAGACTGGAATTGGAGATCCTTTCCCAGGGGGCCAAAAACTTGATACCCTAATTTTTTTCATTATTTAATGGGTGTGAAGGTAAATCAAGAAAACAAATCACAAAAGTACACAACGCCCCTACTAATTTCCTTGTTTGCTTTATGCTATCCATCTCAAAAATGAAACCACCCAAATACTGATCTACCGTCATTAATTGACTGCTGGTTATTACCTATGTTAGCTTTAGCTGATACGCATTCGCAGTGGTGGTGTTTTAAAATTAACCTGGTAGCCCACAAGAATTAAGTTACCAGAAAACGATTCTGCTACCGGAAAACTACACGATTTGTGTCTTACGTAGTAAACAGAAAAATCGATGGGATGCACAAGTTGTGGAGGGTAAATCCATTGTTGTAAGCAGCCACAGGTTTGTACTGATGCAAACATGATTTTACTAGCTTTTGTAGACCGCAATTGTGGTAAGGATGCACAATTGCCTCGGAGCCAGAAACGTCTATAAAGCAATAAAAATCTTCGTGTTTTTTGCAACTAGTTTTCTTCACCAGAATAGCAATGCTAGACAAACACAGCCCGTCCTTCAGCAAGTCATGTCATTATCAAGAGTATTTTGACAAAACAGATGGCACGGAAGAATACAACTCTCTCACCCCTCCGAGTGACAAAAAATGCGGAAGTAATGCCTTTGTTCTTCGGGCAGAGAGCCAATAGACTTTACACCGACTTCAATGTTTGAGTACAAATGTGTTGATTTGTAAGAATCGAACGATTTAGTTGGGACACGATTATCAGTTTTTCTTTACATTGATTCATCGTTTACAGACGTCAATACATTGTGAAGAATGGTTTCGTTTAAATAGTTGCTTATTTGAGAGGATAAGTCTCCAACGGGCTGCTCCAGTTATATTGACACAGCATCACTTCATAATTAAGAATACTCCAGACAACAAAATCCGTCCTTTTGCGACGTTAAATCAACGCAAAAACAAAAGAATTTTTGCTGACTGGGATACGATCTAAAGCTAAAAGTAACCCTGGCTATCACTTCTGTCGTTTGCTATGCCTGATCACTTTAACTCCGCCATCTTTACATTGATTAAACGTCTTGAATCAATGTAAAGTGATGGATTTTGCTATCTGGGAATAACTCATTTTGCTTTAGAATGTCATCACAGCAGCAAAGGTTATAACAATGTATTGTTATTGCAAATCGTCCCAATGACAAGGGTCTCCGAATTTTGAGAGCAATTTTTTGAAGAGACGAAATAAAATATAACAAATCCTGCCAGAAAATCAGACCCATTTCACAATGATACCGGCAGATATTTCAAGTCAATGTGAAAAGGAGACTTATTGGCTAGCTGGAAAACTAGTTGCGTTTCTAAACTTACATGCAATATCAGCACACATAAACCAACAACCACAACACAGATAACCTTTGAAAAGCACCTGGCTCCCAGCAAATGAGTCCTTTTTTTGTTGATTCAACGTCTGCTAACGGTAAATCAACGTAAAAAGAATGGATTTGCTAACTGGGGTGTAAGGTATTAATATTTTGATCAAAACTGTTTTGCGGCAATATAAGCTTGTTGTTCTGCGATAGCAAGTATATAAAGTTAATTGGGTTGGCAATTTCCAGCAATTGGCAATTTTCAGCAGATGTGAGGCAGGAGAACAATACAAGAAGATCATACATAATTTATGTCCCAACAGTTTGAATTCATGGAAAAGTGTGTCAAATTTTCACCGTTGTGTGGTCAGAACTCAGAAGTACTAATTACGTAACAAATAATACATTCACTTGTTGGGCAATGGTAAGGTGGCAAAGGTCTTCGTTCTAACAAAGAATAGAAAGGTAAGCATCATATGTTCCTTTGCGATTAATCCCTACCGTCGTCTTTGCTTCAGCTTTAGTGCATAACTATACCTAGCTAACAAAATTGCTTCTTTTCAAATTGAATTAACGTTTTCAGTCGTAAAGTCAATCCAAAAACAATTTTGCTTGCTAAGTAGATATTCAAGGAAATAAACAACAAAACATTCAACGTTCTCCGTCACAATAAAGGTAATTGGGCATTAATTTAATGCCACTCTGCTATCCACGACAAGGAGCTACTTTTGTTATTTCCCCAGACAGCAAATCTATCGTCTTTTACATTGATTTGCTGCCTGGAAAGTGGAACTGTGACCTTTCTTTAGTCTCTGAAGAGCCATTGGTATAATTTTGGTTCATTAGCTCAATCATTGCAAAGGACGCTCTGCAACGCAAGGCATATATGATGTGTGTCATGGGAAATCCTTTAATCAATTTCTAGCCTCAGTCACTATAGCCGGTGTGCGGGAAATCGATGCAATGTATTTGTTGGTAGTAAGATGGAGTCTATCTCGGACCTTTGTTACAGAAAATGTGCCACGCCTAAAATACGATCAAACGAGCTAGCTCTCACTCCATGCCGAGTTGTAATTCCATGGCTGATTCTAAAAACAGCCGCATCATAATACGGGATGTGACGTCATAACTTTCCAGCGAGTGAAAAGTGTCAATCAAATACCCACCTCGGCAAACAATCAAACGATTGGAGCGATTTTCTGACAAGTACACAAAAGCGGCATCGAGGGTTGCAATAGCAGTGACAAGTTTTTTTCCTCGAATAGAAACCATGTCCAACAACAGAGGCTCTATCCCACAGCACGCTAAGGTCATGACGAAAAATACAATAAATTTGTGTGCACAGTTGCTTTCCTTCTGTTGAAAATATTCATCTTGCCCAGATTTAACGCATTTGGAACGAAAAACAAACGCAAAAATCATGCAATTTTCAAACAGAATTAACACGTTGAATCTAGAAAAAAATATACAAACGAAACAAGTTCCATCAAAATTAACAAATTGAAGTTTTTACACCGCAATTTGTCGATAAAAATGTTCAAACCAGAAAATTAGTTTCTAACATTGATCTAATGACCACAGACGTTAAATCAGTGTAAAAAATGAACTACGTTGCAGGCAGAGGTGTTCAAAGTTGCTATGGTGGGTACTGCAAACGCCACAAAACAGTAGTCAGTGTGCCACCGACGGTCAGGATATTGAGCATGCGGACTACGTAGTTTTCCACTTGGCAAGCGTTTCCGTTTTACATCATTTTGATGTCGTAAGATGTCGACGTGACATAAGTAAGCTGTATTAACTAGATTTGTGATGGCACAGTCATGGACATGTGGCTTTTGTAGAAAGATCCAGGTTTCTTTCAACAGTTTTTGATTGAATTGTCATGTATTGTGCTTCTCGTATTTTTGCTTTGTTTGTGCCACCATCTCGTGTTGTGCTTCTGTCCATCTTGTGTAATGTGCTTTATTCCTTCTTCTCTGAACAGTTAATTTTACCTCTCAAATACTTGATCCATTGGGATGCGTAATTTTTCAGTAGTGATTTTGTGTAAGGTTAAGCAGTTTCTCAAATGTTTAGATTTGACTATATTTTTGCTGTGATACTGTATGATTCTTTAGTATTTCTTTGAAAATATTTTTCTTACAGGCTTGAAAAGGGCTGTATGGCTAGCAGAAAACGTTCGCTTATTGTTTTTTGTTTTTATAATGTTAAATGTAGTGTTGTTGCTGAGTTACGTCTCTTTATGCACTTAAATAGGCTAGTAGGCAATTCACTATCTTTGTAAAGTTTGACTTGGTTCAATAACCTGCAATATCCGTCCTATTTACGTTGATTCAACGTCTGTAGTCGTTGGAATTCAGGTCAGCCCCACCAGCAAAAGTTCAACGATGTAAGAAAGCAACTTTTGCTGGTGCAGCTGGGCTTGAATTCCATTTCCATGCCAAAACAACTGGAAGGACACAACAACAACAAAAAAACAAGAAATGAACGACTCCTACAAGTATTGCGCTTAACGAGCAGTTGCAATCAAAGCAAAAGAGAATTTGCACGTGAATACTCGTCTAGATTATTGCTATGAAGTGTGTACAATGACCCAGACAGCAAATTAACGTTTTTCATATTTCATTTCTACAGACATTGAAAAGCGGTTGATTTGCTGTCTAGGGAGCGAATGAAGTCTCAGCCTAACACAGGATTTTCGCTCAAGGTTTCTCAGTCACTCCTTTACATATCCCAACACATTGCAAGTGCAGAAACCAATTACGAATTTTTAAATCGATATATTGCGTCTAAATTACAGAAATAAGAACATATTTCTTCAGATGCAAACCTAAATGAATCACCTCTAACAACCTAGTGAAGAAAGTGGCGTTCTTCCATTACTTTCCAGTAGTGCACAGAGGTAATAAAGACATAGCGCTGAGCATAGCACAGAAGGTCTTTAAACTTTCGCCAGAGCAATAATAACACATTCAAATGAATGCAATAATCAATTTAAAAGTGACGTGAAAATTGTGTTTATATAGCAGTTCAAAATCAAAGCCTTTGCTCAAGCTAAATCCTGAAAATTTCATCAAAAAACGCGTGGCAGTGAAAGTGTTAAGAAAATTTCTCAGTATTTTTTTTTCAGGTAATGTTTCAAAACTTAAGATTTCTTTGCGGGTCCAATTTATCGAGATACAAGGAAAACTTGACGGAGTGATAGAGAAAGCCCCCTTACAAGATAAAAACCGCACACTTTCAGTTATTTATCTTGATCTAAAAATACTTGTTTTTTATCATTTGCATTCAAAAATAGGCGGAATTCAAATTGGGAGCCGTTTTCAATATCCCCTGTCACTCCCAGAACTTTACATACTTTTACAATCTGTCCTTTTTAGATTGTTTCAACGTCTGCAGACGTTAAATCAATGTAACATAAATTTGTCTAGCTAAGTATAGTTGCACCACTGAAAGCAAACAAGCCAATCAATCCAATCAAATCCTAAACCAAAGATTAAGTCACTTCATTGCAGCGTTCACAGAGTAGGAGGATCAACAAATTCATTCCAGCTAGCAGCTCATCTCTTTTACACTGATTTAACGTCTGCAGAAGTTGAAACTGTAAAAAAGAGATGACTTGCTGTCCGGGTATTAGTAGTACACGCAGCAATGGCTGTTTTGAAAGATATTTTTCTAATATTTTAAGTTAACACTGAGAAAATCAAAACGTCATGAAAATAATTCGCCAATAAAAGATTACGCTGAAGAACAATTCAATAGATATCATAACACTGCAATAACTTCTTCAACAACAAGAACGCGCCAAAGTTGTTGAAGGGCTCTTGCAGCTGCAGGAAACTGCAAAAATAAAATTTAAAAAACACAGCAGTCTAAAGGAGCGAGTCAGCATAGTAAATATGAAACGAGTCGATTTTCTAGTTGGAGAAGGAGATAGTTCACTTGTTCAGGATAAAAAGTTTCGCATTGCGTTTTCATTTTGATATAATGCTGTTAAATGAGAAACTGAAGACGATTCTTGTTTTTCTCAACGGCAAATGATTCAGTTCCTGCAAATAAACAGTTTGGATTGGTGGTCGGACAAAAACCTGTTCAATGAAAACAAACCTTCAACTCAACCTGTTGGAGAAAATACTTTTTGTCGTGTTAACTTCAAGCTTGTGATAACAAAGTGATCAGTTGCTTAATTCACCACCGAGAGTTAGCACCAACCAACACACACCACTTTCAATAAAGATTTAGTCCAGCAATCACCCTCAATCTGGAAGCTGCCTAATAACCTTTGCAAGCAGCTCTTAGAAATTCTACGGTACCTCTGTGAGTTCAACAACAGGCTAAAATGTTTGCAGCCATTTCATCTCAGCGGTTCCTAACAATGTTAAAAACTTCTTAAGCACCCTGGTTTTTGTTTTTATAGAATTTGCTATCATTTTCTTCATTTTGCAAACAACATATCGCAAGACTAAGAGTTAGTTAAAATGAACTCTCAAAATTAAATGATTATCCAGCTAGATCCGGTCCGGAATGTATCGCAGTGACAAAGAATCGTCCACCACTTAATAGGCCCACCCGCTCATCAAGCTCAAAATCATCCGGCCCCGAGGTGGGTCTAATAAGTGGAGACAAAGCAACTCTTAGGTTTGAGTTAGTGAGTTTTTGTTAAATTGCATAAAATTAGTATGAGATGACAGGCATATAAACATACCCATGAACAATGTTGCGTACATCCAGACCAGCCAAACCAAAGGACAATATCAAAAACACACCCACACTACCAGCGGTACCCAATTCTAAACCTTGCACTAAACCCCAGTTAAAAACAATTAAATATACAGTGTATTGTTGTTGGGTTAATGGAGTTTCTTCGAAGTCAGTATGTATTAGTTAGTGGTAGGCTACGTAGTTAATGTTTGTACGTACGGTCAGGGCCTATGAGAGGGGGTACGAAGGGTACGGTGTACCCTTGAGGACCAAAGCCTGTGATTGTTGGGGGCCCGGAATTGTGATTTTATAGTTTACGCGCAAAATTGTTTGGTTAAAACCATCCTAAACGACTAAATTCAAGCATAAAAGTTGTTATTCTTTTGTCTTGGGGGGGCCCGTAATGTAGCAAGAGGGCCTGGAAAGGTACGGTAACTAAGTGCATTGTGCGCAAATTAGGAGTCCAAAGTGGTGATTTAATGCTTTACGTTAAAAATGTTCTGTTAAAAGCACCCTAAATTAAATCATAAAAGTTGGTTATTCTCCTGTCCGGGGGGGCATAGCGTAGCAAAAGCAAGGTTAAGATTGCCTAACCCGCCAGATTTTTTTTTAAAAGCCCGGGTGTTTTTGGGCTTTTTTGTGTTTTTTAAAAACTATTTGAAAAAGGTAGTTTCACTCTTACTTTACCTCAAAATGAATTTAAGAGTTGTAGCAGGAGCCAGAGTCAATACTTTCGGAGCTGGAGCGGAGCCGAAGTAAAAAAAAGTGGCTTCATTCACCTCTGCTAAGCATGTGGTGAATGCAAAAGTTAATGAAAAAAAGGTTATTGGTCAGATGATTAATTTGATTATGTTTTGACCTGATGTTGTGTTTGAGCCTTGGTAGAGAGCTTGACTTGTTGTACGAGATACATATAACACTCAGTAACGTTAACGGATTTAACATTTTTTATTAAACACAAAAAAAACATTAAAAACTACTAAATCCAACGTTTTCGACACCACATAGTGTCCTCATTTGGAATAATTATAGGCTACATCTAAGATAAATAACTAAGTTTGAAAATTTTACATTAGAGCTGTAGCCTACAAGCCACACCTTTCAACAGCACCATCAACAACTGACACATGAATTCAATTCAGGATACACAAATTGGCGAGTGACAAATCACATGACATGCACAACACAAAACACTAATTAAAAACGCAAAGCAAGATGGTAAGTTTGTGTAAACTAAAGCTGATCAAAAATTATTAAGATCAACAACAGGTGAAGAGCGTTTAGTCAATCTGGCAAGGCTCAGCATAGAATCAAAGTTAGTCAGACAAGTTAACTTTGATAAAGTTATTAAAGTTTTTGCAGAAAAAAGGGCAAGAAAAATCTGTTTTGCTGAATAAATGAAGTCAGCGATGTACAAAATACTGCTTTTGGTATATAGTTGACATGCAAGCATTGCCTAAGAGTCAAAGAAGACCCTGACAAAGTTTACTTTGGCCAAGTTATAAAAGTTTTTGAAAGAAAGGTCCAGACAAGCTGTTATGCTAACTAGTAACTATAAATACCGATCATGAAGTTATTGTAACTTAGTACAAGTATTAGCCTACAGTATATTGTCTTAGTTTTGATTGTGGGCTAACTTGCAATCATACCATACTACAGCTACTAATTTGATGCTCTTGAGCCTGTTGAAGCGTGAACTTTTGAAAGTACTTGAGCTTTTTTGCTTTTGGACGGTCATTGTCATTCTCAATCTCACCAAAATTTTGTACATGCTCAAGTTAAATGACGGACTGATTGTTTAATAATTATAAATAGTGAATTTTTTATGTCCAGCAGAATTTGGATATAATGGACTATTCATGGGCAGCATTTTTTGTCCTTTCCTGTATCAGAAATTTGACATATACAGTATTACATCCAAATGCCTAGGAGAAAAAAAACTGACCAGAGTGTTGGTCCATTACATCAGAGTTCTACAGTAATAGCACATTATACTGTTATGTAGTTGTTAAACTGTACATACAAATTATCATCTTTGCATAGCCGTACGAGCCAGGGGGGCAGGGGGGGCAGCCGCCCCCCCTGTTGTTTCAAAACGTCGCGAATTCGGGAAAAATCTTGCAATTATTAGGGCAAAAATTGCTATATAACAAGCTACAAAATTGCATGAATTAAAAAAAACTATAAATTAATATCTTTTACCTATCAAACTAAGTACAGCCTCTTATTTGTACAAGAAATGTGCCGCAAAATTTTTATATTGCATGGTGATTGGTGATCAAACTGTAGTACGAAATACATTTAACCAACTGCATCATGCCAATTTGGGCCGCCACCAAAATATGTCTCTAATACTTTTGTGAAACTGCCCAAATCAAAATTTGCTATATAGCTAATTTTATTAATATTCACAAATGCATCGTGTTGATTTGGGCAGCTGAAAACATGAAATTATTTGATGAAACTGATTAGTCTGTTTATGCAACTAATGCCCAAATTAGCGTGAGGCAGTTTCCCTAAAATGAACAAATTCATTAATTTTTCCCATTTACATAACTGTATCGTTTATAATTGGGCAACAAAAAAATATGAAATTATCCGATCATATACCAGTAGTCTATTTATAAAACTGCCCAAATTGGCATGGTGCAGTTGCCTCGGCATCAAAATTTACAAAGTCTTTAATTTTTTTCATAATATCCATAAATGCATCATCTTGATTTGGGCAACTACAAAATATGAATTTATATAAATCTGGTGAATAGCCTACTTTTATAAAACAATTCGGGTGGAGAGGTCACAGTACTTTTTCAACCATAAACGGACAGCAGCTAAGCAACACCACAACATTTAACAAAAAAATGTTATACCTGTTAAAAGTAATGTTAAGGTGTTGCTTAGCTTTGTTTGGTTACTTTTATAAAAGGTTCTGCTACTATTTGGCAAGTTCCCTATTCGGCAAGAGCCTTTTTCGGCGAGTTCCATATTCGGCGATTTTTTGAAAATCCAACGACGCCTTCTGCAAACCGATGATTGAATATTATTCAATATTCAGACATTGAATCAATGTAAATACGTATATACTGTAAGGCTAATTGGGTTCTTTGAATCCTACGTCACCGTCTGTATGCAAACTTAGAATGTACAGTATTAGTTATTTTGTCATTAAACTACCTAGCCTAACAATAACAATATTTTTAGAAGCAGTGCTGCCAGACCTTTTTATTTTTTGTACTAAAATTCGTATCATCAAAACTACTTTAATTAAGTTTATTTGAACAGAAGTAGTATGTCTGTGTTTTATTACATTTAATTATAATTTCTCTATTGTTTTGTACTTTTTTCTGGATCTACATGGTAACCCTGAGCCGGTTTCCTGCAATGTTTATGTTTTTGAGTCTTATGACATCACAACTGAATAAGTGGGGTTGTTTTTTATTTGTGGTGTGTAAAACAATATTTGTTACTCCTACTTACCATGCCAAAGTGCAGAAGCATTGAGCAATGCACAAGCAAGGTATCTTCAAAGATGAATTTAGTTGTTCTATCTTGATTACTTTGGTAAGAAATTCTAGCTAGCTCTTGATCAGTGGCGTAGCCGGGGGGGGGGGGGGGGGGGATTGTTAAGAGCGAGTTTTGCCATTACCAAACATTCAAATATCTCAGCCAGGAATAGTAACAAGAAAACATGGAGACTTGTAGCTTTATTTCCGAAAAATGCCAAAGAAAACATGATCTTATCTTTTTGCTATGCCACCGGACCATTTTAGCACCATTTTACAGGAATATTCATAACCACATTTTTGTTGAAAATACTCTCAGAATGCACCAAATTCAAAGTAATTTTTCAAAATTTTCTGGGGGAGGTCCCCCCAGACCCCCCGCTGCTGAGTGTCGTCATAAGCGAAACACGACGTCAAAACCACCCCCTTTCAAAATTACTGGTTACACCACTGCTGGTGATCTTAGTGCTGGTGATGGTGATTTGGTGATGGTGCTAGTGCTGGTGATCTTTTTCATTGTTATTATGCACCGCATACATTATATTTGGGCAATTTCTATAAAAGTGTGCACATTTGGGCAAATTTACGTTCTGCCCCCCCAAAATGGTTTGGTCTCGTACGGCTATGCCTCTTTGTACAATAGTAGCCTACTGGCTGTATGTGGGTCCACGTCTTTTAGGTGCAGACAATTAGGCGCCGGTCAAATAGGTGCGCATACCGTGGTGTCAGGATATTTAGGTGCAGAGCATTGTGGCGCCCGGTCATTTATGTTCTGCAACGTCAAACTCTGGTAAGAAGATGCTATGTTTTAATAGAGTGAAACTATAGAATCAAATACCAAAAGAAATACAGGAAAAGTCTTATAATGCTTTTAAATTTAAATATACCGGTACAGTAAATGTTTATTAAAGAATTTGTACAATGATCACTCCTGAAACATATCATCTGCTTATTTCTCTGCACAGTTTTTTTTTTGATGTTGCCCTGTGTTACTCCACTGTTAATGTATTATGTAAAGTGCTGGTATTGTGCTATATGTGCTATTATTCTTAATTTTGAGTCTTTTGTTTAAATGTTTGGGTGGCAGCTGACTTTGGTGACCTTTTGGTCTTTTGCTGCCATCCTTGTTGTGTGAATTATTTGTGTTTATTGTGTTTTAATATATTTTTGTTCTTTTCTTTTTCGCCAACAAAACAAAAATAAACTGAACTGTCATTATTCAGATGCATAGGAATAGAATTTAATTTAGAATAGGCCAATCCCATTCTCTGTTCCTATAAACTTGTATTTTATGATGCTCAGTCTTATCTTATCTGGCAGCAGGGCAGGGTAGGCCTATATCATATGAGGTAACTGACATATTTATCTTTCATATTCAATATTATTGTGCATAGCCTATTAAAATTAAGTAATAGTTTTATTGCAGCCTGATACTATTATATCACACAGATGTTTAATTCTGCAGTAAAATGTTGTATGGTGTGCAATACGCCTAAGCAAAAATCATGCGCTTTGCCCAAGACGAAGGGGGCCCGGAGTGAAAGGGGGGCCCGGAATGACTCTTTGTACCCTTGATGAAAACTTCTCTCAGAGGCCCTGCGTACGGTACCGTAACGCTTTAACAGTATCATAGACAGACAATCGATAACAACTTAATAACATTGAATTGCATAATTCAAAATTAATACAGAAATGAAATAGATACATAATTTCGAACGTTTTCGGCAAAACTTTCTGCCCTCTTCAGGAAAATATCTTAATTCATCTAAACAAAACAATTATTCGTGAAATGTTTTATTATTATCATTTATTATTAACATTTCACGAATAATTGTTTTGTTTAGATGAATTAAGATATTTTCCTGAAGAGGGCAGAAAGTTTTGCCGAAAACGTTCGAAATTATGTATCTATTTCATTTCTGTATTAATTTTGAATTATGCAATTCAATGTTATTAAGTTGTTATCGATTGTCTGTCTATGGTTTTTAAAAAGTACCTCTCTACCAAAGCTATACTATTTTAACAGTATCACTTTTTGAAAATTTTCACATGAACAAACTGATCTTATAATGTGGTTACAACAAAGTTCCGATACACTTTATCGTTACTAATGCCACGCCCACAAACAATATGACACTTAACATGTGCCACGCCCACAAACCGACAAAGAAACTGTGATTCTGGCAGCGTATTTTCAACCGCAAGTGGAAAGGTTACAACTGCAATTGGGCAAAGTCTATGGTCCAAACTCCATCAGTGGGCTTAAAGTATTAACCGCAATTTACTTCACTTTTAAAGGTGGTTTTTTCCAGAAAAACCAATTTACCAATGCGAAATACATTTAAAAACTGGCTTAAAAACAATAAGCTTCCTGTGTGAAAGTGCCATGCGAAACTACTACTACAAAGAAACCGGTAAGTTCACAAGTCCCAGACAGAAAAAGTTGTCATTTTTACATTGTAAAAATGACAGATTTTGCTGCCTGAGAAGCTGTCAATCAAAACCATCAAAGTGAGCACAACCACTGGCGCCGACTTACGGGGTTACGACGCCACCCCGTTTAGGTTACATTACTTACTGCAAATAAATGTAATTTGAACGGACGTTTAAATCTTTTTTTGATCATTGGTTTTCGCTTCAAGTCAACGTAAAGCAAGAGGTGAACCAATACAGTATTGCGAAGAAAATGATTGTTTTTGTCACAAGCATGATACTCGCGTAACATCAAGCAAGCTACGTGAAGATTACGCAACACGTGGCTACGAGTTTTTTTCCTTGTTGTTGTTGCGATCGTTTTATTTGTTACTTTTCATAAGTCATTGTTACATTTGTTAGGTTTACAATGGGATTTATTAATCAATAAAATACGATCTTTTTATTGCCTCCCTCAAAAATATTTTTTGATAATTTTTAATCTACAGCATAGAGTCCATATGATTGTCGCAACTGCTTGATCTATTTGCAAGCAATGAATGATGATGATGATGATGATGACAATTATGATGATGATGATGAAACAATCTCATTAATGCTTCCAAACGTGGTCTGCATTGTGAAAATATACTTATCGTTGCCTTCCACCACCTGCGAGGCGGAGCGATCGTTTAGTCAGTGCAATCAGGCGCATAAAAACCTACTTGCGATCTACCATGACACAACAGCGATTGAACCACGTACTAATTTTAAATGTTTATCAAGCTGAAGCTTCAGGGTTACAACTTGACCAGTTCATTAACAGTTGGATTGACAGAGCTGCTGTTGGCAAAAATACTTTTGCCAAATGTTAAGTATCAGAGCAGCAACGTAACAATCAAATTCACGACATACCTCCTGTGCTTTGTTTTAAAGTTGCTTTGTAAATTATCGAGCTACAAATCAGGTGTGAAAAGACAATTGCATCTACAAAACACGCTTAGTAAAAATCAAACAAAAACATGCAGTTTGAAAGTGTTTAGGTTGCCATATTGTGCTATCCGCCACCCCGTGCAAAAATAAAAGTCGGCGCCTATGAGCACAACCCTTCCGGGTCTGCTACTATTCGGTGAGTCCGATTCGGTGAGTTCCTAACCTCTAACCCCTAACCCTAAAACGGCAATGATAATTAGGCTACGGTACCCAATAATTTAAAAAAAAAAATTGAAAAAATCCCCCGTTAAGGGATCGGACTCACCGAATCGGACTCACCGAATCGGACTCACCGAAACGGGCCATTCCGACTCTTCCCAACAGAACAACAGATTCTTTTGACATTCTCAATGTCTTCAGGCGTTAAATTAATGTGAGAAAGAGCAATTTTGCAAGCTGGGCCTATGCGCCATTCAACCTAGTATAAACAAATCCATGAACATGTAGCCGTTCACGTGACTGTTAAAAAGCGCAGTGATTCTGCATTCATAATTTAGATGAACAACAGCTAGGGTTTCTTTGCAGGGTCTGCTACTATTCGGCGAGTCCAATTCGGCTAGTCTGATTCGGCGAGTGCCTTATTCGGCGAGAGCCCTTTTCGGAGAGTTCCCTATTCGGCGATTTTTTGATTTTTTTTTTAAATTTACGGGTACCGTAGCCTAATTATCATTGCCACTTTTACATCGTTTTAACGTTGAAATAAGACCCCAACTCTAACCCTAACCCCAACTCCTAACCCTAAAACAGCAATGATAACTAGGCTACGGAAGACGGAACCCAATAATCTAAAAAAAAAGATTCAAAAAATCGCCGAATAGGGAACTCGCCGAAAAGGGCTTTCGCCGAATAGTGCACTCGCCGAATTGGACTCGCCGAATCGGACTCGCCGAAACGGACTCGCCAAAACGGGCCATTCCGTTCTTTGCATCATTAATTTTATGAAACAACAAGAAAGTCGTGACAAAAATGGTGTTAGAGCGTGACTTTAGAATGAAGTATGCGTGGAAAACACAACGGTGCTATGGTTTATGTAACACTGTTCTTCAAGAGCTAACGTCCTTTAGAAACTGCACTGTCGTCTCAATGATCTTGATAATTTCGTCAGAAAAGAATTTTCGGACAGTCCACTGATAAGTGTGCTCTACCACAATAATCGACAATCAATAATCGAAACTCAATTGACAAAAAATATCCTTCACATTATTTCAACAACATTATTTCTTCAAGTCAAGTGCATATGCATTGCATAGTTGTGAGAGCCCTGGCTCGGCGTTCGAAAGGTCACCTGTTCGACACCGATCAAGAGAATGTGGCTGTGTCTTTGGCAAGAGACTTAAAGGCATGTCTGAAGGTGGACACGAAGATTGGCTTCCTTGCTTTCCCGTTCGCTTAACATTCAACCACCGTCGTAAGCCTGGATACGACTAAAAGCGTCGTTATAAAGAATGAGACGTTGGGAGTAATAATGGCAATACCATTGAGTTGACTGACTGACTGTGTGGGACGTGGGTGTACATCATCATGATGAAACTCTAAGACAATCTTGCAGCGGGAAGCTTTGTTTGGTGAATCAACTAATTCATCATCTGATGGGCTTCCTTCTATTCTATGAAGTTTCTATTGAATTTCAGATCCAACAATACTAAAGACTGGAAAACAATGGCACTGTGCCGATTGCACTTCTTTGGCACAACGCAAAAACGACAAAACATTTCACAATCAACCGTTGGCACTGCTCAGTAGAAAATATCAAGATTAGCGTACTAGTTTTAGTAAACAACCATTGCTTGGTATATTCCATGAACTCAAAAATGCTGCCACAAAACTAAACTAGTTCAACTTATTTTCTGTCAAGAAAGAAACACGTTTGTAACACAGGCCCGTTTTTCATGAGCAACTTCACTGCTGGGACTGCTTGTGTTTCTTTTATCATTCAACAAACTGCTGGATTCCAACACAGTTCTTATTCTTGCATTAATATCAACGTAATCGTGCATTTAAATAACATCAAAATAATGACTGGTTGATGAAGACAAAGAGCGTAGTCTCAAGAGGTAGTTCAAATCTTCATTGAATATGCACTTGATGAGTGACGCGTCAGGCAGAAAGCACAAGGAAGTCCAAAGCAGTTACCTTTTAATGGGACTATTTTTTCTTATTTTAAAAGCACTAATCTTTTTGGCAAGACAAATCGTGTGTTTTAGATGCAAATACATCCTACAAGACCTACACAAAGTACACATCACAGCATTGAAATGAGTACGCTGCGGGAAATTGTATTCACCGGCTATTCCACCGGGCAGATCACTAAACATATTTCGATCAACCAAACACACAAACTTTACTAAAATTTGTGTAAAGCTATAAAGCTAAATAAATAGGCTACTTGCATGGCTCAACCTTTGAGACAAGCATCGATTACTGGCCAGATCAACCAATCAAGCATTCGATAAAGTTCACAAGAGTTAGTTATTATTTACGTTAAAACAAAAATGAAAAAAAACTTAGCTTTCGTTTACAGACGTGACATCGCTCATAACTATTTCAGCAAGTCAATTCTAGAACATTTCCAAACAATCAAGGACATTTATAGCTTGACAGCCCAAACTTCAAAGAGTTTTGAAAAATAATTGCCTCACCCAGCCTGAAGAGTGACATCGAAAAACCAAAATATTGACAATACACTAAACACAAATTCTGATGTCCTTCCAACAATACAATATTTTGTGTTTGAATGGTGTGTCACTAGCAGCGTTTCTAAAACTAAAGTAGTGCTTGTGAGCGTACTGCTGCGATCAATCGTGCCTCCCAGTGCATATGACACAAGCTGCTGAGAAAAGTCCGATTCTAAAGCTAACCTCAAATTGTTGAAACATACGAAATTTAGTCTGAACACGTTTTAGTCGACGCTGTTACTTCATCTGTACATGGTATCGACTATCGAGGTAACGACGTCACTTATAAGTTTGCTTGTGAAGCAAAATCAATGGTTGCTCCGATCCAGTACAAGAAATCAGGTAAGGGGATTAAAAATCATGGTACGGTACTCTTTACGTGACTGCGGGAATATTATCGCTTTGTTTTTGATTGCTAAAATAAGCACTTGGCCATCCCAGCCAGACGCAGCCTATTTGCCATGATAAGGTTGTAAAACACTAAAACCTCATGAGCTAAAACCACATCTTGCGACCTTTCGCAATTGCCAAACGCAAACACAGTAGTCATTAATACAACAGCGCTCGACAAGCTTCCAACCCAGTCACTATAAGAAACGAACAGTACTTAAAAGAAATGAATAAACTCACAACTTTTTGCTTTTGCGAGGAACTTTGTTTTCCTTGTACTCCCTGCTGTCATTAACTTCTGTTATCTGCTTGGTGAGGATCTTGTATGCCATGAGGACTATCAACTGTTGGTGTTAAAAAGACAGTCAATTACATAGAGATTGATATTGAGGTTGACAACGGTTGCATTTGTTCATTTCAATTGCTGGTGTCAAGTAAAGTCTATTCGATTGATTGAAGCTAGAAAAAGTAGTCGCAACACTCGGCATGCGACAACTCAGCAAATACATTTCAGCTACTTCCCAAGTCATCGAATGCAATTTTGATCTAGCATCGGAATTGCTTGGTCATCGCGCTTTCTAAACTGAATTTGCTGACTTGTTACATGACAAGTATTGTTCAGTTTGGCTTGGTCAGTTTTTACTTGCTTAGATTTAGAACCTCAAATTGCTGATAAAATGGAAATTTAGGCAGCTCATATTTCAGTGGGTAGCTTATAATCTCGCAACGCACCAACTCACCGTAAACCAATAGATGTTAATCGCGAGCAGAATCCATAGCAAAATGTTGAAAAAGGGATAAAATACAAGATGAGGTGTGACTACTCTGCTGATGTAACCCGCAGCATACATGGCTTTTAAGGGGTACCAGTACAGCCTGAACACATACCTGCAAAACAAAGAGGAATTAAAGGTTAAAGTTCATACAACCTGCTTTTGTACATACATCTGAACTACCTAATGCAGGCCAGCCTTTTTGATATTCCTCGTGTTATGTTAACATTTTATTGGTGGTACTCAATATGTTTACAATACATTTTTACTCGCAGGGTCGGGTCGGCAATTGTGGAGTTGAAAAAACAACGGATCTGCAAACTGAAGTGTGAAGGCCAGCACAGCAAACAAAATGATAATCCGTGATGTTGTCCGGTTAGTGACGTCATACCTGCTCAAGCAAGTAGACGTTGGAATGTTTTTTATCAATATTAGCAAAATGTTTAAAAGATCCCAGAAAGTTGAGTGATTTTAACAACAGAGATATTTTCAATTTTGTCTGTCAATAAAGACGTTAGACTTTGAGTGGCATTTGATTTGTGTAAAACCACCAGGCGGATTGTTGTCTGAGAAAGGTTTGCTCAATCAAACAAAAATCTGCAAAAATTGCATCTAACAAGCTGTTAACGACACACAGAGCACACTTTATTAATGATTTTCTATTGAAGGTTAATGAAGTGCTTCACAGACAGCAAATCAGTCACTTGTTATATTGCTTCAACGCCTGCAGACGTTCAATCAATGTAAAAAAAATTGTCTTGAAATGTCCTTCACAATTTTTGATAAATTTTAAAGCAATTGTTTGAGTAAGAGGTGACACAGGGAACCCTTGTCAAGCAAACGTGCTGTGAACTGATCAACCTGGCTGCAATGCCATGCATATGGTTATTGGTTATCACATAAATTATTTAGTGCTCTTCCAACAGACATGCATCGTAGCCTCGTGCAACTCTTTCAAACACCGTATCACTGTTGCCGACTTGATAAAGATAAGAAAGAACTTCATAGATGCAAAACCTGAACGCAGCATTACTCAACATTTAATTTTAAACAAAACTTTAAAGCATTTCTGCACAAACAAAACTTACCATGCTAAGCCAAAAAGCACAAATCCAACTGAAGATAAAGCATCGCAAATTTTATGCCACATGCCCCCCTTTGTTTTGTAATAGACCAGGAGTTTCGTCGTTTCTAAGATGATATCAGTGATGTCATGCAGGAACAATACCAGTATGCCAACATTTGTGTATCTGAAAATGCATCAACCATTGATTAATCTACGTAATCTGAGTATTGGTAAATAGATCAGATAAATAAGATATATATAACAGAAATTCTTGAAAAATCTGATTGAATTTAAAAATAAAACAAATTGAAAATCACGTCCAGCATATTATATAGATGATTGTTCGTCTTACGTTGATTCAAAATTTGCTGAACAACAGTAAGTTTTGAAATTAAAATAAGCTATTTTCAAAGAAACAAAAACAGAACGTAAATTAATCTTTTACAGTACAAACTTATCTTTTACCACCCCAGAATTCACAAACATCGTGAATCTGGGGTGGTAAAAGGATATACCCTCAGCCCCAGAGGATAACACGACGACGACGAATCTTTTACAACACTTGATATTTTCTTAAGAATAATCTTGCCGTGAAAAAAATCAACAGAAAGGTAAACAAACAATTGTACGTGAACACAATAACTAAACGTTTATTTAGACTTAGAGCAGGGGTCACCAACCTTTTTTGCATGCGGGCCACTTTGGCACTAAGGAGAGCTGTGGCAGACCGCACTAATAAAATTTTAGGTAGTTTAACTCTACAGTAATGCTAGAAAAGAACGCATTTCGTACCCAATATCCAGCGTTACATGTTGTTCATATTTATGTTAGAATACCGTAGCAACAAAATTAATCGAACAACGCTACTGCCAGGCCAAGCTCCTTTAATACAGAACTTTTGACTTCTTTAACAATGCCTAATAAACAAGGCCACTTGTTTTGCGCACATATCGCTAGGCGAGCGGTTTCATCAGAATATTCATCGCCAAGCAAGATTGGTGTTGTCACTTCGCTTCACAAAAGATATCTTGCAATTAACAGTTTTAGTAAACAAGGAAATGTTTGACACAACGCAATACAGGCAACAATAGTGGTCTGCAAACATATCAGCAAAAAATTGGCTCCAATAACAGGAAAAAAGGAACCAGGCACCATGAAACAAACGCTTGTGGAAATCACCGAAAAAACGTTTCTATCGTAATTCATGAACAGTCTTCCCTCTAAAAAAGCAATGAGTTGGTTTTTCATCCTTTTTGTGAGAGTCTATAAAACCGTCTTTCTTTGATTATTACTAGACAACTGTCACTTGTGGTGCTTATCAGCATGGCAAGATTTGTTGATTAACAACATTTTTCAATACGAAGCTAAATATTTTCATAATACAACCAGAAAAAGTCTTTAAATTTATATATAATATTTTGCCAATTTATTATAAATTGAGTTAGCAAAACAACCTACTTTGCCAACAAAAACTTGCATAAAGGGAACACTGCTCGTGAAACACAATAATGGTGAAACGCACATTAGTGTTTACATGACATTTACAAACTTAAAATAAGCAACCCTATGCTCACAGACAACTTCGAAATTCGAAAACAGACGTTTTAATCAACCACTGGGATAGTGTGGCTGGACATCGCATTGGAACCCCTACCTAGAACTACAATCTGATTGGTCGGTCAGTGGAATCGTATGCAAAGTAAAAATATGCTTCCCGGAAAGTAGTTTTTGCCTTCATGCTCTTTAACTCCTCAAGAAAAGTATTTTTAGTTATACTTACACCTTCCGCGGGCCGCACATAACAGCGTGACGGGCCGCCAGTTGGTGACCCCTGACTTAGAGTAATGTGCCTGTCAGCTTTCGCTGTACAAATTTTTAACACGTACATATGCCATGGCTTAAAGAGTGTTTTCAATAGTAATAAATTTTTGTAAATTCTAAACTTTATACACTTGTTAAGCAATATACAAAGCTGACCAAACAAGATAACTGAGGTTTGGAAATCGTTCTTCACAGCACAGCAAGGCAATAAAGCCGTTTTAAGCAATTAATTGTTAGTAGAAACAATAGTTCTTATTATATGGTTCTAGTTACGTAACATTCCATCATCAATGCAGTCGATCTCGCATTCCGGCCGCACAAAAACAATGATTCATTCAGGAAAATTAAACTAGGTACTGAACTGTCACCAGATGTAGAAAGTGACAATCTGCTTCTATTCTGACGTTTCATCAATCAGACTCGACTGACTTCTTCAGGGGGCTAGACCAGGTAGTGACTACCTGTCTAACATACAAAAGGAAAATTCAACTTTTAGACAAAAAGAATATCGCGCACAAACTGGAAAACTAGAAAAAGGGGGTTTAAATGTTCACGATCAACAAGAAACTTATTAAATAAACAGCAGAGAGTGAATGGTATGAGTCATTTTACTTTTCATTAAAATCTTCTTTTGATTTCACCAATCATCAAAAAGAATGCGTAGTGTGACAAAATAATCAAAAAAATTAAAGAGTACCACAAAATTGGCAAATTTAAGTTTAGTAATATTAAGTTTGAATTGAAAGAACTTGAATTTTCCAATTTAGTGTGGTACTCTCAACTTTTTTTATCCGTAAGTTAACCTGTATCAGTTGGCCAGACTACAAAGTACAAACGTTTACTCATCATAATATGCAATGAAAGAAATGAATGACAGAAATGAAAAAAATAAACAAACTAAAAGGAATTGAGACAAGTAACAAAGGAGGTTGACTGCTAACATGGTCACCACTGGGACTATTTCCCATGATTTATCATCCAAACAGTCTTACTCTTCATCCTCATCATTGGTAGTACCATACTTAAAGTTGGGTGGTTCATTGGAACCACTTGCTGAGCAAGCGGTCACACTTCTCACTTACAGAACTTAGCCAAAACAGCAGTAAATTGATTCATAATAAGTTATTCAGCAGCTATAATTTTACACCTTCTTTCGCTGTTCTTTGTTATGATATTGATAAATGAACAGTTGTTACTTAAAAAATGTATTAAATGATTGAACATCATAGTGTAAAAAACAACGACTAAAATATGTTTTTAATCATCCCTACTCACCTCACGAGTTACAGCTTTCGCTTCGAACAAACTACTGAATAGACTTTTTCGTTCCAAAATTAAACAATTTCTGAGAGGTGTTTTCTCTAACCAACACGTCATAAAATTTGCGTGGCACTGCCTTTGCCGACATACCGTAGTTCATTTTGTTGTGAAATTACCTCTGCATTTGCCGATTGCCCACGTCAAATTCAAGAGTCTGCTACTATTCGGCTAGTCCGATTCGGCTATTTCCCTATTCGGCTACAGTCCGATTCGGCTAGTTCCCTATTCGGCTACAGTTTTGAAATTTTGTATTTTATTCCACAATCATAGGCGCCGCAGGGTTGATCAGTTTAAACCGGGGCGGTTTAAACCGCCCGGTAAAAACCGGTGAAAACCAGTTTTAACCACCTATTGCTGGTTAAAACTGGTCAAAACCCCTTTAGTGTATGAATCAAGTTGCTTTTCAATTGAATTAAAAGTATTACCCTCCATGTTATTAGTAATGATGTTCAACTATATTTTGTTTTGATCAACATAACCTAAATGCTGGATTTGGAACAAAAAATATTCAACTTCTCTGTTTGTTTTTGATATTTCAATCAGTTGGTTATTTTAATTATTGAGAAAATTCAAATTCTAAAAATAAGTTTCTGATGAACCAAAAAATGCTTGGTAGAACGATGAACAATTTGCACAGCCAACTGAAGTACAAGAATTTATTCCAACAATTTTTTTTTATGAAAAACATTTGCCATCAAATTTTATCCAGTTAAAATAAAACAATGCGAATTGCGAATGCATATTCTAAGATGCTTTAAAAATTTAAGACATGATAGTTTATGATTCATTCTTTGAAGCAAAGTACACGTCAAGCCAAGAAAGGATTATCGGAAAAGGAACAAGTTGTGATGCCTTATGCCTATCTACTTTATGTAGAACACCTCAATTGAACAATTGGAATTAACAAGTCTCTCCAGTATATTCAAATGCTTCATTCACCAGTCAATTTCATCTTTTCTTTCTCCCTCACCTTCTCCCTCCTCCCTCACCTTCTACCATTTCCCTCACATTTTCAGTGATTTTCTGGCGAACACGATCAAGCAACTCATTACAGGGTTTTGACCAGTCAGGTCAGGGTTTTGACCAGTTTTGACCGGTTTAAACCTAGTTTTGACCGGTTAAAACCAGGTTTAAACCGCTTAGCGGTCAAAACCCAGTTTTGACCACTTAGAGATCAACCCTGAGGCGCCGACTTTTCAAAAAACCTTGGGGGGCGAGAATGGTGATGACGTCATAACCATAACGCTATTTTACTCAATTAAAGTAGTCTTTGATTAAGCTTACCGTCTTGTTTATATTGACACTTACGTCGCAAACCGAATTTATTAGAACCGCTGCTTGAAACGATTAGTTTTACGCATGCAGTACGCCTACTGTAAAAATTTTGATATTGTTAGCTCACAATTCGAACAGTTGGAAAACAATCCGATTCATTTCCTTTTCGTGCGAGTGAATAACAACGTTTTTAAAAGACAGTGAAGTTATCGAAATAAAACGCAAAAAATCATGATTTCAAGCAGAGTGGAAACCCGCTATCGGTTTTATTAACCTCGTATCGCACGTTTTGCTAATAATTACTTACCTTCAAAGCGTTAACAACAGCGAAGTGTTTTCTCTTCTGTTTTTTATCGAAAGTCTTTACAGTCTTTTATCGAATACCGTATATACTCGAGTATAAGTCGAGATGTTCGCAAGTGAATTTCACCTCAAAAAGACAGGTTCAACCTATACACGGGACAAGCTATTGTATCCAGCTTGGCAGTTTTCAAAATGAACGCATTTTTACTGCCGCAAAATCATTGTTGAAGTAGATTACGGAGTTTGAAACGGCATGGAAAAGTAAAAGTTTTGAATACGTTTATTTCCAGTGATTCGAACTTACATTTCAAGTTTAATGATTTCTTGTCAATTCTAAACTTTATGCACTTGTTGAACAATATGCAAAGCTCACGACACAAAACAGAAAAAGCTGTTTTAAGAGATCAAGTTTTTATTTTTGCGTGTAGGATACAATCGTTCTTATTACGTAACAGTAACACTGCATGATCGTTGAAGTCGATGTCAAACCTAAGCGGTCGCATAAAACAATGATGTCAGGTTAGCTAGGGGATAATAGCGGTAAGAGACGTCGTTATTGCAGGCAATATCTGCGACCAAGACCATTAAACACCTTTTCTTTTATCGGTTTTCAATTTAATTCTCACACATTGCGAACAAAGCAATGCGTTCTGTGGCGTCATAATTGATCTCATAGCGGGAAGACCTCGTTGAAAATAGCGCGTTTAATTTAGCTGGTTTACTTAATATTGCAGTGAATAGTTACGTGACTATTCCAGCAGTTTAAGTTACTCTATCATCTACTATTCTACTTTGAAGATTCTAATATATTCTAAGTTTGCATACAGACGGTGACGTAGGATACATGTCGATTTTATGTGAGCAAACATTTCAATTTAATAGTACAAACATTTTGCGCTAAATTTCATTTCAATTTATTTTTCTTTGTTGGAATGCAAAAGAAACGATATTGTGCAATAAAACACAAAATATATACAATTCAAAACTGTAGCCGAATAGGACTAGCTGAAACGGGCTATTCCGCAAATTCAAAGGCCGCTGTGCCTAGTCCATAGTGATCAGTTTTTGCAACTCTTACCTGAATGCATATGAAAATATAGTAAGGAGCAAAGTAACCATGTGGTGTAGCAACATTACGACTGAATCCTTCCTCCAGACGTCAATAAACAACGTAGCATAGACAGAGTGGATGTAGAAACTGATTTGCAAGAGGTAAGCAAGATAAATTTTGAATGGAACGAGGGAATGAGATTTCCATCCTAAAACAATAAAATTTTGTTTGAGATGAAAGGCAGCTACCGTTACTTTTATGTAAAAAAAAAAACGATTTGTTAAATTTTTTAAAGACCGCACAAAGGCCTAACCATCGTTTAAGCATCCAGGATGAAATCTTGATATGAGGATTATCTCTACCAGTCATTTTGTATTCACACTTCATAGATGTTAATTTATGCATGCACTTGAATAATAAAAAACTCACCTATAAAAGTTGAAGGTACATCAAAAAAGAAGTTATGTTCAGTGAAAAAAAGCACATGCATGGAGTATGCCCACGTGCAAGAGTAAACCATAAGCTTCCAAGCACTTTCTGGTGTTTTTCTAGCCTCTACTTCAGCGAGTCCAGATCTATCCACAATAGGCTGAAACATATCTATAGTTAGAAAAGCGATGGCAAAATGAAAATAAGAAACTAGTTTAAACTTAATAAAGGTTTAAATATTTTTCTCATATTTGCGTATTATCTGCTGAAGATCACAGAAAGGCATGTTACATGATGCACCAAACAGTTCTTTTCATGTTATTTTGAACCAGCTCAAATGGGTCTGCTACTATTCGGCGAGTCCGATTCGGCGAGTCCAATTCGACTAGTCCGATTCGGCGAGTTCCCTATTCGGCGAGAGCCTTTTTCGGCGAGTGCCCTATTCGGCGAGTTTTTGAAATTTTTAAAAGGAAATTATCGGGTACCGTAGCCTAATTGCAATTGCCGCTTTTACATCGTTTTATCGTCGCTAAACGTTGAAATCGTGCAGAAAGGAATAAAAATAAAATGTTTAAACTATTAAATTAAAATTCGTCATGTCAGTTCAGTTATTTTTGACCATCATATCAAAAACAATACACGTCAACATAGAAAAAGGTAGAAGCGACAAAACGCGAACGTTAAAACGTGCTTGTGACCGAAGTAAGTTATTCAGTTGAAAGAAATTTGGCACGGTCGCAACACTTTCAGAAAAATTTAAGATATAAAGGAAAAATAAAACAAAGAAAATGTTACAAAAAAAAAAAATAGATCATGTTTATGTCTATAAGTTAGTACTTTTGAATAGTTAAAATGATTAGTTTGGACCAATAAATGTGTGGCCTACAGCTTGGATTGAAAGGAAATTATCGGGTACCGTAGCCTAGTTATCCCAACCAGCAAAAAATTGTTCCAAGAACACAGTTCATTTTTACATTGTAGTAACAGAATGAAAAGGCTAAACAAATGTGTGGCCTATCGTGTTAACGTCGCTAAACGTTGAAATCGTGTAGAAAAGGAAGCTTTTACTGACTAGGATACTTTGAAACTGAGAAACATTCACAGAAGCTCTACGATTTGTTCCAAGAACCCATTTAGCATAACATTTCATTTGTACATTGATTCAACGTCTGAATACATTATCTTAAAAATGCAACGTATCTTAGGGCTTCTGTGAATGTTTCTCAGTTTCAACGTATCCTAGTCAGCAAAAGCACCCTTTTCTACACGATTTCAACGTTTAGCGACGTTAAAACGATAGGCCACACATTTGGTTAGCCTTTTCATTCTGTTACTACAATGTACAAATGAACTGTTAGGCTAACTGGGTTCTTGGAACAATTTTTTGCTGGTCGGGATAACTAGGCTACCCGATAATTTCCTTTCAATCTAAGCTGTAGGCACACATTTGTTGATCCAAACTAATCATTTTAACCATAGGCGCCTAAGCCGTGGGGGCCAGGCCCCCACGCATATTTCCGCGTGGGAGCAACTTTTGATGCTGCATTGATACATAAAACAATAGATGAACTAGCGATCGGCAGCAGGAAAACATTTTTAAATGCAAACCGCAACAGCTTCGCAGTAAATAATCACTAGAACGAGTAGCGATGCTACAATCCCACCCCAGACAAAAAAATCTGTCATTTTTACGTTGATTTAACGTCTGCAGACGTTGAATCAATGTAAAAATGACTGATTTTGCTGCCTGTGACATAGCAAAAATCTACCATTTTGCGTCGATTCAATGTCATCAGATGTTGAATGCACCCAAAAACAACATAAATTGCTACGTTGACGCAGCGTGCGTTTAACTTAATGCGCTTGCAAACAGCCTCGCTGTCGCTTTCAAAAGTCGAAACCTCTGCAGAGAATTGTCGCGGCAGTGAATCGGTTGCTGTGAAAATGAACTTGAAGTCTCGGCCCGAGGTTACCACTAACCAACGTAACAAGGGCTGGTGCAAACCGCACTGCCCACAGTCGCACACGCGGCATAATCAACACAACAACGGACTCGCGCAAACTGCATGGCGCACACACGTCCGTTGCCATAGAAACCCGATCAAAAGCGGGGAATATGCGCATCTTTTGTTTCATCTGCAACACGAAAACGGGCGTATTACAGCGAATTGAAACTTGAAAGCTGGTCAGTCATAAGTTGCGATATTGTAGTGAAAAGGGAGCAATGTCAAGTCGAAAACTTAATCAAACGTCTCTCTGTAACTATTTTTCAAGCGCTGTTTACGGATGTCAGCAACTTTTAAATTTATTAAAGGTGACGTGCTGTTGAATTGCTGTAAACATGAATGATTTGGCTTTCAACAGGTATATTTTCAAGCATATGATCAAGTTAGTATTTTCATTCCATTTACAGTATACCTTATTGTAAACCTTTTCGTCTCTTGTTTCATGGTAATAAATCTAGTTCGTTGCTAAACTTTATGTTGCGCTTAGCTTACAGAGTCGCAGTCCATCAACCGCTAGCCAACGCAGACGCATAGCATGTGTTTTGGTCGAGCTTTCTTTATAATAATTAACGGTAGGTCGAACGTAGCGATAACTCCGAGTGTGGCAATAAAAGCAATCCTAGTGTGGCGACATAATTACGTCATCTATCTGCGTGACATTTCGCTGAATTTACGTTGCTGCTGATGAAACACGCTTTCGCCCCCACGGCCAAAAAAATAGTTAGGCGCCTATGATTTTAACTATTCAAAAGTACTAACTTATAGACATAAACATTATTTTTTTTGTAACATTTTCTTTGTTTTATTTTTCTTTCATATCTTAAATTTTTCAGAAGGTGATGCAACCTTGCCAAATTTCTTTCAACTCAATAACTTACTTCGGTCACAAGCACGTTTTAACGTTCGCGTTTTGTCGCATTTACTTTTTTCTACACCTTTGCTATGTTGACGTGAATTGTTTTTGATATCATGATCAGAAAGATAAACAACTGAACTGACATGACGAATTCAAGCACGTTTTAACGTTCGCGTTTTGTCGCTTCTACCTTTGCTATGTTGACGTGTATTGTTTTTGATATGATGGTCAAAAATAAAAATAACTGAACTGACATGACGAATTCAAGCACGTTTTAACGTTCGCGTTTTGTGGCTTCTACCTTTGCTATGTTGACGTGTATTGTTTTTGATATGATGGTCAAAAATAAAAATAACTGAACTGACATGACAAATTTTAATTTAATAGTTTAAGCATTTTATTTCTATTCCTTTCTGCACGATTTCAACGTTTAGCGACGTTAAAACGATGTAAAAACGGCAATTGCAATTAGGCTACGTACCCGATAATTTCCTTTTAAAAATTTCAAAAACTCGCCGAATAGGGCACTCGCCGAAAAAGGCTCTCGCCGAATCGGACTCGCCGAAACGGGCCATTCCGGCTCAAATAGATGATCAGTTTGATCACTGTTAACACTATCTGTTAAATGTCCTGCATTTTTGGTCAATTTTTGAGAGTCATGCATCGGTTGTCATTGCAGTTATATATATGATATATACAGTATTTCATCCAAAAAGTTAAAAAATTATCTAGCTATGGTTTTATTTCATGCTTCACCATCAACACCATGTGGCTTCGCATCCAGTGCGTCTAGACGAATTCTGTCCGACAAACACAATAAAGCTACTGATAATTAATCTTCTGAATTTCGTAGATTATCGTAGCTAAACTAAGCACAAAGCGAAACAGCTAAATCTATTTGGATTCTACATTATCCGATATCAATCTTGTTCATTCAAGACAAAATGGAACAAATAGGTTGAACTGCTAAAAGTATCAGAAATTTTTTCAAACTAAAAGCGTACCTTTAATACAAAAGCTGTAACCCATGTTCGAGCAATCGTCCAAAGAACTGCAAATAACAAAACTGAAAAAATATCCATCCATGTCACATTACCATGCTCTAAAAACAGTGACCACCACCCAACTAGAGTCTTGTGTTGTGAATCCAGTTCCTTCCAATGCTGCTTTGCCAAACCAATGACATCATGCACAAACAATGCATACGATGGATCAGTAAAGTTAAATTTTGTATCTACCATCCTTACACCACATGGACTCTGTACTTATAGCCTAGTGTATTGAAATGTTAAAAATTACAGATCACTAAGTTTGACTTGGTCAATAATACAACACACTACAAACAGAAAATGCTTATCTCAAAATTTAAAAAAAGAATTTGCAGTCTCAGGTAGACCTACTTACAAATTTACATCAAAAATATTGACAGTATGATATATTATATGTATATGTATTGTTTTCAACAATAAGCCTGTACCTTTTTTGTATATCAAAAAAAGTATAAAAATATTACAGAATGTGCAAAACAGTAAATACTGCTAATTTGCATTTATCGAATGCTTGCACTTGCACAGCGATTCAAACTCTCAGGAAAACTTATTAAAGAATTGATTTAGAAGTATAGAATCTTTAGCATATTCAAATACAGTAGTATCTTATTCAATGTGTGCAAAAGGCCAGTCCTCGAAATCAGCGGCGGCACACGGCAATTGCCGTGGTAAATGCCGCCGCAAACGTCATAATGGCCATTCTGCTACGGCAATAACAATGCCGTCGCAAAATCAGCATTTAATTCGGACAAAAATTGTTCAAAATTTCTTCCTGTTTGATTTACTCGCAGCGGGAGTTTAATCAGCAGAAACATCGCACCAAGACCTCACCTCGGACTATTTTACTTGCTGTGAACACTCACACAGTCTTCGAAATTAGCATATTTTTACTTCGCAAAAACATTGACGAGGCCAAACGGCAAAAGTTGAAATTGCCTCGGCAATTGCTGTGAACGTTTATTACGAAACAATTGTACCAAAACGAGAAGCGAGAAATATACTAGAGTAGTCTATCACGACCGCACTGTTTAAAAATTAAATACATAAATTTGTTGTGATGTAATACATAATACCAAAAGTAGCGATAAAGCGATACGCACGCTGTTACGGTGATTCACGTTATAACTCATTGGGGGGGGGGGGGGAGTAAGTTAATCTTGGGTTGATTTAACGTTCGAGTCAGCACAAATCCATTTAATTTTCCCGGCGAGTTATGTCGCGTAACAACAATGCCCAATAAGACATTTACGTTTGTTTCACATTAATTCGACATCTAGCGACGTTAAATTATCATGAAATAACGTTAATTGCTCAATCAAGTACCGATAACAAATCAATAGCTTCCTGCGAGAAGATTCCCTCGATTTACGTATACAGTAGGCTACACTAACATAATTTCGGCACAATTAGGATACTGCGAGCAACACAAAGTCTGTTGGATAAAGAACTAGTCACAATCGGAATCATCGGAGGATGAGGTTGTCGCGTCGTCACTGGAATACTTGAAGACGAAAACTGCCCGTTCATGAACGCGCGATGCCATATGATCGGAAGCATTACTTTTCTTTACTGCCGAAGAACCATTTATCCAATTTTGTACCACTTTTTATATTCGCAACGACACCGGTCAAAAATAAGCATTCGATGAAAGAATAACTTTTGCGTAACAATTAAGCCAGTATTTATAAGATTGCAAACTTTTTACAGTTCACAAGAGCATTGTCAGCGTATAAAATAGCGTGCGTGATGCTCTGGGCTACCGCCGTGTGACACACGATAAAGAAGCGCATAAAATTTCTTTTGATTAAAGCATACGGCAATTGCCGCCGCAACCCAAGGTTTGTTGATACCGTAGAGGCGTAGATGGAAGCTACAGTAATTTCGAGGGCTGAAAGGCATAATCATAAGCAGGCCTCGAAATTCGTTTTTGTTGACGGCGGACAAACGTGTCCGGTCTGAGCAGCTATCTCGGCGGACAAATTAAGTCTCACGGCGGACACACCGGTTTTAACGTCGATCGTCATACTAAATCACTTTATCTTGATAAGTCTTCGCCATTTGAGAACCATAGTTACGGTTTAGGCTTTTTAAAATTTCAGCGAAATCACTCTAAAAGGCTTTCATCAGACCAACGAGGTGCGCTTGAAGAGTCAAAGCGCCGTGTAGCTGCTAAATATGATGATGATGATAATATGATGATTGTTAAAATTTTGAATTCTATGGACTTTGTGTCTGATGCAAATAAATAATAAAAAAATGATACGCGGCATAACTGATTAACTTCCACTTCCGAGGTCGTATGGCTTCTTGCGTCACAATGCTCTGGGCACGTTGGAAAACTTCTACACTAACGCTATTTTCTGCTGTGCGAAGCTTCACTAGGCTTTTTTCTTTAGGTTTATTTTTGCGTGTCATGTGAGCGAAAGTGACGAAAAGAATAAACAAAACATTAGAAAAAGTGCAATTATTTTTTGCTCTCTCTGTGATGCGGTTGCCTCTCCAAAATAGTATCAGTATTCCACGAGATCACGGCAGGCTCGGGACTATAATCAGCGCAGTCAGGGCCGTCCAGGCATATGCGCATGAGAGCTTCAATAGTATCGATCTTCAAAAACGTGCGCCAATCTCCACGCGATCATTGCTTGTCGTTAAAGGGCGGGGAAACCCAAATTCACTTTTTGCGAGTTTTTTGTTTCAGCGTGATGTCATTGTGTACAACATGCGTTTTAGCAATAAAAAAATCCAAATTTTGTTGCCCTCGTCTCGCTAAGGCCACTTTTGTTTGATACCCGTTTGCGAGGTCTCGCGCGCATCAAGCTGTGATTCTGTTCGCTGTGACGTCACAAGGTACATATAGTTGTGGCCAAAAGTTTAAGACCAGACTAGATTTATGACTATTTTTGCATTACTTCAAAATACTGCATCATGTATTGTTTCAGTTGCATCATATTTATGCATCATCTTATATCTGATGCAGTATTTTGCTTCGATCATAATGCTTCCGATCATAATGTCATCAATCGTAGAAGCAACGTAAAAATCACAGGTTTTCCTGCTTGAATGGAAGCTAAGGGATACAGTATTAACTTTTTCTAGATGCGCGCTGGGAATGCGATAATTTCACATTCCTAGCGCAAATTATATTCTTGCAACAATTGCTCGTGCTATGAATGACGATTTGTATCGCTAGTTTCTGCGTTATTTCTCGGCGGACAAAATATGACCGATCTAGAGGGTACTTCCCGCGGACATCACATGCTGTGACGGCGGACATGTCCGCCGTGAATTTCAAGGCCTGCATAAGGGTCTGCTACTATTCGGTGAATCCGATTCGGTGAGTCCGATTCGGTGAGTTCCTAACCTCTAACCCCTAACTCTAAAACGGCAATGATAATTAGGCTACGGTACCCAAAAATTTTTAAAAAAAATTGAAAAAATCCCCCGTTAAGGAAACGGACTCACCGAATCGGACTTACCGAAACGGGCCATTCCGTAATCATAAAGACCTACTATAGCATTTTACATTAAAGTCTAGATTTGTACTCTATCCATACGCGCCGACTTCCGGGGGGGCCGAGGGCGGCGCCCTCCGTAAATTTATGGTTGAGGGGCAACGAAAATGGCTATTACAGTGGTGTTTCAAAGATAAAATATTTCGAGAGAGATTTAGATCATTTAAACGGACTTAAAGAATGCCGAAAGCGAAAAACAGCAGCTGATCGCATGGCTTTCTCTGGAACGTGAATTACTGAGATGCGCACGGCAGGCACGATCACAGTCACAATCTGCGTATCTTCGCGTGCGTGAGGAGCAACTTCAAAGTCAAAACGCGTGGTAGCGAATGCGAGGTTGAATGTTTATTCTTATTTCACGAGTAATCCAAACGTCCGTTAGATTTTTTGTGACTTCGAACATGAAATCGATTTTAGCAAACTTTATCGAGTTGAAACTATGACACAACGAACAATTAGGTGAATACAGCTTAGAAATCATACGGAATGGGAATTTCAAAGTAGAGCGTGAAGTAACTTACGCTGCTGGAATAGTCATGTAACTATTCATGGCAATATTAAGTAAACCAGCTAAATTAGACGACCTATTTTCAACAAGTACCGTACTTCAGGTACTTCCCGCTGTGAGATCAATTATGATTCAACAGAACGCATTGTTTTGTTCGCAATGTGTGAGAATTAAATCGAAAACCGATAAAAGAAAAAGTGTTTAATGGTCTTGGTCGCAGATATTGCCTGCATTAAAGACGTCTCCTACCGCTATTATCACCTAGCCAACATGACATCATTGTTTTATGCGCCGACTTCAACGATCATGGAATGTTACGTAATTAGAACGATTATATCCTACACGCAAAAATAAACAAAATTGATCTCTTAAAACAGCTCTTTTTGCTGTTTTGCCTCGTGAGCTTTGTATATATTGCTCAACAAGTGCATAAAGTTTAGAGTTGACAAGAAATCATTAAATTTGAAAATTAAGTTTGAATCACTGCAAATAAAGGTATTCAAAACTTTTAATTCGGCCGACGTCATTTCACACTACGTAATCTATGTCGGCAATGATTTTGATGCAGCAAAAACGCGTTAATTTTGGAAACTGCCGAGCTGGAGGCAACAGCTTGTCCCGTGTATAAGTCGAACCTGTCTTCTTGAGGTGAAAATCACTTGCGAAATGCGAACATCTCGACCTCTGCTCGAGTATATACGTACGGTATTCGATAGAAGACTATAAAGACTTTCGATAAAAAACAGAAGAGAAAACACTTCGCCGTTGTTACCGCTTTGAAGGTATTTTTTCATGATATTTTTTTCGTTACTTGAAAAGGGCTGACATGTGTATGGCCGAAAACGTTCGTAGTTTATAGTTTATGTTCAGTTTAATATATTATGGTAAATGCCGTGTGGTTACTTGGTTTTATCTGTTTATGGTTGAAAAAAGTTACCTGTCTACCAAAATTGTACTTTCAACGTTAGGCCTATTATTTATTGAACATCATACAAAACAAAAACCAACATAAGCAATGTGTCATTGTTCACGATCATGAATACTTTTTACAGTACTTTTATACTTTAATTTTGTCTATTTTGTAATGTCTGATGTCCAAATCATTGTTGGTCTGCTTTTACTTCTGTTTCTATACTTTTTGTAGGTTAATACAGTTTTTTCACACGGTATGCCCAAAATATTTCAAAGTTGTTCTTTTGATTGTTTGTAACAGATTTATTCTCAGTTGGACTTGGGTACTACTGTGCATTGTGCAATCATTTGTGATCTTGTAACATTTACCATGTTTCTAACAAATTTTAATTAAAGAACATATGGCCGAAACTTATGAGAATTGCAATTTGCAAATGTATTCATCTGTAAAAATTCAAAACCTAAATTCTGCTCTCAAAGAGTTTAGGTCACGCTTCCTAGTAACAAATGCCGCTCTCACATAATTTAACTCACCACATCTGTATCATATTTCTAAAGTACCGGTAACATAACTGTGTAACCGTTCCGCTTTCATAACTCTCACCATATTACTGATAAAAAGGCACTAGCCTACATTGTGAAATAAGCGGGAAATTGAAAAATACATATAACCAAAAGGATTTCCAATTTCCATTTAAAAAGACAAATGGAAGAACAACTTTAAAAACAGAACAGATCGAACAACTCTCGAACAAGAAGGTAAAAATCACGAGTCACGACAGGAGAATGTCGCTTTTCTGAAACCTGTAGCAATGAACTAAATTGGTTAGAGTTAGACAGGATAAGTATATCTCAATTTCCCGAATAAGAACTTGTAACTTTGGTTACAGTAACAAAAAATGCATTTAACATTACATTTAACTTGTTTAATTTTGTAGGCAATCATACCTCTAGACAAAAACCCTTAATTATCCACTTGCAGCTAGAGACTCAGAGTCTCTAAGGGTTTTTGTCACACCAAGACAGCTCAACATCAAAAAGGCTACAACCTCTTGCTCTGATGAATGTTCAAAAAGTCAATTGTAAGTCCACAATAACAGCCATCAGTTTCTCCATTGACTATGATATTGAATTATAGCAATGTCTAGTACGTTAATTCTTGAAGATCTTCGAAATTAATCTTCAAGAAGCATTTAGACCAGTGGTTCCCAACCGGGGGGAATTTTGCAATTTTCAGGGGGAATTTGGTTTTAGGATTGTAAACCTTTTTTAAGCCTATAGTAAGTTGGCCTAGACTAGATCGTTAAAGAGGAGATTATTATTAGATTAACTCCCGATTATTTAAGCTACTGCTGTGCACTGACATAGATGCAAACCATTACGTAGGCCTACTTCTTCTTCATGCAAATACTCGATGGCTTTTAAGAGGAAACGTAACCAAGCAAGTGTTTGAGCTCAGAAACGAGCTTAAATTATTTTTTGACCTTTAAATAAAATTGGAATTGGTATCATTGCTGAATGATGACAGATGGATTAGATTCCTTGCTTATTTGGTTGATATGTTTGGTCCATTTAATAAACTAAATCTGAAAATGCCAGGGAAAAACACCAATATACGGTATATATTCAATCGCCATCTCCGTTTAAAGCAAATTACACATCAACAATTCAACATGGGTTATCAGTATCCACGAGCCATTGACATATTGATACCATGTGAATTTACAAGCTGTACTGCTTCCATGCTGCTCAAGGCAGGTTGGAAGAGAGTGATGGATTTACGTCACTGTCATTAGGAGATTGTCTTAAGGTACTAGAAGACTCTGCTGTCCTGGTCGTGGGGACTACGTTTTGTCTGGCCTCTACCTTTCGACCAGCATGGCTTGGGTAGACCTTCCAGGAGCAGATGCCAGTACCGCTCAGCATTTAAAGATGCTTTGGAAGCTTTCACCAGCAAGCTTGATAATTGAAAGACAAAAGTTAGAATGAACAATTGAACATGTTTAAAAAATTATCATCGGTGCTGGTTGTAGACAACAAAGAACAAGTTCTTCCAGAGTTGGAAAAAGAAATGATTTTGCAACATCTCACAGCATTAGAACTGGAATTCATTTGATATTTTCCTGAAATTTATGACGATGAGCTAGATTTAATACGAGATTCGTTCACATTGTTGATGGAAAAAGTTCCCAATAAATTGCAGTATGAATTTTTAGAACTTAAAACGGATTCTTGCGAAAGAAACTTATTCAGAGAAAAATCAATCACTGGATTTCGGCCATTAATGTGTAATTCCTATCCCAAAGTGGCAGAGAAAGCTATTCGAAGTATCCTTCCGTTTGCTTCCACTTATCTATTCGAATCAGGTTTTTCAACTCTTGCAAATGAAAACAAAACAGAATAACAGATTAGACGTGGAAAATGATATCGTTGTGCTCTTTCCAATACTCTTCCACCACATTCATGAGTTGTCGAAACAAAAAAAACACAAGCTTCACACAGACTGTTAAATGCAATGACTCTTATATTTTAAATGTATTCTTTGAATAAAATACTTTTCAGCAATGTTCTTCATTAATTAAATTATTTTAGTATGACAAGGAATATTACGGGCTAAAAAGCGTATTACTAGTGAAAGTTTAGTTTATCTGCCAAGACTTCGATTAAAATATTAATGTAAACGAGTTTTTAACAAATTAAATTTATAAAGGGGGGATTTAGCTTTGAATATCGACTAAAAGGGTCTACCTGATAAAAAAGGTTGGAAACCACTGATTTAGACAATGTCAATGCCATACCGCAATACTTCTGCTAGTGTTGTTGTTAAGTTTACAAAAAAGTTGCAACCGAGTATTTTGTGGCCACTAGCCATGCACATTTAGTGCAACTGCAGGACTCTGTTGAACACCCTAACACACAATTTATTCTTTACGACTCACAATACATACATAGCCTTTGAGACTGTAAGATTAATATCTGATCATATGCAATGAGAAGATTATGTTGAGTTAATTTATATCATTGGAAAGTTAGAAATTTCTTCCAACAGGCCTGTCCATCAAATCACTCAAAGCTCAGTTGGTTAGCGCGTCACTTCTGGAACAAAGAAGCTTCAAGATCAAGCCGCGCTGGTTCGACTTTCGGGGTGTGCACTTGAGCAACGCACGTTAAGGACTGTTCTCCATTCAGCGGCACCTAATGGATGGAATAATTCTTGGCAACAACACTTCAACAATCGGAAACTTCACTCTGTCAATCTCATTGACCAGGCCTGTGTCATTGATTCAAAGCCTACACAAGTATTCAAAACTGCCAGGATTAAGCTCTGCAAGAAGCTTTCCGAGTCCGAGGATAAAGATTCAATCAATCAAATCACTCTCAGCTTGTATCAAACTAATATTTTCATTCACATCAGTATCACCTAAAAACTAACCAGTTCAAAAAACTACCTGACAGAACATCAAATATACTGCAGAATAACAAAAAATGTTGTTTGAAAAAGACCATTCGACCGGACAAATTAGCCGCAGTCTGTGTCAACTGTGTAGAAACATCCCTTGTCGATTTCTGTTATGTTGTTTTGCAAAATGTCATTTTGACTCAAGCAGTAAGCACCTCTGTGTTCTAAAAACTATTTCAATGCTTTACAGAATAAAAATACTGCCAGAGTTTTCGAATTTAGCAGAAAAACAAATGCAAAACAAACAAACAACTAAATTGAGCTTTAAAAAAACAACAACTGAAAATTGGTAAAGGCAATATCAGTTCATTTTGCTTCTATTGCTGACCATCACAACAAAAAACACATATGACAAACATAGCAGAAATCTAGGAAATAGTAGAAGCGACAGAACGCGGACGTTATAACGTGCTTGATACCAAAACAAGACAGTCGACTTAAAATATGGCAAGGTTGCAACACCATAACATCGATTTCGTATTTTTATTTTTGGTTCACTCACGCTGAAACTCAGTTGCTCGCAAATGGATTTATCCTCGAGTGCTTGCTTACAAATGCAATCGTTTCTAACGTCAATTTTTCTTGCTTAATTTGCATGATTGCAAAAAACAAATAAAAAATTTTTATGATTTCTGAAGCACAGGCTTGACCAGGTCTTTATTTTCAGGCTTCTCCCAACGCTCTCTCCTTCTAAAATCATATAATTTCTTTAAGCACAATCCTCAACATCATTGAAACTTACTAGAACTGGGGCAGGATTATTTTCTGGCAACACCTTTCACATTTTGTCTCTTTACGCTTGACTGGTTTGTTCATACGGCTTATCAAAAAGCCTCTTTGAAGCTTGATACTTTTATCGGTGCGGTACCCTACTTTTTGAACCATTATATTAACTCAGGCACGATAGGCTACTTGGATTTATAAAGTGAAGTTTTGAAACTTTTGATACGTTCTTATCACTATAACTTATAGCAGTGCTCTTCAACCATTTTTCTCGTGATATAACTTTTATTTATTTATTTCTTTAAAACTTTGTATACTTCACAAATGGAAAATTTCAATTGTGCTAAAAAAATATACCTTTTCCGCAGCCAACCAATGAAGCGCAACGTGGAAAACAAACCACTTTACGAACTAAAATTGTAGTAGGCTATGTAGTAAAACACAGTTTTTGAACGTTTTGGTTGTTGTTTTGATTGAACAGCTGCTCATTTTAGTCGTACAATTTGTAGTAAAAATAATTGTTTGACTGAGTAGGCTAGGCTTATTACAATAATTAAGTTTTGCATTTTCAGAAATAAACTGAATTTACTGCAGGGTTGTAGCCCATTAGCCTAACTAGCGCCGGAACAGTGCTATACCCTACTGCACGAAGCCACTAAACAAAAGGACTTTGCATTGATAAATTTTATCTTAGAATATTTTAGTTAACAATTAAAGTAGGTAGCCTAAACTTGTTTTTATTTCATTTAGAATCTACATTTAGGCCTACAGTTTTTTCGTCCAGTATTTTCGTTTATTACTTGATGCTTTGTCCTACCTTGCTTAGAGTCACTCCAGGTTTCCAGCCACTTAATGTTTGTGTTTGGTTCAGGTTCTTTTGCTCTTATACTATAACGTGACTACGGTATGTAATACGCATAAGTTTTGCTTGTATATGTAACCGTGTGTGTTTTGTGACTTGTGTTGTGTTTCTGAATATGGGCCTGTGTCTTTAGTGCCTGATGCAAATAAATAAATAAAATATAGAACCAATGTATTGACACAGAATCAAACAGCATTTGTATTTTTTGTAGTTAGGCTATTAGGCTAATTTCTGTCGAAATAGGGGGGTCTGGGGGGCCTCCCCCAGAAATTTTTGAAAAACACTTCCAATTTTGTGCGCTCTGAGAGCATTTCCAAAACAAATCAAAAATAAAAATCTGTCAAATTGTGCTTCGCCTATGTCGTGATCATACATCCATTTAATGTTTAGAAGTCATGAACAATCTTAATTTTAACGTTGCAGGACCAAAATCCTGTGTTAGACATGGAATAATAGTGGTCTAAATGTTTAATTCGTCATGAATGTTCATTCTCAGATATTCAGTTAGGCCTACACTACAAAAACTAACACTTAGGCCTAAACATTACAACCGCAAGCAATTTGTACAAAAAGCTGGATAAGTTTGCCTCCTGCGTATAGCAGCTTAACGAACTAAATATTGCATCCGCACCTGAACGTTCATTGGCGAAGTAACGTTATATCAACGCTGTAAAAAGGGCAAAAACATGACTATGAAAGCTAGTAGGCTAAAGTACATGGCGAGGAGACATCAAAAAACAGCAACAAGCTTTTTGGCATTACGATGCTGTGCTGTGTACCGTGACGAGAGACCATTCTGACGAGTTAGTCTAGCCGCTCTAGCGACTGTACGCATTGACATCACTGGGTAAGCAACTCTACCATACTATAACCATAACACATCTGATTGGCTAAGCAGCTGGTGACGTTTTGCAAAACGAGTGAGGATTGGATAAAACGAAGGCGTTTTTTGACATTTTTGAACCTGGGAAAGCAGCTTTGATAGTTGCTTCCCTGGAGCTTCAGTGGTTGTTTCTGACAGAAGCGTTTGCGTTAATTGGCATTTATAGGTAAGACATGCGGTTTGGTGAGGACTTAGAGTACTCACAAGTCACAAGCGTTACGAGTAATTCTAGTCACGAATAGCCTACAGTAATTTTCAAGTAATTTTCAAGCTATGAAAACGACATCCACTACCTGACTATGTTAATTGTTATTATTGTTTGTAGTGTCTGTATTTGTTTTGTTTTTTCTGTTCTTCCTTCCTTCTTCTTTTTTGTGTCAATATGCAACAATATTAACAACGCAATACTTTCTTTTGTGTAACTATTTGAATGAGAGAGTGCAGACTCGACGACCTCCTACGCCTTCAGGGCTACGGTCTTTTGCACTCTCTCATTGGATGCACACTGTCAGTTTTTGTTTTATGTGTGTTTCGGCGTTTCGCATCCAAACAAAAATAAAATGACCATCCATCCAAGTTAATATAGACGTGATAAAAATAATAAGAAGTTAAACCTAGAATTCAGTCAATATATTTTGCATAGTTTTCGTTCAGGTAAGCACTGCTTTCCTTGCTTTCCCTCACCGATCGTCACTGATCTCTGCAAACAATTTATAATGATGTAGGCCTAACAGCAGCTGCATGGTTGACTCTGAGTGATGGTAACGTTTTTGCGACGTTCGCAAAGGACGTTGGTTCCACACCGCTCCAGAGTTTGCGGCTGTGTCTCGGCAAAGACATTATTGGCATGCTAAAATAAGGATAGCAGCCGATTCGACTAGGCTAGCTGGCTAGGCTATATATCTCTTCGCTGCTTCCTGTTGTGTTGCATTTGTGATCGCAGTGAAAACTAGCCTACGTAGGCTAGGGTACTTTATATGTTGTCGCAATAAAAGCTAAAAAATGTGATTAGTTTAGCCTAGCTAATTAGGCTACTTATTAGGCCGCAGGGCTTCTCAAACTATGGGTCATTTACGGTCGCGTAATTTCATTTACCCCATTTGGGGTCGCGTAATGAAATTTTGGGGTCGTAATGAAATTCTAGTGCCGGTGGGTTGTAGTCTTGCCATGATGTCAATTGACCGCAACCGTCGGTGCGAACTGTCGAACGATAAAATATAATCAATCGCAACAATTGATGCATTGTTACGCTATCATTGCTGTAATGTGCTGACCAAAAGTAACCTTACCGCTCGCATTATGATTTCAGAGTAGCTTATCAACTAGTTTCTGAAGGAACGTAGACTAAAGTTTAAAGCAGTTACAAGATTAATTGACTATGGATCAGTAGTTAGGTTCCGTAGATTCATGCGGTAACAATTGCAAGCACAAAAAAAACAATTGATAAGTCAGAAAGAAAAAGAAAATATAATGATCAAAATGATCCGTTTTAATGTCATTAACGTGGATGTCCCCATAAGATGTTGAAACTTGACTTTAATCCGATCATATATTTAAATGAAAAACATATCTGCTTTGAGACCTAGTGAAATATTTAGGAGTAATAATTAACGACTTGCTATCCGATGATGAAGACACGAAACGGCAATTACGGTCGTTGTATTGTGCTGGAAACATGTTAAAAGCAAGGTTTTCCAAATGTTCGATTGCTGTTAAAAATGTGTTGTTTCGTTCCTATTGTATGCCTTTTTATGCCTGTCAACTATGGTGCAACTATCTTTCATCCAGTAATAATCGCTTACGTGTTGGATACAATAATTGTTGCAGAATGTTGTTTAATCTGCAGAGACGACGCAGCATCACCTCTGCATTCGTTGATAACAATACCACAACTTTTCAAGCTCTCATTCGTAAAAAATTATACCAGTTTGTAACACGATGTAACTTGTTTTCCAATCAATAAATTTATGAAATAATGCCAACAGACTGTTACTATCAATCTTTGTATGTGGTACAATGCAACTCAGCTCTTCGGAGTTGAGTATCTGCTTTGTTTCTACATTTTATGTTTGATTGTAAAATGGACCATGTTGAGTCTGATGTAAATAAATAAATACATAAATGGGGTCGCATAGAAATATATTTTTCAAAATGGGGTCGCAGAACAAAAAAGTTTGAGAAGCCCTGTATTAGGCTACTGGCTACTGGACCCCCGTGTCAACTTTACTGGGTAACTTATGTATATAATATGAAACTGGGTAGGCTAAACAAACAAATTATTGAAATCCTTTTGTGGTCGAAAAAAATTGAAACGTAGCTTCAATTCCAAACCTAAACTAAGGCTAATCACAAAACTTTTACGGAAATCCAATTTTTATTTGATGAGTTTGGGCAAATGCGAAGTGTATGTCCATACATTAAGGCTAATCACAAAACTTTTACGGAAATCCAGTTTTTATTTGATGAGTTTGGGCAAATGCGAAGTGTATGTCCATACATTTTCATCAATACGTTAACCCGTTGGGCTATTGAGGTAAAAAAGCGGCCAAAACAAGGTATAGGCTATAGTGACAATAAATGTTTGCCAGCAGCCGATTGTAGCAGGAATTGACAGCAATAGACACCGGTGTTTCGTGGTCTGTAGCTTCTCCGAGCTTTAGCCTACATAGCCTACGTCATTTCTACGTTCTATGATACGCGCAGAAACAAACGAAGTCCCATAATTGTGTCGAGGCCCCAATTAATGAAGTTAGGCTACTATAGCCCTGATTGAATGGCAGTCCAGCTCAATAAAACCACGAAAAACGCTTTCTCTACAGCTGTGATAGTCTATCCCAAATATTATTTTTTAGCTATTATCAATATTGTTATTCCAAGTTTGTATAATTTGGCTAAATAAACGAGATTGGGGAATGGCATTCTTAAAGTTATGACCGAAAGTAGGGCTACTCTTGGACTAGCCTACTTTGCCTTGTTTGCATCCAACACAACAATTGGTAGTAGCCTAATGTAAATACGTTTCATGTTAAATATTAGGTACAATTTTTTGTACTTGACTACTGTTGGTCGTTGTAGCATGAGGTAGCCGACAAGAAATTTCATGAAAGGTCAAAGTGTATGGTCACAGAAAGGTTAAAAACCGCCACTTTTGCTGCACCGGTGTTCTCACAATCCTTTGGGCGTCGACTAGACGTTCTTATCAGACGACAGCGGCAACATTTGACAACACACAAGTAAACTTTACACGATATTGGAGCTAATCGACCCGTATTTGTTATTTTGAAACAAAGCTAAATTCCACACAAACAATTTTGAGACGAATCGAAATCTTTCGATTGTTTTCTTGTTAAGAACGATTGTATTGACTGGTGTAGGCTATTTTGTTGTGAGACGCAGTAACGAACAATAACGAAACGAAATACGTTTTCGATCGAAACGAAACTAAAAAAAAACTCGAAAATTTTTTTGTTCTGAACAGCTCATAATCCATTTACGCTCATAAAATATTTGCTTAAATAAAATCAATTTTATCACAAAATATTTTTGTTCTTATCCCACATCTTTCAGCTTCAAGTTATTTGCAATGGATTGGTTTCGTAATTTTAGCTTCTTGTTTTCAGCTTCTTCTCTGTCCAGCAATCGAGATAGCAGAGACAGGGGAAGGTCTACAGATAAGATTCGTCTTCCCCCAAGGTCGCCACCATCGCGCGTTGCAATGCTGAAAAGTCTGGCGCAGCCGCGTCTTTTGCAGTTGCGGGATTGTCTTGTTATTCTTTTTCTTTTTGAGACTTTGTTTCTTTGGTTTTGAAATGATTTTTTAATAACTTTTCTTTCCTCAAAATTTTTTGTGATATTTATAAACGTTCGTGAGAAATCGTTTGGCAAACTTCCATTATTGTTTCGGAAGTTTGTAGAAATATTATAATTTACAAACGAACTGTAATATCTTGAAGAGTTTCTGGAAATCACTGCTTCTCGTTGACTTTCTCTAGCTGCTACTAATGTTGTCATCCCAGTCAGCACGAACATGAAGAGGAAACATGGCGAGGTCATCTTAGCACTTTATGTTTTATTTTTGAGCATGTTCTACTGCAAATATAAAAGAGAGTAGACCTAGCTAAACCTGAAACAAAAGTTGAATCCAATTACTTACATATTTAAAACAATCGAGTTTGCAATGTTTGAAACATTAAGCTTCTTTAATAAACCAGATGAGGTCTCAATTTATTCTTGTTATTTACATACCTACGGTGCCCAAAACACTTTATCACTGCTCCTATCTATGCTAAAATTAATTAATTTTCTGTCAAAAAAATTTAACAAATTGAAAATTTCTATCTACGGTGTTTTTTTGTTGGATAAGTGACAAAATTCGGCCAAGCTTTATTCATCCAAACTCAACTCCTACGGTAATGTTTGAGCGCTTTTCCTGTCAAATTTTATATAAGACTATTTGAAGCGAACGTTGTGTGGTCAAAATCAAACTAAAAAAAAAGATTTATCAAAAACGAGTTGAAAGGAATCAAAACAAAATTTTAAACAAAAATAATTTTCAAAATAATTGGTAGGCTATATCTTAGAAAATTTTTGATTCAAGGATTTCAAAGCGGGTTTTGATTACCGGTTACATTTTAGAAGCATAAATATTTTTATGCGTGAATACATAAAATATTAAACTACAAATATTTTGAAAACCTGATGCGAAGGAGAAAAAACAAGAGTAGATTTGGAATCAGCGAAGAAAATAGAAAAGTTTACTTGCAGCTTATCTCTGTATAAAAATTTAGTTAAAATGTGTTGACGAGTAAGGTTAACTTTGCTTTATAAACCCCTTCAACAATCGCAGATATTCAAAATAGCAACTTTAATGGTAGACCTGTAGGCTATGCTGTAGGCATTGGCAGTGATTGGTACAGAAGTACGAAAAGCACCAAGCGTCTGGCATTTAAAGTGAATTGGGTTCAAACTAGATTCTCGCCTGTTTCAAAAGAACGGTCGTTTTGCAAAGTTGCAAGATAATTGAAGACATTTTTCCGGCTGACTGTTTTATAGTCTTGTTAACATTGACATAACGTTAACATACTTTTTCATATGACACTTGGGAATAAGCTAACAATAAACAAGTTAAAATGTTTAGTGGCTTGGTTATTATTGATAGACAGGCTTGAAAGAGCAGTTGAAAATCGTAATATTAGTAGGCCCACTGCTTGGTTTTTAGCGTAGTGAGTGGATATAGGCTAATAATTAAGGCAAATTTTGAGGCATAACATGGCTAAGTTAAACATTTTGCTTGCAAGGGGAAATCTTTGTTGCAGTCTACAAATTTATGCCACAGGATCAGCCGCCATTACTTGGCTTGAGGAGTTTCTGAAATAAAGAGTGACCCTGTTCGGCCGGGTTTTGAGAACGATCACAGCTACAGTATATAGGTGTTGAAACAACATCGTTTATCTCCTATCAGATTGTACGTAGGTAACCTAATGAATTGGGAAGACGGGTTGCTGAGGGCAGGGGCTCTATCCACTTTTAGAATTCGGGGGGGGGTGATTTTTGGACAGTGGGCTAAAATCGTCATAGTCATTTCAACTTCTGGGGGGCTGCGCCCCCCAGACCCCCCATTGCAGCATCAGCTTCTTTCTGATCGCAGCATAGGGTTTCCAAGTCGTTTCACAAAGTATGTTTCGGAAAGGGCATTTTTGGGTAAGCAAACTGGTAGTCACTTAACAAGAAATATTTCTGGCACTGCAAATGAAAACTCGAACCAATCATAAACTACGTTTTTCGTGACGTGAAAAAGGGCAAAAAGAAGATAATACAAAGCAAATCAAGTGCTGGATTTTCTATCAGCTGTTTGTTTGTTTGTTTATTTGTTTTTCATATTTTTACCCTGCATTGCGGGAAAGCGGACTTGAGCGCTTTGCATCGATGTACGCCTTCTAACGTACACCTGACCCACGCTGCAGCCGACGGCAATGTCTGTTTCCGGTTGTCTACTCTACTTATGACTTAAATTTGGTACTACCCATTACTCGAAATCAATCACTGAGTAGAGGCAATTATACTCATAGTAAAGTTTCTTCCCCAGAGAAACAACAGCAAGTGCGGGGGGTGGAGTCGAACATGCAGGCTCTTGACTGCGAGCCCAACGCGCTAACCACTCGGCCACTGCTGCCGACTAAGTTGGCAGCTGGTTGGCTTTTTAGGGGTCAGGGTTAGAAAGTAGTCATTTCATTGACGTGGGTTCGATTCTCACAACTGCTATTGCTCTTTTTTCTTCTGTAATTACCAAATAAAGTTCAAAGCAAAGATTAACTCTCTGGCTAAGTGCGAGAAAGTCACAATTGGACGGTAGCCTCTTATAACATGTTCTGATTGGTTGGCGGTGTCATTCTAGTCATTTGCAGTGGCAGAATTTTTTCTTATTAAAGTGGCTACCAAGCAAGCTAAGTTAAAACACAGTGTAACTGTAAACTCCTGGCTCGGGGTTGCCAAACCAAAAAATCATATTGAAATGAAATATATATTCATATTGAAAAAAAATTCAAAATGTGCCAACAGCGAAAATATATTTTTCAAAATTTGATCAATAAAATATCACAAAACCTTTTCAAAGCCAAATGAGTGGGGGAGTGATTTTGCATTGATCACCCCCCCCACTCCAATTAGTGGGGGGGTGAACACCCCCCTCACCCCCCTTGGATAGAGCCCATGGCTGAGGGACAAATATCCAAGAAAGAGGAACTGGTCACCCTACTCTCATGAGTGCCCAATGCTTTAGGTCCGGTACCAGTGAGATTCTGGGCCCCAAATCAAAACACTTCTTAGAGCAATGCATTATATCCAAAGAACTCCGAACTCCCGGCCACTTGGAAAGGTTTCAGATCTTAAAATCATCTCGGATTCGGGTCCAAAAGTTACCACGGGACCTCCCTGCCAACCCTACTGCTCAAATATTAAATGTGCGCTTCCTCAAAAAACACATTTTAAGAACCAAAGAATGTTCAATACAGTAGAGACCGAATCGTGGCTGATCTTAAACTCAACAAGCATCAAAGTTTCCCAGAAGAATCACTCTTTCTCTCACCTACGTTATCTTGTAATACTTAACTATGCCCTTGAATGTATTTCTAGATCTAGTTCTTTTACGTAGCTTAGGCTACTGCTGGCTGCCTAGCCTACTAGGCTGTTACAAATTAAGGTTTCTCCTTAATTTGTAATCTGGAGTTTTCTGCAATCTCAGGACTTCCACAAAACATCCTCATACTCTAACAACCAAGATGTACTTTAGGACATTTACTTGAAGCTTTTATAGTACACTTCCCTTGCAAGATTATGTATGGCGAATAATGAGAAAATGGCGCTTCCACCAAAAACCACCAGCCTCAATTCTATAACAATTTGCCGGTATTCGACGTGTTTGTTTTTCGAGTGAAGCTGCAAAGTTTTAACACGTTTTGTGATATTCCTTGACTCTATTTATGTGCCAAATTAAAGGTCTATGTTTCCGATTGGTTGGCCCATAACAGATAAGGCTCACACTGCCATTTGGAAAGGGCGATTCAACGAGACTAATTAATAGGTGATTAAGGGGACGATTACTGAACCGGATAACGAAGTTGTAGTAAACAATTTTGAAAACGTCATCATTTCGTCACAACGTTCTTAAATTAAATGTTGAATCAATGTTAAAAACATGTCTAATATTTAATTAGAATTTAGTTTCTTGATATGAATATTATTACATTGTGCGTTGTAAACTACTGTTGTACTGCACATTTTTGAAAATTCTATTTAGGCTATGACCAATTTGAAAATATTTATCTCTTTCTCAGCACGATTGACTGCCCAAACACATTGCTGACTCCAAGATTCTCTCGATTGAGCAATAAATTTAAGTTATTACTTAGCTTGTAAAAACTTTTTGCTATTATAGGTTAAGCTGATTTTAGTGCATACTTTTGTTCAAACACTACCTGCCCCAACGTAGGAGAAACCTAAAACAAATTGAGTTCAAAACCTTCTTTTACTGTGTAGTGACCGTTAAAAGTTTTGAAACAAAGTAGCCACCAGAACCACGAGTTCACTGTAATCTCATCGCGGTAATTTCATCGCAGTAATTTCATCACATGGTAATTACATCGCATTGTAATTACATCGCAAGACACCACATCGTCAGTAAGTTAATCGTCTTCGTCAACGTCCACCCTAACCCTAACGTCCACCCACCCTAACTTCGGAGGGAACCAGCTACTAGACGGTTCGATTAGTCTTTCGCCCCTACGCCCAGGCCGGACGATCGATTTGCACGTCAGAATCGCTACGGCCCTGCACCAGAGTTTCCTCCGGCCTGCCCAGGCGTAGTTCACCATCTTTCGGGTCCCGACGACCGTGCTCTTGCCGAAGCCGGCCCTTTCAGGGCGCCGCCGGTGCTTCCGTCGCCCGCAGCTGGTAGCCTACGCAGCTCTCATACTATGATGTAATTACCTGACGATGTGATATACTGCGATGCAATTACCATGCGATGAAATTACCACGATGAAATTACTGCGATGAAATTACCGGACACCAGAACCACGTGCAATTAACCTTGCCAAGTTTCTTTACGATACCAGTCAAATTTTAAAAGGTTTCTAGGATATCAGGAGCATGTTTGGACCTTTGCACTTTGCAGTCGACAACTCAAGCGAGCAAGTTTTCTTTCATGTTTTGTGTATCAATATTATGCATTTATGACTTTTCAAAACATACGATCAACTTCTTGGCTACTTGATTCTCGTCTTCTGCGTATAAATGTTACATCTCCTTTCTGAGGACAAAACACATTCTAAGTCAAAGGCCAACAAGCTCCGATTGCTGTTGGTAACGCGCCTGCTTTGCGAACGAAGAAACGTAAGTTCAAGCAATGTCAGTTCAACTCTCGAGCTGTGAGCTCGAACAACGCATTTCAAGCATAGCTTCTCCCTTCAGCGGCATCTAATGAATGGAGCAATTTATATGCGATGGATCTTAATAAAACGGAAACTTCAGTTTGTCAATCTCGGTGACTGTTTTAAAGCCTCTCATTTTGCCCAAAACCTAGAAGATCCTTTTTAAAACCATCCGGTAAGTTCCTGTTTTCAAACAATGTAGACGGAAGAGTAAGATTTTATTATGAAAGGTTGCATCATGATTGTGACGAGCGAATAGCAATGCGATGACAGAGACGTCTTTGACGCTGCTGTACGATCACTCTCCGTTGAGAAATTCGTTTTAAATTTAGCAGTTGCGTCACTCTGACGTTTCTACACGTTAAACTAACATGAGATAAAGCCGGCAGTATGGAGCTTGTAAGCAGTGATAGCTTTCATCATCAGCATCTGAATGATGCTGATGATGAAATTTCATTGGGTTGACACTACTGACACTTTATGCAGAAGAAGACACATCTCCTTTAGGTGGCGATCCACCTCCAAAGGAAAGCTCAGATGAATCCAAGAACAGACCTCACTCTGGAGAGTGGTCTTGTTGATATAATTATCCTAAAACAATCGGTGAGCAGGAGTGCGTCTCATCGGCCTCATAATGAATCGTTCATTGAAATCGAATCTGATGCATCATGTTCTTGGACACTTGATGATCGTCGCTATGAAGCTGTGGTGGACATGAAGATCATCTGCAAAAGAAGGATCGATTTGAATCCTTGGTTGATGCAAGGACATGAAACGTCACAACGCTGTGGCGGGTCTTCAAGAGTCAAGGCGTGACACACAACTTTCCTAAGTTAGTTTTAAAGCAATTAAAAGTTTCTTGTTGAAAGCAAGCCTGCAATGTGGCAGAGAAATAGCCGAATTCAAAATCACCTTTCTAGCACGGGAAGAATAGCATAGTTATTGGTTACGTATTCCGTAATGTAATGTGGTAGGTGAGGTAGGTGGAAAATCTATGCTCCGGCTGGAAAATCTATGCTCCAAAATATTATTTAAATGCAGCAAAAGCTAAAAATGGCCCCTAGTCCCCAGCAGCCCTTAGATGGGCAAGGGGTGCGAAGAATCTCTGGGTTCCGAGAAAACAAAAAAACATTGAAAAAAGATTATGGTGTTAGAATCGGATGCTGGAATGTGGGAAGTTTGTGTGGTAAAGGAACTGAAATATATGAAGAACTAAGAAAAAGAAGGGTGGATATATGTGGCCTAGAGGAAGTAAGATGGAGGGGACAGTCAGCGCGGTTTTTAGGTGCCAATGGGAGGAGATATAAGTTATGGTGGTCAGGAAATAACACAGGAATCGGTGGTGTTGGTTTCTTGGTAAAAGAGGAATTATGTGAGAAAGTAATAGAAGTTAGAAGAAGGAGTGACAGAGTGATGACAATGGTACTTGCTTTTGAAGAGGAGGTAGTGAGGCTAATCTGTGCATATGCACCTCAAAGTGGTAGGGATTACTTAGAAAAGGAAAGTTTTTATGATGTTTTGGCAGAGGAATGGGATTTACGGAGTTCAAAAGAGTTGGTGTTTGGATTAGGAGATTTTAATGGACATGTTGGAAAACAAGCAAATGGGTTCGAGGGCATTCATGGAGGGTATGGTTTTGGGGAGAGAAACATGGAAGGAAGAATGCTACTTGAATTTTGTGATGAAAGGAAACTTTGTATTGCCAACACATGGTTTAAAAAGAAAGAGAAAAGGAAGGTGACTTACAGCTCAGGAGGACGTGAATCGGAAATTGATTTTATTGTGGTTGGGCAGGAACAGAGAAAGTACTTGAAGAATGTGAAAGTAATTCCGTGGGAGTTGCAGCATAGACTAGTAGTAGGAGACTTAAATATGAAAAAAGTGAAAAAAACTTGTGAAGAAAGAACGAGTTTTTGTGAGAAATGTGTGGAAACTGGAGGAAAAAGAAACGAGAATTAAGTTTGTGAAAAGAGCAAAAGAGCTGGTAAACATGAGTGCGCAGGACTTGTGGGCTTCATTTCAGAAAGGTGTCCTAGCAGCATGTGATGAAGTATGTGGGAAAAAGAAAGTGAGGAGGGATCGTGGAGACACATGGTGGTGGGATGAGGAGGTGAAGCATGCGATTTCACAGAAAAGAGATGCATACAAGCAGTGGCGCAAAAATGGGTCAGAAGAGAATAAAAAGAAGTATAAGAGTATGAAAAAGAAGGCAAAGAGGGTTGTTGCAAGAGCTATGAAGAATGGTGCTGAGGAGGAACTTAATAAAATGGGGGAAAGCCAAAACAAAGTATTCAGACTCATAAAGCAAATGAAAAAGGATGGGAAAGATATTGTTAGGGGAAGATGTATAAGGAGTGGAGATGGGAAGTTGCATTTCAGCCCGGAAAGCAGAGGAGAAGTGTGGAAGGAACATATGGAAAATGTTATGAATAAGGAGAATGTATGGGATCATATGACAGAGGTTGATCTGGTGGAGGGTCCAGTGGAAAAGGTTACTCGTGATGAAGTGGTGGAGGCAATGGGACAAATGAAACTGCATAAAGCAGCCGGTCCATCAGAAGTGAGCGTAGAGATGATAAAAGCAAGTGGAGAGTTGGGAATTGAAGTAATGCTACAACTTAGCCAAAGGGTATTAGATGGAGAGGGAATGCCGGAGGAGTGGAAGCATAGTATTGTTGTTCCACTGTTCAAGAGAAAAGGGGATGTGAGAAGTTGCAGTGCATATAGAGGTGTAAAACTACTAGAGCATGGAATGAAAATTGTGGAGCGAATACTAGAAAAGAGATTGAGAACATGGGTGAAATTAAATGATATGCAGTTTGGATTTATGCCAGGAAAAGGTACAGTGGATGCTCTGTTTATATTGAGAAGAATGCAGGAGGAATACCGAGAGAAGCAGAGAAAACTATATATGTGTTTCGTCGACTTAGAAAAGGCATTTGACAGAGTACCAAGGAAAGTGATGGAATGGGCAATGAGGAAAAGAGGTATACCGGAGGTATTAGTGAGAGCTGTGATGTCTATGTATGAGGATGCAAGAACAAAAATGAGATTTGGATCAAATTATTCAAACGAGTTTTCTGTGAAGGTTGGTGTACACCAGGGATCAGTTTTGTCACCTCTGATATTTGCTATTGTGGTTGACGTTGTAACTGAAGGAGTGAGGGAGGGCTTATTGAGTGAAATTTTGTATGCAGACGACCTAGTCTTGACAAGTAATAGTATGGAGGGAATGGAGAGAAAGTTTGAGAAATGGAAAGAAGCATTTGAAACCAAGGGTATGAAGGTGAATCTTGAAAAAACAAAAGTGATGGTGAGTGGAGCAGAAGGAACAGTTGTTGAGAGCAAAGTAGATCCCTGTGGAATATGTGGCAAGAGAGTGATGAGAAATTCAATGCAATGCAAGGAATGTGGAAAGTGGGTACATGCAAGATGTGCTAATGTCAAGAGAGCCGCAACAAGATTGGCGAAGTGTTTTGTTTGTGGGAAATGCAGTAAAGGAAGGAATGAAGTGGAAGGCCATGATGATGAGTTCTTCCATGGCATCGAAACAGTGACCGACTTCTGTTATCTGGGTGATCGGATAAATGGAAGTGGTGGATGTGAAGCAGCGGTGACAACAAGGGCAAGATTGGGCTGGGCAAAGTTCAGGGAATGTGGGGAAATGTTGCATGGCAGAAAATTTTCACTAAGGATGAAAGGAAAAGTATATCGGAGCTGTGTGCGGCCTGCAATGCTATATGGTAGCGAGACATGGGTATTGAGAGAGAGTGAACTGGCAATCCTGAGAAGAACGGAAAGGTCAATGGTGAGAGCAATGTGTGGGGTGAAAACGAGAAGGGAAAAAAGGACTGAAGAATTGTTGGATATGCTAGAGATGAGAGAGACCATAGACCAACTGGCAAGGGCAAATGGAGTAAGATGGTATGGACATGTGATAAGGAGGGAGGAAGGAAGTTTTCTTAGAAAGGCACTAGATCTAAAGGTGGATGGGAAGAGGAAACGCGGTCGTCCAAGAAGAACGTGGAAACAACAAGTGAAGGATGAGTTTAAAAAAGTCGGACTGAAGGAGGAAGATGCAAGGGACAGGGTGAAATGGAGAAAAGGGATTAAGACAATTGCTGCGCGGAAACAATCTGCCACCCCCACTAGTGGGGAACAAACCGACGATGGATAATGATGAATGTCTGCATGTTTCACAAAGCTCCGATTTTCAAACATATTAAGTCAGTTGTCATCGAAGCATCTACTGTAGAAGCTTTCTTAAGGAAAGACTCTATTTTTAATTAGCAAAAATGGCCACTTTACATTGATTCAACGTCTACAGACGTAACAAAAGTTACCAATTTTGCTACGTGATTTAATCTACAAATAAACCTTGTTTAAAAACTAATTTTAAAACCAGTGAAAGCAACCAAGATAATCACCTGCTGCTGTTGTTGCTGCTGATGTCGTCCAGTTGTGTTGGCTGCAGGAGCAGACGCTTGTGTTATGAACTGTAACCGCTTCCGCAAAGCTGGTTGCAGATGAACGCACACTTCCTCTATTTTGTCGTTGAGGGCTGTGCCAATGTGCATGTACTTGACGTGGTAGCTGGAGAAGTGGGGTTGAGGAAAAGGTCGTGCATAGGCAAGAAGAGGTAGAAGAATTTTGTTTCGAGCAAGACATTGAACATAAGACCGTAAAACTTTGGTATGTAGCCGATTCTATTAATTGCGACGTTATTGACGACTTTCAACAAGAATGTTGACTAAAACTAGGATATGAAAGTAACGTCGCCTCATCTTTGATCCCAATTGCATTGAAACAACGTATGTCCGAGAGCTCAGTTGGTTAAGCACCCGACGTTGCAAACGATGAAACCTCAAGATCAAGCGGCGCTGGTTCGACTCTCGGGGTGTGCGCTTGAGCAAAGCATTTTCAAGGAAGCTCTTCATTGTGAGGCACCTCGGAGATGGCTTAATTCAGACAACAACAGTTCAACAATCTGAAACTTCACTCTGCCAAACTCGGTCACCGGGCCTGCGTATGTGTTGCATAGCCTCGATAAGTATGCAAAACTGCCAGGATTAAGCTCCCAAAGAAACTGCCTCAGTCCGAGAATAAATCAAGCAACTAAAATGATAAACACAAAACAACAAATGCTCTAATGGGAGAGATGGCGATTAAAGTGTTAACACTCTCGGTGCCTAAACTCAAGTTATCGCTTAAAAAGTCGATAATGATAAATTCTTGAAAAGGATACAGAAAGTCGGCAATCTCGTCCACGAACTGAATCTCTGTGGTGCGTTTGCTCACTTGAAGCAAAACGTCGTAGAGCAAAATCGCCACCTGACGGTAAAAATAATAATTATCTTCATACGCAAGAGTGCAGTCCCACATAGAATAACAGTAGCAGCATCTGCCTATAAATGGACCAGTTGTAATTCAGCCATTATAAAAACTTGATTTAAAATAAAGAAAACTACTATGCGCAGAGGGCGAGTCAGTACGAACATGCAGCAAAATAGCTTTTAGAAATAACAAACCGTTTTCATATTTCATAATGTAATTTTGTAAGAGAGGAGTTGCTTTGTTAAATCATAAGCAAACAAAACCAAGCAACTGTTACTTCCGTGCCATGCTAGATCCCATGTTGTTGCTTGGTTTAGATTGCTTATTGCCTTTGACAAGAAAATGAAATATCTTCTGACAAATGAAATAGCTTAACTGAAGATGATTTAGCTTCCAGCTGATCGAAATCGATTTTTAGCTTTAAATGATTGAACTGACTCGTGTGGAAATAAATTCCCTTGCATTACTGCCATTGATGTCGATCTGGAAAGAGTAAAAAAGTGAAGAGAACGCTGCTGACAGAGTGATGTGAAGGGTTGCAGTATGCATCACTGACCTTACTTGAAGGGAGTAAAGCCCTAAAAAGAGAAACGACCGACTTGAAAGCAACAAGATGATACGTAGTTGTTTCGGTTTGTTCATTTTGTTTGAGCTTTCCCTTTTGAGTTTTAATAAGAAAACACATGGAGACTTACATCCATCATGCATCTTGTTCTCTCTTGGCGGAACCTCGGGAAGTAAGGTCCGATCAGGTGGAAGACGTAAAGAAGCTGGAGTTCAGTCTCCACGAGAGGTTTTACCTCTTCCTTCAAGAACCTAAAAACTGACCAGTTAAAATACCAACGCAACCTGGAACCCAAAGGGCTCTGTATCCCACCTAGCAAGAGTTGTCACTACTTTATTCCGATGTCTAAAAGCGTAAAACGGTAGAACAGTAACAACTTTTATCTTTCACAAGAAAAGATCACAGACAACAAAATCCGTCATTTTTACGTTGATTCAACGTCTGCAGACGTTGAATCAACGTTTTGCTGCCTGGGATATTGGGGTATGCAATTTTGCACCTGGAGGAAAAACATCATTTGTAGGCAAAGCGCCACAACTCTCTTTTCTAAAATGACAAAACAAAATGACGTAATTGTCAGCATGACGTCACTGATAACGTTACGCTCACTCACTGAGAAACCAAGGAGAGTTGCCCGATGCTCATGTGGTACCACACGATGTGGGTCAGCGCTAGAAGTCTGGTGCATGGAAGGTCCGTGAAAGACATCCTCTGTTCGGAGTAGGCGAGGATGTGGTAAGGATACGATGAGCCCTTCTCTATGGGGGACTTTAGAGTCTCACATCCGATAATGGCCACGATGTTCTGATGCAAAGGTTTCCAGTAGACTTCCTGACAGCGAAAGTTAAGATTAAAACAAGACAAAAGATCTTTAATAGGAATGGCTGTCTCCGGAAATACCACGTCGACTCGCACAGAACGGGGCGCAGTTGGTTAATAAACGGTGTCATATCACAAAACAGCAATCTGTAGCTTTAATTACAAAGAAATTGACCATTTTTCGGCAAAATAAGATATTTCGCAGTCACCGGTATTCAGACGACACAGAGGTAAAATTTCTTATAGAAACGGGCGATTGAAGCATGAAAACATAAATGTGGTAGAAGCTTCCATGCCTAATGAATCAAACAATGAACCCGGCAAGGGATCAGTCCATTATTATACTGATATAACGTCTGCAACTCTGCATACTGATTTGTTAGAATGAACTCACAGGAAGAGCTGTGAGAATGGGGGCAAGTGCGTTCATCCATGAGAATATCTCCTCTCTGTGGGGCGTTGGTTGGCTGGAATATAAAAGCTTTGGTGAGGACACAAAGTGACTGCATCTAACATACGTAAATCAGCCAGAAAATTAGAATTTTTTTTACATAACAAACACAACTGGTGCTTCATGACAAGATTGGTAAATGCTCATCGGTAGAAAGTTATTTTACTGTTTTGACCTTTTAGCTGTTTTTCAAATTAAATTCCTTTTCAAAATTAGACCGTGGCACTAGCTGGCGATAACACTCCAAACGAGTTCTTAACTCGAAATAAAACTTCATCAGAAAACTAAACAAGAATAGACAGTTGAAAGCCACTATGTGTAAAATTAAGCATTGCAATCACATGCACTAAAGTACCGGAGACAGAGCAACAACACAAAAAAAAACTTCAACCGATGTAAGTGAGTGACTTCTACAAGTTTATCTCACCAAACTATAACAAAGATCACCATCAGTGGGAGAAGGACTTACGTTTTTAGGACAACATCCATAAGAGCCATCCCAGCCTGGTCTCCCGGAACTGGAAGAGCGAGCACCTCCACGCAGGTCACGTGCAGCGCATGCGCAGAAGAGTTAGGAAACTCGTTAAAGCGCCAGTCACGTGGTGTGAAAGAAGGCGGCTTCTTGTCTCTGATTGGTGGAGAGACTGTTAAGGAAAATTCCAAATGGATTGGCAGTCCTTGTCCGAAGGTTTACTATAACAAAGCAACCAAGACCCGTAAAGCATGTGGCTGCTTCAGCAAGAGGTCATCAAATCAGTCTTTTTTATTTATTCAACCTTTGAAGACGTTTCAAATGGAATAAAATGATGTCTAAAATAAAAAAAAACATCCGAAAATCAATCCTTCACTTAAGTGGAATAAGAACTTAATTTTGTCAGTGTTAGTGACGTCGTTGAAGTGAACAAGAAAAATTGACTTCCTTGCCATTCACTTGATTCCTGTTTTCCTGCCCTAGTTAAGACAGAAACGAATAGATGATGTAGTGTATGTTCACGTATTGGCTACAACTATACACATCAACAAATACCAGAGCGTCCGGCGTATTAATGATTCGATTTTTCAATTTTGCCCGGCCATTGACGCGGTGGTACATTGTATCGCTTGCACTTTCTCTTTCGTCCCAGACAAATCAATGTTGCAAGATGAACTTGCAGGTGTAATTTGCCAAGTGGCAAATCATGAGAGTTGAAGCAGTAAACTAAATCTCTTATTTGTTCCCAGACAATAAAATCCGACATTTCTACATTGATTCAACGTCTGCAGACGTTGAATCAATGTTGAAATGACGGATTTTGATATCTGAGTTTCAATCTTGCTGTGATCGCTCTTATCTCAACACTTTGCAAACACCAAGTGCACAAAAGGATATTATCAACAAAGCGTTGCACAATCGCAGTGAAGTAGGCGGGATCGGGCTGCCAATTTGATTCGTTGCTGTTGATCACGTGATTCATGAAGTCTTGTGACAATGACCAATCAGCAGGCTTGTTTTCCTAAACAATCACAGAGAGCTAAAAAATCACATTGTTGTCTGCGACACCTCATAAGTTATAAAATAAACTACGCCACGAAACATTTTCTTACAAAGTCGGATGAAAAATTATCAAAATAATAAAATATTACAAAACAAAGTAATTCTAGGAGCAAAATGGTTGGAACGCCTGGTTAATCTAATGACAACATCATCATTATTTCATCATATTCAGCCTGTGGTAGTCCACTGCTGGGCGAAAGCCTTCCTCCTTTCTTGCCAATTCAGTCAATCGTGTGTTTAAGTAGGCTACCAGTTTGTTGTAGCACATTCTTGGTCAATCTCATCTCTCCATTTCATTTTAAGCTTTCCTCGTTTGCGTTTGCTTTCTCAGGGTGTCCAAATTGTCAATTTGTTAGTCCATCTGTCGTGCTGATGCTATATGACCTGCCCATGACGATTTCAGTTTTTTGATACTTATCACAATATCCCGTGATTTTGTTTGATTTCGAATCCATTCAGCAGCTTTTTTTGTTTCGCCATGTTAAACTTACCACAATTAAAGAATAAAGAGCCCAAAATGTCGATACCAAACTCAAACGTTTTGAAAACTTACTGTCTTCATCTTCAGTGCTATAAATGTAATTTATAGCATTGACATGTATAGCACTAAAGATGAAAATACTGTAGTAAGTTTTCAAAACGTTTGCTGAACATGAGTTTAGTATCGGCATTTTGGGCTCTTTATTTGTTGTTTAATGTAATTTTACCTCATAAAAACAGGAAAAGTTACAAAACAAAAAATCACGCAAATCAAACAGCAGCACACCGTGATAGCTCCGATGATGGTAGAGACCAACTTCTTCTTGAGAGGGTACCGGCCTCTTAACTTGGCCTCGTAGTAATGGAGAGTGTTGAACAAGTAGGTTATTGGCTGATCTAAAGCAACGGACAACATTAGCTAAAGATGCAATGCGATGCTTTTGCGTGAGCCCAATCAAAACTCTGTCACTGCTTTGTGCGGTTGCAATACAATGCTACTGGCAGAGGTAACAATTTGTCCACAATAGTATGAAGGTGAGTAGCTATATTCGAAAGCTGTGCTAGCCAGTCCTGTGTCTAAACGTACATCTACCATGTCCCAAAAACAGAGCCTTCGGCAACTAACCTTTTGCCATGGCAAAAACCAGGTTATGTAGCGTAGTGTACCGAGATATAAAAGCGATGTACAATTTATAAAAGTAATCCACGAAAATTCGATCCTAGTTTTCGTCATAAAACAGTATTAGAAGTGCAGCGAATAACCTTGGCTTGATTACCGAGAAACTAGTTCAAATTGATGGTTATGTGCTAGCAGCAACTACAACGATGTGGGGAAATAGTTTCTCTACAAAGGTCTTGGTATGAAATTCACTTGATGTAGAGTACTTTCTAGAGTAGATAGAACAATTGACTTTTTACGTTCACACAACGTCTGCAGTCATCTGCTACATACAAAAAATCATCAACTACACACCATGAAACTTGTACAGCGATCCCAAGTGATCGAGAAGGTTCTCCAAGGACTTCGAAGAAGGTGCAACCTCCAGGCACCTGTGGATGAGGATGTCAAGAACGGAGAGGAAACGTAAAGTGATGTTGCCGAAATAAGTTGGAAGATACTGGTTCGCCGACTCTGGAAGAAGAATGCATAAGTACGAGGTATCCCAGGCAGCAAATCAGTCGTTTTATACATTGATTCAACGTCTTACATTGAATCAATGTAAAAAACGGTTGATTTGCTATCTGGTATCACGATCACACGGTAACTGTTCAATGATTATTCCTCAATGCTTATCTTGCGGCGTCAAAAAAAGAAAAGAATCACATGTATGGGCTTCATAGCCACGACTTCCATAACGTTTCTTACGACGTGTCATTGAACATCTTCAGGAAAATTGTTTTTCAATTTCGTTTAAAACACAATGGCGGCAAAAATGAAGTTCGAATTGTTTTAAACAAGACAAGTAGAGAGTACCAGACTAAACTGGCAATTTTGTCCATTAAGTGCGGTGCTCTCTACTTGTTTCAATTATTTTATCACACTGTGCAATGTGCATCCTTTTGGATCATTGGTGAAGTCAAAAGAAGATTTTAATGACAATTTTTTGTGACGAAGTTTTATTTTGATGTTTTAAATGAGTTTAAAGCGATTTTTGAGATTACAAACTCAGCCTTTTAGATTCCAAGTACGCTCCATACATAACCCACAAGTCATCCTAAGCACATCGCAAGCCTTCTCGTCACCTGATGGATTTATCTTGTCCGCTCCCGAGCAATGCTTCAGGAATCCTTCAAAACAATGTTTCTCTGGGAATTTCTGTGGAATAATAGAAAAGAACAAAAATAACTTTTCAGTCTATTGGTAAAGTAATTTAAGCATTGACAGAGCAGCTAGTGACAGCATTTAGTGGAGAGGATTAGTTAGATCACTTGCAACCGCAGTCGGGTTCGTAAAGGGATCTCCCTAATTGAAGAAAGGAACACCACAATTATCCACAACGAATAGGACGTAAGTTAAAAAGGATGCAACAATGTTTGTCCTAACATAGCGTTGTATCCATCACAAAATTGCGTTCCTCTCAACGCTTTTACAACGTAGACAATGTCAGTGAACACGAATACATTACCATTTTGGTGCAGGAAATAGGAAACACACGTTAGTGGCAACTGGCAACCAACACAAGTTTTCCCGGAAACTTAGACACAAGCTGAAGAGTAGAAAACAAATTGAAGGAAGCAAGACCTGGTGGAACGTCATGTGCTGGGAGTGCCAATCATGTTGGAGCCAATGATCGGTGCTGTCGACATCCTCGACGAAACTACGCACACGATCACGGAAGTCGTCAGGCTTCATGAGGATGTACTGGATGATGAAGAAAGCAATCTGAAGGATAACAGAGTGTATAGATGTTGGAAATGATCTTTACCACAAAATTAGTGAACTGATAAGAGCAGTTGGTGATCACAGCATTTAGACCGGGAGCTTCCCTGTAGTACGAGGCTGATAATAATTATTGAGAGTATATCGCTCTTTAGATGTCGTGTAACGTTGACACAACAGTAAAACTTCGCTGTTTACCGATTCTCGCTGCAAAGTGACAAACCTACATTATTCAACACGTTTGTCAAATGCATGCGCGATCTTCCAAAAGGTTGAGGGATAAAGCAACCCTCAGATCTTAAATAAAATCAGGTTTATCTACCAGCACTGATTTAGTAACCTTTTTAATTTAATGGCAATTCATTAGAGATATCTTTGCCTGATTATGACGCCAAGATAGCCAGTCTGTGTATCTGAGATGACGACTTAACCAGTACAAGTGAGGTTAGAGTACGGTATTCAAAAATTGTTTTAAATTTAATTTAAGGCATAAAATTAATCCAAATTTCCACTTATTTGAGCAAAAGCATTGTAATTTAAAAGTAAGCCAGCGTTGGTGGATTAACACTGGCTTACTTTTAAATTACAATGCTTTTTGCCCAAATTCAATATAACTTTGTGCTTTCCCTAAGCTTTCAATGAAACGAATTTACGTTGTAATAACAACAGAAAAGCCAAAATATAACAAGCCAAAAAGAAAAAATAAAATAATCAAGCGTCTCTGCCAGAACAAATCGAACTAGAGAACTACCACTGTGCGCAGTTCCCTAGATCTGACTTTCGCTTATTCGAAGCCTACTTGTATATCGTCAGGATCACTGGGGCGAAGGCTGAGGCATAGCATGAGCCTGTCCAGGAAGATGAGGTTGTATTTCCACAGCATGTCCAGTATGATACCAATGCATCTGCAACGTTCAAATGCTTCTAATAAGCAACAAAACTGGCTTCGACCAAAAGAATAAATATTTAAAGCTTTTTATGCTTTCACTCAAGGGGTAGGATTTCTAGACACGAGTCATCATCACAAAGCTTTAAGCTAAAATGTTTTTTACCCAGTTTAGAGAAAAATTCGCAATAACAATTTAGTTATTTTCCATTTCAATAACCTTTTTTTGTGTTAACTTTATTTTAAATAGGTTAATTTACCCACAAAGATGATTCTATAACTTTAAAAGATTACATAGAAACAGTGAAGTCAAGAAAGTAATGCACCTCACTGCAGGCTGCAGTGACTTTCAAAGCAAAAATTGACTCTTTCACTGAATGGTCTGCTTACTTTGTCACGTGCTTGCTGTCGGTGACCGAAAACTGGCATACGAGAAAATCCGAAAATGTCCGAACTTGCGCGGACAACTGGTTGGCACTGACACTGTCTAGAACTCTGCGAGAAAAAAATACATCCGTCAAATTCTAAAGAGTTTAAAACCTAACCAACAAAAGAAGCTTGTCGCTTAAAGTATCATTTCAGCAAGGTGAAGTTGCCATTTTTACACCCTATCAACGCTGCCAAACGTTGAAAATAATAATTTTTGCAATTTGACACAATGATATGCCACAGGTAGTACAAAATCAATTGAATTGAGCTTTCCCGCTTACTTATAAGTTGCGACGGACGGTGTTTTTCCTTCAAACAAAACTTTCCAGACCAAGCACATGAAGTAGGGAGGAGTAGAGGACTGTTTGAAGTATTTCACCGCGTCTGCTTCCGTGAGGGATGTCCCTTCCGTAGAGGTGAGAAGAGGACCCCATTTGGAATACTCTTCCTCAACATCAGCTTGAAGTTCTTTCTTGTTGACGCATTCAACTGGAAAAGATGGCGGGCAAGGTTCAATTGCATGGCTAGAAAATTATTGTTTTTACATCGGTTCAACGTCTACAGACGTTAAATCAATTTAAAAAATGAACTGTGCCCACCATCATCAACAAAACAATTGCGCAAACTGACATTTCACAAACAATTGTGAAAAAAAACTTCATTTTACAATTTTCTTGGTTGCATTGGTATTTTTAAAAAATAGAAAAAATGCTCAGCCACAGATAACAAAGCATTTTGCTTGGGCGGATTTTAATATTATTTTTTACAGTTATTAATTAATTATCAGCTACATTATGCGATACACGAACACATGCCTGGCAAATTCTTGCTGGATTTAAAGCGCGCATGAAGAAGTTGCTTGACGGATTGGGTTCGTGTTGGTTGGTAGTACAGTCATAAAATCTACACTAGATCCCGAGACCGCTTCACCAAGAACTCACCTGTTTGCTGTTGGAAGTATTCCTGCACGCTTTGTGGAAAACAATCCAGTGTCTGTTGTGGCCATTTGTGGGGCGTGGCATCCATGACAGCCTTCAATATGTCCACGCACCACGACCCCGAAATTGTCTCTGTTCCTAGGGAATGAAATCAACTTTGAAATGAAACGAGCAAGGGGCAAGATTTACAGAAAGTTTAGTTTGACCCTTAGTGGGAATGCAAAAGGCGTCACTCTGACAAAGCATGAGATAGTGAGGAAAGCTGCACGTCTGTGACGTGTTGTCTTGACCGGGATGTTCGGAGATAACAGAGCAAGGTCGTCGTAGATTCACCTAAATAGGCAACGAAACCCAGTATGACCATTAAGACCATTTCATTAATTTATCACGCGTCGTGCCTTTAATAATAATAATAATAACAATATTTATATAGCGCCACATCCACAGTCAAGCTATGCTCCTGGGCGCTGTACATGACAATGGTGATAATTAATACGGTAATTTCAGTCATAATGTTCATTGAAGTAGAACGTTTTCAAGCGAGTTTTGAATTCATTTAAATTTTCTGCTTCTTTCACACAAATAGGCAAACAGTTCCAGCAACTGGCAGCAACAACTGGGAAGGTACGATTTCCATACTGTGTCTTATATGAAGGGTTGCACAAGAGCAATTGATGTTGAGAACGCAAAGTTCTGGCAGGTTTATAATGAACAAGCAAAGTGTCTAGATAGTTCGGAGCAAAACCATGGAAAACTTTATAAATTAATAGACATATTTTGAAGCGAATACGATACAATACTGGAAGCCAATGCAGGGATTTTAGTATAGGAGTGGTATGCTCACGTTGACGTGTTAAAGTAATTAGCCGAGCAGCAGCATTCTGAACTCTTTGAAGACGCAAAATAGTACAATATGGAATGTTATTTAACAATGAATTTGAATAATCAAGTCTGGACGTCACAAGTGCATGAGTTAAAGTTTTACAAGCATCAACATTAATAAACTGTCTGATGGAACCAATGTTTCTAAGATGAAAAAAGCAAGATTTAACAGTGGAACTGACAAAGTTTTCTAAACACAAATGTTGATTTAATGTTACACCAAGCAATTTAATTGAGTTAGAAGAAGAAAGATTGATATTACTCAGGGTAAGGGTCATGTCATTAAACTTTGAAATACACCGTTTCGGAGAAAATACAATAAACTCACATTTGTCTTGATTCAGTTTCAACATATTATAGGACATCCAATTTGAGATATCAACCATACATTTTTGGAATTTTGACTTAATACAACACAATGAATCTTCATCAGTAACACGCAAATACAATTGTATATCATCAGCATATGAGTGGTATGAAAGCCCATGTCGCTTTATGATGTCAAACAGAGGTTTTATGTAGAGGCAAAACAGGACAGGGCCGAGAACAGAACCCTGAGCAACTCCAGAAGAAAGGAATGTTGCAGAAGACATTGAGTTTTCAATTGCTACAGATTGAGTTCGATCATAAAGATAAGAAGAGAACCAGTCAAGTACCGTGTCAAGCGATAGTACCGTGTCTTTACCCGTGTCAAGCGATTAACTTGCTACAATTTCTTGTTTCAGTGCAATGAATATCAGTTTTTTAGGTACTTGACAAGGGCCGGATGTGCGTAGCCGAAAACGCAATTTATTTTATATCATCAAAAATCTCTTGGTGCTTCTAGTTTTTATTTCTCTATGATCGAACAGGGTGCAGGTCTGACAAAATCAGTTACAAAACAGGTGCCGTCGTTTTTATTTTTAAAAAAATTCCCTTTCATAAAGGTTAATTAGTATTCAGGAAGTTTGAAAAAACTTATTGTCTACCTGTGACGTGAATAGAACGAGCTAAAGTCAAGACAAGCACTCTGTTCAGTTCCTCCGACGACTGGGAGACGAATTGCTTTTGATCACTGAACGATCTCACCAACTGAGGCTTGATATCGAAGTTGTCAAAGCCCATGATCAACCGCAGCGCCGTGTTCTCGATCCTAAATGTTTCTCTCCAGCTCAGATTGGTGGCATTATGTAAACCAACTTTGAACAGCATTGACACGCAGAACAAAGCATCATTAATATCAGCTGCTAGCAATTCCACAGGTGTTACAATCAGTCGACTTGTTGCTTTTTACCACCACATGAACCCACCCCACTGATAAATCATGAATCAGTGTTTTTTATTTGAAAAAGAATGAAATCTAAGAGCAAAATGGTTGGAACGTTTGACCAATCTAATCACAAAATAAAGAGCCCAAAGCGTAGATGTAAACTCTCATGTTAAGCAAACGTTTTGATGATTAAACTGTTTTCAATTTTTCATCATCAGTGCCATTGAATACCCTGGTAATGAATAGCTGTTGAATTAAGTTTCAATTGCTATATTTTATTATTTGATTTTTAAGAAGAATGCAATTTATAGGAGAGAAAAAGCAGTATTCTAAATAAGAAAAGATCTACCGTACTACATAGGCTAATACTTAAATAGAAGGCTTCGTTTCGGACTATGAATAGAAAATACAGCATCAACAAACCGACAGTCACCCACCCTAAATGAAGCTGCTTGTGGTCTGCATGTTGCGAGTTAGCCAAGCTGTGCAGAGTGGCGAGCAGCTGAATGCGGTAGAGAGGTTGAATATTGTGCATGCGATAGCTTATCATCTCGAACAGAGCGTGGAGGACCCCCCAGGCTTTGTACTCGCATATTTTCGGTAAGACCTGAGCTGTTGGAAGAAGAATGGAGATTGATGCACAACCACTAAGTAGAATCAACACAAAACATTTGATTATATACATCAAATATAGTTATTACTTTCTAAAACTTCTACAGCCTGTTTCACCCTAAAAGGGGGTTCATCAGAAGGTCCTTAGTCAAAATAAGGACCTTCTGATGATCCCCCTTTTAGGGTGAAACAGGCTGTAAAGGTTTTAGAGATTAATAACTATATTTGATGTAATTTGCTCTGCTCGGCTTTTTGCTTGGCATTGAGCAATTTTTGTAGCAATCATAGTATTTATTGTTTGATTATGTAATTATACGTATGTGCTGCCCATTCAGGATATGAGTCATTTTACTTTGATTTAATGTCTGCAAACGTTGTATCAATGTAAAAATGATTGTTTTACTAGCTGGTATATTCAAGACCGAGGAAGAATTAAGAAAAAAAAAAAAAAGAAGCTATTTATGAAGTCACTTTAATTCTTCAATACTGGCTTCACTTACTCACTAACCCTTTGATACCAAGAGCTTCGATCTCTGTGTAGACAAGCAGGCGACTGTAAGTCTCGGTGAGAGCCGGAGACAGGGCGGTAGAGGATTTGGTCTGGCCCAGCTTCTGTACTTTGTTGCCTATGTGGTGGAGTATGCTGGGGAGAAGTTTAATAAAAATATAACTCGAGCTTAGCAACAAATTAACCGGATTCAAAGATCTCCGGTGTGACATGAACATGGAAGTCTACCACTCTACCATCTCACAATCATTTCTAAAAAGATCCATTAAAAATAACTTGATTCCATAAGCACGGTGCAAAAAGTTTCATTCAAAAACAAAGCGCAATGAAGAAGCAGTGAGCCGGGACGCCCAATTCTATCTGGATATTGTTGGAGCTTGCTTACAAAGAAATTATCCTGATATCAAATACCAAAGAAAGTGTTTAAAAAAGACTAATTTAGATGTAAAGTTTAGTCAATACCGTACTGGAATAAATTTTTATATTTTCCTATGTTAGTTGTCTTCATAGTGACATGTTATCGTTTCTTCTAACATCGCTAGTGAGCATTTGACACGCTTTTAAACAATTTTCATCAATATACTTTTATTATAATAACCTCTGCGCACATCAGAAAAAAGTTTGAAGAAAAATTCAGCAGGGTTTATTAATTTCATACCAATGTGACTTTCAATAAACAATGACGATAGACATTGAAACAAGGCGTTCTGTGACATTTAAATACGGGTATTACCCGTCCAAAGTACTGCAATTACGCACAAAACAAGCATTTATTGATGTAGCAATGCGCGATATAACATCGAATGAATTAATTGTCTCTTCAGTCTTCATACAAGGCTGTTAAAATCTGAGATAAAAAGCAACTTGCCATTATGAAAGCAATGTTAGTGATGTTACCTCATCTTGGTGTGAGCGGTTAGCGAATCAAGCAATTCCATCTGTAGTGGAGTGGTCTTGTTGAAAGCGACACAGCCCAAGCCGGGCATGGTTGTACTTGCGCTGTCGCCATACACACTGTCAACGATGGTGGTGATTGGTACGTTGAACAGATCTGCATGAAAATCATCGAACGTTAACGATAGGAAAACAAGAACGTAAGAATTTTTTTATCTATGCTCAGGCAAAATAGAAAAACGCATAGCTAGCAAAGTAGGCTTGACGAAAAGTAGTCTCAGCGAGAGTAATCGCAGATGTACAATTACTGTGGAAACGTTAATGCGAAATTAACGTTATTTCAAAACCGTTTCTTGTAACTTAAAGACTCGTCTAACCGAAATGGCAAAAAAAGGAACGTTTAGTGCTCAAAGAAAATAAGTATGAATGCACTAGTTTAAACAGGTTTCATTGCCACTGGAAAATGAATTTCGTAGAAGCATTGAAGTGAAAGCAGGATAACTCTCAAACATAGCACTCATAGAAATGTCAATAACTGACATGGGCAACATTCAATGTCAATCACCATGAAAAACAACTGTTTCTATTCTTTGTTAGTTTGACAAACTTCTTGTAATAAACTGCGTAACTTAAAATTTAAAAATACGTAGGCGTATTGGTTTACCTGTAGTGGTGCTGCAAGCATTACACACCAAGGCGATCCGATAATCCAAAAGGTTGATGTTGGAAGCCTGAAATAAGTGCATGCTGTTACTGCTTTAATAAAGAAACACAAATAACATAACCATAATTACATCACACTGCACCCTAAGATAGAAATTCGCACACAAGCAGTTTGAATTACTGCAACAAAAAACGGCAATTCTCTTTCAGGAGCTGTTGTATGTCGTGGGATTATTACATTCTTGTGAATAAGCGACTTGCTGTATTTCTTATTGTCCGAAGCAGGCACAAGGTATCAAAATAATCTTGTGTTCCACTTAAACATGTTGACAGCTCAGGTCTTTTATTTATTTGCACTTCTCGGCTACCAGCAAATCAAAAGCTTCAAAAGCATAACTTCGTGGACACGGCGATCCCACAAATCTGCCAACACTACCTAGGCAAGCACCTCAAGCAGCATTGGTACAAACCATGGTACAAACGTATCATTGAACACAATAAATATGTGATTATGATGTACAGTATTGACATACCTGCAGGCATTGTCTGAGGAACTTGTGCTGCTGCTGGAGAGCTACCGGGATGTGGCGGTGCTCTGCAAATCCGCTGTCGTCTGACGCAATAAACGAATGACGTTATTACAACGATTCAATATCATTAAAAATCGTTGCAGAGATGTGCAGGCCTCGAAATTCGTTTTTGTTGAAGGCGGACAAACGTGTCCGGTCTGAGCAGCTATCTCGGCGGACACACCACACCGTCGATCGTCATACTAGAATACTTTCTGCAGTATTCGCACCACATAAAATTTACTTGACTTTTGTCGCCTTCATATCGCAGCCACTTCAATTTTTTTCTTCGATCCACTTTTGGATTGTAGCAATAGTGCACACGCGTCTTTGAGTATTAATAACGGTGGCGGCTTTATTATTTTTATCCACTGCCGTAGAGCAAGTAGGTTCATCGCCCTCATTCTCACTTCCATCATTTTTCCTGGGCCTTTTGTTTCTTACTGTCATACCAAAACTTACCAAGTTTTGCTGCATCTTGCCGTAATAGCCTAGTGGTTAGGGATGGGCAATTCAGAATAATTCACTATTCCAGAATTATTCCGGAATACTAAACCGAATCCAGAATCGAATCCAGAATACCGAGTCCTATTAACTTCCAGGCTCCAGCAACACAAAAAGTAAAAAATTTCAGACACAAAAGCTACACAATCAAAGTAAATGTTGGTTGCAATGCAACACATTAAAGCATTCTAAATGACTTCCAGCCAAATGGGAGCAGTGTTGCCAGATGATGGAAGCCGCTTGGCAACAAAAAGTAACTAAAACTTCACCAGATATTTAAAACACCCTAAACAGGCCCGTAGCCAGTCGGGGGCCAGGGGGGCCTTGCCCCGCCTGAAAAAATTTTGCCCCCCTGGCAAAATTCCAACGTTCTCGAGCAACAGCTACAATTATAATGATTTTGCCCAAAAAAATTTTTCGGCCCCCCTTGCTCTGCGGTCTGGCTACGGCCCTGACCCTAAATAAAGCAATTTGGCTTAAATACAAATAGTTTTTAAGACATAAGAGACAGCCATCATCCATATGCAAACCTCTTGCAAAACGTTTTCTATACAAGCAGGGATTATTTGCTAAAAAGTTTTAAAAAACTTTCTTGAAAAAAATTGAGGGAAAATTTCACCAGATTTCACCAAAAAGTTATCTGGTTCCAAGGTCAAAAAGCTGGGCAATAAAGACCTCCAAATTTCACCAGAATTTTTTAATTTGATATTCTATTTCCCCATCTGGCAACGCTGAACGGAAGCGCAACTTAGTTGCCGTCAAGCCGCAGACGAAAAGAATCGCTCGGAAGATGCTGATGTGGCAGGTATGCTGGGGTGTTTCAGAGCCAACTCCTTCAGCAGGGGCATCTGCTCAATGTTGTTACGCCCACCAGCCAAACTATCGCAGAGTCGCATACGCACGTGGATTGAAAAAAAGCATTGTGCATGTGTACAAAGCGTGAAGAAAATTGCGCGCTTAGTTTCTTTGATTGCTCATGCGAGCGAGTAACGTAGAGTTGCATGCGCCGTGCGCGCACAACGCGTGCACAATGTTTTTGAAAGTGCGGAACTGCGGATGGTGTCAGTGCAAAGAAAAAGTGAGTAAACCACACTTTTTTTCAGTTCACTGTCTCCAGCTGACAGCTTGCACAAGACTTATGCATATCTTTAAAACCGAATCTTATTACCCGGTTTTATTGCCGTTTTGGATTCGGATAGTTAAGGATCCGAATCCTTCTGGATTCGGTATTCTGAATTGCCCATCCCTACTAGTGGTATGATCTAATTTTGTAACCAACCTTGATTTATCAATATTATTGGGAGATCAAAGCCAGACACTGTGACGGAAGACTTAAACTAAGTTACGCGTGATTAGTGTAGAAGTACCGGTCCTCCCATCGAGACTTACCGAAGAATTCATTTTTGTTACGCTGATTCAATGTCATTCATCGTTGAAGCAACGTAAAAATCGAAAGTTTTCCTGCTTAAATGGAAGCTAAGGGATACAGCATTAACATTTTCTAGGTGCGCGCTAGAATGCACAGGAAATTATATCCTCGCAACAATTGTTCGTGCTATGCAGTGACGATTTGTATCGCTAGTTCTTGTGTTTATTCCTCAGGGGACAAATATGACCGATCTACAGTAGATGGTACTTCCCATGCGGTGACGGCGGACATGTCCGCCGTGATTATCGAGGCCTGTAATGTATTTTGACAAAGCGAATGAAAAAGGATAAAAAGGTGTCGGCTGTTTGAAATAGTTATAAATCGAGTAAGATTGGAGGAGAATGTCAGATCCCTTTAAGGAGAAAAATCCCTGATACCATAGGATTTAGAAATTCGCTTTAGGAAGAGACTTGCGTGAGGAAGCCTTCGAACTTTAGAGTTTGCTACAAACGTCATATCTATGGTTATTAACCGGTCGTTGCGTCATGGAACAAGGTCTCACCCAATGCTGCATCCTGCTGTGATTTTGATCGGAGTTTCTTGTTAAGATGCATCAAGATACACATCGCGGAGAAGGACAGCACGCAAGATGACTTTGTGACGTCAGGAAGGGGAAGGGGCTGAAACGTCACAGAAGATACGTAAGTGCTGTAGCGATCGTGAAACTCGTTAAATACTATTAATGTAAAAGGATGTAATTTCCCTTCGCGTCGAAGCCGCTAAACCGTTCATAGAACATCTATTTCATGATCTAGCTATACGATTTAAGGTCTCTCGTTCCTCGCATTGCGAGGGGATAGTAGATATGCGTAGACTAGTTCATCCGAGGCCGTCGATGCCTGGTTGAAGCAAGGCAGTTGAAGAAGAACGGTTAATGACAATTTCTTGTTTGAATCATACGCAAAACACATTAAATGAATCGCGAAACATCGCGATTGACGTTTCATTTCGCGGTCTGTTTCCACCGGAACTGGATGCGCATTTTTTCAACATAAAACAAACGAAAGATTCAAAAGTTCATTTGACCATCATGGGAAAACGCAAAGCAAGTTCAATTCAAGTCGTGAAACGTTGGAGAAAAGAGAAAAAATTTAATCCGTACACTGAAAAATTGACTTTAACGTCAATCAAAGCACATTTAACGTCAATAACGTCATTTTAACGTCTTTAACGTCAATCCAAACATTTTATTGCTATCAATACGAATGTTCAACTCTTAAAGCAATGATAAAGCTTAATTTGTTGAGAATATCAATACTTCTCGCTCGTTGTATAGGAGGTTGATTAGTCTGATGACTGGAACGCAGTCAGAAACAGGATTTTTCTGGATGCTTCCGGATATGAATTGCAGGAGACACCAAGTGAGATATTCACGACCCTTCCGTACGTCATCGCCTTTCGTTTTGTTGGCAAGAAGCTGAAGAAAATTAGAGACATTTCACAAGGGTATGGCTTAAAATTGGATGTTACCATAAAATCAGAATTAGCGTCATTATCCTTGAAAGAATCAATGCTAAGGCTCCCACAACTAAAAAAAGTTGATTTTCATGTCTCATTAGTCCTCAAGGTCTGGCGACGTTTGTCATCGCCGTTTGAGTTTCTGGACCAACAGTCTCCAAAACTGACATGACAACAATACGGAGAAGCCAGTATGTAAGTTAAATTTTCATTCTGTGTGGAAGAGTCCCCGAAGCCAACGAAGAATCTGAAAAAAACAATCAGCTAGGTTGCAAATTTATATTTTTTTTCCATATAACGCCAGGGGTTTGAGTGCACGGTTGGGTAGTTGGGCATTGAGTGAGGAGTGGGTAACCAGCTACCCAGTAAACACTTTGTATTTCTAACTAACCCTTGTATTAAAAGATTACCCACTCCGGAGACAGAGCTTGTTGTGCACTGTAACTGAAGTGTACCTTAGAGTAGAGTTGCTCCACCATAAATGGAAAGCTGGCCAGTTGGGACAGAACAAGATATATGACTTGACTGGAAAGATGTTGCCACAAAAGACGATAACTTTGATTCGATTCAACCGCCTCCGCGTCAGCATGACTCAGCAGTACGTCACCATCTTGCATTGTAGCTATCATCAATTCTACCAGCTCCTAAACAAAAACATAGAAAGTTTATCATTATCATTCAAATTCGGTTTGGTGGTAAATACGTAAGACACATATATTATACAGTCGGCTGCATAGCAGAGTGGTGAGAGCCCTGGAACGGCAATCGAAAGGGCACCGGTTCGACACGGCTCAAGAGCATGCGGCAGTGTCTTTGGCAGGACACTTAAAGGCATGCCTGAAGGTGGACACGAAGATTGGCTTCCTTGCCTTCCCATAAACTTAATATAAATCTTCAATCACCAGTTGTAAGCCTGGATACGACAACAAACCAACACATAAACAATAAACATAACATAAAAAAATATAAGAGGCAACGTACCGTCTCCAGGGCAACACAACGCTGCTTCTTATTTTTTTGAAGACCAAGCACCTGTAGCACCATGTCCCTGGAATGAGTCTGGCTCAAGATGTAGCGTAGCAGTTTCCACTGCCTCTGATACATCTCCTACCAAACAAATGTATCGTAAACATATTATGGCCTTGCAAAGGAAACACATGCCTCCTGTGTGCTGTTTAGTTCACATTCTCTCCGTTGCATGACGCCATAGAAACAAGTCGTAGTTTTGTTGTTGTAGACAGGTAGAAATGGTGCATGATACAGATAATAAAGATTGACGTGGCTCGTAAACACGCTGTCTAAAGCTTTTTCAGGACACATAATGACATCCTTGAAGGTGGACACAGAGATTAAATTCCTTGCCTTCCAATGTAAATCTTCTACCACGTAAAAAGATCAACGCTAAGTCACATCTACGCAGGGCCTCTTGATGATTATGCGCCATAACAAAAGATATCATCATTTCTTTAACATTGCAGTATACAATACATTGTTCTCAGCGACAATTCAAAAACGAAAAATAAAGTAGAATAATAACGACTGATCAGCAAATGTCTGTAGACGTTGAATCTGCGTTAAAAAGATGGAATAGCTCGCTGAAGTCACCCGTACCTTACAATATGGAAGTTGACGCTTGAGAGAGAAGCGCAGAGTGTCTGGTTCCAACTTCCAAGTGCTGGTCAGTTGGTAGAAAGCGTGGTCAACAACGGGAAGCAAGGCCCAGCGGCCAGTAGTGGTAACCATGGCCGCGGTCGCTCTGAACCGATCGATGAACGCGATCAGTTTACCATAAAGAGGCTGCGGAGAAAGAAGCATAAAATAGAGATTTTTGGCGTTTGAAAGGTCTGCATCGTTTGCTAGACTAAGCAACTCAAGCTGCTGCGGAACTCAATGGGCCTCAATGTTTTTCGTTGCGGCGCAGTTGGAAAAGTTTTCTAAACTGGCAGCGCACTCAGGGTCAGGGATAAAAGGTTCAGTGGTTTTTACATACCTGTGTCTCCAGATTTCATTTGTCTCGTGGCAAAGTGAACTAAAATTGTGCTAGGTGATTGTTAATTCATAATTCCATTGCTACAGTTTCATAATAATGAGTTCGAATGCACATGTCAGGTTATAATAATATCTCCAAGCAATGTATTAACCAAAATTGAGTGTAGTAGATACGAAACGGAATCATTGTGTGACGCTTAATGTAAAAATTAAAACGATGCATCGGGAGGCACAGTTTGACAGCCTCGGGCGTAACTGACTGCTATATTGTGAACGTCAGTTTGATATGTAATCAAATAGAGCGGGAAGGACACAATGAGGCTAATCATGCTGGGGAGACGAATAAGAACGGAACATACTTTAATTTCTATCTATCAAACTTCCAATAATCAACGCTTACTTCAATCAATAATGTACTTACCGAAGGAGCCACAACTTGCTCTTCCGTCATGTTTTGTCTTATCTCGTTGATGGCCAGGTACCCAGGCAGAAGGAACGACTCGGGATCGATCAAATGTTCTATAGTTTGACAAATAGCATCCACCTGGTAATGAAGGAAAGTGGTTAAAAGATTAAAGATGAAGAAATCAACTCGTTCGAACTGAATATGAATTGAAGCATTTTTAATTTCAGAGTAAAAAGTTTTTCCTGGCGCAAATCTTTCGTAGTTTTCCAAGCTTGCTGAGTCACTTAAAACTTTTACAAAAAAAGGAAACAGTTTGAAACCTGACATTCTTCCTCGTATCAAGCACTAAGCGAAATCCGGGACAAGTATTTCTTTCTTCATCAACACATCAATACTGAATCTTTCCTCATCTTTTTAAGATAGTTTCCATCGCCTCACAACTTGTGGAGAACAGGAAATACAAATCGAGAGACCGTGAATCTGATAGATCCGTCTTGCAAGAAATGACGGACCTCTGGAGGGTAACAACCCCAGACGGGGACAACATCTCGGGTGAGTTCACCCCGGAAGAATTTTCCGCCGCCCTCCAGCACATAAAGCCAGGTAAAGCCCCGGGCCCTGCCCACCTATGCCCGGAGTTGATACTCCATGCTGCTGCCTCCTTGAAGTCCTGGTTAAAAGACTTCCTTTCCTGCTGTTTCCGCCACCTGAGAATTCCCAGAATCTGGAGAAGAGCCCTTGTGGTTGCAGTCCCTAAGCCGAAGAAGCCCCCAGGGGACCCGAAGAGTTACCGTCCAATCTCACTGCTCTGCATCCCCTTCAAGATCCTCGAGAGACTCATCTACGCCCGTGTCGAACCAATAATAGATCCGCAGCTCCCCCGTGAACAAGCTGGTTTCCGACACGGACGATCAACCGTAGATCAGGTCACACTTATGACCCAAGACATTGAGGACAGCTTCTCGGCTAAGAAGAAGGCTGGCGCCGTGTTTGTTGATCTCACGGCTGCCTATGACACCGTATGGCATAGCGGCCTTACCTGCAAGTTACTCCGTCTGCTCCCTGACAGACACATGGTCCATATGATGATGGAACTTGTGCAAAACCGCAATTTTACCCTCACAACCGGTAGCGGTCGTCGAAGCAGACTACGCCGACTTAAAAACGGCGTCCCACAGGGCTCAGTCTTGGCTCCTCTCCTGTTCAACATATACACCTACGACTTGCCCCCCACCACCTCCAGGAAATATGCTTACGCAGACGACCTGGCACTCCTGCACTCAGCAGGAAACTGGCAGTCAGTGGAGAGGAACCTCAGCCAAGACATGCAAACACTATCAGCATACCTCCAGAAATGGAAGCTACAGCTCAGCAAGGCAAAGACAGTGTCGGCGGCCTTCCACCTTAACAACCGGGAGGCACAGCGTGAGATAAACATCAAGATTGATGGGGAACGCCTGCCCTACTGTGCCGAACCTACATACCTCGGCATAACCCTGGACAGGTCACTCACGTACCGCCGGCACTTGAAGTCACTGCGCAAAAAACTATCTACACGCGTCGCACTTTTGAGACGATTGGCGGGTTCCGGCTGGGGAGCTGGTGCTAAAACTCTTCGTACAGCTACCCTAGCCCTTGTTCATTCCACCGCTGAGTACTGCGCGCCGGTCTGGTGTCGTAGTTCTCACACCCACCAGATTGATACTGCCATTAACGACGCACTGCGTACTGTGACTGGATGCCTGCGTCCCACTCCAACGGACTGCCTACCCATCCTAGCAGGCATCCAACCCGCTGAGCTACGCCGTAAAGGAGCCACGATTTCTCTCGCTCGCCGCGCTTTGGACCCCGACCATCTCCTCCATGCAACACTCAAGAGACCACCACCTATAAAGCAGCGCTTGAAATCAAGACGCCCCTTTGTGCCTGCCGCACAACAACTCCTTAAGAACGCAGAAGAACTTAGTTTAAGTGCGGCACACTGGACGAACCACATGTGGAACACGGAGTGGCAAAATCACACCTCCACGCTCCGTGACTTCATACCCAACGCCGATCCCCGTCCACAAGTGGGGCCTGGCTCCTTCATCAGAATGCGAGTGTGGTGCCACGGAACAGACCGCAGACCATGTCATCCACCACTGCCTAACCCACCGGCCTCCACACGGTGCGCAACTTAGGGTGGCTCTTAAAATTGAGTTTTTGAATTTTGCTTGGGACACCCTTTCAAATGGTGAGGTTGTCAGAAAAAATAACTCTTGCAAATTTTTTTTAAATTTGAAGTTGATTTAGAGGTGGCCCTCCCCCCCTAAAGTTCTGTGCCCTCCCTCGAAATACCAAATCTGCGTATCTCGAAAACCAATTGAGCTAGAGATACAGTTTTTGTGTTAAAAGATGCAGAAAACATGGTTTTCTATCTGCTTTCTGAACATTGAATGCATCTATCTTGAGTAGAAAAGCAGTTATTTAGAAAAAACGCCTTTGACCAAATCTTGATTTTACAACCTTTTTTGTGACCACGAAACCGTCTACAAAATTTCGTTTTTTTGTCTTAATTTTTGCACCTTAGAGGGAACACTGGTAACGATATTCATATCAAAATGTAATTCTGGTCAGTATCATACTGGAAGAAGCGATATTATCGACAATATTTCACATATTGCCTTGCGCATCGTGACAGGATGTCTGCGACCTACACCATTGGACAATTTCCCTGTCCTTGCAGGCAACCAACCAGCTGAGTTTCGTCGCGAAGAAGCCATCCTGTCTCTTTCTCGCCGCACTACGAACCCCAACCACTTGCTCCACTCAAATCTCTACGAGTCTGTGAGCGAGCAATCGAGCATCCTCGGCAACTGAAATCGAGACACCCATTTGTATGTGACGCACAACTTCTGATGAAAACCGCTGAAGACCAATCCATCAGCGCGGCTACCTGGGAGAACAACAAATGGAGCTCAGAGTGGAAGAAGAACTCCTCAAGACTCTAAAGTTGTATCTCCGACACCAGCCCCCATCCAACCGGAATGCATAATTTGCCAAGGAAGGCCTGGGTGCGGCTCAACCGCCTGCGTACTGGGCTAGCCTACTGGAGTCAGACTATTTCGCACCAACATGCACAAATTGGGGATGGCTCCATCCGCAATCTGTGAGTGTGGCAAAGAGGAACAAACCACAGACCACACCATCTGTAACTGCGCCAAATGGTGTGCGTGGTCTGCTTGAACTGGATGACGAATCAATGGACGAATCAAAGGATTGCTGCTCGACACCTGCTCAAGCATCTAAACCGCATCGCCACTGCCCAAGAGTGGTAAAAGACAGAGCCCTTGACCCCTGGAGTAACAAAGAAGGTTTAAACGAAGAAGAATAGACAATATTGTTCTTGTTGGAATTTGGAAACAGTTTTCTGTGTTCAGTAACAACTTGCAAAAGAAACTGAAGTTGGTACTCATCTTCAGTTAAGATTTTGTTAAAATCCTGGATTAGACTTAGAGCAACTCCTCTCTCTGCTCTGTCATTGACTACTGAAAGTCCCTTTGCCATGTGTAAAGCTTGAATAAATGCACCATCTTCAGTCCAATGAGCAGGATCCTTTGAAAGTATAATTATTGCTTCATCTTCACCCAACAGCTGAAGAAGCCATTTTGAATTAGAGGTGCAATACTGTTCTAGACCCTTATTGCTAAGAAACGCATCTACTTTGATGCTTGGTCTCCTTGGTGGACGTTCTCCTGTTTCATCTAACATGGTTGCCACCATTAGCTTCGGTTTTTACTTTCCACAGACAATCGAGAGTCAAACAAGGCTAGTCCAACCATTTCTTCGGACAGATACCATAAATGCACAACAAGCTTTTTGCATAAATCGCCTTTGCCATCCAACAAGTGCGATGCATAGCACCTGAAGCTTGAAAGCGGATTCCACGCTCAGGAGTTTCTACAAGGAATATGATACAAAACGGGCATTTTAGCTATGCATGAATGCATAAAAGTTTAGGAATACTTATTTCGTTTATTGCTTTACCAGTTTTACCGGTTAGTTTATGAACTTTGTTTATTGAATAGCTTGGGCCACAATACTTGTTTAGCACTGTTTTGTGCTAGAATACCGAAAACAGGTTTTTTCTAAATAACTGCTTTTCTACTCAAGATAGACGCAATCACTGTTCACAAAGCATATAGGAAATCATGCTTTCTGCATCTTTTGACACAAAAACCGTATCTCTAGCTCAAGCAGTTTTTGAGATATGCAGATTTGGTATTTTGGAGGAGGGAGCAAAACTTTAGGGGGGGAGGGCCACCTCTAAATCAATTTCAAATTCAAAAACTTTTTGCAGGAGTTATTTTTTCTGACAACCTCACCTTTTAAAAGGGTGTCCCACACAAAATTCAAATTTTTTTCATTTTTTGCCAAATAAGAGCCACCCTAGTGCGCATGGTCTGAGAATCCTGGACGACGAGACTGCCGAGTGGCTGAAGATTTCCTGCCCTCCAATCTAGCCTGGAAAGATCGCTCATACGCCATCATCATCATAAGATAGTGTTATGAAAGAACGTCACAGGCGAGCCGAGTTCGACAAACATCGAGGGCGGGGTACAGAGGTAACATGCTTACAGGTGGACACCAACATACTGAGATAGCCAAAAGATGACAAAAAAGATAATTTTCGCAAAATATAGGCTGCGTGCCCTCGGAATGGCCCGTTTCGGTGAGTCCGATTCGGGAGTCCGATCCCTTAACGGGGGATTTTTTCAATTTTTTTTTAAAATTATTGGGTACCGTAGCCTAATTATCATTGCCGTTTTAGGGTTAGGGGTTAGAGGTTAGGAACTCACCGAATCGAACTCACCGAATCGGACTCACCGAATCGGACTCACCGAATCGGACTCACCAAATAGTAACAGACCCGCGTGCCCTATAAGTGAACATAATCCATTGGTGCTCAAAATGTTTCAGGCTCAAATGGGACACACTGTTCTGATGTGAACAATCACTGAATTTACTTCATGTACATTGTACCTGCTGCTTGGCAACGTCCCATGCCGAGGGGGGTATCTCCCTCATTTTCACCATCATCGTGTGTAGTAGATTTCGGCATCCCTGGAATAATTGGAATCCAAATTCAAAAACATGCGCGTTGAAGAAAGAAAAGATTGGAAAGTGTTTGTCAAATAGAAGAAAATAACAAAAAGCTGAAAAAGTATCAGCATCTCCATTTGGAGGTTTAATTACTTCTTGGTTATACAAATATACATATATTTGGAGAGTGGTCTCTTGGTAAACTAAAACTTGAAGTATATACAATACAAGCATAGAATCTCAGTAATTTTCCAAGTTTAAAAGTAGTTCTGATAGAAAGTGAAAACAATGATTTGGCATTTTAAATACTGGTGAAAAATTCGTCTGCATTTAATACAAAACTCAGACATAAAAAATAAATTGTGACCTTGTAATCAATGCGATGAATGTATTTTCTTATGATTTCATAAGTCTTGCACCAGTGAAGTTTGTTGCTATACACCAGATCGCTGCATTGCAGGTTATCCAGCACAGGCCTGTAAAAAAATGGAAAAAACACTTTGTCATAGCCTTGACTTCTTCTATTCCTATTATGCTAGAAACGCTACTTTGTCAAAAAACGAGGTGATGCCGTGAGTATAAGTGTCACCTTCTCAAACAGGTTGTAACCTTTCATAGTTTAGTACGTATGAAAGCACAGAAAGTAAGCAATTGGAAAAATATGCTCTATCAGCAAGAATGTAAATAAGATTACTGTAATGGTAAGTAACTGCATTAATAAATTCTAATTGAAATCTGGTACCGTATCATAAGAAATCTTGAAAAATCTTTCCACATGGACAAACCAAAATTTTGAAAACTTAATAAGAACTATGCACAATCTATCGTTGTGGAGACTCACGGTAGCCGACGCCTTATTCAGGCATGGCCGATGATGATGATCAAAAGAAATAAGAAAATGGCTTTGGTTCTAATGGGGAAAATAAGATTTGAAAAAAAAAACAATAAATACAACAAAATCCGAATACAATTAAACACAATGATACAATAGACAAGAATGTGCATGTTACTTTAAAGGGAGGTATCCATCTTTGATGCAAGTCTCTAAAAATTCAAAAGCGAAATTGACACGTTTGGAAGATTGTTGCCCGTGAATATACTTTATCAATGCCTGAAATATATATGCAAAATAGATAGTTAGATACAACAAGTCAATACGGTTTGCTTGGTTTTATGTGAATGCAACGATGCACTGACATGAGTGAGGCAAAGCAAAAAAAATCACATGATACCGGTAAGTACGTTTAACACAAGGACGTCAACTAGCCAACACGACTTTGCGTTCTATAGCCTATTATACTTCTGTAGTTTCAATTACTCGCAAATTATTTTGTTATACTCCAGGCCTCGAAATTCACGGCGGACATATCCGCCGCCACAGCATGTGATGTCCGCGGGAAGTACCCTTTAGATCGGCCATATTTGTCCGCCGAGAAATAATATAGGAACTAGCGATACAAATCGTCATTGCATAGCGCGAACAATTGTTCCAAGAATATAATTTCCCGCGCATCTAGAAAATGTGAATACTCTATCATTTAGCTTCCAATCAAGCAGGAAAACTTTTGATTTTTCCGTTGCTTCAACGATTGATGACATTGAATCAGCGTAACAAAGGCGAATTCTTCGCCAAGAATCGATGGGAGTACCGGTAGCCTACTTCTACACTAATCACGCGTAACGTAGTTCAAGTCTTACGTCACAGGGTCTGGCTTTGATCTCCGAGTAATATTGATAAGCAAAGGTTGGTTACAAACTTTTTTAAGTTTTGGTATTACAGTAAGAAAGAGAAAGCCCAGGGAAAATTCACTTTCGCTCATATGACACGCAAAAATAAACCTAAAGAAAAAAGCCTAGTGCAACTTTGCACAGCAGAAAATAGTAGCGTTAGCGTAGAAGTTTTCCGACTAGTGCCAAGAGCATTGTGACGCACGAAGCCACATGACCTTGTTCGGTGGAAGTTAATCAGTTATACGGCGTATGAAGCAGCTACACGGCGCTTTGACTCTTTAAGCGCACGTTGTTGGTCTGATGAAAGCCTTTCAGAGTGACTTCACTGAAATTTTAAAAAGCCTTCTCAACCGTAGGTATAGTTCTCAAATGGTGAAGAGTTATCAAGATAAAGTGATTAAGCATGACGATCGGCGCTAAAACTGGTGTGTCCGCCGTGAGACTTAATTTGTCCGCCGAGATAGCTGATCAAACCGGACACGTTTGTCCGCCGTCAACAAAAACGAATTTCGACGCCTGTACTCTATCACGTTGCCATGTCATGACCAAATTGTAACTAGGCTACAAATGTGTAATTGTCATAACAAACTATATATCATGTAAGGTGTTTCTACTGATTTTAATTGCAAAATATCATGTCAACTTGGAATGCATTTCCTGGGCATCCAAAAAAATTTAAACAAAAATATCTTGATAAGTAAATTTGAGACCAACTATAGAACAAATCATTGACATTGTAATTGACAAATGCTTACAGTAATCAAAGCAGATTGTTGTTCATTGGATTGAGCAGAAAAAATAGCTTGATACTTGCTAATGCATGCCTTCAAACGGTTTCCATGGCTGTTTTTTACAGGTTTCAAATAGCTGCTGAAGACCTGCCCAATCACATCGGCTTGCTGAAACATATAGACATGTGAAGCTCATGACGAAAACAAATTGTCTGTTGCAGAATAGAGATTGCAGCAGTGAGAGGATATAGACTCAATGGACAAAATAAACAAAATGGACAAAATAAACAAAATGGACAAAATAAGTTTTCAACCAAAAATTAGTGACTATCTATTACGATAAAGTCACACTTACAAATGCCTCTTCAAAGATTTTTGTGATTTCTTCTTGAATCTCCATTTTTATTGCTTCGATGTAATTTACTCACTCCATTTGTGATGTTTTCATTGATGATGTATTCAAACAAACTGTTTATAAAGTTACCAGCATAATGGTTGAAACACTTGGTCAACCTAAAAAATAAAAAACCTGTTAAAGGAATAATTTACAGACAAGAACACTTTAACATGCGGACACTTCACTCTGTCAAACTCGGTGAATGGGCATTGTGGTTTAAAGCCTCTACAAGTATGCGGAAGATTAAAGCTCAATAAGAAGCTTTCTCAGTCCGAGGATTAAGGTTAAGATTGCCACATGTTTTCAAAAATTTTCAGCAAAATTGCTACTAATTGATTGAATGTTTATCATCGGACTGGAAAAGATTGATTGAATCTTTATCCTCGGACTGGGAAAGCTTCTTGCAGAGCTTAATCTTGGCAGTTTCGCATACCGTACTTGTACAGGCTTTGAATCACTGACACAGGCCCAGTCACCGAGATTGACAGAGTGAAGTGATTGTTAAAGTCTTGTTGCCGTGGAATTATTCCATCCATTAAATGCCGCTGAATGGAGAGCAGTCCTTAACGTGCGTTGCTCAAATGCACGCTCAGAAAATCGAACTATCAGCGCTGCTTAATCTTGAAGTTTCTTTGTTCCAGAAGTGATGTGCTAACCAACTGAGCTATCGGGGCGGAAAAGCTTCTTGCAGAGCTTAATCTTGGCAGTTTTGCATACTTATATATTAGGGTGGCCCTTAAAAATCATTTTTCTGAAATTTACTGCTCCAAACCCTTAAAAAGTTTCGTCCTTACAAAAAATGAGGTCTTGCAAAAAAAATTTAAATTTGAAGATAATTTAGAGGGTGCACAAGACCCCTCAAGTTCTGCATCCCCCTAAAAATGCAAAATTTGGATATCTCAAAAACCGCTTGAGCTAGAGATGTGCTTTTGGTGTCTAAAGATGCAGAAGACAAGGTTTTCTATATGCTTTCTGAACATTGAATATGCCTATCTTAAGTAGAAAAGCAGTAATTTTGAAAAAACTACTTTTTAGGGGTTTTGCGTGTAAGATTCATAGTTAAACAATAGTGCAGACCAAAAACCACAATTTTACAATTTACCTTTCTAACCTGTTAAATTGTGATGTTACAAGTAAACAAATAGAACATTGCAAACATGTGTTTTAGGGTGGTACTCACACAAATAACAAGGTCGGGTAAGGTGGTCCTTACGAGAAAATGCATGTAAATTCTGAGATTCGGTAATTTGTTTTTGAAAAAGGCTACAAAAGCACTTCTTGTAATCAAAAATAGGAAAACAATGCACAATAAACTATATGATACAAAGCATAAGCTTAGCATTATGACAAATTATTGGGCTTTATCGGAATATCAATCACTGACGGCAAAATTAACTAGCTATTCGCATTGCCTTAGCATGAAAATCACATAGTTTTTCTGTCCGCATTGTTAATTGTTTGCCAACACATGCTTGTCAGCTAAAGTGGCTTTATTGCAGTTTGGAAATCGTTTCCGAAGGTCTGCATCCACCTGCATCAGATACTGAACCTGTTCTTCATTGTGAGTGAGGATGCGGTTATTATTCCTCTATGAAAGCTACACCTTGCTCAGCGTGGTAATCTGTGACAGTTAGAGTGTCTACTATGTTTGATGCCTCACAGTAACCATCACAGATTGCCCAAGTTTCTGGATCCTGTTCCAAAAACTCAGTTGATATGTCCAGTTTTTTGAACAGTGACAATGACCCCTTAATGACCTGGTCAGACAACTCCAGTCCATCAGTCATTGCAGAATTGATTGTCCGTCGTTAAGGGGCATCCTCAGTTTCTTCCCGCTCTTGTATTGCTTTAACCATGAGTCTTTAGGTTTGGGCCGATACAGAACGATCAAAAAAGGCAAGGGAAGCTAGTTCTTCAGACAGATACCACAGGTGGGAGAAAAACGTGAATAATACAGCATTCGACACTGCAGTATTAATGCTGGAATATGTTTTAAAAGACTTCAAAAGATTTAGATCGTTATTCGGGGCTGCAGCAGGAGATTCTATCTATGCCTTAAGGTACCGTACAATTTTGTAGCAAAAATACACATCTGCAAGAGCCCACTCCTTTCTCTTTCTGCAAGTTTGAACTGGTCATAAAACATCCAAACTTTTAATGAGTACAAAATCTTTGACATCCATCTAGCATGATGCATTGGGCCAGGAATTATAAAATGAACACCTCTCGGAGGAATAGCTCCCATAAAAATTAATGAGTGCTCTATAAATTTTCTGTTATCATCATCATCACGTAAATCTTTTCTTTCCTTCAAAGATTTTTCAGCCCAAGCTATTATAGATCCACATCGATGACTGTATCGGCTATTTCTTTGTTTTCAGCTATTGTGGTGAACCTCGTCTTGCCTATAAACTCCCAGCTTGTTTGAAATCTTTTAAATACCAGAACATCTGGTGAAGCAGTGCTTCTCATGATTGTGGTAAAAGCTGTTTGTACTAGCAGCTCATGAATATGATGGCAGCATGCTAGATACAATAGATCTTTTTGTAGCTCTTGTTCAATGAGGACACATGAGCCAAGCTTTCGCCCTGTGTTGGAAGCAGTAGTGTCAAATGATAATGCAATCACTTGTTCTATTAGGCCCCATTCATTGAGAGCTTCTACAGCAGCTTTTGCTTGTTTTGATCCCGTACCGTTTGGCTATTTTGCTACTTGCAACAGCTGAGAAACCCCATTACCAGTTACAATAATCGGCAAGCGGTCGACATGCTGTTTGGTTGTTAAGTCTCTGAGAAGCTTTCCATCCCAGTTGACAACCGTAGGAGCATTAGCTCGGAACTCAGCTTTAAGTTTTACATGAATTTTATGAAGTTTTACATTAGCTCGGAACTCAGCTAGACTTAGGGACATGAAAACAGTACTTACAGGTTGTTAAAGGTTATGAACATTGTGTATCTGATGCCCAGGTCGCTGGATTTCTAGTCACTTTAAACAGTGCTATTTGTTTACTTGTAACATCACAATTTAACAGGTTAGAAAGGTAAATTGTAAAATTGTGGTTTTTGGTCTGCACTATTGTTTAACTATGAATCTTACACGCAAAACCCCTAAAAAGTAGTTTTTTCAAAATTACTGCTTTTCTACTCAAGATAGGCATATTCAATGTTCAGAAAGCATATAGAAAACCTTGTCTTCTGCATCTTCAGACACCAAAAGCACATCTCTAACTCAAGCGGTTTTCGAGATATCCAAATTTTGCATGTTTGGGGGGATGCGGAACTTGAGGGGTCTTGTGCACCCTCTAAATTATCTTCAAATTTACAATTTTTTTGCAAGACCTCATTTTTTGTAAGGACGAAACTTTTTAAGGGTTTGGAGCAGTAAATTTCAGAAAAATGATTTTTAAGGGCCACCCTATTATATATAGACTATAGAGGCTTTGAATCACTGACGCAGGCCGGTCATCGAGATTGACAGAGTCAAGTTTCCAATTGTTAAAGTCTTGTTGCCAGGAAATATTCCATAGATCTATTAGTTTTAGATGAAGCTGAATGGAGAGCAGTCCTCAACGTGCATTGCTTAAGCGCACACCCCCAGAGTCGAACCAGCGCAGCTTGATCTTGAATTCGTACCATGAACAATTTGTACCGTCAGTTCATACCTTGAAAAAATCCAGAGAAAAAATTAAAAAAAGCCAAAGTTGCTGATCGCAGTTTCCGCAAACATTTTAAAAGGGTTAAGGTATCGGAGTATCGGTTAGCGGTATCCGCAAACAAACAAACTAAAAATATCGAGAGAAAAAATAGAACATCGCTGATCGCAGTTTTCGTTTTTCCGCAAATATTTTAAAATTTCCGGTAATGATCCTAAGAGTTTGCCAAAGTCGCTGATCGCAGTTTCCACAAACATTTTAAAAGGGTTAGGGTGTTTCCGCAAACAAACAAACTGAAAAGATCGAGAGAAAAAACAAACAAACAAAGCCAAGATGCTAATCGCAGTTTCCACAAACATTTTAAAAGGGTTAGGGTGGATCGGAGTTTCTGCAAACATTTTAAAAGGGTTAGAGGTTAGGGTTGATCGGAGTTTTCGCAAACATTTTAAAATTTCTGGTAATGATTCTAGGACTGTTTGTTTGTTTGCGGAAAATTTTAAAATGTTTGTGGAAACTGCAATCAGCGACTTTGGCTTTTTTAATTTTTTCTCTCGATCTTTTCAAGGTACGAACTGACGGTACCGGTACGAATTGTTCATGGTACGAATTAGGTTGCATCCATTGGAGCAGACTACGTAGTGGATAAGTAGCCTAATCGCCACAAGTAATAAAACAAGCTTAAAATACGAGAAATGTACACAAAATATATGGTACCGGTAGTGAAAATAAAAAATAATTGGTAAAAATGGAACAAAAAAAAGCAAATACCAAAATTTTCCCTCGACTGCTAAAATTTTCCAACGACTCCCAAATAAAGCTAGCCCAATACTGCAGGATAACCACACAACTGGCAACTCTGATGAAGGTTCTCACACATAGGCGTAGCCAGGGGGGGGGGGGGCGAAAGGGGCCATGGCCCCCAAATTTTCAAAGTTTGGATTCCGAAGTTGAGCCCTTTGTTAAAAATATAATAAAATTTGTAGAAATTTATAACGTTTTCCAAGACATCTGGCTATTAACACCCCAAGGACTTGTTTTAGACATACAGAAAGACACCAATAAATTTTGAAAATTGTAAATCGTGCAAAATTTACTCGATTTACGTTTCTTTTAACTAATTTGTGGAAACAATTTCAGAATGGCTTACTCTCTTGGGTTTTTGTGTAGCTGAGTTTTTGGTGTTCTCTAATTTTAGCCGCAGATTTTGCCCGTTCGTGTGTAAGAGCTACTTTTAATAAGTTAATAGCTGTTTATCTGCTAATAAATTTCATACAAATATTACCGTACCCTTTAAGTGTTTCCAGAAAGCGCTATAACCCATTATTTAAGTGTAATTTTGCAAAAATTTTCCGGGGGAGCATGCCCCCGGACCCCTAGAATACAAGTGTCTTCGGCACGCTCTACTCTAACCCCCACCAGTTTCATTGCTTCCCCTTGCTCAAGCCACCAGGATACGCCACTGCACATCAGGTGGCGATGTCTTAAATCCAACACTTTGTCGTTCTCTTCAATTCATCAAATATTTGCCCCCCCCCCAATTTTTTTCCTGGCTACGCCACTGTTCTCACAGTCACAATAAATAAAACTTGTGTTTCTCCGAGAAACATAGCTACCTTACAGTTAATTGGATGGTCTACGGCTAGCATGGAAGCTACGGTATGCTACACTGTTATGGTCAGCAAAATGCAACTGCTCGCTGTACCAAGGTTGTCAAGGCCACTTATGGAAAATATGCCAAACAACTGGTCAAAAAATGCCAAATAGGCAAAAAGCTGCAAAATCGAAGGTTTCTTTATTAAAAAGTAATGATTCGGTAAAAAATGGTTAAAACTGCAATAAAGCTCAGCATACACTTGCTGATATTGCACAACCTAGCTATTTTTATTCTTGAGAGTACCGTATTCTTCAAAAAAAAGCATTTTGAAAAAATGCCAAACAGGATTTTTTCATGCCAAACCACAGTCTCTATACTGTGGCCAAACAACATAAAAAATGCCAACTTTTTGAAACTTGGCATTTAAAATGCCAGCCTGGCATCCCTGCGCTATAGCCTACTAGTATCTATGCTACTAGTGAGTGCTTAGCCTTGTGCTGATACCCGGAAAGAACGCTCCTTTCTTCACAAATAAAACTACTTTTTTGTTTGCAAAATACAGCGTTAATCTGTAGGAAGTGGATGCTTTTACGGCGCCGTAAATACAGCCGTTCCATGCCTTTTTTTTAATCTTTACGTCGCTTTTAATGCGCATGCGAGCTGTTGCTGAAAAAAGGTGGATATATAACTAAATTCAACTGTTTTTGCCGAGTGATTCAGTGGCGCGTGCGATCTTCGTCTGGCTCGTACTACCAAGATATGAGTTCGATGCTTTCAAGAGGTGTTTCTTTTAAACTAAATTCTCACCCGAAGTGACTCAATCGTTAGGCTGCGCATTTTTGTGGCCGTTTAGTTTGTTTTTAATTTTGACTATCACAACGAAAAAACAGTACCGTATATGGCAAACATAGCAGAGATCTAGAAAAAGGTAGAAGCGACAAAACGCGGACGTTATATATAGCGTGCATGATACCAGATAACCAAGTGGTGTGAACGTCTGCGCGGCGTTCGAAAGGACGCGGTTGTGTCTCGGTAAAGACACTTAATGGCAAGCCAAAATAAGGGGAGCAGCTGACTTGAAGACTATAGGCCTATGTCACTTCGCTGCTTCCTGTCGTCTGTTGCATCGCATTTGCATCTGTGATTGCAGTGTACTGTATGTTATCGCTATGGGCGGAAATAAAAACACGATTATTATAATTATTATAAAGCAGGACAATCAGTTTAAAATAATTATGGCGTCGTCGTCGTGTGAGCCTCTGGGGCCGAGCGTCTATCCTTTTACCACCCCAGATTCACGATGTTCCCGGACTACACTGGAAGGCTACTATAGAGAGCAGCCAGTCTTTGATGGTTTCGTCATATGACACGCAGACCTTCTACTCCATTAGGTAGGCTACTGGCTTGAAGATGGAACAGTCATTGATGATGTGGTCTGCGCGGTCTGCTGTTCCTCGGCACCACATTCATAGGAGGAGGAAGAGGCCATTCCCAATTGGTGCATGGTTGAGCGGAAAAGCCCGAACGAATACGGTTAAAGCGCACCCATGCCTGTCTGGGTAGTGTTAGGTCGATGGGGCGTGTGTCGGCGTCGGGGACAGGGATATCTAAAGAAGGGGATACGAAGGCTTTTATTACGTCTGACAATAGAAGGGCTTTTGTTTATCGTAAATAATCTGTGTTTATCGTAAAAAGACAATTGGCACCAATAGAAGTTTAAGAAATCTTGTTATGAAAACTTGCATTGCGCTATTAACATCAGGCTTGGATGCTCACTGCATGCTCGTGGTTGCTTGTTAATTCAACTACCCATATACTTGCTTTACATCTAGCCTCCTGCAAAGGTTTTGTTATAAAAACAGCTTACTGGTAACTTTTCAACTGTCTTTGTAGGCTAAACAAGTATTCTTTAAATATGCTCTATGTAACATTTCCCTAACTGTCTTCTGTAGCTCATCGTATCAGCTGCACTACAAAAGTTTCTACGATTTTAAAAAGAACCACATGTTTAAACAAGGGCGCGGGAAGTAGGGGTGCTCAAGGGGCTTCAGCCCCCCCTAGAGCTAATTCAGCCCCCCCTGGAATTTTGGATAATTGCTTCAGCCCCCCCTAGAAAATTCTGATAATTTAAGGTAAATAACATATTTTCAGAAAATTATTCGAGCAATAATTGCTACGATGAATCGATCGAGTTCCTATTACGTGTGATCGCGCTCATCATTTGAAATAAAGAGTCGTCATTCACAGGGAACTATACCTCGCAGTAGCGGTTCCAGCCACCCTCCCTACTAACACGGCGTTCCATCGTTTATTGGACATCATTCTGCAATATTCACTTTACACTTACAGCATAGAACAGCAAGAGATCTGGTTGTTATAACGGAGTGCGGCCGAACTTAAAGCATTATGCCTTGGATCGTTATACATTCACTGCAGTAATCATGCTCTCGATTTGATTTTGCAAGACGTTGTAAAGGAGGTGAGGCTTATTGCCGATGCCTTAAACTTCGTTCAAGGCAGTTGTAATTCGTGAATCGTCTAAACGTAAATCTTTATTCATGTCGTTTTTTGGTTCCGATGAAGTTGCCTGCAATTTTCTGGGTTTGTGTCCTACTCGTTGGTGCTTTCGTGCTTCTGCCCTCGTTCGTGTTGTTAAGTGCTACCCTCCCCTGTTGCAATGTCTGACCGACATGGCAATAGATAGTGCAATGGAAGGAGACGCACGTGCAAAGATAGCCTATTCAGCTTGGTAAAATAAGCACACACGTTGCGGCTTTATTTTGCGATTACCTGCAGAGGTGAAGTTTTTCAGCCTGCAGAAGCCGTCGCTAGACAGCTCCAAAACAAGAAGATCTCCGCTTCTTCAGCTTTGGATCCATCACCAGTTTCCGCAAACGGATCAAAAATCTCAGAAAAGATGAATCCGTTTCCAAGCTTGAGGAAGCAGCGAACGTCCCAGCGTCTGCCAATAGCTTAAAGACGCCAAAGGATCTCCGAGTGAGCAAAACTTCAGCAAAATTTTGAAACACAGAGGAATCGGATGCTTTGTCGTCTGCGGGAGAAGGAGCGTGGAAACGGCAATACATCAAAGCCCTTGAGTTGTTCAAGCTGAGCTTGATCGAAGATTCGACCAAGTGGATCAGCTTACAGCAGCCACCAGAGAAAAGGCCCTTCTGAGCTGTGCAAACGGTGAGGAAGAATCTGATACTGAGATCAGGTTACCGGATGCCATCAGAAAAAATCGCCTAAAACGGAACTTACCTTGCTCAGCGATGCTGTATAAGTGGAAAAACCGCAAACTCCGTTCAAAAGGTTGCTGAGATACTATCGCAACCAAACCCTCCAACACTGATCTTTTCAAAGAAACGTGAAAATTCGTGGAGCTCTGCCTTTGCCTCCCGGTTTCAGCTGCATCATCAGAAAGTTCTTTTTCTGCTCTAAGACGCCTGAAAACGTGGTTGAGAAGCTCAATGACACAATACAGACTTACCGTACGGTACTCATCTTGCGTTGATGTATGTCCACCAAAACATTTTGAACGCTGTCGATGTCAAAAAGCTCATGACACAGTTCATACAAGTTAGAGAAAAACCTGAGCGAAAGGCAATCTTCGAAAGAGTGTGAGAACTCATTTCCACAAATTGTCGTTTTCACATCACTTTCTAATTTGTTCGTTTACTTTTTAATTTCCTGAACAGCTGCTTTGTTGCTGCCGTTCTTCGTTTCTTACAACTTACAATGTGTGTGTTTTGGCGTCGTTTTACACACAGGAGGGACCTATAAAAGTTGCTACCAGTTTTAAACGTTTCCCTACACAAGGGGGGTCTGGGGGGCGAAGCCCCCCAGAAGCTCACAACACTAATGGCAGCTTCAGCCCCTCCTAGAGAAAAATAGTTCCCGCGCCACTGTGTTTAAAGCACTACAAACTACCGCCCTGGTAGTGTCATGAGAATAAGGCAATCGCTGCGAGCCTTCATATCCCCTTCTCTAGATATCCCTGGTCGGGGATAAACGAATAGAGTTTGGTGGCGCTTGACTTCCATTCAGAACTCCATTTATGGTCTGCCCAAGCAGCCGCAGACACGTCTTGTAGGCTTACTCAAATCTTTAGTTAGGCTACGCTACGACTCAATCATTAGGCTACGCATTTTTGTGGCTGTTCAGTTTAGTTTGTTTTTAGTTCTGACCATCACAACGAAAAATCAGTTTAAAATATGGCACGGTCGTAACACCTTAATAAAAATTTTATATATTTAGAAGAGAAAAAATTTGCTAGTGAGTTTTTTTTCTTTAAAATTCTATATTTATAAAAAATTTAGGTGTTACGACCTTGTCATATTTTAAACTGATTTTTCGTTGTGATGGTCAGAACTAAAAACAAACTAAACTGAACGGCCACAAAAATGCGTAGCCTAACGATTGAGTCACTTCGGGTGAGAATTTAGTTAAAAACAAAACACCTCTTTAGTCTTGGAAGCATCGAACTCATATCCTTGGGAGTACGAGCCAGACGAAGATCACACGCACCACTGAATCACTCGGCAAAAACAGTTGAATTTAGTTATATATTTTGTTATATTTTAAACCATATTTCACAAAATAAAACCATGTTTATCTGAAAAACTTGTTTTTTAACTTCAATTTGTGAAAATTTTAGACTACTCTTAGGCTTGTTTCAAGTTATCAATGATTGGTCTACGTTTGGGCTACATTTTAGTGGCAATATAAAACACCATCTGGCAGCCTTGCATATGAATTTAGTTTTGTAGTTGTACTTTAGTTAGTTTGTTTTTGTTGGTAAGAAAAAAAATGTATAGTTTGCAAACATAGTTGGCAGCAAACGACCAAAAGGTCGCCAGAAGTACGGTATTCTACGGTAACCACATAATATTCTAATATTACCTTATAGGCTTACATGTGTTGAGAAACCAGTAACAGTAGCCTATTGAAAGTGAAATAGTGCCAACTTATTTTTTTCTTTTTACAGGTGTTCATTGATAGAATGGTAGAACCATCACAGTAAGATATATATATATATATTACCCCGTACACAGTATTACCTGATTGTTTTGTATTTGCAATTGTTTTGAGTAATGGCTTCAGCTGAACTTTTTGAAGACCCTTTTGATCCAGATGAGTATGTTGAAAGATTAGCATGGAGAACACATGGTGGTGGAACTAAAGGAGGCGCACAAGGATTCAACCCTCAAGTTTGACTTTGTTTTTTATTATTTTCAATTATTATTTTCAATGCACTAACAAACAATTCGATATTCGTCATTTTTACATTGATAATCGTTGAATTAATGTAAGTATTTTCTTATTTTCTTTACCGGTACGGTACCTATTCTTAGATTGAAAATAATTGTTTAAAGTAGATGTTGTATTAACTTTCATTTTAACTTGCAGCAACTTTACAATGAATTTGTTGCTCACATTGCTGAGCTACGAATCTTAGATGGCCGAATTCAACGCAAAGTAGAAAAGTTGGAAACATCATTGCAGCGAGAGGCGAGGGCTAATGCCGAAAAGGTCACAGATCTTCAGAAGAGCAATCAAATAGCTTTTACACATTTTCAGGTAGAATTTTTCGTTATAAAGTTATTTCACCTAACTTTTAAATATGTGAATAGTGTTTGTTTCTCATGCTTCATGAAATACTTGACTGATCAAAACTGTTATTTATATATTTAATCTAGTTTAATCTTCTAGCTGACAAAGAAGGTAGAGGCTGTATTATATATACCATATTGTGATTATAGGCCTTGAGGCTATATGCACAGTTGCACACATTCAGACGAGCATGATGTTTGACCTCAATATGTGCTCAGGCTTGCTTAATACGTCAGCTCAATATCTTTTTGCAAAATGTCAAGTTGCACAATGCATAAACGTATAAAGACTTCGGCGATAAATAAAACAAAACAAATTGCCAAACTGAAACTCTTAAATAATGGATTGATAAACCTATCTTTTGAAACAAGTATTGTAATTGTTACTTTTTACAGCCACCAGGCTTACTTGTTAGCAGCAAAAATGTTATATGTTGAAACAAAAATCACGTGCAAGTTCGTTGGCAAATGTGGTCACATCCCCTTATGACAAATGAAAAATTACCCAGGGAATTTCTCAAATTCCAGCAAATTGAATAAAACTTTAGCTTTATTACTTATGTTTGATTAGACATAAAAAATTGCCTGCATTCAAATTAAAAATTCAACACAAAAAGGTAGTGACGATATTGAATCACTTCAAATTAGAGTTTTGTTTAAAAATAGTGCTTCCGGGAAGTGTCGAACTGATATCATTTGGAATCCCAACCCACTCTTGAATTGGAATCCCAAAAAACTCTTGAATTTAAAGCTGGTTTAAAGATTTTTTTATGCACTTTTTTATCCTTGTTCTTTTGCTTTTTATTTTAAAAAGAAATTGAAAGAAAAGAATATGCCATGCTCAAGTGAACATGTGCAATTATGGTAAGAATAGTCACTGCAAACAAAGAAAGTAAGCAGCAAACTAAAACAGCTGTGTAAGTGTGTATTAATGTAAACTCATAACTTAGCTTTGATCAATGCAGATATTTTGTTTTAGACTGAGAAAATGTTCAAGTTTTAACCTTATTAAGTATATGAGAATTACATCATACATTGATCAAACTTGCAGACACAGCGATGTTTTCTGAATATACAAAATCAGACTTGCATCTGCTTGTGATGTTGCTAGGTAGTTTATAATAAGCCAGTTAGCATAAAATTCTTTGTGATTTATTCAGTGCCTAAACAACATTGTTGCACCACAAACACGTAAAAATACAGTAAAATTGCAAGGTTTATATAACGTTATTTCAAGTTCACATGGGACATACAAAAGTGTCATTATCACAAAATATTACTATTAACAGATTCTACCTGTAGTTTAAAAACAGGAATTTGCAACCAACAATGCTACTGTAGCTCTCATTCAATTTTCATGCTACTGTAGCGATATGTCACTGTAGCTGAATTATATTTTACTACTATATGTATAAGTAATCGTTTAGAAAATGTTTTAGGTGCAAAAGCAACTTCAAATTATCCTACAATTTTATAGTCTAACAACTGGATATTTGACAGCAAATGCTATGCAAGAAACATGCAAAATTTTTGTTATATATAGGTTTAATTTTTGTATTTTGATAAAGGTTTTGTTATTTGCAGTCTTTGGAAGACCAAATCAACTCAGTTGCCACCAAAGTTGTTCATCTTGGAGACCAACTTGAGGGCATTAATACCCCCCGTGCTCATGCTGCTGAAGCCTTGCAGTTAATGAAGTAATTCATTTCAAAAAAATTATATTTAAATATATATGATATAGTTAACCATTTGGGTTAAAGTAAGGTTCTGTATTGTGTAAATTCATATTTTTAACAGTTTTTAGTTTGAAAGATAATGCGTTGCTTTGTCATTTTATTCTGATACAGTATTTATGTTTTATTTTTGTCTGAATGATTTTTTCTCAGTTACCCAACCAGTCTTAATATGAGAAGCCTCTATCAACCTACATAATATCATACATATGCTTTTTGATCATTTAATGATTAGGGTCTGCTACTATTCGGCTAGTCCGATTGGGCTGATCCGATTCGGCTAGTCCGATTCGGCTATTACCCTTTTCGGCTACAGCCCGATTCGGCTAGTCCGATTTGGCTGATCCGATTCGGCTAGTTCCCTATTGGGCTACAGTCTTTAGCGGTTAGTTCCCTATTTGGCATTTTTTTTGAAAATCCAACGATAATCCTTCTGTAATCCAACATCGTTTCTTTTGCATTCCGACAAAGAAAAACAAATTGAAATGAAATTTAGCGAAAAATGTTTGAACTATTAAATTTAACTGTTTGCTCACATAAAATGGACAACTACGTCTTCTGTTTATTTAGAGAATGTTGTAATATCGCTTCTTTTATAGTTGAAATCATCGAAGCTTTAGATGAGTGGGGTTTAGACCTAACCATTGAGATCTTAAAACTAAAAAACGAATTAAATTTATTTTTGAACTATCAATGTTTGCTCAGATAAAATTGACGTGTATCATGCATCGCCGTCTGCATGCAAACTTAGAATATATTAGAATCCTCAACTATTACAAAATTCTAAATCCAACGACGCCTTCTGTTTATTTGCAGTAGCCTAGAGAATTTTGTATTTTATTCCACAATAGTTGATCTCGAAGCTTTAGATGAGTGGAGTCAAGACCTAACCACTGAGATCATAAATCATATTTATGACACCGGTTACATCCCTAGTGATATGGTACGTTCCATATTCATAACTTTACCAAAAAAAAACGGATCAACAGAATGGTCACTCCACAGAACAATTAGCCTTGTGAATTACGTAACAAACAGCTCACTCCGAATCATGTTGATGAGATTGAGACCAAAACTACAATCGGAAATTTCAACAGCACAGTTTTTATTTGTTTCAGACAAAGGGACCACAAAAGGAATTTTTACATTAAAAATGATAACAGAGAAATGTATGTCCGGTTCTTCTGTTTATTTAGAGGATTTTGTATTTTAATTCGACAATATGGTATCTTTTGCATTCTTGCATTTTATCCAGTGTTTACCTTTGAGTGCTTTCCCAGACGGCAAAATCCGTCATTTTTACAATCATTCAACGTCTGCAGACGTTGAATCAATGTAAAAATGACGAGTTTTGATGTCTGGGTTCGTTCAAAATATGTGTTTTACATGAAAATAACAGTTTTCATGATTACCAATAGGGGTTAATGAGATGAAGTCTCAGCCAAAACGTGTCAACGAAAAAAAGACAGTTGCCAAATAGCGTTTGCCATAAAAGATGAAGTTAAAACCTAAGTGGCAGTTTAGAGTAAACCTGGGTTTCGGCGTTACATGACCTGAAATTCCTTTGGTTAGTTCCTTCGTTAGACTCTCAGTTGATGTTACTTGATCATGGCAGAGGAATCGATTAGTACGCAGCGCAAAGGTGAGGTTTTTCTACATGATGGCTACATGTTTCAACTAGCTCAATATAGTCCAGACGGGCTTAAGAAATACTGGCGTTGTTCCCGACGTGATGAGAAATGCAAGGCTCGCATCCACACTTGTGTGGCAACAAATCAGGTAATAATGTGTGTTATGATGACTATATTTTGATCATTTGAGAAAATGTGCCAAGAAATGTCAAGTACTTGAATTGTAATAATCGCAACCATTGTTCACCTGCATTGACGTTGGACCTGGGAATGCACCACGGACTGGCCTACCCTAATAATTACAACTGCTTTGATAGTGACGTTGTGCTATTACTTATTACTAGGGCCATTTTTTTTACCTAAAAAATTGAAAAATATGACTTTATTTTTTGAAATATATGATAATATATGACTTTGTTTTAAAGCATCAAATTTATGCTAATCTCTAATTAATAACTCGTATGTAAGTTTTTACATGTATTTTGAACAATAACACACTCGAACAACTAACAAAACACTTCTGTTTCGCTTGAAAATCATTACAAAAATGCAAATGTCTAATGCATCCACTGGCGCCGACTTACGGGGTGGCCAGCCACGCCACCCCATAACCTCTATGGCATGATGGCAGCCACCCCGTTTAGGTTACATTACTTACTGCAAATAAATGTAATTGGAACGGACGTTTAAATCTTTTTTTGATCATTGGTTTTCGCTTCAAGTCAACGTAAAGCAAGAGGTGAACCAATACAGTATTGCGAAGAAAATGATTGTTTTTGTCACAAGCATGATACTCGCGGAACATCAAGCTACGTGAAGATTATGCAACACGTGGCTACGAGTTTTTTCCTTGTTGTTGTTGCGATCGTTTTATTTGTTACTTTTCATAAGTCATTGTTACAATTGTTAGGTTTACAATGGGATTTATTGATCAATAAAATACGATCTTTCCATTGCCTCCCACAAAAATCTTTTTTGAAAAATTTTAAACTGCTCATAATATCGCTATAAATTATGCCAGCTATAAAATACTTGGAAATAAAATTATCTCGATGATTTATAGCTCCACCTCCTAAATGAATAGCTATTTTCAAATTTTATTAAAAAAAATGCAATTTTCGAAACTTTTTGAGTTTTTATTTAAAAAGTGCACCTAGTAAAGTAGCAGTTTTAACGTTCTGCAAATTTACACGTTTACATGATTCTATTCGAGGAAAGCTACACCCCCTGCCAATTTCCAATAATGAAAGCAACCTTTTTCAATTAGTCAAGATTTTGCATTTTGAATTATTTTCCGATTTCAATTGGAGTGTACTGTCATCTACTTCTTGCTTTAATTTCTACTTTGTTATCTACTTCATGCAGTAATAATGTAATATTGCGTGTCAATGCGTGACAAATTGTGAGGCGGGAATTTATTGGTCTTACATAGGAGTTGCTTGTTACATCATAGAAAAAATTACGAAAAGTTGTCCTGTAAAAGTTTGAGGAGGGAATTTATTGGTCTGACATAAGTTAGGAGTTGCTTGTTACATCATAGAAAAAATTACAAAAAGTCGTCCAGTAAAAGTTTTCCCCGACATTCCAGTTTTATTCAGCTTAAAGATGCCACCGAAAAAGCGTTCAACTGTCGCAACTGTTTGATCTATTTGCAAGCAATGAAACAAGATCATTAATGCTTCCAAACGTGGTCTGCATTGTGAAAATATACTTGTCGTTGCCTTCCACCACCTGCGAGGCGGAGCGATCGTTTAGTAGTGCACTCAGGCGCATAAAAACCTACTTGTGATCTACCATGACGCAACAGCGATAGAACCACATCCTAATTTTAAATGTTTATCAAGCTGAAGCTTAACGGTTACAACTTGACCAGTTGATTAACAGTTGGATTGACAGAGCTGCCGTTCGCAAAAATACTTTTGCCAAATGTTAAATGTCGGAGCGACAACGTAACAATAAAATTCACGACATACTTCCTGTGGTTTGTTGTAAAGTTGTTTTGTAAATAATCGAGCTACAAATCAGGTGTGAAAAGACAATTGCATCTACGAAACACGCTTAGTAAAAAACAAAAACATGCAGTTTGAAAGTTTTTAGGTTGCCATATTGTGCTATCCGCCACCCCGTGCAAAATTAAAAGTCGGCGCCTATGCCGGTGTCATAAATATGATTTATGATCTCAGTGGTTAGGTCTAAACCCCACTCATCTAAAGCTTCGAGATCAAAATACAAAATTCTCTACTGTAAATAAACAGAAGGCGTCGTTGGATTTAGAATTTTGTAATAGTTGAGGATTCTAATATATTCTAAGTTTGCATGCAGACGGCGACGCATGATACATGTCAATTTAATCTGAGCAAACATTAATAGTTCAAAAATAAATTTAATTCGCTTTTTAGTTTTAAGATCTCAATGGTTAGGTCTAAACCCCACTCATCTAAAGCTTCGATAATTTCAACTATAAAATAAATTTAATAATTCAAACATTTTTCGCTAAATTTGTCGGAATGCAAAAGAAACGATGTTGGATTTTGTTGGATTACAGAAGGATTATCGTTGGATTTTCAAAAAAATGCCGAATAGGGAACTAACCGCTAAAGACTGTAGCCCAATAGGGAACTAGCCGAATCGGATCGGACTAGCCGAATCGGGCTGTAGCCGAAAAGGGTAATAGCCGAATCGGACTAGCCGAATCGGATCAGCCCAATCGGACTAGCCGAAACGGGCCATTCCGTAATGATTACATACTTTTCTCAGGTATTTCGATGAGTTTTTAAAAGATGATTTCAAGTCAGAAGTGTTTGTAAACCCATACAAAGTGCGAGATGCAGCCGACATCGTTCATAAACTTCATTTGATTGCACAGGAGCTACCCTATGACCGTTTTGCTAAGGTACCGCATCATTTTGAAGAGCAAAAGTATCTATATTTTCATCTTAAGATTTACTCCATTGCAGAACTTCAATCCCGGTCCTTTCTCGGCTTCTTTATTTCATCAAAGCTTTAAGTGTTTTATGCATTTTAGTTTTTTGCTATCTTATAACCTGTGTGGATTTTAAATTCAGATTTAAAACATTACAAACACTCTGCGAAAGCGTTTTTGTGACTCTGCCCCAGGTTTTAAAAAAAAAACGTTTTTTTTTAATAAAACCCAGCCCGTCTGGATTTTTATGGGCAAGAGCGGAATTTGTTTATTGGTTTAAGAATAAGTTAACTATTATTTATGCAATATCCATTCATACGAAAAATCATGTTCCTAGACACTAAGTTACTGGTTACTAACCTGCTAAATGTAACAAGAATATGATTTTTTTCTACCAATGGTTGCAACAAAACTGATCCTAGAAAAGATAACAATCCCGATAAACACTCAAACTTTGCTGTATTTATTTGATTAGTTGTTAAAAATAACACTTTGAAAGTTTTTGAGAAAAAGCTTTGTTTTGTCACAAGCATTTTGCCATAAGATTTTTTTGAACAGCTTGAAAATTTTCCTAAATTGGAATAGAATTCTTCATCTGGCAACATCTAGTTTTGTAAATCTAGCCTAGTTTTTTTTTATAAAAAACCCAACCCACCCGGGTAGCTACTCACTACAACCCTGCTCTGCCCACTAGGAATTTTTTGGTTGTTGAATAATTGCTTTTTGATTGTTCACAAAAACTTGAGCAACATTTTAACCGATTTTCTGACAGGTAAAGGGAAGCATCGTCGCCAAGTATCATTCCATTGAGCAAGAACTCTTAAACGAATTTTCTGAAGCTCACCGAAACAATGAAATAGGAAAAATGAAAGGCTTGGCTTCCACTCTCTCTCACTTCAAAGGTTTGTTGCTCAATCGCACAACTTGTCAACGATCAGTTGAAATAACATGTTGCCTTGCTCCTGCGTTGTACGTCTATAGTTGGACAATCAGTTGTTCGCTTACTGCAGCTCAAGTTTTTGTCCGTTTCAAACAATCGGTGAAATACCTTTGATCTTTTGAAGTATTTCTTCAACTGCGTTAGTTTTAAAGTTTAATCTTTTTTTAAAAAAACTTTATTTTCGTGTGAAACGCTCCATATTCAATATTCCTAACATTTTTTAAAACTGCATGCTGCATAGCACGATGTTGTCATCTTAGAATTACAATGATAAGATGTCGAGTTTGATACCTCACGTTTACGTAGCACCTTGCTTTATCATTGAGCAATGTGACAATTGACAATAATAAACAACCTATTATAAAAAGATATCGCTTTTATTTTACAATTTTAAAGTTTTTTCGTTAGTCAAATCTCTTTCTCATGCCCCATACTTGTTTTTTCCCAGGATACCAGCATTGCATCGATGCCTTCATTGATGAGAGCATTCAAAATTCATTCTATAACAGGAACGAGATTTTCTCTGAAGTGATAACTCTATGTGCGAAAGTGCACAAGGTAGACATTCTGATCGATGTGTTTGTAGAACAGAGTTATCCTTGTAACTACCTGCACAAAGTGCACATGCGTCATTTTTCTGCACGCATGTTGTACTATTGCCCTACATGTGCTTTCAAGTCTCACTTTTCACGTTTTCATATGGAAAGCAGAAATGTAGCATCTGTGTAAGATTGTAAGTGTACCACGACACTTTTACTACTAATGTTTTATTAGCCAATACCACTTAGCATCGGCGTGTGATGCCATGAAGGTTATTGATGAAAATGCAATCAATATATAGCAAAGGAAGTACCTGTGAAGATATTGTGCGACCCTGAAAAAATAAATAAAAAGGTGTGATCGGTCACTTTTTAAGCTGTTGGTCAAGATTGAATCATTATGCAATATTATTTGTTCATATCACTTAGTGATGATTATAACTGCGTTCTACGACTTACTGCCGCGGTCCGAATGACGCCATGGCTAGGCCGCAAGACTTCGTTATTTCTTACTAAAACTAATTGTTGAATGATAGTGAGAAATAACTACCTTTACTTTGATACTTTGCAGAAAACAATTTTTATATTTTGTTTGTGGAAAAGTTGAAATTGCTACCGTGAATAACTTTTATCAAATGAAATTACTACTGTATTTAAAAAATACAATTATTATAAGGTTTAGTTAGTGCAAAATTACTGCCATATTTGAAAACTAACAATTAGTTTTAGTAAGAAATAAGCAAGTCTCGCGTTATTCATGCCTTGCTGCATTCAGGCCTTGCGGCCTAGGGATGACGTCATTCGTGTTTGCATCATTCGGACTGCGGTGTAAAGTCTTGTATCCTCATAACTAGCACTGCATACGTTGGAAACTGCAGAGAGATTCCCTACCTCACCATAAATACACAGTGGACCACAGACTATTGTGGCTGCATTGTGTAACTTGTATGCTTTCCCAGTCAGAAGTGGCCACCCCTGGTACCTCATGTCTAATGAGACTGTTAAATCTTTGCTGCATTCAGGTAATTCTTGAAGTTTTCTCCTCCCCCGAGCAAGTTATGGGGAAACTAGTGACCAAGATATTCCAAAGTAAACTGAGCGATCACGTGAACAGTAAACTCAACGACCACCGGCAAACCGACCCAGAGAAGTGAGTTGCGGTTGCTGTAGTTTGTGACATGTTCATAGATTTATTTAAGCATTGTTATAGAAGTGTTTTCATTACCTTGGCAATATAATCTATTTTAAATAATGAGATCAAAACAGTTTTTGTTTTATGAAAGATTTAGGGTATGGTGGTTGAAACTTTACTGGATATGCTATTTGTAATTTTCACGCAGTCGATCTAATTTGGATTTTATGCTAATAGCCGTACTCTGTATCTTAGAATTGCTTTATTACAGTTAGAACATAGGGCATGGACTTATTATTCTATACTTTGTAGCTACTCTATGTGGCCATATCTAAGCGAAGCCATGTTTCCAGGTACTTGCAGCACCTGCATAAGTTGTACGGGCAAACTGTTGACCTTTCCGGCAAGCTTTCTCATTACAAGCTCGGCTCCGATTCTAACTTCTTAAACAAACTCACCAAGAACATTTTTAAGGTTTGTCATCGTGGTCTAACGATTATTTCGTTTAACTTCTATTGTCTTCATACGTTTCCTGCCCAACTACAATGTGTATCGTTGTACTCGGTTGTACTTCAACGCCCACGAAAAGCCAACAAACTTTATACATTACAATACTGACAGAGTGCAACTTACTGTTAGTACGTCAACAAAACTTTTCTTTGGAAAGTTAATTGTTAAAGGAATAGATTGAGTTTTGCGTTTAGCAGCATGTTGGTTGTTCACTTCACAACTTTTGTAATATTGCTCATGACTAGGAATTGTGTTCCGAAAGCTAGTGCAAACCGGTACTACCACAGCGAACTCGCAGCATCAGGCTAAAACAGATCGTCAAGATTTGCATCTATATTTGTGAAGTTGATTGTTTAAGCTTAGAATGTTCAACTCAAACAATTGTTACGACACAATGCTTTTTATTGTTGCATCGTCAAGAAATTAATTTTTACTTTTATTCAGACTTTTCTGGATTCCTACATTGGAGTTGAGGAAGCTTTCCTCAAGGAAAAGGCGATGCTCATATCTCAGAGATTCTATGACTCCAAGAATCACACCAAGAAGCAGTTGCATTCAGGTGGGTTGCAAGGCGCGCTCTCGACTGCTTGGTAGAATCGTGCATCGTATTTTATATGATAAAAAAGCCAGCAAACGAACTTTTGAGCATCCCAAGTAGCATAATGTTGCATTCAAAAAATTTAAAACATGTTTCTTTTACGTTGCGTTTAGTAGTAAAACGAGCTCCAGTAAAACTTTTTTTTAGCTGGTTTAATGTGGAAAACCAGCAAAACTCGTCGGCTACATGGCCAAGTGGTGCGATGTTTAAAAAGACATCGGTTCGACACCGCTCCAAAGCACGCGGCTGTGTTTCGGCAAGACGCTTACTGGCAAGCCGGAATAATTGGGAGCAGCAATGAATATATCTCACATTTCTCCTTCCAGCTGTCTGTTACGTATTTGATGCGCAATGTGCTGTATGTTGTCGCAATGGGCGAAAAAGGAATATGAATATTTTTTATAATTATTTAATTATCCTTGCAGGGATGCAGGATTTGAAGGCTGTCATTTCAGACAAGACCAGCATCCGCTTTGGCTTGAGCAGCAGTTCGAATGCCACCAACACAGGGGAGACCTACCTCTCCCAGGAGCTAGCGATCAATCTCTTGCAGGTATCTGACGAGTACCCAGAACTGTACGTTAGTAATAAGATCCTAATGAGCAAGCCAGTACTTTTCACATTGATTCAACGTCTGCAGACATTGCAATGGGTTACTTCAATTTGGCGTCATCGTTTACGTTAACTTCGTCTGCAGGAAACAAAGATGGGTTTTGCCCGATGCAAGCTTCTCTCATCTGTGTCTGACCTCTCCAGCAATGCTTCTAGAATATTCCAACTCCTTCTAGAATATCTGTGCAAACAACACATCGAGTATGCCATCGACCTTGGGTTGCTCAGCATACCATCTTCTGATCCTAAGGTTCGATTATCTTTTACATGCACTCTACTGTGCTCTATACGGCCATACAGAGATATGTGTTGATCAAAGTACAACGAAAACAGTAATAAACAGTAGTTGCTTTGGGTAAAGAGTCATGCAAAATGTATATTACTATCTTTTTTTGTGTCATATTGAATTGCTCATAAATTTTTTTTTGTGTTGTTTTCTTGCTCATAAATGTGTTGTTTTCTTGCTCAAGTCCGGATTTGAACCATGTATACCTGAACAGTGAACAAGCTGTCCTTGTTACAGAACGAACCCAATATCTACTTCCTGGATGTTGTCCAACAGACCAACACAATCTTCCACTTGTTTGAGAAGCAGTTCAGTGACACTCTCTTACCGCTCGTTGGTGCTTCACCGAAGTACAGGTGAAGGAATAAAGTTAATGTCAGTTATCAACCGCATCACGTTTAGTGTCGTTGAATCAACGTTAACTTACGGTGACATTACAGCGGTGCATGGTTTGGCGAACGCACAGTATTTTAGTGCACACTGCACACACAGTGTTACCCCAGACAAAAAACAGTCGTTTTTACGTTTGTTCAACGTCTGCATACAATCAATGTAAAAACCCCCACTGATTTACTGTATGGGAAGTTGAGTTCTGTTCATTATAGCGGTTAGCGCACATGAAAATCAAGTGGTTTAGTTTGCAGCTGCTGAAAGATTGTTTTACATTTTTTCAACTGTTTTTTCAGTCAAGGTAAAACAACCGAATTCTACAACCAGTTAGCACGAAATATTGGTTATTTTGCCAACGTCGCTAGACGTTGAAGCAATGTCAATATGGTCACTTTGTAAAATCCGTGTTTATTAATTCAGCGTCTGCAGACATTGAATCAATGTAGAAAATAACAGTTTAGCAGATTGGGTTGTCAGAAGATCACTGTAGTCTGAACCCTTTCTTCATCAGTGAGTGTCTTCAAAAGAAGAAGAAAGTCCGGGAGAGGATGGAAGTCCAACTTGACACTGGAATCGATCGCTGCCTTTCCACCGTGATCGGTTGGATGCGCCACATCCTAAGAGCGGGGCAGAAGAAGTCGGACTTCTCCACGGATCAACCTCCAGAAAAGCAATTCACAACCGCCTGTCAAAATGTGGGTCGCACCCAATTCTTTCAACATTGGTTTACGTTAACGCAATGCCTTTTTTATTAAACGTTTATTCAATGTCCAACTAGGCAGCTGGATCATGTCCAGTTGTCCACTCGCAAAATTTACCCCTTTTTCATTAAACGGGCAAGTTTAGCGAAGTGCAATATCTTATCCATCGCCTTCATATGTTTAGCTATCAAAATATTTTACACAAACATTTTGTACCTGAGATCAAAAACTGCAAGAAAAATGCATATACAGTACTGCACTATGTACTTGCAAAAAATAGTTTCTTGGTGTTTATCAGGATTATGATCTTTTCTAGCAATTATTAGCAGAAAAGAAATAGCGTCTTACCAGTTGGCTTGTGTTGCATTTGTGGGTTAGGTTTGTTACTAATGAAATTGTGTCAAAAGTGGAAATTCTTTGTTAAGTCAAGCTGCTTGCCAACCCAATAAATGTCAAAGTAAGTAAATGATATGTCAACGAGAAGCTCGCAACATTGCATCTCATACATCTTTTTCCTCGCTCCAAGACACATTATTGATCTCCTCCAGGTGTGCAAGTATGTGAAGACAGTCGTGGAGACGATGAGGACATCTCTGGATGGCAATAATGTGGATGCTGTGCTGAAGGAGTTCGGGAAGCGGTTCCATAGGTTTGTGATGCCCCGGAAGAAGAAGTCGATAGAAATATTGATATATCTCGGTGTTGAAGCATCCTATCGCATATGTAGCAATCACCGGACAAAATTTTGATGGCTTTGACTTTTCTAAACTTTTCTTCAAAACTAGGTTACGTTTGTTGTATGTGCTGGATAAAAGGACATTTATAGAAGTAAAGACTTTAATCTCATAAAAATATAACTTTCTAAAAGATTTGACTGCTATTTTGCATTCATCAAATGCTGGCATTTGCACAACAATCTAACCTCTTAGTGTATTTTATTAAGAATCGATTTCGCTATAGTAATTGCATCTTCAGCTTATTCAAATAGAATCTGTAGAAAAAAAAATTGACAGATGATGTTTGATTTAGGGTTGATTGCACAACCTGTGGATTACTCACAGATAAAGTAAATCGAGCGAATAAAAGTTTAGTTTGTTGACTACTTTTCCTTTGATGCTTCAACCTTAATCCGCTGATTAAAATTGCCGATTAATGATCCATTGATTAATTTTGCACAAACTGATTCTTTTAACCAAGTATTCAAACAATTAACTCAACCGACCGCCTAAAAGATCGCTGTTGTTGTATCTTAGAACATATCGCATTATAACTGTCAAGCTCCTGGTAGTAACCTACACCTCCACCCTGTTACTAAGGATCCCTGTCTTCGACCAAACTGCTACAAGACAAGCTTTTAAAAACAGAGTGCGCTTCATCAAAGTGCGTCAAGTTGGCAATAGTTAGACTACAACCCTAAGTCAATTAGTTCAATGCCTTCAGGTTGATATACGAACATCTTCAGCAGTATTCCTTCAGTTCAATGGGTGGGATGATGGCCATATGTGATGTCAATGAGTATGGGTAAGTGGCCTGCGTTTGATGGAGTCAAACTTGTTTTTGGCGCGGTTATTGTGATCTCATATTCTGTTTGTGACAAAGCAACGTCTTTGATCAAACATCGCTTTTCTAACCGTTTTCTGTTGCACTAATATTCTGTTACGTGATATTGATAAGCAGTTTTTTGCTGTGATCTTTCTACATGATACTCCGCTTTTGTTTTGTTTTTTCAATGTAAAGATGTTTGATACCAACCGTAACAAAAACAAGTTTCCATTTGATTTTTAGGAAATCTGCCCAGCAACTACAAATCTCGTTTGTGACGTCATTATTCGAGAGCCTCCACTCGCTGTGCAATCTTCTTGTGGTAGCTCCTGAGAACCTGAAGCAGGTGGGGAAGGGTTGAGACTTGGCGCAGCCTATTCTGTAATTGGCCCTAAGTTTTAGTTTAGATTTTGATCACTCACGAATATACACGGTCTGATTTTATTTTCATTAAAAGCTAAGTTTCGGAGCGAAGACGTTGAGACATTAACGTTTTTTCTCGCATGCCGAATGCCTTAACTTTTCAGAATGTGAGTTGTTATGCAAGTCTCGCTCATTCAAAGGGCCGATCGTACTTTTGTAGAACTTATGTGCGCTTTCAACGAAGTTTCGTTTATTTCTACAACATGCACTGACTCCGTTGGTCTACTACACCATGGCAGGTAGCTATGGTTTACACTTTCTAACGCGAATGGTGCGTTATAGTCCCGAGGGAAACTGAATTAGATCCATAGAACTGAACCGCATTTTAAAGGATGCGGCGTACTTTTGTGTAGCCAGTTTACATGCTGAGCTTCAGCAAGAGGTAGCGGGCGATAGCTTGCTGTTGTGCCTACGTTTCGTAAGTCAGACATGACTGACTTCTTCAGAGATTAGGTTTATTATAATAATTTTTGTGTATACCTTCTCAGGTATGCTCAGGGGATCAGTTTGCGAACCTGGACCGCGCCGTTCTGCACACATTTGTTCAACTTCGATCCGACTACCGGTCTGCACGACTTGCCAAGAGTTTCTCTTAGAAAGTTATTAGTTACCACACGGGAGCTGTAGAAAACGTTTGTTACATCGAATCGACGTTATTCAGTGTTGTATTGACGAAAATCGATTCCCTGGAAACGAGTGATTGTTAAACTAAGACATAGTCTGTTATTTAGGGTTGTACCACTTTGGAGTACACGGCGTTTTTATATTAAAAAAAAATATCATATGATCTCATGGTGTTCAGCAAGCTGACAAAACTCGTCCTTTTTTACATTGATTCAACGTTCGCACACGTTCAACCAATGTGAAAAACAGATTTTGTCAGCTGGATTGTAACTATCAGTAACGACAATGTTTGCACTGGTTTTGAAATGTAACATTTCATTCCCTGCGCCTCTGTTACCACGGTCAGCTGCTGTCTCATCGTGTGATGTTGTTCATTGTTTTCGGCAATTGCAAAAGTTTTCCTTTCACTCAAAATCTCTCTGAAGATATATACATGCCTTTCGTGACAAGAGGAGTAGCTAAGTTTTTCATAATCCAACCCTTTCGGGATGTTGCTAGGGCATTCTTTTCTGACGTCATTTGCCTGGCAACTCCGACCTAGCCAATCAATGAATTTTGCATTCATTCTACGTCTGCAGACAGTAAATCAATGTACAAAACAACTGATTTGCTAGCTGAGTAATCACTACTAATATACTCTCGTGACATTTGTAATTTTGACGTTGATTTATCCTCACAAAACGTTGACTTATAAAACACTGGAGGTATGCTATGTGTGCTCCTTGTGCAATTTTTGCATATTAAAACGTAATATATATTTGTATAATTATGTCTTATAGCTGCTCCTTGTAGTAACTGCGTTGTAGGAGCATCGGAAAAAAGCTTTGACATGACTATGTCATGAAGCCTGGAGTTGCGGAGGTTACATAAAGTTTAATGTTTTATAGAGTTTAACTCAATACATATCCATTTACTATACGGATCGTTCATCTATGTGAGCAACTGAGTCGAAACTGTTGACTCTTTTTCTTTAGTTTCTATTCTTCTCGTCAAGCTTGTTAATTGAGTGTTTGCTTCCCATAATATTCCCATAATCGCCACATTTCTTTGAAGTTGTTTAATCCATCACTGGTTCTGCGTATCTTCGACTGACTCGATTATTGTTAAACTTATCATGGGACGCTCTTCAAAATCAAGTTAAAAGAACTGATATTGTGGAAAGGAACGGTCTACCTGGCAGTCAGTACAATGCTGATGATTTTAGTTGGGTTCCGCTTTAATCTTTATCCATCAAACGTCCGTTTTCCAATCCGAGATATTCTCCCACGATGTTGATTTGTCGAATGTACTTTTTTATGAATTTTGCTTTTACGTTTTGTCATATGATTATCTTGTAACCTCTCAATACTGGCATCCTCCTTGTTGCCACTTTTCACATACGTGCATGCGTGCTTGTTCATTTTCTATTGTAGCCTATCCTTTGCCTAATAATTACCTTGATTATATCAACCTATATTTATGGAAGGTAGCTGACGAATAGAAAAGTATGGCAAGGACTATATCCCACCTCGTGTATTCTCAATTAGAGGATGCTTATCTGCCTTTAAGCCGAAACGTATTCCAGACTAATCCCTGGCAGCTGCCGAGGAAGACCGCAGCTTATTCCTAACAATTATATCATATTCTTTGCTATTAACTCATCCGTAATTTGTTACAGTTCAGCCGTAAAGTTGTGTACTGTGACATGTAAGCCGAAATAGTTTGTTTGATGTTTGCTTTTGGGATCCATGATGTTGTGAAGCCTAGAAAATATGCTTCTTAATGTGATGTTTGAACCGCAAAAGATTGTGAAAGCTTTTATTTATGTTATACGTTATCTTTTAGTTGTGCTTTGCAAGCGAATCAATAGACACTGTTCTGTATTCAAATCCTCACCGCTTAACATTCTGCTTTGAAAGCCAATGAAAAGACGCTGTTTTGTATCTTGAACCCCATAGCTGGACATTTTCGTCATAACCAATAGCGGTCAGACGAATTCGGATTTGTAGTCTTCGATTTTACAAATCAACTATTTTGTTCGTTCATCCTTGATTGTATGACATCTTATGTAATTAGGTTTCATAGGGTAACTTAAGGTTTTGTAGAGGTTCAGTAGCAATGGGTGAATCTGTGGTGACGCCCAGTACTTTCTGGGACTGGCAGGACTGGTTTGTCAGGGTCAACAACCCAACGCCATTGGAAATGTGGGAAAACCAACCTACCTTCCTCCTGGCCAACATTCTCTATCTCATAATGGCGGCTATGGCTCTCAAGTTTGCAGTACGTCACGGTTGGAACAGCAGGTACAAGTTTAGATTGTTGTTCAATTTTTGAGTAAAGCCTTATGGCTGAACGTAAACAGTGATCGTAGCAAATTTGTTATTGTCTCGTATGACGCTAAATACATATTTAGTTGTAAGTTCGAAATATCTTCATTTGGCTAGCCTTGGAGGTCAGAAAATTAATAAATTGCGTTTTATATGACACTAGCTTGAAAGTTTGCTAACAAATTTTTCGAAAAAACATTATTTTGATTTGTCATTGTTTTGCATGAAACTGCTCTCACACAATGAACAGTTTGTATCAATCTATTTCAAACAATGTTTGTAGAGAAAATGTAACGTTATAAACGTGCCTTACCATCCACAAGCAGATCGCAGAGACAATAAATCAACCGTTTTTTACATTTATTCAACGTTGAATCAATGTAAAAACGGTTGATTTGCTGTCTGGAGAGGAGTTAATAATTGTCATCGCAGGTACACCTACATGTGGTTTGCTGCTCTCTTGCATGGAATTGTCACCGAGCTCGTCGTTTATCATCTACCTGACGTCAACAACTTCTGGCACAGTCAAACGTTCCTCATATTCGCAGGCCAGCGCTTCCCTCTCTACATTGTCCTCTTCTACCCTGCTACGGTAGGTTATGTTGATGTTCAGTTAGCCTCTTCAGTAGCAACTCTCAATGAAAACGTTCTGTTGACCGAGCAAAAGCAATTGTAATAGTTCAACTGCAAACAGGAACAGACAGACAGCAACAGTTCCACAATTATTGGAAACTTCATTCTGGTTTCTATTGTCCTTCCCCAACATCCGTGTTGAGAGAAACCTTTAATTTCGTGTGTTGCGAGATTAGTCATAGTACACCCTGGTTTTGAACTAAGGTCGCATGATTGAAATCCGCACTGCCAACTTAATAATTTCCAACCGATGCTCATTTACTTTGATGTGACGTCACAGCGATGACGCAATTGTGTTTGCCAGATCACACACGCTTCCATCGCTGCGGAGAAGCTGAAGCTGCCGGGCTGGGTTGAACCGTTCGCTGTTGGTCTCTTTGACGTCATCATAGACTTTCCGTACGATATTTTGGGAATAAAGGTAACGGTTTACTTCGTTTTCGCATCGTCGAAAGCGTTTAAGAGTTTATTTTCTATTTCAACTTTATGCTGGTTAAAGTCGTAAAGAATATCAGGTAAGGTTAATGAAAGATTGGGCGTTCAAAGGCCCACTATGCAAAGTACCCCGTTGCGAGACATTCTACCTTAACACATCCCTTCAACGTAGGGTTTATCGTGAAAAACAAGTTTTGACAATGTTTTTTTGTTGACTTGGTGACACTCAGGCACCGTATGTTGGTTACATTCTTCCTGGCTTAGACTACCACAAACAAATAGTAATATTTAGGTTTGAACCTTTTGTCTTGACGTTGCAGTGAATGACTAAACGCACTACTTGACATCTCAAAAAGAGTATAAATTTTCTTTCACTTGCCTTTTTTGTCTTGTTTGAGCTATTTGAATGGTCACGAGGTATGTAATGCTTCACCCGAGTGTTGCCAAAACAATGAATCAGCTGTGCGCAACGTCGCTTGCAATAGTTTTAGTTAAAATTGCACCTGGAGATATTTGCGTACTCAACATTAGGTCCATCATAGACCACATTGGTTATGATATACATGATGATAAGAGATACCCTAAGACCGATGCTGTAGTGCTGCAAAAACATGACATTCCATGGAGTTTCATTGTACACCAGTTGGCCAGAAATCAGTTTGCTGCCACGAAAATGCTCAAAAAAGCCTCGTGTCAATCATCGTTTATCGTCCGGTTACATTTTTGCTTTTAAACGACTTTTTTATGTCATAATAGCAACACCAAACAAGCAAACACGACACTTGAGCGTTATGCAAACTTAAAAGGTTCAGGCCATTCGGCCCCTGCAATCAAGTCAAATTAATCCATCAAGTTTACAATCCATTGCTACCGTACAAAATGGCGAGGCCAAGCGCAGCCTGACCGCAGACAGCTTGGCGCACTTTAACGAAGCCTTCTCATGAAATTCAATCAAATTTGACATCGCTGACCAAATATTTGTACAGTGACGTAATAACCGTTCACTTTTTTTATGAACTGATCTATTTGCGTAATTGGATGTTAATTACTGTCAAAAAGCTATGTTTGAACTTCATGTGTTATTATCAGTGATGACAGTTGTAACACAAGCGCGCAACAGATTCATACCATAATCAACACTCGCAGGCTGTGCACTAGGGTGGCTCGTTTTTGAACTTTTTTTTTAAATTCTCTCGGGGTAGTAGGGAAATGGTGCCAGTGAGTGAGAAAACAATCATGACAAAATTTGAGATTTGTAAAAAATTGTCTTCAGCCTCCTCATGGGGCCCAAAAATCGAAAAATGGGGTCAAAAACGCAATTTTTTTCAAAAATATTTTTAGTTTGGTTAGATACAATATTGTTTAGATATATCTAAATAACCTAAAAAAAAAAATTGAAGTCATTTGAACTATTCCTTCAGCTTCCTCACAGCTTCTGAAAATTTTCATTTTGCTGAAAATTTCGCATTTTTGTTTGTGGTTACATAACTACAAACTTCGTCAGTGACGTAAATTTAAATAAAAGACGTCACTTTTTCCTACTTAATTAACCCAATTTTATTAAAAAATGACGCAACAGTTCAGGGCTGGTCCATAAAGAGTAGGGTGGCTCTTATTTGGCAAAAAATGAAAAAAATTTGAATTTTGTGTGGGACACCCTTTTAAAAGGTGAGGTTGTCAGAAAAAATAACTCCTGCAAAAAATTTTTGAATTTGAAATTGATTTAGAGGTGGCCCTCCCCCCCTAAAGTTTTGCGCCCTCCTCCAAAATACCAAATCTGCATATCTCAAAAACTGCTTGAGCTAGAGATACGGTTTTTGTGTCAAAAGATGCAGAAAGCATGATTTCCTATCTGCTTTCTGAACAGTGATTGCGTCTATCTTGAGTAGAAAAGCAGTTATTTAGAAAAAACCTGTTTTCGGTATTCTAGCACAAAACAGTGCTAAACAAGTATTGTGGCCCAAGCTATTTAATAAACAAAGTTCATAAACTAACCTGTAAAACTGGTAAATCAATAAACAAAATAAGTATTCCTAAACTTTTATGCATTCATGCATAGCTAAAATGCCCGTTTTTTATCACATTCCTTGGAGAAACTCCTGAGCGTGGAATCCGCTTTCAAGCTTCAGGTGCTATGCATCGCACTTGTTGGATGGCGAAGGCGATTTATGCAAAAAGCTTGGTCTGCATTTATGGTATCTGTCCGAAGAAATAGTTGGACTAGCCTTGTTTGATTCTCGATTGTCTGTGGAAAGTAAAAAGCTAATGGTGGCAACCATGTTAGATGAAACAGGAGAACGTCCACCAAGGAGACCAAGCATCAAAGTAGCTGCGTTTCTTAGCAATAAGGGTCTAGAACAGTATTGCACCTCTAATTCAAAATGGCTTCTTCGGCTGTTGGGTGAAGATGAAGTAATAATTATACTTTCAAAGGATCCTGTCATCCTGCTCATTGGACTGAAGATGGTGCATTTATTCAAGCTTTACACATGGCGAAGAGACTTTCAGTAGTGAATGACAGAGCAGAGAGAGGAGTTGCTCTAAGTCTAATCCAGGATTTTAACAAAATCTTAACTGAAGATGAGTACCAACTTCAGTTTCTTTTGCAAGTTGTTACTGAACACAGGAAACTGTTTCCAAATTCCAACAAGAACAATATTGTCGAATGTCGATTCTTCTTCATTTAAACCTTCTTTGTTACTCCAGGGGTCAAGGGCTCTGTCTTTTACCACTCTTGGGCAGTGGTGATGCCGTTTAGATGCTTGAGCAGGTGTCGAGCAGCAATCCTTTGATTCGTCCATTGATTCGTCGTCCAGTTCAAGCAGACCACGCACAGTCACACACCATTTGGCGCAGTTACAGATGGTGTGATCTGTGGTTTGTTCCTCTTTGCCACACTCACAGATTGCGGAATGCGGATGGAGCCATCCCCCATTTGTGCATGTTGGAGCGGAATAGTCTGACTCCAGTACGTAGGCGGTTGAGATGCACCCAGGCCTTCCTTGGCAAATTATGCATTCCGGTTGGATGGGGGCTGGTGTCGGAGATACAACTTTAGAGTCTTGAGGAGTTCTTCTTCTACTCTGAGCTCCATTTGTTGTCCTCCCAGGTAGCCGCGCTGATAGATTGGTCTTCAGCGGTATTCATCAGGAGTTGTGCGTTACATACAAATGGGTGTCTCGATTTCAGTTGCCGAGGATGCTCGATTGCTCACTCACAGACTCGTAGAGACTTGAGTGGAGCAAGTGGTTGGGGTTCGTAGTGCGACGAGAAAGAGACAGGATGGTTCTTTGCGACGAAACTCAGCTGGTTGGTTGCCTGCAAGGACAGGGAAATTGTCCGATGGTGTAGGTCGCAGACATCCTGTCACGATACGCAAGGCAATATGTAAAATATTGTCGATAATATTGCTTCTTCCAGTACTGACCAGAATTACATTTTGAAATGAATATCGTTACCAGTGTTCCCTCTAAGGTGCAAAAATTAAGACAAAAAAAACAAATTTTGTAGACGGTTTCGTGGTCACAAAAAAGGTTGTAAAATCAAGATTTGGTCAAATGCGTTTTTTCTAAATAACTGCTTTTCTACTCAAGATAGATGCATTCAATGTTCAGAAAGCAGATAGAAAACCATGTTTTCTGCATCTTTTAACACAATAACTGTATCTCTAGCTCAAGTGGTTTTCGAGATACGCAGATTTGGTATTTCGAGGGAGGGCACAGAACTTTAGGGGGGGAGGGCCACCTCTAAATCAACTTCAAATTAAAAAAAATTTTGCAAAAGTTATTTTTTCTGGCAACCTCACCATTTGAAAGGGTGTCCCAAGCAAAATTCAAAAACTCAATTTTAAGAGCCACCCTAATAAAGAGAAATACAATGACATTTTATAGCTGGTAAAATGTCTAACGCAATTATGTATCATGTAACCACAAACAAAAATGCGAAATTTTCAGCAAAATGGAAATTTTCAGAAGCTGTGAGGAAGCTGAAGGAATAGTTCAAATGACTTCAATTTTTTTTCTTAGGCTAATTAGATATATCTAAACAATATTGCATCTACCCAAACTAAAAATATTTTTGAAAAAAAATGCGTTTTTGACCCCATTTTTTGATTTTTGGGCCCCATGAGGAGGCTGAAGACAATTTGTTACAAATCTCAAATTTTGTCATGATTGTTTTCTCACTCATTGGCACCATTTCCCCACTACCCCGAAAAAATTAAAAAAAAAAGTTCAAAAACGAGCCACCCTACTGTGCACCACAAACACTGGAATCTAATGTGATGCACTATGCACACCATTCTAAGTCGAGACCAGGGTACAAGCATGTGATGTTTTTACATTTTAAATGACGATCTTGTTTTAACTCGAGTCAATAACTGTTAAAATTCTCTAGCTCCTCTGGTGGACGTGGCACGACACTGATCCCAACCTTGAAGACAGACACTACTGGGTGCCCTGGACCAGCTACTTTTTCCATATGAGCTTCCATAGGTTTGTAGAGTTCTTCGCAAACTTTTAAACAGATGAAACGTTTTGCCTTTTTATAAAGTTGTTTTGTTTTCACAGTATTTTTTTTAGTTACCTCCTTTATAAAATGTAGTAACCGAAGAGAGATTGCAGAAATCAAAAGATTAGGTTTAACATTTCAAATCAAAAGCAATGGTGTACTTTGTGGATTGTTGGCTGCAATATGTTGGACTGTTGGTAATGTAGCAGGGCGAGTGTTTAACCAAAAAAGGACATAAAGCTTTTTAAAATCTAAAATTTTGTATTTTTGCAGCACATTCTCTGCTCTTCTAAACGGCTCAAGGTATCTTCTCACTGGGAATACGGACAAGAATGTCGCTTCTGGAGGATTCTTTAAGGAATCTCTTTGCGTCCTCATCACTGGCTTTTTCTCCATGGCTCTGGCAATTCTCTTCCAAATGCTCCCAATATATCACGGATTGAAGGACGGGTTTAGCATCCATACCGAAATAATTATGCTCATCGTATTCGGCATCTACTTCGGCATCGTCTACTGGCACGACAGGACTCCAAAGCCTGAGGTAAGTAGTTTTTGTCGTATTCAGGCAGGTTGAAAATTGAGATGAAGTGGACTCGACGGGAAGGAAGCCAATCTTCGTGTCCACCTTCAGGCATGCCTTTAAGTGTTCTGCCGAAGACACAACCGCATCGTCTTGATCGGAATTCGCGTTATACTAGGGCTTTCATTACTCGGCTATGCAGCCGACAAAGTTTGTATTAAGAGTGACTAGTCAGTTAGAAAAATTTATATTCTTACATTGTTTCAATTTCACTTGACTGAAATGTATTTTTTCCAGGCTCGACGATCTTCAAAGATGACCTGGTCGGAATGGTTTGGCAACGAGAGCGCCCTGGTCTTGACAATTTATTTTATTTTCTACGCTGTCTTGGTTGTGTTTGTCAGGCCTGAACACGAACGTTCCTACGGCATCCATGAGCCCATTGGACCAGGGGATGTTAAAGTGCAGCAGTATGCCACGTCTGGGGTTGTATACACCAAACAGAAGTATATTGACCCATCCGACTACGACGAAGGGTATTTTGACTTCCGTTGCACCGAGTTAGGTGGCGTGAAAGGCCCGCCGAATGTCACTTCCAATCCCGATGTCATTGGTAAGCAATGGTACACGATATGCGGACTGCCATTTGAGAATCGCGCTGAATACATTGTGGTCATTTGGTCGTTCTGCGCTCTTGGCTTGTACGCGTTCTACAACGCCTTTGCACGCTCTGCTGGGCCTGCTATTGTACGCAGCGCCCGCAAAGTGCGTGCTAAAGGGAAAGGTAAACGAGAATAAGCCCAATATGCAACATGTAGCATTCAATCCGTGCGAAGCTAAAATACTGTGATGCAATTAATCAATAACTTCAAGACCAAATCGCCATTTACTTTTTTGTTGCTAAAAATTGTTTAGTTTCATGCATAAACAAACATGACAAAGTTTGGTTTCTGCACAAAATGGTGGCCGTGCTGCAAATTACCAAAACAATATATCTCCCTGTATTTTTATCAATTTATAAATCATGATATCTGTGCTCTTGCGTAAATGGCCAGCAGCCTGAAAAGGTTATTGTTTTTATATCGTTTCACTGTAATAAGACGTGAAAACAACAGCTTTTTTGTTGGCTGGTGAGACAGTTATACGTTCCTTTGATTTTAGCTGCTAATGCTTTATTTAGGTTTAAGTCGTTTGTCTAAATTGTGTTTACTGTTTATTGTAGCTTACAATGACATGTAAGACCGTATCGACCTACAATTACATCCACGGTTCTTGCCAACATGCGAGCCTGCTGTGGGCTAATAACTGGTCAGTGGTTAGGTTACAAGCATTTGATGTACTTTTGAAATGACTACAATCCAAAATCTGATCACTAAAGATTGAATGCGCCAGCAGTAGTTAATTACCGGTTATGCTAATCAGCTGATTAACCAATTTATTTCGTAAACTTATTATTTTCCTATGTCGAACCGTAATCTACTGATGAATGTCCTAAATTACTGATCCATAGATTAACTTTGCGCAAACTGATTTTCGATTATTATCTCATCAGGCGATTAGCTTAATGTGTCCCTTTACAAATTTGCTCTTTGCAGTATGTATCCAACATAAATCTCAAACCAATAAACCAGCCTTAAAAAATGACAAAACCTTTCACTGTTACCAGTGTTGCCAGATCCATTTTAGATTTCTACTACCATTGCATAAGTTTAGTTCAACATTTGCGTGATACGAAACGTACGAAAGTGGAGCAAAATATAGACACAGACTACATCAACTACTGCTTAGACTAGCAATTCTGACTTATCAAACGCAGCAGATCCGCCTCCACTCAAATTTGAAGCTAGCGCACTGGTACGGCGTACAGACGTATCGAAAATTACCGGATCAAGAAAATTTGCCGCTATCTTTTATTATTCTGGCTTGGAAGTTGTGATTTTTGTAGTTAAAGATTTTGCGAGTACTGTGTGGTGTTTTCACGATGTTTCATGCACGTTTTAAATGTCGCTCGCCTGGTAGCCACTGGTCAAAATCACGCTAGAAGCACTATGTCAACTTGTCAAGCTTATCCTGGCGTTGAAAAACCTACAAAATTTTAACGTCTTTACAAAAACAAACAAAACTGTACTTACTAGCTACTTTTGCTTAATGTTTTATGCAATATCTATTTAAAGTTATTTGAAAACTTGTCGACCCAGACAGCAAAATCCGTCATTTTAAAAATGACGGATTTTGGAGTCTTAGACCGGGAGCCCGCGACGTCCACCCTAGGTGAAAAAGTTACCAATTTCTATTCATACAGCGATGTCCGGTGGTATGTGGGTACTCATAATCTGGAAGTCTGCCGGGCCGCCGGTGGTGGGTATGGGAATGGGGGGCATTTTTCATGGCCCAAAAAATGCGCTAGGTCAGCTGAAATAGTTACCGCTTGAAACTTAGTTGGTTGTAAAGTAAATTGTTTCTAGATGATTGTCTGGTATGTGACAGACATTTTTTGTGGTGGGGGGGCTCTGACAGACAAGTTTTATACCACCCAAAATTTGCGCTAGGTCAGCTGAAAAAGTTACCGGATAAAACCAACTGATTATTAATCTGTGAGTGTTAAGCTTCACAAAAATATATGTGACAGACAAATTTGGTGGTGGGTGTCCCCTGACAGACGACCTAAAGTAGGTGACCCCCCTAACTGAGCTAGGTCAGCTAAAATAGTTACCGGATAAAATCAATTGAAAATTAATGTGTGAGTGTTAAGCTTCACAAAAATATATGTGACAGACAAATTTGGTGGTGGGTGTTCCCTGACAGACGACCTAAAGTAGGTGACCCCCCTAACTTGAGCTAGGTCAGCTGAAATAGTTACCGGATAAAACCAATTGAAAATTAATGTGTGAGTGTTAAGCTTCACAAAAATATATGTGACAGACAAATTTAGTGGTGGGTGTTCCCTGACAGACGACCTGAAATAGGCCTAGGTAACCCCCAGGTTTGCACTAAGTCAATTGATAGGAGGGATTTGTTAGCTGTGCTTTTGAAGTACGGTATACTAAGTAACAGAACGTGATTTATCTACTATTCTACTTCATTTGTCTACACAAATAAAAATAGTTTCAGTGCAAGGAACTATATCAAGTGTTTTTGCATGTGCTTGGCTCACTACAATCTCAGCCAGTAAATCAACTGTTTTCTACATAGGTTTAACGTCTCCAGACGTTGAATCAATTTAAAAAATGGTTGATTTGCTGTCTGAGATCCGGTTGTCTTACTTTTAAATCTTGTAAGAAATCCGGCTGTCTTACTTTTAGCGAGTTTGGTGATTGGAATTTTACAGTCCTAGTGCAAGCTGGTCAGCTGAAATAGTTACCGGATAAAACCAATTGAAAATTGATGTGTGAGTGTTAAGCTTCACAAAAATGTATGTGACAGACAAATTTGGTGGTTGATGTCCCCTGACAGACGACCTGAAATAGGTCTAGGTAGCCTAACCCCTTTCCTTTTTGCACTAAATCAATGACAGGAGTTCCCGCTAAAAAAAAAAACTTGAAGAAGTGTTTTGTTTTATGTGTGCACAACAGAAAATAAGTATTAGTATTACGTATAACAGGCCATTTAACTACTAATGGAATACCGGAATAAAAATGATGCAAATTGAGCAATCACCCAACTTGGGTTAGGGTTAGTTAGATCTATAATAACAATCACTGTTAAGGATAGCCTTTTAATACTTGAAAAGTTTTTTCTGAATTTTTTGTCAACACTGAACAGTCTAGCCCAGAGGTGGGCAAACTACGGCCCGCGGGCCGCATGCGGCCCGCAACAACTTTCTGTACGGCCCGCGAAAACCTGAAGCTATTATATAAAAAAATAATCCTAAAATTGCTTGAAAATTTTAATTACTACAATGACTTAATTAAACTTTTTCTTTATAAATTTCGTCTTGATAGATAAATTATAGTCTTTTTGTCACATTGTAGTGGTTTGTTTCCCCAGCCACATAGTGATCTTGCATGAATGCATGGCTATTATTAGTGTCAAAGCAGCCATTGCTAAACAGTCGATGAGGCCTACGTCACAATCGAAGTTTCTGACTTCAGCCTGTCGCATCATGAAACTTTCTTTGTCGTTTTAGTCTTGGATCAAGGCCAAGACTCTTGGTGCTGGTAGAGAGAAAAGCGGCGATTGAGATAGTTTTTCTGATTATGTAAATTCGCTCACAGATGTATTCTGTTTAATTCTCTCAAAGTGCGTCTGGCGAAGTGTTATCTTGATGTGGGTTGTATTCAAATAAATAACTGAGACAAACATTTTTTTTAGATCTTTTATGTAATACATGTAGGCTATCTGTATATAAAATCTCCTTTTCTTTCGTCACTTTAAAAATAAATAAAAGCTTGTGTTTTGACTAGTTTAGATTTGATGTTTTGGTTTATAATCTTAATTGTACTATACTGCGGCCCTCGAACAAATTCAGATTCTGAATGCGGCCCTCGAGATAAAAAGTTTGCCCACCCCTGGTCTAGCCTATATAAGAAAAAATGTTTGGCAATGGTGGTGAGTCATTGACTAAAAAAATAATTCCAAGTCAGATTCATCTTCCGAGTCGGAATCTCCGCTCCACTGTTCATCACCACTCTCAATGTCATCCTCATCACTTCTTTTCTCCGATTTACTAAATAGCTCAGATGGTATAGCTGCGCCTTCAAACCAGCCTGGAATGATAACTTCATTAGTTTTCGACCAGCCATAATAGTGATATTTGCTCGTTCTCTTTAACAATTCTGTGATTGCGTAATTGTTTCGCGGCATGCCGGCATCTTCGACTTGTTCTAAGCCTGCAAGATATCTTAACTCTGTTACAGAAGCAGGTCTCTCTGTAACTGTGACACAACATCTTTTTATGGCACTTTTTGAGTTCCGAAAGCCAATTATTCCTTTTACCTGCGACGCAGCGTCCCTATTCGCAGTTTGCTCTAAAGACAGATGGACTGCCGTCCTAGAGTAATCCTTTTTGGTACGCCTAACTGAGAAAGCACCATTATCCAGTATAGCTCTCAGTTTCGGATCCGCGTTTTTTAGTTTGTTGTAGAACAACGATCCCCATCTTGCATAATTTAGACAATTCAGAGCGAAATATATAACCATGTAACCACTTGCGTCGTTCATCCTGACGCATCTCTGCACTTCTCGATAGAGTCGGTTTATTAAGAACACGTAGGACCAATCACGTAGAACCTATAGTGTCCAGAACTGATATGTTTCACTAAACACTTCATTCATAGACCTATTAAAGCATTCTTTATACTTTTCCCGATGTTCGGTGACGACTGGATTGGCCAAGCATACTTCTACTTTATCAGGGTCAGTTAGAATAGTGGACATGACTTGCTGGAAGTTGTCAATTTCATCTGCATCTAAAGTTGTTAAGAATCGATCGTATAGCTTTCTTTCCATGACGTTGGCTGTAATTTCGTGCACACGAGTACAGTAGCCTACACCTGTTGTAAAATTTCCTGTAATGAACCCTTGTAATGATCCCTTGTAATGATCCCTCGGCAAGGATCTTTGACTCCGACAATATGGACTCTATCCCGCAATCATTTATGAAAGTTCCTTCTGCTCCGAAAAATGCAAGATCCATGTGGAAATTCCCAAGCATAATGAGGAGATTGTCAAAAAGAGGGGCTTCAATGGCTTGAATGGAGTAGGCTTTTTGTGTAACCAGGGGTGTGCATTGTGCAAGAGCTACGTCATGCGTCACCACGGCGTATTGTTGGTGAGTTTCAGTTGCAACCTTCATGGTTCTAACCAGTAACCAGTCTTTCTTTAACAACGTTATTGTTGGATGGTAATCTTGTTATTGGGTCCATGTAACATATTCGCTGTAGCGGTAGACAATCCACTCTATTATTGCTCATGAAACCAGCATAGAGTGGAGTTGCAACATCTCTACTTTTGCTGAACCAATACATATCTAGCGGCTTCATTTTGCATGTCAAGATGGACTCTTTCTCCATTATTTCCTGAATATAATCAGATGCTTCTCCCACGGAACGTGATTTTTACTTTCTTCCTGTGCTAAAGCGGAGTATGCAAATTCCGGCTCTAAACTTTTCACATCATTGTAGTTAATTGTGTGGCCTTCCCTGTTAGGTATCTGCAAAGTTAACTTGGAACCTGTCATTGCTTCTAAACCAAGTATTGTGTGCTTCCATGGCTTTACATGACCTCGACTGACGTTATACACAGCATCTGACTACATTGATTCAACTTTTCTTTCCATTGTGTCTGTGTGAGAATCACTGAATTTGGATTTCAACCCACATAATCGTGTGGTAGGCTATAGAAGAGTTGCAATCATTCAGGAAGTTTTGGGGCCATATCCTTCAAGCTCTCTACGATTGTTGGATTTGGGGTTTTGGTTTTGAGTAGCTCGTAAGTAAGTTAATATTTCACCTCGTAAGAGAAGTGCCACTGCACGAATCTGATCATCTTGATTGGCACTATAATCACCTATCAGAGCATATTTTTCTTCTTGGGCGGAGAGAAGTGAGGTGTAAATAAAATTGCCTACTTATTGTTAGTGCTTTACCAAACTTATGAGAACTTTTCCTCACAAGGTTCTGTGTGGTGTTAGACCATAGCTCAACATCATTTCCTCCATTTACCAAATACTCATCTTTGTAAAGATCAAATAATGTTGAAAATAGCATTGGCCTTTGCTTTTGCATCTCTTCCTCAACAAATTCGCATATTATTAGGAAAGGAAGGTTGTGAGTTTGGCAAAATGAAATATTCCAGTTTGTGGTGGTTTGGGGATTGCTTTTAGTCTCTCTATCAAAATGAACCCGGCAAGACTTGTGATACTATGCTTCTTTGGCAATTAAGTCCACACCACTACGAATTAGTGATTTAATCGTTTCGTTTTTAGAAAACACTGCTCTTGACTTAATGATTCGCATCCATCCATCGTTGAGACCTTAACGGTATTTTCTTCTTTAATTTTGTGTTTCTTTTGCTTGGGACAGCAAAATATGCAGGATCATTTCAATAAACCTATTTTGTCCGACTAAGGGAGCGAGCTTCTGCATCTTGTTAGGGAGCGAGCTTCTGCATCTTGTTAGGGAGCGAGCTTCTGCATCTCGACTTTAGCAGAAGATAAAGCAATTGCCTTAGGTTGAAATGTTCTTTTAACTGCTGTACAGGTAAACGTTTTGTGACATGGCTGATGAAAGACACCTATGGGTAATGCAGAGGAACTTGTCTGGATGATTTTACGTGTGGTGACAGAAAAGCAATCGGATGATAATAATTGTAGTCGAATGCTTGCAATGTTTTTCCATGACCGTTTTTTTTTTCATTGATTCAACGTCTGCAGACGTTGAATTAATGTAAAAAATGGTTGATTTGCTGTCAATGTTTTTTCGAAAGGTTGCTTTTTACACTGTTTTTATATCATATTCTTCAACTTAGCCTACTAATATTTATCCATACTCGTTAGATCGCCAATTTGTTGCGTAGCTTAAACTGAATTGTCACTGGCTGCCTGTTTGAAAAGTCTTGTTCATAGAATAACGGTTTGGAGTAAGAAAAAACGTAGAGTACTTAATTATTTATTTTTGTGATGTCATATAGTAGCTTATTGTAGGGAGTTTCGAAAAAAGTGTTCATTCATGTTAAAAGTGTATCACATACCTAAATGGTTAGGGTATAATGCTATAGTCAGATGATCAAGCGCTTTAAGGAGTGAATTGTTAGTAATGTGTCGTTGCCCACTGTAACACAAAAGCAAATAATCCCTTTCAAACTAATTTAACAGCTTGCACTAGGACTGTAAAATTCCAATCACCAAACTCGCTAAAAGTAAGACAGCCGGATTTCTTACAAGATTTAAAAGTAAGACAACCGGATCTCAGACAGCAAATCAACCATTTTTTAAATTGATTCAACGTCTGGAGACGTTAAACCAATGTAGAAAACAGTTGATTTACTGGCTGAGATTGTAGTGAGCCAAGCACATGCAAAAACACTTGATATAGTTCCTTGCACTGAAACTATTTTTATTTGTGTAGACAAATGAAGTAGAATAGTAGATAAATCACGTTCTGTTACTTAGTATACCGTACTTCAAAAGCACAGCTAACAAATCCCTCCTATCAATTGACTTAGTGCAAACCTGGGGGTTACCTAGGCCTATTTCAGGTCGTCTGTCAGGGAACACCCACCACCAAATTTGTCTGTCACATATATTTTTGTGAAGCTTAACACTCACACATTAATTTTCAATTGGTTTTATCCGGTAACTATTTCAGCTGACCTAGCTCAAGTTAGGGGGGTCACCTACTTTAGGTCGTCTGTCAGGGAACACCCACCACCAAATTTGTCTGTCACACATATTTTTGTGAAGCTTAACACTCACACATTAATTTTCAATTGATTTTATCCGGTAACTATTTTAGCTGACCTAGCTCAGTTAGGGGGGTCACCTACTTTAGGTCGTCTGTCAGGGGACACCCACCACCAAATTTGTCTGTCACATATATTTTTGTGAAGCTTAACACTCACAGATTAATAATCAGTTGGTTTTATCCGGTAACTTTTTCAGCTGACCTAGCGCAAATTTTGGGGGGTATAAAACTTGTCTGTCAGAGCCCCCCCACCACAAAAAATGTCTGTCACATACCAGACAATCATCTAGAAACAATTTACTTTACAACCAACTAAGTTTCAAGCGGTAACTATTTCAGCTGACCTAGCGCATTTTTTGGGCCATGAAAAATGCCCCCCATTCCCATACCCACCACCGGCGGCCCGGCAGACTTCCAGATTATGAGTACCCACATACCACCGGACATCGCTGTATGAATAGAAATTGGTAACTTTTTCACCTAGGGTGGACGTCGCGGGCTCCCGGTCTATCTGGGGATTTAGTTAATTACTGAATGCGTTGCTACCCTAGACAACAAATCATTCTTTTTTGCGTTATTTCACCGTCATCAAATGTAAAAAACGAACTGATTAGCTCGATGGTGCTTCGTATTGATAAAAATATAATTAATTCTGCAATGAAACTTTGGTCGTGTTTGCTCTTAGGTTGTGATTGAATAAAAAAGAGAACTGTCACACTACAAAAAGTACCAACAATAGTTAATTACGTGCAGACGTTGAATCAAATGCCTTATAACAACGTTTCACCATACTACCGATACAAAGCAATTACTAAATAGTCGTGTTTATCAGAGGAGTTGCGCCAGACTTTAACATTTTGAGCAACTTCTCACTGCGTTTCATTCACGACATAGCAAAGGGGATAGGCTATAGTTTTGTGAATGTCGTTCAAGTCTTATAGAAGCACATTTGGACCCGTCAAAGCTGTGCTCAGTTGCAACAGATGAGTTTCCTCCCATGTTAGGGAAGAATCAAGGTTTTCATGGACTTGTTAACACATGGCGTGAATTCAGGACCACCCCTGGTTTTATAAATTGAAGCAACTTCAGCTAAGATTACTATCAAAGCAGCTAAGATTACTATGTATCATGGTCATACCCATCAAAGCAAAAACGCTAAAAGGTAAAAGCGACAAAACGCGATTGCTATTTTTATTATTATTTATTTGTATCAGACAAGGTTGTCCATATTACAACCAAAAGACAAGACGTAAGGAGTCACTTGAATGACATGTGCAACATATCATTGTAGTGCTTAAAAAAGGTCGTTTCATAGAAAGCGTCTGAGGACATCAATGCTATTGCTATAAGAGAATTGAGAGATTTGTAACAACGTTGCACAAAAGGCATAAACTGTTTTCCGCAATATAGAGCATCAAAAGTTGTAACATTTGCATTAACTTGACATTCACGTGCACTAGTAAAGCGAGTACCGGTACTGAAGTTAGGTATTGGTAAAAAGAACTTAAGCAGGTCGCAACATTTCCAGGGAAATTTAAAAAGTACGGTAAAGAAATTTTATTAAAATAACAATACCGTAGTGTATTGCGACAGTGCCGATCCTGTTAGGTTATTGAAGAAATCGTTTCGGTCTACTGGTGCGTTGTCAAGAGCGAAATTGGTCGATAGATCCTGAAAAGGTTCAGCTTCATGTTTTATTTCCTATCGTCAAAGCGAAAAATATTCCTTGCCAAAACAAAGCAAAGTCTGAAAAAAGAAAGAAACGAGAAGTCCGAACGTCAAAGTGTGCTCGAGGGTAGCCACTTTAACAAGTCGAAATTCTGCCACTGCGAATGACTACAATGCAACCGCCAACCAATCAGAACATGTTATAAGAGGCTACCGTCCAATTGTGACCCTTCTAGCACTCATCTATAGAGTTAATGCTTGTTTTGAACTTTATTTGGTAATTACAGAAGAAAAAGAGCAATAGCAGTGGTGGGAATCGAACCCGCGTCAATGAAATGACTACTTTCTAGCCCTAACCCCTAAGCCAACCAGCTGACAAAAAATCCATTACTTAATTTGCTTTCTATCATCTTCGTTTCGCCATTTTTTACGTCACTTTAAACCGTAGCTTATGATTGGTTGGCGGTTTCATTCTAGTCAAGTTTAGTGGCAGAATTTCGACTTGTTAAAGTGGCTACTGTGCTCGAGATCAAAAGTGATTCTTACCAAACACAAGGATTTGTGACAGGCGTAGGCAACGAAGGGGTTGGGGTTAAAAAAATATTAAGCTTGTTATTTGAATGTTTTATTGTTGTATTTGTTATCATGGCTTTGTTTAAATGCGTTATCATCTATTTTACTTCACCAACGCATTAGTCTAATAGTTACTACTTGGGCGATTTTTTTGTAACCTATAAAACTCAAAAAAGTGACTTTAATTTTGCGAAAAAAGTAACTTTATTCATCGAAAACAAGAAAGCAAAAAAATGGCAGCCATTTAACATAAAAAAGCATCTAAATTAGTTTCATTTGTTTCAATTTGTAGGCTACTTAAATCATAATTATGCATTCAAATTACACATATGTAAAGTTTTACATTCTCTGGCAGGAAGTTCTTATCAATCAAACACTTTAGCTGTTGCAGGAAACACAAGTGGTTAAATATAGTTAACACAATTTGCTTCATCGAAAAAAATTACTTCATGTTTACGAGTTTTTGAGAATAGGCTACACGCAATACGAACAAGCATGGGCTCGTGTAAACCTAATATCCGTACTATAGTAGAAGATATATTAAAAGTCTTGGCATTCCATAAAATGCAAATTCATCTTCCCAGTAGCAATAAAAGATAAACAAATAGGGGAATTAGGCAAAAAAGTATGCAAAATAAAGTGACCGAACAAATGAAAAGTAACCTAAAAACACAAAAAGTGACTTTTGGTAACTTTATAACTTCTTAAATATTGACCCCACAACCGTGAAATTTTGGTTCTACTTATCTTTTGTTAATTGGTACCAGGGATATCTAGAGAAGGGGATATGAAGGCTCGCAGCGATTGCCTTATTCTCATGACACTACCAGGGCGGTAGTTTGTAGCGCGTGAAACATGTGGTTCTTTTTAAAATCGTAGAACGTTTTGTATTGCAGCTGGTAGCCTACAATGAGCTACAGAAGACAGTTAGCAAATGTTACGTAGAGCATATTTCAAGAATACTTGTTTACAAAGACAGTTGAAAAGTTACCAGTAGGCCTAAGCTGTTTTTTTTTAACAAAACCTTTGCAGTAGGCTAGATGTAAAGCAAGTATATGTGTAGTTGAACAAGCAACCATGAGCATGCTGTGAATATCCAGGCCTGATGCTAACAGCGCAATGCAAGCTATCATAACAAGATTGATTAAACTACTATCGGTGCCAATTGTCATCTTACGATAAACACAGATTATTTACGATAAACAAAAGCCCTTCTATTGTCGGGCGTAATAAAAGCTTTCGTATCCCCTTCTTTAGATATCCCTGATTGGTAGCCTACAACTAAAAAAAAGTAACTTTAGTGACAAAAATCGCCCTAGTTATTACGTAAATAGAGTTTAAAAATCACATATTTGTGTTGTGATAGGCCTATAGCAACTATAACCAAGAAATAATTTTTGTAACTGAAGAAAAAAGTGAAAACTGAGTAGCCTAGCTGGTAGGCTATTGAAATTCATTATTTTTTGCTTACTTTTGTTGTTTGTCACCAAGCCTACTACGGCTGCTTGAAGCAAAACTAGGCTTTTTTGAACCGAGGTTCACCTGCTTGAATAACCGATCTGATTTTCTTTGGAGGTTAGCCGATTTTTTAGTAGGCAACAGTGTTCACCGTTTGTTGACAGCTCGATAACATGAGCAATATTAGCTTTTATGTTGAAATGCATTCAAAACAAAATTTTCTTTCATCTTTGATAAAACATTTCTGTTATTTTCTTTCATTTCGAAATCTTACCAAAGCACTACAACGAGTATTTAAAATACAGTTTAAATTTGTTTGTCACGAGATAGATACAATCTTATCTAACTTACCTGTAGCCTAGATGAAAAGCGTATAGCCCAAGGGTGTAATATTTGTGGACAGCGCATTGCCTTCATAATTTACATTGCATTGCCTATTTAACCAATAATTTTTTAACAAACAACGTAATGTTAGATTACTCGACCATCTTGCACCCCTTATCATCAGCACAGTTACAGCCTTACAGGCCTTCGGTTTGTGACTTGCCATAGGTTTACTTTCGTTTCTGCCGTGAAGAAAGCCTAAATGTACGTTACCTTTAAAATGGTCTCATCCTCACTGATGAAATTTTTTTGTGTACGCCACTCGTCGCAATACCTTGAGAAATTTAAATGTGAAAAAAATCGCATACGAAAAAGTAATAAAAAATATGAAATGGTAGACAATTGCTATGTTGGTTGGCCGTGGTCAGGGAAGGAGGAACCACTTTAAAAGTAGGTAGGCCCAGAGGCGCAGCAGTCAAAGTCAATCCAACTTCTGGGGGGAGAAGCTCCCTAGACCCCCCATAGCATTATTGCATTCCTAATATTTGAAATCGTTTACACTAGGAGTCGGCAACCTACAGCCCACCAAGAAAAATCATCCGGCCCGCCGCTCCTTTACAAATTATAATAATATGTGGCCAGGCCAGTGGTTTATTACAGTATAATCGAATGGAAGAACAACTACTTTTCATTAATCATTTTAGTAGGCCCACGTCTTTGATTTGCAGCGTTTCTGTTTGTATAAACAAAGAACTCAACATAAAGCGACATTATGATGCAAAACATATTATTTTTTCCAAGTTAATGGGTCAAACAAGGAACGGCAAAGTTAATCTACTCAAAAATAGCTTTAAAACAGCAAATTTCTCTGTTACAAAGGAAGGGAAAACCAATGAATCAGAAAATTCTTTTGCTAGCTACAAGGTAGCACAATCAATAGCAAAAGACAAGAAATCGTATAGTGATGGAGAATTTGGGAAAAGGTGTAAGATGGATGTTATTGAAAACATATGTCCAGAGAAAAAAACAAACTACTTTTCAGATATAGGCCTAAGTCTTTCAACAAGAACCGTAACTCGACGAAAAGAAGAGATATCGGAGAACGTAACATCCAGCAAAAAACTATTGTGTATTCTATAGTTCTTCGCAATGGCAATAGATGAGAGCACAGACACGACAGATAAGCCTACAGCTGAGCTGGCAGTATTTGTGCGTGCAATAAACAAAGATTTTGATGTTTAAGCATTTGTTCAGCTGATTCCCGTCAAGGATATTACTAGTCGATATTTTGAAGGCATCAGGCTACGTCAACGCCTTGAAATCATGCCTCTGAATCTATCAAAACTGGTATTAATAGGCTACGGGCCGCCAAGACCATGTAAAGTTTGGCTTTGGCCGGCTGTTAGAAAAAGGTTACCGACCCATGGTTTACACATTGCGTTTTCATAATTGCCTTTCGTGCCAACAGGCAAAATTTTTCATTTTTGGGCCGGATTTGGTCAAAAAATTTACAAAATTGTTGAATTGCTCTATAGCGCTATACAAAATGTGGCGATGTAGGCCTACACACAAATAAAAAGGCAACAATACACACACAGTTATAACACCACCTGAGAGTAATAATATGCAGCATTATACAGTACGTGCATATGTAATGATATCACTGTTCTAACCATAGAGAGCATAGAGAATAATTATATTGATTGATAGATTGCTGCACCAGTCACACGCAACCACACCCACACGTGCTGCACATCAATAATGGACAACAGAAAAGTTTGAAGATTGGATTTCATCATTGAGCTTTCAAAGATAATCAAACTACTGTGTATCAAATGAGTGAAGAACTTTTTTTGGAACTCCCTCTCTGATTTGCCGTTTTCGCTACCTTTTCAAAAAAATTTGGCTTTCAGAAAATAAAGTAGGTGAGCCCAGGCCCACGAAGCCCACGTGGTTTCTCCATCCCTGGCCGTGGTGCGTTATCAGGGGTGATGATGGTCAATGATGATTGATGTGCTCACTGCACACAGCTCTTGATGTGACCTACCTTAAAGAAGAACAAGGTAGAAGGTAAAGGTGGTCCCATACTTGAATCAAGCGTCGGGTATGAGAAGATAAGGTTCTCATTGTACTAAGCGTTCGGCACGAAAGAGAGTAGGGTGGCCGGTTCCTTTTTCTCGGCCGCCTTTCTTGCAGCAATTATGCCCACCCAATGTATTACACCCGAGGTAGTGATGAGCGGTGTTTTCAATTACCAGCTTAAGTTGGGAGTGGAACCAGGTTTGCATAATTGGAAAGCCAACGCCTTATCAGTTGCGCCATCCCACCGCCAGAGCAAGGTAGTCATTGGTTTAAGCAAGAAATGACCTGTTTGATGCATTTTTTTCTGCATAGAATTGAAGTCAGTTAACTGTGCTGCCTATCACCGCCAGGCAGCCATGAAAACAAATTTTCTCCTTAAGAACAATGAACATAAGAAAGTTTATTTCCCATACAGCAAAATCTATCAATTACATTGATTTAACGTCTGCAGACATCGAATCAATGTAGAAATGACAGATTTTGCTGACTGGATTAAAAAATGATCATCACTGACAAATTTTTCTTTTTTTATGTTGTTTAGACTTCTCCAAGCATTGTTTTAAAATTTTCTGGCTGTGAAGAAAAAAAATGCAGCGGCATTTCGCAACACAGCTTCAACCGCTATTTTTAAAATAGGCGTTGACAAATAGCAAAAAGTAATAATGGGGAGTATTATTCTTAAGATGTTACAGGTCAAAAGATTTGAAGTGTCCTTGAGATATAACCTCAATAGAAATGGCAGCAACTAGAGAACATCTTGAAGAGCAGATAGTGGAAATATGTCCACTCGAAACTAAACAAGAGAGTAATATTCTTCACACCAAAAGTGTTGCATTATAGCCACAGCAATAGGGAACGCTGCCAACAAAGTGACTTAATTCAGTAACGTAGCTAGAAAGAAAATTCTAAGGAGGCAATAGCAACTGTTGGGAGGGAAAATATTTTAATGTTTGAAATAAAGCGTTTGTTTAAACATATAGGTAGCTTACTGAATGCAGCCAAATATTCATAAAACGCCATTTAACATGTAATACAATGTATAAAGACGTGATAGTAGGCTAGCAATAAAAAACTCTCTTTTTGGGGGGACAAGATACAATTTTGGTTGAGCGATTGCCTTATTCTAATGGCTGACTTAATCACCTTAACCTCTCAGCTTGCTGAAAGATATTTAAGCCAAGTGACTGTTTAATTTTTGGTTATTTTGTTTATTAAGTTGTATAGGATATACTATCATAACTACTGTACGTTACAGTACCATTATAGGTCTATTCTATGTCAGCTTTCGACTCTTTTTGATCAATGGGACAGATGGACTTCTTTTAACACTCAGGAAAGCCCAAAACATTCCAAATATGCAGCGTTTTTTCGATATTTAACAAATATCCTATAGCAGTTTGCAAGTGGAATCCTGATTGGGGGGAGGGGGGATAGGGTTCTGAACTTCTGACTAGCTTAGAAGATGAATTTACATTGTAATTCTGCAAAATTAACGTCGCAATTTTAATTTTCTAGATGAATATTCCAGACTTCATGCACGATTAATATCATTTGAAACTTCGGCCATGTTTCATTTCAATATATTTTGTTTCTCGGCAGCCAATTCTTCACTCAATATATTTTGTTAATCCAATCATTATTTTGGGTTTGAAAATTGTATTAAAACATTTCATAACTCATATGTTATTTTCTTGACGTGGTAGGCAAACAAATAAAACTCGGTAGTTATTCTGCATAAAATTTAGTGGATAAAAGTGTTTCCATTGATAATCCTTTAGCTTTTGAAAATACCACAAGTTCGATTAAGATTGAATTTTTTAAACATTTTCTCCAAAATAAATCATCAAATTTTGTTTTGCAACATATTTTTTGAAATTTGACTCTAGAAAATAATGTTGAAAGTTATACACTGTGTTTGTTCATTGTTTGTATTAGAACTGTTTCAACACAAAAAGTTCTCTCCATAACTCATGACGTAGCCTATCGTAAGTGATAAAAATAAATCAATAGCTGGAGAAAGGGTGTAACCACAGCAGATCGTAAACGTAGTCACATGGGGCTCTCTAAACTGCTCAAGTGTGACCTATATAATATCTAAAACGATGGATGCGGTTATATGCTCAAAGCATGAAAAAGAGGGGAAAAAGGTCGACTTTGTAGTTGGCTAAAAATACTTTTCCTTGGTTCGCTTCGAGTAGAGACGTAATTCAAAAACGTCATTTTTGTAATGAAGACGTTTCCATTCATTTTACAGAATGAAGAATGTGGGTTGCAATTAGCCTACCATCATGTCAGCTGTATCCGCTTTTTAAAATTACAAACTTTATTTTGTAATATTTGATCATCGTTTTATGCAGTTGTAAATGGATGAGTGTTATGTAAAAACGAAGACAAATGCCAGATTTGCTGATACCATGTAAACTTTCAAATATTTGCTAACCCGAGATGATCAGTAAGTCAGTAAGATTAAGAAATTTAAAGAATATACTGTTTTAGTTTATTCCTAATAAATAAAGGTAAATGCAGACAGGGCGTCACTGTTTCGACCTTAAAGTCTCCTCAGTGCAGTAAACGTACACCAGACTTGAACGTCTTATTACTATATAAGTAACTCAGCGCGGTGATTTTTCCATTTGTGGTAGCCTATAATAAAGATATAATTATGTATTTATAGTGCAGATTTAAATTTTAGGTGAGAAATAGACTACTATATCTGTAGTTCCGCGTAGGTTCTGTATGTTAACTCGCAAATAAATGTTAAGTTCTCAATAGCAATCACTGGGTCATCTACAGAAAATCGAACGTAGCCAACAATACATTTGATTATAAAAACAAGGCTTTGTACGCTCACCACTTTTCTTCACCAATCGTGATTGGTTGTCAATATTTTAGCTCCATTTATTGCTTCAGTGACAATTTGTGTTCCTATTTTTCTATCATCTGCATAATGGTCTTAAACTCTAATTCGTTTTCTCAACTGCACTTTTCAAATTTGCCACCCAGTATTTATGATTTTTTATTTGTACAATTTGGCAAAGAAACGTACGAATAGTTAAACAACAGGTTCACCTCTATTGATAATTTTGAAAGTATGCTGCACTCATAAGACATTGATAAAGAATAAGGCAAATTTTGAGATGAAAAAAGTCATTGAAAAACCGGCTTTTCAAGAAAGAAAAATATTGCAATACATTTTATTCAAACGAAAATGAATGAGAAAAGAAAAGAACTTGATATGAATGATGAAGTTTGTAATTACAACAGATAACTAAGAAAAATGGAGTTTCGAAACATGAAATCACGTGAAACAAGGTTACAGAAAAGAATAATATAGACGGAGTAGGGAAGGTAGAGCCTTGTAGGCCTATCCCATGACAGAGAAAAAGGTAACAAGACATTTGATACGTTGCAATTTGAAAGCAGCATGAAATACTGAAGACGATGAAAGAACGTGATTAAAGAGCGAATGGAAAAAGAACAAGCAAAAAAAGACCGGTCTGTGAGACAGTTTGACTTCTTGAAGGCATAACAGTGAAGGAAAAACGCTGAGTCGAATAAATGTTTTGTGTAACTTTCTATTTGGCACAAGTTTAATATGCATTTTAAAGCAGTCGAAAATATTGTGTTTACACCACAAGTATTGAAGCTTAGAGCAATGACCACTGTATAATTTCCGAAAATCATATTTCCGGAGCTTAATTTGTGAAATACTGTTATCGTCATTTTCTTTGGTTGGCAACAACCAAACGAACCAACCCTTTCAGTGTCGTAGCATTTGCAATGCAGCCCGATTATTGTAACCAGAATCAAAGTCAAATGCAATCTTCGATTCAATCTGCATTCATAGCTTAATAGACTTAATGCTTCTGTGACCATGGCATGAGACAGAGCAATTTCAGCTGAGATCAGAAAGAATATTTCAGAAATAGAAAATTTTTACTGGTGTGCTAGGCCATTTTAGTTTTTGAAGCAACTTAGATGAGACAAGATAAAGCCTCTTTAGAAGTATGTGAAACTTTTATTCAGGCAGTTTCGTGTGCTTCAATAGGTATTGAACCCCTGACGCAGGTCCGGTTATCCAGTTAGGTTTTCACTTGTTGTTACTGCATGTTATTGCCTGCAAACTATTCCATTCACTAAGTGTTGCTTTCTCAACTGCTCGTCCAGAGAGCTGAACCAGCGTTGCTTAATCTTGATGTTCCTTTGGTCTCAAAGCTCGGTGTTTATCCTATTGAACCATTGGAGTGGACGATCCAAAACATATTTCAAAACTTAAGCAAATAACTTTCTTGTCGAGAAATGCCTACTAAAGCACAAGGTCGATAAAGCAGACGTCCCAGAAACTCATTCATTTTTTACATTGATTCAACATATGCAAACTTTAAACCAATGTAAACAATAACTGATTAGCTCGCTCTGACCAACTAAATGGTTCACTGGTGAATGATATCATCAAATAGTTGCAGTGTACCGTGAAACGGAAACTGTGTGGGTTCGAGCGATCAACTAGAGCGAAGGATGCGCTGCATTCTAGCTAAATTATTTTTAAACGTTTCATGTGTTAGGTTAGATTACCCTCGAATTTTACGTCTGTTTTAGTTTGACAGATATAGGGTAGATAGAAAATAAGAAAAAATTAAGACCACAATAGCAAGAACTGTGGCTGTGTCCACCATGGCAATGAAACTGGCTTATTTTTGTGGATTTATAGCTTTGAGTTTGGCTCAAACCAGCAATACAGGTAAAGTTTTATTTTAATATTTACATTTATGCATATGATAGGCCATCCGTGAATTAGAAACCGAATAAACAACAGAATGCGTCAAGGAAACTGATGGAGTATTGAAATGACAATGCTACTGTTTGAAGTGACGTGACCAACAGGCATTGAATGAAGAGATTCAAATGATACTAGACAAAAAGTTGTTTATTAAAACAAACAACTACTACCTTTTAACAACTATCTTTTTAATTTAAAAATTAAAATATGGTTCATTTTCAAAAAAGTTAGGAGCAAAATGATTGAAACGTTTGGTCAATCTGATCTAAAAATAAAAGTGCTGACAAGAAATACCAAACTCATGTTCAGCAAACGTTTCAAAACTAGTTTTGAAACGTTTGCTAAACACAAGATCCCTATCTTCATCGTGGGTTGTTCATTTTTTTCAAGTCCTGTTTCTATACAGTAAAAGTAAATGATGATTGCGTGGATTGATTGGCTGCGGCAAAAATGTGCGTTGGTAATATTATGATATCATAACTGGTGTTTATTTACAATAAACAAAGACAAAACAATAACGCTCAGTGATGCATACCGCTTAGTCAGAGCTGAACTTTGATATTGAAACTTTAAACCAAAGCAGTTCTACACTCTTTAGTTATCTTTATCCAATTGTTCTATAGTGAACCCAGTAATACTAAGCTTAGGTTTGGCAATGAATTGAACTTTCAGGAGTACGTTTCCAACCAAAAAAACAGTTTTATTTACAACGATTCAACTTCTACAAGACTTAAATTAATGTAGGCTACAAAATTACTATTTTCTGTCGGGATAGAACCGTAAATCATATATCAGAAGAATACAACATGTCTTAGATGTCTTAGATAGCCTATTTAGTGAAAAGCATCATCAAATTCATAATGCTAACCTATATTTTATTATCATATTGGTGTTTCATAAAATATTAAGCGACTTAATATTGTACCATGATTTTGTCAAATGTATTTCTTATATTAAACTGAAACTTGGACAAACTTTCTGAACAGATTTGTTCTGTGTAAGACGCAAATGTTTCGTTCAAAAATAAATTATACTGAGAAGAACGCTCGTCAAACTTATTTGTAAATATCAGTCATTAGTGCAAAAACATGTTTGCAATTGCAATATAACTAAATTACTAATGCAGATAGCTTATTAAACCTGAGTGGATTGTTGGTTACCACGAATAATGGAGCCGCTGCATCCTCACAATGTGTAGACACAGATGGAAACTGCACATGCTCGGAAGTTTTCATATATCCTGTCATCAATTGTACAGGTAAATAATATTTTTCCACACAGTTTGTTACGTAGTTTAACAAATCCATTGAGTAAATTTCTTGATTGTTTACAGGAGAATACGAAACACTAAAGAATATCAGAACGCAGAAAGCGTTGTAACATTCAAACCATAGGCCCAATGTGACATTGTGCAATGTAGCGTGCGACCCACTATCAGGAGGTTTTAGTATTTATGATCGTATTAATGTCGATTCGACTTCTATAGAAGTTGAATTAATGTACAAGATTGTTGTTTTCTGTCTGGATAAAACCGTAAATCATATATCAGAGGAATACAGCATGCCTTAGATAGCCTACTTTATCTGTAAAATAGGGTGTGAGAATTTTTTTGAAAAATTACCAGTTATTAAACACTTGGACTGGTGGTATGTTTGTGACTTAACATATAATCAAAATGATTCGACTTAGGATGTCATACTTGTTTGTAATTGTTGGAAGTCAGCTCTATTCTTCCAAGTCCATTATTTCCTGCTCTCTTTTGTACAAGAGTAAAAAAACTGACAAATAATAAGATATCCTTAGTGGAAACTCATTGATTTTCTATATGGATGCTTTTACTTTCAAAAATTAAAGTAAACGATTTCCATATGTACGGATCCATAAAACTAAACTACACGTGTCTCTTTCATTTCCTACCTGTGCTTCATTAAACCTACGGCTGCATAGCCGAGTGGTGAGAGCCCTGGAACGGCAGTCGAAAGGGCGCTGGTTCGACACCGCTCAAGAGCATGCAACTGTGTCTTTGGCAAGACCCTGAAAGGCATGCCTGAAGGTGGACATGAAGATTGGCTTCCTTGCCTTCCTGTCCACTTAATCTAAATCTTCAACCACCGTCCACCGGGTGTAAGCCTAGATACGACAGAAAAATTAAATTAAAACCGCAAAGTAGCCTATTAGTAATCATTGTTTTTTGGACTACATCGTTGCCTCTATCTGGGTAATATGATACAAAAGCAAAGCCCGTACAAAACTAATGAGATGCTAATGCTAGAGTATCAACGTCAGCGTTTCAGACACTGGCGACAGAAGGAAGTGGAACTATTTTGACCAGCGACCAGTCAGAGGAAATGACTTGCATCAACGTGAATGGAACGTGCTCGTGTATGAGTGGAATTGCATACGAATCATTCAATTGCCTTGGTAATTCGATTATTACACCATTTTTAGAAAGTTATCATTTACCAAACCAAAGTAAAAAGAACAAAAACTTGTGATAGGAAACCATGGGAGAGCTAGTGAAAACCATGGAAGAACCATTGGTTTAGGAGCAAAGTGGTCAAACAGATTGATCTGATGAAAAAATAATTAGCCCAAAATGTAGATAGCCTACTGAACTCATGTTCAGCAAACAAACATTTCGACTAAACTCATGTTCAGCAAACAAACATTTCGAAAACTGTACTGTCTTCATCTTCAGTGTTACCGGTATAAATGTCTGCAGTGTTAGTTTTGATTAGTTTAACCGATTTATTATGCAAAATGTTTATTATGCTGTATTATGCAAAAACTTCAAGCAATAACATTTCATTTCGTGCTATTTACAAAAATTATATTACTAAATTTTGATTAAATTCAAATTATTTTACATTTGCAAAAATAGAGTTTACACTGCAAAATGGTAGCAAAGCGTTGAAAGGAAATTATCATTACGGTATTAGTTATATTACACAGATGTGCTCGGAATATTTGTTACTTCAACAAGTGGGAACTTGTCGCACACATTGGAGATCAATGCACAAGGAAGACTTGTTTGTTCGGATCTACTCCCATATACTTTGTTCGGTTGTTTTGGTAATTTATTCTTGTGTGAGCATAAACAGAAATCTGTTGCATTTCTCTAGGCTACGCATCAACCTTTAACTTAAAATTTATTGTTAAGTACGTAAAATTTTATTTTAATATCCAACATATTTTGCCAAGTTTAATTTTGTAAATAAAGTTCATTCTTTACGGGTCAGTTCGTTCTGTTCAATTTTCTTAAAATATATAATATGTGTGTCACAAAATATATCTGGAACCACAGAAGAGCAAACAGAAATACTTGCTGACCTACATTAAAATGATGATTTTGTGATGGAAGAAGTTACTTCTCTTGTCACCCTTACGTGGTCAAGCATTGTTAATGAAATAATTTGGTGTATAACATGAAACGTCGGCTAAAGTTAGTTTTTCTACTTAAGATCAAGTCAGTCTACTACAGCAACACACACAAAAACAGCTTGTGATGCTGGTGGAATATGTAGTAATTGTAGTATAGTGAATCAAACACCAATGTTTAACATTTATAGATGGAAACTTTACTAGTGACGACACTCCCACGATGGACTACTCTACCTTACCCGATCAAGTTACTATGGGTTATCTTACTTGCCCACCTGGATACTCCTTTGACGGATTTGCTTGTGTTGGTAATGAACGCTTATAAAAACACACTGCGTGAGCCTATTCATGTACAAAGCAGTTCCAGTAACATGGGATGATACAGTATAGGATAGTAGCCTAATTATCCTCTTTAACAGTCGAAGAATTTTTTGTAAAACTTTCTATGATACCAATAAAAAAAAGTCAAACCAAAAGTTATTCCACGAAATCCATATAAATCACATGTATTACGGTTCAATGTGATGCACGAGCATGGCGGCTTTCACAAATCGTTGAGAGATTTGATATGATCTGAGTAAGGTTGTGCACGTGTAGTTAATTTAGCATAATATTTTACACCTCTTGTCCAAATTTGCCTCTCAACTGATTCTTTAAACCTTTATCTTTTTCTAATCTTACAATCAGTCAGTTTGTTTTTTGCTTCTGACCATGGAGAGTGGGGTGTTTTAACGCTTGCTCGGCGCGTTGGGGCATGAGGGCTTCTGTTGCGTGTAAGTGTGGTACGACGGAGAAAACAGCCAAGCATCATTTTTGGCTGTCCCATGTGTTTTCTTCCGAACGGAATAACAAGCCTCCACAAACTTGATGACTTGACGAAAAATTGGCTCCAAGTTTTTTCATTCGGCTGATCGCAAACTTTCTGCTTCATACGAGCGAGAAACAGGAAAGAAAAACAATAAATGCCAAACATAGCACATATCCAGAAAAAGATAGAAACGACAAAACGTTGACGTGATGTCATCCTAGGGGGGCGATATCACATTTATTGATTACACTGACACTGACAAAATGAGGAAGGCTAAACTAACTCATATCAACAGTGGTCATATCAATTGTGTTTAGACGTGAATGAGTGTCTTACTCGTACGAATAGCTGCCATGCACAAGCAACTTGCAACAATACTGAAGGAAGCTATACATGTTGTTGTAACAAGGGATGGAAGGGAAACGGCTTATCGTGCCAGGGTGAGTTCATGTTTGGGACAACAATAAAGCATCGGAGATCAAAGTTAATCATATGGATTTAAATTTGTATCATCTTATAGGAATCATTGTAAAAAAAACTATTCAAATTCTATAAACATGGTTATGAAATATCTGCAAACAGACTTTTGTAGTTTTTGCAATACGTTATCAGCAGCTTATACCACAGACTTAGCGAAGGTTTAGGCCAAGTTGCCGAACTGCAGAAACTGCAGCCTTAGGTTTGACAAAAGAAAGTGATAAAGTTGCCAAAAGAAATAAACTAATCTAGAACTGTCCAGGCAGAATCCCAGACGTTTGTTTTTATAACTTTTTATGTATGGTACAGAATTAAAAACTTAATGTCATCTTTCCACAAATGTGACTTGCCTGAAAAATTTTTGATTTCGTTAAAATTTAACAACTACACTACTGGACTCATTCTCATAGTTTTATTGTAGGGTAGCCCGCCCATAAATTAGCTTACCCTTGTAGCATTTGTCTGCAATCAAAATAAAATATTCTCATTACTATTTCTGTGTTTGAGACACTAAGTGCAAAAAATTAACAGATATCGATGAGTGTCTGGATAGTGTGGACAATTGTGACAAACAACACGCCACGTGTAGCAACACCTTTGGAAGTTTTACGTGTACTTGTTTAGATGGCTACACTGGAAACGGATCCCATTGTTCTGGTGAGATGCTGTGTTTGTAAAACAGACATGGACTTATCACAAACGATTTTTACATTTTTAGCATAACTTTTTTGATTTGCTGGTGACCTACGCTAAACAGTTTTCATTCATTTGCTTCATCATATTTAACGAGTGTACGATTTCAATGCATACGATTCTGCCTCTTCTTCATCTTTTGGGAAAGAACATCCAACCACGCTAAGTTAGCAATGTCTGTGTCCAAGCCTACCAATGTGCGATTGAATTATAAGACTTTTAGAGTAGAGTGAAGCAAAACTACATCCTCTTTTGGCTTGTTTGCCATACTAGAAGAGTTATGTTAGTGTTAATGCTATGTTAAAACACAATGTAAGCTTTCCACAAATGTGACTTGGTTGAACTGGGTTGAAATTTTTCTGATTTTGGTAAAACTGAACACACACTTTCCTCCAAGTGTAGGCTTCAAACTTTTTTCTTTTTACAATACTGAACTTGTTCTCATAGCTTTATTGCATCAGCTTACTCTTGCAGCGTTTCCCAACAATCAAGATGCAATCATTACTATTTATCTGTGAAACATTGAGTGACATTTAATCAAAATTAACAGATATCGATGAGTGTCTGGGGGGTTTGGACAATTGTGATAAACAACACGCCACATGTAGCAACACCTTTGGAAGTTTTACGTGTGCATGTTTGGATGGTTACACTGGAAACGGAGTACAATGTGCAGGTGAGATGCTGTGTTTGCAATACAGACACGGACTTATCACAAACGATTCTTACATTTTTCTGGTGACATAAGCTAAAAAAGTTATTTTCACTCGTTTCCGTCATAATATTTAACAAGAGTACGATTTTGACGCACATGACTCTACTTCTTTTTCTTTTTTTTTTCTTTTTTTTCTTCTCATTTTTCTTCTGTTTGTTCTTGTTCTTGTTCCTCTCTTTCTTCTCATTCTTCTCGTTCTTGTTTTTCTTGTTTTTCTTGTTTTTCTTTTTCTTCTTTTTCTTCTTAATTTTCTTTTTCCTCTTTTTCTTCTTGCTTTTCTTATTTCTCTTGTTTTTCTTGTTCTTCTTTTTCTTTTTGTTCTTTATTTTCTTTTTCCTCTTTTTCTTCTTGCTCTTCTTGTTCTTCTTGTTCTTCTTGTTCTGCTTGTTCTTCTTGTTCTTCTTGTTCTTCTTATTCTTCTTGTTCTTCTCGTTCTTCTCGTTCTTCTCGTTCTTCTCGTTCTTCTCGTTCTTCTCGTTCTTCTCGTGCTTCTCGTTCTTCTCGTTCTTCTCGTTCTTCTCGTTCTTCTCGTTCTTCTTCAGTTGAGCTTCTGGGACTGAGCTATGCTGAGTTGACAATGTCTGTGTACAAGGTCATCAATTTTCGATTGAAATAACGATTTCAGATCATGGTGAAGCGAAGCTACATCTGCGTTTGGCTTATCCATCACACTAAAAAGGTTACGTTTTTTTTCTTATGATTTACAAAATACAAACGGATGGAAAAATTCCCCGGCAACAACACTTCAACAGTCGGAAACTTGACTCAGTCAATTTCGGTAACGGGTCCTGCGTCAAAATCCTCTACAGGTATGCAAAACTATCAGGAATAGCCTAGTAAGGCTTTGTCAGTCCGAGGATAAAGATGCAAAACCAACAAACCAGCTACGAACTACCTGACTTCACGACATTTGGCTAATTTATTAGTCACATTTTATTGAGTAATAAATTATGCTTTATAGAATTTCTTTCAAGATCTCTGCTGTGCTCAGCGACCAAAGACAATATCACAGATGACATAAGAAATGGGACAGAATCTTGTTCTGCATTAATTGCAAAGGTGCATGCTCGCTTTTTATTAATTTTATTAAAGTAAAAGCAGAAAACAAAAGACTTTTTCATAAAACTAGTCAAAAAAGACAAAGCTGTTCCTTTAAATATTGATGGGTGTGGCACATGACAAAAAAATGATACACAATAAATACACGCTGGCTTGCAGAAGCCTGCAACTGAATAATAACAAAGCAACTTGTGTTTGAAATTTCTTTCAAAGACGCGCAATAGCGTTGACTGTACTTCAATTGTAACTTAATAACTAACAAATACTCAATACGGAAAAACTGTCAGTAGAGTTGACGGTAGAGTTCAGGGGGTAGTCTACTTTTGGACAAGGGCCTTAGATATTTTAAAGGCCTGGAACCATTTCAAAAGACTTGCGTAGGCTATTTAAATACACACCCTGCAGTGTTTTGATACACACTAGTAGCCTACGTTTGCATCCAATCAGTGTTCTTTGAAGACAAATCCTGTAATCTTATAAACAAAAAAAATCAACCATCTCTTTCCTTTGCAATTTTATAATAATGTTTTATTTTTTAAAGAAGAATGTGTTTTTGGAAGTGTGTTGGTTTGGGTGCCTGGTATCTCATCAGTACCCGGCCCTAATATTCTTCCCAACGGCCATACTATTACTAATCGCAGGAAAACTTACCCTAAAAACCAACAAGTATAGGTAAATTTACTACTTTAACTGTTTGTTGTATAGCTTACAGCAAATGCAAACACTACAGAAGGGTTTGAAGATGCTACTACAAGCATTGAGGTAATAACAATGGATTCGGAGGAGCTTTCAAGCGAAGAAGTTGAGATTGTAGTCGAATTTATTGAACAAGCAGCGGAAAACTTGGAAAATGGAGACATTGAAGTGAATACTTTTACAGATTAATTCAGTAGGCCTATTAATTCACTTGTTGCCAGATATATGCATCCGACGTATGCTAACTACATTGGGAAGTGTAGGCTAAGTTTAGCTTCATTTTTATTCAATTGTCAATGCTTGAATAGTTTAGCCTGCTTCTTTCCTGTATGCTTGTGCATCGAATATATTTAGTCACTTAAATATTTCTACCAAGGTTGTACTTTTTAAATAGGCTACAAACCAATATTATTATCAGTAGACCTTTATTTTAAGCCCAAACCCGGTAGGTTTAACAATTCCAGGCAAACCAATCTACTCTAACAGCTTGTACAGTAGTATTTCTGTTTCGGAAATTGAGATCCAAAATTTTGACGACTTTTTTTTCATAGGTTTAACTGGTCTATGGGCTAATAATAAAAGTGGGCATCCTCTAGTTTGAATGCAGCATGCTATTGCTGCCGCTACAATATGCCAAAAAAGGAGTTATCACTAGTTGGACCAAAAGTAACACGCGTTAATGCTATTTTTACGCGCTACATTTGCCTACTGACACTAGAAAGCTCTATTCAAGTACCTTGTGAAGCTAAAATGATCTTGCAAAGGAATAATATCACCTTTCAACACCACATTCATTCACGTTGCTATATCAGTGTTGTTATGGAAAACAAGTTCTAAGTGATATTCTATTCATATTCTCCGATGTTTCCATCAATAATTTCTGAAAACAAATCATTTTTTTTTCACTTTAAATTGGAAAGTAGCGGGTAGCAGAAATACTACTGAAGCAAATGTAGTGCCTCTCCACTACTACTACTTCAAGAAAAAAAGTAGAAAGCCTAGAAAAACAAAAATGTAACGCCACTACTGTTATGGCTTCAAAAAACTGGTGCGCTGTAGTAGCACTGCTACAAATGTAGCGCGCTACTTCCCACATCTGGCTAATAATCATAAAATTACAAGAGGATATTAAAATTTAAAAATCTATTCAAAATTTGGTTTTGATCTCTTCTAAATTTTCATTTCCTACAATGGTTTTTGAGTGTTTTTGAATTTGCTGCTTCAGGTTTCTGTTGATTCATTTCAATCGATCCTTGACATCACCAGCCAACTCAGCGAAGGGTATTTGAAGCAAGCATCATCAAATGGCTCATCATCTTCGCTTGAGCAAACAAGAACGTTCGAGAACAAGTTAACGAGAACTTTACCGAAAGTTGCCTTACGTGTGGAGCTCAATGAAACGATTCCAACGTATTTGTTAAGCAATGACTTAGTCACCGCTGAGGTAGGCAATGGGTAAATTATATCTTTGTTATTTTGTTGTTTTATCCTGCAAAGATAATTGTAATGCTATATTAAAACCCCCTAGTTGCCCTATGTTGCATACATGCAACAAAGATTTTTGGGAAGTACATGACTTTGGGAGAATAAAATGAATATTTATCAACAAAATAAAACAAAAATTATTTTCAATTGTCCTTTTATACCCCAATGTTGCAAATTTGCAAGAAGCTGTATTGCTAAATAAGCTATTCTGTGTTGGCTGTACTACACCTTCCAATAAAAAATTCTAAATTTTTTTTTATTTTTAGGCGCTATAGGACACGTTCAGCTTTTTTAAAAATTAAAAAATAAGCTCAAGGGTGTGTAGTAGGGTGGTCCTTATATGTAGTCAAAAATTTAAGTTGGAGGAAATTGTATGGGCGCCCCGATTCCACTTGATGTAAAACACTTGCTGTAAAATATTTTCTATTCTAAACGAAAATTATGGTATGCTCAATGCAAACGAAATTTCACGTGGCTGAATCCAATTAATATGATAACACAAAATTTTAGCGGTTATCAAATGTTCTACAAAAAAACAATATGACCAATGTCTCTTTACTCTTCTACAATAGTCTGTCTTTCTGATTCTCAACAAGAGCAGCTTTAGTTATGTGGGGCAGTTTTTTTCGGTGCTCAGCCACTACTTGGAGGATAAATTGTGTTTGTTCCTCTGATTTTGTCCGCAACCCATTATATTCCAGAATGAGGGCTACACCCTTCTCTGCTGTGTCGTTCATAACACGAAGTGTTCCAACAGTTTTCTGGGCCTCAATGAATGTTGGCAAACTGGACCATAAATTAGGATCTTGCATAATTTTGTCCAAAAAGGAAGCAGGAAGCAGTCTCGTTTCAAACGTAGCTGCCCAGACTGGGATTCGATGCCAAGTATTATATTATTATTAATCAGGCTGCTACAATATTCAGCAGCCTACTCAGCAGGCAAAACACGGCGCAGAGTGCAGACTGCAGACATAGCATTGTGACATCACTCAGTACGATTTGGCTGCACATGTGTTCGGCGTGTCTATCGTGATCACGGCGTGGAAAAGAAATGCCAAAATTGTTTATAGTTTGAAAGATTTGAAATAAGGATCCCCCTATAATAACTATCGTTATTAACTTCTCATTTGATATATGCGAGCCCCCAGTAGAATGAAAGTGCAGTAACACATGTGCACCCATGCCTCAATGCTATTACCGATTTAAGCCGTTATGCGTAGAAAGTTTAAGCTCTTTGAGCACACCTTAGACGCCGATGATTTTTTTTTTAATTTGAGGTTTTCCATTTTAACCAAATTGGAACAGCTTGAGAGGGCGCCCGCTTAAAAATTCAAAAGTTGACAAATAAGGACCACCCTAGTGTGTAGCGTCAGCTTCGCTTATTCTAGAATAAAATATTTGTTGAAGTATTGTGGTCAAGATAACTACTAAGACATTTTCAAGCTAATTGTGTCGGCAAATCATGTATGAAAGGCAGATTGGAAACAAATCAACTAGATTTTTTTATTTATCCATAACTTCAGCATTGGCTAATCAGATTGAATTTTTCAACATTGAGCGTAGCCTATTTCAGCATGTCTTCATCATGTTTATGAATGGCATGTGATTGTGATGTAAGCTTATTATGTAGCCTACCAGGTAGGCTACATAATGTCCTAATTATAGAATCTAATTGGTAAATGAAGTAATTTTTCTCTTGCCTAGACAGAAAGGGCAAACGTCTTAATCGTTTTTACGCGTGTGCGGGATATTTTGACTCAACAAAATTAAGATCGATATCAATCGAGAATGAGCTTTAGCGGTGGCAAACGGTGACAGACAACAGCATCAGACTAAGCATTAGTTGGTCCATAATGGCCTGTCTGTGAGGCCACGCAAAACATGTGTGCAGTGAGGTGATTAATAAAAGACCCTTTGGCCCAGTTGCTTCAATTTAAAGATTTGAAACAATCTTTTTGGATTTTAATGCAAGTTTCCAACACAAAACAACCATATTCATTACTAGTAATTGATGAAGATAATTAAAGCCATTTATCTTCTCTTCTCAAAGGTGACGCTTCATTTGGAGATAGAAGAGATTGTGTCTTCCCAAGGTGGAACAGAAGTGATAGTTCCAAAGAGTGCGGTGGAAAAAGCATTTGGGGAAACTAGTGAAAGCAGAAGAAAGAAAAGGGAAGACAGGATGCAAGGAAGAAGATCAGCTTTTCTGTACTACAATGATGATTCTTTGTTTTACTCGGACAAAAACGTCTCCAAGGTATTTTTTATTCAAAACAATAGGTATGTTCTCTTCTACTTATATTGATTGAGACTTACAGTCGATAACTCGGACTACAAGCCATTGTGATGGGGATGTTTTTTTGTTTCACGCACAAATTCATAAAGTGACATTTGATCATTAGACAGTTAATCACTTATAGTCTTAGACATTGTTTTTTGACATAATCTGAAACCTCATTCTGACTCGAGCTGTATCTTTAAGCTCCATTTGTTGCGCAATATTGGTTCTATTGTTTCTTTATACAAATAAATTTCTTGAAGCATATAATTATCCTAATGTACTGTATGAATATAAACTAATCAAAATGTATTTACAAGCGCCAGTTTATTTTGTGATACTATGTTTTTATCTACAAACAAAAGTGGATATTTATCAAGATTTTTATCCTAAACTCTTTGCAAACAATTGAACATTTCCGTCACTTGAACAATTGACGTAAAACATGGGTTTTTATTTGACTGCACATGCTTAGGTTGTATCTGCTGACGTGGGTTTGAATGGTACTGTCACTGATCTGATTGACCCAGTCAAGATCCAATATTTCAATGAATCTTCTAAACACGGAAAAGTTACGACCAATAGAGAAACTTTAAGGGTAACTGATTGACATTTAATTGCCAACAGGGTGGTTTTAGTTCAATCGATAAATTTGTGTTAATGTTGTTATGTTTGTAAATTTGGATGGTTTCTCGGGATTTTATATCATCCGTAGTTGTATTTGTAGGCTATGCATGAGATCGATGAAACAAAAATTTTTATTTTTAGCTAAAGAAAAAATACTGTAAAAAATTTCTAACGTTGTCTTTATGAAATGTTTAGCATAGGCTATTATAGTTTAAGTTTTATTTCTACTCGCAAAAGCTCACACTTCTTATTTTGGAAATGGCAGCAGAGAGGGCTCAGGAAATTGCCCAACCTCAACCTAATATTTATTCTTAGCCTCCACAAAATCGTAACCTTCACTTGTATCTAAAGATTGACTTATTTTCAATCAGACACCGGCTGTCTTTAATTCTTTCTATTTAACTTTTTGTGACTGCTTTTAGCTGAGATATTTTATAATATACATTAACGTTGACTTTCTATACGTTTCACAATGATCTTTTTGCATAACTTTAACATCATTTCTTTTAAAATATTATATTTTATTATATATGTACCAGGATGAATATTGGATATAAATCATACACTGTAAAATTATGTCACAGGCTTTAAAAACTACACTCACCTGCGCATATTGGGATTACGACATCAGGGATTGGCTCACGGAAGGTTGTTGCTTGAATGTACAATCCGATATCCCAAAATGTCTTTGTAATCACCTAACAAACTTTGCATTGATTGTAGTAAGTGGTAAATGCTAAGTTTGCAATGTTGAGCGTTTAGTGCAATAGTTTATTAAAATTTTATTAACTACTGATTGTGAGCCGTGTGGTATTATTACTACAAAGGTTGGTTTGATAATTGCAATTTTTTTTTATTGCCCACTTCGAGAATCTGAGACAAATAAGTGTGAGAACATAGAAATGATTTAAATTTTAAAGTGATGCTAAAATAGAATGCCACTCGCATCTCAACTCAAAAGTGAAGATGAAGCTACACAGACTCAAATTTCAGTCACTTGAGCAATTTATCTGTAAACTATAGTTTCACTTATCAGAGCGATGCTCAACAGCACATTTCAAGAATTGAATCACTGTAGATAAATCGGCTGCCAAGTCGGTTGTTGCTATCGAGAGAATCAAATCCATCACTTTCCTAGGCAGCAAACGTTGCTCTTCAACATAACTTTAATAATTTTAACACCATTTTCCAGACATAGCAGTGGTGTAAAAATGGCAATGTTTGCAAGCTGGGTTCATAATCCCAGACAGCAAAATCCGTCATTTTTTACATTGATTAAACATTTACAGACGTTGAATCAAATCAACGTAAAAACAACGGATTTTGCTGGATGGAATTGTGCTCTGAATGCTAGCATACATACATACGGTGTTGATTAGTAACTAACTTGTGTTATGTTTTCAGAAATCCGAGAACGTACCTGCTGATGTAGTTTTGAGCATAGTGAGCGATGTTGGCTGTGCATTGTCTATAGTTGGGTTGATTTTGTCTTTACTGATTCATCTTTTCACTCCGTAAGTTAATTTTATTGCAACTTTGTCCAGCCGATGGTCTGCTATATTTTGAAGTTGTTTGAGCTGAATTAGCAAAAGTGCTTGAATGATGACATTAATAGTGCAAACTGTAATTAAGATTGACTGGATTTTTACCCGCTGTGTCTCAGAACTTAGGTTTTCAAATTATTAATTGCAAGCGCACGTATATGGATGTAGGATTATTTTGACCCATATTTGAACTTATCATGATTTTTTTAGAGTGCATGTTGGTATGAACAATTTTTCTTCCTGTAATTTGCTACGTTTTAATATTTTTACCCTTTAACCCTATCTGTAGTGACACGGGGCTTTATGAGGACGCCCCACTCTAGTAGTGAAATATTTCACAGAAGGAAATACGCTAGAAATGTGAAATTTCTTGACTTTTAGCTTTTTATTCTTTGCAAATTTTCTAAACCTAAACTGGTCATTTTTCTACCTTCCTGTCCTTCACAATAAGCATTTCGTTTCAGGTGGCTAGACATTTTCGTGCAATGCTAGTTATATATAATTATGTTAATGTTAATGCAATATAAATGTTAGTGCAATTACTTTGAAATTTAAAAACGCCCAAAAATGCCTTATATTTATGAGAAAAAGTAATTTTTTGTTTAGTTTAGCATTACTTTATGTTATAATTCAAAAATTTCAATTTGAAGCTATTTTCTGGAAATTAAAATAAAAACCGACTTTCTGACATTTTTTCATCTCAAACAATTTATTTCAATAAAATTTTTGGGTAAAAATTTAATTTCTATACGCACAACAATACACATGGCTATTATCTTGTAAAATATTTTGGCTCTATGATTTTCATAGTTTCCGTTATTAGCGATTACTTAGCACGGGGCCAAGATAGCCCGTGACGTGCTTTTCGCGTACAAAAACAGCTTCTATCAAAGATAGGGTTAAAATCGACAATATGATTATGTTATCGGAACTTTACCCTCGAAGAAATAAAACAACTTTGACAAAGAAATTAATAATCTTTTTCAATGTGCAAGGCCTCGCGTCGGGCTGCTTTGCGTCTTGACAGAATGTGCTGTTTTCATTATAAAATTCTTGAGCGGTATGTTATTATCGGTCAATGACCAGTAGTAACCTTTAATTGTGAAGTCGTTGTTCTGCAACGTAATTCTAAATCATTCTGTATCTGGAACGTTCTGTTGTTTTCACAATTGCCAATATCGTTTGTCATGATGTCACAAGGTTGTTTACGAATGGACCTCTGATTACGAAATCTGTATTATGTAACAGTCCTCTACTCCTACGTGACATTCTTTAGACTTCTTTAAACTTGCTTGTTTATGCCGCTCAATGCTACGTGACCGACGATGAGTTCGTGTGATGCAACACTACGTAACCTTCTCGAAGTTACTAGACCGAACAAACCTTTTATAAATAGTGGTGTAATTTGCGTAATGGATTATTATGATGATTATTATTGAGTTGGTTATGAGAGTTGTGTTATGAGTTGTGGATTGGTAGTTGATGCAGAAATTATTGTTGATTGAGAGTTGAAGTAATCGAATACAAGTAGATGAGAATTGATGCTGATATAATTTCTGATCAAAATTAGAGTTATTTGAGAAGCCGTTCGTTAAAGTCCTTCAAGAAGTTAGATTATCATTCCACTAGTAGAATTATTCGACATTTAATTGACTGCTTTTCGGTTATAACCCATTAAACTACGTCATTGAATCTTTCCAAGTCTTTTTTCTGGTAAGAGATAGAAAGAAGTCGTGACACTTAGCTTGACGTATAACTTTTCCTAAAACTAGATTATCTTAATGAAAATACGGTCTTGTTTTTTTTATAGCGAATTGCATAAAAAGCGGCCATCAAAAATGTTGATGCATGTTATGGGTAACCTTTGCATATCCTACGTCATATTTGTTGGGGGAACTACCCACGCCCTTGAAACTCAAGGCTGCCTCTTAGTGGTTTTTCTTCTGCATTACTTTCTCCTGGTCACGTGGTTTTGGATGTCTGTCTACTCCTATGACATGTACATTGCTGTTGTGCAGGTAAATTTTATGGTTTAGATTTAAAATTTCTTCATTTATACAATGTTGACTATTACATTTATAAAATGTTTCTGACGTTGAAAAAGTTAGACTAAGTTTGCTAGTTATAAAAGTTAGTTATGAAAAAGTAACTTTGTAGTCAAGATTTAACATTTATAGAAAATTAGTCAAAATTTTCCTTATGTATACTAAGTTATAAAGTAATGGCCATACCGGAAACCGATCAATTGCAATTCTTCATGCAAAAAATATTTCGTGTTTTATTTGTTTAAACCATTTGCAGGTCTTCAGAAATGACAAGAGCAAGTACCTTCAGAAGCTTGGGGCACTGGCTTACGGAGTACCACTACTAATATCAGCACTTACAATGGCTGTAGCATTTGGCTATTATGATAAGCAACAGCCAAAGCTAGTTTGTGGAGAAGGTAAATTCACGCTAATACTGTTGTAAGCGAACTATTAATCAATCTAGTTATGCAACAAAGTGTTGTTTTCTTTAATTATATTTTTGTGAGACAAAACCTAAGCAAAAATGTCATGCAAGCTGCTTTGACAACAATCGCTTTGACAGATTATAACATGCTGCGGCTACATAGACAATGTCGATATGCTAAGTATTTCACAAATTTCTGCCACAGACCAGTGGACAATGGTGTACTTACCCAATTGGATGTTGTCAGTGTCGTTGAGAAAATATTTTGGGCTCGGTACCAATCAGATCTTCGTGCCCCAAATCAAAACATTTAAAAAATGCACACTATACTATACCCAAACAATACGCCGTTATTCCTTTAAGTTCCTTAGCCCCTTGAAAAGATTCCGTGCCCTTGAACTCATCCAGGGCCCGGGTCCAAAATTACTCCCTGGACCCCCCCTGTCAACGCTACTAGGTGTCATTGACACATCCAAGGCCAGAAGAGTTGTAGAGGCAGTAAGTTACAGATTTATTGTAGTTTTTTTGTTTGAAGAAGTTGCAAAAGTCTAAGTAGAGCCAGATATCGTGATGTGCGTCGTTGCGGTTCTGACATCATGAGAAATTTTTCTTCTTTTTCGATTTTGTTACTCATTTGCTTTAATCGGTGACGTCACAGGTAGAACGTTGACAAACACAACTAGAACGTCCAAACACTGTAAATAGATGGTGAAAATCTTTGTCACCAAACCGCATTGAGATTGATTCGGTAGAGTTAGACAGAATTAGCAATGAATTTTGCCTGAAACGTCGACTTTTCATATTAATCTTAGAATTGACAAAACAACAGAATTTAGTAAACAAGGAAGTGTAATTGATCATCATACGTTCGTAAGTGGGCGATTCCTTTCTTTTCATGGCTATTGTGATACTCTAAACTTTTGTACGCCTAACTCAAGAAACTAACAGGATTTTTTTGAAATATTAACGATCAGCTTCGCCAAACATGACCCTGTGAACGAAAGTGGATGGCAGTGTTTTCTTTTCTGGCTATTCTAAGTGTTATATCTTATTAATCTTACATGTTCATTATTCTTCTTCTTAATGATATAAAACAGTTAGCTTTCAAAAGAAGTTACTGCAAAGTTGGCGCAATGAGACAGTTATGTGTAAATTGAAAAGCAAATAAGCTATATGGAAACGTAAACATGGATTTTTTTAAATTTATAAGAAGCCATTTTTTCAAACGGTTTGTATCCAATATCTTTCCAAAAAATTTATTTTAATTTTGCTTACTTAATTTATGTTGAAATGTTTTTAAAACAATCTTTTTTTTTTCTGTTTTCTTTCATTTTGAGATCGCAGCAGTTTGGTTTCATTTTGCTGTAAAAAGAAATAAAAAGTGTGTATGAAAGTCGTACTCGTACAATGCAGAAAACGCCATAAAGTAAAAAAATACTCGGGTTTTGACCTACTTTTTTTCTGTTGTAGAGTAAAAGCAAACCACTACAATGAGTATTTGAAGTATCTTTTTGCTACAAGATGCAATCTTAACGTAACTTGCATAAACAACATCTTTGTACCACACAAGAAAGATCGGGCAAATACCCCGCGCATGAATTATTTGTGGAAAGTGGATTGCATTCACAATTTAAATTGCATTGCTCACTTCACTAACCAATTAAAAAAATTAAAAAAAAACTTAACGTCAGTAAAGCTTACTCGATCATCTTGAGGCCCTCATCATCAGCATAATTGCATGCCTAAGGGATATTTTGTGACCTGACACAAGCTTGATTTTGTTTCTTTTGTGGAGTAACTGTAGGTTAGCACAGTTTAACATTGTCTGATGCAATTTTTTTTTTCAAACCCCTGTCATGAAAATTGTCTGCCTGCTCCACTAGTCAAGGTTATGTGTCTTTTACGCAGTTTTAAAACAAAAAAATGAATCAAACAAGCTTGCATGCATGTATTTTTGCTTTTGAAAAGTATAAGGTGTAGCTAGAATAGAACATCATTTATTTACCATTCACACTGAGATGCTTGTACAAAGATTTTTTCTTGAAACTTTCAGATTACAATAAAATTCCAGCCATACAGTAAATCAGTGGCGTAGCCAAGGGGGGGGTTTGGGGGTTACAACTCCCCCCTTTGGCACGCGTGTGACGTCACGATATTGAGATGATACTTTCAGTCTAAAACAAATTGCCTAATTTTAAACAAAATTGCATTAAAAGAGTGAGTTTTGCCAATACCAAACATCTCAGCCAAGAATTAGCAACAAGAAAACATAGAGACTTAGCTTTATTTCCGAAAAATGCCGAAGAAAACATGATCTTATCCTTTTGCTATGCCACCGGACAGCACCATTTTACAGGAATATTCGTACCCACATTTTTGTTGAAAATGCTCTCAGGATGCACCAAATTCAAAGTAATTTTTCAAAATGTTCTGGGGGAGGCCCCCCAGACCCCCCGCCGCTGGGTGGTCAAACCCCCCCTTTCAAAATTCCTGGCTACGCTACTGCAGTAAATTAAAGCGGATGAATTAGACATTAATCGGTTAGGCCTACTATCAGCTTTTGTTTGCTGTTTAGAACGTGATCCCAATGCTGTATCATCATACGTTGCTGAAAATGTGTGTTGGTTGAGAGGCTATTCCCTTTACTTTGGATTCCTTCTACCAGTTGGGATCATGCTGCTCTTCAACTTTATCATATTCTGTCTTTTGTTTAGACGGTTATCCAATGGAACAAAAGTAAGTAACAAAATAAACTTAAAACTCAACCAAAGTGACGCAAAAATGATCAAAGTACTCTTTTTCCCTAAGCTTTGATGCTAAATTGGCAGCAATTGTTTTTCTAAAAATCATTAGATGATTAACTATTTTGTGCACAAAATTATTTTGAAATAATTTAATGTTTAAACCAAAACACCCAACTTCATTTTTAAATGCTGTTTAACAATGCGGGACACATTGCTTCGTGAGTAACAATTTTAACAAAATATCTATCAATTTATTGATCGCTTTCAAAATGTGTGTCGATAAATAAAAAGTATTAAGTCGTTGGGAGACAAAAGTTGGTATTGGAAAAGTTTTAAAATTCAATGAAATTGTATTAACTTCACAATTGTTCCAAAAACTTAATTGGTGTCATCTTCAGTGATTAAACTTAATCATTAACTCTTGAAAAAATGATAGACTTGATTTTCATCAACTAGTTCCAATAAATTATTTATTGTTTTGATATTTTATTAAAAGCTTATGCATCTTTTATTGATCAACTAACCTCCTATGACTTGCATCATAGATCCAATCTACAGCATCCAAAGTCACTCATAAGAGACGGTTGTTAACAGCAGTTACTATGACAATCGTTATGGGCCTCAACTGGGTATTTGGGTTTATCCTTTTGCTGTCAGACGATCCCTATTTTGTTACGGCTCTAAGTTGGGTATTTGCCGTACTGAACACTTTACAGGTGCGAAAAATGATGAGTATTATTTCTATGAAACAATTTATTTTTTACTTTTGTTTTGTCCCGTTTTAACTTTGTTACTTGTTTTAATGAAAGTTTGTTTAAGGCTTGGAGAAGTAATTTGTTCAAGTTATTTTGATCAAAGATGTCGCTCAAGGAACCGGTCCTTTGAAGTTTTTGAACTCTAATTTAGGTTGTATATTTATTTGATGTATTTTTGACTGTTTTTTGTCTGGCAACTGTTTCTAGAGCTTCTTTCATTTCATAGCATCTTGCATGCATTGGTATTCTTTGTTTTCAAAATACTATTTAAGATAATTCAATTTGGATATAGAGGTCTATTTAAGATAAAGAATCAAATCTAAGTTTAAACAAATAAGTTAAAGAAAATATTTAGTTAAAGAAAATTATAGTTAAAGAAAATTATATTTCTAGCGATGGCACAATATCTTGTTTTCAGCTCTTACCTTATAGCAGTGGGTTTTTATACCTTTCCTTGTTAGCACCACCTTGAAATTACCAATCAGGTCTCGAACTCCCTTCTAGAATGACTGAAAAGTAATAGTCGCCTACAATACTCATAATTTTAGTTTAAAGTTCGGTAACAAACATAGCTTGTTACGTCATTTTATAACTAACTCTAATGATTCAGCATCTGAGCATCTTCAGCAAATAGGTCACGCTACACGCACCCCTTAGTACCGCGTGTACCCCCGTTTAAGAACCCCTTTTTTAGCATAAACAACTTCCATCTATACCGGTGCAAAACGTTCCATCTTTTCAGGTTAAACACGGTGGTTTAGCCTTTATTTCAAACAGAATTTGTGCTTTACAGGGAGTTGGACTGTGCGTTCTATCGATCTTGAGAAGACCGGAGATAAAGAGAATGCGTTGGAACCGTTGGAACGCCACACAAACACGCACAACGACAACGCAAGGCACCACCAAGTTTTCTTCTAGCGGGAGCAACGTACATACGCAGCCTACCATCAGCAAAAGCAATGTTACATTAACAAGTGCCATCTGTACCACTCCGAGATTTGAAACTTCCCATATGGAGTGTTACAAAAATGAAGAAGTCAATGATGAAGAGCAAGCTGAAGATGCAATATTCAGTAGCGAAAAGAAAATAACCGACACAACTAAAAATTCTTGGTTGTATGCAAGATTCGGCAAGGAAGTTAATGGAGAAAATAATCAAGATATGACCGCAGAAGTAGAAGACACAATACTTTAGTGAAATGGTTCTCAGCCGTTTTACCCTCTTGCTTACCCCATTTCGGCTGTTTAATGATACATTCAACAGTTGAGCGCATTGTTGAATTGAATTGTTATGGCTGGCGGGGATGCTACATTGATTTTTTGTTTAATTATCATTTAATGCTGTTTTGGAAAACCTTCTATTATTGCGATTTTTCGTTAATGGCGCGCTCTCTTACATGGTTGGTTTGGTTATCTATGAAAAAATACATCAAACGATATTTAAGCGCCACGCTGGAGTTTTATAGAAATTGCAATAGCAAGTTACAATTTCCATCTTAGTTTCTCAATGTTCAGAGGAAGAAATTATCTAGGCTACTATGCAGTAAGGAAGATATTTATCTCATATAATTATCTTGGGTATATAACAAGGTGCTGCAAGCCCATATGGATCACTGGTTAACAAGAAAATTTTACAAGCTAAACTAACAACCTTTTCTAGGTAGTTCAGGTGTGCTTAGCTCGAATCTGAAGTCAAAAATTTCCTATCACGTCAGGATTTCAAGATAATTACACTTTTGTTCGTTTCTTAACAAAAACATTAATTTTTCTACAGTTAATTGTTTCCAACAAAGGTACATAATGACGTAATAATAACCTTTGGCTTTTCGCTTTTGTGACATCATATATCTGTCATAATGGACAGCTGGTTACATTCAGTTCTAGGTACAGTTCTAGTTGACTTTTTACTGCTGCTTGTTCGGACAGTTTTAGTAAGTTACCGTATCAAATTGTTGCAATATTTTCTGTATTTTGTATATTTAGCAATACTATGAAGAAAAAAAAGAAATGAAAAAGAATAAAGCAAGGATATGAAGGTTTTGGACATTCAGTGATTTTTATTTTTTTATTTATTTAACATGTAAATTTGCGTTTTTTTGGGCTAGTTGTGCTAATAGTAATCTTCTGTAATTTTTTCGTTTCGATCCAGTTGTGCTGATGAATCCTATAGAAAGAAAACCGGTTCCACAACATAAATTATATTATATTAAAAAAAATTTTGAAATACTATTGTGAGTGTTAACCTGGTCAAATGGTTTAAGGTTTAGACTTGAAAAAAAACTATTGATTTATTTTCAGTTCTAGGTATTACATCAAGTGACTGTATCATTGGTTTTGAGGTTGTTGCTGAGTTTGTGTTGCAGTTTTGCGCAGCTAATGTATTTGGTTAAGTTTAGTATTGTGTTTGGAGGCATAACTTTCACAATGTATCTTTTCAGGTTATTGTATACTTTTTACTAACGTAGTCAGCAATAGAGACTGCAAGAAGTATGAGTTCTCGACCAAGCAGCTCAAGGCGAGCTTGCTTGAACCATCCAGACAAGTTTTGTTACATATGCGGAGAGTAGCCTACACTCCACTTTCCCACACTATGAAGCTCTCCACCAGAGTCAAGTTTGCGTACAAGTACTACTTTGGATGTCAAGTCGGTGACCAAGACAAGAGCTGGGCCCCACACATTTGCTACAATCGGTGCAGAACAGACCTTCTGTTATGGATTTATGGAAAAGGAAGGCTATGCCTTTTGCTGTGCCAATGCTATGACGTGAGCCAAGTAAACATCACTCAGACTGTTACTTTTGCATGACAAACATCAAAGGATTTTCACGCAAAAACAAGTCTAAGATTGAATATCCAGTTTGCCCTTCAGCTCTTCTACCCGTTATCCATGGTACTGATATTGCTATTCCGCTTCCTCCAGTTAGAGATGAGGAGTTCTTATTGAGCGATGAACCGGTGAGTAGTGAGGAGAATACAGATGCGAAAATGGAGGCATCTTTGTTGGATGAAAGAAGACCACTCTTAATCAATCAGGATCGCTTGAAGTTGAACGACCTTGTGCGTGATCTGTCTTTGTCCAAAGAGAAAGCGGAACTTTTTGGGGTCTAGATTACAGCAGTGGAATTTGTTAGATGCAGGCACCACAATTTCTTTTTTTTTTCGTGAACGCAGCAAGAAACTTTCGCGCTTTTTTACAACCGAAGATGATATATGTTACTGTAAGAATGTAGATGGTTTGATGCAAGAGCTAGGATGTGAACACGATCCTGTTGACTGGAGGCTATTCATTGATTCCAGCAAAACAAGTTTGAAAACTGTGTTGTTGTAACTTACAATGGTAACAATCAGCCGTCTAGGTCTACTTGATGTATTGAGTTAAGACAATATGTCATTATTTCGACTTGGTAATGTAGGCTATACAAAATTCAAAGCTTTTTACAATTCGGCGGGACAATGGTGCCTCTCTCCCCCTCCCTGGCTATGCCCCTGATCAACTACTGAAGTTTACATTACTGTTGACTGCTTTTGATTGTTTATTGTTCACGTTCTTGTTGAATGGTCGATAACTGTTTTATCCTTATTGACTTTTTATGATTGTTTTAGCGCTCGAATTTTTGCTATGTGCTGAGAATAGCAAAATTTGGTTCATGTCGGTATCTCGGAAACGTGACGTGATAGAGAAAATCTGACTTCATATTTGAAATCAGCGCCCCAAATTCAGCTAAGAACACCTGTTTTCATGTTCTGTATCAAAAAAAACTTTTTTTTTGTTGACCAGTGAATTAGCAAGTTATATAAAAGCTTTTGGCATGTCTTAATATTTCTTTAGGTCTAGAGTAGACACTGTTAGAGCAGCAATCACTTAAGAACGTGCTAACATTGAAGAGCTAAAATAAATCTAAAAAGTCAATAAGAGATTACTACTGGAGAGAAAATTTTCGTGTGGTTTTTCTAACACCTGGGCACTACCACTTAGACTAAGGTTACTCAAAGTTTTGTAGCCACGGCCGTATTTCGCTATTTGCGATTCTCGGCGGACTGCATTAAATTTTTTTACATATTTTTGTTCTTGAAATTCGCCCTAAGCTTTAAAGTTGTGTATTGTAGGATAACCAATCACAAAACATTTTTAGTTATACAGTCCACTCCGCTTAATCTGCCCATGTTTAATCAGATTACCCGCTTAATCGGACCGTTTTCGCTGGTCGGTGTTTAAATCAGTTTTTCTGAAAAAATTTTCCCGCTTAATCGGACTAGCCTCCCACCACAAATAAGTTTACAGTATGGTTCACGTTTTTGCTTTTTTGCATGTACAGTATTTAGCGAGATTACAGATCAAGATTTAATGTTGGGCGGCGCGCTGTATAGCCTACTATGTTTTTACAAAGCTACTAATTACTTAGTGGCAAGTTGTCAGATACTGTTCATATTTCCCGCCCAATTGCAATTAAAAAGTAGCCCAATTCAATTACAAATTGAAACAAGCCCAAAAATAGCTTAAAAATTTGTATGGTTTTACAAACTAAAGTCAAAAACGATATTTTTAGCTAGAAGTGTATTTATTTGTGAAATTTGGTTTCAAGTGAAACCAAACGAAATCAACTCTCACACAACTCGCAACTGCTAAAAATTTTTCGACTGACAAAATTTTTAAATTTTATTTGTGTTTTTTTGTGCGGATTAAACAACACGGAGAAACACGGATAGAAATTCAAGTTGCCCTAGGCCTAAACGAAGGAATGATAGCAAAACCAAAGCGTTATGACAAGTAAAAATAGCCAAATTTGTTCTCTCCGCTTAATTGGGCCATTTCCTTAATCGCACCAACTGCTCAATTGGACTAGTTTGGCTTGGTCCCGGTGTGGTCCGATTTAAGCGGGGCTAACCGACCGTATGTGCAACGTGAAACTCCTGCTGTCTAACTTCTCTAACAAATGAGAAATAATACACGATCATTAGCCTACATAAGAGAATGATTACGAACCAAATGTCAAGCACGTAGGCTTGTCTGCGTTATTTTGACTTGTTGGTCTTGCAGGGCAAAAAATTGCCTTTACACTGTATTAGGCTACAAGTTTTGGAACTTATGCCGCTTCAAGGACAAAAAGTCCTTGAAATCTGTCCACAACAACTAAGTTTTTTTCATCATATGATATAATGAGCATAAGACGAGGGCAGTGGCGTAGCCAGAAAAAAATTTTGGGGGGGGCCAAATATTTGATGAATTGAAGAGAACGACAAAATGTTTGATTTAAGACATCACCACCTGATGTGCAGTGGCGCATCCTGGTGGGTTAAGCAAGGGAAGCAATAAAGCTGGTGGGGGTTAGATCGTGCCGAAGGCACGCGTATTCTAGGGGGGTCCGGGGGCATGCTCCCCCGAAAATTTTTTGCAAAATTACACTTAAATAATGGATTATAACGCTTTCTGGAAACACTTTCAGGGTAATATTTGTATGAAACTTATTAGCAGATAAACAGCTATTAACTTATTAAAGGTAGCTCTTATCTACACACAAACGGGCAAAAACTGCGGCTAAAATTAGAGAACACAAAAAACTCAGCTACACAAAAACCCTACAGAGTAAGCGATTCTGAAATTGCTTCCACAGATTAGTTAAAAGAAGCGTAAATCGCGTAAACTTTGCGCGATTTACGATTTGCAAAATTTATTGGTGTCTTTTTGTGTGTCTAAAACAAGTCCTGGGGGGTGTTAATAGCCAGATGTCTTGAAAAACAATATAAATTTATACAAATTATATTATATTTTCAACAAAGGGTTCAACTTCGGAATTCAAACTTTGAAAATTTGGGGGGGGCCATGGCCCCGTTCGCCCCCCCCTGGCTACGCCTATGGACGAGGGCCGCAGGTGTTGTTTCTGCGGCGGCATGCGGCCCATAAACCGCACTTTGGGCACCCTTACCGTAAATTTTCGTTTCATAACACATTCAGTCTATATCGCCTGTAATCGATAAACTACGGACGTCTCATCTTTTGGGCAATTTGCAGTGGCGCCGCCAGACCTTCAACAATGGGGGGGAAAAATATTGTCAGTGCAAGATAGTAGCGCAGTCAGAAATTTTGAAATGGGGGGTATTGACGGCCGGCGGGCGAAGCCCGATGGCGTGTCCGCCGAAGGCGACACTTAGCGGCGGAGGGTCTGGGGGGCCTCCCCAAGAAAATTTTGAAAAAATTGCTTTCAGTTTGGTGCATTCTGAGAGCATTTTCAACAAAATTGTGGGTATGAATATTCCTGTAAAATGGCGCTGTCCGGTGGCATAGCAAAAGGATAGGATCATGTTTTCTTTGGCATTTTTCGGAAATAAAGCTAAGTCTCTCTGTTTTCTTGTTGCTAATTCCAGGCTGAGATATTTGAATGTTTTGTATTGGCAAAACTCGCTCTTTTAATGCAGTTTCGTTTAAAATTAGGCAAACTTTGTTTTAGAGACATATATTGCATCTTAATACGTATATATAATATAATTGTTTGCTCATTTTGTGTTTTAAACTTTATCGTCATTATATTGCGCATGAAATCTTCGTGGATAGGATAAAGAAACATTAAGATTAAAAAATCATTTAACACCGGTGGAGCATAATTGCAGTTTAATAGAATAAACTTTAACTAATATTAACAGGACTATAACATACCAAGCTATTGGAACTCGACAGGGAAAGCAAAATGTGGCATCCTTAGCTTCTGAATACTCTAGCCAGAGATAGTCATCAAACCACTGGTTACTTGCTGTATCACTTTAGTAGACTTCGTTAAGTTAAATCTACATTATATCCTTGAAACATTGAATGACCCACTGCTGTATGCACTGCCATCACTCAAGAACCAAGTAAGAGCCAATCTGCTGAACAGCCGGTAACAATTGTTACGTGACAGGCAGCAGGCGAAGTACGTGAATAGAATCACAAAATCGTAATAATAACAGCAGCAGCAGGAAGAGCAAGTTTAAAATAAAAGAAAAAGCTTTTATCCCCCCCCTCCCTCCCCCATTGCAACTTGAGTTGACTTCAGGTTGGAATCCAAATATTAAAAAAATAATAACAATATGTAATAATATAAAAAAAATTAATAAGATGATGCCCAAAACATTGGGGGGGGGGGGCAGCTGCCCCGCCTGCCCCCCCCTCTTCCGGCGCCACTGGCAATTTGGTATGAACGTGACACATAGGCATACACCTGTAAAAGTCGCTATAGAAGATTGACAGAAAGCTAGTAAAAATTTGGGGCGTGCCGCCCACGTTGAGGACCAGGGTATCGGGCACGGGCAGTTTTACTTAACACATGTGTTTTTCTTGGAACTCAAACAGTAAAATAGTAATCATTAAATATTGTGTTATTAAAATATATTCATCAAATGTAAGTTTTTATTCGTAGAAAACTTCACATAGTCAATTATTGGTTGTGTAAGCTAAGTTGCACTATATTGTAGGTGCAGCTTATTTTTTTCTACTGTAACTAGTCATTTTCTGAAGTAGGCTACTCGATGTGTATTCTGATTTTGAAGTTGTAATCGAAATTGAAACTGCGACTTTCACAACAACTGACAAAATCAAACATTTCCATTTTCTAGTAAATTTTTAGAGCGCAATATGGAAAACAAAAACAATATTGTAAAAAAAATGCAAATAAACTTTTTTGCACAACTTATGGAGCGTTTAATTTATTTGGAGGCTGTTGGTACATAAGCCTCCATGCTGGCCCAACGCAAGTTGGAAGGTGACTGTTTATTGAGAAGTCATCTCTGTTTACTTTACTCATAGTTGGGATCCTAACAGGTGTTACCACTTCGGACTAGAGTGAACCAGAGTGGGCCTGGAAGTAATGTAAATTAAGAAACAGATCCAATTTCCCCAAAACTCTAAGATTTTCAAATTAAAGCCTTTACACTGGATGCATTTTACCGTCTTGCCCGTGACAACAACAACAACAACAACAGATAGATTAACAAATTAACAACTTGGATACCCTGAGAAAACAAATACAAACCAGAAAACCCAAAAATGAGATGGAGAGACAAGATTGACAAAGAATGTGGAACAACAAACTGGTACATAAAAGAACACACGATTCACTGGATTGGCAAGAAAAGGGAAAGGCCTTCGCTCAACAGTGGGCTACCACAAGTTGAATATGATGTAGCGCTTAAGTAGGCTTTGGACCGAAGCCCGGGATAATAAGGGGCCTAAAACATGAGGAAACCACGGCGTATTCTTTGGGATACAGCAGGTTTTATTTATAAATGTCTTGATTTGGAGCCAAGGATATGAAAAACGCCCAAGAAAAAGGACGGTAACTTACCAGTTGTGTTCTTTCTTGTGTAACGCGGTGAGAATCGAGTAATGATATAATGACATCGTAAGCCTGATATAAAACTAAAACTGAAACCTATAGCTGTTGTAGAGCGACAATAAATAAAACCATAACATTATTATTATTCAGTTTCATTTAGTTTGCTCCGATAAACTTCAAGTGAAGATATGTTGTTGATTTCATATTACAACCCTTCGTAAAGATATTCGTAATAACAAGAAGGTCAATTTCAAGAAGTGTGTTCAAGAGAGTTAACGATGCTCCAATGAAATGAATTTGGATTTTTCAGAGTTTTAATATCATGGTCCATTTATTATATTAGTTTGTTTATCGTATCAGACTTACGCCGGTCATTGAAGATTTAGTTTAAGTGGACGGGAAGGCAAGGAAGCCAATCTTCGTGACCACTTCAGGTATGCCTTTAAGTGTCTTGCCAAAGACACAGCCGCGTGCTCTTGAGCGGTGTCGAACCGGCAGCCTTTGGAATGTCGTTCCAGGGCTCTCACCACTCGGCAATGCAGCCGGCATATATTATTGGTTTCATATTACAACCCTTCGCAAAAATATTCGTAATAGCAAGAAGGTCAATTTCAAGAGTATGTTCAAGAGAATTAACGATGCTCCAATGAAATAAATTTGGATTTTTCAGAGTTTAATATCATGGTCCATATATCAGGTCTATTAAAGCACCATTTTTTGTCCAAAATTCTTTCTAAGTTCCCTCTACTTCAGGAGTGAAACATATTTTTGACCCGATACTAAACAAATCTCACGAACCCGAAACCAGTATAACAAAACAGATTGAATGTAAACTCACTCTAGCAAAAGATATCATCTTATTTTTTCAAGTTCCCGCTGCCTTATATGGTTATCTAGAATCATCTCGGATCCAAAGGATCGCTTTTGCGCAAGCCTATTGTTATTTTTGGTACGATCGTGAAAGCTGATCTTGTTTTGAAAATTATGACGTACAAACTAAACGCGATTTATTTTTGCCGAAAAACTGCTCAAACCTCACGTTTGTTTTTAGCTACTCATGCAGTGAAAACTTTTTAAAAGAACGGCTTTGTTATTTCCCTTTAGCAGAGACTAATTCTATGATTAATCGACTTCCTTCCTTAAGGGAACTCCAACCAAACCTTCTACTTTCTGTTTAAAATTTTGTTGTCAAACTTCACATATTGACTGTATAAGAGAAAACTCTGCATTTGCATTATCTTGTAGTTATAACAAAAGCTTCGAATTAAATAGAGAAAAGATAGAGGAGGTTGATCAATACAAATGTCTAGGAAAAATGATGGAAACGATAAAAACACCAGGAAGCGAAATCGAAACTGAGATCACCCAAAAGATAACACCAGGTTGAAGAAAATTTTATCAAAATAGCACTTTTGTAAAGAGTAAGAACATTCTAATTACTGCAGCTTAAAACGAAAAATCATAGACAAAGTAATATTGCCGACATTAACATATGGATCAGAAGAATGGTCACTCACAAAACAGCAAACAAGAAACTGGCAGCAGCACAAAGGAAAATGGAAAAAACAATATGAAACAAAAATAGAAAAGACGAGATTAGGAATGAAGTTATCAGAAACAAAACACACATCAAAGATGTCATTGAAACAGCAACAAATCTAAAGTGACAATGGGCGGACATGTAATAAGAATGACAGACAACGGACTGGCTAAAATAACCACACAATGGACACCGAGATAAGCAAAAAAACTAGAGGGAGACCGAAAAGAAGATAGCGTGATGACATTAAACATAGCCAACAATATACTTTGATCAACCAAAGAGTGGTAGATAGATAGGAGCGCATGTTTGTTTAAATTTGGTTCGATCTTTTTTGTTACACTAAGTCATGATCGCATCTTTTTTAGTTTGACTGCCTGAACCTATTCAGTTTTCGTTTCATAGTAAAACGTTCCATGCTAGCTTTGGAAAGGCCTTCCACGCTTAACTGCAGCAATGTTGCTCTGACCCTTACGACTCGTAAGGCGAGCCGTTTTCAAGTTATAGCCAGAAATGTCAAAAATGTATCAAATCACCTTACCTTCTATTTTACATAGCATAAGAGTCATATGCCAGCTCTCTATTTACGGTTACGACTGAACAGGATTGAGACGCAATTGAGTGACTACATATCTACGTGAATCATTTTACAAAGTTACTCGAAAAAATCTAGATCTATGCCAAGAGCAATTTATTTATATTTCCATGTTGTTGCGACCAGTGCTGTCCGATGTACAGTTAGTTTTGCAACTCCTGATGCATTTTGAAATGGCTTTGCCGGTGGCAAGGCATTTTTAGATAGAATTTTCTTTTCCTTTCTTCCTGTTCTTCATGATGAGTTAAGCTTATGAAGAGACCCTGACCACCATCAGTCTCTTAATAACGCACAACGTAGAAATATCTACGTTTATTGTGTTTATTACTCATCAATTTTGCAAGTTTTACTTGCTCACTTGTTTTAGTTTAAACTTGTTCAAAGGTGTTGCAACCTTCTCAAATTATAAACTGTTTATCCTATTTCGGTCTCAGGCGCGATAAACGTTCGCGTTTTGTCACTTCTACCTTTTTTGAGACCTCTGCTATGTTTGGCATGAAATATTCTTGTTGTGATGGTTAGAAATGAAAATAAACTGAAATGAAAGGAGTGAACCATAGGCATGCACTGCAGGCTAACTAATTTATTTTTTACGTTTGATATACAGTGTATTAGGCCAGATAACTCACAGATTTACGTATAGGGGGAAGGTAAGGTGATTTGATACATTTTTGACATTTCTGGCAATAACTTGGAATCTGTTTTTGGATTCAAATTAAACTTTGATGGTTTGCGCACCTTTCTGAAAAGGTTTCAAGTTTATACCTTGAATAGTATATTTTGTATGAGCGTTTAAAACATGCTACCGAACTGTATCAATTCACCTTCCATGGTAGGTAATTTGATACGCCCTGGAAGGTAAATTGATACAGTATTAGTTAACTCAAGAATCTGACACAAAATGTATAAATTTGCTTCAAAGCATATCAGAAATTGAAAAAGAATAATTGTTATTACATTACAAAAATGAAATAAAGGGTATCAGAAACAAATGTACGCAAACAACGTATTTTAAGTAAGAATGTTAAAGGCACTATCCCACCTCTTGTGGATGGTGGAAATTCCAGTGCATTTGTGAAAATGGTTTGGCTCAACCATTTTCACAAATGGAACTTCAATGGAACTTTCACAAAAAGCACTTCAATGCTTCTTCTGTGTCCAACTTCAATAAATAAAGTTTTGAAGACTTTCACGAATTGCGTTAGTTGAAGTTGGACGCAGAACAAGGTGATACACCATATCATATTACTTTCCATCTGCTGTATAAAATTACCTTAGTAAAGAACTTGGGTCAAAACTGGTGCTGCTCAGCTGAAACGTGTGCTTTGCAAAACCAAACCTGGGTAGGATTAAAGGCTCATCTATATACTAACAACTGACTATGTTTTTATTTGCGTTAAACTTTTCTTCATTTGTCCAAATGCTAATATGTAAAGACGAAAAAGTTTGGAAAAATCGCAAAAAATGTATTCCTCTAACTCACTGCCTTGAAAGACAAGCAACAGCTCTGAAATCAATCCGGAAGCCATCATTCGCATTTTTCTACTACTGGACAGCAATAGTTTTGCTAGATGTATTTCCATGAATGCTGTAAGAGGGGTGTATCAAACTACTTTCCGTATCAAATCACCTTACTCTCCCTTAGGACTAGGTTGACATAAGCAACAAATATAATTTTTTATAAGACCACAATAATAAGAAACAATAAGTATAGAACTGTATGTGCGTCCACTATGACGATGGAATTGATTTACTTTTGTGGATTGTTAGCTTTGATTTTGGCTCAAACCAACAATGCAGGTAAACTTTCGTTTCAATATTTACATTTATTTATTGACTAAGAGTGCATTGCATAAGACCGCATAAGGCAGGAGATGAGTCAAGAAAATTGGTAGAATATTGAAACAATCGTGTTGCTGCTTGAATTGACGTGACATTGTTGTGACATTGGGAAACAAACTCATTTGTTTTTCTTTCCATCCAGCTGATGCGTAATAGTCTTCTGTGACACCACATTTCAAAACTTTACTTTTTAATATCACTTTCGTTAATATCACATTTGTTTTTCTTTCCATCCAGTGGCAATTTCGAAAACGAGAGTTCGCAGCCATCATAATTTTGTGTTTTTACCAATTGACCTCTGTTTCCACACAGTTGTAAGTGATGTCACAGCTGTTTTTGCCGTAGCAATTCGCCTTCTAATTTCCGTGCTATTATCTAAATGTCAGTCATCACACTGCCGAGATAGCAGAAATTACTTGCATTTTCAACAACATTACCACCAATGTATAAGCTTGGACAAATTTCATGTTTTTACTTATGGCCGTCACTTTTTGTTTTTGTGGGATGTACAGTAGGATGCCACAGGCGCCCCTCAAAAATTAAAATTGCGTCCGATACACCTGAACTTTTTTTTATATGTGACACTTAGTAAAAAAAGCATATGTGAAAAATTTCAATAAGTTTTGATAAAATTTGGACGTGCAGATTAAGTTTAAAGTTGTTAAAGGTAAATTTTTACAATTTCAATAGTAAAACCCTCTCTAGATCATCAAAACTCAGACATTTCTTCTCAGTTACGGAGTATTTGAACTTCGAACACTTTCTGGTGAACTTACTTACTAATTTACAATCGTACAGACCATGTGTCAATTGTATATGTTCAACAATTTATGAAAAATGCCTAAAAATATGAGGTTTCATGCATTATAAAAAAGGATCCATGTAAAGAAAATGCCACGTTCAGAACTTGAACATTACATGAATAAAATCGTTTTGTTTATGAAGTTATAAGCAATTGATTGATAGACATTTTTCAATGAAATAGAACAAGGGCCTCAAACTTGTAGTGTACGCATTACATAAGGCTCATCAGTATCGAACCCAAATTCCTCATGATGAGCCCAGCCTCAAGGGCGAAACACGTGTCTATCGCTGTCAATTCTTGCGACAGTCGACTGCCGAAAGACACATGTTTTTAGAAAAGCCTTGATAGCTGGTGGAAGCTAGACGGTATGGTTAGCGAAACACAATGCTCGCTGTTCTATAGTGTGTAGTCTGGTAGTGCTGACGCCAGGAAGATCGCTCCTTCTCAACAACGACACAATAAGTGAATAGGCAATGTGATTGTGATGTAACAATACGAGTTTTTTGCACGCAATCATGGGGTAGGCACTTTTACATGCAGATACCCAATCCAACCACGAGCCCTTAACCAATCAGAATCTACGCTGTTCATGACTTCATCAAAGTTGCGTTTAGGAAGAACAAAGAAAAAACGCAAATTCTAGCTAAATTAAGTCATCGCTTTGCTTTCGGTTGACTTGGCGCAGAGGGTTAGGGCTGTGGTAGTCATTTCATTGACGTGGGTTTGATTCTCACCACTGCTATAGCTCTTTTTTCTTCTGTAATTACCAAACAAAGTTCAAAGTAATAATCAGTTCTCTGACTGAATGCTGGAATGATCACAATTGGACAAACAACGCAGCATCTGATTGGTTCGTGGTTGGATTGGATATCTGCATGTTAAAGTGCCTACCATAAAATGGTGCGACAGTAGTGCTAAAAAGTTGTGTAAAGTTTGAAGGGCAGTTTCAGATTTTTTAAGCAGTTTTAAGAGTGCATTTTATCTTTTTAAATCCTTAGAAAAAATATGTGCTGTAGTCTGTAGAATAATTTTCAAAGTTTAAAAATGCATCAAGGGCCGCACCAAAAGTCCTCGCAGGCGGCGTGTTTGGAACCCTTGGACTAGACTGTTAGTTGCGTTTTAGGGAGTAATTGACAATTATGCACCAGTAATTTGCAATCAATGACTGAAAGATATGCTACATTTGCTAACTGAATATTTTTTATTGTGGTTACTTATGTACAATACATTTTAACCCTATTCGGACTAAGCTATTTTTGTGAGGTAATGGCCTGACGTGTGGACTTATTCCATCCACACTTTCATTTGCTAATAACTTTTGATATAAAAACGTTACAAGGTTGCTTTTTTCGCAAAGTTAAAGCAAAATCATTGACAAACTGGTTAAAATTTTAAGTGGACGCAAATACTTTACCAGTTTTTTGCTATTGCTTTTTTGCTAAAAGTAGTCATTTTTTTTAATTTTTCTGATGTCTCCGTCATAATCTCCTGAAAACGCTAATATCTTCGTTAAAGGCACACGGTCCAGTCATGCATGTAATCCGAAATGGTCAGTAGTCATGTAGGTCACGCAGTAAATCTTGGAAGGCACAAAACAATACAAATGTTTGCTAACTTGCTTGTACAAGATGATAAAGTTTTTCAGATGACCTGGCAATTTTAGGAGTAGGATGTCAAAAACTGCTGATAACTAAAAAACTATACCACATAAAAATGTCATTTTATTACTAAAACAAAGATGAATAATTTTTAGGAAAAGTCATAAAACTTCAGCTAATTTGAGCGAGTAACTTTTATGTAATCGATGAAAGTTTTAGTTAGTCCGAATAGGGTTAAACTACAATATTTGTTACCAAAGTCATCTGCAATCTTTCGAGAGACATACTAGACAAGTGCAAAAGCTGCGTGGTTAAAATCAGTATCCATTGCAGTTGTAGTAACATTAACGCAACTCGTAAACCCACCCCACAGCTAAAAAATAGCAAGAACCTTTTCTTAATACTGAAAAAGTTTGGGTGTTCATCAGGACAATTATCGTTTCTAGCACTAGTTGCTACGTTCATCTTATGAAATTGAAAGTAAAATTAACAACAAACAAGATGGTTTATTGCTTCACTGACGTTTCGCGCGTTTCACTTACGTTTCGCGTTTTGCGCATTGAACGTAGCAACTAGTGCTAGAAACGAACCATTTATTAACTCCAAGTGAAATAACACAAACAGTAGTTGATTAGTAATATTATCTCTTGTGTCTTGTCTTGCGAAGCTTGAAAAGAAGCGCGAAAATTTGTGTTTGGGATATTTAGTGTCTATTCAACAAAATTAACAGATATTGATGAGTGTCTGGAGGGTTTCGATAATTGTGACAACCAACACGCCATATGTGACAACACCATTGGAAGTTTTACGTGTGCGTGTTTGGATGGCTACACTGGAAACGGAGTACAATGTTCAGGTGAGATGTTGTGTTTGTAAACAGACATGGTATTATCACAAACGATTCCTGCGTTGTTTCAAGACAATGCGTCTAATTTGTCGCTCACATACGTAAACATTATGTTTTCATTAAAGTCGGCTTCATCATAATTAAGGAAAAATCGATTTTAATATATGACAGTATTTTTCTTGCCATTCTTTTTTTCCATACTATTTATCTTTCTTCCTTTTCCTCTAGCTCTTTTTTATCCTTTCTTTTCTTACTCTTCCTGCTCTTACGTTTTTTTTGTGTTTTATATTTTTTGCTCTTCGTGCCTTATCTGAGTTTTTTGCTTTGTGCCGTACCTGATCTCTATGCTCTTTCCACCCTTCTTGCTCATCTTGTTTGACAAATGTTCTTTTTTCTCTTCCAGCTCTATATTTCTGCTCTTTTTGCTTTTTTATGTTCTTCCTGCTGTTTCGGTAGTTCCTGCTGTTTTAACTCTTCCTACTTTTCATGCTCTTCTTGTTTAGCTGCCCTTTTTGCTCGTTTTGTTCGTCTTGTTTATTTTGCTGTTTTTTTTTGTTGTTTTTTTTAACTTTTTAAGTAAGAAACAAAAGTAACATCATGGTTCTCAACCGCTGCTTTTGTTACTTAATTGAATTCTTACCCTTGTGGAAAAAAAGCAACTAAACCAACTGTCGCCAAGGATATGCATCGCTCCTTCTCAACCTTTTATCGTTAAAAAAAAGCCCAGCCTCATGGGCGAAACACGTGTCTATCGCTGAGTTCTTGCTACACTCGAATGCCTAGAATCCTATTTTCTCTTAGTCTTGGTTTTTCCCTTTTTGCACCGTTGTACTTCTTGTTCTCATGGTTTAATTACAGCCGCCGATAAAATATATTACTTATTCAATAATTATAGTTTACCATTAAAATTAATCTTCTCATCACTATTATGTGTGTTTGAGATATTCAGTGTCATTTTAACAATATTGACAGATATCAGTTTAAATTTAAAACAAAGGTATTTCCAACGCTTCGTCAGTTGTAGTCTATAGAATTGATTTGTTTAAGGAGAACGCTTCCAGCCAGCAAATCAGTCATAATGATATCGATTCAACTTCTACAGACGTTATATCAATGTACAAAACGACTGTTGTCTGTCTGGGTAGCACCTTAAATCACATCCCAGATAATACAGCATGCTTTGGATGCCTGATGGAGAGTGTTATCTAATTCATCATGTTAGCTTGTGTTTTTTTTTCATTCAGATGTTTTCTAAAATGTGGATCAACTTCATAGCATTACAATTTTGTTAATTGTGTTGATTGTATTTCTAATATGAAACTAAACCTGAGCAGAAACTTCTAAACACATTTACTATGTTTAGTGTAAGACACTGAGCTTTACTTCATAAATGAACTATGGTAAACATAACAAATGTTAACTAAACTATCATTGCTGATAATTGATTAGATGTGGATGGATTGATTGTTACTACGAATGATGGAGCCGCTGCATCCCCGCAATGTGTAGATACAGATGGAAACTGCACATGTTTGGACGTTTTTATATACCCTGTGGTCAATTGTACAGGTAAATAATATTTTTCCATCCAGTTGATTCGATTGGTTTAACAACTTCAAACCTGTTGAGGAAATTTCGTGGCGTAGATTATTTATTGCTGACAAGTGAATTGTGTACGTCATATACTCCAACACAAATACTTTCTTTTAAACTTTTTGTACAATTTGTCGATTGATCCCTTTACTGGAGGCACATTGCTGTACATTGCACAAAGTTTACTGCTTGCAGTTTGATCACTTTGGCAAGGTTGGCAGGTGTACCATTTTGGAGCTTAGGTTCCACAAATGAGAAAACGTCACACGGAGGTATATATCTCCGTGGCTATACCCAGTGTACCTACTACACTGAGGAGGTCAGAAGTCCGAAACGGTGTGCACTGTCTGCAGATATTTATTGCAGATATGCATACTAGGGTTGGTTGAAACAAAGTTATGCCAAATTTCAAAGTTTCTTTTTTTTGTCGTTTCACTTTGGAATTAAAAACGAAACACTAAAAACGACCAAAACTCAAAAGTGTTCCAACAACCAAATCATACATCCAATGTGACTTTGCGCGATTTAGAGTGCAACCCACTATTAAGAGATTGTGTCAGTGAAGTGCATGGGGTCTGGAAATTGTTCTGAAATAAGTGAACAATTACCGTACAAGTCATTAAACTGTGTATTGGTTGTATAATTGTGAGTACTTGACTACTATGATTTGTAAATATTATTTTAACAACCAAGCAAAGAGAATCCGACTTCGGATGTTATGTATGTTTGTGATTGTTAGAGGACAGCTCAGCTTTTCCATGTCAATTAATCTCTGCTTGTTCACACAAGAATAGCAAGACTTGCAAACAAAAGAATGGTCGCACTTCATTGATTTCGTTAGGCTATGGATGCTCTTTCTTCAGCTAGAGTAGACTATTTTCATAAAGACGTCTTTATGAAAATAAACTAAATGAGCCTTTTTTATTCCTTACCGTTGACTCTTGAAACATATAAGACTGAAACCGTAGATTAACAGAAGTCACTGTTACCTTGGAACTACTTCGTCACATCTACCAGTTACTAAATTACATAATTGATGAAATGCTAATGCTAGAGTGTCGACGTTAGCGTTTCAGACACTAACGACAAAAAGAAATGGAACTATTTTCAGCAGCAACCAGTCAGAAGAAATAACTTGCATCAACGTGAATGAAACGTGCTCGTGTACGAGTGGGATGATATTTGAATCATTCAATTGCCTTGGTAACTCAATTGTGACATCAGTTTTAGACAAATAACAAATAACGTGACATCAGACAACTAATAATAACATAATAATAGCATCAGAAAATAACATCAGACAAATAACGTGTTAAATGTCATGATTTCGATTTATTACATGAGACTTTTGTTTACACCAACTATCAGAAAATATTGTGTTTTCGAAATTAATTTCAACTTTAAGAATTCTAGATTTTCTCCGTAGTGTTTTGTGATTCGATGTAGTTTTATTGTCAACGACAGCATTTGTAATTTAAGATTACAACATATTCGAGCAATGCCACAAGTTCTAAAATCAGAAGTGATTTTAACAGTCAAAATTTTAAAAGTAAAATGTTTTCCAAAAATGAATTTACTGAACAAAAGCCTCAAGTGGTAAATTGGAATGATATTATTTCATTTTCTTTTTATGCAAAGAATGCAATTTGGGTAGAACGTTTACTTTTATAAGCCATAAACATTTGGTATGTGAACAAAATAAGCAGTTTTTCAAATGTTTACATTAGATCATTCTGTTGTTGCTTCGGTGGACTGTATGTTTCTTTAGTATTTTTTATACAATAATTTTTTTTAAATGTTTAATTAGAGCTATATCCATAGACGAAACTATTCGCCATTTTGTTTTTATAAAGTTAAATGTTGCATTGTTGCTCACTTATATCTGTTTACGGTTAGCAAAGCACTTTTGTACTGTATACCCCTAACAAATCAGTTCAAATTATTTACATTTGCAAAATAAAGTTAACATTGCACAACTGTTACCAAATCGTCGAAAGGAAGTTATCATTATTAATTATATTAAACAGATGTAGATGGAATCTTTGTTACTTCAACAAGTGAGAACTTGTCGCACACATTGGGGAACTACACACAAGGAAGACACGTCTGTTCGGATCTACTCTTATATTATTTTTTCGGCTGTTCAGGTAAACTATTCTTGCGTGAGCTTGATTGGCAGCAGTCTATCACATTTCCCTATCTTACATATTACCCATTAATTTAGAATTGATTGTTGAACACGTGAAGTTTCACTCTAATTGCCAAGATACTTTGTCGGTTTAATTGTCGGTCTCTTACATACCGCAAACACCTAGTCCTAGAACACTTATGCGGAAATGTGACAACTCGCTCTGCTCTCTTGAAACGTCTTGCTGGTACAAGGTGGGGTGCTAGACCCTCAGTGCTGAGAACAAGTGGTTTAGCCTTAGTCTACACCCCTGCTGAATACTGTGCTGCTACTTGGTGCAGAAGCACCCATACTGACCTTGTCGATGTGCCAATCAACAACTGCCTCCGAACTGTCACAGGTTGCCTCCGTCCAACTCCAACTGACTGCCTGTCCTTGCAAACATTGAGCCAGCTGCACTATGGCGCCAACGTGCTGTTCTTTCCCTGAGCCGTAAAACCCTAAACCCCGGCCGACTGCTACACGCAACCACGCTGAGATATCCACCAAAGCAGCGGCTAAAATCAAAAAAGCCATTTGTACGCGCTGCACAAGACCTTCTGACAGCCTCTGGTGGAAGCCCTAGCAAACATCGTTTTAACGTCGCTAAACGTTGAAATAAGACCCTAACCCTAATCCCTAACCCGTAAACCTTAACCTCTACCTCTAACCCTAACCCTTAACCCTTAACGCCTAACCCTAAAACGCCAATGATAATTAGGCAACGGTATCCGATAATTTAAAAAAAAATCACCGAATAGTGCTCTCATCGAAAAAGACTCTCACCGAATAGGGAACTCACCAAATCGGACTCACAGAAACGGGACATTCCGCTAGCAAACAGTGGTGCCACGCGGCGTGGTGTGAACAATGGTCAAGCAGCACATCCACACTTCGCCAAGTATTCAGATTCCCGCCCGAGAACCAGCTGGGCCATGGCCTCTCTAGACTTGCCTCATCAAGGCGTAACCGTTTGCTCACTGGTGTTTGACGCTATGGCGTAGTCATGTTGCGCAGGGGCTTGGCAGAGAGTGCTCCTTGTGAGTATGGTGAAATGCAGACGGCAGCACACATTATCAAGGATTGCCGGCTATACAAACCACCCCATGGCATGGAAGGCCTAGTTTCTATCGATTACGACACCAGGCAGTGGTTAACCAACGGATGCCCTGACATATGGCGACAACACGAGAGAAGAAGAAATTTAATTATGTGAATAAAATGTAGTTGTTTGCATTCAATTTCTTTAAAAATGATAAAATGTTTATAGCAACAGTCATCTGCTTGTCGTGTGTCGAATGTGCATCGCAAAAGTCAAATGTGTTTTACATATTCACAAGGGTTGAATGTGTTTAGATGTGAATGAGTGTCTTAATCATACGGATAGCTGCCATGAACAAGCGACTTGTAACAACACTGAAGGAAACTTTACATGTTCTTGTAACAAGGGATGGAAGGGAAACGGCTTATTGTGTCAAGGTGAGTTTCTGTTTACGATGACAAAGCATTGAAATTCAAAAATGATCATATTGTACTAAATCTATAGCATCTTGTAGTATTTATCATGAAATGTCCTTTTTCCAATCCAATAAATATTGTTATAAAAGGACGTTTTGCAAAAGGCACTTGTTCGACACCGCTCACGAGAACAAGGCTGTGTCTTTGTAAGAAAACTTAAAGCATGCCTAACAACAGACACATATATTGAGTTCCTTGCATTTTCACCCACTTAATCTAATCTTCAACTACTGAGCGTAAACCTGGAAACGACGAAAAAAAATGTTTTGAAATAGCCGTGAACTGGATTAAGCAAGAAAGAAAATTCGCTAGGACTGATCCAGTGTAAAAGAGACCAACAAGTTTGTTTTTCTAGCAGTCAAGTTTTTGTGTATTAACCAGATTAATAGCACAATGTAATGATTTAAAATTTAACATCCAATTTCCTGCCAGTGTAGGGTTATCTTTTTTTTTAAATTTTACACTATTAAACTTATCTTCATAGTTGTATTGCAGCGTCCATATATTTGCTTATTCTGTTACTAGTATTTGTCTAAGATTAAAATAAATCTTTTCATCACTATTGTGTGAGTTTGGGTCATTTAGTGTCGTTTTTACAAAATTGACAGATATCGATGAGTGTCTAGAGGGTTTGGACAATTGTGACAAAAATGCCACGTGTAACAACACCATTGGAAGTTTTAAGTGTACGTGTTTGGATGGTTACATTGCAAACGGAACCCATTGTTTAGGTGAGACACGGTATTTTAAAATAGGTATAGACTTATCTCAAACAAGAACATACGATTTTTCAACATAATGGTTTCTAATTTGCTGTTCACATACGCAACAAATTGTAGAGTATTTTTTCTAAAGTCGGTTTCATCATATTTAACGAGAGGTCGATTTCAACATATATTTTCAACATATTGGGTTTGCCGGGGAGAACGGCTTACTCCCGCGGGAAGATAGCCCTCGGAGAGCGTTCTCTTGCGTCTCTCGTTCTTTCGATGTCATCCTACAGACATTCACCTGAGTTTTAATTTCTGGGAGTTTTAATTTCCTAATTCCTGTAGTATTTCCTGACCTTGTATGGTCAGTAAATTTAAACTTAAACGCAACATAGAACACTAACTGATAACAACTAAATAGTTTATTACATAAAATCAGAATTGAGTAGTTCTTCTGTGCTGATATCAGTTGTACCGCTGTAGTCAACCAGCATAAAAACAAGATTGATTTGATTGAAAATGTGGGGCGTTCTGCATGGGCTAATAAAACGTTTAAAAAAATTCCCTCAAATTTACTGGGTGGTTTTGTTTCAGAGGATCGTAATTGAATTGAGTAAATTTTACCCGCGAAGCACAAAGAGTTGTGCACACGTTGAGTAAAATGCATTTTTGCTGGGTCGTGAGAGCTAGAGGACAGAACCGAAAACACACAAAAAAAGACGTTTGTAGGAAGGAAAATCAGAGGACAAGTTTTTGGGGAGGGGCAGATCAGATCAAACGGATTTTCTGAGACCGGTCGTGCTGAGGCAAGGTTTATGAGAACCCAACACGTGAGGCAGCTGACGAATACAATACTCCGAGACGCGACCAAGTACAATAATAAAAGAGAACACAGATATTGGCACACATGCGGAGCGTAGCTAAACGTTCATTCCGCTGCCACGGCCTGGCGTCCGGCAGTGACTTTTGAAGATTGCGGGGCGTATGCGAAACGTCCTTTCCGCTGTCACGGCACGTTGTCCGGCTGTCGAGGGTTGCGCGGCGTAAAAGAAACGTCCATTCCGCTGTCACGGCGTGTGATCTGGCCGTGACATTTGTGAGCCGATTCGTGCGGCAACAGACACGTGGAGCTTTTCAGTCTTGCCTGCTCGGCTTCTGAGAGGCGTTACGAGGTCTCTGCTACCGCCTTGTCAAGGCACAGACATTACATACATAAGGGTTTGGTCGCGCCAAATAGAGATGATAATATAGTTTCGGGAGAGAGTTTGCTTTCTTGTACCAAAGACAGGCAAGACACAACAATACCACAGGGTTGAGCATTACAACAATATATTTTTCACATTTACAAATAGTTTTGACAATCGAACGTTTTCGGCTCAACCTAAGCCCTACTCAGGAATCTGAAAATATTTATGAAATGCAATAAACTTTAACTTCTTGAAGGTAATTAGCTAACTGATTGTAAACAACAAGAAATACGCCACGGTTAAAAGCAATAGTGTGGAAAACAAACAGACAGACGGAAAACAAATTACAGTAATGTAAAATTCTAATGTAATTTAGTTTTCCGTCTGTCTTTTTGTTTTCCACAATATTGCTTTTAACCGTGGCGTATTTCTTGTTGCTTACAATCAGTTACCTAGTTACCTTCATTAAGTTGAAATTTATTGCATTTTATAAATATTTTCAGATTCCTGATGAGGGCTTAGGTTAAGCCGAAAACGTTCGATTGTCAAAACTATTTGTAAATTTGTAAAATAGAGATGAGGTTGCTGCCTCACGTGCTCGGTTCGCAATTACCATGCTCCACTGTGAGGTGGGGTTTTGATCCGCTGGTGTCGTCTTCTTTGTATATTGACATAGCTCTTCATCGAAAGAGCCCGGCTTTCCAAGCTTTCCACACCTGGTACGACCCCTCGATCGAAAGAGCGGTCGTTTTACAGACTACCTCTTTAACCGTATCTGTCACTGCTTCATTTTGGCGGCAAGAGTTACTGGCCGAGACCCACAGGTCTACGTCTCTCTTATTGCTAATTACTCCGTCGGCTTATATCAAATAACAACGGGAAAAGTATGCGGTTGGTCAAAAGCCTTATCTATCACTTCAATCAATTTATTTCGCAAAATATATTCGTGATTGTGTATTTTAGATAGAAAAGGTGATAAAGACTCGGTTTTAGACCTATTTTCGCCATTTCTTGGTCAACTTTTTCAGTTGACATTTCATTTTGAAAGTCTTCTTGCCTTGAACACAGAATTTCATCAATTTTGTTTTTCCGTTTCTGTGCAAACAGTATTACATGCACTTTTTGCCTTACAAAGCAATTTGCGCAAATAACGAATTACCTTCCTAATTATTGTCTGCCAGAAAAGAATGATTCATATTGCGTCCGAGACCGACTCCCTACCTAGACAGCAAATCGACGGTGAATCAATTTAAAATGACGGATTTTGCTGCTTGGAATTTTAGCGCCGTCGCGTTAACACAAAATTAAACCGCACGCTGATAGTAAACTGTCAATCAAGCTGTTGAATATCGGAAAATTTCTTGCATTTCATAACTGGCTGTGACAAAAGGTTTATTGTGAACTTCACAATTATCCGACACCAACATAATCGGCATTAAAATTTGGGGCAAGAATAAAAAGTAAAAGTCAAGAAATCTCAGGTTTTTAGCGTCACTGCTTCTATGTGAAATTGCTGAATTAACAAAGGGCGAGACCATAAGGTCTACGCCAGTAACAGATACGGTTAATCACACTCGAGCAGGAACTCCCAAGGCCACCAGAGCTCTAGAGCTCGCCAGTGGGTAGATCCCGAAGGAGTCCACGACGAATGGGTCGCCCAGGTCTGGGACGTTTCTTGGCGGTTACTGTGTTGTCACACAGTTCGCTGTACTTGATAAATTTTCCGTCGGCGGCTCTAACGAGAGAATCGACACCATACTTATACGGGCAGGTAAAATCACACACGACCGTGACACCGTCGGGACGTTGCAGGACGATGTTAGGCTGCAGGTCGACCCCGGATTATCACCCCGGAAATGCAGGATTATTATCTGGCAGGCATGTTCCTCACGAGCTCCTCCAACACCGAATTGTGCCTTTTCGTGATGAGGACTATCGCCTCGGGGAAGTGGTTCAATGTGTGAGGAAGCGTCTCCTCCACATTTCCGCATCTTCGGCACATGGCGGCTTGTATGGACCTTTTCCGTCAGAGTTTGTTTTTTTGGCCAAAGGCCTTAAAGGCTTTTTTAAAGCCTTACAAAGCCTTTTTGTCCAAATTCAAACAGGCCTTGTATGCGAATACCTGATCCGCGGATCCAAGGAGCTCCTGGTACCGTGTCCAAGCGTTCGAATAATCGGACAAGCAGTGGGCGCTGACCGTTTTGCCTTGGTCAGGTTTGGCCTCCCACTGCTTCCTCCACCACAGGTCCCTGAGCTGGTGGAAGACCGGCACTAGTTTCTTTCTGGTGGAGGGGATAACTTTGGAACTCCCCGCGGCCAACTCAAGGCCGCCGCCCTGCAGCGCGGACCAGCGCACTTTCAGTCGACTGGTGGCCGCCAAGACTCAAGCCCACAGGTTTCTGCCTGCGGGATTCGGTAACGGACACCGTCTGTACAACTGACTGGTAAAGGCAGTGGTGGAATACCTTTGTGGCATGAAGTAGTGGTGCAATTTTGACGAGCCCAGCTTCATGGGCGAAACACGGTGTTTATCGCATTCAATTCTTGCTACAATCGGCTGCCGAGAAACATACAGTTGATTGGATGGTCTTAAATGGCTAGCGTGGAAGCTACACCGTTATGGTTAGTTAGCCAATCGCAATCGCTTGTTGTACTAGTAACCGCTCAGCATTGTGCTGATAACCAGGAAAATCTCTTCCTTCTTCACAGAACACATTGCAATGTCATAACAAACACGACTTTGTCTGAAATTTTCATAATTCTGTTAAATTTTAACACCCAATTTTTTTCAAGTCTACCGACTACGTTTACAATTACATGACGTTTCATTGCGCCCGAAATAAAAGATTACGGAGTCGGTTCGTTTGCGAGACGAGTAATTTGTTTACCCCCAAAGACCAAATCGAGATTGGTGAAGGTCTGGACTTTGTGTCAGTAGTTTTGACCGAAAGAAAGCCGATGTCAAGTTGTTGCGTGTGACGTAACCACGCCGCAACGAGATCCCAGCATTGAGATGAGCTGTCGTCGTTTGATTTACTTAGTTAACTGGCAAGGTAAAGGTGAGTCCCATACTTGATCCAAGCATCGGGGCTTCGGGGGATGAGAAGATATGGTTCTTATTGTACTAAGCCTTCGGCACTAACGAAAGTAGTGTGGCCAGTTCTTTTCTCTCGGCCGCCTTTCTTTCAGCAAGTACGCCCACCCAATTTCTTTCACCTTGGGTAGAGGTGAGCGGTGTTTCTAACAACCAGCTTAAGCCGGCGGTCGAACCAGGATTGCGAGCGCTTTATCCGCTGCGCCATCCAACCTGCAGTTAACTGGTAGAGTATATACTGTATTTGTAAAGTACGTAATATCTAAAAAAAAAGCTTTAACATTACATAAAAAAAATTGCTTTGTTTGTGAAGTCATAAACAATTGATTGATAGAAATTTTTTAATAGACAATAGATTTAATCTAGATTCTAGTCACTAGAATGTCAGTTGCGTTTTAAAGAGTAATTGACAATTTTGTTCCAGTAATTTGCAATCAATGACTGAAAGATATGCAACATTTGCTAACTGGATATTTTTTATCGTTGTTACTTATGTTCATTTTAAGCTACAACATTTGTCACCAAAGTTATCTGCAATCTTTCGAGAGACATACTAGACAAGTGCAAAAGCTGCGTGGTTAAAATCGGTATCCATTGCAGTTGTAGCAACATTCACGCAACTCGTAAATCCACCAATAGCTAAAAAATAGTAAGAAACTTTTCTTAACTACAACTAAAGTAACACAAACAGTAGTTGATTAGTAATATTATCTCTTGTAACTTGTCTTGCGAAACTTGAAAGCAAGCGCGAAAATTTGTGTTTGGGATATTTAGTGTTTATTCAACAAAATTAACAGATATTGATGAGTGTCTGGAGGGTTTGGACAATTGTGACAACCAACACGCCATGTGTAGCAACACCATTGGAAGTTTTACGTGTGCGTGTTTGGATGGCTACACTGGAAACGGATCCCAATGTTCAGGTGAGATGTTGTGTTTGTAACCAGGCATGGACTTATCACAAGCGATTTGCAAGTTTTCTCAGCACAATGTTTCTGTTTTGGTTTTCACATACCCTAGGTAAAAAATTATATTTTCATTGAAGTCGGCTTCATCATAGTTAACAAGCAATCGATTTTATATGACAATACTCTTCTCGCTATTCTTGCTCTCCATACTATTTTTCTTTCTTCCATTTTCTTCTAGCTCTTTTTTTATCCTTTCTCTTCTTACTCTTCTAGCTCGTTTTACTCTTCTTGCTCTTTCTACTGTATTTGCTCTTCCTGCTCTTCCAGTTTTCCTGTGCTTCATGTTTTTTTGCTCTATGTGCCTTACCTGCTTTTTTCGCTTTGTGCCTTACCTGATCTCTATGCTCTTTCCACCTTCTCGGTCATCCTGTTTTACAAATGTTATTTTTTCTCGTCCAGTTCTTGTTCTTGTTGCTGTTCTTGATATTTCTGCTCTTTCTGCTTTTCATGCTGTTTCATGCCGTTTCTGCAGTTATTGCTCTTTCTACTCTTCTTGCTTTTCATGCTCTTCTTGTTTAACTGCCCTTCATGCTCGTTTTGTTTATTTTGCTTTTTTTTTAACTTTTTAAGTAGGAAACAAAATTAAAACACAGTGTAATATTTTTACAAGCATGATTTGTCTGAAAATTTCCTAATTCTGTTAAAATTTAACATCCTATTTCCTTACATCCTAACATCCTGGAGATCAACACACAAGGAACACACGTTTGTTCGGATCTACCACTGTATTATATTATTCTTTTGGCTGTTCAGGGAAACTATTCTTGTGTGAGCATAATTGGCAGCAACCTGTCACATTTCCCTAGCTTACACATTAACCTCGGCTGCCGAGAAACATATTGTTGATTGGATGGTCTGAATGGCTAGCGTGGAAGCTACACCGTTATGGTTGGCGAATCGCAGCTGCTCGCTGTACTAGTGAGTGCTCAGCCTTGTGCTGATAGCCGGGAAGAACGCCCCTTTCTTCACAATGTCCTCTGCCCTGGCGCCTGCTGGTTTTGTTGGCTCTTTCTTTGTTTCCACAAAGATAAGAGTTAAACTGACTGGTAAAGCGGTAGTCGAATAAATTTGTGGCAGAATACGGTGCGATACTGATGAGCCCAGCCTCATGGGCGAAACACGTGTCTATCGCTGTCAATTCTTGCTACAAATCGGCTGCCGAGAAACATAAAAATTTATTGTTGAGCACGTGAAATTTCACTTTAATGTTCAACAAACTTTGTCAGTTTAACTATGTAAATAAAACATATGCTTTAAGTGTCAGATGTTGTCATTTATTTTCTTTAAACATGATAAAATGTTTATCGCAACAGTCATCTGGCTGTCGTTGTCGTGTGTCAAATGTGCATCGCAAAAGTCAAATGTGGTTTACATATCAACATGTGTTTAGACGTGAATGAGTGTCTTTATGATACGAATAGCTGCCATGAACAAGCAACTTGTAACAACACTGAAGGAAACTTTACATGTCATTGTAACAAGGGATGGAAGGGAAACGGCTCATCGTGCCGAGGTGAGTTCCTAAGTGCGACAACAAAGCATTGAAAATCACAAATGATTGTATTAAATTGATCACATCTAGTAGCTATAATTAACGAGAGATCGATTTCAATATTTCAGATTCTAGTTTTCATCTTGCTCTTTTTGAACATCTTGCTCTTGCTCATTTTGATCGTTTTGTTCCTCTTGTTTTTCATGCTTTTCTAACTTTTGAAGTAGGAAACAAAATTAAAACATACTGTAATGATATTACGAACATGACTTTGTTTGAAATTGTCTTAATTCTGTTGAAATTTAACACCCAATTTCTTACCAGTTTGAAATGCCTGAAATGAAAGATTTCCGTGTCGGTTCATTTGCGACATGATAGGTTTCCACGCGATGACCGAAGCGAGATTCGTGGAGGTCTGAATTTAATATCGGTAATTTCGACCAAAGGGAACCGATATCAATTGTTGCGGGTGATGTAACCACGCCACAATGAGATCCTAGCAATGCGATTAGCTTTAGTCGTTTGATTATACTTAGTTAAATGGTAGAGTACGTATTTGTAGTATACGTAATACGTTTAACAGAACTTGAACATTACATGAATAAAATAGTTTTGTTTCTGAAGTTATAAACAATTATTGATTGATAGACATTTTTCAATGGATTAGATTTAGAACAAAGGCCTCAAACTTGTAGTGTACGTATTACACGAAGCTAGGCTCATCAGTATCAAACTCTAATTCCTCTTGATGAACCCAGCCTCAAGGGCGAAACATGTGTTTATCGCTGTTAATTCTTGCTACACTCGATTGCCAAAAAACACATGTTTTTAGAAAAGTCTTGATGGCTAGTGTGGAAGCTAGGCGGTATGATTGGCGAAACACAATACTCGCTGTTCTATAGTGCGTAGTCTGGTAGTGTTGACGCCAGGAAAATCCCTCCTTCTCAACAATGACACAATAAGTGAATAGGCAATGTGATAGTGAAGTAACAATATGAGTTTTTCGCACTCAATGAATAAGCGCAAAAGTGGTGCTAAAAAGTTGCGTGAATTTGATGGGCATTTTCAAATTTTTTGAGCGGTTTTAAAAATGCATTTTATCCTTTTAAATCCTTAGAAAAATTATGTACTCTAGAATAATTTCAAAGTGTAAAAATACATCATGGGCCACGTGTTTGAGACGCTTGGACTAGAATGTTAGTTGCGTTTTAGTGAGGAATTGACAATTGTGCACCAGTAATTTGCAATCAATGACTGAAAGATATGCAACATTGGCTAACTGAATATTTTTTTGTGTTGCTACTGATGTATATTTTAAAACTGCAAAATTTGTCACCAAAGTCATCTGCAATCTTTCGAGAGACATACTAGACATTGGACAAGTGCAAAAGCTGCGTGGTTAAAATCGGTATCCATTGCAGTAGTAGTAGCCTAATATCGCAACCCGCAAATCCATCTATGGCTAAAAAATAGCAAGCAACCTTTCTTAACTACAAGTAAAGTAACACAAACAGTAGTTGATTAGTAATATTCTCTCTTGTGTCTTGTCTTGCGAAGCTTTAATACAAGAGCCAAAATTTGTGTTTGGGACATTTATTGTCATTTCAACAAAATTAACAGATATTGATGAGTGTCTGGAGGGTTTGGACAATTGTGACAAAGAACACGCCACGTGTAGTAACACCTTTGGGAATTTTACGTGTACGTGTTTGGATGGTTACACTGGAAACGGATCCCAATGTTCAGGTGAGATGTTGTGTTTGTAACCAGGCATGGACTTATCACACACGATTCCAATGTTGTTTCAAGACAGTGTTTCAACTTTGCTGTTCACCCACCTAAAAATCATATTTTTATTATAGTCGGCTTCATCATAATTCACGAGAAATCGATCTTATATGACAGTATTTTTTTTTGACATTCTTTTTTCCATAATCTTTTTCTCATTCTTCCTTTTTCTTCTATTTCTTTTTCTTTCCTTTCTCTTCTTGCATTTTCTGCTCTTTCTATTGTACTATTCCTGCTCTTTCTACTGTATTTGCCCTTCCTGCTCTTTTACTGTATTTGCTCTTCCTGCTCTTTCGGTCTTTCTGTGCTACATGTTTTTTGCTCTTCGCGCTGTACCTGTTTTTATCGCTTTGTGCTTTACTTGAGTTCACATAAGCTGGGACTCTAATAACTCACCAGAGATAAGGATAAAAATAGAGCTTGAAAGAAATGCATTTATTGGATTGAATAGCATTTGGAAAAGCAAGGATGCAAAATTAGAAACAAAAAAGAAGCTGATCAAAACTATTATATTCCCAATTGCAACTTACGGATGCGAAACATAGACAATGAACAAAACAGACAGAAGACAGATTGACGGATTTGAATTGTGGTGTTGGAGAAGGTTACTGCGTGTTCCTTGGACAGCCAAAGTAACAAATGAGAAAATTCTGGAACAAATTAAACCTGACATATCCCTAGAAGCTAGAATTGTCAAGCAGAAATTTTCATATTTTGGCCTCATAAAGAGAAGCAAATCAATGGAAAAAGACATCATGCTTGGTTTGGTCAGCGGAGGAAGAGGAAGGGGGCGCCCAAAAAAAAATAGCTTGACACAATCGTAAATGACAGTGGTATGGGAGTGCATGAATTGAAGGAGGCTGCGTGGGATCGAGAGATGTGGAAAAAAATGACATAAAGAGTGACAAAGAGTCGTAAACGACTGAAGAAGCCTTACTTAATCTCTATCTTGTTTCACATGTTTTATCTTGTTTGACATGTTCACATCTTGTTTCACTGATCTATCTTATTTTAAATGTTTTATCTTGTTTCACATGTTCTATCTTGTTTCACTGATCTATCTTGTTTCACATGTTCTATTTTGTTTCACATGTTTCATCTTGTTTCACTGATCTATCTTGTGTCACATGACCTATCTTGTTTCACATGTTCTATCTTGTTTTTTTTATCTATCTTGTTTCACATGTTCTATTTTGCTTCACTGATCTCTCTTGTTTCACATGCTTTATCTTGTTTCACATGTTCTATCTTGTTTCGCTTATCTATCTTGTTTCACTGATCTATTTTGTTTCACATGTTGTATCTTGTTTCACATGTTCTATCTTGTTTCACTGATCTATCTTGTTTCACATGTTCTATCTTGTTTCACATGTTTTATCTTGTTTCACTGATGTATCTTGTTTCACATGTTCTATCGTGTTTCACATGTTCTATCTTGTTTCGCTGATCTATCTTGTTTCACTTATCTATCTTGTTTTACATGTTCTATCTTTTTTCACTGATTTATCTTGTTTCACATGTTCTATTTTGTTTCACATGTTCTATCTTGTTTCACTGATCTATCTTGTTTCACATGTTCTATTTTGTTTCACATGTTCTATCTTGTTTCACTGATCTATCTTGTTTCACATGTTCTATCTTGTTTCACTGATTTATCTTGTTTCACTAATCTATCTTGTTGCATTGATCTATCTTGTTTCACATGTTCTATCTAGTTTCATATGTTCTATCTTGTTTCACTGATCTATCTTGTGTCACTGATCTATCTTGTTTCACATGTTCTATCTTGTTTCACTTATCTATCTTGTTTCACATGTTCTATCTTTTTTCACTGATTTATCTTTTTTCACATGTTCTATTTTGTTTCACATGTTCTATCTTGTTTCACTGATCTATCTTGTTTCACATGTTCTATTTTGTTTCACATGTTCTATCTTGTTTCACTGATCTATCTTGTTTCACATGTTCTATCTTGTTTCACTGATTTATCTTGTTTCACTGATCTATCTTGTTGCATTGATCTATCTTGTTTCACATGTTCTATCTAGTTTCACATGTTCTATCTAGTTTCACTGATCTATCTTGTTTCACTGATCTATCTTGTTTCACTGATCTATCTTGTTTCACATGTTCTATTTTGTTTCACATGTTCTTCTTGTTTCACTGATCTATCTTGTTTCACATGTTCTATCTTGTTTCACATGTTCTTTCTTGTTTCGCTGATCTATCTTATTTCACATGTTGTATCTTTTTTCGCATGTTCTATCTTGTTTCATTGATCTATCTTGTTTCACATGTTCTATCTTGTTTTACATGTTCTATCTTTTTTCACGTGTACTATCTTGTTTGACGTGTTCTATCTTGTTTGACATGTTCCATCTTGTTTCACTGATCTATCTTGTTTCACATGTTCTATCTTGTTTCACATGTTCTATCTTGTTTCACATGTTCACATCTTGTTTCACATGTTCTATCTTGTTTCACTGATCTATCTTGTTTCACATGTTCTATTATTTTTCACGTGTACTATCTTGTTTGACGTGTTCTATCCTGTTTGACATGTTCCATCTTGTTCCACATGTCCTTTCTTGTTTCAATGATCTATCTTGTTTCACATGTTCTATCTTGTTTCACATTTATTTTCATGGTCTTATTAAAGCCGCCCATAAATTAACTTACCGGTATTCTTGTAGTATTCGTTTACGATTAAAATTAATCTTCTCATCACTATTGTGTGTGTTTGGGACATTTAGTATAATTTCAACAAAATTAACAGATATCCATGAGTGTCTGAAGAGTTTGGATAATTGTGACACACAACACGCCATGTGTAACAACACTCTTGGAAGTTTTACGTGTACGTGTTTGGATGGCTACACTGGAAACGGATCCCATTGTTCAGGTGAGACGTTGTGTTTGTAAATAGGCATGGACTTATCACACACGATTCCTAAGTAGTTTCAACACAGTTTTTCTAATTTACTGTTTACACATATACGCAAAACCCTATACCGTATTTTCCTTAATTTGGTTTCATCATAATTAATAAAATATCGACTATAATATATGACACTAATCTATTTTGCCTTTCTTGCTTTTGTTGCTTTTTTTGCTCTTCCTGCTTCTGATTCTCATCTTTCTCCACAGGTTCCTCTTGCTCTTATTACTACTTTTATTTTTGTTTTTTGCTGTTCCTACCCATCCTGCTCTTCTTGCTTTTCTCGGTCTCATTGTTACTCATATCTTTCTTCAAATCAGCTTGTTGTGTTGATAGTTGTCTATTTAAAACAAGTCTATCTCCATGTTTCGTCAGTTACATAGAATTGACTTGTGTAAATGGAGAAAACCTCCAGCCAGCAAATCAGTCATAATGACATCGATTTAACTTCTACAGATGTTATATTAATATACGTAACGACTGGTGTCTGTCTGGGTAGCACCTCAAATCACATCCCAGATAATACAGAATGCTTTGGATGCCTGGTGGAGAGTGGTATCTAATTCATCATGTTAGCTTGTATTTTATTTTCATTCAGATGTTTTCTAAAATGTGGACCAAGTTCATAGCAATGCAATTTTGTTAATTGTGTTGATTGTATTTCTAATATGAAACTAAAACTGAGAAGAAATTTCTAAGCACATTTGCTATGTTCAATGTAAGACACGGAGCTTTACTTCAAAAATGAATTATTGTACACAAAACAAATGTTAACCAAACTACCATTGCTGATAATTTATTAGATGTGGATGGATTGATTGTTACCACGAATGATGGAGCCGCTGCATCCCCACTATGTGTAGACACAGATGGAAACTGCAAATGTTCGGAAGTTTTCATATACCCTGTGGTCAATTGTACAGGTAAATGATCTTTTTCCATACAGTTTATTATGTAGTTTCACAACTTCAAACCTATTGAGGAAATTTCGTGGCGTAGCTTATTTATTGCTGACAAGTGAATTGTGTACGTCTAATACTCCAAGACCAATAGTTTCTTTAAACTTTTTGTACAGTTCGTTTATTCATACAATTTATTGCAGATAGGCATACTAGGACTAGTTAAAACAAAATTATGTCCAAAATTAAAGGTGTTTTGTCATTTCACTTTGGAATCAAAAACGAAGCACTAAAACAATCAAAACCTAAAGAGTGCCCCAACAACCGAACCGATACATCCAATGTGACTTTGAACGATTTAGAGTGCAACCTACTATTAAGAGAATGTGTCATCGAAGTGGGATCTGGGAATTTTTCTGAAATAAGTGAACAATTATTTGTCTATAATTACTGTACAAGTCATTGAACTGTGTATCGGTCGGTTATATATTTGTGATTACTTGACTACTATGATTTGTGACTATTATTTGTAACAACCATGCAAAGAGAATTTATATACAGTATGTTTTTGATTGTTTGAGTGCAGCTCAACTTTCCACGTCAATTCCTCTGCTTTTCGCACAAGAATAGCAAGACTTGTAAACGAAAGAGTGGTCGCACTTCATTGATTTTGTATAGGCTATGGAGGCTTTTCCTTTAAACAGCCAGTGTAGAGGATTTTCATATGGACATCTTCATGAAAATAAACCAAACGTGCCTTTTTATTCCTTACCGTTGCCTCTTGAAACTTGTAAGAGTGAAACCGTAGATTAATAGAAGTCACTGTTAACTTGGAACTACTCCGTCGCCTTTACCAGATAAAATATAATACATAATTGATGAAATGCTAATGAAATACATAAATGATAAAATGCTAATGCAAGTCTATCAACGTTAGCGTTTCAGACACTAACGACAAAACGAAATGGAACTATTTTCAACCGCGACCAGTCAGGAGAAATAACCTGCATCAACGTGAATGGAACGTGTTCGTGTAGGAGTGGGATGACATTTGAATCATTCAATTGCCTTGGTACAACTACTGTGACATCAGTTTTGGAAAGTCATCATTAACCAAACCAACATAAAATGGTGATAGAATACCTCTCGTTTTACCTTGCTTTCACGTACAAAATTTTGTATTATAGAAAGCAATTATTCCTTCCAAGTGTTCTTGGTGGAGTTAAGTAATAGAGATCTGTTTATTGTTCATAGCTCTCATTTTACACTCTTTGGTGACGGTCTGCTGCTGCTGACAGCTTAGTCTGGTTCGTTATGTAATTTCGTTCAAAATTTTTGGAGATTAGCAAACCTATACATTTTCGGAAAGCTTAGACCATGAGGAGTCCGAAAAACGTTGATTACATTTGCAGAGATGCCCTCATGGCCGCCATTTTGAATTTTTAAAATGAACCCTGCAAAATATATATTTTGATATATCTCGGCTCCTAATAAACTTAGAAACTTTATGAAACATGCTAATTCTATATTTTAAGGGTCAAGAATTCCATTAGAAGCATACCTAGATACAAAGCGTTAAATACTTTGCAATTATCCGCCATATTGGTTTTCAAAATGGCCGCAGAAATTATATTTCGTTACATTACTACTTATATACAGTGTTACGTCGTATTTGTCCGTAATTAAGTATAAAAAATGAAAATAATGAAATGAAAAAGTATTTATTCGTATTTGTTCTCCGCATACTGGAAAGGCACCACACATGGAACAATCAGTGCAGTGTATCAGGAAGCAAATGTTCCAGGAGAACTAGTCGCACCAAAGATCGAACTTACTGCAGGTAAGAACTTATCAATCCTTCCATATCATGTGCACATTCAGCCATGTGCCAAGCCAAAACCAGAACTTGACAACAGAGCACGGAGGTTTGAGGCCAACACAACAGGTGTTGCTCAGTCAAATGAACTGACCCAGTTAGGGCAATACCTTCTCGAGTAAGAAGGCCATTTCATGAAAAAGGCAAACCTTGTGACGTCATCACGAGTAGTTCAGAATTTCAGCGAAACGCGTATATTGTGGCTAGAGTTCTGCAACGGCTTTTAAGCTGGTTTCAATCGGTTCTTGTGTTTTGTTGTAGTAAACCAGCAATCTGCGTCCTAATGTCACACACATGTAAGATATCATTGTGACCCCTGTGCTTGTAAGCAACTGTAAGTACCACAAATCAACGTTTTTTTTTAATTTAAACATTCCAAGACCATAGTTCCACGCACGCAAACAAATACACTAGATCAAGTGATAGCTCACATAATGCTATTGTATTGAAACTTGAATCACGATTACAAATGAAAATCAGATCTCATTTAAAATTTAATCGACGTGTTGTCAAAAATCATGTAACAATAAACAAATAATAATTGTTGTATGTAATCACAAAATGTCACAATACTGTCTTAAAACTTGATACGCACGATTGATAAACAATACAATTTTTTATAAACTACTATTTGCGAAAAGAGCATTATCACACATTAAATGTTGTACGGATATACAATTCTATCACAGTTGGCGATCAACATCACACACAACATTAGATTGCTATTGTAAGAGATTCTTAAATTCGTACAGCAACATATACTGTAAATACCATATAAATGACAGCAGATTACGAATTAACAGTTTGCAATTTACGTTTCTTGGTCAGTCTTTGTTGAACAATTACATCATTTTCCTTGCGACAAAAATTATTGAGTAAAGCATTTGTGGATGCCCAGCAAGTCATTTTTGTTATTGTTGACATGCTGTGACCATTTTCACAAGTATTTGTGGACAAGTAATCAACATCGCAATCCAAAATAGCACACAACGTTGTTTGTAAAACCAGCTGCCGTTGGTTCTTTGAGAGTAGAAATTGTTTGGTAGCAGATAATTGGTCCACAATAAGATAATTTATTTGAACAATCTTTATAATCTTATCATCAGGGTATAATAATCCTCCTCTGGTGATTGCACTAATGTAGCTATTACTTATACGATTTACATCCGACATGGCACAAGTCATGCGTTCTTTGCATTCCTCACATTTCATTTTTTTACTAACGGTATAACAACAATATCCAGCAAGGTAGGTACTGACAGGCAACACAGTTTCACATTTAGCAAAATCTTCTGCAGTAATGGACTCAAACGATAATGAAGGTTCAACAGTATCAGACAAATTGGTCCAATCAATGAAAAAATCCTTTAACACAATCTTCTCATTATTTAACGTAATTTCTAAAGCCGATAGCATTCGAATTTTTTTTCACATTCATACACTTGGCGAAGAGACACATCATAATTGCCACCAGCTAGTTGTCGATATTGACCAAAACGATCTTCCAAACAATCCGTTTGCAGTTTTCCTAGTAACACAAATTTTGCTCCAAGTTCGTTTATACAATAATCAGTTATTTCGAGTGAGGCATTGGTGGTATGCAACAGTGCTTTGAAAGTTGGTTTGGTGAGCTTCCCAAGTGCACCATTCATGCGATCCCATTTCTTTAACCAGTCATAAAAATATTCTAAAAACTCCTTTGATACACTTTTTTCACAAATTAAAGGCTTTTCGAATTCACTTTTTAGGCGACGACCTTTCATAGGAGCTTTAACATTAACTATTTTCCACCAGGTTGTAATGATTTGAATAAATACACTTGTATCTTGATGATACGGAATAACACACTTTTCACCTAACTGCGATACACCTTGGGCAACATAATCATTAAAAATTTGCAATGCCAGTTTAACATTTTGCCTTTCAAATGTGGAAGGATTTAAAGCTTTCATAGATAAGGTGTAGGGGAGACTGGGGTTAGTTGGAAAGTGTTTTTTTTAAAGTGGAATTTCAAGCAATTGGTGCATAACCTGACAACTTGAAGCGGCTTAAATTATCGCCTATGTTGTCCCCTATCATACAGCTAAAAATAAGTATTCAGTCAATTTAAATTTTAATGCAAATTTAAAATAAACAAACATAAAATTGATTTTTCAAGTAACCCCATGCCTGGGGTTAGTTGAAAAACGTCAGTTTACTGCACGCTAATTAACTGGATACTATTTTTTCAACCAACAAACATTTACATGGGGTTGTAAGCAAATATGTTTACTTGCTTTGAAACCAAAATGCAATAAATTCTACACCTAATTGCACAAATGCCTGCAGTTAGCATGCTTCCTTGATTACTTTTGCACTCCTTTTGTCACGTGTACTCCGCGAGGCAGTACTCTGTTCTATTTGTATCATTTCATTCTGGCAGGCTAGCGAACAACAGCTTCTTTTGTTCTAGTTCTAGTGTTGAGTTTAACAATCTTACGTTGTGTATTTTGTTGCAGAAATTGCGATTCGATCATTTTTCTTTTGTTAATACATTTAAGAAAAATAACCGTCTTTGTTCATGATCGAATCGCAATAGGATAAGGTTAATCTAAAGAAATTTGTGGAATGGTGGTGATAACATGCGCCTTTCCCAACTGTAATTTTGAAACAGCCGACGTGCCCGAAGCGGTTGCTTGTGTGGTGCTGCAAAGTCACACGTACAGTCATGCTGATACGATGCGCAACGTTCCAGCGCCCGTAAACCTTGGTCCGAAGCTTATTCGACCTACTGTAGACATTGGAGTTTCTCCGGAAGAATGGAACGTGTTCACCAGAAGATGGAAGGCTTTCAAAGAAGGTTGCAGAATTTCTGATGAAGCAGCTTCAGCCCAGTTATTCCAATGTACCGGCCAAGCCCTAGGGGACAGCCTTCTCCAAGCTGACGCTGAAACAGTGAGTAAACCTGTAGATGAACTTTTGCTTGCAATGCGACAACTGGCCGTTATACCTGTCGCCACAGGGGTGTTACGGACAGAGTTTATGGCTATGCACCAAATGCGCGATGAAAAATTTCGCGCTTTTGCAGCTCGTGCTCGAGGAAAAGCGGATATATGTGCATTCACTACTAAATGTTCTTGCGGCCTGAAAGTCAGTTATACAGATCACATGATCCGAGACACACTACTCAGTGGAATTTCTGACGATGAGATTCGTCGCGACATGATGGGAATGGACAAAGTATTGTCGATTCCCATTAACGATATCATCGCCCTTGTCGAGAATAAAGAAATGGCTCGCAATGCAGTACCATCTCATGACGTTTCGGCAGTGTCGACTTTCAAGCGCAAGAAAAGCCAAAGCCCTATTCCAAGAGACCGTGGACACATCCAGGCAGCACCCTCCTCTCGCAATTGGTCAAAACAAACTCACTGCCCTAAATGCAATAGATTATTCAATCGTTACAGAGAAGGCCGCAGAGGTTGGAACACTACGCCTTATTCCCTTTGTCTCGAATGCTTTCGGTCATCTCGTCATAAAAACAAATGGGGTGCTCCTCCTAAAGATGCATCAGTCGGAGCACTCTGTGCAGCACCTACTGTACCTCAAATAGGCACATTTGCCTCAACACAAACTGACATCGTAACCCGAGACCCAATGTGCTCAACAATTCGTGGTCCTCACCACACATTCCAAAAAGGGCATTGGACACCATCCCGCATGCGAGAACATCCCACAGTTCGGGTAGACATATCTATGGATGACTCATGTCATCATGGCAGTTACACTAGCGTGATAGCACAAGTAACAGCAATCGCAGATACTGGTGCCCAAATAAATGTATGGTCACTGAAGAACTTTGTGCAATCCGGCTTTGGACAAGAGACCCTTGTACCCGCACCAAACCTAATAGCTGCAAATCGCTCTACTATTTCCATTACAGGAGCATTTCGTGCCATCATTCGGGGTACAGCGCACGGCTGCAATGTTGAATGTCGGAGCATGATTTACATCAGTCAAGACGTTGACAAGTTATACTTATCTCATGACACACTATTGCATTTAGGTGCCCTATCCCCGAAGTTCCCAACTCTAGGGGAACATCAGATCAAGCAAGAAATGGCGCACAATCTTATCGAACCAGAAATCAACGTCGTCAGACTTGTTAACGGTGGCTGCACATTACCCAGCAAGCAACTGGAGTCGTGCACTTGCCCTCAACGTGGTGCAGTTCCAGCTCCCCCAACCAAGCTTCCGTTCCCGTGCACACCTGAAAACAATGACAAGATGGCAAACTGGCTACTCCAGAGGTACGCCGCATCCACTTTCAACACTTGCCCGCACCGTGCGCTACATTGTATGGCTGGTCCTCCCATAGAAATACATGTTGACCCCAACGCGAAGCCAGTGGCCGTTCATACACCAGCGTCTATCCCCTTGCATTGGCAAGAAAAAGTACACGCTGATCTCCTCCGCGACGAGGCTCTGGGAATCCTTGAAAAAGTCCCCCACGGCGAACCCACCACATGGTGTCATCGTATGGTTATCACACGCAAAAATGATGGCTCACCACGCCGTACTGTCGACCTTTCCCCCTTAAACAAATTCTGCCAGAGAGAAACCTTCGCCTCTGAAGCTCCATTCCAGCTATCCCGTCGTGTCCCCAGAAACACTTGGAAATCGGTGACTGACGCATGGAACGGCTATCACAGTGTTCCACTGCGTCCTTCTGATCGGCACCTCACAACTTTCATCACTCCTTTTGGAAGATGGCGCTACACTAGGGCACCGCAAGGATTCCTATCCTCTGGGGATGGCTACAATCGCCGTTTCAATACCATATTAACTGATTTTGTGCGCAAAGAACGCTGTGTCGACGACACAGTGTTCTATGATAGCGAACTGGAAGAACATTGGTGGCGAACCATAGAATTCCTCACTTTAGTGGGACGGGCGGGCATTGTCCTTAACCCTGACAAGTTTCAATTTGCCCAACGCACCGTAGATTTTGCTGGATTCCGTATCTCAGAAGCAATGGTCGAGCCCCTCCCTAAATACTTGCTCGCCATCCAAGAATTTCCAGTCCCGAATAATATCACAGACATACGCAGCTGGTTCGGATTAATAAACCAAGTAGGAAACTATGCTCAACTGCGTGACTTAATGGCACCGTTCAAGCCGTTCCTTAGCCCAAAGCATAAGTTCGAATGGTCTCAGGAGCTGGATTCCGCATTTGCCGCCTCCAAATCAGCAATTGTTGACGCTATTCGCCATGGGGTAGAAATCTTTGATCCCAGCCGTCGAACATGTTTGCGCCCTGACTGGTCTAATAAAGGCATTGGATATTTCCTTCTCCAAAAACATTGCGTGTGTGCTTCCACTATACCGGACTGCTGCTCATCAGGTTGGAAAGTGACTCTTGCAGGATCCCGATTCCTCTCATCGGCCGAACGACGTTATGCCCCCATAGAAGGCGAAGCCCTAGCAGTTGCATGGGGCCTAGAACAGACAAAGTATTTTACGCAAGGCTGTGATAATTTGGTTATTGTAACGGATCATAAGCCACTGGTAAAAATATTCGGAGACCGTACGTTGGACGAAATCACTAACACTCGCCTGTTTCGTTTAAAACAGCGTACACTAATGTGGCGCTTTGATATCGCACACTTACCCGGCACAACCAACTGCGCAGCCGATGCTGCCTCACGTCATCCAGTATCATGCGATCTCATTGCTGTAGCGTCGTGTGCAGAAAATAATGTAGCAGAAATGGCGCTGGTTACTACCATACAGGCAGATGCCGCCCATACCTTTTGCTTGCAATGGTCTGAAATCGTTCGGGAAACAGCCGCCGATCCAAACCTTAGCAAGTTAATGGTAGCTATTGAAACGGGATTCACCTTTCCCAACACCGGCGACATTCGCCCATATCTCCCCTATCGTGACGGGTTCTTTGTTGAAGACGACGTTATTCTATATCATGATCGTATTGTTGTACCACCATCGCTTAGGCCTAGAGTACTCTCAACGTTGCATGCTGGTCATCAAGGTGTGTCTGCCATGGAACGCCGGGCACGTGCTATAGTATTTTGGCCCGGTATGACTAATGATATCCATGCTATTCGTGATTCGTGTACATCATGTAATCGTAATGCTCCATCTCAAGCAGCTCCTCCCATGACGCCATGTGATCCCCCAGCTACACCATTTGAGAAAATTTTTGCAGATTATTTTGACTATGGGGGCCGTCACTTTTTGGTCATTGGGGACAGATTCTCGGGGTGGTCGGATGTATTTGCCACGCCATCAGGATCGAGTGCCGCAGGAGCAGCTGCTTTGACTCAACTTTTGCGCTCGTACTTTGCCACGTTTGGTGTTCCTGAGGAAATATCTACCGATGGGGGTCCCGAATTTACTGCTGCCGTTACTGAACTCTTTCTTAAAAATTGGGGTGTGCAGCACCGCATATCGTCATCTTACTTCCCTCAAGCTAATGGCCGAGCTGAGGTGGCTGTCAAAACTGTCAAACGCTTGCTCATGACTAATGTAAGCCCAAACGGAGACCTGAACAACGATTCCTTCTTACGTGCATTGTTACAGTTGCGTAACACACCTGATCCTGACTGTGATATCTCTCCAGCAGAGATCGTGTTCGGTCACCCTCTGCGCGACGCATTCGGTTTTGTAAACCGCCTAGTCAAGTTCTCCAATCGTCACATTCGTCGTACATGGCGGGATACATGGAAGGCAAAGGAAGACGCCCTTCGCCTGCGAGCTGGTCGAACCGATAAGGCGCTGTCTCAGCATATTCGTCCTTTACGTACTTTACAATGTGGAAACCGCGTATTTATCCAAAACCAAAACGGTAACTATCCTCGAAAATGGGACAAAGTGGGAATGGTTGTCGAAACGTTGCCGCATGACAAATATGTAGTGAAAGTTGACGGGTCGGGCAGAATCACAAAACGGAATCGACGTTTCTTGCGAGTAATTCCACATACTAAAGCATGTGCCGATCCCATCCCTCCTCAACCAAACATCAATGCCCACCCACAGAGCCTCCCATCATCTTCTTTTGCCCAGCCTCCTGAAACGGACTACTGCCCTCCCCACCCTCCGCATTTCGAGATAGGCCCTAGCCAAGAAATTGGAGAATCGCCGATGTTGCCTCTCGATGCAGATCACAGTCCGCCTGCACTCTCCTGCCCCACACCAGCCTCAAGCCCGAAGCTTTGTGAGCCACAGCACTCACCTGAACCTCCAAAGCAGCCGCTACCTTTCGATTCAGTGGAACCAACCGAACCCACAAGTGGAGTCCCTCATATTGAAAAATCGCCTGTTTTGCGCCGTTCTACGCGGTCCCGACGGCCGGCATTGGATTTAGACGCATCCTCTGGTCAATGGGTAATCAAGGGTTCGAGCTCGTAAGTCTACAGTTTCGCCTTACGAGCTGGGGGGGATGCACAAATGCCTGCAGTTAGCATGCTTCCTTGATTACTTTTGCACTCCTTTTGTCACGTGTACTCCGCGAGGCAGTACTCTGTTCTATTTGTATCATTTCATTCTGGCAGGCTAGCGAACAACAGCTTCTTTTGTTCTAGTTCTAGTGTTGAGTTTAACAATCTTACGTTGTGTATTTTGTTGCAGAAATTGCGATTCGATCATTTTTCTTTTGTTAATACATTTAAGAAAAATAACCGTCTTTGTTCACTAATCATGGTAAAAACGTTTTTTAATAAACTCATTCTTAAAACTTGTGATACCGTATATATTGCACTTTCCAAGCTATTCAAATTAAAATTTTACCAGTATATCTGCTTAAAACAAGTACTTTGGAGCTTATACTACGTACTATCATACCACGACGATATACTCGCATCATATTACATCGTCATACTGGTATCAAAACATCTTCCAACTAACCCCACCCACTATTTTCCAACTAGCCCCATTAGCATATGACAAACTATTTTCCTAAAATATTCAAGCATGGTGCATTTGACTAAAATTTGTTTATTTCTTGGTATTGTAGAACACCTTCAGCTGACACACACCAAAATACTTCTGCCCATCTTTAACGACATCGACGCAAAAGATGTTTCTTAAAACGCCAAAAATTTTACTTCGAAAGTAAGAAAATACAAAATTGTCTGCCAAACAGGCATAACTTGACTCAACAAATCGAAACTAACATGGATTATGTGTTTTTATAAACTACATCACATGGTGGCAGTAAATATTTAAAAAACTCATCGAGATTTTAAAAAATGATAATTTTTCAACTAACCCCGCTTTCCAACTAACCCCACTCTCCCCTATGTGTACTTAAGAAGTGAAGTATGTTCGGAATAATACGTTTGTTTGATAGTATCAAAACTGGCAACATGCTCATGAGAATTGGACGTAACCATTGTCTCGAACTTGAAATCAGGAATAATAAAACTTCTTGATTTGCATTTCTGATTTAACCAGTTATTTCGAACGCATTTCAAAAGGTGTACAGTGTCGAAAATAAAAAATAGAGGACGTTCAGAATTAGCTGGGTGCGGATACACAACAGAAAGAGCAGGCGGATCAGCAAATAACGACATCGCTTTTCCATTAATGGAATTGTTATCTGTTATAACAGTGATTACCATGAATCCGATTTTTTCAAGCCCGACAATAATTTTTTTCAATAAGTCAAACAATAAACAGTGCGACATTTTGTTAGTTGGCAAAATATGAACAACATCTTTAAATTTAGAAAACATACCAGAGATCATGAAAGCAAAAGCTGTTCTTGCAGCATCAGTGCTGTTAAAAGCTGCACCTACAATGTTACCCCCTTTGTAATCATAAAAGGGTTTTATGTGAATTTCGTCCACAAGCAGCATTACAGTTTTTGAACGAGAGTCAAGTGTTTTGTATTTTAACTTGGTATACGAAAGAAATAAGTTTTCTTCTTGCTCAAGAGAAGGACACATAGCACAGGATAGAGTTAATCTTCGAATTGTTGAATAACTTGGCAAAAGGCAACTTCCTTGTTCGCGAATAAATCTGTAAGCTCGTGGTGAAACATTATGAAATAATGACGAAAATATTGAAAAGTCTGGTGAATAAACCGGTCGCTTTTGTGTCATTAAAGTTAACTGTTGACAAATAAACCAAATAACATTTTCATAATTTAAACAACCTTTAATAGACATTAAAATACTAATAACAAGCTTGCACTTTAAAATAAAATCACTTTCACTTGGAAAGGTACAATTTTCAGAAGACAATAACAACAATTTTAATACACTCTCCAATGTGGATATGGAATTTACATGCAATGGAAAAACGTAATCATCAATTTTTGGCAAATTCACTGAGCTTTTATATACGGTCATGTTTAAGTGCTCATCTAAAACTGCTGCACATGTAACAGCAGGCCCAGTTATATCATGGCTCTTTATTTCACAAATCAATATTTTATCACGTTTGTCTACAATCTGCCATGAAGAATCGAATTTGAACTTTTTTCTCACATCTTCAATTGAAGTCAAACTGTCTTTTTCCTGAGCAAGTGCAAACTCTTCTTTGCTGTTTGCGATTGCTTGAGAGAGCTGAGCGTTTTCAATTGTCTCAAGTTTGTCATGACGACTTGCTATTTTGGATGTCGAAGGTTTGCTCAAATATGATGCACAATTTAGTAATTGAGATGGTATGGCGCCAGGTACTAATTTCGAAACTTTCAAATCATAGGACAGCTGTTTTCCTGTTCTCTCATCAAATGCAGAAACAGTTTTGCTGATTTCATGTTTGTGAAAGTGAAGTTCACATAGCCTACCTAAAAATTACAAATATTTTTAAACAAAACCGACATTGCATCCAGACTCATTAATTTGTTTTTACTTGCTTTGTACATATACGGCATTTCACATTTTGCAGTACAAGCATTCGTGAAAGCTGTAATCCAGCTGACATCTCAGAAGTCTGCTAAGAGTAAACACTAAACAGCTAACAAGCATCTGACAATGTAAAAACGCTGCAAAAAGGGAAACATTTGCTCGCTCGAAAAGGCACACACTCTTTCGAACAATTAATCTATATCTAAACAAGCAGAACAACTCTATTCAAGCGTAAACTTAAAAGGGATTGTTTCTTTTGCCAATTCGCCCTTTTGAAACGCTATTTCTGTGCTGGCCTACAGGGAACATATCAATAGGTACATCGAAGACACGTTGGAATCTAGACAGGATTACAAGAAAATTTCGTAATATCTCAATCAGAGCAAAGAAAGCAATCCCTGAATAAAATTTATTTGAAACAGTAAAACTAAACGGTTCAGCAGTCAGACATTACTTCCCAGACAGCAAATCGATCGTTTTTTCACATTGATTTAACGTCTGCAGACATTTCATAAACGGACTGATTTTCTGTTAGTGTTGAAACAAGTCGACAAAATAAGTGGAAAGTACATACTCGACTGGACTTTGTTGGAACAAAATCGTTACGTTTGATAGCATGGAGCCACCTCTTTTTTAATTCCTCGTCTTTTGGAAAACTGAAAACTTGCACTTTTAATCCACCATGATAATTTCCATCGCAGTTGGGAACACAGCACATAGCCTACTGTATAAGGCATTGCAAACTTTTTCTTGCTTTCTCACCAAACTTACAGAATTTATTTAAAAATAAATTTGTAGATATTATTTAAAGATAAATTCTAGCAACTAAACAATCTTACAATTCCTTTCAGTTTGCATTTATAACTAAGTTATCTAGCATTCACAATAGCCTACCTTGCAATAAGGTAACAAAAAGAGCCTGATAAATGTGTGAAATAACCTAATTGTTTAGTTTTCAGAATTATTAACCTGCTAAATAAATACTGCTATAATTTCTGCTAGACATTAACTTCTCAGACCTCGTACACTAATCAACACATGACACTGGAGCACTGCATTTCTGGTTTTGCCATGTGGTTAGGAAAAGAAAGCCTGCTTAGTGAGGCGTAACGATCTACCAGTGATGACGTCAATAAGCAATGAAAGGGCCTTCTTCCTCTAGGTGGCGTTGGTTAGGGTGGGTCACAGCATCTACTTTGTCCAGAGCAAGAGAAAATGATGAACAGAGCAAGATCCCCGGATGGGCAGGATACAAGTCACTCATCTCATCTTGCCAACCACTCACTCACGTTGGTGCACTGCCCCTGCTACCTGAAGTTGCCACGAGTGGCCTACTATGCTGACTGTGATTCTACAAGTATCCCAGCTGAAGACGTTAGTCGTTGGTCAGGGGTACCCAACTGTGATAACCTTCGACATGGCTCTCTACGAAAAGGCAGTATAGTTGCTAGACGCACTGGTCGTTCTGAAAAGAGAAATTGTTTCCAGACTGGGTGAGCTGCATGCTGTGATGGCTGCACTAAGAGCTCTCGGAACTTCCATAGAGAACTCGGGGGTTGATGATGCCTAAATCGAAGCCGATGTGTATAGATCTGCGATCACAAGACAAATTCTCAAGTGTGCGCACTACAAGAGAACTCTTCGTGCACACATCCACACTTACATAGCTTTGTAAAACTGGCCTTGGATCAGTTTTTCACAGAGAAGCCACATCTGAAGATTATCTGCTCAAGATCAGCAGATAAGGTTCAGGAGGCATGTACATCGTTATCTGATAACAGAAACATTACTCTTGAATCCATCTCGACTGCTCATAACCATCTGGAACGAATCCTCATAAATGAAGATGTGATGCAGCAATCGAAAGCATGGGAAACGGAAAACTCCTCTAATGCGATGTTCAAGTCAATGATGAACTATGTTCACTGTGTGGAAACGATCTTATTCTTTGTCGAGGCATCCCGGAATGCAGAATTCAATCTCCATTTGCAAGTTGGTGAGGAACTGAATAAGCCCTATACCGGATAAAGTACAAGCGCATTTGGCCACGGTATATTGCAGATATGCATGACCTGAAGATCAACCACCCAGAGACTTGGTGTGAACTTCAAGAAGGCAATGTGTCTGTTACCAAGGGTGAGATCCCATTTGTGTCGATTGGTGCAGATCGTGCATGAGAGCAGTTCAACAAGATGATGAAAGTCCGCTCTGGACTAATTGGCATTTCTAACAACACGAATGCCCGGCAACGATTTTTCCTGGCTGCACCAAAGATGTCGCGCCTCTAAGAAAAGTTCAAAGAGCAGTTTGGAGACACTTCTTCCAAAAAAAAAGTCACCCTAAAGTACAACCAGCCATTGTCAGAAAAGAGCATGAAGCTGTTGACAAGATAAAAGCTACCATACTGAGTCACGGAAATCCATTTGCAGTTGAAGGTGATGAGTTGTATAACTTCATCACACACGCATGTGTTCCAAAAGAAAATGTCAAACAGATCCTGACCGTCGATGAGCAGGGACAACAGCTCTACAAAGAGTATGCTGCAGAACGCATTAATGGTGATGTCAGCTTATGGACACCAGTTAAGAAGCAGAACAGCCCCATGTACATGTCAAGAAACAAGTAGGAAACAGTCAAGGTTCGTGACCAGTCGGTCGATCTGAAAGAAACAAAAGATCTCTACCGGCGCTTCATGGTCTTATCCAGATCAGGTCGGGACATTGACCAGAAGAACGCTATCGGTAACTATGAGTTCACCCTCACACCGAGAGCACTATTCGCTCCAGATGGATCAGTTCTACCATGCACTGATAATTCAAAGCTCATCCATTGCCTGCAGCATCTGGTTGAAACTGATGGAACAGAGCATGATGCGCATGAACCAGCATCGGGTGGACAGAGAGTTGACACTGCTAATGTAGAACTGTTACCATTGGCATCGCACATGAGTCAGAAAATTGCCATTGTCAATCGCATGGTGGTCGTCCAGAAGATGACAAAGAATAAGGGGCCATCACAACAGTCAAAGATCTTAGCCAACACTTCAATGACAAGCTCATGACGTTGACAGCAGAGTTTGACGAGATTATTCTGGTGTTCGACACGTAGGCTACAAGTCTGACTCTTTGAAACAGAAAACTAGAGCAAGACGACGAAAAGACAAAGATCCTGCCTAATACCAAATCATGGATGACACCAGAATCAAGCACACATCCCACTGAGTAGGTTCCTGTCCCATGACCAAACGAAAGCAGATTGACACAGTATCTTGTGGAAGAATTAATCGGATACAACAAGCATTCTCCAAAGCTGGTGATAACTTCAGCGTCAGGCCACACCAGAAGCAATCGGAACATCACGTTTGAAGTGAACAATCACGAAGAAGCTGACACCTTGATAATCTGCCTCGCAGCATCACAGCGGAGTCTTGGTGCGCAGTTAGTCTTCTTCAGTCTGGACACAGACGTTCTTGCTGTTGCAAACTACGACCAACTCTGCAAACACTCGTCCATTTCCATGCTATCAGGTACACTAGTGATCGCACCAATATGGAGAGCTGTAGGACAAGAGAAGGCAAAAGCATTACCCGTATTTCATACTTTCAGTGGAGCTGATAATGTTGGCAGATTCTCAGGATTGGATAAAACCAAGCGGTTCCAACAGTACTCGAAGGCAGGAAAGGAAACAATCAGTGCACTAATACACTTACCTGAGGACAGCACACTATCTCCGAATGTTAAAGATATGCTGGTCAACTTTGTCTGCACGATGTACTGCCCAAAGGGTGTCCACATAAACAACAATCCAGAATTGAGATGGCACCTGTTTTGCAAGAACTTGGCGGAGAATCAAAACTTGCCTCCAACAATTGGTGCATTAGAGGAGCACGTTGAACGCGTGCGAGTTCAGAGTCGTGTCTGGTGCCACACCACTGTTATGTGGCAGCAGCTCCTTGATCCACTTCGGCATGGCTACCATCAGCCTGAAAGTGGGATTTCACCTAACCCACAAAGATTCTACCTGCACCACAAGCCATTATTTAGCCAGACCGATGCCAATTCAAAACCAACTGCTCAACCCAGAGATGTTCGTGTCGAAGGAACAACTTGACCTGCACCGACTTGTGCCTGTGTGGGATAGACTGCGAAAATGACGTTGACTGTAATGCTGGAAATAAGATTCAGGACAGCTGTTAGAAAATGTTTGTCCAAAATATGACAGTGGCGTGCAGGCTTGCTTCTAATGAATTCCTTAGTCAACATAACTTAGTACTAGCATGTTATTGCTGAATAAAGTCTATATCTCAACTAGTAAGTACTAATGTAACGAAATATAATTTCGGCGGCCGTTTTGAAAACCAATATGGCGAATAATTGCAAAGTGGTTAACGCTAGGTATCTAGGTATGCTTCTAATGGATTTCTTGACCCTTAAAACATAGAATTAGCATGTTTCATAAAGTTTCTAAGTTTATTAGGAGCCGAGATATATCAAAATATGTATTTTGCGGCGGCCATTTTAAAAATTCAAAATGGCGGCCATGAGGACATCTCTGCAAATGTAATCAACATTTTTCGGATTCCTCATGATCTAAGATTTCCGAAAATGTATAGGTTTGCTAATCTCCAAAAAATTTGAACGAAACTCTTTTTTTGACATAGTGAACCTGACTAGCTAGTCAATGGCATGAGCAGTGTTTTTTTAAGGTGTTTTGGGGTCCAAAACGGTCCCTCAAATTTCACCAGCGGTTTCCCAAAATTTAGACTTGCAACTACAGTAGAAAAGTAATGGTTGTTTCTCGCTATGTCTTGTCAATAATTCGAATATAGCCTACGATCAATATTTCACGTCCGGAAAAATGAATAAGTGGAGGTACAGCTAACAGCTGAATCAAAGAGTTATCACAAAAGAAGTCCACCTTCGATACTCGTCAATGTTTATTTCTGATTTATGGCGCATAATGATCAGTTTTTACGTGTGGAAACATAACAAGCAAAAGCCAACAAGCACACTTTGTTTGATTGTGCAGCAAACTTGTTTGGCGGCCGTGTTGGGCAGGCTGTTTGGTCGCTGTCACAATCATTTAAGCTGTGCCTTGTCGAATAATTCATTTTATGTTGCGCTGATTGTATGTAGTTTAAATGCCTAGGTTTGTACCGCATCTTTAGAGATTAATGTTTGTCCTAAAGTAACCTTTGAAATCAGAAATAACGTAATAATTGCTTTTCTTGCGAAACCTAGATTCGAGGTAATTCTATTCCTTCTGGACTCTTCTCTGACTTAAACTGAATATTATGAATTTCGTTGAAGCAAATATGGCTATTTTTTGGTATTTAAATGAAACACTTGCGGTCTCTTAAAAGTAGGGTAGTGCGGGGCAAGACTAGTCACATTTTGGTATTATTGTGTATATCTTCACATAAAGTTAAAAATGTCTCAATTTTTAGTGTTTAACAGTTGTACTAAGGCTTCCTTAAACAAGATAGCACAAAAAAGTGAAATTTATTTTTAAGTTATGTTAATACAACATCATTTTTACGACAGAGTCAAATGACTGGTTTTGCCCCTAAGTAAGGGTAAAACAGGTCAGTGTTTTTTTGATTAAGGAAAGAGTATATTTACACATAAAAAGTGTAGTTACACATACAAAGTGCACTACTGCAGCACATTTGTTCAGAACAGACATCAGCAAACATGCTGGATTTTATTTTATGACATTATTTGTTCAATTGCTGTGCCGAGTATCCATGGTTCTTTTGGACGACAAAACAAACTGAGCAAGGAAGATTATGACAAAATTTGCCATTTTGTTCACTGACAATGAGGTCCACATGGTAGGGGAAGGTATGGACCCATGACCCATACCTGACCCATGAACCACCCCCTTCCAAATTCAAATAAAACCTTATAGTAGATTTTTTATCAAATAAATAAGTTGCATTTAGTTCAATTGTATTTCTTGGAAAGTTCTGGATGGAATCTTTTAAAATTTTGCAAGTTAGAGGGTGGGGTGTGATTTTGAGGTGTTGTAGTAAAATTTCTCGTTTGCGTTTGGAGCTTTACAGAAACTTAAATACAGCTAGCATCGAGATATAAAATTCAGAAATTGTAATGGGCTATATAGTGCAGGATTTAGTACAGTTCATTTAGACTTTACTTCATTCTAATTAAGTAAATCTAAGATGGAACTTTGTCACCAACAGTTCTGACCGATGATCCACCAAAAGTGTTGTCCCTTGAACCACATAGTTCATGGGTTAGCACAATGCCTATGTGAGGCACAATAAACATATTTCATTTATTTTTCATTTTAGAAATTATTGTGTATTGTAAGTAGAGTGTAAAGTATTTTAAAATGACTAGCGAAGCTGGTGACGCCTTATCAATTGTTTTTGTCCTCCTCCCACCACTTGCAGGAACGACAAAACAAACAGTCGACATTAAAAAGTTTTGAACCGACTTTTCGCAGTTTAATATTGTTTAATCTATTTTTGCAAACTGTTAGCAATGTGCACATTTGACAGTGTATTTATTGTATCATAAAAGTTTGCTCTAAACATCTTTAAGGTCAAACTTACCAGAGTGGTTCAAGGGTCCAAAGCCGGTGGTTCAAGGGTCCAAACGCGTTTGCACCCTTGAACCACTCTGATCACCGTCAATGTTGTCAAATATTTTTGTTGATCTTATAATTATATGTGGTTGAATTTTTTACACAATATACTGAAGTGATCACACTATGTTGTGAGGAAGTTTCGTCATCATAGAGTGATTGGTTAATCAACTATAGCTTTCAATGTGAAAAAGTGGCTCATCAGTCCATACCTTTCCCTACATTACAGTTGTCAAATGTTAGAACAATTGCTTTATGAACGATAGAAACACAATCAAAAATACACTTCAAATGTTTTCTAGTATCCTATAGTTCAATATTGTTACATTTATTTTAAATCTTTCATTTGGGATTTTTTGCGTTTTTGTCCAAACTTTGACGCACACTTTCTATAAAAAAACATTGAAAACCATTGATAAATTTTGCATGGTAGACTTACCATATCTTAGTGAATAAGTGGACAAAATTAATTTCAGTGCAAATTTTCACTGGGGTCATGGGCAACCAAGATATTAAAAGGACCCCAGTTTTTGCTTTTTTTTCACTTCGACCCACGTTTCACATTAAATAAGCTCCCAAACCCTTTAATATTTTGTACTGATATTTTTTCAGTTCATTGAGAATCTTATAAACAACATTTCTACCAAATTTCAGCAAAACCAATCAAAAATGAGGTCTTGGCAAGGTTTTAAATTTTGGAAAATCTTAGCCGAGAGCTGGAAACGGCCAACTTTGGATGTCTATGACCTTTGACCTTTTAGAGTGACAATGTAAACGATGTTGTTTTTTCAATATTTGGCAGAAGTACTATCACCTGTAAAAAGTTTGGGTTGTTACCTAATTTGGTTTAGCAGTGATAGGGCCTCAAACATGGCCAAAAAACAAAAAAATCGTGCCCCCTTGGCATACCCCCCCCCCAAAACTAAATGCTTTGCTCACACTAGGATAAGCTGATTTTTGATTTAATAGGCAAATAATACCCTATGAACCAAATGCTAAATTCTTTGGTTAAAGAATTTAGCATTTTCACCAATTGAGGCAAAAATTTGGCACAGCACTTCGTGACTGACTTGTGTTGCCCCAACCAAAATGGCCATGACTGAACAAAATTAAATACCCAATAAAACTAATTTCCAAGGAAGAACTACAAAATGAGTAGTTTTGAGACAAAGTACAATAATTGTAATTTTGTTTAAACTAGAAAGTAGGGTGTAACACTCTTTGACTTTTTTTCTTAAATTTGTTTTGGTTAGTAATTTTCTAATGCCAAATGGTCTAACTAAAAAAGTGGCAAAAAAATTTTTGAAAAATTTGGTCGTTTTAGCAAGCCCCACGGCCTGTTTCCATGGCAATCGGGCCCGATTTCATGAATTTGGTCTAACTCTGGCTACAAATGCCCCAAAGAGCTAAAATTGGTATCAAAATAATCGGAATAGCCAAGTTTATATATCACTTCAAGAGAGACTATAGGTGTAATCCTTTTAGTTTTTGAGATATAGCCAAAATGTCAAATTTTCTCCATTTTTTAGTTACCAGCCCAAAAATACAGCAGTTATACCATCAAAATATGCTTAATTGGCATTATTAATGTTTCACAACACTTGAAAATTACTACGCAGTCTTCCAAATTTAGGAGAGGTTCTGCGTGGCTATTTCTGGCAACAACATCAGTTGCAAATAGGTAAAGGATCCTCATATCAATCTCCCAATCAAGAAGTTGCTAAGTTGCTTGAACTTGATATTAAGAAATCATGGATATTGCTAGTTTGGGGGACAATTTACTCTTTTCACGAAGAATTCAAGAAAAGATTCTATCTGCTGTCAAAAATTTGAAAAAATTTAAAGATCAAGACAAAAAAGGCCATGGCCCAATCATATTTAGACAAGCTTAAACTATTTGAACAGGATTGTGAAATGCTGTTCGACATATCATCATGTAAATGTGTGTTTCCCTTCGACAGCACTATTGAAGAATCGGCAATTCCATGTGCTGATCCTTGGAAATCTAAAGTTCTTTGTTCTTGCCCGATGGAAAGCAGAATAAATCCCAAGAGAACTAAAATTTCTCTTGGATAAGCAAACCATTTGAAAGATGAGAATAGGGGAAGTTGATATGCAGGTTTCATCAAGAAACACCCAAATTCTTCGCAATCGTCATACTGCAGGGCAAAGTCTAGAGGCATCTTTTTCATCTGATGATGACTAGCTGTCACTGTCGGAAGAATCATCAAATGGATTAGGAGGTGGTGACACAAGCAAGTCCAGCATGGAATTGGAGTATGAAGAAAAAGCCACTCAAAAATCGATCTTTAGCTCTGGTGCATGCAAGATAAGCGACAAGCCCAATATCAGTCTGCGATCAACGAGTGATATTTTAAATGATGCCGCTGAAAATCTGTCAAGGGTTGGTAATAAACGAAGCCACATGACACTCTATCGAAAAAAGAAGAAGTGGTGTCGTGAAGCTACTGAAAAAGGAGCGGACAAGCTGAAAAATGCACCTTTTCAAATTGCAATTAACGGCAAAAAGGTGCTCAGTAAAGAAAGATTTGCTGTTCTAGCAGTGTTCAAAGAAGGGGAAGTATTTTCTCAATATTATAATTATTATTATTAAATGGTTCATTATTTGAATAGCATTTTAGCTAATATTATGCTTTATAGATGTGATGTCACTCCAACAACAAAGGCAAGGGATTATTTGTCACATATTCTTGACTACACTCTTAATCAGACTACAAGAGACAACATGATTCGAGATGATCAGGCATGTCTATTGGTGCTTGCATGTGCTACATTTCGAAGTGTTCCAGAAAAAGCAACAGGCAAATGCAACATGAAGAAATATCTTTTCTATGCTCAGGAAACTATTGGCCATGCTAGATGGCTAACATCTGCAAATGGCTATTTAAGAATCAAGCTGTTTGGCATTCAAGACTTAAATGCTGAGCAAAAAATCTCATTGAACAACATTGTCCAGTTTATAGTGGATGTCTATGCTCCATCATTTTTTGAAATACATTTCAATCCAAGCGCCATTCAAGGACCAAAAGTGGTGTTGAACATCAGGGATTTCATGAAAGCATCAACAGCATCATCACCTGCAAATAACTGTTTCATTGACCATGCTGCTACTTGGCTAAATCCAAAAACAGCTGCACTTGGAGTTTTAGGAGCAGACATGGATATAACTCGTTTGGCTGCTCGTAACCTTGTCACCAACACTTTACTGTGGTCAAACCGACCACTTGCTGCATACCTGAATGCTTCGTCTGCAACTTCACTTTGTCTAACCAGAGGAATTAAAGCCGATTGGTTGGCTTTCCGCAACAACAATACTTGTTGTGAAAGATTAATTGGGTGTATGAAAGACGTCTTGGTTAAGAAAATGCTGCATGATGATCAAGACATAGATCACAAATTGCAAGGATATACAGTATATCAATCATGCTTATTACCTTGATTGACATTCTTTTGGTTATGCCATTTTTTGAAGTGTTGGTGCAAAAATGTTTTCGTTAAGTAAAATAAATGTTAAATAAAAATATGTTGCTATTTGTCTGGTCATACAAGGCAGAAATTGCAAATAAAAAGGTAAATGGGGGTTCCATACTTGATTCAAGTGTCGGGTATGAGAAGATAAGGTTCTCATTGTACTAAGCCTTCGGCACTAAGGAGAGTAGGGTGGCCAGTTCCTTTCTCTCGGCCGCCTTTACTTCAGCAACTACGCCCACCCAATTTATTACACCCTGGGTAGAGGTGAGCGGTGTTTTCAACAACCAGCTGAAGTCGGGAGTCGAACCAGGTTTGCATGATTGGAAAGCCAACACCTTATCCGTTGCGCCATCCCACCTTAAAATAGTGATAAACCATGGAAATATCACATTTTGGCTATTATCTCAAAAAATAAAAGGTTTAGACCCATAGTTCCTCTTGAAGTGATATATAAACTTGGTTATTCCGAGTGTTTTGACACTAATTTTAGCTCTTCACGACATTTGTAGCCAGAGTTAGACCGAATTCGTGAAATCGGGCCCGATTGCCATGGAAACGGGCTGTGGGGCTTGCTAAAACAACAAAAATTTTCAAAAAAATTTTTGTCATGCTTTTAGTTAGACCATTTGGCATTAGAAAATTGCTAACCAAACATAACTTTTTTTTTTTTGTTACACTCTCCTAGAAAGTCTTGGTTTAATTAACAATTTTCATAGCGTAATGCTCTGTTCAGTCGAAACCACAAAAAAAAGTTAGTCCAAAATATGTAGGTAAAATTTTACACCAACTTACGTTTCGCAGCCTAGACCGAGACAGCAAGCAAAAACTGCACATCAGTTGCTGTTGTCGCATCACAAAAGAACCACTAAGTGCTCTAAAGCATTTGTTTGAGTGTATTATTTCCAAAAAAAAGTTATGCTTGATTAAAATCAAACTGACCGGTTTTACCCGACGATTTGTTTTGCCCCGAACTACCCCTACTTAGCGGTCACCCAAACCACACCTTAAAAAAAAAACTGGGCATGAGTAATATAAAACAAGATTAACTGTCACTAAGTTTTGCAAGTGATGAACTGGTAAACCATTTAATAAACAAAAACATTGAACTAGCTTATTAGGAGTTTACCACAGTTTTTGTAAATAACATGTCAAATGTCATGATTTCGATTTATTACATGAGACGTTTGATTAATACACCAAGTTTCAGAAAATATTGTGTTTTCGAAATCACTTTAATTTTTTAGAATTGTAGCTTTTCTCCATAGTGTTTTTAAATCTGATGCAGTTTTACTTTCACTGACAGCATCCGTAATTAAGGATCACAAGATATCATAGAGCAATGCTACAAACTTTAGAGTCAAAAGTGATTAACAAAAAACAAATGTTCTTGAAAAATATATTTACTAAACAAAAGCCTTAAAAGGTGAAAGAAGTGGTGTCATTTTATTTTCTTCTGTTTATAATAACTACTTTAAAAGTCTGATGATACAATGCGAATTATTTACATTTGCAAAAATAAAATTTCATTATCATCATCATGTGCCGTCTCCGAACAGAAGGTTGGCTGTCAATTGCTTCCACACATCAGGTTTTTCCACTATACACTTTTTGTTTCTCCGATGCTTGACAAGTCAGCCCACTGTTTTACATCATTTCACAAGTTTTTCTCTATTAATTATATTGAACAGACGTGGATGGAATCTTTGTTACTTCGTCAAGTGGGAACTTGTCGCACACATTGGGGTCCAACACACAAGGAAGACACGTTTGTTCGAATCTACTATTATATTATTCTTTCGGCTGTTTAGGTAAACTATTGTTGTGTGAGCATAATTGGCAGCAATCTGTCACATTTCCCTATCTTACACATTAACCATTAATTCAAAATTTATTGTTGAGCACGTGCAATTTCACTCTAATGTCCAACAAACTTTGTCAGTTTTATTATGTGAACAAAATGTAGGCTTTAAGTGTCAGTTGAATTCATTCATGTTCTTTAAAAATGATAAAATATTTATTGCTAAAGTCATCTGGGTGTCGTTGTCGTGTGTGAAATGTGCATCGGAAAGTCAAATGTGTTTCAAATGTCAACAAGGGTTTAATGTGTTTAGATGTCAAGGAGTTTCTTAATTGTACCGACAGCTGCCATGCACAAGCGACTTGTAACAACACTGAAGGAAGCTTTACATGTTATTGTAACAAGGGATGGAAGGGAAACGGCTTATTGTGCCAAGGTGAGTTGCTGTTTGCTACAGCAAAGCATTGAAAATCACAAATGATTGTTTTAAATTTATCACATCTAGCAGCTATATGTAACGAGAGTAGTTGGAGATGGCTACTAGGACCCTCGAATGTATCACCGGATGTGGTATCACCACAGGTAGGGTATAGGTAGGGTATCACCGGATGTGGTATCACCACAGGTAGGGTATAGGTAGGGTAGCAACGGATGTGGTAACAACAAAGGTAGCACCACAGGTAGGGTAACAACAAAGGTGACAACATCTGATTTCGGTGCGTGACGTCACTCTATGAAAGTATATTTTATTAAATACGATAAACGATGATAGTTTTTAAAATACGTTTTCTGCAGCAAGGACATGTACTAATTTTTTGTTCACAAGTTCGGCAACAACATAAATGCCCGCACGGTAAAAGTATAATATTGGTTCGTTTAGTGTTTGATCAATTGTTGTTACTGTAGCATCAATTATATTTTGCACAAGTAGGTTACTACATGAGAGTAGAATATATATTTGGTAACAAGGTTCTTTAAATATAAATTTCATTTTGTCAAAAGTAATGAAGTCGTTTGGCTTTACACAGCTGGTGTAATGAATGTTGGTTGTTCGATACGAACATTAAATTAATGCAAAAAGATGTTGATTCACTAAACAGAGGCTTGCCTATAGTAAGCAGTAGCCTATATGTGTCAGGATATGAGTAGCTTGGTTTGCATCCTGTAGCAGAATTGTTTAAACTAGCCTAGTAAGCAGAATGCAGGCATAATGAATTCATAGCCAGTTCACATTTTCCAGTTTTTCCTTGTGTTGTTCATTGCCAGAGTGTGTCAGAGGTTAAATGTAATAAGTTGTACCGAAACATGTCAGAAAAGTTTAAGATTTAAGATTGAGTCGGTTATGGAGTGGACTAATTAAAGCTGAAACATACCCCCAAGTTGATTTTAATTAGATGTTGAATCTGATTGTAACGTTTTACAAAGCTTAATTACATTTTTTTTAAACACTTTAGCAAGGAAACAACCTATGTTTGCGGTTATTTAATGTTACAGGATACCTTTGTGTCATCGCTTCTGTTTCATGATACTGCGCATTGAATGTTTTAATCGCGTAATCGTTTTAATCTTGTAGGCGTTCATAATTGTCTACAATACAAGTCCTAAGCACACCTAAAGCATATGCTTAAAGATCATAAAGGTTTATTAACGTTATTTATATTTCTTGCTCAACCAACATAAAATATCAACCGCACAAATATTAGCTAATGTAGTGTTGCTGATTTAAACTGCAGATCTTTTGGTTCTAGGTATATAGAGCATCACGATTTAAATACCATATGCTAACGAATGTTTGTTTTTCTTCTCGTACAATACGTAGTGAGAACTGATCGCGTGTAAGTTAGCAAACTCTCTGTATGTATATGTTTTGTATATGTTCTGTATGTGTCTGTATGTTTTGTTAATTTTTTATCGGTTTGGTTGCAGCCATGTTTTTCGTGAAGCTGTTTGCCTGCAGGAATAGAGTTTTCACTATTGATTCTGGTAAGTAGGTCTACTGGTTCGATTCCAGGTCTTTCCGAATACTGTGTTTCATTCTTATGGGCAGTAGATCTTTCGAGTTTCATAACTTGTCATTGATTGGTGGGATCTTTTGGTAATTTTATTGGTATATGAGGTTTCACTGTTGTTTCGAATGTTTAGGTTGATTGAAGATTTCGTTGTACTTTGATGAGTTTTTTGATCTGTGGATCGGATTTAGTTCATAGTACGGCAAATGATCAAAGGGTTGGTTATAATTATTATAATCTATGACTTGTCCAAAAACCTTAATAAATACTACATTTAATCATCTTGAATAATAATAAATACTGCATTTTTTCATCTTTTCGGTTAATCTTCGTTTCGGTTTATGTTAGTTTCGGTAAACCTTTATTTCTTTAGGTCTACGTTTCGCTAAAACAGTGGTTTCAGCTAAACCTTTATAGTAACGTTTGATACATGTAACTAACCTGGAGTAATAGCTTGGTCAAAACAACGTAACTTTAGGCTTATCATGCAGGAATAAATTTTACATTTTTATTTTAGATGATGCTAATACCAGCTAAACAATCAACATTTCTTTTAAACAACGAGAACACCCAAATGAACAGCTATAGAACAAATTGTTGCAACATATACTTCTACAATCTGAGGACTGGAAAAAAATCAACAAACCTAGCGCAATCTACATCACAAATTGTTACCTTAAGACAAGCATAAAAAAATACAAACTCCAGCAGAATGAGAGTACAAATTTTGCAACACGTAATGACACCTGCTGATAAAAACACACAAACAAATCTCCAAACACAGATTTTAACGTTACAAATTTTGCAATACGTAATGACACCTGCTGATAAAAACATACAAACAAATCTCCAAACACAGATTTTAACGTTACAAATTATGCAACAGAAACTTGTGATATTTTGTTATAGTTTTTTAAGCTTGTAAAAATAAAATTGCAATTTGTTGAAAATATTTTTTAAGTTTGTAAAAGAAAACTTAAGTTTGTCACTTAACATAATTTTTCATGTGTATGTTTTCATGTGTTAAACTTTCAGATTATAATTTGTTAAAACTACTTTTTTATGTTCAGTTTGTAAGTTATGGAACTAATAAGTTTGTAGTTTGTTAAAACTAATTTTTAGTTGTAAATTATGGAACATAAAGTTTGCACCTCGTTAGTTAATGTTTTTTTTTTAAATTTATTAATCATACAAACTGAAAGTTTGTAGCTTGTTAAAAATATTTTTGGTTGTTGGTTTGTGCAATTAAAAGTTTGTGATTTGTTAAAACTATTTTTCAGTTTAATAAAAGTTGAGTTTGTGATTAATTTTTCGTGTTTATGTTATTAGAATAAAACTTTTAGTTTACGATTTGTCAAAACTACTTTTTAGTTTGTAAAACAAAACTTAACTATTTTTTTTATTTAAAATAATTTTTCATGTTTATGTTGTTAGAATAAAACTTTTTAGTTTACGATTTGTCAAAACTACTTTCTAGTTTGTAAAACAAAACTTAACAATTTTTTTTATTTAAAATAATTTTTCGTGTGTATCTTATTAGAATAAAACTTTATGATTTATTAAAATTATTTTATATTTTTTAGTTTTGTAAATTGCAGAACTAACATTTTTAATTTCTTATTTTTTTTTCGTGCTAATGTTTTAAAAAAGTTTTAGTTTACAGTTTGTTGAAATAATTTTGTTTTCAGTTTTAAATTATGGAACTTAAAAGTTTGTAGTTTGTTAAAAGTATTTTTTAGTTGTTGATTTTTGCAATGAAAAGTTTATGATTTATTAAAATTATTTTTTTTTCAGTTTTGTAAGTTACAGAACTAACATTTTTAATTTCTTAAAATAATGTTGTTGTTTTTTTCGTGTTAATGTTTTAAAAAGTTTTAGTGTACAGTTTGTTGAAATATTTTTTTTTATTTCTCTCAAGAATAATATATCCGCTTATTTATTCTTTTCTTTTTAAGATGAAGTATTTCCAGCAACCATAAGCTTACTCCCAGCAACCTTAAGCGTATTTCCAGCAACTTAAAGCACACTTATGATTTGCATACTCTTAAGTTGTTTTTATAATCTTCATCTAAAAATTATAAAACACTTTGGATGTGTCTCATGAGACTTTTAAATGACAACACTGTTTACTTAGGGTTTCACCTACATTCGATTCTGAAGGTTTTATTGTTGAGCTGTTGGATCCGTGATCGATTCCACGCTTACATTTGTAAAACGGATTAGTGTCTTGTTTATACTATGGTCACAAGTATTTTTTTTTCACATTTTCAACCCCTGTTATTTTTGTTAAACACACGCATGGTTTACTTTGTAGATGATAAAATTTTATACTAGTAGCCTAGTTTTATGAAGCATATTACTTTAAGTGATTTATATTTTCCACCTGCTACAACTACAATTTAATTTCACATTCATTCTTAGCGATTTAGAGATTACTTATGTATATTCTTCCTATTCCATAAGTACAATTCATCTGTAAAGATAATAATTATCTATAACTAACTGTTTTGAAATAACAACACATTGTTTTTGAATCGTGGTAAGTTGTATTGCATAAATCAGTCTTAATGCTGTTTTATTAAAAACGTCTTTGGTAGGCTTCATATGCGTTGCATTTTACAAACTCCAGAACCACTCCACAAGATTGTTTAAGAAACAGAAGAAGTCACGGAGTTGCATTGTTTTGATGAAATGCTTTGACGGGTAAAAAATTTGTAGTATTGACGTAAATTTACCATTCAAGGGTTGGTAGTTTATAAGTTTATAACACAAGATTCACTTTAGTTATAACTTAAGATTCACTTTAGCTTCCTTGTTGACTTGCATAAGTAACTAATCAATGTTGTTTTATGAACTTTCATAACAGGTTGCTGTTTCGTTAGGGTTCTTCAGTTTTATAACGCTCAGTGCTTAAACTGTTTTGTAATTATATCTTACCTAATATGTAACCTCTAACAAATATACCAAACTATTTTATCACATTGAAAGATGTTTTTCTAGTAACCCATTGTTTTATACGTTCTATATGCCTCTAACTTTATGTAATGATTTTTCCACATCTACTTATAACCTAATTTCAGTGAGGTAAGGTATATTTAAGCCAACAACTTTCTATGAGTATCAATCCACAACTAAATTTTTTCACTTCAATTCATTGCTGGGTGAAAGCACACAGGCAGATCTCGGAAACAAAAGATTATTTTATACCAGTCCTAATACATTGTCTTGTATTACATCCAAACTTCAAAATTTATCTGTTACACTGATTGATCTGTATAAAAACGAACCCATAGTTCCTTAATTCCTATCAAATTCGTCTAACGAAGTGGATCTTACAACTTAATCGCTTCCCTTAATTGGATGATACCCTTTAATACACTGCTAGCATTTCCTGTTTGAAAAGCTTAGGCACCTGCTATAGCACATAATTTCATGATCTCGAGTTTTCACAGTTGAATTATGACTTTAAACGTCTTTGTTTTATCATAGTCAAAACATTTTTTAAATGAAATTGCAATAAACTGTTTTATGTTGTTTAAAACAGACGTAATATAACAATTTTTAGTTTGGTCATGCGTACTGAACACTAAGTTAAGGTGTTGATCTTAAGAACCAATGAACTAAAGTCCGCGTGGGATCGAATCTCACATCTAGTATTTCGATTTTTGGGTTAATGTTTAGCACTTAATTCTGTTTGTTTTGTTTCTTAACCTCACGTCAGTTGCTTGTACACACGGTTGTGGTTTTTCTTAATCACAACAAGATTCACTTTTTCACATAAAAAACATAGAAATCTAAAAATTTGCCAATAAGTCCCTTTTGTTTGCTCAGATTCCAACATAAATAGATGAAAAATCGCTTCACCTTTGATCTATTTTACTATTTTCTGACAAACAATCAGGTTTTAGCAACACTTTTGCAACAACTTATTAGGTTTTACGTGTTTTCTAGCTACAATCTACTTATCACGAGTTTACTTATAATAAAAACGGTGGATAAAAATAAAGAAACTCAAGTTAGAATAATGTAACCTTCGTGATTTGCGATAATTTTGTGCCTACAAAATGTCAATTTTGAAACTGAATCAAAGTTAAACACATATAACGAATAACATTTTACTTGTTTATATACAGAAATACCAAAAGTATTAATTATTTCCAACCATATAACGCCATCCATTCGTTTAGAATCGGCATAACCCTTTTTTTTAAAACAAGTCTGAACACGATTTATATGAAATTAGCGGTTTATTTTAAATCGACTACAATATCGTTTCAAATTGATTTTGTGGCAAAAATGTTTATTTAATAACATCATGTAAACGTACGATTTTTTTTTTTTCATTGTGTTATTGTTTGGTAAATTTTTGTTAATATCTCCGCTTCTTGTGTAACTTTAAGTGTTTTACAAGATCTAAACAAAAATCAAGCAGTCTGATGCATTTCATGGTAACTTTTGAACAGGTCTAAACCGGTTTTGATGAAAATATGCTTGAAAACACATGATGATGCTTTATTAAATGATCCACGTTTATCACCACGAGCCAAACCAGTTGCAATAATTTTGTTTCACAACATCAAAAAACTTTGTGTTTGTAGATTTTAACAATTGTTTGGTCTGTAATCGACTTTACCGGTTTGTTTACCATCAACTTACGTTTAAACATAAGAAAATTACTTGAACGTTCTACTTGGATACATAGTACCATAGCATTTACGCGTGATGACTACTTTTAACAACTGCAAACCAATGACGCCAATTTATTCAACAGATCCATTAAGCAAAGATTTGTTTATCATTATCCGCAACTATTTCTATTGTCTTTTCACCATTGAATCAGTTCCTCAGACTTTCTTTTGTCGTATGTTGTGTAATGTTTAATTCTTAAAAATATGTTATTTGAACAATTTTCCGCTTTTATGCTTATCCTCATCTCAAACAGATTGCTTGTGAAGACCGTATATTTTAATAGTTTCCATATTTTAGTAAAGATTTCCATGTTTCATTTAACTCTTTTATCTTACCCCTACATCTAAACTTATTGTTTGGTTCCTCTTGAACTGTCTTTTGGTCACATGCTCCTGGTGCTTCATCTTTATTACCTTATCTCACTTAGAATACACTGGTTTGTGGTCAGTCTATGTAATACTGACATATACACCTGGTACTAATTATTACTTCCAGACAGTAGATTCATCCTCTTTATCTTCACTTAATCTTACAGTACAACGGCTTTAATCTCTTCCAAACTCCTCTTCTTTAGTCTTTCCCTGACCTTAATTGCTCAAAACGTAATAAGTTTACCAACTAGTCTTTCTGTCGTTACATATCCATGGTATTTTACCGCCACTTGTGTGTTTTTCAAATATAAATCCAAAGGTAAAGCTTTAATTTTGTGTAACATTTTCAAAATAACGTCAAACGATTTTTTAAGACATGTACAAAATATCATAAAATTGTGTTTAAACCTAGAAACAAATGGAAAAAAAATGTATATCTACGTAATACTTTTCACTAAACACAGATGCAAAATTGTTAAATCACTCAGTTTTGATGATCACTGTCTGTTACACAACAACAATCTATCTTTTGCTTGAGTAAACGTTTTTTTTTTCTTTTATTTAAGTCACAATATCTGTACACACCTTTCCACACTGATTGTCTACCAAAGTGGTGCTCCTTCCACAACACTTGTTCGAAATATTTGTGGTGACGTACTTGTATTTAATATGATTGTGATATGCTAACTGTAAGCTATCAAACAAAATCTAAGACACTGTAATTTATATATCAAAGAGTATTTGCAGAAAAACATATTATAACTAGATTATGCTATAAAATTATACCTTTCTATTATATTTTTTATTATATATATATATATCATATTATACCTATTAAAAATTATATAGAATATGTTAAAGTAGTTTTCTATTATAGTATATTCTAGTTTTTCTTGATAAATGCTCTTTGGTATATATTTTACAGTGTCTTAGATTTTGTTTGATAGCTTACAGTTAGCATATCACAATCATATTAAATACAAGTACGTCACCACAAATATTTCGAACAAGTGTTGTGGAAGGAGCACCACTTTGGTAGACAATCAGTGTGTAAAGGTGTGTACAGATATTGTGACTTATCTAAAAGAAAAAAAAAACGTTTACTCAAGCAAAAGATAGATTGTTGTTGTGTAACAGACAGTGATCATCACAACTGAGTGATTTAACAATTTTGCATCTGTGTTTAGTGAAAAGTATTACGTAGATATACATTTTTTTTCTATTTGTTTCTAGGTTTAAACACAATTTTATGATATTTTGTACATGTCTTAAAAAATCGTTTGACGTTATTTTGAAAATGTTACACAAAATTAAAGCTTTACCTTTGGATTTATATTTGAAAAACACACAAGTGGCGGTAAAATACCATGGATATGTAACGACAGAAAGACTAGTTGGTAAACTTATTACGTTTTGAGCCAATAAGGTCAGGGAAAGACTAAAGAAGAGGAGTTTGGAAGAGATTAAAGCCGTTGTACTGTAAGATTAAGTGAAGATAAAGAGGATGAATCTACTGTCTGGAAGTAATAATTAGTACCAGGTGTATATGTCAGTATTACATAGACTGACCACAAACCAGTGTATTCTAAGTGAGATAAGGTAATAAAGATGAAGCACCAGGAACATGTGACCAAAAGACAGTTCAAGAGGAACCAAACAATAAGTTTAGATGTAGGGGTAAGATAAAAGAGTTAAATGAAACATGGAAATCTTTACTAAAATATGGAAACTATTAAAATATACGGTCTTCACAAGCAATCTGTTTGAGATGAGGATAAGCATAAAAGCGGAAAATTGTTCAAATAACATATTTTTAAGAATTAAACATTACACAACATACGACAAAAGAAAGTCTGAGGAACTGATTCAATGGTGAAAAGACAATAGAAATAGTTGCGGATAATGATAAACAAATCTTTGCTTAATGGATCTGTTGAATAAATTGGCGTCATTGGTTTGCAGTTGTTAAAAGTAATCATCACGCGTAAATGCTATGGTACTATGTATCCAAGTAGAACGTTCAAGTAATTTTCTTATGTTTAAACGTAAGTTGATGGTAAACAAACCGGTAAAGTCGATTACAGACCAAACAATTGTTAAAATCTACGAACACAAAGTTTTTTGATGTTGTGAAACAAAATTATTGCAACTGGTTTGGCTCGTGGTGATAAACGTGGATCATTTAATAAAGCATCATCATGTGTTTTCAAGCATATTTTCATCAAAACCGGTTTAGACCTGTTCAAAAGTTACCATGAAATGCATCAGACTGCTTGATTTTTGTTTAGATCTTGTAAAACACTTAAAGTTACACAAGAAGCGGAGATATTAACAAAAATTTACCAAACAATAACACAATGAAAAAAAAAAAATCGTACGTTTACATGATGTAAATAAATAAACATTTTTGCCACAAAATCAATTTGAAACGATATTGTAGTCGATTTAAAATAAACCGCTAATTTCATATAAATTGTGTTCAGACTTGTTTTAAAAAAAAGGGTTATGCCGATTCTAAACGAATGGATGGCGTTATATGGTTGGAAATAATTAATACTTTTGGTATTTCTGTATATAAACAAGTAAAATGTTATTCGTTATATGTGTTTAACTTTGATTCAGTTTCAAAATTGACATTTTGTAGGCACAAAATTATCGCAAATCACGAAGGTTACATTATTCTAACTTGAGTTTCTTTATTTTTATCCACCGTTTTTATTATAAGTAAACTCGTGATAAGTAGATTGTAGCTAGAAAACACGTAAAACCTAATAAGTTGTTGCAAAAGTGTTGCTAAAACCTGATTGTTTGTCAGAAAATAGTAAAATAGATCAAAGGTGAAGCGATTTTTCATCTATTTATGTTGGAATCTGAGTAAACAAAAGGGACTTATTGGCAAATTTTTAGATTTCTATGTTTTTTATGTGAAAAAGTGAATCTTGTTGTGATTAAGAAAAACCACAACCGTGTGTACAAGCAACTGACGTGAGGTTAAGAAACAAAACAAACAGAATTAAGTGCTAAACATTAACCCAAAAATCGAAATACTAGATGTGGGATTCGATCCCACGCGGACTTTAGTTCATTGGTTCTTAAGATCAACACCTTAACTTAGTGTTCAGTACGCATGACCAAACTAAAAATTGTTATATTACGTCTGTTTTAAACAACATAAAACAGTTTATTGCAATTTCATTTAAAAAATGTTTTGACTATGATAAAACAAAGACGTTTAAAGTCATAATTCAACTGTGAAAACTCGTGATCATGAAATTATGTGCTATAGCAGGTGCCTAAGCTTTTCAAACAGGAAATGCTAGCAGTGTATTAAAGGGTATCATCCAATTAAGGGAAGCGATTAAGTTGTAAGATCCACTTCGTTAGACGAATTTGATAGGAATTAAGGAACTATGGGTTCGTTTTTATACAGATCAATCAGTGTAACAGAGAAATTTTGAAGTTTGGATGTAATACAAGACAATGTATTAGGACTGGTATAAAATAATCTTTTGTTTCCGAGATCTGCCTGTGTGCTTTCACCCAGCAATGAATTGAAGTGAAAAAATTTAGTTGTGGATTGATACTCATAGAAAGTTGTTGGCTTAAATATACCTTACCTCACTGAAATTAGGTTATAAGTAGATGTGGAAAAATCATTACATAAAGTTAGAGGCATATAGAACGTATAAAACAATGGGTTACTAGAAAAACATCTTTCAATGTGATAAAATAGTTTGGTATATTTGTTAGAGGTTACATATTAGGTAAGATATAATTACAAAACAGTTTAAGCACTGAGCGTTATAAAACTGAAGAACCCTAACGAAACAGCAACCTGTTATGAAAGTTCATAAAACAACATTGATTAGTTACTTATGCAAGTCAACAAGGAAGCTAAAGTGAATCTTAAGTTATAACTAAAGTGAATCTTGTGTTATAAACTTATAAACTACCAACCCTTGAATGGTAAATTTACGTCAATACTACAAATTTTTTACCCGTCAAAGCATTTCATCAAAACAATGCAACTCCGTGACTTCTTCTGTTTCTTAAACAATCTTGTGGAGTGGTTCTGGAGTTTGTAAAATGCAACGCATATGAAGCCTACCAAAGACGTTTTTAATAAAACAGCATTAAGACTGATTTATGCAATACAACTTACCACGATTCAAAAACAATGTGTTGTTATTTCAAAACAGTTAGTTATAGATAATTATTATCTTTACAGATGAATTGTACTTATGGAATAGGAAGAATATACATAAGTAATCTCTAAATCGCTAAGAATGAATGTGAAATTAAATTGTAGTTGTAGCAGGTGGAAAATATAAATCACTTAAAGTAATATGCTTCATAAAACTAGGCTACTAGTATAAAATTTTATCATCTACAAAGTAAACCATGCGTGTGTTTAACAAAAATAACAGGGGTTGAAAATGTGAAAAAAAAATACTTGTGACCATAGTATAAACAAGACACTAATCCGTTTTACAAATGTAAGCGTGGAATCGATCACGGATCCAACAGCTCAACAATAAAACCTTCAGAATCGAATGTAGGTGAAACCCTAAGTAAACAGTGTTGTCATTTAAAAGTCTCATGAGACACATCCAAAGTGTTTTATAATTTTTAGATGAAGATTATAAAAACAACTTAAGAGTATGCAAATCATAAGTGTGCTTTAAGTTGCTGGAAATACGCTTAAGGTTGCTGGGAGTAAGCTTATGGTTGCTGGAAATACTTCATCTTAAAAAGAAAAGAATAAATAAGCGGATATATTATTCTTGAGAGAAATAAAAAAAAATATTTCAACAAACTGTACACTAAAACTTTTTAAAACATTAACACGAAAAAAACAACAACATTATTTTAAGAAATTAAAAATGTTAGTTCTGTAACTTACAAAACTGAAAAAAAAATAATTTTAATAAATCATAAACTTTTCATTGCAAAAATCAACAACTAAAAAATACTTTTAACAAACTACAAACTTTTAAGTTCCATAATTTAAAACTGAAAACAAAATTATTTCAACAAACTGTAAACTAAAACTTTTTTAAAACATTAGCACGAAAAAAAAATAAGAAATTAAAAATGTTAGTTCTGCAATTTACAAAACTAAAAAATATAAAATAATTTTAATAAATCATAAAGTTTTATTCTAATAAGATACACACGAAAAATTATTTTAAATAAAAAAAATTGTTAAGTTTTGTTTTACAAACTAGAAAGTAGTTTTGACAAATCGTAAACTAAAAAGTTTTATTCTAACAACATAAACATGAAAAATTATTTTAAATAAAAAAAATAGTTAAGTTTTGTTTTACAAACTAAAAAGTAGTTTTGACAAATCGTAAACTAAAAGTTTTATTCTAATAACATAAACACGAAAAATTAATCACAAACTCAACTTTTATTAAACTGAAAAATAGTTTTAACAAATCACAAACTTTTAATTGCACAAACCAACAACCAAAAATATTTTTAACAAGCTACAAACTTTCAGTTTGTATGATTAATAAATTTAAAAAAAAAACATTAACTAACGAGGTGCAAACTTTATGTTCCATAATTTACAACTAAAAATTAGTTTTAACAAACTACAAACTTATTAGTTCCATAACTTACAAACTGAACATAAAAAAGTAGTTTTAACAAATTATAATCTGAAAGTTTAACACATGAAAACATACACATGAAAAATTATGTTAAGTGACAAACTTAAGTTTTCTTTTACAAACTTAAAAAATATTTTCAACAAATTGCAATTTTATTTTTACAAGCTTAAAAAACTATAACAAAATATCACAAGTTTCTGTTGCATAATTTGTAACGTTAAAATCTGTGTTTGGAGATTTGTTTGTATGTTTTTATCAGCAGGTGTCATTACGTATTGCAAAATTTGTAACGTTAAAATCTGTGTTTGGAGATTTGTTTGTGTGTTTTTATCAGCAGGTGTCATTACGTGTTGCAAAATTTGTACTCTCATTCTGCTGGAGTTTGTATTTTTTTATGCTTGTCTTAAGGTAACAATTTGTGATGTAGATTGCGCTAGGTTTGTTGATTTTTTTCCAGTCCTCAGATTGTAGAAGTATATGTTGCAACAATTTGTTCTATAGCTGTTCATTTGGGTGTTCTCGTTGTTTAAAAGAAATGTTGATTGTTTAGCTGGTATTAGCATCATCTAAAATAAAAATGTAAAATTTATTCCTGCATGATAAGCCTAAAGTTACGTTGTTTTGACCAAGCTATTACTCCAGGTTAGTTACATGTATCAAACGTTACTATAAAGGTTTAGCTGAAACCACTGTTTTAGCGAAACGTAGACCTAAAGAAATAAAGGTTTACCGAAACTAACATAAACCGAAACGAAGATTAACCGAAAAGATGAAAAAATGCAGTATTTATTATTATTCAAGATGATTAAATGTAGTATTTATTAAGGTTTTTGGACAAGTCATAGATTATAATAATTATAACCAACCCTTTGATCATTTGCCGTACTATGAACTAAATCCGATCCACAGATCAAAAAACTCATCAAAGTACAACGAAATCTTCAATCAACCTAAACATTCGAAACAACAGTGAAACCTCATATACCAATAAAATTACCAAAAGATCCCACCAATCAATGACAAGTTATGAAACTCGAAAGATCTACTGCCCATAAGAATGAAACACAGTATTCGGAAAGACCTGGAATCGAACCAGTAGACCTACTTACCAGAATCAATAGTGAAAACTCTATTCCTGCAGGCAAACAGCTTCACGAAAAACATGGCTGCAACCAAACCGATAAAAAATTAACAAAACATACAGACACATACAGAACATATACAAAACATATACAATATACAGAGAGTTTGCTAACTTACACGCGATCAGTTCTCACTACGTATTGTACGAGAAGAAAAACAAACATTCGTTGGCATATGGTATTTAAATCGTGATGCTCTATATACCTAGAACCAAAAGATCTGCAGTTTAAATCAGCAACACTACATTAGCTAATATTTGTGCGGTTGATATTTTATGTTGGTTGAGCAAGAAATATAAATAACGTTAATAAACCTTTATGATCTTTAAGCATATGCTTTAGGTGTGCTTAGGACTTGTATTGTAGACAATTATGAACGCCTACAAGATTAAAACGATTACGCGATTAAAACATTCAATGCGCAGTATCATGAAACAGAAGCGATGACACAAAGGTATCCTGTAACATTAAATAACCGCAAACATAGGTTGTTTCCTTGCTAAAGTGTTTAAAAAAAATGTAATTAAGCTTTGTAAAACGTTCCAATCAGATTCAACATCTAATTAAAATCAACTTGGGGGTATGTTTCAGCTTTAATTAGTCCACTCCATAACCGACTCAATCTTAAACTTTACTGACATGTTTCGGTACAACTTATTACATTTAACCTCTGACACACTCTGGCAATGAACAACACAAGGAAAAACTGGAAAATGTGAACTGGCTATGAATTCATTATGCCTGCATTCTGCTTACTAGGCTAGTTTAAACAATTCTGCTACAGGATGCAAACCAAGCTACTCATATCCTGACACATATAGGCTACTGCTTACTATAGGCAAGCCTCTGTTTAGTGAATCAACATCCTTTTGCATTAATTTAATGTTCGTATCGAACAACCAACATTCATTACACCAGCTGTGTAAAGCCAAACGACTTCATTACTTTTGACAAAATGAAATTTATATTTAAAGAACCTTGTTACCAAATATATATTCTACTCTCATGTAGTAACCTACTTGTGCAAAATATAATTGATGCTACAGTAACAACAATTGATCAAACACTAAACGAACCAATATTATACTTTTACCGTGCGGGCATTTATGTTGTTGCCGAATTTGTGAACAAAAAATTAGTACATGTCCTTGCTGCAGAAAACGTATTTTAAAAACTATCATCGTTTATCGTATTTAATAAAATATACTTTCATAGAGTGACGTCACGCACCGAAATCAGATGTTGTTACCTTTGTTGTTACCCTACCTGTGGTGCTACCTTTGTTGTTACCACATCCGTTGCTACCCTACCTATACCCTACCTGTGGTGATACCACATCCGGTGATACCCTACCTATACCCTACCTGTGGTGATACCACATCCGGTGATACATTCGAGGGTCCTAGTAGCCATCTCCAACTACTAACAAGGGATCGATTTTTTTTGCGGGTTTTCAAAAGCCCGGAAAAAAATAAACCCTTGAAGAACACTGACTTCAAAAAATGCCAATATCACCATTGCGATAAGGACACAATAAGTGAATAGGCAATGTGATTGTGATGTAACAACACGAGTTTTTCGCATGCAATAAAATGACGCGACAATTGCTAAAAAGTTGTGTGAAGTTTGATGGGCATTTTCAGATGTTTTGAGCGGTAGCCACTTTAATAAGTCGAAATTCTGCCACTGCGAATAACTACAATGCAACCGCCAATCAATCAGAACATGTTACAAGAGGCTGCCGTCCAATTGTGACCCTCCTAGCACTTAGCCAGAGAGTTAATGCTTGTTTTGAACTTTATTTGGTAATTACAGAAGAAAAAGAGCAATAGCAGTGGTGGGAATCGAACCCGCGTATGAAGTGACTACTTTCTAGCCCTAACCCTAACCCCTAAGCCAACCAGCTGACAAAAAATCCATCACTTTATTTGCTTTCTATCATCTTCTTTTCGCCATTTTTTACGTCACTTAAACCGTAGCTTATGATTGGTTGGCGGTTTCATTCTACTCATTTTCAGTGGCAGAATTTCGACTTGTTAAAGTGGCTACCGTTTTGAGCAGTTTTAGAGTGCATTTTATCTTTTCGAGTCCATAGAAAAATATGAAATATATATAAAATATGTATAAATATGTATAAAATATAAGAAATATGTATGAAATATATATAAAATATGTATATATGAAAAATATTATAAATAATATATAATATATAAGTAAATATAAATAATATAAAATATATAAAATATATAAAAATATATAAATATTTATATAATAATATAATATAATATAAATATATAATATAAATATATAATATAAATATATAATAAAAATATATAAAATATATAAATAATATATTATAAAAAATAAAATATTATATTATATGAAATATATATTATATATGAAAATATGAAATATATGAAAAATATGTATGGTAGAATAATTTCAAAGTTGAAAAATGCATCAAGGGCCGAGTGTTTGAGACCCTTGGTCTAGATCTAGAATGTCAGTTGCGTTTTAGCGAGTAATTGACAATTATGTGCTAGTTATTTGCAACCAATGACTGAAAGATATGCAACATTTGCCTACTGAATATTTTTTATTGTTATTACTTATCTACATTTTAAGCTACAATATTTGTCACCAAAGTCATATGCAATCTTTTGAGAGACATATAAGACACGCGCATAAATCTGCGTGGTTAAAATCAATATCCATTGCAGTTGTGGTAACATGACGCAACTCGCAAACCCATCAACAGCTAAAAAATAGCAAGAAACTTTTTCTCACTCCAAGTGAAGTAACACAAACAGTTCAATAGTTGATTAGTAGCCTAATATTCTCTCTTGTGTCTTGTCTTGCGAAACTTGAAAACAATCACGAAAATTTGTGTTTGGGACATTAAGTGTCATTTCAACAAAATAACAGATATCCATGAGTGTGTGGATGGTTTGGATAATTGTGACAAACACGCCATGTGTAGCAACACCCTTGGAAGTTTTACGTGTACGTGTTTGGATGGCTACACTGGAAACGGAACCCATTGTTCAGGTGAGACGTTGTGTTTGTAAATAGGCTTGAACTTATCACAAACGATTCCTAAGTTTTTTCAACACAATGTTTCTAATTTTTTTTCATTAAAATCGTTTTCATCATAATTAACGAGAAATCGATTTTAATATATGAAAGCACTCTTCTTGCAGTTCTTGCTCTCCATACTCTTTTTATCCTTTCTTTTCTCACTCTTCTTACTATTTCTACTGTATTTACTCTTTCTGCTCTTGCGGTCTTTCTGTGCTTCATGTTTTTTTGCTCTTACAGTAATACCTTGTCCTTACCTGCTTTTTTTGCTTTGTGCCTTACCCGATCTCTATGTTCTTCCTACCCTTTTCGCTCGCATCTTGTTTTACATGTTCTTTTTCTTGTTGCTGTTTTTAATATTCCTTCTCTTCCTGATTTTTCTGTTCTTCCTACTCTTCTTGCTCTTCATGCTTTTCTTGTTTAACTACCCTTCTTGCCTAATTCTGTGAAGATTTAACACTCAGTTTCCTCTTAGTCTAGGTTTTTCCCTTTTTGCACCACTCCACTTCTTATTCTCATGGCTTTATTACAGCCGACAATAAATTATATTACTCTTTCAGTAATAGTTTACGATTAAAATTAATCTTCTCATCACTATTATGTGTGTTTCGGATATTTAGTGTCATTTTAACAAAATTGACAGATATCGATGAGTGTGCGGATGGTTTGGACAATTGTGACACAGAACACGCCAAGTGTAAGAACACCCTTGGAAGTTTTACGTGTGCGTGTTTGGATGGTTACACTGGAAATGGATCCCATTGTTCAGGTGAGACGCTGAGTTTGTAAAACAGACATGGACTTGTCACAAAAGATGCTTACATTTTTTTAGTGACATGAGCTAAAAAAGTTATTTTCACTCGTTTTCGTCATCATATTTAACGAGAGTACGATTTTAACGCATACGACTCTAATTCTTTTTCTTCTTCATTTTTTTCTTCCAATTTTTTTTCTGTTTGCTCTTGTTTTTTTTTCTTCTCGTTCTTCTCGTTTTCAGTTGAGCTTCTGGGACCGAGCTACACTGAGTTGACAATGTCTGTGTAGCTCGGTCCCAGAAGCACAATCATCAGTTTTCGATTGAAATAAAGGTTTCAGGTCATGGTGAAACGAAGCTACATCCGCCCTTTGGCTTATGCGTCACACTAGAAAGGTTACGTTTTTTTCTGAATAACGCATTGTAATCCCGCATTTTAAAAACAACTATTCAAATTCCATAAACATTGTTATGAAATATCTGCAAACAGACTTTTGTAGTTTTTTGCAATGCGGTATCAGCAGCTTATACCACAGACTTTGCGAAGGTTTAGGCCAAGCTGCCGGACTGCAAAAACTGTAGCCTTACGTTTGACAAAAGAAAGTGATAAAGTTGGCAAAAGAAATAAATTAATCTAGAACTGTCCAAGCAGAAACCCAGACGTTTGTTTTTATAACTTTTTATGTGTGGTACAAAATTAAAAACTTAATGTCATCTTTCCACAAATATGACTTGCCTGAAAATTTTTTGATTTTATTAAAATTTAACAAGCAATTTGCTCCAAGTGCAGGCTTCAACCTTTTTCCTTCTACACCACTGGACTCATTCTCATAGTTTTATTGTAGCCGCCCATAAATTAGCTTACCCTTGTAGGATTTGTCTACAATCAAAATAAAATATTCTCATTACAATTTCTGTGTTTGAGACACTAAGTGCAAAAAATTAACAGATATCGATGAGTGTCTGGACAGTTTGCACAATTGTGACAAAAAAAGCGCCACGTGTAGTAACACCTTTGGAAGTTTTACGTGTACTTGTTTGGATGGTTACACTGGAAACGGATCCCAGTGTTCTGGTAAGATGCTGTGTTTGTAAAAGAGACATGTCATGGACTCATAACAAACGATTCTTATATTTGTTCAGCATAACTTGTTTGATTTGCTAGTGACCTACGCTAAAAAAGTTATTTTCATTCATTTGGTTCATCAATCATATCGAGTGTACGATTTCAATGCATACGATTGTGCTTCTTCTTATTTTGGTGAAAGAGATTCAACCACACTAAGTTAGCAATGTCTGTATCCAAGCCTACCAATGTTCGATTGAATTATAAGAATTTTAGAGTAGGGCGAAGCAAAACTACATCCTCTTTGACTTGTTTGCCACACTAGAAGGGTTACGTTAGTGTTAATGCTATGTTAAAACACAATGTAGTCTTTCCACAAATGTGACTTGGTTGGAATGTTTCTAATTTTGGTAAAACTGAACACGTAATTTCCTCCAAGTGTAGGTTTCAAACTTATTCCTTTTTACACCACTGAACTTACATCCTCATAGTTTTATTGCAGCCTCCAATAAGTTAACTTACTGTAGTAGTATTTATGTACAATCGAGATACAATCTTATTACTAATTCCGTGTGAATCATTCAGTGACATTTAATCAAAATCAACAGATATCCATGAGTGTCTAGAGGGTTTGGACAATTGTGACAAACAAAATGCCATGTGTAGCAACACTTTTGGAAGTTTTACATGTACGTGTTTGGATGGTTACACTGGAAACGGATCTCAGTGTTCTGGTAAGACACTGTGTTTGTAATACAAACATGGACTTATCACAAAAGATTCTTACATTTTTCTGGTGACATAAGCTGAAAAAGTTATTTTCACTCGTTTCGGTCATCCTATTTAACGAAAGTACGATTTCAACGCATACGACTCTGCTTCTTTTTCTTCTTCATTTTTTTCTTCTGATTTTTCTTCTTCTGTTTGCTCTTGTTCTTTTTCTTCTTGTTCTTCTCGTTCTTCTCTATCTACTCTTTCTTCTTTTTTTCTCTTTCTTCTCTTTTTCTCTTCTCGTTCTTCTCCTTCTTCTCTTTTTTCTCTTTCTTCTTTTTCTTCTCTTTCTTCTCTTTCTTCTTCATGTTCTTTTTTTACGTGTACGTGTTTGGATGGTTATATTGGAAACGGATCCGAGTGTTTTGGTAAGATGTTGTGTTTGTAATACAGACATGAACTTATCACAAACTACATTTTTTCACCATAACTTTGTTGATTTGCTAGCGACCTTTTGCTTCATCATACTTAACGAAAGTACGATTTCAATGCATACGATTCTGCTTCTTTTTATTTTGGGGAAGGAGATCCAATGTGCCACCCCACTAAGTTAGCAATGTCTGTGTCCAACCCTCCCAATGTGCGATTAAATTATAAGAATTTTATAGTAGGGTAAAGCAATACTACATCTTCTTTTGACTTGTCTGCCACACTAGAAGGGTTGCGTTAGTGTTAATGCTATGTTAAAACACAATGTAGTCTTTCCACAAATGTGACTTGGTTGCAATGTTTCTAATTTTGGTAAAACTGAACACGCAACTTCCTCCAAGTGCAGGCTTCAAACTTTTTTATTTTACACCGCTGAACTTGTTCTCATAGTTTTATTATATCAGCTTACTCTTGCAGCATTTGCCAACAATCAAGATACAATCTTATTACTATTACAAACGTTTTCGGCCGTACTCATGTTAGCCCTTTTCAAGTCACCAACTGACTGATGTTTGTCAAAAATTGACATTACAGATCTGATCTACATACACAAAAATTGAAAAAAGAAACGGATAAGCATGAAACGGCAAATCAGAGGAGAGGCAAAACCACATGATTTTGTTTTTTTCCTAGGCAATTAAACGTCATATTATTTTGCCTCTCCTCTGATTTTCTGTTTCATTCTAATGTGTTTCTTTTTTCGATTTTTGTGTATGTAGATCAGATCTGTAATTCAATTTTTGAAAAACATCTGTCAGTTGGTGACTTGAAAAGGGCTAACATGAGTATGGCCGAAAACGTTGGTAAATTTTAGTTTATTTTCGTGTTATTATGTTAAATACTGTCTGGTTGTTAGGCTTTATTTCTCTTAAGTTTAGCTTGCATCAAAAAAAAATTCAAGAAGAATGATCACAATATCACGTGCTGAGTCACATGACGAGGAATCGCAGGCTATGTTACGCATAATTGCGTTACTTCTTTCGCACAGTGGTATACGTTAAATGCAGTGGCGTATATTCAGGGTGTTCAAGGTGTGCACTGCACACCCCAAGAAATCCAGAAAAAAAGAAAATTTCCATCGGTTGTCGATGTTCTTTACTTTCATGATATTCTAACATCTTGCTGCATGCTGATTGCTTTCTTTTCAATTGCAAAACTCTTCCCCTTCTAATTTTAATACTCCAACGTTTGAGGTCAATGCCTTTAATTTTTTTCGGTCATTACCTTTAAGCTGGGTGTGCACTGACAGCTTTGCGAGTGCTATTTAAAATAAACAATTAAGAAAAATGACGTCACAAGGCAGCGAAAACAGCAATGGTTTTAGGTCAGCCAGGCTGTGCACTCGCTGATCTGCACACCTTGGCGCGTCATTGGGGGAATCCCAGGCAATAGCAAGTTTTAGCTTGTTGGATTAGAGTTTGAGGTGATCAGCGTTGGAAACAACTTTTGCTAGAACTGAAGCAAAAGCAAGCTTTCTACGCAAGCTTTCTATTTTTATTGCGCAAACAAGAAGAATCGAATTATGCTATAGATGAATTTTCCTTCTGTAGTCGAGGTGTTAAACATTTTCGTTTTTACTAAGTAGTACGGCGGATAAAAGTACAGCCGACCAACATAGCAATCGACTTTCTTTTCTTGTTTATCATCGAGTTGCTTTTCTATTGTTTTTTGTTTTAACTTTCACCTGTTTGTTTTTAATTCGCTTGTACATTTCTCAAGGTGTTGCGATCGTGCCTAATCCTTGCATGAAGTAGCCTAAATCATTTCCATCTCGAACACGCTTTAACTTTCGCGTTTTTTCGGACTCCTGCTGTGTTATGGCAAGTAATATTGTTCGTTTTGATGGTCGGAAATAAAAAGTGAACTGAAGTATGTGCATAGGCGTAGCCAGGGGGGGCGAACGGGGCCATGGCCCCCCCAAATTTTCAAAGTTTGGATTCCGAAGTTGAACCCTTTGTTGAAAATATAATATAATTTGTATAAATTTATATTGTTTTCCAAGATATCTGACTATTAACACCCCCCAGGACTTGTTTTAGACACACAAAAAGACACCAATAAATTTTGCAAATCGTAAATCGCGCAAAGTTTACGCGATTTACGCTTCTTTTAACTAATCTGTGGAAGCAATTTCAGAATCGCTTACTCTGTAGGGTTTTTGTGTAGCTGAGTTTTTTGTGTTCTCTAATTTTAGCCGCAGTTTTTGCCCGTTTGTGTGTAGATAAGAGCTACCTTTAATAAGTTAATAGCTGTTTATCTGCTAATAAGTTTCATACAAATATTACCCTGAAAGTGTTTCCAGAAAGCGTTATAATCCATTATTTAAGTGTAATTTTGCAAAAATTTTCCGGGGGAGCATGCCCCCGGACCCCCCTAGAATACGCGTGCCTTCGGCACGCTCTAACCCCCACCAGCTTAATTGCTTCCCTTGATTAACCCACCAGGATGCGCCACTGCACATCAGGTGGTGATGTCTTAAATCAAACATTTTGTCGTTCTCTTCAATTCATCAAATATTTGGCCCCCCCCAAATTTTTTTTCTGGCTACGCCACTGAGTATGTGACTTTAGAAATGCAACTTAATGTTTGATATTATTAAGTCTTTCATTCAATGCGCTGTCAAATAAATATCTATTTTGTATTCTTCTCCATTCCGACAACATTATTTTTGTCAGTTTTGTTCATGTTCAGAATTTGTGCTGAAAATGCTCTCAGAACGCACCAAACTCAATGGTAATTTTAAAAATTTTCTGGGGGAGGCCCCCCAGACCCCCCGCTGTTGCTTTGACGTCACTGAACACCCTGTCAAAGTGGTCACGGTACGCCACTGGTTAAATGCCTACCGTGCTGTTATTCATCGAAACAACATTGAAACTTCAGACCTTTTTTTTCGTGCGTTGCTCTGCAACTAATTGCCTCGATTGTCTGCAACTAGTTGCCTCAGTTGGTTAGCGCGCGACTTTGTGAACAAAAAACGCTTCCAAATCAAGTGGAGCTGGTTCGACATTTGCAGCATTTGTCAACAATCAAGACACAATCTTAATACTATTTCCGGGTAAAACATTCAGTGTCATTTAATCAAAATTAACAGATATTGATGAGTGTCTAGAGGGTTTGGACAATTTTGACAAACAAAATGCCACATGTAGCAACACCTTTAGAAGTTTTACGTGTAGCCTACGTGTTTCGATGGTTACACTGGAAACGGACTACAATGTTCTGATAAGACAATGTGTTTGTAATACAGACTTGGACTTATCACAAAAGATCCTTACGTTTTCTGGTGACATAAGCTAAAAAAGTTATTTTCATTCGTTTGCTTCATCTTATTTAACGAGAGTACGATTTCAATGCATACGATTTTGCTTCTTCTTCTTCTGCTACATTTGAGCTTCTGGGGCCGAAGGTTTCAATTTGTTGTCGCACCAAGTTGACAATGTGTGTGTCCAACGTCGCCAATATCCGATTGGGATATAGGGATTAGTGAAGCAAAACTACATCCGTTTTTGATTTTCTGCCACACTAGAAAGGTTGCCTTAATGTTGATGTTATGTTAAAACACCATGTACGGTACTGCTTCTACAACTGTGACTTTGCAAAAAAATCCCATTCTGTTAAAATTTAACACCTAAATTCCTCTCAGTACTGAAATCATTCTCATGGCTTCATTATAGCAGCCCATAAATTAGCTTACTTCCGCAGTATTTGTGTACGATTAAAACAAATCTTTTCATCACTATTGTGTGTGTTTGAGGCACTAAGTGTAATTTAAAAACAATTAACAGATATCGATGAGTGTCTGGAGAGTTTGGACAATTGTGACAAACAAAGCGCCATATGTAGCAACACCTTTGGAAGTTTTACGTGTACGTGTTTGGATGGTTACACTGGAAACGGATCCCAGTGTTCTGGTAAGACACTGTGATTGTGACACAGACTTGGACTTATCACAAAAGATTCTTACATTCTTTTAGTGTTATAAGCTAAACAAGTTATTTTCACTCGTTTCCGTCATCATATTTAACGAGAGTACGATTTTAACGCATACGACTCTAATTCTTTTTCTTCTTCTTTTCTTCTTCATTTTTTTCTTCTCATTTTTCTTCTGTTTGCTCTTTTTCCTTTTCTTGTTCCTCTCGTTCTTCTCGCTTTTTTTGTTCTTGTTCTTCTCTTTTTCTCTTCTCGTTCTTCTCGGTCTTCTCGTTCTTCTGGTTCTTCTCTTTCTTCTCGTCTTCTCGTTCTTCATGTTCTGCTTTTACGTGTACGTGTTTGGATGGTTACATTGGAAAGGGATCCCAGTGTTTTGGTAAGATGTTGTGCTTGTAAAAAATATATGGACTTATCACAAGCTACATTTTTTCAGCATAACTTTTTTGATTTGCTAGTGACCTATGCTAAAAAAGATTTTTTGACTCATTTGCTTCATCATATTTAACGAGAGAACGATTTTTTCTATACATACAATTTTGCTTCTTTTTGTTTTGGGGAAGGAGATCCAATTTGTCACCCCACTAAGTTAGCAATGTCTGTGTCCAACCCTTCCAATATTCAATTAAATTATCAGAATTTTAGAGTAGGGCGAAGCAAAACTACATGCTCTATTGGCTTGTTTGCCACACTAGAAGGGTTACGTTAGTGTTAATGCTATGTTAAAACACAATGTAGTCTTTCCACAAATGTGACTTGGTTGGAATGTTTCTGATTTTGGTAAAACTGAACACGCAATTTCCTCCAAATGTAGGCTTCAAACTTTTTCCTTTTTACGCCACTGAACTTGTTCTCATAGTTTTATTAGGCTACATCAGCTTACTCTTGCAGCATTTGCCAACAATCAAGATACAATCTTAATACTATTTCTGTGTGAAACATTGAGTGTCATTTAATCAAAATTAACAGATATCGATGAGTGTGTGGAGGGTTTGGACAATTGTGACAAACAAAATGCCATGTGTAGCAACACTTTTGGAAGTTTTACGTGTACGTGTTTGGATGGTTACACTGGAAACGGATTACAATGTTCAGGTGAGATGTTGTTTGTAATACGGACTACTAAATACCAAAAATACCGACTAAAAATTCTTACGTTTTTCTGGTGACATAAGCTAAAAAGTTAAAACGGGGCTTCCATATCATGCATCGCATTCAACCTGTTTCGACATTTTGTTTTGACAGCAAGTGGTGTTGAAAATGATGTTTCACACCCGTAAATAATTGTTGGAAATGGAATCAGCAGTTTTATAGTAGTGCCATCTTTGCGATATCAGGATAAGACTGCGCTATTTCAAATCAAATGTCATTGAACACATCTCACGGAAAATACGTTTTACCTCTCTATCATAAACTGTTCTTGAATAAAGTTGCCTCCAGAAAGCAGATTGTTAACATTAGTTTTGAACAAGTTGTTGATGAAACAACAGCAGCCTACCGTACTTTTGATGATCCTGTAAGCCCGGAAAGGAAAGGTAAATTCAATCTCCAAGAATGAAAACGTGGAATGGCGTGTCTTGAAAACTTTCTTTCATGTTCCTTATTCCAGCCTGTTATTTACCTACAGTAGGCCTCTGTCATAACAGCAAAAAGTGCTGCCCAGTGTTCACCGCTCAATCTAGCGCTCTGATGAAGAGACTAAAAATGAGCCTCTCCAGCGCAAGAGAAAGCATAGAATATTTCTAGCTTATATATATAGAAAATCATCTCAATAGTTTATTGAAGTAAAACTCACAGCGTTTTATGACAGTGCTTTTCGGTCTCAGAATATTGCTTCGCGAACCCCACTGACAACCACTGATCTACAAGTATGCAAAACTACCAAGAATAACCTAGTAAGGCTTTGTCAGTCCGAGGATAAAGATTCAAAACCAACCAACCAGCTGTGAACTATTTGACTTCACGGCTTTTGAGTCATATTCTATTGAGTAATAAATTATGTTTTGTAGAATTTCTTTCAAGATCTTCGCTGTGCTCAGCGACCAAAGACAATGTCACAGATGACACAAGAAATGGGACAGAATCTTGTTCTGCATTAATTGCAAAGGTGCATGTTCGCTTTTTATTAATTTTATTAAAGTAAAAGCATTAAACAAAAGACTTTTTCATAAAACTAGTCAAAAAAGACAAAGTTGTTCTTTCAAATATTGATGGGTGTGGCACATGACAAAAAAAGGATACACAATAAATACACGCTGGCTTGCAGAAGCCTTCAACTGAACAATAACAAAGCAACTTTTGGTTGGAATTTCTTTCAAAGACGCGCCATAGCGTTGATTGTTGTTCAATTGTAACTTAAAACTAACTGTCAGTAGAGTTGACGGTAGAGTTCAGGCGGTACTTTTGGGTAAGGGCCCTAGATATTTTAAAGGAATGGAACCTTTTCAAAAGACTTGCGTAGGCTATTTAAAAACACACCCTGCAGTTTTTGATACACAGTACTATATTTGCATCCAATCAGTGTTCTTTGAAGACAAATCCTGTAATCTTATAAACAAATAATATCAACCATCTCTTTCCTTTGCAATTTTATAGGTATGTTTTATTTTTTAAAGAAGCATTTGCTTGTAGAGGTGTGTTTTGGTGCCGGGTATCTCATCAGTACCCGAGCCAAATATTCTTCCCAACGGCCATACTATTACTAATCACATGAAAACTTACCCTAAAAACCAACAAGTATAGGTAAATTTACTACTTTAACTGTTTGTTGTATAGCTTACAGCAAATGCAAACACTACAGAAGGGTTTGAAGATGCTACCACAAGCATTGAGGTTATAACAATGGATTCGGAGGATCTTTCAAGCGAAGAAGTTGAGATTGTAATCGAATTTATTGAACAAGCAGCGGAAAACTTGGAAAATGGAGACATTGAAGTGAATACTTTTACAGATTAATTCAGTAGGCCGATTAACTAGTTTCCAGATATATATGTAGCCCACGTATGCTAATTATGTTGGAAAATGTAAGTTTAGTTTCGTTTTTATTCACTTGTCAATGCTTGAATAGTTTACTTTTTTCCTGTATGATTGTCTATCGAATATTTTTAGTCACTTAAACATTTCTACAGAGGTTTTACTTTTTAGATATAAACCAATAATTATTATCAGCAGACCTTTATTTTAGGTTGCCCAAACCCGGTCGGTTGTACAAACCCAGGCAAACCAATCTACTCTAACTGCTTGTAGTAGCCTATTTCTGTTTCGAAAATTGAGATCCAAAGTTTTGATGACCTTTTTTCATAGATTTAATTGGTCTATGGGCTAATAAAAAAAAGATGGGCATCCGCTACTTTGAAAGTAGCGCGCTATTGCTGCCGCTACAATATGCCAAAAAAGGCGTTATCACTACTCGGACCAAAGGTAACACGCGCTAATGCTATTTTTACGCGCTACATTTGCCTACTGACACTAGAAAGCTCTATTCAAGTACCTTGTGAAGCTAAAATGATCTTGAAAAGGAATGATATAACCTTTCAGCACCACATTCATTCACGTTGCTGTTTCAACGCTGTTATGGAAAACAAGTTCTAAGTGATATTCTATTCATATTCTCCGATGTTTCCATCAATAATTTCTAAAAACGATTAATTTCTTTCACTTTAAATTGGAAAGTAGCGGCTAGCAGAAATACTACTGAAACAAATGTAGCGCATCTCCACTACTGCTACTTCAGGAAAAAAGTAGAACGCCAAGAAAAAAAAATGTAACGCCCCTACTGCTATGGCTATCAAAAAACCGGCGCACTGTAGTAGCGCTGCTAAAAATGTAGCGCGCTACTGCCCACGTCTGGCTAATAATCATAAAATTACAAGATGGAATTAAAATTTAAAAATCTATTCAAAATTTTGTTTTTGATCTCTTCTTTATTTCCATTTAATTTCCTACAATGGTTTTTGAATGTTTTTGAATTTGCTGCTTCAGGTTTCTGTTGGTTCATTTCAATTGATTCTTGACATCACCAGCCAACTTAGCGAAGGGTATTTGAAGCAAGCATCATCAAATGACTCATCATCTTCGCTTGAGCAATCAAGAACGTTCGAGAACAAGTTAACGAGAACTTTACCGAAAGTTGCCTTACAAGTGGAGCTCAATGAAACGATTCCAACGTATTCGTTGAGCAATGATTTAGTCACCGCTGAGGTAGGCAATGGGTAAATTATATCAATGATAAATTATATCTTTGTTATTTTGTTTTTTTAATCTGTTAAGATACTTGCAATGCTATATTAAACCCTCTAGCGCCCTATGTTGGATACATGCAACAATGATTTTTGGGGAATAAAATGAATATTTGTGAAAATATGAAACAAAAAATTACTTTCAATTTATCCTTTATACCCAATGTTGCAAATTTGCAAGAAGTTGTGCTGCTGAGTAAGCTATGCTGTGTTGGCTGTACTACACATTCCAAAAAAAAATGTGAAAAAGAAATTTATTTTAGGAGCTACGGGGTTTGAAGGACAAATGTATAGGACACGTTCAAAATAAAAAAAATTAAAAAATAAGCTCAAGGGTGTGTAGCGTCAGCTTCACTTATTCTGCAATAAAATATTTATTGAAGTACTTTGGTCAAGATAACTACTAAGACATTTTGAAGCTAATTGTGTTGGCAAATCATGTATGGATGGCAGACTGGTAAAAAAAACTCAATCAGTTTTATTTAGTTGTCTATAATTCCAACACTGGCTAATCAGATTGAATTTTTCAACACTGAGCGTAGCCTATTTTAGCATGTCTTCATGATTATGAATTGCATGTGATTGTGATGTAAGCTTATTATGTATCAGGCAAATTATAGAATCTAATTGGTAAATGAAATAAATTTTCTCTTGCCTAGACAGAAAGGGCAAACGTTTTAATCGTTTTTACGCGTGTACGGAATATTTCGGCTCAACAAAATTAAGATCGATATCAATCGAGAATGATTTTTGTTAAAGTGCGACTGGACAATCAAACTAACATTGGCTGGAATCGATTGCCAAGACATCTGGTACCGGTTGAAAAACTCACTTCCTTACAATTGAGGCCCACAGCTAAGAAACCGACCTTTTTCCACCCACCTCTAGCGCTTCTCTCTCACTCTTCCTGGAAGTGGAAAACTCGTCAACGCTATAACGAGCCAAGATAGGCTTGGCATCAAAGCACGGAAAAATAACGAAATGACTTGTAAAACGATTGTCGCTTCGAGGTCTGTCTCGAACTGACGTTATAATCCGGTGTGTTGTGTAATACTATCCGCCATTGCAACAACGTGGCCAAAAATACAAGCGCGTGGACTGTAGAGCCATGGTTTTGATAATTTTTATTGAGATAAACATAGCCTTAAAATGTAACGGCGAGGTTGGTATTTATAGATTGAAACATGCTTTTTCACATAAAGTGCGATAAATCATCGTGCAGTTGCACTTTAAGGTTCTGTTCGTGTAGCGATGGAAAACGCTGACAAACAACAGCATCAGACTAAACATTAGTTGAAATGCAATGGCTTGTCTGTGAGGCTACGCAAAACATGTGTACACTGTAGTGGTAAACTGAAGGCCCTTTTGTCCCAGTTGCTCCAATTTAAAGATTTGAAACAATCTTTTTGGATTTTAATGTAAGTTTCCAACACAACACAACCATTTTTATTACCAGTAATTGATAAAGATATATCACATTTGTCTTCTTTTTTCAAAGGTGACGCTTTATTTGGAGATAGAAGAGATTGTGTCTTCCCATGGAGGAACAGAAGTAATAGTTCCAAAGAGTGCTGTCGAAAAAGCGTTTGGGAAAAGTAGTGAAAGCAGAAGAAAGAAAGGGGAAGACAGGATGCAAGGAAGAAGATCAGCTTTTCTGTACTACAATGATGATTCTTTGTTTTACTCGGACAAAAACGTCTCCAAGGTATCTTTTTTATTCAAAACGATAGATATGTTCTGTTCTACTTTTATTGATTGAGACTTACAGTCGATAACTCGGATTACAAGCCATTGTGACCCAGCTGTTTTTTTGTTTCATGCACATATTCATAAAGCGACATTTAATCACTAGCCAGTTAATAACTTATAGTCTTAGACATTGTTTTTTGACATAATCTGAAACCTCGTTCTTATTCGAGCTGCATCTTTACGCTCCGTTTGTTGCGCAATATTTGCTCAATTGTTTCTTTGTCTGTTGATACAAATAAATTTCTTGAAGCATATATCCTAATGTATAACTGCAGACAGTGCACACTAGGGAGGGCCGTCAATGCACTTTTTTTGTCAAATCACTTAGCTACTCAGGGACAAATAATCTGAAAACCTTTTTTAGATCGGGCCGCGGGAAAACACCGCACAAAAAAGTAAATATCACCCTAATAACATAAAAAATTAAATAATTAAAAAATAGAAAATACACAAAACAACGAAAACAGTCAAAAACAATCACAGAACGTAATCTTTCTTTGACTCAAAACGTAAACGCTGTGAGCGAGCAATAGTTCGCGTCAGAATAAGTTTATGTCTACTGTCATGGCCGATGACTTCATCGCTCACTTCGTGTAACATTTTCCATTTGTGGAACCTAAGCGCAAAAAATGGCACTACCGCCAACTTTGCCAAAGTGCTCTAACTGCAAGCAGTTAGCTTTGCTCTATGCACAGCAAGGTGCCTCCAGTAACGTGCTCAATCCGCATAAGCCAAGAGCGTCCATAACTGCAGACAGTGCGTGCCGTTTCGGCCTTATCGAAATTTATTTACAAGCGCCAGTTTATTTCGTGATACTATTTTTAAGTTTTTTGTCCACAAACAAAAGTGGATTTTTATGAAATTTTTTATCTTAAACCCTTTGCAAACAATTGCACATTTCAGTCGCTTGAACAATGGACGTAAAACATGGGTTTTTATTTGACTGCACATGCTTAGGTTGTATCTGCTGACGTGGGTTTGAATGGAACTGTCACTGATCTGATTGATCCAGTGAAGATTCAGTATTTCAATGAATCGTCTAAGCACGGAAAAGTTACGATCAATAGCGAAGCTTTAAAGGTAATTGATTGACATTTAAATAACATGATGCGTTTTCTGGTGCAAATTGAGCTAAACTATCACAAGATGGATAAAGTGGCAATCTGCTTTTAATCTGATAGACATTTAATTTCCAACATGTTGATTTTAGTTCAGCCGATTTAACATTTGTGTTAATGTTGTTATGTTTATAAATTTGGGTGATATCTCGGGATTTTATATCATCCGCAGTTGTATTTGTATGCATGAGATCGATCAACCAAAAATTGTTATTTTTAGCAGAAGAAATACTGTAAAAAGTTTTTAACGTTATCTTTATGAAATGTTTAGCATAGGCTACCTATAGTTTTAAGTTTTATTTCTACTTGAAAAAGCCCACGTTTCTCCTTTTGGAAATGGCAGCAGAGGGCTCAAGAAAATTTCCCAACCTGCACCTAATATTTATTTTTAGCCATTAAATCGTAACCTATACTTGGGTCTAAAGGTCATTGACTTGTTTTTAAATAGACATGGCTGTCTAATTCTTTCTATTGATTTTGTTTGTCACTGCTTTTAGTTGAGATATTTTATACATCAACGTTGACTTTCTATACCTTTCGCAATAACTTTTTTTTGCATAACTTTAACATTATTTCTTTCAAAATACTAGATTTAATTGTGTATGTAGTAAGATGGATATAAATCATATACTGTAAAATTATGCTGCAGGCTTTAAAAACCACACTCACCTGCGCATATTGGGATTACGATGTCGGCGATTGGCTCACGGAGGGTTGTTGTTTGAAAGTACAATCCAAGATCCCAGAATGTCTTTGTAATCACCTAACCAACTTTGCTCTGATTGTAGTACGTGGTAGATGCTAAGTTTGCAATGTCGATCGTTTAGTGCTATGATTTATTAAACTTTTATTAATTACTTATCGTGTACCGTGTGGTAATATTACTACAAAGGTTTGATAATTGCAATTTTTTTATTGCCCACTTCGGAAATCTGAAATGAATAAGTATGAGAACATATTGAGACTGGGAATGATTTAAAGTGATACTAAAATAAACTGCCTTTCGCATCTCAACTCAAAAGTGAAGATAAAGCTATGCAGACTCAAATCCAGTATACAAAAGTTTCCGTTTTTCTGACAGATATTAACATCCTTCAATTTGGTTAAACTAGTATAGTTTTAACTACAAGACACTCAACGAATATTTATTCTCGGACTGAAAATGGTATTTATTAACCTTAATCCTTCACCTAGTACAACCGAGAAAGGCGTTGATCTACTATTGGTCTTAAGAGGTTGACAGTGTAAAGTTTCTACTAGTAGAGCGTAGAGGTGTTATTAATCTGTAAACTAGTAAAGTTACATTGATCAGAGCGATGCGCAACTGCACTTCTCAGGAATTGAACCAATGTAAATGGATTGGCTGCCAAGTCGGTTGTTGCTTTCGAGATAATCAAATCCATCACTTTTCGAGGCAGCAAACGTTGCTCTTTTAACATAACTTTGATAATTTTAACACCATTTTAACATTATCATTTTCCAGACATAGCAGTGGTGTAAAAATGGCAACGTTGGCAAGCTGGTTTCATAATCCCAGACAGCAAAATCCGTCATTTTTTACATTGATTAAACATTTGCAGACGTTGAATTAAATCAATGTAAAAACAACGGATTTTTCTCGATGGAATTGTGCTCTGAATGCTAGCATACATGCATACGGTGTTGATTAGTAACTAACTTGTGTTATGTTGTTAGAAATCTGAGAACGTACCTGCTGATGTAGTTTTGAGCATAGTGAGCTATGTTGGCTGTGCATTGTCCATAGTTGGATTGATTTTGTCTTTGCTGATTCATCTTTTCACTCCGTAAGTTAATTTTATTGCAACTTTGTCTAGCCGATTGTCTGCTATATTATTGAGTTGTTAGAGCTGACTTAGCAAAAGTGCTTGAATGATGACATGACCCATACAATTTGTAACAAAAATTGGCTGGGTTTTCAACCGCTGTGTATCAGAACTTAGGTTTTCAAACTATTAATTGCAAGCGCACGTATATGGATGCAAGATTATTTTTACCCAGTGATGTACGCGCATACAAAAAATATTGACGCCGTCAGCGTAAACGCAAATGTTCGAAAAACCATACACCGTATGCGTCAACGTAACTTGTAAAAAAAGTTGGCGGCGTCAGCGCATACACTAGCGTAAACTCACTTTGTTTGCTAGGTGCCAAACATTCACACGGTATAAACCACTCGAAACAAACAAGTTTTATTTTGAATTTCCACGAAGATACACATAATTATTACACAAGCATCTGAAATTGTTCATCTGACATTTTGCTGTGGATTGGTTCCAATATGTCTTTGCCCATTGAAAACATTCTTTCAACTGCAGCGCTGGAAGGAATTGGCGTGTTGTAGCGGAAAAAAACATTAAAAAGTATGCGTTGACGCTATGCGCTAAAAAACCGCGAAAACTTTACGGTGCAGCCTCAAGCGCAAACTATCCAAAAAAATGTGGCCGCAAGCGTTAGCGTAAACAAAAAGTCTACGCCGCAAGTATGCGGCGTAGAATTTGCTGCGTATACGTGCATCTCTGTTTTTACCTAGATTTAAACTTATCATGATTTTTTTAGATTGCATGTTGGTATGTAAAATTTTTTTTCTTGTAATTTTGCTACATGTCAATATTTATACCCATTAAAATCTACAATATGATTATGTTTTTGGAACTTTACCCACGAAGTAATAAAACAACTTTGACAAAGAAATTATTAATCTCTTTCTTAACTAGACGTATAACGTTTTCCTGAAACTAGTTTATCTTATTGAAAATAAGGTCTTTTTTGCAGAGAATTGCGTAAAAAATGGCCTTCAAAAATGTTGATGCATGTTATGGGTAACCTTTGCATATCCTACGTCATATTTGTTGGGGGAACTACTCACGCCCTTGAAACTCTAAGCTGCCTCGTAGTGGTTTTTCTTCTGCATTACTTTCTCCTGGTCACATGGTTTTGGATGTCTGTCTACTCTTATGACATGTACATTGCTGTTATGCAGGTAATTTTGATTTTTTAATGTATATTGTATAATGTGAAGTAATTCTATCACTGTTCCTTTATAAAATCAAAATATTATGATAAACAGAAGCACAATATTGTTAGGACAAGTAGGTTACATAATAGATCAAGTTTCGCTTTTAGCAGCATGATCGTTGTTACAAATGACCTATTTTAGCCTGAGCTGCGGGTTCGCTATGGTTGTAGTGAATCGTCATTGCACATGACTCGGGAACTGTGTTCCGAAAGCTAGTGATAAACCTCTATTAGCACAGCAAACTCGCAGCTTCAGTCTAAACAGGTCGTTTGTACTTACACTTGTGAAACCAGTACATTCTATGGACAACAGAAAAATAATTAGCAACAAATTGAGCAAGAAGTTCTAAGCGCCTCTCTGACCGGGTGACGGTGGAAAAGCTGTGATCCAGGCTTGGTATGTATCAGCTTAACTGTTTATCCTGTAGAGGGGAGACGTAGGTGGGGGCTTGTTACTTTCAAAGCAATATTACTAAATAACTACGCGACCAACACCTTTGACATTTGTTTTTTGTCGTTTATGTCATTTGGAGGCTGGAGCAGCGTTGTTTGTTGGCTTAACCCTATTATCCCTAGGTTCTGAGTTCCACCGAATCCCCAGGTGGTGCTGATTCAGCACCCAGTTTAAGCGCTTATAACTCTTTTATTACGAATCTCATCATTATCATCTTTTGACAAAAGATAGAAAATTTATCTGAGGTTATGAAAATTGTAAAATTGTCATTCAATTGCTTAAAAAACTCTCGCTTCAAAGCAATACACAAACAGTGTTTTTTTACCACATTCAAAATAAAGAAACACTGCAATCAAGAAAAAGTGTTCGTTTTTTCCCACTCTTTGACGTCATCACGGTTTGCGGTTTCAATTATCTCGAGAGATTGATTGCCAACAAACGAATTTGAGATTTTACTGTTTGCGGTTTTTCCGCTTGAAGTATTTGACAGCGCTCAGGGTAATGGTCACGTGCTGTTGATTTTACAAAGTTTTAACGTCCGAAGACGTTAGTTTGACAGAAACAATTCAAGCCGTTTACTTTTTTTTTATAAAAACGTCTTGTAGTTCGTTCGCCTCACCAGAATGAAAATATTTGTTTTCGATTTTATTGAACGTTCTAACGACAACAATATTGGTCTGATGTGCATCACGGAAGTTTTTAAAAAATGCACGAATTAAAGCTCAAATAAGTTTTGAAGTCCATGCCGACTTGCCTAGCACTTCCCGGCAAGAAAAATTTGTGCTTTTTGCATTGATTCAATGTCTGTAGACTTTTTTCTCAGTACTGAAAAGACATTATTTTAGTAGCTGGGTAAATGTTCATAAAAACGGCAACGTCACAGCAACTATACATCGATTTCATAGTCCAGCCACTCTTATTTATTCAATCAAAAATAAGATCAGAAAATTATCAAATTTTGTATTGCAATGCAGCACAAGCAGTTTATAATATTGTGCATTTAAAATTTTCTATTGCATGCCTGTTTTACTTTGCATTGAAACAAACTGCCCAATGGCGACAAAATAAAATTCGGCTTGAGACTCGCGGCGGTTGAACATTGCGACTTTGGTATAGCGCCTGTATTGCGAAGTCCACGCAGAAGTTATTTTCAAATGCAGAGCTAACTGTCATCAAATTGTGGTGATATTTAGCAGGTGGAAATATGAAAAGCACTGTGATACCTCTGTACTGCTGCTGGGTATAATGTGTTGCCAAAAAGCAAACCTTGTCATTGTTTTGGTTTTGTTTGACTTTTCTTTAGTTAATAGAACTAAATCATATTCGATATTCTTGATTCGCCATGAATGTTCTAGAATAGATTTAATCGTCAACTATTCGAAAATGTTGATTCTGGGCTTGTTCGCAACTCTTTTCGCGTGAAATTGATCAGATAATACTGTATAACGCAGATGATTTTCATTGTTGATATTAATAAATTAGCCTAATATCAATCAACAGAATTTGTTACAAGGTGACTAGTGAATATTACTTGGTAAAAAAATATGTAAGTAAGTAATCACTAAAATATAAGCACTGTTTAACAAGAAGACAGTAACCAACAGCAACAGCAAGACAACTAACAACAAGACAATAACTAACCACTAAAAAAATATACACTAACAAGCCAAATTGTTTGTAGTGCATTGATGCTTAAAGTACAATCATGACAAACATAAAAATAAAATAACTGAAATGTTTGCACTTGAAAAAATACAATTAAATTTATGGCAGCATATATTAGGCTATGTATGCCTACACGATAAGCAGCATCGGAATGCAATGGCAGTGGGCCTACTAATCAAACAAATTTTCAATCTTTAGCTTGGTACAAAAGGTTTTGCAGACATTTACATTTAGTCCGAAAGCTCATGTGTAAAACAAAAACAACTTTGACACAATCTAGTAGAATGTATTTGGTATACCGAGTGGCCACATCTTTGGCTTTGACTACATGGTTTGCCGGCAGCTGCTTTCTTTTCTTTGCACCAACTTCCCCAGTAGCCCCTTGTAAGCATTGTTTACATCTTCGCCGATTTCAGATTTGAATGGTAGTAAACCTGACGATGAACTTGGTGGTATCGTTTTTTTTTCCTTATTACCGTTTCTATTTTTCGACGTATTGTCATCAAAAGACCCCGCAAGGGACGGGAGTCAATTTGCGGTCAAACTAACGACATCGCCAGGTCCCAATCAAAATTAAAAGAAGAAACTTTGTTTGGGTCGTTTTGCAGACTCAAAGCTAATATAGTTGAAGTATTAATTCTGCAGGCGTCCAGCAAATAAGCAAATGCTGTGACTGTCCAGCGACGAGATTTGGGCTTACATGAGTGAAATCCGATTCTCTGGTCGCCTATGTCTGTACCGTCTTTAGTGAAGTCGTACAGCTTATAGATTGCTGGTTTTTTCTTTCCATCGTCTTTTGTAACGCTCAGTAATGGCTGCATGGTCGATAGGAGCAACACATTGCGCTTACCCGTACTTTTAGTGTCCACTACGTATGAATGGAGATTAAGAATCTTTTGATTTGCTTCCCAAAACACTTCATTGGAAACCTTTTCCCGGTTCTCTATACTACTAATTTCAGTCGGAATCCCTTTTCTAGTAGCCTTTATAGTTCCGGTTGATGTTATGCTTCGCTCTAAAAGCCACTCGGCTAAATGTTGCGTCCCTGTAAATCCATGTTTTGTGTCCTTGGAAAAGACATTTTGAAGCCAAAGCGAGCTGGGCTTAGCGATCAACATTTTGAAATGCTGTTGTGTCTGAAAGGAAATTAATGTTGTGCCTCTTCGCTCATTTTAGATACCGGTATAAAAGTATTGATACGGCCTACTGCTTATAATTAGGCTACGGATTGTCTTTGGCATGTCGTTTTTTAAATTTTTTATATTTGGTAGGCGGACGTTTTGGGCTTCGATTGTGGATTTTTAGAAGCATTATAGTATGTGGACAGCTAGCAGAGTGGTCGCTGTTTTGTAGCTAGACAACAGCTACGAACAAAGTATCATCTTGCCCTTTATATCATGTATTTTTCAACTTGTACTTCATGCAAAGAAGAGTAGTTGTAGGTCAGTAGGCCTACACATCCATTTCTTTGAAAAGTAACTGTAACAAGTTACTTTTAAAAAATCGGTAACTGTAACTGAAACTAGTTACTTTTTGAGCGAATTATCTGTAACTCAATTACTTTGAAAGTAACTAGTGCCCACCACTGGAAGTTATGCTTCGCTCTAAAAGCCACTCGGCTGTCGTCACCTATGTATACAGTCTATTTTCTAAAGTATAGCCTAGTTATCTAAATTTTTAGAAAGTTAAAGGCATAAAATATGTTAGAAATTGTTGCCCACATTCGATAAATGGATTTATAATTATCAAACTAACTTATAAAATGAGACCCTGATTGTGACTTAAAAAAAAAAATTATTTACATGAACATGAAAGACCAGCCACCAAATCAATCCTTTTTGGCTTTGATTCAACGTCTGCAAATGTCTGTCTGGGCGCTGCTTAGGAAAAAGAGGGTAGCTTCATTCCTAATGAATATAGGCGTCAGCCCTCCGCGATTTACAAGAAGGTATTTACGCTCACTTCAAATGCTTCCTTCTCAGCACTTATGTAAAAGTTGTCGTCTTTTCGTTGACATAAATGTTTAATCAGTGGGAGAAAGGTTTAAAAATATTGACAAAGGTTTAAAAATATTTGGAAGATTTTACTATGATGGATTTTATAGCCGGTGCATTATGACGGCAACAAATTATGATTTTCTTTTAGTCACGTAACCTAAAGCAGGTGATCGATGCAAAAAATAATAATAACAAGTACGTACACAGCAAAGAGTGATCAATGTTCTGATCTAATACTTCGAAAACCGTGCGTTATTAGAGTAAATACTCGTTTTTTTTCTAGGTATGGCAGAGCCAACAAATTCGCTCTCATAACTTAGATTCATTGTCTACAAACGCAAATAAATGCAATTGCTGACTTGGTAGATTGACCGAATCGGCATTTGCGTTGAAACGATGAAACTCGCACCAAGCACTTTCATGAAAAATTGAGATCTGTCCAGAAAATGTGGATAGATTTTGCAGTGGCCTTTGAACATTTAGGCGACTGGAGAAAATTCAAGTTTGCAGTGATATGACGTTTTTGAATGAAACCTTTTTGTGTTGTCATCGCCACTTTCCAGTTTTGAAGGTAAAGCAGATAAATGTGTACAGTTTTGTTGTTAGAAAAGAAATTCATAGATTGCGTTTGAAAATCAAGAAATTGTGACGTCATAAGTTACAATTGCTATGAATCTCACAGCAAACAAAAAGATTTTTTATTTAGCAATTCAATTCAATTTATTTTTCATTGTTGGCGCAAACATGTAGAGAACGGCAAAGTAAACTCACGAATTTGGCACCAACAAAAGGGAAAGATGGCAAAACCAAGAGGTTTAAAATATGCAAAAACAGTGTTGGGATGTCACTATCTTTAATTTGCACAGCCATCAAACCTGGAAATGAGATAGAAAAGATAAAAAATTTTATGTGAAAACAGTACAAAAATAGGGCTACAATTACCATCAACACTTGTCAGTGCAACAAGGGCGATTATACAAGCTGAAGTAAATTGACTAAAGATCAGCCTTGCGTTCAAACGATGAAATTGGTAGCAAGTGTTTTGTTAAAAAAGTTGACATCTACCAAGAAAATTTACTTTGGTTTTGCACTAACTTTGGTTTACTTCTAAACGTTTCCTGGGGATGTTACGTTTACTGCAGCAATATGATGTTATTGGATGAAAGGTTTGTGTATGAAGTAAAATTCTCCTTCAGCACAAAATCTTTGATTGACCAGAGATATAAATACAGAGATAGGCAAAGTGGCCAATTCGTAAATCGATGTTGAAAAATGATGACGTCACCGTCACGGTGCGTGGATATGGATCAACAGCGATAAGGGAAAGGCTACGAGGCATTCAGTACAGTATTTTCGATTTCGGAGTTCACTTAGTTCACGTTTTGAAAACGAAGGTTATAAAAGCATACGATATATTTTAGGCTATAGGAAAATGGAAGTTTTATATGTTCCAATACGTCTTATATGTTATATGTTATATGTCATATGTCTTATGTCATATGTCATATGTTATATGTTATATGTTTGTTTGTTTGTTTGTTATATGTTCCAATAAGTCCGCCCCGATAGCTCAATTGGTTAGCGCGTCACTTCTGGAACGAAGAAGCTTCAAGATCAAGCGGCGCTGGTTCGACTCTCGGGGTGTGCGCTTGAGCAACGCACGTTAAGGACTGCTCTCCATTCAGCGGCGTCTAATGGATGGAATAATTCCCCGGCAACAAGACTTCAACAATCGGAAACTTCACTCCGTCAATCTCGGTGACCGGGCCTGCGTCAGTGATTCAAAGCCTCTACAAGTATGCGAAACTGCCAGGATTAAGCTCTGCAAGAAGCTTTCCCAGTCCGAGGATAAAGATTCAATCAATCAATCAATCAATCTTGGCTCACACGTTTTGTACAAACAAATGGCATGTTGTTTGACAAAAGAAAAGGCATTCGATAATTCCAATCATGACATTAACTGATAATTTCAATCATTTAAAGGTTTGGTCAGATATGAATTTCTTTTTTCTAATTTTCCTGGAAACTTGAGTGTCTGCATTTATCTGTTCATGCCAATTATTAAGATACGGCAAAAATACACCTTGCAATTGTTCAAGTCTGGCATCAGTAGTTGAATAATATGTTTTTTTCGGTTTCCGATTTGAATACTAAATTAGATCGTAGGCTACTTTCATTTCATCAAACGTTATATAAAGGTATTTCTCAAAATCTTTGCATGAATCACTTTGATTTTTTAATGCATCCAGAATATGATTGCTGAATGTCCCGGTTTGGTTTTGATGCACATGACGATAATCAAATAAAGTACGTTTTGATGGCAAGCGCAAAACTCCACGAAGTTGATCCGAGTTGATCATATGCAGAGGAACTTTTTAACTGCAGGCTGAGAGCAAATCGGATAATCTCAGGATGATATTTTGTTTTACAATTCTTTTGATTAACTTCAAGTTGACTTTTAAAAAATATTTATTGAAAATCAGTCAACATTGTAATACATTGTATCCTACTATGCAATTAGTGCCAATGACCGGCTTTGTTGTAATACCGGGACACATTTTTGCTGGAAGTCAGGGATACTGCTGGAAGTGCTTCTAATTCTGTGATTTGGGCACCAAGCTTGTTACAGAACATTGTGTCCTGACTGTCCTCAGACACTTTAAAATGAAAGTTAGACACACTAAATTTGTATTGTAATGTTGAGATATTTACAATAAGAACAAGGTCGTTCTTTTGAATTGAAATATAGGCTAATCTGCATGTTCTTGAAATTGCCACCCAATTCGTTTTATCCTGTTAAAAGATTTCTTGACATCTCCAATGTTTTCATGTATTGATGGTGTAATTCGGTCTCGGACCAGTGTTAGACGCATAGTGGATACAGCAGCTTATCACCGGTTCTCTGTGGCAAGTTTAAGCATGGGACGGCACCAAACTTCAAAGATTTAGCCTACTGCTACTTTTGGAATTTATTATTATGTCCTCTGCATTAAAGTGTTTCTCACAAATTCCAGCATTTCCTTTGTGAAGAACTTGTTTAATATTATCTCTTGGATCACGTTCATTTCTGTACTTAAGTATGACATTCTTCAAAACTTCATTATGCCACACTGTACTTCCCTTTCGCATAAACATTGACAGTTTAAATATGGAAAAACCTTTTACTTCTATCCGTGTGACATTGAGGGATTGGGCGATTCGAAGCTGGCATTTATAATCTAATAAATAACTGCAAATAAATAGCATAATGATAACATTCCTGAAATTATAAAACAAATATGAATGATTATAACAACAGAATTCATAACTGTAAAATACACCACAATTCATAACCTAATCTTGCAAATGGTGATAAGAACTACCATGCCCATGATTAAGTATTTAGCTAGTTAGTTTAAAAACTGAAACTCTTGCTAAACCTGCATGTTGCTTCCTACATATAGCCACGGGCGGATCCAGGGGGGGGCGATTGGGGCGATCGCCCCCCCTAAAATCTAAGAAAATAGCTTTATTCTTCATTTATAATGTATACGATTTGGAAAACAACATATCGAAAGCAATGCTGAATAAGTCTTTCGCCATGTTCAAAGGTTAGGTTAGGCTAAGGTAGGCTATAATAATAACATAGCATAAGGCTATTATTTCGTCACAGAGTCTAATTACCGAACGAAATTACTAAAATTTAAAACGTTTCTAAACCTTTTACCGCACTGTACAGCATAGCGATAAATCCCTTAGCCTAGATAAGTTGGTTGACAGAGCAGGTTATTGGCAACTTTGGCGGTCAGACGTGGAACTAAAACCACTAGAATTCTTACTTATGTTTTGGGGTTGAAAAAGTGTAGTTAATACTAATTATGCAAACATTATTGAAACATCATGCAAAATTCCACAACATTGAACTGAAAAAGAAACCAGCTCTGGCAGACTGCTTTGTCGTTATTTTCGCCGAACAACCCAGCAAACAATATTTAGACATCGCTGAAGATAAATGGCTACTGGCTACATAATATCAAAGCCACCATTAACATAGGCTACAGAAGTTGATTCGACCAACCACTTAGTCTGTTTTGGTTAATCCTATGTCATCAGCAACCTCCGACCCCTGTAGTGTAGATTATTCAACCACGTCCATTCACGCTTTATTTTTTTTGGCGTTATATCAATGTAAACTTATGGCAGTGGACTGTAAACTAAATTGCGTTTTTCTTTGTATTCGTCTTGTTGAACTGTTGTAATTTACTTGATGGATGATAATGTTCATGTATTTCTTGAATTTTGTACCAGTAAAGTGTTGAAAATCGTGGCAGAACACCAGTTTAAGATTTAGGCTTGCAGCTTTTGAGTTTAATTTATGTAACTCGGAGTTTGCTTTATTTATTCGTTTTACGTATTTTTTAAATTTTCTTTTTTACATGTGCTAGCTGAAGATGCTATTACTATAGCGAAATCGATTCTTAATAAATTACACAAAGAGGTTAGATTGTTGAGCAAATGCCAGCATTTGATGAATACAAAATAGCAGCACCACCTTATGCAAGGTTAATTTATTTATTTATAAGCTTATTTTTGTACAGCATCTAATATGATATCTCTCTTATAGGAGCTGAAGAGCGACACCGTTATGAAACTATTGCAGTAGGCTATTACAGATGCTTTAAAAGTTGTCAGCATAATGAAACGACGCAGATCGCAGGGAACCTTGGATTTTTATCTAAAAAAAGTGACAGGTTGTGTTTCGAAAGAACAGTTAGAGCATGGTTGTGATGCCAGTTTTGTTAGCACTGAAACTGAACTGACTGGAGAATGTTCTTCTTCCGTCACTAATGTCAGTGATACTGATAAGACTTCCATTATTCGACAGAATGACGTCGGATGCCACATTGATTCGATTTCTAATATTGATGACTTAACAAAATGCGAGTTACTAGAGAAACCCTGGAGACCTCCACATGATTTTAATCTGCCATTTTCTACTCATCATAAAAAAGGAAAGGATGAAAAAAGATACTTGAACCAGTCCCACTTGGATAAATTCCCGTGGTTGGTGTATTCTGATGCCAAAAAAGGACTATTTTGTAAGTATTGCAGCTTATTTGTTATTGGCCGTGTTGGAGGATCTCACAAGCACGTATCCCTTCAAAAACTTGTTACAAAGCCTTTGACTGTTTTTGCGAAGCTTCTTGGAAAAGATGGCGATCTAACAACTCACGAGAGACAGCAGTACCATAGAGATGCAGTGGAAGGGGGTAAAGATTTTCTGAAGACCTTCCACACACCAAGACAACACATCGCGAACCAGCTTAGCTCGCAGCGACTAAAGCAAGTCCAAGAAAACAGGGAACGATTGAAACCGATTGTAGAATCTATAATATTTTTAGGCAGACAAAATATTGCCTTTCGAGGGCATCGAGATGACGGTGCGTTAGAACGAGAGACAGCAATGCCTTTAATCAACGAAGGTAATTTCCGAGAGCTGCTGAGATACCGTGTCCTCAGTGGCGATTCTACCTTGAAACTGCATCTAGAAACAGCAAAGTCCAATGCTACATACATCAGCAAAACTACACAAAACGAACTTATTGACTGCTGTGGAGAAGAAATTAGAAGTATCATTCTCAAGCGCATAGAAGAAGCAAAATATTACTCTCTAATATTCGATGAAACAACAGATATCTCGCATTCTTCCCAATTAACACTTTGTGTGTCTTACGTTTACCAGAACAGGAGACATGAAGATTTTGTTGGATTTTTAAATGTTCATGATTCCTGTTTTAAAGGCATGTCATCATCTTATGAGCCAAAGGTCAGTGGAAAAGTTCTTGGAGAGTTAGTCCTGAACAAAATGAAGGAGTTACATTTAGATTTGTTAAACTGCGTTGGTGTTGGAACAGATGGGTGTGCGCTGATGGTATCGGAGCAGCTAGGAGCCGTGGCTGAAATTAAGAAGAAGGCATCAAATGCATCCAGGTGCCTCTGCTTCAACCATGCGCTTAATTTGTCTATGTCCAAGACGTCATCAGTTTCCAGTGTCCGTAATGCAATTGGAACAATTAAAGAAGTCATGTCCTTCTTTAACGCTTCTGCAAAGCGAAATCATGTTCTTTTAAATGTGGTTAAAGCTCAATTGCGGAGCATGTGCGAAACCAGGTGGGTTGAAAGAACAGAATCATTGGCGCAATTTCTCGACCAGTTGCAGAAGATAATTGAAGCCCTTGAATACATTTCGAACTGGAATGAAACGAAAAGTGCTTCTCAAGCTAGAAGTATGATTTCATCCATACGAAATGTGGAGTTCATCATCACACTCTTTTGTCAATTATCTGTGTTTATGCTGTGTCTACCACTTAGCAGGTTGTTTCAGAAGAAGAGTCTGGATTTATCTGCAGCTACAACACTTGTCAGAGATTTAAAAAGCATTCTCAAAGCCCGGCGTGAAAATTGTGATGATGAATTCTGTAGTTTATTCCAAAAAGCATCCCAAGTTTTGTCAAATTTGGACATTACCGTTACCTTACCTCGAATTAATCAACGACAAGTTCACAGGACAAACGTTCCATCTTCATCACCAGAGCAATACTACAAAAGGTCGATCTACACTCCAATGTTGGATTCCTTCATACTTGACTTGGAAACAAGATTTTCAGCTGAGACTTTAGCATCTTGTCACCTAACATCATTGCTACCACGAAATTGCTTAAGTATCGACCCGACAGCATTGACAAAAGTCATTTGCAATGCCTACAACGGCTTGCTACGACATATATATAGTGTGGAATCAGTGGAGTCTGCTCTATGTTCAGAGATCCAACTATGGAAGGAGAAGTGGGCAAATATAACTGTTCCGGCGACTGCTGCAGTCTTACCGATGACTGTGGAAGAAGCTTTACAACAGTGTGATGAAGATGTGTACACAATCGTACACTCTCTTCTAAAAATACTATTAACCTTGCCAGTCAGCGTAGCATCAGCCGAAAGAAGCTTTTCATCTCTTCGGTCGTTCAAAACCTGGCTGAGGAACAACATCGGCGAGGAAAGACTGAGTGGATTGGCCTTACTATACCAGCATCGGGACATTTTAATTGACACAGACTCCGTGATAAATCGATTTGCCAACAGTAGAAACCGCAAACTTGACTTTGTGTTGTAGTCAAAGGTACGACACCTGTTAGTATTACCCGTACCGGCAAAGTAGCCTTTTCATTTTCGTTTTATTTGTGAAGTCCACAGAAATAGTTGTTTCTGTTATTGTTAGTTTCTTCCTTTGTCTGGTGCAGCGACCGTGCATGACACGTTTTAAGGAAGACTATATCCTTTGGTCGTCATTTCACTATGTTTAACTGCCACTCTATAGTTTTAATGTACAAATTGTAGTGTTTCGCTGGTCCAAAATAAAAATTTACAATCGATAGGCTACCTAGCCTATAATAGCGATTCTACGGGGGTGGAGCATGACCCAGTGTTTTGACCTGGCCCTCACTTTTGTTGCTCATTATGTTGAATGTATGCATAATCTTTCCTCATTGCTCTTTATAACAATTCAAAACTTGTCAGAGGAATAAAACCTCGAAGCTATACAGTAAGCCCGTAACAACCTCAATGTCTGTATCAATATTAGGCTATGCTGTGACATTGTGAAGACAGAATTACCTGTTATTATGTTTCCGTGGTCAATTTTTAAATTGCTGTGAATCAATCAAGATTGAAACCTTCAGTCTCAACTGTAAATGCGGCTAGGTTGTTCAGGCTTCAACTTGACATGGCAAGGGCACATCAATTCTTCATCTCTCCCTTTGTTAAACACAGGCCCGGATTTAGGGGAGGGGGCAGTTGCCCCGGGCCCCCCGACTTTTGAAGGCCCCCCCTATGTGGAAAAAATGTGATTTTGTGTTATTTTATTCCTTTTGACCTTTAAAGTTTCTGCAAAATGCTGTGCAGTACTGGACTGATGCTACTGTAGACGTAGAGATGGTTTTTACGCGCCGTAGGCGCGAAAAATTTTTTTGCACGGGGCCCCCCGATCTAAAAGTGCCCCGGGCCCCCCATAAGCTAAATCCGGCCCTGGTTAAACAACAGCATTGTTGAGGGTTTTTTAAGTTATAGAATTTCTCATAATTTGTGTTTGAAATGCTCTCAGAACGCACCAAATTCAACCTAAATTTTCTAAGGGAGACCCCGTCGTTGTTTGTGCCGGGCTGATCACTTGCCTGAATCTCAATGACATCGCCCCCCCTAAAGTAAATGCCTGGATCCGCCCCTGCATATAGCCTACTCGCAAAATAATCAATAAATCCAAAAGGGCTACCGTAATCTGCTAGGTTTATTGCCGACTGGTCAATAATACATACGGTAACTTAGCTTGATAGCAATTAAGTTATCTACCATATTTAATTTTCCAATAGACGAATATTAATGCAAGCTCTACAAAACTGAATTGGAACCATCAAATTCCATGAAACTTCCTCACTAAACCTGTAATCCTCTGGTAAACTGCTTGAAATTATCACGTTTTGCAGTTTGCGGGCATCGAGAGCTGCCGCTTGATCCCTATCCAATCAACCGTGACCGCTTTTCAACATCGCCGCCTGTTTAAAGCGCACGCGGATTCTATTGCCTATCTCTTGTATTTATATCTCTGGATTGACAACGCTAAAGCAGAAACCGCCAACCAGAAAATGAGTCACACATTTTTGCGGTTTTGTTTTCAGACAGTTCTCGGCCAGAGCGACACTCCATATGACAAATGCATATGTTTGCATGAAAAGTATAAGACATTGGAGGCCCAAATTTACACACACTAAAATTCGATGATATTTAGGAAAAGTCAAAAAATCTGGATGTATGGAGTCAGTGGTTAAGCCGCGACAACACATTTGAAGTGCTTGGTGCTGATTCAGCACCACCTGGGCAATATAGGGTTAAAAGAAGCTGAAATTAATGCCTCATTTTTGTGACGTATCGTAACGTAATCTATCAGCCAGCAGCTCTTGTGCCTTTTTGTTTTCTAATAGATTTCGGTAACAAAAGACTGGCTTTTGTTGTTACGCCATCAACCGCGAAGTTGCATTCTCTGACTGCATGTAAAACGCTATTGTAGACTATAACATGTGACTCAAAAATAAATTGAAGCAGTTTTTGCGGTGGTTTAGCTTAATCTCATTCTCTGCAAATGTTGAGACAAAGCAAAAGATCTTTACAATGCCTTCGGCAAAACAACAAGCAAACGCAAGTCCGACGCTAATCACAATTTCATTGAGTGCAGCGTGGACGACGTCTACGCGTAAAAGATTAAAATCGAACCCAAAAGAATTGGCCTGTCACACTCAATTATAAGGTAATTAAGAAGCGATTTCTCTAGTCTAATAAAAATAAAAAAAAATAAGACCAACCATCAAATAATTTGACTCATCAAGTTGTGCTGTTCAACAAATTGCAAAAGGTGTTCATTGCTGTGTTGTCAGATAAATTATCTCTACCATGTGAAAATTTGATTGATCTATCTTGGGCAGTTTTTGAGTTACACGAGCTTGCAAACAAAGAAAGTGATTATCCATGATAACAACCCTCGAAAACGTGTTAAGAAGCGTCGGTTCGACAATGCCCAGGATGATCTGTGGCGACATTTCGTCTCGATCGACCTTCAGGATCGGGTGGCATGAAGATGCGACAGAGTAAAAATTTGTTGGCGTCCAACCCTCGTAATACGGGAAATAAGAGACGTTAAATAGTTACAAGGCAAGTGTAGCATTGCGAGATAACGTGAAGTGAAAATATTAAAAAAAATAAAAAAAACAGCAAACGACGTTATAAAATGATAAACAAACAAAATTTTAGTTCAGCATGTATGATGCCCCTTCAACGAACAACTACTTTTTAAGATTGAGATTTCATCTTGTGTTTGAAATTTCTCATGAATTTTGCTCCCAAATTCTGATTAAACAAATTCCAATGATTTCAAACGAATTTAGTGTAAAACTGATGTTACAACAAATAGGTTACAATCGTTGATATAGTCTTTAATTGCACTGTGTGACGTGTGTTAGTTAGTAGCGTTGACGGGGGGGTTCAAAGAATAGTTTTGGATTCGCACCAGGGATGATTCCAGGGGCTTGTAGCCTTTCTAAGAATCCACCTCGTTATGTTTGGATGTAGTGCGTTTGTCTTAGAAGTATCTTGATTTGGAACCAAGGAATTCCATAAGTACCAGGCCCAAATCATTTTCTCAACGGCCCAGGTGTTGGTATTTGTATGTTAATTTATTGTATTTTTTTAATACCGGCATTCACTCACATTAGTTTGTTGCTAATTAACTGTCTGTGGTATTTCAAAATTACTTTTCTTCCAAATCTCTACCATAGATACCTGTGTATTTTGCATTAAATCTTTTTATATTTACGCCATTTAGCTGTCAACTAACAATTACGAAGTTCATTTTTCTGTTAAAACTCCACGTTTTTATAGTAGGCTAGTGAGAAAATTTATACCAGAAAGTAACTACTTGTTAAATGGTATAAATTAATACATCCTGCTAGTTTGAAAGTAAGCAGTGTCGCACATTTTTGACTGTGAAAATCTTTTAAACTCGGTTTGTTAGTTATGATGGTTAGATATGAAAAAGTAGCTTGGTACTGAAGGTTCAGTATTTGTTGAAAATTATTGTCTAAATTTTCCTTATGTATACCAAGTTATAAAGCAGTGGCCATTTTGGAAACCGATGAATTGCGATTCTTTTTGCAAAAAACAGTTTGTGTTTTTATTTGTTTAAATATTTTGCAGGTCTTCAGAAGTGACAAGAGCAATTACTTTCAGAAGCTTGGGGCACTGGCTTACGGAGTACCACTACTAATAGCAGCACTTACAATGGCTGTAGCATTTGGTTATTACGACCAGCAACAGCCAAAGCTAGTTTGTGGAGAAGGTACATTCAAGCTGATAATGTTGCAAGCTAACTATTGTCAATTATTCATTATTTGATAGTATTTTTGGGAAACAAGAACTGAAAAAGAATATCATGCAAGCTGCTTTGATAATAGCAGAGATGTACGTATGCGCCGCAAATTCTACGCCGCATACTTGCGGCGTAGACTTTTTGTTTGCGCTAACGCTTGCGGCCACATTTTTTTGGATAGTTTGCGCTTGAGGCTGCACCGTAAAGTTTTCGCGGTTTTTTAGCGCATAGTGTCAACGCATACTTTTTAATGTCTTAGTTGTTGTTTGCAATTTTTTTTTGTCAAAGTGCGAAATATTGACGTCTTGCAATTGCCCATTGTTCTAGTGTTGTGTCACAACGTCATCTATTGTTCAGTCAACTGGAGTTTGTTTGTAGCCTATATCGCACTACTGCCTTTGACGCTAGAGTCCCACGTGGAGACTGAAGTATTGCAGAAAAAAAGAAAGAATTAGTTAAAACAACTTAGGCCTACTGAGAAATTAGTAAATTACGGGTCAGAACAGGAATGTAATGTAAGCAAGCAAGTAGGTAGGTTGGTAATGTCGCTCCATGTAAAATGTAAACAATGACTTGGCTTCGTAGTCAGGGTTGCATTCCTGGGGGGGGCTCAGTCCCCCGAAATACGAAAAGGCTTGATGTAGGGGGGGGGCTCAGGGGGGCTCGTAAGCTTCCATTTTTCAACTTTTCTGGCTGAACAACAACTTCTCGACTGAACAAGTAACACTTTAACAGCTTTCTCACAACAGAACTGCAAAAAAACACGAACATAAGTTGATAGCAATCGCCAATTATCACTTTTGTCAGAAACTCTTCAGACTGGGAATATCAACTTCGTAGTAGCTAATCGTCATGTCAAATGGACTGTTAATTCTCTACTTCAAATAAAAAAAGCTATTCAAGAAGGAAAGTATTCGTTTGATGACGTTGTTAACTTGAGTCCCGGAAGTACAAAAAACTATTCCTTTAAAGGCAATAGGCATAACGTTGGACCAGTTCAAAGCTCGGCGTAGAGACTACCCTTCTTTTGATCGTAATCGGTTTATTCAAGCTTTGGTTGACATCATTGGAAGCAGGATGGTGGACACCAACAATGAAAATTCTATGAAGAGCTTGGAAATTATTGTACCAGAGTTATGGCCTGCTGCAGTCGAAGTTCCATGGCAAGAAGGGGAGCAGAGATTACGAAAATTAGAGGAAAGATTTCATGTCATCACTCCTATTTCCGATTTTCGATTGTATGTTGACAATCCTTGTCATATACCAGATACGATAAAGTTGCTCAAGAACGTAGTACTAAACATGATTGCTATAAGTTCTGCTGAAGCCGAACGTGGATTTTCACAAATGAACTTGGTCATCACACCGCTACGATTACGGCTGACCATATCACTTGTTTCAGCATTGTTGTTCATCAGCATCAATGGACCACCTCCTCATTTCTGGAATAGCACTGCGGCAACTCAGAAGTGGTTGCAGACTCATCGGTCGGCTGTGGATATTCATTGAATGAACTCAGATCTCTGCAAAAACTGTTTGCTGGCTAAAATCAAGGACTGTCGTGGTGCTTATAAATTAGCCCATAAAACCAAAGACCTGGCAGACAGGCTATTTGTTTTGTGTAATCTCGTTTGCACCAACTTGGAATATGCTTTTGCTGTAATTGGAGTTTTTTAAACTGTTCGTTAATAACTAAATGAGATTTTAGTGTAACTGTCACATTGGCAGCTTATTGGTTCTTATATAGCAAATCTGCAACCACAAGTGCTCATTTCAAGAATTGCATTTCCTTACTTTCCTATTGCAGTCAATGTTTTTGCAAGTGTGCTTAGGATTGGCTCATACAAATAAGTTTAAAATTGAGTTAAGAGATTGGAATTAGCTCATGCAAATTGAGTTTCAAGTGTAGGCCTACGCAGTAAAAAAAAAGCAAAGGAGATTGCAGTGTAGCAACCAGCAAGCCAAATTTCAAACTTATAATTTTATATCGGATTCAACCACGTTTTCACGTGTTGTTGCTTCTACCTTTTTCTGTACTTCAAGCTATGTTTTAGCATGGGTTGTTTTTCGACATGATGTTCAGAAGTAAAAACAAACGGAGCAGTGTTTCCTTTTAAAAAAGATAAACATTGTTGGCTAACCTACACCGATTACTTATACATACTTTGTCTATAACAACACAGCTAAGTGTTAGAGCCCCCCCAAATAAAATTTTAGGAATGCACCCCTGTTCGTAGTGTGAAGTATTTTTAGTCAAGCAGTGTTGAAGGCGTTTGTAAGCAATTGTGAGCACTTTAACTTATATTAGTCAAGTCTTGCATTTTGGGGCAAATCAGAAACTTCTCAGGCAATGAGCAGTGCAGCCTATGTATCTAAACAAACTCAAATATTTGGTCTCCGACCGCGATTGCTTGCATGATGTTGTAGGCCTACTCTGTGTGTTATATGTAGTACATTACTTTGCCTTTGCCGGCTATTCTTATTGTAGGCTATGTAGCGTAGTAATGTGTAGGCCTACATACAGTAGGCTATCAAGCTAAGGTAATTTTTACTTGACAATTTATACATTCTGTTGCGTAAGTATACTTGATGAGCAGTTCAGCAAAACATGCATCCAGGGGCCAATTGTGAGAGGCTTTTGAGTAGCCTACTGCTAATAACACCAGTAATGCTAACTATCCCTGAATGCTAATAACCAAGAGTTGTGCAGTTCAGAATCTAAACTTGCTTGTGTCTGGAAGTTTTGCCTTCCATTAGCCCACTTTTTAAAAATCTTATCAGAAAAAGCATAGAGCTTACTGAGAGAATTATGGCATTAATTGCTGCGGTTGAAAGAATGTTTTCAATGGGCAAAGACATATTGAAACCAAAACGCAGCAAAATGTCAGATGAACATTTTCAGATGCTTGTGTTTCTTCGTGGAAATTCAAAATATAACTTGTTTGTTTCGAGTGGTTTATACCGTGTGAATGTTTGGCACCTAGCAAACAAAGTGAGTTCGCGCTAGTGTATGCGCTGACGCCGCCAACTTTTTTACAAGTTACGTTGACGCATGCGGCGTATAGTTTGTCGAACGTTTGCGTTTGCGCTGACGGCGTCAATATTTTTTGTATGCGCGTACATCACAAAGTCGCTTTGATTGATAAGATATGATGATGCAGCCATAACATGTTATAATATATAATTATATATCGTTATGGTATAAATCCCTCTATCCCGAGTAGGCTACAGTTTTCAGGATCTGAGGATCTTATTGGTACCAGGCTCCAATCCTCTCATCAGCCTTGAATCCTCTTAAATCTCCCTATACCCTGACTGCTTCAGCCGAACGTACTTTCAGGTGCCTTCGGCGTCTCGAAACTGATTTGGTTTGGTTGGTTTTTGAATCTTTATTCTCGGACTGACAATGCCTTGATAGCTTATTCCTGGTAGTTTCGCATACTTGTAGAGGCTTTTGACGCGGGGCCGGTTACCCAGATTGACAGAGTGAAGTTTTCGATTGTTGAAGTGTTGTTGCTGGGAATTATTCCATTCATTAGTCCTTAACGTGCGTTGCTCGAGCGCACACCCCGAGAGCCGAACCAGCGCCGCTTGATCTTGAAGCTTCTTCGTTTCCGAAGCCACACGCTAACCAACTGAGCTATCGGGGCGGACAAAAAATACTTATTTTAAGAAATACTGTAGCTTACAATGGGCCAAGATAGACTGTCAGGTCTCGCAATGATGCAAATAAACAGAACTACAATCATAAGTGAACACGATGTAGGCTACTTGACGAACTTGCTAAGAACAGAAGAAAGATTTGTTTGCTGATGTAATATTTTTCTAGTTCGGAAAGTTTTCTTTAGCGTCAGCATAGGTAGCCATGGCGTCAGATAAACTGATTTCAGGTTTCTAACTTTTCTTTTAGCTGATTTAGGTATTGATTGGAATGTTCTATTAATTATTTAAGACTCATGAAAAAAAAAGTAAAAGCATCAGACCAGGGATATCTAGAGAAGAGGATATGAAGGCTCGCAGCGATTGCCTTATTCTCATGACACTACCAGGGAGGTAGTTTGTAGTGCTTTAAACAAGTGGTTCTTTTTAAACTCGTAGAAAGTTTTGTAGTGCAGCTGGTACAATGAGCTACAAAGGCGGTTAGCAAATGTTACATAGAGCATATTTAAAGAATACTTGTTTACAAAGACAGTTGAAAAGTTACCAGTAAGCCGTTTTTTTTAACAAAGTCTTTGCAGTAGGCTAGATGTAAAGCAACTAAGTTATATGGGTAGTTAAAGTAACAAGTAACCATGAGCATGCAGTGAGCATCCAGGCGTGATGCTAATAGCGCAATGCAAGTTATCATAACAAGATTTATTAAACTACTATCGGTACCAATTGTCATTTTACGATAAACACATATTATTTAAGATAAACAAAAGCCCTTCTGTTGTCAGACGTAATAAAAGCCTTCGTATCCCCTTTTTAGATGTCCCTCCATCAGACTCTCAGTCTTGTTGTTTAACCAATGTGTAGTCAGAGGCAATGATATGCTTTTGTGCTGTTTAACGTTTTCCTTACAGGTAGCGTAGCTGGTAATGGTAGCGTACTGTAATGCTGAATGCTTGTTTCTGCGTAAGATTTAAGATCTAACACGCACATTGAAGTAAGTAGTCTACTGTGTTATATTTTGTGCGAAGCATATTTATTTACAAAATGAAGCTTACATTAAACCAATCATTATAGGCCTATCATTACAGAAGCAATCTCCCTCTAAAACTACTTGCCATAATAAAAAGTATTTGATGCTATTACAAAATGCGGTTTAATAGCAATGGATTACATGTTGAAAGACGTTTCATAATGTTAGGCTGCATTCGGTAGCTATATTTTTAAACAACATAGCTATTTTATAACAAACAATACACTACTTTTTACTTCAAATATTATAATGTTTGCCCCCAAACAGTTGCTTTTGTCACCTCTAAAATTTTACTTTGGTTACATGACTGACCTACTAGTCTAGTGTACCGCAATCACAAGAATGGTGGACTAAATTCGCTTAGCCTATAGAAGATTATAAAAATAATGGAAGAAATCTGTTAAGACTTAATCTATTTCAGAATATGTCTGTTACGTAATTGTAATACAAAAAATAAATAAAACAAATTGGCATGTTTGTATTTTTGCTTTCTATAAGTGTAAGGTGTAGAGTGTTATTTGCCATTTATACTGAGGTGCTTGTAAGTTACAAAAAATATTTCTTGAAAAGTTTTTGAACTGTAATGAAATTCCGCTATAGGTTACAAATACAGTGTACTGCAGAACAGGCATGGAGGAACCATTTTAAAAGCAGGTGGGCCCAGAGGGGCAGCAGTCAAAATCAATCCAACAGGCTCACCCAGAAAATAAAGTAGGTAGGCCTTGCCCACGAGGCCCACGTGGTTCTTCCATGCCTGCACAATTCATTAACAAAATAAACCTACAACGATTACTAAAGCTCTTGTTTGCTGTTTAGAACGTGATCCCAATGCCGTGTCATCATACGTTGCTGAAAATGTGTGTTGGTTGAGAGGCTATTCCCTTTACTTTGGATTTCTTCTGCCAGTTGGAACCATGCTGCTCTTCAACTTTATCATATTCTGCCTTTTGTCAAAGCAGTTATCCAATAAAACAAAAGTAAATAAATAAATGAACCTAAAACTCATTTAACGTGACACCAAGAGCTATGATCACCTTTATAGCCTACGCTCTTGCTGGAAGTTCTGTTGCTAAATTGGGCAGCAAATTTTAACATGCATTAAGCGGTTAGGCCTAGTTTTCTTACTTTTAGAAACGGAATCTATGACTTCACAAGTAATTTGTAAACTTAACTGGTTTCAACTTAAGGGTTGAAATTTAATCGAATGACAAAGTAATATAGCAGTTTTGAAAACGTATGCCATGCTGAAGCACTAGATGAGTTTTTTATTTGGAACTTTCTTCTTTGATTTAAACGAAAAACGTATTCACTAGCTGGCTCCAATTAGTTGGTTGATTTTTGAATATTTATCCTCGGACTGAAAAAGCCTTGATAGGTTATTCCTGGTAGTTTCGCATACTTGTAGAGGCTTTTGACGCAGGGCCGGTTACTAAGATTGACAGACTGAAGCTTCAGATTATTGAAGTCTTCTTGCCAGAAAGTTATTCCATTCACTAGGTGCCGCTGAATGGAGAGCAGTCCTGAAATGCGTTGCTCAAGCGCACACCCCGAGAGCCGAACCAGCGCCGCGTGAGCGATCTTGAGCCGGCGCGTAACCACTGAGCTTACGGAGCGAAGAAAACTGTTAATTAATGTTTAAGATTTTGTTAAAAGCTTCTGCAGATTTAATGAATCAACCAACCTCGTATGATTTGCATCATAGATCCGATCCACAGCAACCAAGGACACTCCTCAGAGACGGTTGCTAAGAGCAGTTACTATGATAACCGTTATGGGCCTCAACTGGGTATTTGGATTTATCCTTTTGATATCGGAAGATCCCTATTTTTTTGCGATTCTAAGTTGGGTATTTGCCATACTAAACAGTTTGCAGGTACGGAATGTGAGCAAGGCCATTTTTATTGAAATTAACTTTTTTTTTTAGTTTGTTTTGTCACGTTTTGACTTCGTTTGTTTTATTGAAGGTTTTCATAACTCTGACAGGGGATATCTTCAAGTTACAGTATTTTAAGATTAAGAATCAATTCTATGTATAAAAAACAAGTTTTTTTTCCAAAATTTTGTTTCGTAAATGTGCATATGATTCTGCAACAAACCCTTAAAGGAAATGATATTTAGTTACTGCAAAAATCTTGTTTCTGGCCTTTACCTCATATCAGTGGTTCTCAACCTTTTCAATTGTTGGTATCACCCTGAACTCACCAACGAGTTCTCGCACCTCTTCCTAGAATGGCTGAAAAGTAATTTATCACCTACAATCAGGGCCATGGGGGGGAGGGAGAACAGTTGTTTAAGGGCCCACTCATTTTAGTTTGTTTAATAATTTTTGATTGTTTAAAAACGAAAAAAGCTGCTACAGAATCAATGGCTTATAACTCATCCAAGGCCGTATTTACTGCTTCCCAAACCCATCGGGAGGTCCATCTCCGTTTAGGGGCCGGCGCATCTTTAGTTCGTGCAACGTTTTTCGGCTTGTAATTTTAAACATTTAAATATGTAATATTTTTATCCATTTTTGCAAAAATTTCTCGCTCGTTTTGCTCGCTCAGCCACATTTTATTCAACTAACCAGCAATGTTGAGCATGCATAGTTTCAGAAAGTGGATTAAGGAAGTAGGAAGTTGTTTGTATCCCAAAACTAACAAAATTATGTAATATTCCAAAGTAAACAGTGCATATCCAAATAGCCTGGTTAATTAACATTAAATTGATAAACTTTAGTGTTAGCCCATGCCCACTTAAAGATACGGCCTGATTTGTCACATTTTGCAGAAATTTCCTGGTTTTTCTAACTTTGGGCAAACGTTTAAATAAATTGTTCTAAAAATTAGATTTTTACGCTTTCTTTAGTTTTTTTCCCAGATGACACAATTAGTTTTAACATCTTCACATGTTGAAAAACAAAGAAAATTTGATTTCGAAGGTTTTAGTCAGACTGTTAATTTTCAATAACAGTCTGATTTTGCGTTTTTCAACTTACTTTTTCTCATTTGCTACTGCTTCCCCAAGGCAACAAAAAATGTTTATGTCATTAGGAAACCGCAAGAAGTAACAAAATAACAGTCAAGCACTAGCAGTAGCTGTAATCAAAATCTGCAAAATGTGACAAATCAGGCCACATCTCCAGGTGGCCATGGTTAGCCTAATAGAGATAGGCTTTAAAGTGAAATGTAGATCGTTCAGATCGTACTCCAATATTTTGTCTTTTAGCTTACAACTCATATACTACTTTGTATTCAACTAATTTCATCCAATTAAAAAGTCGATTTCTGTAGAATTTTTAATAAGAATTTCAATAACTTACTTTTTAACGAAGTGTTACGATATAAATCAAACTAGAAACATAACTTGGCTCAACTTAAATTCGTGCTAAACAAACAAAACAAATATAAGGTTAACTAAATATATCTACGGTAGACATGGCTCTGCACAATTCTATTCTCCTCGTTCTGCCAGTACAACTGCAAGATGGATCAGTGGCAAGGCTAGAGTACAGAACTAGAAAGCGTACAATTACCTAGGGCACACATGATTATGTAAGCGAGTAAACAAGGTGAACTACAGGCAAGCAATCATTACATTCCTACCCGCTGATTTATGAACATGTTTAGAATTTCGATACTTGTTGTCTCAAGAATATAGATACATCAATGTTTCACATAAGCACCATATCGGTCAGGTTCTTTTCGTACCCGAGAGGATCTGCGAAGGGCAGGAACCTCAACATCTATCACAGCCGGTTTGTGCGAGTGTTCAACAACCGGATTTTCAGGTGTAGACTTTGGAGATTCAAGTCCGGACTTTGGTGATTCAGGTGCAGGTTGTGAATTTAAATCCAGTAGTTCGGGTGAGGCGGTAACGTTGTTGTCTTCTGCTGGTTTTTCTTTTTGCGGACAAGGAGCAAGGTCTGTAGTCGATACAGTTGATTCTCGGCCATTTGGATATCGAACATGTGCAAAGCTAGGGTTCGCATTGAGCAATTCAACTTCATCTACTAATGGCTCGTCCTTGTTCCTGACAAACCGACGAAGCAGGACAGATCCTGGTTGGAGCAACCAACCAGGTAAACTCTTCCCGAGCATTGAACGTCGTTCAAACCTAAGAAAACGTTCGTGCGGAGTAGCATTTGTGCTGGTGCATAATAATGATCGCGCTGCATGTAAAGCGTCAGGTAGGACTTCTTCCCACCTCTCCTGTGGAAGTTGACGATCATGTAACATTAACTGTACGGTTTGCCAAATAGTTTGATTCGTTCTTTCTACTTGTGAATTACCAGTGGGATGATATGGTGTGCTCCTACTGGTAGCCACACCTATACTTGTAAGGTAGGTTTTTACATCATTGGACATAAAGGCCGAACCTCTATCACTATGTACGTATCCAGGAACGCCAAATAGTACAAAAAGTTCTGATAAACACTTTAACACTGTTGATGAGGATTGGTCCTTGCATGCGAAAGCAAATGGATAACGAGAGTACTCGTCAATAACCATTAAAATGTATGGTTTGACACCTTTTACTGGACCCTTGAAATCGATACTTATTCTTTCCCAGGGACTTGTGGCACGTATTAAATGTTGGTTTTTATCCAAGCTGTGATAGCGAGGCTTCACTTCACAACACGAACGACAGCTTTTGCAAACATTTTTCACATCATCTAGAGAAAACGGCAAGTTTTTTGAACGAGTGAATTGCCAAAGACGAGTAACTCCTGGGTGCCCAAGTTGGCGATGAATGTCTTTTAGATTGGGTTGTTGAGAGTAGCTAGCGATCACTTTGGAGCGAGATAGAGTGTCAGGAGCAACGTTATCGACTCCTGGCCGATGCTCTACACTGTAGTCGAAGCAACCCAATTCTGCTCTCCAAAGTTGAATTTTGGCATTTTTGACTTTACCTTTGCTAGTTGGGTCAAGCATAAATGAAAGAGCTCGTTGATCAGTAATTAATTTAAACTTTTTACCATGAAGATAGTGACACCAACGTCTAACTGCTTCGATTATAGCTAAAGCCTCTTTTTCTACAACAGGGTACGCTCTTTCGCATTTTGAAAGTGTTTTTGAGAAAAAGGCTACCGGTCTCCCTCCTTGGTTTAAAGTTGCAGCTATTGTATGTTCAGATGCATCACAATCAACCTGAAAGGGCAAGTCATCACGAATAAACGATAGACAAGTATTCATAAGTCCTTGTCTTAATGATTCAAAAGCTTGTAACGCCAGTTGAGATAAGGGGAAGGTGTTTCCAGTAATTGCGAGGTTTAGTGGACGTACCTTTTGTGAGAATTGAGGTATCCAACGAGCGTAGTAAGCGAACATCCCAACGACTCTTTGAAGTTCAGTTTTACACTTTGGAACGGGTAAATCCAGTAGTGGTTGCAATCTTGTGGGATCGGGTTTGATTACTCCATGAGAAACCCTGTAGCCAAGTACGTCGATATCGTATTTGCAAATAAGAGATTTTGAATCGTTAAACGTTAAACCTTCTTCATCAGCAGCTTTCAAGAGAGCTTCGAGCTTATGATCATGATCTTCTTTACTTGTTCCAGCAACTGTGATGTTGTCTAAATATGCATATGTCCCTCGGAGTTTATGCTTTCGGATAATATCGTCTATAATTCTTTGAAATGCTGATACTCCATTTGTAACTCCGAAAGGGAGTCTACAGTATTGAAACAGTCTACCTGCGGCTTCGAATGCAGTGTATTCTCGATCTTCCATGCACAGGGGAACTTGGTAATAAGCTGACTTTAGATCTAATGTGCTGAATATCTTTCCGTGGGCAATGGCATTCACTTGGTCATCAATTCTTGGTAAAGGAAAGGCGTCAAGAAGTGTAAACTTGTTAATGGTGCGAGAGTAATCTATTACCATCCGCTTTTTATGGCGTCCGTCATCTGCGATTAAAACTTGAGCTCTCCAAGGTGAAGTAGAAGGCTCTATAACCCCATCAGCAAGGAGTTTGTTGATTTCCTGGCGAATAAAATTCTGATCTTCTGGATTAAAACGTTTAGACTTCGTGACGATTGGTCGGACTCCTGGATCCAGATTCTTGAATAGACGAGGTGCTGTGACTTTAGCCGCTGCAACACTACAGTTTGAAGGTGTTATTATGATATCATCTTTTTTACCATTGAATTCAAAAATCACCCGTCGATGCAGCGCCATGAAGTTTTGTCCGAGGATGATGTCTGCACAAAGTTCGCGTCCAACTCCCAGTTGTAAATCATATTCGCGATTAAATAAAGTCATTTTAGCAGCAGTCTTTCCAAGACACTCAAAATTTTGAGTTACGCGAGCTAGTGAAACTGAAGAAGTGGGTCCTGATGGAGGATCCAGCCCAAGCCATTTCGCAACCTTCCAGTCAATGTGGCTATGAGATGCCCCGGAGTCTAGAAGAGCAGTGATGTGTTTTCCGGCTATTTCCACGGAAACTGAAGAAGACGACAAACAGGATGGCACACCGGCTAAAACCGACAATAAGTAAGAAGAAACTGTTGAAGCGACAATGCCATCTTCAGATCCAGACGATAAGTGCTGATCTCCCAGTATTGAAGCAGATGTAGATTGTGCTTTGATACGATTGTTTTGTCTTTTTTGTGATTTTAAACAGGCTCTTTCGAAATGACCCTTTTTTCCACATGCTCGGCAAGAAGCGTCCCGAGCAGGACATTCCATCCTTCCGCCCGGGTGCAGTTTTCCGGAGCAAAAGTAGCATTTCCTTAGTGGGATATTGGCATTTCTTGACGATGCAGCGACGGAAGATTGAAGAGTATAGTTGAAAGACATCCGGATTGATTGTGCGCTTGTTCGAGTAATTTAGCCTTAGCTATAGCATCCTCAAGGGTGAGTGATTTTTCTTCTAGTAGTTTCTGCTTGATAGCTGAAGAAGAGATTCCAGTAATAAATGCATCTCGAGTTAATTCCCTTTTGAAATCTCCTGCGCTGACAGCTCGCCACTGGCAATCTCGGGCAAGTGCCTTGAGTGCTCTTGCGTACGATGTGATAGTTTCATCATGCTTCTGTTCCCTGGTGAGTAAAAGGTGACGGGCAAAAGTTTCGTTTTTCTCCTTTAAGTAGGCTTTATCGAGTACTTCCTTTGCTGCGTCGAAAGTAGAACAGTCCTCAACAAGGTCGTACACTTCAGGTGACAAATAGCAGTGCAGTAATGCTATTTTATCTACTGCTGAGAAATTCTGAGAGCTTTGGTCGCCTTCAGAGGGTTCACGGCTTGGCACAGAACGCTGAACTGCTTCAAGAAAGGCGTTAAACGTTTTCAGCCAATGTCTGTAGTGCTTAGCAGCAAGTGCGTCACTCGGGTCAAGGTCTAGCACTTTCGGTTTCAACAAACGTTCCATCACCAGATAAATAAGTTGATTAAATTGTTACGATATAAACCAAACTAGAAACATAACTTGGCTCAACTTAAATTCGTGCTAAACAAACAAAACAAATATAAGGTTAACTAAATATATCTACGGTAGACATAGTTCTGCACAATTCTATTCTCCTCGTTCTGCCAGTACAACTGCAAGGTGGATCAGTGGCAAGGCTAGAGTACAGAACTAGAAAGCGTACAATTACCTAGGGCACACATGATTATGTAAGCGAGTAAACAAGGTGAACTACAGGCAAGCAATCATTACACGAAGTTTTGCTTAGTTTTGTGTAACATATTTATTTGATAAAACTACCATTCAACGTTTTATAGGCAGAGAAAACTTTGTTAAAACAGACTTAATGTTCAAAGCAAAAAAGCCATCACAATGAACATCTACCGAAGTATACTAATTTACAGTACTTAGATAAGCAATGAAAATTAATAGACGGTATTGTTATTAATATCAATTCAAAATGATTTCAGTGGTTATAATACAATGTGATATAGTGGCGTATCCAATTATTAGCGACAACCTTTTAAAGTACACGTTAATTCGAAAAGAAATAAGAATTTATCAAAAGTCTCAGTCATTTTAGAAAATTTCACCAATGGTTACAGGACCATCTATGATTGTTACCTTGAGTCCTTGACAGAGTCAACTCTGATTTCTTTATTTAATGTTACCTATAAAACGTTGAATGGTAGTATTATCAAATATTTCAAAAAACTTCCTTGGTTTAGTATTATCTAAATTTTGTATAACATTAGCCCACCCCTACACAGTCTTTCATAAAATTTTCGAATATCCTTCCGCGGAGCCGTCAAAAAACGTTCAATGTACCTTAATTGTTAACTACTGTAGTTGGGTGAGCAATGTATTTTAATTTCGAATAATGTTTTTCAGAGGCACAAAACTTAGAAGTTTTTATATCTAGCCTACAGCTGAAAATACACGATTTCTATGCTACTAGATATAGGTCAATGAAATGTGATTGAGCGAGCGAAGCAAGGAAAAAAATTACAAAATAGGCAAAAAAATTTTATGTTTTCTTTTACGTTTTGGGGAAAACATGACCAGGTACCCCTTTTGGTTCGCAACTAGTGTGCACTCCGGATTAGGAATTCTCTTTCAACATCAACAACTCCCGTCAATCTTAGTGCGATGCTTTGCATCTTGTTTTCTTGTGTAGGTTGGTTACGGTGGTTTATCTTTTATTTGAAAAGTTACTTGTGCTTTACAGGGAGTTGGGCTGTGTGTTATATCGAGCTTGAGAAGACCAGAAATAAAGAAAATGTGGTTGAACTGTTTCAACGAAATAACGCAAGGTACCACCAAACCTTCTGACGGGAGCAATATACGGACTGAGCCTTCCACTAGTAAAAACAAAGCAGCCGAAATGCATGCAGACGTTGTACACCAACTTAATGAATAAATTATTCAAAAGATAACTGCAGAAGTAGAAGAAACAAAACTTCAGTAAAATGGTTTTCAGCCTTTTTACACTTGCTTACTCTTACCTATGTTTACACTTACACGTACTTAGTGCGTCCGCCTCTGATTCGGTAGGCATGGGTTCGATATCCTGTCGGGTCATACCAAAGACTTTTTAAAAATGGTACTGAATCTAATTCCTGCTTGGCAGAGGCGTCGACAGGGGGGTCTAGTTCGTACTTTTGGACCCGGACACGGAATCCTTAGGGGCTCGGATTGTCAGATGGTAATGCACCGGGGCCCCTTCCGGGCCCCCTTCCGGGTACGTACCAGGCCTACTTCAGCTCTCTGGTGGTTAAATAGCCACTTCAGCCACCAAACAGTAAAATAAGAATTTAGTTTAGTCTAGTAGCCTACGTAAAAACATAATATAGTACCATCATGTGTTTGATTTGTTTGTAGACATTACATTTATCGATACAATACATTGTAATAAAATATATTTTTCTCGTATTAGGAACTAGCACAATATCCGTGATCCCACTTAGAAATGGTTTGTCAATGGTCGGGCAACCAATCTCATATGCAGTACTAATTTTAAAATACAGAGAGCAAGAAAGATGAGCCGCAAGCATACAATTGTCTGTTCAAAGGTGGATTGTTACGTTTTATGTACAATTCTTCTAAGAATTTAGTTTGATACTCAGACCTGCCTCTGGACTCTGTCTCTTGTCACAAATAAAATGTTTACTGAAGCTCATTGCTTGATTTAGTTATATCATCAAGTGATGACAGTACGTTCAAAAAAATGTAGGCTATAACATGTGGCTCAAAAATAACTTGAAACAGTTTCTTTGCGGTGATTTTGTCTCATTCTTTGCAAGCGTACGGACAAAGCAAAAGATTTTTGCAATGCCTCGGGCATACTAACAAGCAACGCAAGTCAGACGCCAATTACGATTTCATTAAAGCGTGGTCGAAGTCCACGCGTAAAAGATTAATATTGAACACAAAAGAATTATCCCGTGACACTCAATTATAAGGTAATTAAAAAGCGATTTCTCAAGTCAAATAAAAAAAATATGATCAACCATTCAAATTATTTGATTTTTCAAGTTACGCTGTTAAACAAATTGCAGAAAAATTCGATGCTGTGTTGTCAGATAAATTATATGCATCATGTGAAAATTTGATTGATCTATTTTGCGTAGTTTTTGAGTTACACGAGCTCTAAATGCTAGTGTCGAACCGACTCTCCCCTCCCCGTCCGCAGGTCAACTGGCCAAAAAACATCACAGGAAATAGGGTTAACATAGTGTATTACACGCAAAACAAAATATATAACATAATAACTCAAACGCATTCGACACGTACGTGTGTCCTCATCAGGAATTAACACTTTAACTGCCACGGACTTTTTAAATCTGCAATATACATAAAATGAAAAATTGTAAAATTGACTTTGCACCATACCTTTGACGACACCCTTTACTGAAAAGCACAAACTGAACGAATGATACAAGAATGATTACGAGTGGGAAACAGATCACATGAAGTGTAAACTACAAGCATATGACAAACAGTTAGAACACACACAAAAGGAACGATGAACCACAGGCGAATAAATGTCGGTTGAGAGATGGATTGTTACGTTTGATTCTTAAGGCTTCCATGATCTTATTCAAAAAATCAGATCTGCCTCGAGAGATGGTTTTAACTCTTTGAAGGTTGGGGGGGGGGGCTGTCAATTAAACTTTTTTGTATCAACAGTTGTATCTCTAAAACCACTGAGGCTGCGACTACGAGATTCCTTGACTTTCCTAACTTTTATTCACCAGCTCTATTGAGCTGAAATTTTGAGTGAATAAAGGTTATAAATTGAGAGATAAAAGGCATTTCTCAGCACATCTTCTGAAATATTTCATATTCTACTTATATGTTATTTTGCATTATTATATTATTTTACATGAAAAATATAGATTCAAATTGAGATTATGTAAAAAAATTTTAATCACAAACATTGCAATGCATGTTCTTCATTACCAGTGTTGGGCGCGATAACTCATTTTTCAGTTAACACTTTGCTCCTCAAAGGGAGGCCAGATTTGGCCCCCCCTCAAATTTCCTTTAATTATTTGAAGCACAGTAACGCCATGCACTTGGTTTTTCTTGACTTTTCCTAAAATTGCCAGGCGGATCTGATGATATTAAATTTGATGCTAAAAGTTGTGTAGTTTTCTTGTAAATTCAAGATTTTAGTGAATTTTTGCTATTTCTAGCTAACTTCCAGCAAAGCGTGAAATGGATTACATTGCGATAACAAGCCATAAGCTCATAATTGCTTCGTGCATCGATATGCGCGAGCAGAGAGAAGCATCCTCTAGCTTTCCTTTGTTTGGTTTGACCTCAATAATACAAAGCGCGTTATTTCTTATGCTACAAAGAAAAGCCAGTGATCGCAAAGCTGTTAATTAGAAACAATAATAGCAAACGTTTTTTGCGTTATCAGCTCTACAAAGAAGAATAGCAATCCACGATCAAAATAGTAGGCTATGGAGGCCACAAACTATTCAAAACAGTTGTTTCAAGCAGATAATATTCATTGACGAATAAAAAACGTTACAATAAGAAATCTTTTCTTGGGTAAAGACACGAAAACCTGGTTTCGAAATAAACGTTCCATGGAAATGCTCTCATTGACAAAACTTGCAATTGAGGAAATGTATCACTGCAAATGCTTTTAGGAGAAGCCGGAGAAATAGCGTTTTTGCAAACAGTAATTGTGAGATACACTCAAAATTGTGAGATAGGCTCCATTTACACGTAGCAGCTAACTCGATGGCGTCCCTTCCCTGCTTTATGTCGCCTACTTGTTGTTGTGTCCTGTATTTTTGTTTCACAGTGTGTTTTGTTCCAAAGAGCGCAAAATAAAGATGATAATGCCTCATCTACATTACAAAATATTTTGTAATGTACAAACAAAATGTACAATGTACACAATGTACATTACAAAATATTTTGTAATGTAGACGAGGCATAAAGTTAGGCGTCACATAAGACAAACAACAAATCAGCTTTCTTCTTCATTGATTCAACATCTGAATACGTTGCCCCAATGTATAAGAGGCCGGCCATTGTGAAGACCCACCATTTATAAACGATCCGATTATACCAAAAGTGGGACAAACTAGTGGATCAAAGAATGAATAAACAATGCTGAGAAAACTAAATCTAAGTGACGAACAATACCGATGTCTTCATTTATCTTGGAAAAATGCTGCCTAAACTTATCAACAAAAAATACCGTAAATAACGGCAAGGATCCGGAAAGCAGAATTTGCTCAACTTTGGCATGAATTTAGTCAGACATCTACAGTAATAATTCCACACATACAATAACGGGCTCTCAGCGGCTGTAAGATACATAATAATCAACCTGGTTCTTGACGATTTGTGTAACAGTTTAGGGGAAGACACTACTTGAAATGATGCACCACACAAAAGATTTTCAATGAAGACTGAGTCTAAAAACCGATGTGGATTGTGATGCACAATAACTTCAAGTTTAGGACAGAAGAGGCAGAAAATATCACGATAAAAATAAAGACCTTGTGGGAAATTTTCAAGAATCATAACACGATCCAATTACCATAAACGCTTAGTTTGCATGCTGCTCTAAGCTGGCCGGCAACCACAAAGGCAGACAATACAGGCAGTTTATAATTCGATAACAGCGCAATAAACATTATAAATACGTAAACCGACAATTTTCTTTTACAAACGTTTTTCGTCTAATAGTAAATTTTCCACCAACAATTTTTTGTGAAGCGCTTGCAAACCACGGTTTTGTAAAATAATTCATCCTTATTATTTTTTACTTCTCGGATATTGTAAAACGTCATCAGCAAAATCACAAAAAAAAATTTTCATTACTTCAATGTAGTAGGCCTAAGAATTTTTTATAGAATTGTAGCCACGTTGTTTCAACAAAGAAGCCATTTTTTGGCAATATAAAGTTATAGAAAATAATTTGCAATAATGCAAATGTTTGGAAAGAATCTAGGAAGTCTTCTCACAATCTGGCACAAAGTGATTATGTTTATTGTATCTCTGCAAAATGTTTTACGACAAACTTTGAAGCTTCGTTATAATCATTTTTATCTTTGAAGTCAAAAGTTAATTTTTTTTTGGCTAGGAACATAATCACTGCCTTGCTGATGTTGTCGCCTTTACGCGTATTTTTTGTTCTTCAAACAATAAAGACCCAGTCAGCAATCCAGTCTATTTACATTGATTCAACATTTGTAAACGTTAAATTTATGTAGATTTGCTGACTGTGGGTTATTTCACATTTCCTTTGTTTACGCATGTTCTTCAATTCGCTGTTGCATCGTTTCGACGCTGGCGGACTAAAATTGTATTTTCAAATTGATTGACGCAATCTTCAATAAAAAGTGAGCTTCGAACTTAGCTTTGTTGATGTAAATGCTGTATTTTTTGTGGATGTAATTTATGAGTCATGTTTATAAACACCCGTAAGCGAAATGACTTATGATGGAGCCTGCATGATATTTGTGATGCGACTTGACACAAATCCACAATTTCAAAAGCACCTAATTTGAACTTAGAAATTTCAGATAATTTCAACAACTTGTTCAATTGTCTTCTCTCTACTAAAAATATTCATACTACAAACTCAATTGTAGACCTAAAATGCACAAACGAAGATGTAAACAGCTATTCAAGCAGGCTAAGGTGTTACTTATGAGAAATTTGGTTCCATAAAACTAGAAGCTAGCCATGAGTTTCGGAATGCATTAGTTTAGGACAAAAATGTAAGACAACAAACGCAGTTTTGTTTTTTTTCAAATTCGTGTAACAATATTACTCTGATTGTAACTATTTTAGAATCAGTGAGTAGCTTACAATAAGATTTGCTCGCAAATCTTTATCAATGCAATGATTCGGCGCATCGCACACACACTTCGTGCAGTCGATTGAGCTCTTTGTTATTCAGAACTTTGCATGAAATCGGATTAGCATGGTAATTAAATAGCGGCAAGATAAATCAAAATTGTCATTTTTGGGTACCTTTGCAAAAATTGAAATATCAAGTTTAACATATAAAATTTTAAAATAATGACTTTTCAAACTTATAGACAAATGATTTGTTTTCACACCAGTGCAACTTCTGTTGAAATAGCACCAGCGGATAACACGTACCAGCTGATTGAATTTGATCCAAAAACGGCCCACCCTTGAGCAGTTAACTTCCAAAAAAACGTTGAAAAGCAAAGGGTTAAGCGATAACGATAATAATCGATAAACGAAAAATGCCTAAAGCGATAACAATAAGCGATAAAATTATCGCCGATAATGTCCGATAACGATAACTTTTTTTTTCTTGATTAGCGCTGCCCCATCCCATGCAGCACGAACTGTTTTCATCAACATGACGAAAAATCGGACATAATATAGGCTACTGTAAAGGGACAAAACTTTTTGTAAGTTATGCATGAATAGAATCGCAGCAGTGGGTATCGACTCTACAACCTCTTGATCCAGAATCAAACTACTGAGGTAACCGCCGTGCTCATAATTATACCTTCAGATACCAGTTGGATGCTTTTATCAATTGAGTTACACTGCCGCTTACGTGCAGTAGACAAAATAATTAAATCAAATGAAAATACCATAAAAAATTGCAAACTTTGTATTTTGCTTTCTGCTTCTAGAGCTGTTTACAGCAAAGTCAGCAATAATTGAAAAAATTCCAAAAAACGCAAAATCAAACGAAATTTATATCGGAACAACAATATTGGATTTTTCAATGTTACAATTAGCCATTTAATGCCACAAACTCTCTGATAAACTCCCTGAGCTTCCGATCCTCGGATTCCACTGAGTGAGTTTGCAGCGCTTCCCCACTCCCCAGTTCTCTGGCTGAATTTTAAATGATTTTTCATTCAAATTCACTAGGCTATTATTTGTTACGTTTTTTGTCTCTGTGGCCTCTCCTTATAAACCGATTTCTTATTATGTTGATTAGTTATTTGTTAACTTTGATTTGCAAAATTACCATTCCGCATTCATAATATTGTTGCCCCACGAAAACTTATGGCTTTATTATGTGACCGGCTTTTTTATGACTTGTTCATTAGGTTAACATTTTGGTGCTCTCTCACTTTGGGCAGGTGCCCCCCTCCCTACTTTTTTCGCTCTGGCGAGAGCACTGAATTATAGGCTTACTGTATTGTTCACGCATCTTTTCTCGACGGTCATACATAGCCTATCTACTTCATGCTTCCTGCATTGCTAATTTTCTTTAACTTTAAACAGGAACAACTTTTAACTTGCTACGCCCCTAATCTAAGCCTATGCAATAAAATCCCACTCTCCAGAGTCTTGATCTTGAAAAGTGCGGTAAAATGCACGATGCTGCAATCAGAGTTGCGCTTGCGCTTTAATTGTAAAATTCACTCACGATTGCCGAGTGCAGCAAAACAACAAGAGAATTGTTGCATGCATTTCATTGCATTGCAATTTGCAACTGTAAAAATTATTGTGTTGTCAAGGCCGTCGCTGCAGGGTGGCTAGTAAAAATATTACTTTTCATGGTTTTTCCACTTGTGTGTTGATCCGAAATAAAATTTATCGGCGATCATCAAATATTTCCTTTGGCGATAACGATGAACGATAACTGAAAAAATAATTGATCGATAGTTATCGCCGATAATTATCGCCGATAATGCCCATCACTGTTCATTACTCTACCAAAAAATAATGTGTAAACTCACGCAATCGCAAAATAATCCAAAAGTCATAAGTCACCTCAACATTTCAACGTATATGAGCAGTTCTAAAATTCGCATACTTTTAATTTTCGGATATGGACGACGAGACTGCTGAGTGGCTGATTATTTCCTGCCCTCCAATCCAGCCTGGAAAGATCGCTCATACGCCGATGATTTCATATAGCCTACCTTCCATTATTAATTTTACTTTAGACATACACCAGGGTTCTATCCTCTCTCCTCTAATTTTTGCCATTGTGATTGATGTGATTGCAGAATGTATAAGAGAAGATTCATTGGTGATGATACTATACGCGGATAATTTGGTTTTGTTGAGTGACACAATGGAACATCTGAATGATTAATTTGAGAAGTGGAAGGAGTCGCTTCAATGTAAAGGTAGGCGTGTCAACATCCAAAAGACAAAGATTGTGATAAGTGAAACGGAAGGGGAAATTACAATGAGCAAAATTGACCCATGTGGTGTATGTGGAAGAAGAGTGATGGCAAATTCTGTTAAGTGTGCAAAATGCAGGAAGTGGATGCATGGAAGATGTGCAAAGATGAAGACAGTGACACGCAGATCCGGAGATGGGTTTGAATGTGAAAGCTGCAAGAAGATTGAAAAAGGAAAGGTTGGTCCTGTTGAAAAGCTGAATGGCGAAGTTGAATCAGTGAATGTCTTTTGCTATCTAAGAGATAGATGGAATGCCAGTGGTGGTTGTGAAGCGGCAATGATTGCAAGAGTAAGGTTTAGTTTGGTGAAATTTAGAGAGTGTTGATAGTTGTTATGTGGTAGAAGATTTCTGTTGAAAAGGAGAGGAAGAATTTATACTACAGTAGTTGTGTGAGATCTGCGATGCTGTACGGAAGTCAGACATGGTGCTTACGGGAAAACGAATTGGCGATTTTAAGAAGAACTCAGAGAGCGATGGTGAGAGCAATGTGTGGTGTGAAGCTGATGGACAAAAGAAATACCGAAGAACTTATGAAGTTGCTTGGGTTGAATGAGAATGTTGGTTGGCGAAGTTGGCGAAAGAGAATGGAGTGAGGTGGTATTGGCATGTTTTGAGAAGGGATGAATATGATGTTTTGAGAAGAGCACTGGGGTTGCAAGTGGGGGGTCGCAGAAAACAAGGAAGACCAAAGAAAACGTGGAAAAGGCAAGTTGAGAAGGAAAGCAGCAAGGTGGGCTTGACAAGAAAGGAGGCGTTAGACAGATCGATGTGGAGGCAGGGTGTGAAGGCGATTGCAACACTTGGAGGTGAATCTGGCCACCCTCGGTAACGGGAACATCACCGGATTAAAACTGGACCCATTATTAAAATTATTAAGACTGGATTAATACTAAACCTGGACATAGAAAGTATATAGAGATGGCAACCAAAGGTGCGTTGGAACCAGAAAAAATGCCACTAACAAGCAGAGCAGATTATTACCATGCTCTTCGTGCACATCATCAAGTAACCATACAGAAATTGTTAAGCAATAAGGAAGTAGAGTCGAAGGAAAAGGAGTGGGGCTGGAAACTTGAAGACAGCAACTATTCTCCAATAATGACGGACAGTGAAGTTGCTCCAGTGTGTGTCCTGCAGGTTATAAGATGCAAATGCCAATCAACGAAGAATCAATGTGGTACAAAGAGATGTTCATGTAAGAAGTATGACCTCAGTTGTGTAACAGCATGCAGTGGTTGTCGGTTTCATTCTAGTCATTTTTAGTGGAAGAATTTCGACTTGTGAAAGTGGCTACCGTTTTCCAACGATGTATTTCAGGACAATCAAGCTTTTAGTCAATAGTTCAGTTCAGTTCAGTTCAGTTCAGTTGTTTTTTTATTTCTGACCATCATATCAACACAATATGTGACCATTATGTTAGTTGTACAGAGTGACTTTATCTATATGTCAGGAGACATGCAGTCAGATCAGATATTTCATACCTTCAGGTCAATGTTTTCACAACAAAGCTGAATTTATTGATCTGATTTCGCTATAGCGAAATCGATCTATGATTAAAAAAAATGAGGCTGGTAGGCTACACTGTTTGTTGCATTGAGTAAAAAGTCTTATAACTTCAAATGTGTGTATTTTTTTACCATAGTTCTTATGTCAAAGCGATTCAGCATTAAATTATCTTTCTAATGAGGTATAGGCCTAAATGATCAATTTTAGACAACTGCGAATTTTTGACCTATGGGAGCTGCTGCCATAATAGAAAAACGGTCAAAACTCACTATTCTCAAAGAGGAACATGGGGCTTTTTTTGGTGACTCCACATCACCAATCGAACCTCTTGACAAAGTTTCAACTATAAGTTTTAAGGTTGTGTATTGTAGGAAAACCAATCACAAAACAGTTTTAGTTATACAGTCCACTCCGCTTAATCTGTTCATGTTTAATCGGACCGTTTGCGCTGGTCCGCGTTGAAATCAATTTTTCTAAACGATTTTTCTCGCTTAATCGAACTAGCCTCCCAGTCCCACCAAACATAAGTTTACTGTATGGTTCACGTTTTTGTTTTTTACTGGTGGTGTATTTAACAAGATTGCAGATCAAGTGTTGATGTTGGGCGTTGTACTATGTTTTTACAAAGATATCAGCGGGAAGGTTGCCAGATACCTTTTATATTTCCCCCCCAAATGCAACTAAAAAGTAGCACAATTCAATTATAAATTGAGACAACCCCAAAAACAGCTTAAAAATTTGAAAGTTTTTCCAAACTAAAGTCAAAAACGATATTTTTAGCTAGAAGTGTATTTATTTGTGAAACTTGGTTTGAAGTGAAACCAAACGAAATCAACCCTCACACAACTCGCAACTGCTAAAATTTTTTCGACTGGCAAAATTTATAAATTTTTATTTGTGTTTATTTTACTTTATTTTGTGCGGATTACAATACCGCAACGTGAAACTCCAACTGCCTAACAAATGAGAATTAAGATACGATTATTACATAAGCGAATGATAACAAACCTAATGTCAAGCACATAGGCTTGTCTGCGTTATTTTGGCTTGTTAGTCTTGCAGGTTAAAAAAGTGCCTTTCTACTGTATTAGGATACAAGTTTTGAAGCTTATGACGCTTCAGCGACAAAAAGTCCATGAAATCCATCTACAACAACTAAGTTTTCTTCAGCATATGATATAACTTTAATAGATTATGAACATAAGACGAGGGCCGCAGGTATTGTTCTTGCAGCGACATGCGGCCCACAGGCCGCACTTTGGGCACTCTTACCATAGACTTTCGTTTCATAACAAATTCAGTCAATATCGTCTGTAATCGATAAACGACTACAGACGTCCCATCTTTTGGGCAATTTGGTACAAACGTGACACATAGGCACACAAATGTGGAAGTCGCTATAGCAGATGGACAGAAAGCTAGTAAAAATTTGAAGCGTGCCGCCCACGTTGAGGCCCAGGGTATAGGGCACGGACAGTTTTAGTTAACACATGTGTTTTGTTTGAAACTCAAACAGTAAAATAGTAATCATTAAAACTTGTGTTATTAAAATATATTCATCAAATTTAAGCTTTTATTTGTAGAAAATTTGCGCATAGTCAATGATTGGTTGTGCAAGCCAAAGTTGCAGTTTGTTGTAGGTGCAGCTTAATTTTTTCTACTGTACAGTAATTTGTCATTTTCTGAAGTACTCGATGTGTATTCGGATTTTGAAATTGTGATCGAAATTGAAACTGCGACTTTCACAAAAACTGACAAGATCAAACACTTTTATTTTCTAGTAAAGTTTTAGAGCGCAATACGGAGAACAAAAAACAAAATTGTAAAAAAAATGCAAACAAAATTTTTGCACAACCTATGGAGCGTTTCATCCATTTGGAGACTGTTGGTACATAAGCCTCCATGCTAGCCCAACGCAGGTTGGAAGGTGACTGTTTGTTGAAAAGTTATCTCTGTTCATTTACAGTACCCATAGTTGGAATCCTAACAGGTGCTACCACTCCGGACTATAGTGAACCAGGGTGGGCCTGTGAAGAATGTAAATAAGGAGCAGATCCAATCAATTTAAAGCCTTTACACTGGATGCAGTTTACCGTCTTGCCCAGGACAACAACAACAGATAGATTAACAAATTAACAGCTTGGATACCCTGGTAAAACAAATACAAATGAAGAAAGTCAAAAATGAGATGGAGAGACGAGATTGATAAAGAATGTGGAACAACAAACTGGTACATAAGAACACACGATTAACTGGATTGGCAAGAAAAGGGAGGGGCTTTCGCTCAACAGTGGGCTACCACATGCTGAATATGATGGAGCGTTTAAGTGGAGATGAGTAACCTACTCCCGTTTTGAACGTAGTAAAATAGACACTGAAACAGTAACCTCATGTATGTCTAGCCTTTTTTTGAGATGTTTGATAAATGTGATTACGTGCATTCAGATAAAAGTGCTTCGTTTATGTTTTTGCATCGTATAAGGATTTTATGTTTATTGTACATTGTACAATGTACATGGAGGATACAGTTTGCGCCTTTTTACCATCAGAACCTTCATGTGCAATCTCCAGGCTAATGGCCAGTGCAAAAAAAAATTGAGGAAGCAATTTGGACTTCGGTAATACTTGCCTTGAAAACTCGAAGTCTTCCTGTTTTGAAGTGAGAGTGAGTATTACTTGATGTTTTACATTCCATGTGCTCTTTATCATGCACTGCCATAAATGTGACACCACACAAGCGATTTTTTAATTTGCAATATCGTTCAAGTTTCGGTCTTTCGATACTTACCAAGTTTCGGTCTTTCGATTATTTGGGATAAATGTCCTTAAAAATGTATTATTGCGACGACATGTTCACACCAGTATCGGCTGCGTAGCATGAAGGCTATATTTCTCTTCGCTGCTTCCTGTCGTCTGTTGTATCGCATCTGTGATCGCAATGTTCTGTGTGTTATCTCAATGAGCGCAAATAAAAGCATGGTGTTTATTATTACCAGCAAGTATGAACCGCTTGTCGAAGAAGTGGAAATGAATCATGCAACCTCCATCTACGCTCATGTTCGTTTCGCAAACAGACGCGAAACCACTGTGTCACTTCGTGACACTTCAAGCTCTTGCTGCTCGTGATTGTCTGAACGAATCAAATTTTGGTCTGCCAGACCTCGGGAACCTTTCGAACTCAAATAACCTTTCTGAACATAGAAATATGAGCGAACCGTCTGATGAACCTACTCAACAGCATTGGTACACTCTGCTTTGTAAAGCGCTAAGCAGCAACGCATACCTGTGATCGACACAGCGCTATACAAAAACACGCATTATTATTAACACGCAACATCTAATGAAAACCTGTCAATGACGATGCATCTACTAGATACTGGTGGTCCATTATATCAGAGACCCCTAAAACCAGTAGCGTTGACAAAAGAGTCCAGGAGATACTTTGGACCAAGCCCGGGATAATTTAAGAGGCCTAAATATAAGGAAACCATGGCGTATTCTTTGGGATGCTGTACGTTTTATTTATAAATGTCTTGATTTGGGCCCAAGGATATGAAAAACGCCAAAGAAAAACTATGGTACCGATTGTGTTCTTTTTTGCATAACTCATTGAGGCTAAATCGAGTAATAATATAATGACATCGTAAACCTGATATAAAATTAAACATGAGCCCTGTTGTTAAAATACCTTAGCTGTTGTAAAGCGACAATAAATAAAACTATAACATTATTATTATTCAGTTTCAATTAGTTTGCTCCGATAAACTTCAAGTGAGGATATGTTGTTGATTTCATATTACAACCCTTCGTAAAGATATTCGTTATCACAAGAAAGTCAATTTCAAGAAGTGTGTTCAAGAAAATTAATGATGCTCCAATGAAATGAATTTAGATTTTTCAGAGTTTTAATATCATGGTCCATATATTAGGGTTATTAAAGCACCATTTAAAAAAAAAAAGCTTTCTAAGTTCCCTTCATCTCAGGAGGAGAACATATGTTTGGCCCGATACTAAACAAATCTCACGGACCCCAAAGCAGTATAACAAAACAGATTGAATGCAAACTCACTCTAGAAAAAGATAACGTCTTATTTTTTAAGTTCCGACTCCCTTATATAGCTACCTAAAATCATCCCGGATCCAAAAGAGTCGCTTTTGGCCAAGCCTATTGTTATTTTTGTACGATCGGGAAAGCTGATCTTGTTTTGAAAATTATGACGTACAAACTAAACGCGGTTCATTTTTGCAGAGAAACTGCTAGCACTTCACGTTTGTTCTTAGCTACTCATGCAGTCAAAACTTCCTAAAAGAACGGCTTTTGTTATTTCCCTTAAGCAGAGACTAATTCTATGATTAATCGACTTCCTTCCGGCAACTTCAACCAAACTTTCTACTTTCTGTTTTAAATTTGTTGTCAAACTTCACATATTGACTGTATAAGAGACAACTCTGCATTTGCATTTTCTTGTAGTTATAACAAACTCCAGCTTCGAATTAAATAGAGAAAAGAGAGGAGGTTGATCAATACAAATATCCAGGAAAAATGATGGAAATGATGAAAACACAAGGAAAGGACACCAAAACTAAGATCACCCAAAGGATAACATCAAGTTGAAGAAAATTTGATCAAAGTAGCACTTTTTTAAAAAAGTATAAGAACATTCTAATTACTGCAGCTTAAAACGAAAAATCATAGACAGAGTAATGTAGACAACATTAACATATGAAGCAGAAAAATGGTCACTTACAAAACAGAAAACAAGAAAACTGGCAGCAATGGAAAAAAACAATATGAAACATAAATAGAAAAGACGAGATTGGGAATTGAAGTTATCAGAAACAAAACACATACCAAACATGTCATGGAAGCAGCAACATATCCAAAGTGGCAATGGGCGGGACATGTAGTAAGAATGACAGACAACGGACTGGCTAAAATAACCACACAATGGACACTGAGATTAGCAAAAAAACTAGAGGGAGACCGAAAAGAAGATACCTAGATGACATTAAACATAGCCAACAATATACTTTGATTAACCGAAGAGTGGTAAATAGCTAGGAGCGCACGTTTCTTTAAATTTAGTTCGATCTTTTATGTTACACAAAGTCATGATCGTAGCTTTCTTAGTTTGATCGCCTGAACTTACCTATAAACAGACATAACTAAGCAACAACACTACATTTAACATTATAAAAACAAAAAACAACAAGCGAACGTTTTCGGCTAATCATCTAGCCCTTTTCAAGCCTATAAGAAAAATACATTATTGAAAGAAATGCTAAAGAATCATATAGTATCACAGCAAAAATATGGTCAAATCTAAACATTTGAGAAACTGCCTCGCTCACACAAAATGATAACTGAAAATTACACAGCGCAACGGGTCAAGTATTTCAGAGGTAAAATTAATTGATTGTTCAGACAAGGACTCAGGCAGATTACGCAAGAAAGACAGAAGCACAAGAGATAGTGGCACAAAACAAAGTAATGCGAAAAGCACAAGACGTGATAATTTAATCAAAAAACTGTTAAAAGGTAAGAAGCTCCGCAAGCAAATAATTGCCTGTTGAGCCCTGGGTTTAAAGATTTGATGATCAATGCCTCATGAATTTTGGTTTCGAATTCGGACAAACACTTACGTACAATTTTGAAAGACTACAATGACGGTTTATTATTTGAGCACGATTGGTAGTTTCTAATATGGTCTTTAATTGCACTGTTTTTATTAAAATTAGCCAAATTCAAATGCTCTCCCACTCTCGTCACCAAATGTCGCGTGGTCATACCAATGTATGACGATCTCGCATCATGCGAGCAAGTGAACTTATACACGACGTTAGAACATAAGCGGAAAGGAGTTTTGGACTTTAACTGAAAATAATAACCAGCTTTAAATGTTTTATAAACGGGAAAAATCTTAACGTTAAACTTCAATGCAATAAATCTGGACAAACTTGTGGCAAAACGTTTGGATTCCTTGCCAACAAACGGGATTGTTAGAAAGTTTTTGAAATCAGGCTCCTCAACTGGAGACGTAGTGGAAACCGAATTCAAAAACCCTCTAAGAACCTTATTAAAAAACCAAGTCGGATAATGATTAGCACCAAAGTATGAGCGTAATTTATTAATTTCATTATTGAAACAGTCATTGTTCGAGCAAATGTCTCGAGCTCGCGAGATAAGGCACTTGATCAAAGCGGATTTGTAATTAGACGGGCAAACAGCGCTGAAATTAAGGAAAAGATTAGTGTTTGTCGGTTTACGCCAGACCCAAGTATCAAATCCATTACCATTTATTTTGATTTCTACATCCAAAAAAGGTATAGTCTCCGTGGCTTTTTCTACAGTAAAATTTATGTTTTGATGTTGCGTATTGAGTAGGCTACTTCAAGAAACTGTGAACAAGAATTATCGTCATCAAATATGGCAAAAATGTCGTCAATATAACGTAAGTAAAGCTTGGGAAAGAATTGGGAAGTATTTTCAGAAAAAATCTTATTTTCAAAGTGGGCTAGAAAGAAATTGGCAAGAGTGGGACCCAGAGGCGAACCCATAGCCACTCCGTCAATTTGCTTGTACAATTTATCTTTGTATAGAAACATGCCCTCTGTGGCTAAATGCATCAATTTGATAAAAATGTCTTTTTTGATGAGCGGATGGTTTGGCTGGTCTTCTGCATATATGTAATTCGCGATAATGTCGATCGTTTCTTTTAAAGGGACGTTAGTGAATAGCGATTGTACATCAAAACTGACCATTACTTGATTTGAAGCACATTGAAAATCTTTCAGCTTGTCCAAAAAATCGTTGGTTGAGTCGAGCATGTACTTTTTTGGCATGTAAGGTTTAATAATATTGTCTAAGAATTTAGCCAGAGCATATTCCGGAGTCGAAATCATTGACACAACTGGACGGGCTGGATTGTCCTTTTTATGTACTTTAATCAAACCATACAGCTTACCTGGGCTGCTGCCCGAGGGAATCAGTTTTTGAGTTACTTCTTTTCCAAATTTCTTGAGATATCTTTTTACATAATACTCGATGGCCTTTCTTTTGAAATAAATGGATGAACTTTAGTATTCTCATTGATTATAGCAAATTTAGTTTCATCGCTCACAATTCTGTCCAATTTTGAAAAATAATCTGCAGTGTCCAAAATTGCCGTTCCTTTTCCTTTATCAAATTTGCATACTTTAATAGACTGATTTAAAGACAGGGACTTTAGTGTGCGATGAATTGCTTGATTTCTTTTGGATGAACAAACTCTTTTAGCATTACACATAAAACGTTTTACAATAAATTTAACTTCGTCTTTATCATCAGAGTTGATTGAAATATCTCCATTTCTTTTCAGAGAACTCATAAGTTGTTCTATACTCGCTTTCATATTGTTTGAATCAATTTGTTTTGGAAGAATTGGGTGGTTTAGGCCGAATCGTAAGACTTCTTCTTCTAGCAAACTGAGCTTTATTGAACTAAGGTTAGTGATACATCTAGGACTTCGTATTCTCTGTCTTCTCCAAAGGTTTGTGAGTTTTGACTGATGAGTTTTGATGGTATTGGTTGCTAACTTCTTAAACTCTTGGGTAAGCAAACAAATTAACCAGGTCTTTTCACAAAAAGTAAGTTTAGCCAAAATCTGTCTTTTTAGTTCTTCATATTTTCGCTCTGCGATACGCAGCTCTCTTCGCGTTTCTGTCAACTTCCTTTTTAGTAGAATTTGAAATATTGTATCTACGTTCTTCCATACGCTAAGATTTGGCGTCTTAAATTTTTAAAATTCTGGGCAGATGTTCAAATCAATACATGTTTCAAAATATCTGTTGTCAAGCTTTAATTTTACAAGTTTCTTTCCAAACGTTTCCAATTTCCGAAAATCCTTAATCGGTATTCCTTCTCTGTTGCTAACTTTATAATACAATTTGGGTAGAGAGGTAACTTTTTTAAACCATAAACAGACATAACTAAGCAACAACACTACATTTAACATTATAAAAACAAAAAACAAAAAGCGAACGTTTTCGGCTAGTCATCTAGCCCTTTTCAAGCCTATAAGAAAAATACATTATTGAAAGAAATGCTAAAGAATCATATAGTATCACAGCAAAAATATGGTCAAATCTAAACATTTGAGAAACTGCCTCGCTCACACAAAATGATAACTGAAAATTACACAGCGCAACGGGTCAAGTATTTCTAAGAAGGTTCTTAATAGGGTTCTTAGGGGTTCTTATAAGGGGTTCTCTAATTAATAAGGTTCTTAGAGGGTTTTTGAATTCGGTTTCCACTACGTCTCCAGTTGAGGAGCCTGATTTCAAAAACTTTCTAACAATCCCGTTTGTTGGCAAGGAATCCAAACGTTTTGCCACAAGTTTGTCCAGATTTATTGCATTGAAGTTTAACGTTAAGATTTTTCCCGTTTATAAAACATTTAAAGCTGGTTATTATTTTCAGTTAAAGTCCAAAACTCCTTTCCGCTTATGTTCTAACGTCGTGTATAAGTTCACTTGCTCGCATGATGCGAGATCGTCATACATTGGTATGACCACGCGACATTTGGTGACGAGAGTGGGAGAGCATTTGAATTTGGCTAATTTTAATAAAAACAGTGCAATTAAAGACCATATTAGAAACTGCCAATCGTGCTCAAATAATAAACCGTCATTGTAGTCTTTCAAAATTGTACGTAAGTGTTTGTCCGAATTCGAAACCAAAATTCATGAGGCATTGATCATCAAATCTTTAAACCCAGGGCTCAACAGGCAATTATTTGCTTGCGGAGCTTCTTACCTTTTAACAGTTTTTTGATTAAATTATCACGTCTTGTGCTTTTCGCATTACTTTGTTTTGTGCCACTATCTCTTGTGCTTCTGTCTTTCTTGCGTAATCTGCCTGAGTCCTTGTCTGAACAATCAATTAATTTTACCTCTGAAATACTTGACCCGTTGCGCTGTGTAATTTTCAGTTATCATTTTGTGTGAGTGAGGCAGTTTCTCAAATGTTTAGATTTGACCATATTTTTGCTGTGATACTATATGATTTTTTAGCATTTCTTTCAATAATGTATTTTTCTTATAGGCTTGAAAAGGGCTAGATGACTAGCCGAAAACGTTCGCTTGTTGTTTTTTGTTTTTATAATGTTAAATGTAGTGTTGTTGCTTAGTTATGTCTGTTTATGGTTTAAAAGAGTTACCTCTCTACCCAAATTGTATGAACTTACCTAGTTTTCGTTTCATGGTAAAACCTTCCATGGTAGCTTTGGTAAGGCCTTCACGCTTAATTGCAGCGACCTTTACGACTCGTGAAACGGCCTGCACATGCCGAGGGTCAGCACTCAGCAGCATAATGAATTCCTCTCGCTGGATATTGAGGCCGATATCTTAGAAGCCTTGTACATGAAATGTAACAATCCACCTTTGAACAGATAATTGTATGCTTGCGGCTCATCTTTATTGCTCTCTGTATTTTAAAATTAGTTTTTCTCACCTTGCCTTTCTTCCACATCATGTGATCTTTTCAACACTTTTTGATGCAGTTACCTTCGGTTCTCGTAGAGCCTATATCGTAGAGTTTGAGCTAGTCAAAATTACTGTGCAGTTTTTGTTTTTTCCTGTTTATAAATTTAATAAACCATTGTATTTTAGTCAGATGTAGTTAAATTGTATATATGATATTCCTGAAGAGGACATCTTGTGATGTCGAAAACGTTCTATATTTAATTTGTTTCGTAGTTTTGTGTTTCTGTAAATGTAGTAAACTTGAATATGTTAAACTTGATAACGTTGCTTGCCTATGGTTCAACAAGACAAACCCTCTACCGAAGCTCTATAATTGCTCATTAATTTCGCAAGTTTCACTTGCTCTTTCTTTGTTTTGTAAAGTTTAACCCTATCTTAGTACGAGCTGTTTTCGTACGCGGAAAGCACGTCACGGCTGTCTTAGCCTGTGCTAATTAATCGCTAACAGAGATATAAGTATACGCCGTAGGCTTGCGGCGTAGACTTTTTGTTTGCGCTAACGCTTGCGGCCACATTTTTTTGAATAGTTGTCGCTTGAGGCTACGCCGTAAGTTTTCGCGGTTTTTTAGCGCATAGCGTCAATGCATACTTTTTAATGTCTTAGCTGTTGTTTGCATTATTTTTTTTTAAACTTTCCAAATTTTGAATAAGTTGAAAATGAATGAATGAATAAGTTGAAGTTGAAAAAGAATGTTTTTCAATGGGCAAAGACATATTGGAACCAAAACGCAGCAAAATGTCAGATGAACACTTTCAGATGCTTGTGTTTCTTCGTGAAAATTCAAAATAAAACTTGTTTGTTTTGAGTGGTTTATACCGTATGAATGTTTGGCACTTAGCAAACAAAATGAGTTTACGCTAGTGTATGCGCTGACGCCAACTTTTTTTACAAGTTACGTTGACACATACGGCGTATGGTTTTTCGAACGTTTGCGTTTACGCTGACGACGTCAATATTTTTTGTATGCGCGTACATCACTGATCGCTAATAACGGGAGCTATGAAAATCACAGAGCCAAAATATTTTACAAGGTAACAGTCAAATGTATTCTGCATATAGAAGTTAAATTTTTACCCAACAAATTTATTGAAATAAAGTGTTTGAGATGAAAAGACGTCAGAAAGTCGATTTTTATTCTAATTTCCCAAAAATAGCCTCAAAATTGACCGTTCGAACGCATATTGTTGAATTATAACATAGAGTAATGCTAAACATAACAACAAATTACTTTTGCTCACAAATATAAGGCATTTTTGGGCGTTTATACGTTTCAAAGATATATTGGATAATTAGATCACACAGCGGAATAAAAACTTCCCATGACAATTAACTGCTATAATGTAGGCAGTTTCATGAAAATGTCAAGCCACCTGAGACGAAATGCTTATTGTAAAAAGGGCAGGAGGGTAGAAAAATGACAAGTGTAGGTTTAGAAAATTCGCAAAGAATAAAACCTGTAAGTCAAAAAATTTCAAATTTTTAGCATATTTCCTTCTGTGAAATATTTCACTACTAGAGTGGGGCGTTCTCATAAAACCCCGTGTCGCTACCGATAGGGTTAAACTTGTTCTACGATGTTATAACCTTCCCAAATTATTATTAACTGATTACCCTATTTCGGTCTCAGGCACGTTAAATGTTCGCGTTTTATCGCTTCTATCTTTTTTAAACATCTGCTATGTTTGGCATTTAATATTTTTGTGGTGATGGCTAGAAATGAAAATAAACTGAAATGAAATGAAAGGAGTGAACCATAGGTAAATTATTAAACTGCAGACTATGTAAATTATTTTTACACGTTTGATGTATTAGGCCAGATAACTCACGGATTCACATATAGGCCTACTTTAGGTGGACATAAGCAACCAATATAATTTTTAAATGACCACAAAAATAAGAAACAATAAGTATAGAACTGTAAGTGCGTTCACTCTGATGATGGAATTGATTTACTTTTGTGGATTGTTAGCTTTAATTTTGGCTCAAACCAACAATGCAGGTAAAGTTTCGTTTCAATATTTACAATCATTTATTGACTAAGAGTGCATTGCATAAGCCACGAGATGAGTCAAGAAACTAGTGGAATATTGAAACAATCGTGCTGCTGCTTGAAGTGACGTGACATTGTTTGACTCCCGGCTTCAGCTGGTTGTTGAACAACACCGCTCACCACTACTCATTATAGGGTGGAGTGAATTTCACTTAATGTTTTGGATTTTGATTTAAGGTGTTGTAATGTTGTCTTTGGGCCTAAAAAACAACCCCGAACATAATTTTGGTTCTCCTACCCCTAAATTGACCCTCCTACCTGAGGTCAAAGGTCACGCAAGGTCAAAATTGCTCTATCTCCACTTTTACTGGTGCTAGAAATCTGTTTAATGGCTTAAAAGATTCAAAAGACCCATATTTCTATCTGTTCTAAGAGAACTTTTTCTTCTATTGCTAGTAGAATTTGACTAAACAGCAAAAATATAGTTTTTGTGGTATTTTTGCTTATACAACATTATAGTTAACAAACTTCAACAGCCAAAATAGTAAATTTCAGCAATTGGTTGGATTGTTGTTTGAGAAGAAGTGTATTGAACATCGAAATATTGTTATCTGCAGCATTGATGAGGAACTGAAGTTTGAACTAAGTATGAAATTAATGTTTTGATGCATTTAAGATGACATTTCAATGGTTGAAAGGCATGAAAATTATTGAGAGAGAGATACATTTTTGTCAAGTCACACTACGTACAATAATAATTATTACACAATCAAAATTTAAATTGAGCATGAACTAACCAGCAACAACAGGAAGGCTGCGAAGAGACCACCGACAGGTCTTCAAGTCAAGCAGCACTTAATGAAAATCCCATTGCTTGAAAATGAAAATTCAGTTGCACTTTTAAACACTCAAAAAATGTCACAAAACATTTTACCTCCCTCATATTTAGGTTCCGGCTATGCCCCTGGTAACTATAACGAAAAAACAAGTGGTTATTATGCAATCGTATTCAGCAGTAAAATTGCTTTTTGGTGTTGAAAGAGGACATCAACTTCCGGGATTTGATCTTTTTGCGGATCACACCATCCCAGGCATCTTTCGAACCCAGCCACATGCATGGAAGCTTCTGTTACGAGCTTCACATGACGCTCTACAGCTTGATTGTGGCATGGGTGATCAAGTTCAAGCTTGTTTGTTTTGAAATTTTGTATTGCATCATCATTTATGACTTTGGTTGCGGTAGGTTCTGTGACATGAATTTCATCAAAATTTGCCATGTTGTGGTAGAACTCGGCGTTGATATTGATCTCCGGTATGATGAATTTTCGAACAGTTACTGTCCTCTCTGCAAAAGAATTTGCCTTTGCACTTTCATCATCTGGGGTCATTTCAACATCTTTGCTTCTGCGTAGCGATAGCACAATATTGACAGCTTGCAATCGAATTGTATCATCATCATCAGGCGTCAGCCATCTTCGAAAGAAGAATGTTTTTGGGGTGAGCTGAGAAGCCATTACGTATCAAAGTTTTTGGTGCAATGTCTCTTGCTTGCTTCTAGGGAAATTGGTTGATTCGTTTGAGCATGCGAAAATAGTTGACAGCTACTTTATTTAGTTAGAGTTAAGCTATTGACATCAAACCAACTTAGGAAGTAGACTTTTAAACAAATTCTACCAGAATTGTAAAATTTTGGCTCGGCTTTGTTTGGGAAGTGTAGTATCTCAAAAGACGACATGCAAGTGTCAACCATCTTGCATGTGACAAGCCACCTACTTCAAACTGTGCTAAGTCATTCTCAAGTTTTCCAGATATGACAGCCAAACAAATTTGGTATGCATAAAATTGATCGGAATTCAAACTTTCCATAACTTCTTTTGGCGTTTGAGGAAATTCAATAGAAGATAATGGCTTAAACTTAACCCCATGCCAATCAGACATTAAACTATTTAGCTCTTTGCCAATTGGCCCTGAAAACGAGTCGGAGTTTAAAGAGACTCCATCCAATTAGTGCTTAAAGACATGCCTGAGAGGTAGTTCGTTGGTATGCAGGACACAGATGACCTATTGCGAACGTCTTTGCACCAACTCTTCTAATGTGGCAATGCTGCAATGGTGTTTACCTGTCATAATTGCGGTTCCATCTGAGTCTATAATTCACAAATTGTTCTGCAGGTCGGTATTTTCCAGTGCTTTGTGATTCTCAAACAACAATCCAACCACTTGCTGAAATTTACTATTTTGGCTGTTGAAGTTCATTAACTATAATGTTGTATAAGCAAAAATACCACAAAAACTATATTTTTGCTGTTTAGTCAAATTCTACTAGCAATAGAAGAAAAAGTTCTCTTAGAACAGATATAAATATGGGTCTTCTGAATCTTTTAAGCCATTAAACAGATTTCTAGCACCAGTAGAAGTGGAGATAGAGCAATTTTGACCTTGCGTGACCTTTGACCTCAGGTAGGAGGGTCAATTTAGGGGTAGGAAAACCAAAATTATGTTCGGGGTTGTTTTTTAGGCCCAAAGACAACATTACAACACCTTAAATCAAAATCCAAAACATTAAGTGAAATTCACTCCACCCTACTACTCAAGATGTAATAAACTGGGTGGACATAATTGCTGAAAGAAAGCCAGCCGTGAGAGAGCAACCGGTTACCGGTCACCCTACTCTCGTTAATGCTGACGGCTTAGTACTATGAGAACTTTATCTTCTAATTCCCCGATGCTTGGTTCAAGTATTGGACTCACTCTTTTCACCAAGTCAACAAAATCTTTTATATTATTATGAGTCAGCAAAGAGTAAAAAAATCTTAAAAATTTTCAGACAGACATTAGCAATAGCGGTAATCAAAATCTGCAAAATGTGACAAACCGCATTTACAGATTACCGTCATGGACATATCTATAAAAATAAAATAAATCTTTTGCACTCCTTAAGGTTGCCTTTTGAAACTTATTAGATCAATATCGCAGATTAATAGAAGTCCCTGTTAACTTTGGACTACTTCATTACATCTACAATAAAATATAATACAAAACTGATAAAATGCTAATGCCAGTCTATCAACTTTAGCGTATCAGACACAAGCGACAAAACCAAGTGGAAGCATTTCCAGCAGCAACCAGTCAGAAGAAATAACTTGCATCAACGTGAATGGATCGTGTTTGTGTATGAGTGGGATGACATTTGACCTATTCAATTGCCTTGGTAACGCAATTGTTGCATCAGTTTTGATAAATTACTGTTAACCAAACCAAATTGTCAAACAAACAAAAAATCGTCATAGAGCATTTGCTTTCACTGACAAATATTTGCATCATTGGAGGCAAGTATTCCATCCAAAGTGTGCTTGGTGGAGTTGAATATCTTCAACCTTTTCATTGTTCATAGCTCTCGTATTACACTCTTTGGTAACGGTCTGCTGCTGTTCACAACTGGGCAACGACACAAGTGATATAAAAATCGAACGACAGAGTTTTGCAAGCGCCTTATTTAAACAAGACGCATTCTACAGGTGTAAAATAATAATTTGTTGAAAAAAAGCTTCACGTGATGAAAAGAAATAACATCATTGTGTTTTCTTCTATCTACAAAAATACTGTAAAATCTTTATGGGCCAGTTCAAATTATTTGCATTTGTAAAAATAAAATTAATACTGCACAAATGTGACCAATTCGTCGAAAAGAAATGACCACCATGCATTATATTGAACAGATGAAGATGGAAGCTATGATATTTCAACAATTGGGACCTTGCGGCACACAACGCTGATCAACATACAAGGAAGACACGTTCGTTCGGATGTATTCTTACATTATTGTTTCAGCTGTTCAGGTAAACTATTGTTGTGTGAGCATAATTGGCAGCAATCTATCACATTTCCCTATCTTACGCATTAACCATTAACTCAAAATTTAATGTTGAACACGTGAAATTTCACTCTAATATCCAACAAATTTTGTCAGTTTAATTATGTGAATAAAATGCATGCTTTGTGTTAGATGTTTGCATTAATTTTCCAAAAAAATTATAAAATATTTATCGCAAAAGTCATCTGGCTGTCGTTGTCGTGTGTCAAATGTGCATTGCAAAAGTCAAATGGGCTTTACATATCAACAAGGGTTGTATGTGTTTAGATGTGAATGAGTGTTTTAATCGTACGGATAGCTGCGCCCTACAAGCGACTTGTAACAGCACTGAAGGAAACTTTACATGTTCTTGTAACGAGGGATGGAAGGGAAACGGCTCGTCGTGCCAAGGTGAGTTCCTGTTTGCGATGACAAACCATTGAAAATCCAAAATGGTTGTATTCAATTTAGCACATCCAGTAGCTATATCGAGAGATCGATTTCAATATTTCAGCTTTCCGATTCTAATTCTCCTAGCAAGGAGATTAGCTTTAGTCGTTTGATTATACTTAGTTAACTGGTAGAGTATGTATTTGTAGTACACGTAATAGGCTACGTCAGGGGTCACCAACTGGCGGCCCGCGAGCCGCATGCAACCGCCACGCTGTATCGCTGCGGCCCGCGGAAAGCATCAGCAATCAGCATACAAGTATAACCAAAAATACTTTTCTTGAGGAGTTAAAGAGCACGAAGGCAAGAAATACTTTCCGGGAAGCATATTTTCGCTTTGCATACGATTCCACCGACCGACCAATCAGATTATAGTTGTAGGTGGGGGTTGTTTAAAGTTATTCGAATGCGATGTCCAGCCACACTGTCCCAGTGGTTGATTAAAACGTCTGTTTTCGAATTTTTGTTTTCAAAGTATTATATATAAATTTAAAGAATTTTTCTGATTGTATTATGAAAATATTTAGCTTAGTGGGCTACTGCAATTTTTTTTTTTTTATTTGGAACGCTTCACGATTTTGCGTGTCATCCTTGCGCAAGGGCCATGCTAATCTTCTCTGTATCGTTCCAATTTTAATATATGTAGGCTGCCGAAGCAAGTACTGCTAAACGTTGTTAATCAACAAATTCTTGCCACGCTGATAAGCACCGCAAGTGACAGTTGACTATAACAAAAGAAAGACGGTTTTATAGACTCTCACAAAAAGGATGAAAAACCAACTCATTGCTTTTTTAGAGGGAAGACTGTTCATGAATTACGATTTTTCGGTGATTTTCACAAGCGTTTGTTTCATGATGCCTGGTTTCTTTTTCCCTGTTATTGTAGCCTATTTTTCTCTGATATGTTTGCAGGGCACTATTGTTGCCTGCATTGCGATGTGTCAAACATCTCCTTGTTTACTGAAATTGTTAATTGCAAGATATCTTTTGTGAAGCGAAGTGGCAACACCACTCTTGCTTGGCGATGAATATTCTGATTAAACCGCTAGCCTCGCTATAAATGCGCAAAACAAGTGGCCTCGTTTACTAAGCATTGTTAAAAAAGTCAAAAGTGTTGTAAAAGGAGCTTAGCCTGGCACTCTGGCAGTAGCGTTGTTCGATTAATTTTGTTGATGCGGTATTCTAACATAAATATGAACAACATATAACGCTGGATACTGGATACGAAATGCGTTCTTTTCTAGAATAAGAGTCAACCTACCTAACATTTTATTAGTGCGGCCCGCCACAGCTCTTCCTAGTGCCAAAGTGGCCCGCATGCAAAAAAGGTTGGTGACCCCTGGGCTACGTTAACAGAACTTGAACATTACATGAATAAAATTGTTTTGTATATGAAGTCATAAACAATTGATTGATAGACATTTTTCAATGGTTTAGAGCAAGGGCCTCAAACTTGTAGTGTACGTATTACATGAGGTTGCACTCATTAGTATCGAACCCTAATTGCTCATGATGAGCCCAGCTTTAAGGGCGAAACACGTGTCTTATATCGTTGTGAACTCTTGCTACACTCGACTGCCGAAAAACAATGTTTTCTGCAATCTTTCGAGAGACATACAAGACACGCGCATGACGCTGCGTGGTTAAAATCCGTATCCATTGCAGTTGTAGTACCTAACATGACGCAACTTGTAAACCCACCAACAGCTAAAAAATAACAAGCAACTTTTCTTCACTGCAAGTAAAGTAACACAAACAGTAGTTGATTAGTAATACTGTGTCTTGGTCTTGTCTTGCGAAACTTGAAAACAAGCGCGAAAATTTGCGTTGGACATTTAGTGTCATTTCATCAAAATAACAGATATCGATGAGTGTCTAGAGGGTTTGGACAATTGTGACAAACAACACGCCATGTGCAGCAACACCTTTGGAAGTTTTACGTGTACGTGTTTGGATGGCTACACTGGAAACGGATCACAATGTTCAGGTGAGATGTTGTGTTTGTAAACAGGCATGGACTTATCACAAACGATTCCTAAGTTTTTTCAGCTTAATGTTTCTAATTTGCTGTTCACATATTTAAAAATCATATTTCCAGTAAAGTCGGTTTCATCACAACTGATATTAACGAGAATCGATTTTAATATATGACAGTATTTTTTTGCCATTTTTCTTTTCCATACTCTTTTTCTCTCTTCTTTTTTCTTCTAGCTCTTTTTTATCCTTTCTCTTCTTACTTTTTTTGCTCGTTTTACTCTTCCCGCTCTTTCTACTGTATTTGCTCTTTCTGCTCTTACGGTCTTTCTGTGTTTCATTGTTTTTTGCTCTTCGTGCCTTACCTGGTTTTTCGCTTTGTGCCTTACCTGATCTGTATGCTCTTTCTAAGCACTTGAAGGTTTATTTTTAAGTGGAAAAATATTAGGAAAACGGTCAAGAGGAGCTCAAAGATTGACATTTTTGCACAATTTTCAACCACATATCAAAAACCCTACTAAAATTTGGCAAAACGCACGAGATCGATCAAACTGGAACATCATTGTACATCGAAGGCTGCATCAGCTATGATACCTACAGAGAGATGCTCTTTCTACCCTTCTCCCTCATCCTGTTGCACATGTTTATTTTTCACTTCAAGCTCTTCTTCTTGTTGCTGTTCTTGATATTCCTGCGCTTTTTATTGTTTTTTTTTATGTTCTTCTTGCTCTTCTTGCTTCCCATGCTGTTCTGCTGTTCCTGCTGTTTCGATTGTTCCTGCTGTTATTGCTCTTTCTACTCTTCTTGCTTTTCATGCTCTTCCTCTTTAACTGCCCATCTTGCTCTTTTTGTTCTTCTTGTTTATTTTGTTCTTTTTTAACTTTTTAAGTAGGAAACAAAATTTAAACACATTGTAATGCTTTTACAAACACTTTTACAGGTTTTTCCCTTTTTGCACCACTGTCCACCACTAATCTTATTCTCATGGTTTTATTACAGCCGCCCATAAATTATATTAGTCTTTCAGTGATAGTTTACAATTAAAATTAATCTTCTCATCATTATTATGTGTGTTTGGAATATTTAGTGTCATTTTAACAAAATTGACAGATACCAGTTTAAATTTCAAACAAAGCTATTTCCAACGCTTCGTCAGTTGTACAGAATTGACTTGTTTAAGGAGAACGCTTCCAGCCAGCAAATCAGTCATAATGATATCGATTCAACTTTTACAGACGTTATATCAATGTACAAAACGACTGTTGTCTGTCTGGGTAACACCCTAAATCACATCCCAGAGAATACAGCATGCTTTGGATGCCTGATAGAGAGTGTTATCTTCTTCATCATGTTGTATTTTATTTTCATTCAGACGTTTTCTAAAATGTGGACCAACTTCACAGCATTACAGTTTTGTTAATTGTGTTGATTGTATTTCTAATATGAAATTAAAACTGAGAAGAAATTTCTAAATACATTTGCTATGTTCAGTGTAAGACACTGAGCTTTACTTCAAAAAATGAACTATGATAAACATAACAAATGTTAACCAAACTACCATTGCTGATAATTGATTAGATGTGGATGGATTGAATGTTACCACGAATGATGGAGCCGCTGCATCCCCGCAATGTGTAGACAAAGATCAAAACTGCAAATGTTTGGACGTTTTTATATACCCTGTGGTCAATTGTACAGGTAAATAATATTTTTCCATGCAGTTCATTCGATTGGTTTAACTACTTCAAACCTATTGAGGAAATTTCGTGGCGTAGCTTATTTATTGCTTACAAGTGAATTGCGTACGTCTGACGGTTTGATACTCCAACACAAATAGTTTCTTTTAAACTTTTTGTACAGTTTGCCGATTGAGCACTTTACTGGAGTCACCTTGCTGTGCATTGCGCAAAGCTCACTGCTTGCAGATTGAGCACTTTGGCAAGGTTGGCAGTAGTACCATTTTAGAGCTTAGGTTCCACAAATGGGAAAACGTAAAACGGAGGTATATATCTCCGTGGCCATACCCAGTGTACCTACTGCACTGAGAAGGTCGGAATGCCGTAACGGTGTGCACTGTCTGCACATATTTATTGCAGGTATGCATACTAGGGCTGGTTGAAACAAAATTATGCCAAAAATCAAAAGTTTTTTAGTCATTTCGCTTTGAAATGAAAAACGAAACACTAAAAACGACCAAAACTTAAAAAGCGCCCCAACAACCAAACCGTATATCCAATGTGTTATTGCGCAATTTAGAGTGCAACCCACTATTGAGATTGTGTCAGTGAAGTGGGGTCTGGAAATTATTCTGAAATAAGTGAACAATTACTCATTACTGTACAAGTCATTAAACTGTGTATTGGTTATATATTTGTGACTACTTGACCACTATGACTTGTGAATATTATTTGTAACGACCAAGCAAAGAGAATCCGACTTCGGATGTTATATATATGTGTGATTGTTAGAGGACAGCTTAACTTTTCCATGTCAAGTACTCTTTGCTTATTCACACAAGAATATCAAGACTTGCAAACAAAAGAATGGTCTCACTTCATTGATTTCGTAGGCTATGGATGCTTTTCCTTTTAACAGCTAGAATAGACTATTTTCATAAGGACGTTTTTATGAAAATAGAGGTCCAAGGTTATGGACGACGAGACTGCTGATTGGCTGATGATTTCCTGCCCTCCATTCTAGCCGGGAAAGATCTGCACATACGCCGATAATGAAAAAAAAGCTAGATGGAAAAAAAATGCCTTTTTTGTTCCTTATTGTTGCCTCTTGAAACATATGAGACTGAAACCGTAGATTAATAGAAGTCACTGTTAACTTGGAACTACTTTGTCGCCTCTACCAGATAAAATATAATAAGTTACATACCGTAATTGATGAAATGCTAATGAAATACATAACTATTAAAATGCTAATGCTAGAGTGTCGACGTTAGCGTTTCAGACACTAACGACAAAAAGAAATGGAACTATTTTCAGCAGCAACCAGTCAGAAGAAATAACTTGCATCAACGTGAATGAAACGTGCTCGTGTACGAGTGGGATGATATTTGAATCATTCAATTGCCTTGGTAACTCAATTGTGACATCAGTTTTGAAAAGTTATCATTTACCACATCAACGTAAAATGGTGATAGAAGAACTTTAGTTTTACCTTGCTTTCACTTACAAAATTTTGTAGTATAGGAGGCAATTTTCCTTCCCAAGTGTTCTTGGTGAAGTAAAGTAAATAGAGACTTCTTTATTGTTTATAAACTCTTTGGTGACGGCCTGCTGCTGACAACTAGTCAATAGCACGAGTATTATAAAATAAGCTAAACTATCATTAAGTTTTGCAAGCGATGAACTGCTAAACTATTTCACAAACAAGAACAACTTGAACTGGCTTATCAGGAGTTTACCACAGTTTTTGTAAATAACATGTTAAATGTCATGATTTCGATTTATTACATGAGACTTTTGATTAATACACCAACTATCAGAAAATATTGTGTTTTCGTAATTAATTTCAATTTTAAGAACTGTAGATTTTCTCCATAGTGTTTTGTGATTCGATGTAGTTTTGTTGTCAACGACAGCATTTGTAATTTAAGATTACAAAATATTTTTGAACAATGCTACAAATTCTTAAGTCTAAAGGGATTTTAACAGTTAAAATTTTAAAAGTCAAATGTTTTTCAAAAATGAATTTACTAAACAAAAGCCTCAAGTTGTAAATTGAAATGATATCATTTCATTTTGTTTTTATGCAAAGAATGCAATTTGGGTAGAAAGTTTACTTTTATAAACCATTAACATTTGGTAGTGGAAGGTGACCATAGTTGTGCAATGTGCAGGTTCCATAGTTGTGCATGTGCCATTTCCCGCCATTTCATGCATGGTTGATCAAGCATGACACCCCTCATGTGATGCCTCTAAGTAATGTGCTAATTTCTTATAAGTAACAGATTTCTCGTGCGTACTGTTTGCGAGCTGTTGCTGTAAATGTTAGTTTGTTGCATTTTTCCCTGGTTTTTGAGATATCAGATAAGTTGTCATTTTGAATAGATGTTGGTTCTCTAAGAAAGTGAGCTTATTTGTGGAGCTTGAGCTTCATAGAGCTTGCATTGCCTGCACTTCGTTGTACTGCAATATTAAAGTTAATACACAAAACCGTTGCACAATTAAAGAATCAAAATGCACAACTATGGACACCCATGACCATAGTTGTGCAATTTCAGTCACCGTTTTAAAACGTCAAAAGCACCTATCAATTTATTTGCAAAACTTTATTTTTGTAGTTTTTTTTTTGGTAAATGCTTGTACTATAACCACATCGTAACGTTTATTTGCTAACTTTACTCATGCTTCAGTTTTTGATTAAAATGTTAAAAATTGCACAACTATGGTCACCTTCCCCTATGTGAACAAAATAGGCAGTTTTTCAAATGTTAATATTATACCATTTTGTTGTTGTTTCGGTGGACTGTATGTTTCTCTAGTATTTTTTTATACAATAATTTTTATTACAGGCTTAATAAGAGCTATATTCATAGACGAAACTATTCGCCATTTTGTTTGTTTTTATAAAGTTAAATGTTGCGTTGTGGCTCACTTATATCTGATTACGGTTAGCAAAGCACTATTGTAAACCCCTAACAAATCAGTTCAAATTATTTACATTTGCAAAATAAAGTTGACATTGCACAACTGTTACCAAATCGTAGAAAGGAAATCATCATTATTAATTATATTAAACAGATGTAGATGGAATCTTTGTTACTTCAGCAAGTGGGAACTTGTCGCACACATTGGGAAACTACACACAAGGAAGACACGTCTGTTCGGATCTATTATTATATTATTCTTTCAGTTGTTCAGGTAAACTATTCTTGCGTGAGCTTGATTGGCAGCAATTTATCACATTTCCCTATCTTACACATTAACCATTAATTTAGAATTTATTGTTAAACACGTGAAGTTTCACTCTAATTGCCAACATACTTTGTCAGTTTATTTATGTGAATAAAATGTATGCTTTACGTGTCAGTTGTTTGCATTCACTTTTCTTAAAAATAATAAAATGTTTATCGCAAAAGTCATCTGGCTGTCGTTGTCGTGTGTCAAATGTGCATCGCAAAAGTCAAATGTGTTTTACATACCAACAAGGGTTGAATGTGTTTAGATGTGAATGAGTGTTTTGATCGTACGGATAGCTGCCATGAACAAGCGACTTGTAACAACACTGAAGGAAGCTTTACATGTTCTTGTAACAAGGGATGGAAGGGAAACGGCTTGTTGTGTCAAGGGGAGTTCCTGTTTGCGATGACAAAACATTGAAAATCACAAATGATTGTATTAAATTTATCACATCTAGTAGCTATATTTAACGTGAGATCGATATCAATATTTCAGCTTTCCGATTCTAATTTTCATCTTACTCATCTTGCTCTTTTTGAACATCTTGCTCTTGCTCATTTTGATCTTTTTGCTCGTCTTGTTCTTGATGCTTTTCTTGCTCTTCTTGTTTTTCTAACTTATGAAGTAGGAAACAAAATTAAAACACATTGTAATGTTATTACGAACATGACTTTGTTTGAAATTATCTCTGTTAAAATTTAACACCCGATTTCCTACCAGTCTGAAATTCCTAAAATGAAAGATTTCCGTGTCGGTTCATTTGCGACACACGTAATGAATATCTACGAGATGACCGATACGAGATTCGTGGAGGTCTGGATTTCATATCGGTAGTTTTGACAGAAGGGAAGCCGATATCAAGTTGTTGCGGGTGATGTAACCACGCCTCACTGAGATCCTAGCAATGAGATTAGCTTTAGTCGTTTGTTTATACTTAGTTAACTGGTAGAGTATGTATTTGTAGTACACGTAATACGTTAACAGAACTTGAATATAACATGAATAAAATTGTTTTGTTTGTAAAGTCATAAACAATTGATTGATAGACATTTTTCAATGGGTTAGAACAAGGGCCTCAAACTTGTAGTGTACATATTACATTTTTAAATCCATAGAATAAATATTTACTGTAGAATAATTTCAAAGTTTAAAAATGCATCACGAGCCGCACCAAAAGTCCTCGCGAGCCGCGTGTTTGAGACCCTTGGACTAGACTGTTAGTTGCGTTTTAGTGAGTAATTGACAATATATGTTCCAGTAATTTGCAATCGATAACTGAAAGATATGCAACATTTACAAACTGAATATTTTTTATTCTTGTTACTTATGTACGTTTTAAGCTACAATATTTTTTACCAAAGTCATCTGCAATCTTTCAAGAGACATACAAGACACGCGCATAAAGCTGCGTGGTTAAAATCAGTATCCATTGCAGTTGTAGCAACATGACGCAACTCGCAAACCCACCAATAGCTAAAAAATAGCAAGAAACTTTTTTTAACTCCAAGTGAAATAACACAAACAGTAGTTGATTGGTAATATTCTCTCTTGTGTCTTGTCTTGCAAAACTTGAAAAAAATAGCTAAAAATTGTGTAATAAGTTCAACAAAATAATTTCAATAAAATTAACAGATATTCATGAGTGTCTTGAGAGTTTGGATAATTGTGACGAACACGCCATGTGTAGCAACACCCTTGGAAGTTTTACATGTATTTGTGTGGATGGTTACACTGGAAACGGAACCCATTGTTCAGGTGAGATATTGTGTTCTTGTTCTCTCGTGTTGTCGCTATATGTCAGGGCACTCGTTGGTTAGCCACTGCCTGGTGTCGTCATCAATGGAAGCCAGACCTTCCATACCATGAGGTGATCTGTATAGCCGGCAATCCTTGATAATGTGGGCTGCCGTCTGCATTTCACCACACTCACAAGCAGCACTATCTGCCAAGCCCCAGCGCAACATATCTGCACCATAGCGTCCAACACCAGTGAGCAAACGGTTACGCCTTGATGAGGCAAGTCTAGAGAGGCCATGGCCCAGCTGGTTCTCAGGCGGGGATCTAATTACTTGGCGAAGTGGGGATGTGCTGCTTGACCATTGTTCACACCATGCCGCGTGGCACCACTGTTTACTAGGGTTTCCACCAGAGGCTGCCAGAAGGTCTTGTGCAGCGCGTAATAATGGCTTTCTTGATTTTAACCGCTGCTTTGGAGGATATCTCAGTGTGGTTGCGTGTAGCAGATGGCCAGGGTTTAGGGCTTTACGGCTCAGGGAAAGAACAGCACGTTGGCGCCGTAGTGCAGCTGGCTCAATGTTTGCGAGGACAGGCAAGCAGTCAGTTGGAGTTGGACGGAGGCAACATGTGACAGTTCGCAGGCAAACGTTGTGTTTGTAACCAGGCATGGACTTATCACAAACGATTCCTAAGTTTTTTCAGCACAATGTTTCTAATTTGCTGTTTACATACGTAAAAAATAAATTTTCATTAAATTCGGTTTCATCATAATTAATGAGCAATCGACTTTAATATATGACAGGTTTCTTCTTGCACTTATTGTTCTCCATACAATTTTTCTTTCTTTTATTTTCCTCTACCTTGTTTTTTATCCTTTCTTATCTTTCTCTTCTTACACTTCTTACTCTTCTTACTCTTCTTACTCTTCATACTCTTCTTACTCTTTTTACTCTTCTTACTCCACTTACTCTTCTTACTTTTCTTACTCTTTTTACTCTTCTTATTCTTCTTACTCTTCTTACTCTTCTTACTCTTCTTACTCTTCTTACTCTTTTTACTTTTCTTACTCTTCTTACTCTTTTTACTCTTCTTATTCTTCTTACTCTTCGTACTCTTCTTACTCTTCTTACTCTTCTTACTCTTCCTACTTTTTCTACTTTTCTTACTCTTTTTACTTTTCTTACTCTTCTTAATCTTCTTACTCTTCTTACTCTTTTTACTTTTCTTACTCTTCTTACTCTTCTTACTCTTCGTACTCTTCTTACTCTTCTTACTCTTCTTACTCTTCTTACTCTTCTTACTCTTCTTACTCTTCTTACTCTTCTTACTCTTCTTACTCTTCTTACTCTTCTTACTCTCCTTACTCTTCTTACTCTTCGTACTCTTCTTACTCTTCTTATTCTTCTTACCCTTCTTACTCTTCTTACTCTTCTTACTCTTCTTACTCTTCTTACTCTTTCTACTGTATTTGCTCTTCTTGCTCTTACAGTCTTTCTGTGCTTCATGTTTTTTGCTCTTAGTGCCTTTACCTGGTTTTGTCGCTTTGTGCCTTACCTGATCTGTATGCTCTTCCTACTCTTTTCGCTCGCATCTTGTTTTGTTCATTTTCTTGTTGTTGTTTTTAATATTCCTGAATATTTTTGCTTGTTCTGTTCTTCCTACTCTTCTTGCTTTTCATGCTCTTCTTGTTTAACTGCCCTTCTTGCTTAATTCTGTAAAGATTTAACACTCAGTTTCCTCTTAGTCTAGGTTTTTCCCTTTTGTACCACTATACGTCTTATTCTCATGGTTTTATTAAAGCCGCCCATAACTTATATTGCTCTTTCAGTAATAGTTTACGATTAAAAGTAATCTTCTTATCACTATTATGTGTGTGTGGGATATTTAGTGTCATTTTAACAAAATTGACAGATATCGATGAGTGTGTGGATGGTGTGAATAATTGTGGCAAACACGCCACGTGTAGCAACACCCTTGGAAATTTTACGTGTACGTGTTTGGATGGTTACACTGGAAACGGATCCCATTGTTCAGGTGAGACGTTGTGTTTGTAACCAGACATGGACTTATCACAAACGATTCCTAAGTTATTTCAACACAATGTTTCTAAATTGCTGTTCACATACCGTACGCAAAAAATTATATCTTTGCTAAAGTCGGTTTCATTACAACGAGTAATCGAGTTTAATATATGACATTATTCTAATTGCTCTTATTGCTTCTTTTATTTTTTTTCCTCTTTTTGCTCTTAATGCTCTTGTTGATCATCCGGCTCTTAATGTTTTTCTTGTTTTTTTTTTTTATCATTTTTTTGGTTTTAATTCACTTTCCTTTCTTCTTTCCTGTCTTTCTCTTCTTTCTGTTTATTCTTATCCTGCTCTTCCAACGCTTTCTTTCACTTCGTTTTATTCTTCCTGTTTTTCTTCTTGCTTTTCTTGCTCTTCTTGTTTTTATAACTTTTGAAGTAGGAACAAAATTAGCAGGCTGCTTATTTAATGTTTTTACAAACATGAAGTTGTCTGACACTTTTCTAATTCTGTTAACTTTAAAACTCAATTTCATCTTAGTGTAAGTTTTAATCTTTATGCACCAATAAACTGTTTATTTCCTTGGTCTTATTACAGCCGCCCATAAATTAACTTACCGGTACTCTTGAAGTATTCGTTTACGATTAGAAGTAATCTTCTCATCACTATTGTGTGTGTTTAGGACATTTAGTATAAATTCAACAAAATTAACAGATATTCATGAGTGTCTGGAGAATTTGGATAATTGTGACAAACAACACGCCACGTGTAACAACACCCTTGGAAATTTTACGTGTACGTGTTTGGATGGTTACACTGGAAACGGATCCCATTGTTCAGGTGAGACGTTGTGTTTGTAAATAAACATGGACTTATCACAAACGATTCCTAAGTTGTTTCAACACAGTTTATCTAATTTGTTGTTTACATATGTAAAAACCTATACCATATTTTCCTTAATTTGGTTTCATCATAATTAACGAGCAATTGACTTTAATATATGACATTATTCTTTTTTGCTTTTCTTGCTCTTCCTGCTTATGATTCTCATCTTTCTCCACATGTTCCTCTTGCTCTTATTGCTAGTTTTATTTTTGTTTTTGGCTGTTTCTACCCATCTTGCTCTTCTTGCTTTTCGTGTTCTCATTGTTATTCTTATTGTTCTTCAAATCAGCTTGTGGTGTTGATATTTATCTATTTAAAACAAGCTAATTTCACGTTTCGTGAGTTACATAGAATTGACTTGTTTAGGGAGAACGCTTCCAGCCAGCAAATCAGTCATTATAACATCGATTTAGTTCTACAGATGTTATATCAATGTACAAAACGACTGTTGCCTGTCTGGGTAGCACTTTAAATCACACCCCAGATAATACAGAGTGCTTTGGATGCATGATGGAGAGTGTTATCTACTTTACAATGTTAGCTTATATTTTATTTTCATTCAGATGACTAGTATAAAAAGTATGAATGGGCTTGTAAATGTAAGAACCTTAAGTGGTGACGTCACAAGCACATTTGATTTTATACCACAAGCACATTTGATTTTATACCACAAGCACATTTGATTTTATACCACAAGCACATTTGATTTTATGTCAGAATTGAAAACCTAAATTGTGTTCTCACGGGAATTAGCTCACCACATTAATATTTCTGATAAAAAGGCTGATAAAAAGGTGTCATATTATGAAATAAGCGGGTAATTGAAAAATGCTCATAACATATATAAAACAGAGATTTTATATAGAGTTGCGTGGTGAAAAATGAATCTTCCCTAGCTAAAACATATAATGCAATCAACAGGCATACGCATCCAAGCATCAAAAATGGTGACTCTAACCGGTGAAGCTATAGAGAACACTCAAATGAACAGCTATAGAACAAATTTTTGTAACATATACTTCTACAATCTGACAACTAGAAAAAAATCAACAAACTCAACGCAATCTACATCACAAGTTGTTATCTAAACTTAAGACAAGCATGAACAAATACCAACTCTAGCAGAATGCGGGCACAAATTTTGCAACACGTAATGACACCTGATGATAAAAACACACAAACAAATCTATGAACACAGATTTTAACGTTACAAATTATGCAACAGGAACTTGTGATACTTTGTTGTAGTTTCTTAAGCTTGTAAAAACAAAATTGTAATTTGCTGAAAAATATTTTTAAGTTTGTAAAAAGAAAATTTAAGTTTGTGACTTAAAATAATTTTTCATGTGTATGTTTTTAGAGGTAGACTTTCAGATTACAATTTGTTGAAAACTATTTTTTTTTTATTTTAAGTTTGTAAGTTATGGAACTTGTAAGTTTGTAGTTTGTTAATTTATTTTAGTTGTAGGCTTTGCAATGAAAACTTTGTGATTTGTTAAAATTATTGTTCAGTTTGTAAACGAAAAGTTAAGTTGTGATTTAAAATAATTTTTCGTGTGTATGTTATTAGAATAATTTTTTTAGTTTACAATTTGTCAAAACTACTTTTTTTAGTTTGTAAACAAAACTTGACTATTTTTTTATTTAATATAATTTTTCGTGTGTCTTTGAGCAAACCTTTCATCATGTTTCCTTATTTCACATTTATTAACTTTACAAAATTATATTTGAATAATGTAAACTTGATATTCGATTTAACTTATAAATTAATTAAGATAATAATAACTCAAATTGATAGTTTTATTGTACATAGCTTCGTTTGAAACAAGAAAAAATTATGATAATGTTTAGTTTACAATAATTTATTACTACTTATTGCAAATTAATGTGAGTTATTCTTAGATTGATATTAGGTTTTCTTATTTCTAAAAAATAATACATCGGCTTATCTATTTTTTTATATGTTGCACAATTCAGTGTTTAAAGTTTTTAGAGTAAAAAATCAAGATGAGATATTCCAACAACTTTAAGCGTATTTCCAGCAACTTAAAGCACACTTATGATTTGCAAACTCTTAATTGCTTTTGTAATCTTAATCTAAAAGTCATAAAATACTTTGGATGTGTCACATGAGACTTTTTAAACGGCAACACCGTTTACTTAAGGTTTCACCCTCATTCTGTTCTGAAGGTTTCATTGTAGAGCTGTTGGATTCGTGATCGATCCCACGCTTACATTTGTGAAACGGATTAGTGCCTTGTTTATACCATGGTCACAAGTTTTTTTTCACATTTTCAACCCATGTTATTTTTGTTAAACACACGCATGGTTATTTTTGGTTATTTTTGCTATCAAACAAATTCTAAGATAATGTAAAACATTCACCAACATATTATAACTAGATTATCCTATAAAATTATATCTTTTTATTATATTCTTTATATATAAAATCAAATATAGTTATTAGTATCTGAATCCTTAACAGCCTGTTTAACCTTTAAAGGATCATCAGAAGGTCTTATTCAAATAGAACATTATTATTCTTATGATATATATATATATATAAATAATAAGAATATATATATATATGTATATGTATATTTTTTTATTTTTTGGGTTGAAAATGTGAAAAAAAACTTGTGACCATAGTATAAACAAGGCACTAATCCTTTTTACAAATGTAAGCGTGGGATCGATCACGGATCCAACAGCTCAACAATAAAACCTTCAGAACAGAATGAGGGTGAAACCTTAAGTAAACGGTGTTGCCGTTTAAAAAGTCTCATGTGACACATCCAAAGTATTTTATGATTTTTAGATTAAGATTACAAAAGCAATTAAGAGTTTGCAAATCATAAGTGTGCTTTAAGTTGCTGGAAATACGCTTAAAGTTGTTGGAATATCTCATCTTGATTTTTTACTCTAAAAACTTTAAACACTGAATTGTGCAACATATAAAAAAATAGATAAGCCGATGTATTATTTTTTAGAAATAAGAAAACCTAATATCAATCTTAGAATAACTCACATTAATTCGCAATAAGTAGTGATAAGTTATTGTAAACTGAACATTATCATAATTTTTTCTTGTTTCAAAACAAAGCTATGTACAATAAAACTATCAATTTGAGTTATTATTATCTTAATTAATTTATAAGTTAAATCAAATATCAAGTATTCAAGTTTACATTATTCAAATGTAATGTTGTAAAGTTAATAAATGTGAAATAAGGAAACATGATGAAAGGTTTGCTCAAAGAAAATACTCACGAAAAATTATTTTAGATAAAAAAAATAGTCAAGTTTTGTTTTACAAACTAAAAAAAGTAGTTTTGACAAATTGTAAACTAAAAAAATTATTCTAATAACATACACACGAAAAATTATTTTAAATCACAACTTAACTTTTCGTTTACAAACTGAACAATAATTTTAACAAATCACAAAGTTTTTATTGCAAAGCCTACAACTAAAATAAATTAACCAACTTACAAGTTCCATAACTTACAAACTTAAAATAAAAAAAAATAGTTTTCAACAAATTGTAATCTGAAAGTCTACCTCTAAAAACATACACATGAAAAATTATTTTAAGACACAAACTTAAATTTTCTTTTTACAAACTTAAAAATATTTTTCAGCAAATTACAATTTTGTTTTTACAAGCTTAAGAAACTAAAACAAAGTATCACAAGTTCCTGTTGCATAATTTGTAACGTTAAAATCTGTGCTTGTAGATTTGTTTGAGTGTTTTTATCATCAGGTGTCATTACGTGTTGCAAAATTTTTGCCCGCATTCTGCTAGAGTTGTTATTTGTGCATGCTTGTCTTAAGTTTAAATAACAATTTGTGATGTAGATTGCGTTGAGTTTGTTGATTTTTTTCTAGTTGTCAGATTGTAGAAGTATATGTTAAAACAATTTGTTCTATAACTGTTTATTTGGGTGTTCTTTATAACTTCACCACTTAGAGCCACCATTTTTGATGCTTGGATGCGTATGCCTGTTGATTGCATCAAATGTTTTTGCTAGGGAAGATTCATTTTTCACTACGCGACTTTATATAAAATCTCTGTTTTGTATTTGTTATGAGCATTTTTCAATTACCCGCTTATTTCATAATATGATGCTTTTTTATCAGCCATTTTATCAAAAACATTAATGTGGTGAGCTAATTCCCGTGAGAACACAATTTAGGTTTTCAATTCTGACATAAAATCAAATGTGCTTGTGGTATAAAATCAAATGTGCTTGTGCTAGTGGCGTCACCACTTGAGGTTATTTCATTTACAAGTCCATTCATACTTTCTATACTACTCAGATGTTTTCTAAAATGTGGACCAATTTCATAGCATTATAAATTTGTTAATTGCGTTGATTGTATTTCTAATATGAAACTAAAACTGTGAAGAAATTTCTAAACACATTTGCTATGTTCAATGTAAGACACTGAGCTTTACTTCATAAATGAACTAAGGTAAACATAACAAATGTTAACCAAACTACCATTGCTGATAATTGATTAGATGTGGATGGATTGATTTTTACCACGAATGATGGAGCCGCTGCTTCTCCACAATGTGTAGATACAGATGGAAACTGCACATGTTTGGACGTTTTCATATACCCTGTGGTCAATTGTACAGGTAAATAATATTTTTCCATCCAGTTCATTCGATTGGTTTAACTACTTCAAACCTATTGAGGAAATTTCGTGGCGTAGCTTATTTATTGCTTACAAGTGAATTTTGTACTTCGTCTAAATCAAAGTTTTTTGTTGTTGCTTCACTTTGGAATCGAAAACGAAACATTAAAAATGATCAAAACTCAAAAAAGTGCCCCAACAACCAAACCGTAGTTCCAATGTGACTTTGCGCGATTTAGAGTGCAGCCCACCATTAAGAGATTGTGTCAGTGAAGTGGAATCTTGGTATTTTTCTGGAAAAACAAAAATAATTACTGTACAAATCATTAAACTATGACTACTATGATTTGACATTAAACTATGACTACTATGTGAATATTGTTTGTAACAACCTAACAAAGAGAATCCGACTTGTGATGTTATATTTGTTTGTGATTGTTAGCGTGCAGCTCAACTTTTCCATGTCAATTACTGTCTAGCCTACTTCTTCGCAAAGACTTGTAAACAAAAGAATGGTCGCATTTCATTGAATTTGTATAAGCTATAGACGCTTTTCCTTTTAACAGCTAAAGTAGACGATTTTCATATGGACGTCTTTATGAAAATAAACTAAACGTGCTTTTTTATTCCTTACCGTTGCCTCTTGAAACTTATGACTGAAACCGTAGATTAATAGAAGTCACTGTTAATTTTAAAATACTTCCTTGCTTCTACCATATCAAATATAATTAATACATAATTGATGAAATCCTAATGAAATACGACAGTGATAAAATGCTAATGCTAGTCTATCAACCTTAGCGTTTCAGACACTTACCACGGAAGAGAATGGAACTATTTTCAGCAGCAACCAGTCAGAAGAAATAAATTGCATCAACGTGAATGGAACGTGTTCGTGTATGAGTGGGATGACATTGGAATCATTCAACTGCCTTGGTAACTCAATTGTGAAAACAATTTAGAAAGTTATCATTTATCAAACCAACGAAAAATGGTGATAAAAAATCTATAGTTTTACCTTGCTATCAGCTACAAAATTTGTAGTATTGAAAGCAATTATTCCTTCCCAAGTGTGCTTGGTGGAGGTAAGCAAATTGACTCTTGTTTATTGCTCATAGCTCTCGTTTTACAGTCTGTGGTGACGGTCTGCTGCTGCTGCTGACAACTAGTTAATAGCACGAGTAGTAACTTAAAATAAGCTCAACTATCACTGAGTTTTGTTAGTGATGAACTGGTAAACTATTTAACAAACAAAAACAACGTGAACTGGCTTATCAGGAGTTCAATACAATTTTAGTTATTAATATGTCAAATATCATGATTTCGATTTATTACATGAGACTTTTGATTAATATACCAACTTTCAGAAAATATCATGTTTTCGAAATCATTTTATATTTTTAGAATTGTAGCTTTCCTCCATAGTGTTTTTTGTGATCCGATGTAGTTTTACTTTCACTGACAGCATCGTAATTAAAGACCACAAAATATTATCGAGCAATGCTACAAATTACAAAGCCAAAAGTCGATTTAACAAAAGTCAAATGTTTTCGAAAAATATATTTACTAAACAAAAGTCTTTAGAGGTGAAAGAAAAAGTGTCATTTTATTTTTTTCTATTTACAAAGAACTACTGTAAAACCTGATGAAACAATGCAAATTATTTACATTTGCTAAAATAATGTTTCATCATCATCATCATGTGCCGTCTTCTAGCCGAAAGTTAATTACTTCCACACGTCACGTTCTTCCGCTACTCTTTTTGTTTTACCGATGCTTGACAAGTCAGCCCATTGTTTTACATCATCTGCCAAAGTCGTTTCTATTTGTTATTTTGAACAGATGTAGATGGATTCTTTGTTACTTCAACAAGTGGGAACTTGTCGCACACATTGGGGAACTACACACAAGGAAGACACGTTTGTTCGGATCTACTCTTATATTATTCTTTCGGTTGTTCAGGTAAACTATTGTTGTGTGAGCATAATTGACAGCAATCTGTCACATTTCTCTCCATTAACTCATAATTTATTGTTGAGCTCGTCAATTTAGTCTAATGTCATCTGTAGTGACACGGGGCTTTATGAGGACGCCCAACTCTAGTAGTGAAATATTTCACAGAAGGAATTATGCAGGAAATGTGAAATTTCTTGACCTTTAGTTTTTATTCTTTGCAAATTTTCTAAACATACACTGGTCATTTTTCTACCTTTCTGCCCTTCACAATAAGCATTTCGTCTCAGATAGCTAGACACATTCGTGCAATGCTTGTTATATATATGTTAATGTTAGTGCAATATAAATGTTAGTGCATTTACTGTCATTTTAAATGTAAAAACACCCAAAAATGCCTTATATTTATGAGCAAAAGTAACTTTTTTGTTTAGTTTAGCATTACTTTATGTTATAATTCAAAAATTTCAATTTTGAAGCTATTTTCTGGAAATTAGAATAAAAATCGACTTTCTGACGTTTTTTCATCTCAAACAATAAATTTCAAAAAATTGTTTGGTAAAAATTCAATTTCAATATGCACAATACACATGGCTATTATCTTGTAAAATATTTTGGCTCTGTGATTTTCATAGATACCGTTATTAGCGATTAATTAGCACGGGCTGAGATAACCCGTGACGCACATTCCGCGTATGAAAACAGCTCGTATTAAGATAAGGTTAATTATGTGAATTTATTGTATGCTAACTGTCAATAGTTTTCATTCATTTTCCTTAAAAATGATAAAATGTTTGTCGCAAAAGTCATCTGGCTGTCGTCATCGTGTTTGAAGTGTGCAAAGTAAAAGTCAAATGTGTTTTACATATCAACAAGGGTTGAATGTGTTTAGATGTGAATGGGTGTTCTAATGGTACGGATAGCTGTCATGTACAAGCAACTTGTAACACCACTGAAGGAAATTTTACATGTTATTGTAACAAGGGATGGAAGGGAAACGGCTTATTGTGCCAGGGTGAGTTCTTGATTGCTACAACAAAGCATTGAAAATCACAAGCAATTGTAATAAATTTATCACATCTAGTAACTATATTTAACGAGAGATCGATTTCATTATTTCAGATTTGAACTTCTAGATCTCAGTTTGCTCTTGAACATAGTGCTCATCATGATCTTTTTGCTCGTCTTGTTTCTCATGTTCTTCCTGCTCTTCTTGCTTTTCTAAATTTTGAAGTAGGAAACAAAATTAAATACATTGTAATGTTATGAGTTTCATGACAAACGTATTTGAAATTATCTCAATTCCGTAAAAATTTAACACCCAATTTCCTACCAGTCTACCGGCTACGTTTGCATAACGTTTCATTGGTCCCGGAATGAAAGATTTCCTTGTCGGGTCGTTTGCGAGACGCGTAATCATTTCCACGCGATGACCGAAGCAAGATTCGTGGAGGTCTGGATTTCATGTCAATAATTTTGACCGAAGTGAAGTCGATATCAAGTTGTTGCGGTTGATCAGATCCTAGCCATGAGATTAGCCTTAGTAGTTCGATTATACTTAGTTAACTGGTAGAGTATGTATTAGTAGTTGCCTAGACCAGGGGTCCACTGTGGATGGTCTCGCGACCCAAACTTGGGTTGCGAGACCATCCACAGTGGGTCGCAAAACGGTTAAAACTTACCATAAATATAACTTGTATGGCAAAAATAATTACAATCATATAGTTTTTGATGTGCTGAGTTTTGTACAATTTGGTAATTTAGGCTACAAGAAAATTCATACTTTCGATTGCAGTAGGCTACAGTAATTAAGCCCACGGTTATATAGCCTGGAAGACACCTTGAGGCATGGCATGAAAACTCTCTCAGCTTATCTCCAGAACTGGCGATTGAAACCAAGCGAAACCAAAGCATTGGCGACAGCTTTCCTACCTACAAAATCGGGAAGCTGATCGTGAGCTACAATGGAAAACTTCTGTCTTTCTGCCCCCGAACCAAAATATCGTGGGGTGGCACTAGACAGATCGTACACATACCTCCAACATTTGGTGTCACTGCGCAAGAAAATTACATCCCGCGCTGCACTACTCAAGCGCCTGGCAGGCCACAACTGGGGGCCGAGTGCTGACACTTGCGTATAGCAGATTTAGCTCTTGTCTACTCTTCAGCAGAGTACTGTGCACCTGTTTGGTGCTGCAGTACTCACTGCCATAACACCAACACTGCTATAAACAGCGTCCTGGGCACAGTGACCGGATGCCTGCGTCCAACACCATTGGACAATTTTGCCATTCTCGCTGGCATCCAACCTGCTGAGCTTCGTCGCGAAGAGGCCACTCTGTTTCTTGGCCGACGGGCACTAGAGCCTAACCATCTTCTCCACCACAAGATCTCTGCTCCCCCAAACCAGCACCCCAGTCGACTGAAATCAAGACACCCATTCGTGCTAGTCGCTCAATTTCTGATCAACGATGCAGATGAACTTCATCTCTGCGGCTACTTGGGCAGACTATAATTGGAATTATGAAAGGAAGTCAAGTACCACCAGACTCCATTCTTTCATTTCCGACGCCGACACATGCTCCATCGGCCTGACACTACAAAGACAAGCATGAGTGCGCCTCAACTGTCTTCGTACGGGTGTCGGGTTTTTCCGCGCATCCATGCACCAATGGGGAATCGGCCTCTTTCTCCTCCTGTGATTGTGGTGCCAAGGAACAGACTGCAGACCACATCATCAATGATTGTACCATTTTCAAACCATCTAACAGAGTGGAAGGTCTGTGTGTGATGGATGATGAAACTAAAAACTGATGACTGCTCTCTATAGTAGCCTTAGTAGCCTTCCAGTGTAGTCTAGTAGCTCTAGTAGCCTTCCAGTGTAGTCCGGGAATATCTTGGGTCAGGGGCGGTAAAAGGATTGAGTAAACCCTCGGCCCAAGAGGCTTGCACGACAAAGCACAAGGTTAACATGTCCACCCGCTTATTAAGCCTAATTTGGCCCATTCCGGAATTACTGAAGGTATAGAAGGTAGAAAATTGTCCCCTGCTTAATAAGCCAAAATCGTCCGGTCCCGATGTGGCCTTCATAAGCGGGGACCACCGTATTGGAATTGATATTAATTTGCAAAGTGTTTTGCGCAAAATTATGTACTTCCGAAACGTTTGAGTCGCGAAGATTTCGAACGATTGCTTTTTGGGTCGCACCAAAAAGTATTTGCGGACCCCTGGCCTAGACAATTTTTTGAAAGAAATAAAAAAGTCAAAAGTACTTGAGAGGTTACTGTTATTTTTTTATTCACTTGTCAACTTTCAAAAGCCCGGAAAAAACTAAACACTTGAAGAATTGACTTCAAAAAATACCAATGTTTCCATTGCGATAAGGAAACGATAAGTGAATATGCAATGTGATTGTAATGTAACAATACGAGTTTTTCGCACGCAATAAAATGACACGGCAGTGGTGCTAAAAAGTTTTGTGAAGTTTGATGGGCATGTTCAGATTTTTGAGCAGTTTTAGAATGCATTTTATTTTTTTAAATCCATAGAAAAAATATCTACCGTATAATGATTTAAAATTTTAAAAAATGCATCACGAGCCGCACCAAAACTACTCGCGGCCGCGTGTTTGAGACCCTTGGACTAGAATGTTAGTTGCGTTTTAGCGAGTAATTGACAATTATGTGCTAGTAATTTGCAATCAACGACTGAAAGATATGCTACATTTGCAAACTGAATATTTTTTTATTGTTGTTACTTATGTACGTTTTCAGCTACAACATTTTTTACCAAAGTCATCTGCAATCATTCAAGAGACATACAAGACACGCACATAAAGCTACGTGGTTAGAATCGGTATTCATTGCAGTGGTAGTAACATTAACGCTACTCGTAAACCCACCAATAGCTAAAAAATAGCAAGCAACTTTTCTTAACTGCAAGTGAAATAACACGAACAGTCGTTGATTAGTAATATTCTCTCTTGTGTCTTGTCTTGCGAAACTTGAAAACAAGAGCGAAAAATTGTGTTTAGGATATTTATCGTCATTTTAACAAAATTGACAGATATCGATGAGTGTCTGGATGGTTTGGACAATTGTGACAAAGAACACGCCATGTGTAACAACACCCTTGGAAATTTTACGTGTACGTGTTTGGATGGCTACACTGGAAACGGATCCCATTGTTCAGGTGAGACGTTGTGTTTGTAACCAGGCATGGACTTATCACAAACGATTCCTAAGTTTTTTCAGCACAATGTTTCTAATTTGCTGTTTACATACGTAAAAAATAAATTTTCATTAAATTCGGTTTCATCATAATTAACGAGCAATCGACTTTAATACATGACAGTATTCTTCTTGCTCTTATTGCTCTCTATACTATTTTTCTTTCTTCTATTTTCCTCTAAGTCCTTTTTGATCCTATGTTTATCCTACTCTTCTTGCTCTTCTTACTTTTTATGCTCTTTCTACTGTAGTTGCTCTTCCTGCTCTTTTTACTGTATTTTCTCTTCCTGCTCTTATATTCTTTCTATGCTTCATGTTTTTTGCTCTCAGTGCCTTACCTGCTTTTGTCACTTTGTGCCTTATCTGATCTCTATGCTCTTCCTCCCTTTCTCGCTCGCATCTTGTTTTGTTCTTTTTCTTGTTGTTGTTTTTGAAATTCCTGCTTTTTTTGCTTTTTTCTGTTCTTCCTACTCTTCTTGCTTTTCATGCTTTTCTTGTTTAACTACCCTCCTTGCTTAATTCTGTAAAAATTTAAAAGTCAACTTCCTCTTAGTCTAGGTTTTTCCTTTTTCCACCACTATACGTTTTATTCTCATGGTCTTATTACAGCCGCCCATAAACTATATTACTCTTTCACTAATAGTTTATGATTAAAATTAATCTTCTCATCATTATTATGTGTGTTTGGGATATTTAGTGTCATTTTAACAAAATTAACAGATATCGATGAGTGTGCGGATGGTTTGGACAATTGTGACAAACAACATGCCACGTGTAGCAACACTGAAGGAAGTTTTACGTGTACGTGTTTGGATGGTTACACTGGAAACGGATCCCATTGTTCAGGTGAGACGTTGTGTTTGTAAATAGACATGGACTTATCAAAAACGATTCCTAAGTTATTTCAACAAAGTGTTTCTAATTTTCTGTTCACATACCGTAAGCAAAAATTATATTATTGCTAAGTCGGTTTCATTACAACGAGTAATCGAGTTTAATATATGACATTATTTTTATTGCTCTTATCGCTTCTTTTATTCTTTTTCTTTATTTTGCTCTTAATGCTCTTGTTGACCATCCGGCTCCTAATGCTTTTCTCGTTTGTTTTTTTTCTTATCATTCTTTTTAGTCTTAATTCACTTTCTTCTCTTCCTACCTGTCTTTCTCTTCTTTCTGTTTATTCTCTTCCTGCTCTTCCAACGCTTTCCTTCACTTCGTTTTAGTCTGCCTATTTTTCTTTTTGCTTTTCTAGCTCGTCTTGTTTTTATAACTTTTGAAGTAGGAACAAAATTAGAACTTATTTAATGTTTTTACAAACATGACGTTGTCTGAAACTTTTCTAATTCTGTTAATTTTAAAACCGAATTTTCAGCCTAGTGTAAGTTTTAATCTTTTTGCACCATTAAACTTTTTATTTTCTTGGTCTTATTACAGCCGCCCATAAATTAACTTACCGGTACTCTTGTAGTATTCGTTTACGAATAAAAGTATTCTTCCCATCACTTTTGTGGGTGTTTGGGACATTTAGTATAATTTCAACAAAATTAACAGATATCGATGAGTGTGTGGATGGTTTGGATAATTGTGACGAAGAACACGCCATGTGTAATAACACTCTTGGAAATTTTACGTGTACGTGTTTGGATGGTTACACTGGAAACGGATCCCATTGTTCAGGTGAGACGTTGTGTTTGTAAATAAACATGGACTTATCACAAACGATTCCTAAGTTGTTCCAACACAGTTTTTCTAATTTGCTTTTTACATATGTAAAAAGCAATTTTGCTGTTTATTTATGCAAAAACCTATACCATATTTTCCTTAATTTGGTTTCATCATAATTAATAAAATATCGACTATAATATATGACATTATTCTTTTTTGCTTTTCTTGCTCTTCTTGCTTATGATTCTCATCTTTCTCCACATGTTCCTCTTGCTCTTATTGCTACTTTTATTTTTGTTTTTTTGTTGGTCCTTCCCATCCTGGTCTTCTTGCTTTTCTTGTGTCATTGTTATTCTTATTGTTCTTCAAATCAGCTTGTGGTGTTGATATTTATCTATTCAAAACAAGCTAATTTCACGTTTCGTGAGTTACATAGAATTGATTTGTTTAGGGATAACGCTTCCGGCTAGAACATCAATCATTATGACATCGATTTAGTTCTACAGATTTTATATCAATGTACAAAACGACTGTTGTCTGTCTGGGTAGCACCTTAAATCACATCCCATATAATACAGAGTGCTTTGGATGCCTGATGGAGATTGTTGTCTAATTTATCATGTTAGCTTATATTGTAATTTCATTCAGATGTTTTCTAAAATGTGAACCAACTTCATAGCATTACAAATTTGTTAATTGTGTTGATTGTATTTCTAATATGAAACAAAAACTGAGAAGAAGTTTCTAAACACATTTGCTATGTTCAATGTAAGACACTGAGCTTTACTTCATAAATGAACTATGGTAAACATAACAAATGCTAACCAAACTACCATTGCTGATAATTCATTAGATGTGGATGGATTGATTGTTACCACGAATGATGGAGCCGCTGCATCCCCACAATGTGTAAACAAAGATCAAAACTGCAAATGTTTGGACGTTTTCATATACCCTGTGGTCAATTGTACAGGTAAATAATATTTTTCCATGCAGTTCATTCGATTGGTTTAACTACTTCAAACCTATTGAGGAAATTTCGTGGCGTAGCTTATTTATTGCTTACAAGTGAATTGTGTACGTCTGATACTCCAACACAAATAGTTTCTTTTAAACTTTTTGCACAGTTTGTTTGTTCGTACATATTTATTGCAGATATGCATACTATAGGGCTGGTTAAAACAAAATTATGTCAAAAATCAATGATTTTTTTGTCGTTTCACTTTGGAATCGAAAACGAAACATTAAAAATGATCAAAACTCAAACGTGCCCGAACAACCAAATCATAGTTCCAATGTGACTTTGCGCGATTTAGAGTGCAGCCCACCATTAAGAGATTGTGTCAGTGAAGTGGAGTCTTGGAATTTTTCTGAAAAAAACAAAAACAATGACCATACAAATTATTAAACTATGACTACTATGTGAATATTATTTGTAACAACCAAAAAAAGAGAATTCGACCTGTGATGTTACATTTGTTTGTGATTGTTAGCGGGCAGTTCAACTTTTCTATGTCAATAACTATCTAGCCATATTTCTTCGCAAAAGATTTACAAGAATTGTAAACAAAAGAATGGTCGCATTTCATTGAATTTGTATAAGCTATAGACGCTTTTCCTTTTAACAGCTAAAGTAGACGATTTTCATATGGACGTCTTTGTGAAAATCAACTAAACGTTCTTTTTTATTCCTCAACGTTGCCTCTTGAAACTTATAAGACTGAAACCGTAGATTAGCCTAATAGAAGTCACTGTTAATTTTGAAATACTTCTTTGCTTCTACCAGATCAAATATAATTAATACATAATTGATAAAATGATAATGAAATAGGAAAAGTGCTAATGCTAGTCTATCAATCGTAGTGTTTCAGACACTTACCACGGAAGAGAATGGAACTATTTTCAGCAGCGACCAGTCAGAAGAAATAACTTGCATGAACGCGAATGGAACGTGTTCGTGTATGAGTGGAATGACATTTGAATCATTCAACTGCCTTGGTAACTCAATTGCGAAAACAGTTTTGAAAAGTTATCAATTACCAAACCAACGAAAAATGGTGATAAAAAATCTATCATTTTACCCTGCTTTAACCTACAAATTTTTGTAGTATATGAAGCAATTATTCCTTCCCAACTGTGCTTAGTGGAGTTAAGTACATAGACACTTGTTTATTGTTCATATATCTCGGTTTACACTTTTTGATGGCGGTCTGCTGCTGCTGACAACTAGTCAATGGCACGAGTAAATAAAGTTTCACCATCACCATCACCATCACCATCACAATCACCATCACCATCACCATCACCATCACCATCACCATCACCATCACCATCACCATCACCATCACCATCACCATCACCATCACCATCACCATCACCATCACCATCATCACCATCACCATCACCATCATAATGTGCCGTCTCCCAGCCGAGGGTTGGCTGTCACACGTCACGTTCTTCCGCTACTCTTTATGCTTTTCCGATGCTTGACAAGTCAGCTCATTGTTTTACATCATCTCCCAAAGTCGTTTCTATTTATTATTTTGAACAGCTGTGGATGGAATCTTTGTTACTTCGACAAGTGGGAACTTGTCGCACACATTGGGAAACTACACACAAGGAAGACACGTTTGTTCGGATCTACTATTATATTATTCTTTCGGCTGTTTAGGTAAACTATTGTTGTGCGAGTATAATTGGCATCAATCTGTCACATTTCCTTTGCTTACACATTAACCACTGATAAAGCTTCTGTATAGAGTTTGTTTTGTTGAACCTTTTCATACGAAGCCGAGTAACGTGATCAAGTTTAACATCTTCAAGTTTAAGTGTTTTTGTTTTTGTGTTTCTATATGTAATAAACTTGAAGATGTTAAACTTGATCACGTTACTCGGTTACGTATGCTTATGGTTGAACATTAACCATTAACTCATAATTTATTGTTGAGCAAGTGAAATTTCACTGTAATGCCAACAAAATTTGTCAGTTGAATTATATGAATGAAATGTTTGCTTTAAGTGTCAGTTGTTTTCATTCATTTGCCTATAAAATAATAAAATGTTTATCGCAAAAGTCATCTGGCTGTTGTTGCAGTGTGCCAAATGTGCATCGCAAAAGTTAAAAGTGTTTTACATACCAACAAGGGTTGAATGTGTTTAGATGTAAATGGGTGTCGTAATGATACGGATAGCTGCCATGCACAAGCGACTTGTAACAACACTGAAGGAAACTTTACATGTTATTGTAACAAGGGATGGAAGGGAAACGGCTTATTGTGCCAGGGTGAGTTCCTGATTGCGACAACAAAGCATTGAAAATCACAAGTGATTGTATTAAATTTATCACTTAACGAGCATCGATTTCAATATTTCAGATTCTAGTCCTCATCTTGCTCTTTTTTCAAATCTTGTTCTTCATTTTCCTCTTGTTCCTCATGCTCGTTCTGCTTGTCTTGCTCATTTTGTTTTTTATGTTTTTTGTCCTCTTCGTGTTTTTTGTGCCCGTCTTGTTTTGTGCTCTTGATACTTTTTGCGCTCTTCTTGTTGTTTTTGCTTTTCTTGCTTATCTTGTTTTTCCTGCTTTACTTAATCTTCTTGTTGTTTTTGTTTTTCTTGCTGTTTTAATTTTTGAAGTCGAAAATAAAATTAAAACACATTGTAATGTTTCTCGGCAGCCCATTGTAGCAAGAATTGACAGGGATAGACAGCGTGTTTTGCCCATGAGGCTTGGCTCGTAAGTATTGCATCACCCGTTTGTAGCGATAAAACGTGAGTAACCACTGACACAAAATAAAATGATCCCGACGTGAAAAAAATGGCCAACCGCGCTCCACACATGCGGAGCGCGGCGTGAGGGGACGGACGACTTTGCGCTCAGATGCGTTTGGTCCACCAGCTGAGAACGCAGGGCTGGGGAGACGTGGTTCATGTGAGGAGAGAATTGGTGGCCGAAATTCTAATTGATGTGGCCGCGTCACAAAAATTTAGGATGTTGGGACGAACCAGAAAGATGGATACGAATCGCCCTTTTTTAATGGGGGTTCGTCTTCCAGCAGGCTTGGGTCTGTCGGGGAGAACGGCTTACTCGCGCAGGAACGATGGCTCATGGAAATTGCTCATGGAAAATCCTTCGCGTCTCTCTCTCGATGTCATCCTCTAGACACTCACCTGAGTTTTAATTCCTGGGAGATCCAAGCTGGCTGCTTTTATAAGTGGCCGGGAAGTAAAAACTGTGGTCTCCTGCAAAACGGAAGATTAATTTGATTGAAAATGTGGGGCGTTTTGCAGGGGCTAATAAAACGTTTAAATAAATTCCCTCAAAATTAGTGGGTGGTTTTGTTTCAGAAAATTGTAATTGAAGTGAATGAATGTTGCCCGCGGAGCACAGAGAGTTGTGCACAAGTTGAGTAAAATGCATTCTTGCTGGATTGTGAGAGCTAGACAGAACCTAAAACACACAAAAAAAGACGTTTACATGAAGGAAAATCAGGGGACCAGTTTTGGGGAGAGTCAGGTCAGATCAAATGGATTTTCTGAGACCGTTCATGCTGAGCAAAATTTTTGAGAACCTAACACGTGAGGCAGCTGGCGAATACAATACACTGGGACGCGACCAAGTACAATAATAAAAGAGAACATCGATGTTGGGGCACATGCGGAGCTAAATGTTCATTCCGCTGCCAAGGCCTGGTGTAGGGCCTTGACTTTTGAAGATTGCGGAGCGTAGGCGAAACGTCCTTTCCGCTGTAACGGCACGTTGTCCGGCCGTGGCTGTCGATGGTTGCGGAGCGTAAAAAAAACATCCCTTCCGCTGTCACGGCATGTGATCTGGCCGTGACATTTGTGAGCCGATTCGTGCGGCAACAGACACGTGTTTTTTTTAGTCTTGCCCATTGGGCCTCTGAGAAGCATTGCGAGGTCTCTGCCGCTGCCTTGTCGAGGCACAGACATTACATACATAAGGGTTTGGTCGCGCCAAATAGAGATGAGGTTGCTGCCTCACGTGTTCGGTTCGCAATTATTCTCCAATGTGAGGTGGGGTCTTGATCCGCTGGTGTCGTCTTCTTTGTATATTGACGTAGCTCTTCATCGAAAAAGCAAGCAGGAACTTTCAAGGCCATCAGAGCTCTAGAGTTCACCAGTGGGTAGATCACGAGAAAGACCATGACGATTGGGTCGTCCAGGTCTGGGGCGTTTTTGGGCAGTCACTATGTTGACACATAGTTCACCGTACTTGGTACGTTTTCTGTTGGCGGCTCTTATGAGTGATCGGCACCATACTCATACAGGAAGTAACGTCACACACAACCGTGACAGCGTCAGGACGTTGCATGACGATGTCAGGCCGCAGATCGACCTCACCCGCCTCCACATGTGGAACCGAGCGGTGGGCGGAAATGCCGAATTGCCATCAATCAGTCACGTTCCTCACGAGCTCCTCCAACACCGAATTGTGCTTTTTCGTCATGAGGCCCATCATCTCCAGGCAGTGGTTCAGTGTGTGGGGATGCGTTTCCTCCGCACTTCCGCATCTTCGGAAAATTACGGGCTTGTATGGACTTTTCATGCTAGAGTTTTTTTTGTTTTTTTTTAGCTAAAGGAAACAGGTTCAAACAGGCCTTGTACTCGAATATCTGTTCGGCGGATCCAAAGAGCTCCTGGTGCCGTGTCCAAACGTTCGAATAATTGGACAAGCAGTGGGTGTAGACCGTTTTTCCTTGGTCAGGTTTGGTCTCTCACTGCTTCCTCCATCACAAGTCCGTGAGCTGGTGGAAAACCGGAACTAATTTCTTTCTGGTGGAGGGGATAACTTTGGAACTCCCCGCATCCAACTGAAGGCCGTCGCCCTGCAGCGCGGACCAGCGCACGTTCAGTCGACGGGTGACCGCCGGATTCGATCCCACGGGCTTCCGCCTGCGGGACTCGGTAACAGACATCGTCTGGGGCTTTCTCTTCATTCAGGAAGCTGGCCAGGGTGGTCGTAGCCGGTTCTTTGGTGCTGAACTTCGCACAGGCGTGACGTGGCAGTTGACCTCGGTCGGTGGCGGACACGACGCCGTCGGGTGACGAAAACATCTTGAAAGCCTGGGCGATTGTCAGTATAAAGCTCCTTTCTTCACAATGTTTTCCCCTGGCGCTTGCTGGTTTTATTGGCTTTATTCTTTTTACAAGGATAAGAGTTAAACTGACTGGTAAAGGTTGTGGTGGAATACTTTTGTGGAATGAAGTAGTGGTGCAATTTTGACGAGCCCAGTCTCATGGGCGATACACGGTGTCTATTATCGAGGTAAATTCTTGCTACAATCGTCTGCCGAGAAACATACAGTTGATTGGATGGTCTAAATGGCTAACGTGGAAGCTACACCGTTGTGGTTATTTAGAGAATCACAATCGCTTGCTGCACTAGTGAGCGCTCAGCATTGTGCTGATAGCCAGGAAAATCGCTTCTTTCTTCACAAAGCACATTGTAATGTTATAACCAACATGACTTTGTCTGAAGTTTTCATAATTTCAGTTAAATTTAAACACCCAATTTCCTTCCAGTTTACCGGTTACGTTTACATGACGTTTCATTGCACCCGAAATGAAAGATTAGGGAGTCGGTTCGTTTGCGAGACGCGTTATCAGTTTCCACGTGATGACCGAAGCGAGATTGTGAAGGTCTGGACTTTGTGTTAGTAATTTTGACCGGAGGAAAGCCGATATCAAGTTGTTGCGTGTGACGTAACCACGTCGCAACGAGATCCTAGCCATGAGATTAGCCTTAATCGTTTGATATATATATATATTTAACTGGCAAGGTAAAGGTGAGTCCCATACTTGATCCAAGCATCGCGGCTTCGGAGATTGAGAAGATGAGGTTCTCATTATACTAAGCCTTCGGCACTAAGGAGAGTAGAGTGGCCAGTTCCTTTCTCTCGGCCGCCTTTTATTCAGCAACTACACCCAGTGCTGTGTCAAGGGGGTTGCCAAGGGGGGCCCGGCCCCGGGCCCACCATCTCAGGGGGCCCACAAATAATAGATTCTTGCGTTTCAGTCAAGTGTTTTTTGAGTTGCTAAAGTTCACTGCGTGTACTTGTCCAGTAAGAAAATGATTTAGGCCCTTATTATACTAAAACATCTCAAATTTGGGCCCTAACTACAATGAAACATCTCTAAAAACACCATTACTATCTAAAACCAAAGTTAAAATGCGATAACGTTAGTAACATGATCTGCGGAGATGCATTTAATATATATATAACAGGTGGGATGCAATTGAATAATATGAATATGTGAATTCAAGAAGGGCCCAATTGCCACAAAGTGTTTTTGGCACAACTGTTTTAATTATTTTGGTCATTTACTTTTGTGGTGAAACTTGATAACGATTATATGCTTAAACATAGGCTACTGATAAGAAGCATCATAACTGAAAAGTTCACTCGGTGAAGATTCTGTGGAGAAACTATGGAGAAGTTTAAAAGCAATTGCTGTAGTTGTACCCATTTAAAAATCAATGGAAATATTGATAGGGTATTTTTTATGTGCTTACCGATATGTTTGAAAAATTTGGCTGTTTTTTTTTTAGTATTATTTAGAAGCATGGAAAAAAAATCGGAAAGCACAAAAAATGAAATGAAAAAAAATGGAGTTGGGCCCTTTGTGAATTCACATATTCAATTTATTTTTATCAATAAAAGTGTTTTACTTTAAAAAATTGTTAGTTGTAAGCAAAATAGCATTTCTGATAGTTTAATTAATTATCATTTCATTGTGAAGAAAGGCGTTCTTCCCGGCTATCAGCACAAGGCTGATTACTCACTAGCACAGCGAGCTGCAGTGACGCTTCGCTAACCAGAACGGTGTAGCTTCCACGCCAGCCATTGAGACCTCCAATTAAACGTTTAAGTTATTTTGGCAGCCGATTGTAGCATAATAGTAGCATTGTAGCATAATTCGGCTGCCAAAATAACTTAAACGTTTAATTGGAGGTCTCAATGGCTGGCGTGGAAGCTACACCGTTCTGGTTAGCGAAGCGTCACTGCAGCTCGCTGTGCTAGTGAGTAATCAGCCTTGTGCTGATAGCCGGGAAGAACGCCTTTCTTCACATTGACCTACCCCTGGCACCTGCTGGTTTTGTTGGCTCTTTCTTTCCACAAAGATAAGAGTTAAACTGACTGGTAAAGCGGCGGTCGATTACTCAAGTGGCAAGAATACGGTGCGATACTGATGAGCCCAGCCTCATGGGCGAAACACGTGTCTATCGCTGTCTATTCGATGCTACAATCGGCTGCCAAAATAACTTAAATATCATTTCATTTTTAACATTTACAATATCGTAATTATAAATATCCTTGACTAGTGATGTCGTGAGCATGAAAAACCTGTCCGGCGTCCGCTGCCGCACTGCACATGTCTTCCCGTACACTGCAACGCAAAACATCTCAAAATGTCACACTGCCCCTACACCACCAAAAGTAAGAGTGCACTTGCGCAAGTACACAGCAAATGCAAGGGAATCTATTAAACATAAGCAAATTTTGGAAAAAAGTTTAGGGCCAATTTAGGCAATTGAGTAACTTACTGCATTTATTATCCACATTTGATACCGTAGCTCATCTAAGTTGCCTTTTATTGAATGCTGCTGGGAACTTTTAGCAGAAACGTTCTTCTGTATTTAATTTTTTCTGAATATATGCACATGAAATTGCTCTTATCTTCAAATACCTTATTATAGACCTGGCATATCACATGTTGTACGGTACTGAAATTGTTTTGATCCAAAACAAAAATCATTCTTATCACAAGTGACCTGGAATGCCTGCATAAAATAATGAAAGCTTTGCCTTGGAATGAAACAATGTTGAATAAAAATAATCGAACACCTGACCTCAAAACGTTTTACACTGCTTTTGTTTACAAATCCTTGGTTCTTCTTCTTCTTGCGTTTGAGGCCGCCTCAGATCACGTTGTTACATCCAGGCGCTGCAGCCGATGGATTGTGTATTCATCGAGCGTTGTTAGGTCCACATGTCTATCTTGTGGTCGGTATACAGGACATTGATAGATAATGTGGTATGCAGTTTGAAAATCTGAGCCACACGCACAAGATGGTGAATCGGCGAGGCCCCACTGGAACATGTTGCTGCTAAAACGGCCCACTCCAGTCCGCAGGCGATTGAGCTTTACCCATTCCTTCCGGGGAAGTTCTGCTCCAGGTGGGGTGTTGGTATTGGGAAGGACCGTAATGTTAACAAGTAATGTTGCCAGATAAAACATAAAAATGGTGAAAAACAATAATGTTGCCAGATGACCAAATCTGAATGGAAATTAATAATTTCTACAGTTTTGGTTTTATCCTCAGATTTTATCTGCGCGGTACCGCACGACAAAGTTCAAACAGTCGAAATTTTGCGCGGTGCGGTGGTAATAACGCGTCATGACCATACTCCATTGCCAGTATTTTTTTTATTAAACATTGTTAACACTTTTGGCTTTCATTCCAAAGGCGTAGCTAAGAAATGATGGACTTGTGTTTGCAATTACTTACACTTGTGTTGTTTTCTAAACTGGTGAGAAAGTCTATTGAAGTGAACCATATTTCCATATCGGTGCAGTGAAAATATACACAATATTATAGGTTTGCTTGACGATAAAGGGCCCAAAATTATTCTGGTCCCGGGGCCCACAAAGGGTTAACACAGCACTGACTTCACCCACCCAATTTCTTTCACCCTGAGTAGAGGTGAGCGGTGTTTTTCAACAACCAGCTCAAGCCGGCAGTCGAACCAGAATTGCATGATTGGAAAGTGAGCGCTTTAACTACTGCGCCATCTCACCGCTATCCCACCTGCAGTTAACTGATAGAGTACATATTTATAAAGTACGTAAAACGTAAAAAAAGCTTTAACATTGCATTAAGAAAACTCCTTTGTTTGTGAAGTCATAAAAAATTGATTGATTGATAGAAATTTTTTAATAAACTAGAACAGGGATCCGCAAATAGTGGGTCGCGACCCAAATTTGGGTCGCCAGACCATTCACAGTGGGTCGCAAAACGGTTTAAAATTACCATAAATATAACTTCTATGGCAAAAATAAATATAATCATATAGTCTTTGATGTGCTGAGTTTCGTACAATTTGGTAGACGACAAGAAAATTTATACTTTCGATTGTAGTACAGTCCTTAAGCCCACGGTTATATATATAGCCTGGAAGACAGCTTGAGGCAGGGCATGAAAACTCTCTCAGCTTATCTCCAGAACTGGCGACTGAAACTTAGCGAAAACAAAACTTTGGCGGCAGCTTTCCATCTATACAATCGGGAAGCTGATCGTGAGCTACATGTTCAGAACAATGGAAAACCTCTGACCTTCTGCCCCAAACCAGCATATCTTGGGGTGACACTAGACAGATCGTACACATACCGCCAACATTTGGTGTCACTGTGCAAGAAAATGGCATCCCACGCTGCACTACTCAAGCGCCTGGCAGGCCACAGCTGGGGAGCGAGGGCTGACACTTTGCGCATAGCAGCCTTAGCTCCTGTCTATATTTCAGCAGAGTACTGTGCACCTGTTTGGTGCTGCAGTGCACACTGCCATAACATCGGCACTGCCATAAACAGCGCTCTGCGCACAGTTACCGGATGCCTGCGTCCAACACCATTGGATAATTTTGCCATTCTCGCTGGCATCCAACCTGCTGAGCTTCGTCGTGAAGAAGCCACTCTGTTTCTTGGCCGACGGGCACTAAAGCCTAACCATCTTCTCCACCACAAGATCTCTGCTTCCCCCAAACCAGCACCCTAGTCGACTGAAGTCAAGACAACCATTCGTGCCAGCCGCTCAACTTCTGATCAACGCAGCAGATGAACTTCATTTCTGCGGCTACTTGGGCGGACTATAAATGGAATTCTGAAAGGAAGTCAAGTACCACCGGACTTCATTTGTTCATCCCCAACGCCGACACATGCCCCATCGGCCTGACACTACAAAGACAAGCATGGGTGCGCCTCAACTGTCTTCATACGGGCGTGGGGCTTTTCCGGTCAACCATGCGTCATTGGGGAATTGGCCTCTTCCTCCTCCTGTGATTGTGGTGCCGAGGAACAGACTGCAGACCACATCATCAATAACTGTACCATCTTCAAGCCACCTAACGGAGTGGAAGGTCTGCGTGTCATGGATGATGAAACTAAATACTGGCTGCTCTCTAGTAGCCTTCCAGTGTACTCCGGGAACATCTTGAGTCTGCGCTGATAAAAGGATTGAGTAGACCCTCGGCCCCAGAGGCTTGCACGACGACGAAGCGCACGGTTAATAGGTCCACCCGCTTATTAAGCTCAATTTGGTCCAATCCGGAATTACTGAAGGTATAGGAGTGGTAGAAAATGGCCTCCCGGAGCCAAAATCGTCCGGTCCCGATGTGGCCTTTATAAGTGGGGACGACCGTATTAAAATTGATATTAATTTGCAAAGTGTTTTGCCAAAATTATATGCTTCCGAAACGTTTGGGTCGCGAAGATTTCGTACGATTGCTTTTTGAGTCGCACCAAAAAGTACTCGCGGACCCCTGGACTAGAATGTCAGTTGCGTTTTAGAGAGTAATTGACAATTATGTTCCAGTAATTTGCAACCAATGACTGAAAGATATGCAACATTTGCAAACTGAATATTTTTTTTGGTTGTTAGTTATGTACGTTTTAAGCTATAATGTTTGTCACCAAGGTCATCTGCAATCATTCAAGAGACATACAAGACACGCACGTAAAGCTGCGTGGTTAAAATCAGTATCCATTGCAGTTGCAGTGACATGACGCAACTTGTAAACCCACCAACAGCTAAAAAAATAGCAAGAAACGTTTCTTAACTACAAGCAAAGTAACAAAAACAGTCGTTGATTAGTAATATTCTCTCTTGTGTCTTGTCTTGCGAAACTTGAAAACAAGCGCAAAAAATTGTGTTTGGGATATTTAGTGTCAATATTCAACAAAATTGACAGATATCGATGAGTGTCTGGATGGTTTGGACAATTGTGACAAAGAACACGCCATGTGCAACAACACCCTTGGAAATTTTACGTGTACGTGTTTGGATGGCTACACTGGAAACGGATCCCATTGTTCAGGTGAGACGTTGTGTTTGTAACGGTGTCCGACGTTTTCTTCGTAAACAGTTCTTCGTAAAGCAATTCTTCGTAAGCAATTTTTCGTAAAACAATTCTTCGTAAAGTTAATTCTTTGTAAAACAATTCTTCCCAAAGCATTTATTCGTGCATGCAATGGAGATTTGGTGTATACGAAGAAATGCTTTACGAAAAATTCTATTACGGATTTCATTTCACCAACAACTGTTTACGAACAATTGTTTTACGAAGAATTGCTTACGAAGAATTGCTTTACGAAGAATTGTTTACGAAGAATTCGCCTATAACCGTTTGTAACCAGGCATGGACTTATCACAAACGATTCCTAAGTTTTTTCAGCACAATGTTTCTAATTTGCTGTTTACATACGTAAAAAATATATTTTCATTAAATTCGGTTTCATCATAATTAACGAGCAATCGACTTTAATATATGACAGTATTCTTCTTGCTCTTATTGCACTCCTTACTATTTTTCTTTCTTCTATTTTCCTCTAAGTCCTTTTTTGTCCAATGTTTATCCTACTCTTCTTGCTCTTCTTACTTTTCATGCTCTTTCTACTGTAGTTGCTCTTCCTGCTCTTACGGTCTTTCATGCTTTTTGGTGCTTCATGCTTTTTGCTCTTAGTGCTGTACCTGGTTTTGTCGCTTTGTGCCTTACCTGATCTGTATGCTCTTCCTTACCGTTTCGCTGGCATCTTGCTTTGTTCTTTTTCTTGTTGTTGTTTTTGCTTTTGCTGTTCTTCCTACTCTTCTTGTTTTTCATGGTCTTCTTGTTTAACTACCCGTCTTGTTTAATTCTGTAAAGATTTAACACTCAATTTCCTCTGTCTAGGTTTTTCCATTTTTTCACCACTATACGTCTTATTCTCATGGTTTTATTACAGCCGCCTATAAACTATATTAGTCTTTCTGTAATAGTTTAGGATTAAAATTAATCTTGTTATCATTATTATGTGTGTTTGAGATATTTAGTGTCATTTTAACAAAATTGACAGATATCGATGAGTGTGTGGATGGTTTGGACAATTGTGACAAACCACAGGCCACGTGTAGCAACACTGAAGGAAGTTTTACGTGTACGTGTTTGGATGGTTACACTGGAAACGGATCCCATTGTTCAGGTGAGACGTTGTGTTTGTAAATAGACATGGACTTATCACAAACGATTATTAAGTTATTTCAACACAATGCTTCTAATTTGCTTTTCACATACCGTACGCAAAAAATTATATTTTGCTAAAGTCGTTTTCATTGCAACGAGTAATCGAGTTTAATATATGACATGATTCTTATTGCTCTTATTGCTTCTTTTATTCTTTTTCTTTATTTTGCTCTCAATGCTCTTGTTGATCATCCGGCACTTAATGCTTTTCTTGTTTGTTTATTTTTTATTTTTTTTGGTCCTACTTCACTTTCCTCTCTTCCTTCCTGTCTTTCCCTTCTTTCTGTTTAATCTCTTCCTGTTCTTCCAACGCTTTCCTTCACTTCGTTTTATTCTGCCTATTTTTCTTTTTGCTTTTCTTGCTCGTCTTGTTTTTATAACTTTTGAAGTAGTAACAAAATTAGAACTTATTTAATGTTTTTACAAACATGACGTTGTCTGACACTTTTCTAATTCTGTTAATTTTAAAACCGAATTTTCAGCCTAGTGTAAGTTTTAATCTTTTTGCACCATTAAATTGTTTATATTCTTGGTCTTATTACAGCCGCCCATAAATGAACTTACCGGTACTCTTGTAGGATTCGTTTACGATTAAAATTAATCTTCTTATCACTATTGTGTGTGTTTGGGACATTTAGTATGATTTTGACAAAATTAACAGATATCGATGAGTGTGTGGATGGTTTGGATAATTGTGACGAACAACACGCCATGTGTAACAACACCCTTGGAAATTTTACGTGTACGTGTTTGGATGGTTACACTGGAAACGGATCCCATTGTTCAGGTGAGACGTTGTGTTTGAAAATAAACATGGACTTATCACAAACGATTCCTAAGTTGTTTCAACACAGTTTTTCTAATTTGCTTTTTACATATGCAAAAACCTATACCATATTTTCCTTAATTTGGTTTCATCATAATTAATAAAATATCGACTATAATATATGACATTATTCTTTTTTGCTTTTCTTGCTCTTCTTGCTTATGATTATCATCTTTCTCCACATGTTCCTCTTGCTCTTATTGCTAGTTTTATTTTTATATTTTTGCGGGCCCTACCCATCCTGGTCTTCTTGCTTTTCTTGTGTCATTGTTATTCTTATTGTTCTTCAAATCAGCTTGTGGTGTTGATATTTATCTATTCAAAACAAGCTAATTTCACGTTTCGTGAGTTACATAGAATTGATTTGTTTAGGGATAACGCTTCCGGCTAGAACATCAATCATTATGACATCGATTTAGCTCTACAGATTTTATATCAATGTACAAAACGATTGTTGTCAGTCTGGGTAGCACTTTAAATCACATCCCATATAATACAGAGTGCTTTGGATGCCTGATGGAGATTGTTGTCTAATTTATCATGTTAGCTTATATTTTATTTTCATTCAGATGTTTTCTAAAATGTGGACCAACTTCATAGCATTACAAATTTGTTAATTGTGTTGATTGTATTTCTAATATGAAACTAAAACTGAGAAGAAATTTCTAAACTCATTTGTTATGTTCAATGTAAGACACTGAGCTTTACTTCATAAATGAACTATGGTAAACATAACAAATGTTAACCAAACTACCATTGCTGATAATTGATTAGATGTGGATGGATTGATTGTTACTACGAATGATGGAGCTGCTGCATCCCCGCAATGTGTAGACAAAGATCAAAACTGCAAATGTTTGGACGTTTTCATATACCCTGTGGTCAATTGTACAGGTAAATAATATTTTTCCATGCAGCTCATTCGATTGGTTTAACTACTTCAAACCTATTGAGGAAATTTCGTGGCGTAGCTTATTTATTGCTAACAAGTGAATTGCGTACGTCTGATACTCCAACACAAATAGTTTCTTTTAAACCTTTTGCACAGTTTATTTGTTTGTACATATGTATTGCACAGTTCGTGCATATTTATTGCAGATATGCATACTATAGGGCTGGTTAAAACAAAATTATGTCAAAAATCAAAGATTTTTTTGTCGTTTCACTTTGGAATCGAAAACGAAACATTAAAAATGATCAAAACTCAAACGTGCCCCAACAACCATACCGTAGTTCCAATGTGACTTTGCGCGATTTAGAGTGCAGCCCATCATTAAGAGATTGTGTCAGTGAAGTGGAATCTTGGGATTCTTCTGAAATAAGCAAACAATTACTGTACAAGTCATTAAACTATGACACTATGATTTGTGAATATTATTTGTAATACCCAAACAAAGAGAATCCGACTTGTGATGTTATATCTGTTTGTAATGGTTAGCGAGCAGCTCAACTTTTCCATGTCAATTATTATCTAGCATATTTCTTCGCAAAAGAATTACAAGACTTGTAAACAAAAGAATGGTCGCATTTCATTGAATTTGTGTAAGCTATAGATGCTTTTCCTTTTAACAGCTAAAGTAGACAATTTTCATATGGACGTCTTTATGAAAATAAACTAAACGTGCTTTTTGATTCCTCACCGTTGCCTCTTGAAACTTATAAGACTGAAACCGTAGGTTAATAAAAGTCACTGTTAATTTTAAAATACATCCTTGCCTCTACCAGATCAAATATAATTAATACATAATTGATAAAATGCTAATGAAACAGGAAAAGTGCTAATGCTAGTCTATCAATCTTAGCGTTTCAGACACTTACCACGGAAGAGAATGGAACTATTTTCAGCAGCGACCAGTCAGAAGAAATAACTTGCATCAACGTGAATGAAACGTGTTCGTGTATGAGTGGAATGACATTTGAATCATACAACTGCCTTGGTAACTCAATTGTGAAAATAGTTTTGGAAAGTTATCATTTACCACATCAACGAAAAATGGTGATAAAATCCTATCGTTTTACCTTGCTTTAACTTACAAATTTTCTGTAGTATTGGAAGCAGTTATTCCTTCCCAAGTGTGCTTAGTGGAGTTAAGTAAATTGATACTTGTTTATTGTTCATATATCTCGGTTTAAACTCTTTGATGACGGTCTGCTGCTGCTGACAACTAGTCAATGGCACGAGTAAATAAAGTTTCATCATCTTCATCATTATCACCATCACCATCGAAATCACCATCACCATCCAAATCACCATCACCATCCAAATCACCATCCAAATCACCATCACCATCATCATCATCATCATGTGCCGTCTCCGAGCCGAAGGTTGGCGGTCAATTGCTTCCACACGTCACGTTCTTCCGCTACTCTTTATGCTTTTCCAATGCTTGACAAGTCAACCCACTGTTTTACATCATCTCTCAAAGTCGTTTCTATTTATTATTTTGAACAGATGTGGATGGAATCTTTGTTACTTCGACAAGTGGGAACTTGTCGCACACATTGGGGAACTACACACAAGGAAGACATGTTTGTTCGGATCTACTATTATATTATTCTTTCGGCTGTTTAGGTAAACTATTGTTGTGTGAGTATAATTGGCAGCAACCTGTCACATTTTCCTAGCTTACACATTAATCATTAACTCATAATTTATTGTTGAGCAAGTGAAATTTCACTGTGATGACCAACAAAGTTTGTCAGTTCAATTATGTGAATGAAATGTATGCTTTAAGTGTCAGTTGTTTTCATGCATTTTCCTATAAAATAATAAAATGTTTATCGCAAAAGTCATCTGGCTGTTGTTGTAGTGTGCCAAATGTGTATCGCAAAAGTTAAACGTGTTTTACATACCAACAAGGGTTGAATGTGTTTAGATGTAAATGGATGTCGTAATGGTACGGATAGCTGTCATGCACAAGCAACTTGTAACAACACTGAAGGAAAATTTACATGTTATTGTAACAAGGGATGGAAGGGAAACGGCTTATTGTGCCAGGGTGAGTTTCTGATTGCGACAACAAAGCATTGAAAATCACAAGTGATTGTATTAAATTTATCACATCTAGTAGCTATATTTAACGAGCATCGCTTTCAATATTTCAGATTTCAGATTCTAGTCCTCATCTTGCTCTTTTTGCAAATCTTGTTCTTCATTCTCCTCTTGTTCCTCATGCTCGTTTTGCCCTTCTTGCTCATTTTGCTCTTTTTGTTTTTTCTGATAGATTTTCTTATCTTGTTTTTCTTGCTGTACTTGTTCTTCTTGTTGTTTTTGTTTTTCTTACTGTTTTAACTTTTGAAATCGGAAATAAAATTAAAACACATTGTAATGTTTCCCGGCAGCCCAATTTAGCAAGAATTGACAGCGATAGACACCGTTATTCGCCTATGAGGCTTGGCTCGTAAGTATCGCACCACCCGTTTGAACTTTTATTTGCATCTGTAGCGATAAAACGTGAGTAACCACTGATGCCAAATAAAATGATCCCGACGTGAAAAAAACGGCCTAACGCGCTTCACACATGCGGAACGCGGCGTGAGGGGACGGGCGACTTTGAGCCCGGAAACGTTTGGTCCACCAGCTGAGGACGCGGGGCCAGGGCTGGGAAGATGTGGTTCCTGTGAGGAGAGAATTGGTGGGCGAAATTCTAATTGATGAAGTCACGTCACGAAAATTTAGAATATCGGAACAAACCAGAGAGATGGATACGAACCGCCCTTTTTTAATGGGGGTTCGTCTTCCGGCAGGCTTGGGTCTGCTGAGGAAACGTCTTACTCCGCGGGGAAGATAGCTCACAGAGACCTTCTCTCGCCTCCCTCTTTTGATGTCATCCTACAGATACTCACCTGAGTTTTAATTCCTGGGAGCTCCAAGCTGGCTGCTTTTATGAGCGGCTGGGAGGTACAAACTGTGGTCTTCTGCAAAACGGAAGATTGATTTGATTGAAAATGTGGGGCGTTCTGCAGGGGCTAATAAAACGTAAATTCCTTCAAAATTAGTGGGTGGTTTTGTTGCGGAGGATCGTAATTGAATTGAATGAATTTTACCCGTGGAGCACAAAGAGCTGTGTATAAGTTGAGTAAAATGCATTCTCGCTGGGTCGTGAGAGCTAGAGGACAGAACCGAAAACACAAAAAAAGACGTTTACATGAAGGAAAATCAGGGAACAAGTTTTGGAGAGGCAGGTCAGATCAAATGGATTTTCTGAGACCGGTTGTGCTGGGGCAAGGTTTGTGAGAACCCAACACGTGAGGCAGCTGGCGAATACAATACACTGGGACGCGACCAAGTACAAAAATAAAAACGAACATCGATATTGGGGCACATGCGGAGCGTAGCAAAACGTTCATTCCGCTGCCGCGGCCTGGTGTCCGGCCGTGAATTTTAAAGATTGCGGCCTAGGCGAAATGTTCTTTCTGCTGTCACGGCACGTTGTCCAGCCGTGGCTGTCGTTGGTTGCGCGGCGTAAAGGCAACGTCCATTCCGTTGTCACGGCATGTGATCTGGCCGTGACATTTGTGAGTCGATTCGTACGGCAAAAGACACATTTTTTTTAGTCTTGCCCATTGGGCCTCTGAGAGGCGTTGCGAGGTCTCTGCCACTGCCTTGTCGAGGCACAGACATTACATACATAAGGGTTAGGTTGCGCCAAATAGAGATGAGGTTGCTGCCTCACGTGTTCGGTTCGCAATTATGCTCCACTGTGAGGTGGGGTCTTGATCCGCTGGTGTCGTCTTTGTATATTGACGTAGCTCTTCATCGAAAGAGACTGACTTTCAAAGATTTTAAGACCTGGTACGACCCCTCGATCGAAACAGCGGCCGTTTTACCTTTTTAATTACTCGAGCAGGAACTCCCAAGGCCATCAGAGATCTAGAGCTCGTCAGTGGGTAAATCTCGAGAGAGACCATGACGATTGGGTCGTCCAGGTCTGGGGCGTTTTTGGGCAGCCACTATGTTGACACATAGTTCACAATACTTGAAACGTTTTCTGTTGGCGGCTCTTATGAGTAATCGGCACCATACTCATACGGTAAGTAACGTCACACACAACCGTGACAGCGTCGGGACGTTGCAGGACAATGTCAGGCCGCAGATCGACCCCACCCTCCTCCACGTGTTGTCGAACTTGGCGGTAGGCGGAAATTCCGGATTGCCATCTATCAGGCACGTTCCTCACGAGCTCCTCCAACACCGAATTGTGCCTTTTCGTCATGAGGCCCATCCTCTCCAGACAGTGGTTCAGTATGTGGAGATGCGTCTCCCCCACAGTTCCGCATCTTCGGGATATGGCGACAGGTTCAAACAGGCCTTGTACGCGAATATCTGGTCCGCGGATCCAAAGAGCTCCGGGTGCGTGTCCAAGCGTTCGAATAATTGGACAAGCAGTGGGCGTAGACCGTTTTTCCTTAGTCAAGTTTGGTCTCACTGCTTCCTCCACCACAGGTCCGTGAGCTGGTGGAAGACCGGCACTAGTTTCTTTCTGGTGGAGGGGATAACTTTGGAACTCCCCGCGGCCAACTCAAGGCCGCCGACCTGAAGCGCGGGCCAGCGCACGTTTAGTCGACGGGTGGCCGCCGGATTCGAGCCACAGACTTCCGCCTGCGGGACTCGGTAACGGACACCATCTGGGGCTTTCTCTTCGTTCAGGAAGCTGGCCAGGGTGGTCGTAGCTGGTTCTTTGGTGCTGAACTTCGCACAGGCGTGACGTCGCAGTTAACCTCGCTCGGTGGTGGACACGACGTCGTCGGGAGACGAAATCATCTTGAAAGCCTGGGCGATTGTCAGTATAAAGCTCCTTTCTTCACAATGTTCTCCCCTGGCGCTTGCTGGTTTTATTGGCTTTATTCTTTTTACAAGGATAAGAGTTCAACTGACTGGTAAAGGTGGTGGTCGAATACCCTTGTGAAATGAAGTAGTGGTGCAATTTTGACGAGCCCAGTCTCATGGGCAAACCACGGTGTCTTTTATCGAGGTAAATTCTTGCTACAATCGGCTGCCGAGAAACATACAGTTGACTGGTTGGTCTAAATGGCTGGAAGCTACACCTACACCGATATGGTTAGTTAGAGAATCGCAATTGCTTGCTGCACTAGTGAGCGCTCAGCATTGTGCTCATAACCTGGAAGATCGCTTCTTTCTTCACAAAACACATTGTAATGTTATAACAAACATGACTTTGTTTGAAATTTTCATAATTTTTAGCTAAATTTTAACACCCAATTTCCTTCCAGTCCATCTTACGTGACGCGTTATCAGTTTCCACGTGATGACCGAAGCGAGATTAGTGAAGGTCTGGACTTTGTGTCAGTAGTTTTAACCGAAGGGAAGCCGATATCAAGTTGTTGCGTGTGACGTAACCACGCCGCAACGAAATCCTAGCCATGAGATTAGCCTTAGTCGTTTGATATGCTTAGTTAACTGGCAAGGTAAAGGTGAGTCCCATCCTTGATCCAAGCATCGCGGTTTCCGGGGATGGGAAGATAAGGTTCTTATTATACTAAGCCTTCGGAACTAACGATAGAGTAGGGTGGCCAGTCCACCAACAATGTGAATGGATTTCGTATATCAAGCTCATCGTCATCAAATTCAGGAAAATATTGAATATCATCAATCAGCAATGAAACAAATTGCAATTTCCTTTGAAGCTTAAAAAATAATTTAAGTTCTTGTCTGAGCTCAAACACTCGCTCGGTTACATTTCCTCCTGGAAGCCATCGAGTATTTGAACGAAAAAGAAGTAGGGTTGCGTGCTGGTCTGCATCCATGTCAGTGCACAGTTGCATAAATAATTGGGAGTTAATCTAATAATAATCTCCTCGTTGACGCTTCAGTCTAGGCCAACTTACTAGGCTTAAAAAGCTTTACAATCCTAATACCAAATTCCCTCCTGCAAATTGCAAAATTCCCCCTTAGTGGGAAATTCCTCCCACAAGGGGAACCACTGGACTAGATTGTTAGTTACGTTTTAGCACGTAATTGACAATCATGTACCAGTAATTTGCAACCAATGACTGAAAGATATGCTGCATTTGGTAACAGAATATTTTTTATTGTTGTTACTTATGTAGCATTGTAGTCTACATTTTAAGCTACAATGTTTGTCACCAATGTTATCTGCAATCTTGCGAGAGACATACAAGACACGCCCATGACGCTGCGTGGTGACGCTGACAAGACACGCCTTGCAGGTGTAGTAACATAACAAAACTAGTAAACTCACCCACAGCTAAAAAATAGCAAGAAACGTTTCTTAACTCCAAGTGAAGTAACACAAACAGTAGTTGATTAGTAATATTCTCTCTTGTGTCTTGTCTTGCGAAACCTGAAAACAAGCGAGAAAAATTGTGTTTGGGATATTTAGTGTCAATATTCAACAAAATTGACAGATATCGATGAGTGTCTGGATGGGTTGGATAATTGTGACAAAAAAAACGCCATGTGTAACAACACCCTTGGAAGTTTTACGTGTACGTGTTTCGATGGTTACACTGGAAACGGATCCCATTGTTCAGGTGAGACGTTGTGTTTCATCCGGATTCACCATAATTAACGATCAATCGACTTTAATATATGACAGTATTCTTCTTGGTATTCTTGCTCCCATATAACTTTTTTTCTTCTTTTTTCCTCTAACTCTTTTTTATCTTTTCTTATCTTACTCTTTTTACTCTTCCTGCTCTTTCTACTGTATTTGCTATTCATACTATCTTTCTTTCTTCCTTTTTCCTCTAGCTCTTTTTCTATCCTTTCTTATCTTTCTCTTCTTGATCGTTTTACTCTTCCTGCTCTTTCTACTGTATTTGTTCTTCCTGCTCTTACGATTTTTCTGTGGTTCATGTTTTTTGTTCTTCGTGCTCTTACCTGCTTTTTTTGCTTTGTGCCTTACCTGCTTTTTTCGCTTTGTGCCTTACCTGATCTCTATGCTCTTCCCACCCTTTCTCGCTCGCATCTTGTTTGACATGTTTTTATTTTCTTGTTGCTTTTTTTGATGTTCCTGCTTTTTTTTTTTTCTGGTCTTCCTACTCTTCTTGCTTTTCATGCTCTTCTTGTTTAACTACCCTTCTTGCTTAATTCTGTGAAGATTTAACACTCAGTTTCCTCTTAGTCTAGGTTTTTCCCTTTTTGCACCACTACAATTCTTATTCTCATGGTTTTATTGCAGCCGCCCATAAATTATAATACTCTTTCAGTAATAGTTTGCAATTAAAAGTAATCTTCTCATCAGTATTATGTGTGTTTGGGATATTTAGTGTCATTTTAGCAAAATTGACAGATATCGATGAGTGTGCAGAGGGTTTGATTAAATGTGACAAACAACACGCCATATGTAACAACACCCTTGGAAGTTTTACGTGTACGTGTTTGGATGGTTACACTGGAAACGGATCCCATTGTTCAGGTGAGACGCTGGGTTTGTAAAACAGACATGGACTTATCACAAACGATTCCTAAGTTTTTTTAACACAATGTTTCTAATTTGCTGTTTAGATACGTAAAAAATAAATTTTCATTAAATTGGGTTTCATCATAATTAATGAATAAACGACTTTAATATATGACAGTATTCTTCTTTCTCTTATTGTTCTTCATACTGTTTTTCTTTCTTCCTTTTTCCTCTAGCTCATTTTTTATCCTTTCTTATTATACTCTTCTTACTCTTCGTGCTCTTTCCACTGTATTTGCTTTTCCTGCTCTTACAGTCTTTCTGTGCTTCATGTTTTTTGCTCTCAGTGCCTTACCTGGTTTTGTCACTTTGTGCCTTACCTGATCTCTATGCTTTTCCTACCCTTTTAGCTCGCATCTTGTTTTGTTCATTTTCTTGTTGTTGTTTTTGATATTCCTGTTCTTTTTGCTTTTTCTGTTCTTCCTACTCTTCTTGCTTTTCATGCTCTTCTTGTTTAACTACCTTTCTTGCTTAATTCTGTAAAGATTTAACACTCAATTTCATCTTAGTCTAGGTTTTTCCTTTTTGTACCACTATACGTCTTATTTTCATGGTTTTATTACAGCTGCCCTTAAATTATATTACTCTTTCAGTAATAGCTTACGATAAAATTAATCTTCTCATCATTATTATGTGTGTTTGGGATATTTAGTGTCACTTTAACAATATTGACAGATATCGATGAGTGTGTGGATGGTTTGGATAATTGTGACAAACACGCCATGTGTAGCAACACTGAAGGAAGTTTTACGTGTATTTGTGTGGATGGTTACACTGGAAACGGAATCCATTGTTCAGGTGAGACGTTGTGTTTGTAACCAGGCATGGACTTATCACAAACGATTTCTAAGTTTTTTCAGCACAATGTTTGTAATTTGCTGTTTACATTAGGGTTGGGACCTCGGGAAGTCCCGATCCCGGAATCCCGAGATTTTTACCCGTTTTTCTCATCCCGATCCCGGGATTAATTTTATTAAAATCTTGTGATTTCCAGAAAACTTCTACATCAGCTGAAGTAGCGCCATATCGCTTGACGCTTATATAATTTTGAATTTAAAGCAGCTTTACAATATCAGCTGGTTGTCTTGAGCACTCAATATTAGTGTGATAGTAATACCAACTATGGAAAATAATGAACTACGCAATCGCTTCAGTCATAGCATTAGTGCAAGTGGGTATCATAGAGTTAAAAAGACGGTTGTGTCATTGTGCTGTTAGTGTAGTTTCTGCTAATTCTGCCCTAACTTTTTGCAAAGGAGAAATTAAAATTTAGCTCAGAATGGCCCATTTTGAAGATGCAAGTTCAATAAGAAAATCGGAAGTGTGGCAAAACTTTTTGTATTGTAAATCTAGAGAAAAAGCAAAATGTAACTTCTGTCAAGCCGTTTTGAAAGCTTCAGCGTCCAGTACAAAGGAACTAATAACTAAATTCGGAAATTAGCAAGAACGAAGAAAAGCTTTAGGTTTTGAATCGACGAGCGTCGGAAAGCCTAACTGGTTCACCTTTTTGGGTACGGTACCTCAAGAAACGTTTCTACATTGATAAACCGCAGGATCAGTTTGGTCATAAAATAAAACGTCAGAAACTCGCTGCCCTGGCCACGAACGTTCTTCAAAGATTGTTCCCAAGCCCAACTGTTGAATTGGATCGAGGCTCTACTGAGCAGCATGCAGATGCCTGACAGAATATAGTAGCCATGACACTGAAATAACTTTAGATCAAGAGCTGCACGCTTTTGTAGCAGAAGATGAAAGTGAAGAAGCACAAAACTGTGATGTCGGCGCTCGAGTAATGCAAAAAGAAATGCTGCTATATGAAACAAGAAAAAATGGCCAGAAAATTTGAAAAATTTATATGAGGCATTGAAAAGTATTAAGCCAACGTCTGTTTAGGTTGAAAGTGCATTTTCAGCTCTTGGATATTTTGCAAGCAAAATCAGAAATCGTCTTAAAACGATGATACTCTTGATACTTTCATGTTTTTGCGTCAGCATTAAAATAAATTAATATCGTTTGTGAAGCTTGCATGTGTATTTTCCTACTTTGCTAATCCCGAGAAATTCCGGGATTAAAGAGTGAAAATCCCGGGAAATCCCGATCCCGGGATTTCAAATTTGATCCCGAAATCCCAACCCAAGTTTACATACCGTACGCAAAAAATTGTGTTTCTGCTAAAGTCGGTTTCATTACAACGAGTAATCGATTTTAATATATGACATTATTCTTATTGCTCTTAATGCTTCTTTTATTGTTTTTCCTCTTTTTGCTCTTAATGCTCTTGTTGATCATCCGGCACTTTATGCTTTTCTTGATCTTTTTTTTCTTATCATTCTTTTTAGTCTTATTTCACTTTTTTCTCTTCCTTCCTGTTTTTCTCTTCTTTCTGTTTATTCTCTTCCTGCTTTTCCAACGCTTTCCTTCACTTCGTTTTATTCTGCTTATTTTTCTTCTTGCGTTTCTTGTTTTTATAACTTTTGAAGTAGTAACAAAATTAGAACTTATTTGATGTTTTTACAAACATGACGTTGTCTGACACTTTTCTTATTCTGTTAATTTTAAAACCGAATTTCATCCTAGTGTAAGTTTTAATCTTTTTGCACCATTAAACTTATTATTTTTCTTGGTCTTATTACAGCCGCCCATAAATTAACTTACCTGTACTCTTGTAGTATTCGTTTACGATTAAAAGTAATCATTTCATCACTATTGTGTGTGTTTGGGACATTTAGTATAATTTTAACAAAATTAACAGATATCGATGAGTGTGCGGATGGTTTGGATAATTGTGACGAAGAACACGCCATGTGTAACAACACCCTTGGAAATTTTACGTGTACATGTTTGGAAGGTTACACTGGAAACGGATCCCATTGTTCAGGTGAGACGTTGTGTTTGTAACCAGACATGGACTTATCACAAACGATTCCTAAGTTGTTTCAACACAGTTTTTTTAATTTGTTGTTTATTTATGCAAAAACCTATACTATGCAAAAACCATCACAATTAATAAAATATCGACTATAAAATATGACATTATTCTTTTTTGCTTTTCTTGCTCTTCTTGCTCTTCCTGCTTCTGATTCTCATCTTTCTCCACATGTTCCTCTTGCTCTTATTGCTACTTTTATTTTTGTTTTTTTGCTGGTCCTGCCTATCCTGCTCTTCTTGCTTTTCTTGGTGTCATTGTTATTCTTATTTTTCTTCAAATCAGCTTGTGGTGTTGATATTCATCTATTTAAAACAAGCTAATCTCACGTTTTGTGAGTTGCATAGAATTGATTTGTTTAAGGATAATGCTTCCGGCCAGAAAATCAGTCATTATGACATCGATTTAGTTCTACTGATGTTATATCAATGTACAAAACGACTGTTGTCTGTCTGGGTACACCTTAAATCACATCCCATATAATACAGCATGCTTTGGATGCCTGGTGGAGATTGTTATCTAATTTATCATGTTAGCTTATATTTTATTTTCATTCATATGTTTTCTAAAATGTGACCAACTTCATGGCATTACAAATTTGTTAATTGTGTTGATTGTATTTCTAATATGACAATAAAACTGAGAAGAAGTTTCTAAACACATTTGTTATGTTCAATGTAAGACACGGAGCTTTACTTCATAAATGAACTATGGTAAACATAACAAACGTTAACCAAACTACCATTGCTGATAATCGTTTAGATGTGGATGGATTGATTGTTACCACGAATGATGGAGCCGCTGCTTCTCCACAATGTGTAGACAAAGATCAAAACTGCAAATGTTTGGACGTTTTCATATACCCTGTGGTCAATTGTACAGGTAAATAATATTTTTCCATGCAGTTTATTCGATTGGTTTAACAACGTCACACCTATTGAAGAAATCTCGTGGCGTAGCTTATTTATTGCTTACAAGTGAATTGTGTACGTCTGACGGTCTGATACTCAAACACAAATAGTTCCTTTTAAACCTTTTGCACAGTTCGTTTGTTCGTACATATTTATTGCAGATATGCATACTATAGGGCTGGTTAAAGCAAAATTATGTCAAAAATCAAAGATTGTTTTGTTGTTTCACTTTGGAATCGAAAACGAAACATCAAAAAACATCAAAACTCAAATGTGCCCGAACAACCAAACCGTAGTTCCAATGTGACTTTGCGCGATTTAGAGTGCAGCCCACCATTGAGAGATTGTGTTGTGGAGTGGAGTCTTGGTATTTTTCTGGATAAACAAAAATAATTACTGTACAAGTCATTAAACTATGGCTACTATGTAAATATTATTTGTAACAACCAAACCAAGAGAATCCGACCTACTGTAAGTGGTATTATATTTGTTTGTAATTGTTAGCGGGCAGCTCAACTTTTCCATGTCAATTACTATCTAGCCTGCTTCTTCGCAAAAGAATTACAAGACTTGTAAACAAAAGAATGGTCGCATTTCATTGAATTTGTATAAGCTATAGATGCTTTTCCTTTTAACAGCTAAAGTAGACGATTTTCATATGGACGTCTTTATGAAAATAAACTAAACGTGCTTTTTTATTCCTTACCGTTGCCTCTTGAAACTTATAAGACTGAAACCGTAGGTTAATAAAAGTCACTGTTACTTTTAAAGCACTTCCTTGCTTCTACCAGATCAAATATAATTACAGTAATACATAATTGATGAAATCCTAATGAAATACGACAGTGATAAAATGCTAATGCTAGTCTGTCAACGTTAGCGTTTCAGACACTTACCACGAAAGGGAATGGAACTATTTTCAGCAGCGACAAGTCAGAAGAAATAACTTGCCTCAACGTGAATGGAACGTGTTCGTGTATGAGTGGAATGACATTGGAATCATTCAACTGCCTTGGTAACTCAATTGTGAAAACAGTTTTGGAAAGTTATCATTTGTCAAACCAACCTAACATGGCGATGAAATATCTATCGTTTTACCTTGCTATCAGCTACAAAATTTGTAGTATAAGAAGCAATTATTCCTTCCCAAGTGTACTTGGTGGAGGTAAGTACATAGACACTTGTTTATTGCTCACGGCTCTCGTTTTACAGTCTTTGGTGACGCTGCTGCTGCTGCTGACAACTAGTTAATAGAACGCAGGGATGGAGGAACCACGTGGGCCTCGTTGGCCTGGGCCCACCTACTTTATTTTCTGGGTGGGTCTGGCCCACCTACTTCTGAAAGCCAAATAGTTTTGAAAAGGTAGCGAAATATTTGACCAATATAACCTGCAGTTTTTGGTGATATAGAGAAAGTAATTGTAGCTGCAGCAAGGGTAGAGAATGCAGCAACTTTGTCTCTAAAACAGTGGTTCCCAACTTTTTTGTTGTCACGGACCCCTTTAGACAAATTATTAATTCTGCGGAACCTTACCTAAATTTTGCCTAAAACTCAATTAACATAGGCCTACTATTGACTATTGCAATAATTATGCTACTTAACTACTGTACTGTGTCATGTTGCATTGCCGCTATGACTCCTGCGGCAAATATCAGGTTGAACATTTGCTCAAATAAGAAGATGAATGAATTGTTCAAGAAATGTCAGCAGTATTCAATTGTTCAAGAAATATCAGCGTTTGATTCTGAAGGCTTCCATGATCTTAGTCTGAAAATCAGATCTGCATCGAGAGACGATTTTAAATTGGCCGATTGAGACATTGTCAGTGCACGTTTCACAACAGGCGAAGTGGTCTTTAATTGCACTTTTAGTTGTTAGGTTTGGGTTCAAGTGCTCCCCGGCCCTTGTCAACAAATGTGATTGACATACCAATAACTTATATGTTTTGTTTCTTGTTTCTTGTTATGTTTTATTTCTCTATGGTTCAACAAAGCAAACTCTATACCAAAGCTTTATAACTATAAAGCACAATTTAACAATTTTGTAATCGTTTTGGCCAAACTGGGCCAAAAATGAAAACGTTTCGCTTGTTGGTACGAAAGGCAATCATGAAAACTCAATGTATAAATGATATAGAATTTGGAATGCAGCAATTGCAGGAATGCAGCAATGCTAAAGGGGGTCCCCAGAAGTTGGACTTTGACTGCTGCGCCTCTGGGACCACCTACTTTTGAAATGGTTCCTTCATCCCTGATAGCGCGAGTAGTAACTTAAAATAAGCTCAACTATCACTACAGTAAGTTTTGCAAGTGATGAACTGGTAAACTATTTAACAAACAAAAACAACTTGAACTGGCTTTTAGGAGTTCAATACAGTTTTTGTTAATAATATGTCAAATATCATGATTTCGATTTATTACATGAGACTTTTGATTAATATACCAACTTTCAGAAAATATCGTGTTTTCGAAATCACTTCATATTTTCAGAGTTGTAGCTTTCTTCCATAGTGTTTTGTGATCCGATGTGGTTTTACTTTCACTGACAGCATCGTAATTAAAGACCACAAGATATTATCGAGCAATGCTACAAATTACAAAGCCAAACGTCGATTTAACAAAAGTCAAATGTTTTCGAAAAATATATTTACTAAACAAAAGTATTTAGAGGTGAAAGAAATAGTGTCATTTTATTTTCTTCTATTTACAAAGAACTACTGTAAAAGCCTGATGAAACAATGCAAATTATTTACTTTTGCTAAAATAAACTTTCATCACCATCATCATGTGCCGTCTTCTAGCCGAAAGTCAATTGCTTCCACACGTCAAGTTCTTCCGCTACTCTTTATGCTTTTCCGATGCTTGACAAGTCAGCTCATTGTTTTACATCATCTCCCAAAGTCGTTTCTATTTATTATTTTGAACAGATGCGGATGGAATCTTTATTACTTTAACAAGTGGGAACTTGTCGCACACATTGGGGATCAACACACAAGGAAGACACGTTTGTTCGAATCTACTATTATATTATTCTTTCGGTTGTTCAGGTAAACTATTGTTGTGTGAGCATAATTGACAGCAATCTGTCACATTTCCCTATCTTACATAAAAACCATTAACTCATAAATTATTGTTGAGCACGTCAATTTAGTCTAATGTCCAACAAAATTTTTCAGTTTAACCCTGTCTGTAGTGACACGGGGCTTTATGAGGACGCCCCACTCTAGTAGTGAAACATTTCACAAAAGTAATTATGCAGGAAATGTGAAATTTCTTGACTTTTAGTTTTTATTCTTTGCGGATTTTCTAAACTTAAACTGGTCATTTTTCTACCTTCCTGCCCTTCACAATAAGCATTTCGTCTCAGATAGCTAGACACATTCGTGCAATGCTTGTTATATATATGTTAATGTTAATGCAATATAAATGTTAGTGCATTTACTGTAATTTTATATGTGAAAACGCCCCAAAATGCCTTATATTTATGAGCAAAAGTAACTTTTTGTTTAGTTTAGCATTACTTTATGTTATAATTCAAAAATTTCAATTTTGAAGCTAATTTCTGGAAATTAAAATAAAAACCGACTTTCTGACATTTTTTCATCTCAAACAATTAATTTCAATAAATTTGCTGGGTAAAAATTGAAATTCAATATGCACAATACACATGGCTATTATCTTATAAAATATTTTGGCTCTGTGATTTTCATAGATACCGTTATTAGCGATTAATTAGCACGGGCTAAGATAACTCGTAACGCACATTCCGCGTACGAAAACAGCTCGTATTAAGATAAGGTTAATTATGTGAATAAAATGTATGCTTTAAGTGTCAGCTGTTTTCATTCATTTTCCTTAAAAATGATAAAATGTTTGTCGCAAAAGTGATATGGCTGTCGTCATCGTGTTTGAAGTATGCAACGCAAAAGTCAAATGTGTTTTACATATCAACAAGGGTTGAATGTGTTTAGATGTAAATGGGTGTCGTAATGATACGGATAGCTGCCATGCACAAGCGACTTGTAACAACACTGAAGGAAACTTTACATGTTATTGTAACGAGGGATGGAAGGGAAACGGCTTATTGTGCCAGGGTGAGTTCTTGATTGCTACAACAAAGCATTGAAAATCACAAGTGATTGTATTAAATTTATCACTCAACGAGCATCGATTTATCACTTAACGAGCATCGATATTTAACTAGAGATCGATTTCAATATTTCAGATTTCAAATTTTAGATCTCAGTTTTCTCTTTTTGAACATCTTGATCTTTTTGCTCCTCTTGTTTTTCATGTTCTTCCTGCTTTTCTTGCTTTTTCTAAATTTTGAAGTAAGAAACAAAATTAAATACATTGTAATGTTATGAGTTTCATGACAAACATATTTGAAATTATCTCAATTCCGTAAAAATTTAACACCCAATTTCCTACCAGTCTACCGGCTACGTTTGCATAACGTTTCATTGGTCCCGGAATGAAAGATTTCCTTGTCGGGTCGTTTGCGAGACGCGTTATCAGTTTCCACGCGATGACCGAAGCAAGATTCGTGGAGGTCTAGATTTCATGTCAATAATTTTGACCGAAAGGAAGTCGATATCAAGTTGTTGCGGTTGATGAGATCCTAGCCATGAGATTAGCCTTAGTCGTTCGATTATACTTAGTTAACTGGTAGAGTATGTATTTGTAGTAGCCTAGACAATATTTTAAAAGAAATAAAAAAGTCAAAAGTACTTGAGAGGTTACTGTTATTTTTTTTATTCACTTGTCAACATTCAAAATCCCGAAAAAAAACTAAACACTTGAAGAATTGACTTCAAAAAATACCAACGTTACCATTGCAATAATAGACACAATACGTAAATAGGCAATGTGATTGTAATGTAATAATACGAGTTTTTCCCACGCAATAAAATGACGCGGCAGTGGTGTTAAAAAGTTGTGTGAAGTTTGATGGATATTTTCAGATTTTTGAGCAGTTTTAGAGTGCATTTTATTTTTTATATCCATAGAAAAAATATGTACTATAGAATAATTTCAAAGTTTAAAAATGCATCACGGCGCACCAAAAGTCCTCGTGTGTTTGAGACCCTTGGACTAGATTGTTAGTTGCGTTTTAGCGAGTAATTGACAATTATGTGCTAGTAATTTGCAATCAATGACTGAAAGATATTCAACAATAAGTTTCTGAGCAGCCGATTTGTAGCAAGTATATGATAGACACGTGTTTCGCCCATGAGGTTGGGCTCATCAGTTCTTCACAGATATGCAACATTTGCAAACTGAATATTTTTTATTGTTGTTACTTATGTACGTTTTAAGCTACAATATTTTTTACCAAAGTCATCTGCAATCATTCAAGAGACATACAAGACACGCACATAAAGCTACGTGGTTAAAATCAGTATCCATTGCAGTTGTAGGAACATTAACGCAACTCGTAAACCCACCAACAGCTAAAAAATAGCAAGCAACTTTTCTTAACTCCAAGTGAAAGTAATATTCTCTCTTGTGTCTTGTCTTGCGAAACTTGTAAGCACGAGCGAAAATTTGTGTTTGGGACATTTATTGTCATTTTAGCAAAATTTACAGATATCGATGAGTGTCTGGATGGTTTGGACAATTGTGACAAAGAACTCGCCAAGTGTAACAACACCCTTGGAAATTTTACGTGTACGTGTTTGGATGGTTACACTGGAAACGGATCCCATTGTTCAGGTGAGACGTTGTGTTTGTAACCAGGCATGGACTTATCACAAACGATTCCTAAGTTCTTTCAGCACAATGTTTCTAATTTGCTGTTTAGATACGAAAAAAATATATTTTCATTAAATTCGGTTTCATCAGAATTAATGAATAATCGACTTTAATATATGACAGTATTCTTCTTGCTCTTATTGCACTCCATACTATTTTTCTTTCTTCCTTTTCCTCTAGCTCATGTTTTATCCTTTCTTATTTTATTCTTCTTGTTCGTCATACTCTTCTTACTCTTTCTACTCTATTTGCTCTTCCTGCTCTTACGGTCTTTCTGTGCTTCATGTGTTTTGCTCTTAGTGCCTTACCTGGTTTTGTCGCTTTGTGCCTGACCTGATCTCTATGCTCTTCCTACCCTTTTTCGCTCGCATCTTGTTTTTTTTTTCTTGTCGCTGTTTTTATATTCCTGCTCTTTTTTCTTTTTCTGTTCTTCCTACTCTTCTTGCTTTTCATGCTCTTCTTGTTTAACTACCCTTCTTGCTTAATTCTGTGAAGATTTAACACTCAATTTCTTCTTAGTTTAGGTTTTGCCCTTTTGCACCATTACAATTCTTATTCTCATTGTCTTATTGCAGCCGCCCATAAATTATATTACTTTTTCAGTAATAGTTTATGATTAACATTAATTTTCTCATCACTATTATGTGTGTTTGGGATACTTAGTGTCATTTTAACAAAATTAACAGATATCGATGAGTGTGTGGATGGTTTGGACAATTGTGACAAACAACACGCCACGTGTAACAACACCCTTGGAAATTTTACGTGTACGTGTTTGGATGGTTACACTGGAAACGGATCCCATTGTTCAGGTGAGATGTTATGGTTGTAACCAGGCATGGACTCATCACAAACGATTCCTAAGTTTTTTCAACACAATGTTCCTAATTTGTTGTTCACAAACCGTAAGCAAAAATTTGTATTTTTGCTGAAGTCGATTTCATTACAACGAGTAATCGATTTTAATATATGACATTATTTTTATTGCTTTTATTGCTTCTTTTATTCTTTTTCCTATTTTTGATCTTCATGCTCTTGTTGATCATCCGGCTCTCAATGCCTTTCTTGTTTTTTTTTATATCATACTTTTTAGTCTTAATTCACTTTCCTCTCTTTCTTCCTGTCTTTTTCTTCTTTCTGTTTATTCTCTTCCTGCTCTTCCAACGTTTTCCTAGACTTCGTTTTATTCTACCTATTTTTCTTCTTGCTTTTTTTGCGTTGCTTGTTTTTATAACTTTTGAAGTAGTAACAAAATTAGAACTTATTTGATGTTTTTACAAACATGACGTTGTCTGACACTTTTTTAATTCTGTTATTTTTAAAACCGAATTTCATCCTAGTGTAATTTTTAATCTTTTTGCACCATTAAACTTTTTATTTTCTCGGTGTTATTACAGCCGCCCATAAAATAACTTACCGGTACTTTTGTAGTATTCGTTTACGATTAAAAGTAATCTTCTCATCACTTTTGTGGGTGTTTGGGACATTTAGTATAATTTCAACAAAATTAACAGATATCGATGAGTGTGCGGATGGTTTCGATAATTGTGACAAACAACACGCCATGTGTAACAACACCCTTGGAAATTTTACGTGTACGTGTTTGAATGGTTACACTGGAAACGGATCCCATTGTTCAGGTGAGACGTTGTGTTTGAAAATAGACATGGACTTATCACAAACGATTCCTAAGTTGTTTCAACACAGTTTTTCTAATTTGGTTTTTACATATGCAAAAACCTATACCGTGTATTCCTTAATTGGTTTCATCACAATTAATAAAATATCGACTATAATATATGACATTATTCTTTTTTGCTTTTCTTGCTCTTCTTGCTTCTGATTCTCATCTTCTCCACATGTTCCTCTTGCTCTTATTGGTAGATTTTTTTTTTGCCGTTTCTACCCATCCTGGTCTTCTTCCTTTTCTTGGTGTCGTTGTTATTCCTATTATTCTTCAAATCAGCTTGTGGTGTTGATATTTATCTATATAACCCTATCTGTAGCGACACGGGGCTTTATGAGGACGACCCACTCTACTAGTGGGGCGTCCTCTACTAGTAGTGAAATATTTCTCAGAGGAAAATATGCTAGAAATGTGAAATTTCTTGATTTTTAGTTTGTGTTCTTTGCGAATTTTTTAAACTTAATTGGTCATTTTTCTACCTTTCCGCCTTCACAATAAGCATTTCGTCTCAGGTGGCTAGACATTTTTGTGCAATACTAGGTATATATAATTTAATGTAAATGCAATATAAATGTTAGTGCAATTACTTTGAAATGTAAAAACGCTTAAAAATGCCTTATATTTATGAGCAAAAGTAATTTTTTGTTTAGTTTAGCATTACTTTATGTTATAATTCAAAAATTTCAATTTTGAAGCTAATTTCTGGAAATTAGAATAAAAACCGACTTTCTGACGTTTTTTCATGTCGAACACTTTATTTCAATAAATTTTTTTAGTAAAAATTGAATTTCAATACGCACAATACACATGACTATTATCTTGTAAAATATTTTGGCTCTGTGATATTCATAGGTCCCGTTATTAGCGATTAATTAGCACGGGCTAGGATAGCCCGTGACGTGCTTTCCGCGTACGAAAACAGCTCGTATTAAGATAGGGTTAAAACAAGCTAATTGCACGTTTCATGAGTTACATAGAGTTTGACTTGTTCAGGCAGAACGCTTCCGGCCAGTAAATCAGTCATTATGACATCGATTTAACTTCTACAAATGTTATATCAACGTAAAAAACGACTGTGGTCTGTCTGGGTAACACCCTAAATCACATCCCATATAATACAGAGTGCTTTATATGCCTGATGGAGATTGTTGTCTAATTTATCATGTTAGCTTATATTTTATTTTCATTCATATGTTTTCTAAAATGTGGATCAACTTCATAGCATTACAAATTTGTTAATTGTGTTGATTGTATTTCTAATATGACAATAAAACTGAGAAGAAATTTCTAAACACATTTGTTATGTTCAATGTAAGACACTGAGCTTTACTTCATAAATGAACTATGGTAAACATAACAAATGTTAACCAAACTACCATTGCTGATAATCGATTAGATGTGGATGGATTGATTGTTACTACGAATGATGGAGCTGCTGCATCCCCGCAATGTGTAGACAAAGATCAAAACTGCAAATGTTTGGACGTTTTCATATACCCTGTGGTCAATTGTACAGGTAAATAATATTTTTCCATGCAGTTCATTCGATTGGTTTAACAACTTCAAACTTATTGAAGAAATTTCGTGGCGTAGCTTATTTATTGCTTACAAGTGAATTGTGTACGTCTGACGGTCTGATACTCCAACACAAATAGTTCCCTTTAAACCTTTTGCACAGCTCGTTTATTAGTTCGTACATATGCATTGCACGGTTTGTACATATTTATTGCAGATATGCATACTATAGGGCTGGTAAAAGCAAAATTATGTCAAAAATCTATTTTTTGTCGCTTCACTTTGGAATCGAAAACGAAACATTAAAAAAGATCAAAACTCAAAAAAGTGCCCCAACAACCAAACCGTAGATCCAATGTGACTTTGCGCGATTTAGAGTGCAGCCCACTATTAGGACATTTTGTCAGTGAAGTGGAGTCTTGGAATTTTTCTGAAAACAACAAAAACAATTAATGTACAAGTCATTAAACTATAAGCTATATTTGCTTTTCCTTTTAACAGCTAAAGTAGACGATTTTCATATGGATGTCTTTATGAAAATCAACTAAAAATGCTTTTTTATTCCTCACCGTTGCCTCTTGAAACTTATAAGACTGAGACCGTAGGTTAATAGAAGTCACTGTTAATTTTAAAGTACTTCCTTGCCTCTACCATATCAAATATAATACATAATTGATGAAATGCTAATGAAATAGGAAAAGTGCTAATGCTAGTCTATCAATCGTAGCGTTTCAGACACTTACCACGGAAGGGAATGGAACTATTTTCAGCAGCGACCAGTCAGAAGAAATAACTTGCATCAACGTGAATGAAACGTGTTCGTGTATGAGTGGAATGACATTTGAATCATTCAACTGCCTTGGTAACTCAATTGTGAAAACAGTTTTGGAAAGTTATCATTTACCAAACCAACGAAAAATGGTGATAAAAAAGCTATCGTTTTACCCTACTTTAAACTACAAATTTTTGTAGTATAAGAAACAATTATTCCTTCCCAAGTGTGCTTAGTGGAGTTTCATCATCATCACCATCACCAATCACCAATCACCATCACCATCACCATCACCATCATCATCATCATGTGCCATCTCCGAGCCGAAGGTTGATTGTCAATTGCTTCCACACGTCACGTTCTTCCGCTACTCTTTATGCTTTTTCGATGCTGGACAAGTCAGCTCATTGTTTTACATCATCCCCCAAAGTCGTTTCTATTTATTATTTTGAACAGATGTGGATGGAATCTTTGTTACTTCAACAAGTGGGAACTTGTCGCACACAATAGGGTCCAACACACAAGGAAGACACGTTTGTTCGGATCTACTATTATATTATTCTTTTGGCTGTTTAGGTAAACTATTTTGTTGTGTGAGTATAATTGGCAGCAACCTGTCACATTTACCTACCTTACACATTAATCATTAACTCATAATTTATTGTTGAGCACGTGAAATTTCACTGTGATGTCCAACAAAATTTGTCTGTTCAAATATGTGAATGAAATGTTTGCTTTAAGTGTCAGTTGTTTTCATTCATTTTCCTTAAAAATAATAAAATGTTTATCGCAAAAGTCATTTGGCTGTTGTTGTAGTGTGCAAAATGTGCATCGCAAAAGTCAAATGTGTTTTACATGACCAACAAGAGCTGAATGTGTTTAGATGTGAATGGGTGTCGTAATGGTACGGATAGCTGTCATGCACAAGCGACTTGTAACAACACTGAAGGAAACTTTACATGTTATTGTAACAAGGGATGGAAGGGAAACGGCTTATTGTGCCAGGGTGAGTTCCTGATTGCGACAACAAAGTATTGAAAATCACAATTGATTGTATTAAATTTATCACTTAACGAGCATCGATTTCAATATTTCAAATTTCAGATTCTAGTCCTCATCTTGCTCTTCTTGCAAATCTTGTTCTTCATTCTCCTCTTGTTCCTCATGCTCGTTCTGCTCTTCTTGCTTATCTTGTTTTTCCTGATTCACTAACTCTTCTTGTTGTTTTGTTTTTCTTACTGTTTTAACTTTTGAAGTCAAAAATAAATTAAAACACATTGTAATGTTTCTCGGCAGCCCATTGTAGCAAGAATTGACAGCGATAGACTCCGTGATTTGCCCATGAGGCTTGGCTCGTAAGTTTCGCACCACTCGTTTGAACTTTTATTAGCATCTGCAGCGATAAAACGTGAGTAACCACTGATGCAAAATAAAATGATCCCGACGTGAAAAAAACGGCCTAACGCGCTCCACACATGCGGAGCGCGGCGTGAGGGGACGGGCGACTTTGCGCCCAGAAGCGTTTGGTCCACCAGCTGAGGACGCGGGCCAGGGCTGGGGAGATGTGGTTCATGTGAGGAGAGAATTGGTGGCCGAAATTCTAATTGATGAGGCCGTGTCACGAAAATTTAGAATGTCGGAACGGACCAGAGGGATGGATACGAATCGCCCTTTTTTAATGGGGGTTTGTCTTCCGGCAGGCTTGGGTCTGTCGGGGAAAACGGTTTATTCCCACGGGGAAGATAGCTTACTGAGAGCGTTCTCACGCGTCTCTTTTTCGATGTCATCCTACAGACACTCACCTGTGTTTCAATTTCTGGGAGCTCCAAGCTGGCTGTTTTTATAAGCAGCCGGAGGTAAAAACTGTGGCCTCCTGCAAAACAGAAGATTGATTTGATTGAAAATGTGGGGCATTTTAGCGTTCTGCGTTCTGCCTCACGTGTTCGGTTCACAATTACGCTCCACTGTGAGATGGGGTCTTGATCTGCTGGTGTCGTCTTCTTTGTATATTGACGTATCTCTTCTTCGAAAGAGCCCGGCTTTCGAAAATTTCCAGATCTAGTACGACCCCTCGATCGAAAGAGCGGCCGTTTTACGAAATACCTCTTTAATCACTCAAGCAGGAACTTTCAAGGCCACCAGAGCTCTAGAGCTCGCCTGTGGGTAGATCCCGAGAAAGACCATGACGATTGGGTCGTCCAGGTCTGGGGCGTTTTTGGGCAGCCACTATGTTGACACATAGTTCACAGTACTTGGTACGTTTTCTGTTGGCGACTCTTATGAGTAATCGGCACCATACTCATACGGCAAGTAAGGTCACACACAACCGTGACAGCGTCAGGACGTTGCATGACGATGTCAGGCCGCAGATCGACCTCACCCGCCTCTACGTGTGGAACCAAGCGGTGGGCGGAAATTCCGATTTGCCATCCATCAGTCACGTTCCTCACGAGCTCCTCCAACACCGAATTGTGCTTTTTTGTCATGAGGACCGTCACCTCGGGGAAGTGGTTCAGTGTGTGGGGATGCGTCTCCTCCGCACTTCCGCATCTTCGGCAAATTACGGGCTTGTAAGGACTTTTTATACCAGAGTTTGTTTTTTTAGCCAAAGGTAACAGGTTCAAACAGGCCTTGTACGCGAATATCTGGTCCGCGGATCCAAGGAGCTCCGGGTGCGTGTCCAAGCGTTTGCATAATCGGACAAGCAGTGGGCGTAAACCGTTTTTCCTTGGTCAGGTTTGGTCACTCACCGCTTCCTCCACCACAGGTCCGTGAGCTGGTGGAAGACCGGCACTAGTTTCTTTCTGGTGGAGGGGATAACTTTGGAACTCCCCGCGGCCAACTCAAGGCCGTCGTCCTGCAGTGCGGACCAGCGCACATTCAGTCGACGGGTGACCGCCGGATTCGAGCCCACGGGCTTCCGCCTGCGGGACTCGGTAACGAACACCATCTGGGGCTTTCTCTTCATTCAGAAAGCTGGCCAGGGTGGTCGCAGCCGGTTCTTTGGTGCTGAACTTCGCACTGGCGTAACGTCGCAGTTGACCTCGCGCGATGGCGGACACGACGCCGTCGGGTGACGAAAACATCTTGAAAGCCTGGGCGATTGTCAGTATAAAGCTCCTTTCTTCACAATGTTCTCCCCTGGCGCTTGCTAGTTTTATTGGCTTTATTCTTTTTACAAGGATAAGTGTTCAACTGACTGGTAAAGGTGATGGTCAATTACCCTTGTGGCATGAAGTAGTGGTGCAATTTCGACGAACCCAGTCTCATAGGCGAAACACGGTGTCTATTATCGAGGTAAATTCTTGCTACAATCGGCTGCCGAGAAACATACAGTTGATTGGATGGTCGAAATGGCTAGCGTGGAAGCTACACCGTTATGGATATTTAAAGAATCGCAATCGCTTGCTGCACTAGTGAGCGCTCAGCATTGTGCTGATAGCCTGGACCAGAGGTCGGCAACCTGCGGCTCCGGAGCCACATGCGGCTCTTTCAGCCCTCTGCTCTGGCTCCCGTGACTTTAAACACTGCGAGCTTGGGCAATACAAAAAAATTTTGTTGTAAATTAATAACTGCTCTAGGCTATAGTTTAAACTAGTTTTGTTGAAAATTATGACTTACAAATCCGTTTAGTATGTTTTTTTTTTCACCAAGATTTAATGCTTTTATCTTGCTAAGGAAAAAACCATTTAGGACTGTTAGGAATAATGGCGGGTCCTCACGGCTTACAATGCATGTATTGTATGCGGACAGATTCTGATTTGCCCGCCCCGTCTGTGAAACGATAAAGAGCATATTGTTACGTGATTTACCGCACAATTAATGTTAGCATTATCTTATACCTGGCAGTGTCAATTCTACTGGATTAAAGGAAGAATTGATTGAAATAATACCACTAAAAGGCCAGACGCGAGGTGAAGACATCTGTGGGGCAGTTTTAGACTGTCTCAAAACAAAAGAAATAAACACAACTCACTTGGTTTCGGTCGCTACTGATGGAGCACCAAATATGATAGGAACGCAGAAGGGGTTTGTGAGTTTACTTCGGAAGTCACTGGATAGAAAGCTGTTGACGTTTCACTGTATGTTACATCAGGAGGCATTGTGCGCTCTAATATTTCCCCGAGAGTGCAATGAAATGATGAATCTCGTCATTCGAGTATTAAACAAAATAATTGCACAAGGATTAAACCACCGACAGTTTCGTTCATTATTAGATGAACTTGATAGCACATATCCAGATCTGCGGCTACACAACAATGTCCGATGGCTGTCCCGAGGGGAGGTACTGAAAAGATTTGCTGTGAGTTTGGAACACGTAAAAACGTTTTTAAAAATCAAAGGGCTCTCTTTTCCTGAATTGGATCAGCCAGATTGGGTAGAAAAGTTGCATTTCATGGTGGATATGACATCGCACCTCAACACGTTGAACAAAAGCTTGCGAGGAAAAGGTAGCACAACCCTGCAGATGCTGGAGGAGGTTTTGGCTTTTGAGCGCAAGATGACAGTGTTTGCCAGAGATTTACAAAGAGGTACACTACTTCACTTTCCCTTTCTAAAAGAGTTCAAAGAAGCACACAACCAGTTAAATTTTGTTTACTTTCAGCAAGCTGTCATCGATATGCAAACTGTGTTTCAACAACGATTCTGTGATTTTAGGAAGGAAAAAGACACGTTATCCTTCCCTATTACCCCTCTGGAAATCGATCCATTACTGCTGAATATGACTGCATTCACAGCTGTAAGTCAATCTAGTCTTGAACTTGAACTGGCCGACATAGCTGACAAGGATGTGTGGGTATCTAAGTTCCGAAGCTTAAGAACTGACCTTGAAGATTTTGCTCGCCAGAAGGCCACGCTTCGTCACAACCACAAATGGAGTGACCTTGAAAAGCTTCAAAAACCAGACAAGCTCGTGTTCGATACGTGGAATAGGCCTACCATACCTGACTCTTACATGAACATAAAAAAATATGCATTTGGAGTTCTGTCGATATTTGGATCAACATATTTATGCGAACAAAGTTTTTCGGTCATGAATTACTTAAAAAATGAACAACGCTCACGCCTAACAGATGAGAGCTTGCAGTGCCAGATGAAACTCAAAGTGTCATCAAGCTAATGTAGATGTGCTGTGCAGTGAAATTCAGGAGCAAATATCGCATTAGCTGGGTGAAATAAATGATTCTTTGAAAATGTATGTTTTTACCCAATACTGTGCCCGTAGGTAGCCTACTAAAAAGTGTTGTGTTTAATAGTCAGGCTTTGTTTGTTGAAATTCTAGAATATTCGCATGTACAAAGCAAAAATTGAAAGAAATTCTACATGAAGTGTAGGCTATAATTACCTTTGGTTTTAGTGGCCAACTCGACAGTTACATGTTATGGCTCCGAATATGTCTTAATTTGAAGAAACTTGAGAACATTGGCTCTTTTAATGCTAAAGGTTGCCGACCTCTGGCCTGGAAGATCGCTTCTTTCTTCACAAAACACGTTGTAATGTTATAACAAACATGACTTCGTCTGAAATTTTCATAATTTTAGTTAAATTTTAACACCCAATTTCCTTCCAGTCTACCGACTACGTTTACATCACGTTTCATTGCACCCGAAATGAAAGATTAGGGAATCGGTTCGTTTGCGAGACGTGTAATCAGTTTCCACGTGATGACCGAAGCGAGATTAGTGAAGGTCTGGACTTTGTGTCAGTAGTTTTGACCGAAGGGAAGCCGATATCAAGTTGTTGCGTGTGACGTAACCACGCCGCAACGAAATCCTAGCCATGAGATTAGCCTTAGTCGTTTGATATGCTTAGTTAACTGTTAAGGTAAAGGAGAGTCCCATACTTGATCCACGCATTGCGGCTTCGGAGGTTGAGAAGATGAGCTTCTCATTATACTAAGCCTTCGGCACTAAGGAGAGTAGAGTGGCCAGTTCCTTTCTCTCGACCGCCTTTTATTCAGCAACTACGCCCACCCAATGTCTTTCACCCTGGGTAAAGGTGAGCGGTGTTTTTCAACAACCAGCTCAAGCCGGCAGTCGAACCAGGATTGCATGATTGAAAAGCGAGCGCTTTAACTACTGCGCCATCCCACCGACATCCCACCTGCAGTTAACTGGTAGAGTCACCATCATCATCATTGGCCATGCCTGAATAAGGCGTCGGCTACCGTGAGTCTCCAGTCATAAACAATTGACTGATAGAAACTTTTTACTGGACTTGCATCGTCATGAGCATTTCTTAATCATGCTTGTAAAATTCATCTCAGTCATTCTACTTTTTACTGCTGCTTGTACGGACAGTTTTAGTAAGTTACCGTATCGAATTGTTGCAATATTTTCTGTATTTGGTTTATTTAGCAATACTATGAAGAAAAAAAAAGAAATGAAAAAGAATAAAGCAAGGAAATGAAGGTTTTGGACATTCAGTGACTTTTATTTTTTATTTTTATTTAACATGTAAATTTGCGTTTTTTTGGGCTAGTTGTGCTAATAGTAATCTTCTGTAATTTTTTCGTTTCGATTCAGTTGTGCTGATGAATCCTATAGGAAGAAAACCGGTTCCACAACATAAATTATATTAAAAAAATTTTTGAAATACTATAAATACTATTGTGAGTGTTAACCTGGTCAAATGATTTAAGGTTTAGACTTGAAAAAAAAACTATTGATTTATTTTCTTAGTTGCGTTTAAGCAAGTAATTGACAATTATGTTCCTGTAATTTGCAACCAATGACTGAAAAATATGCAACATTTGCAAACTGAATATTTTTTATTGTTGTTACATATGTACATTTTAACCCTATATTGCCCAGGTGGTGCTGAATCAGCACCAAGCACTTCAAATGTGCTGTCGCGGCTTAACCACTAGCTCCATGCATCCAGATTTTTTTGACTTTTCCTAAATATCATCGAATTTTATTGTGTGTAAATTTAGGCCTCCAATGTCTTATACTTTTCATGCAAACATATGCATTTTGAAATGCAATTGGTGAAATTTTGCTAAATTGCTCTTTTCGGAGAAAACTGTGTGTTTCTTTATTGCTCATATGGAGCGTCGCGCTGGCCGAGAACTGTCTGAAAACAAAACCGCAAAAATGTATGACTCATTTTCTGGTTGGTGGTTTCTGCTTTAGCGTTGTCAATCAAAGATTTGTGCTGACGCAGGATTTTATTTCATACACAAACCTTTCATCCAATAACATCATATTGCTGCAGTAAACGTAACATCCCCAGGAAACGTTTAGAAGCGGCGTGAAAAACCAAAGTAAATTTTCTTAGTAGATTTCAATTTTTTTATCAAAACACTTGCTACTAATTTCATCGTTTGAACTCAACGCTGTTCTTTAGTCAATTTGCTAAATAAAAAATCTTTTGGTTTGCTGTGAGATTCATAGCAGTTGTAACTTATGACCTCACAATTCCTTGATCTTCAAACGCAATCTATGAATTCCTTTTCTAACAACAAAACTGTAGGCTACACATTTATCCATTTTACCTTCAAAACTGGGAAGTGGCGATGACAATACTAAGAGCCTTCATTCAAAAACGTCATGTCACTGCAAACTTGAATTTTCTCCAGTCGCCTAAATGTTCGAATGTTGCAAAATGTAGGCTATCCACATTTTCTGGACAGATCTCAATTTTTCATGAAAGTGCTTGCTTGGTGCGAGTTTTATCGTTTCAACGCAAATGCTGATTCGGTCAATCTACAATGTCCGCAATTTCTTTTGTTTGCGTTTGTAGACAATGAATCAACGTTATGAGAACGAATTTGTTCGCTCTGCCATACCTAGAAAAAAAACGAGTATTTACTCTATAATAACGTACGGTTTTCGAAGTATTAGATCAGAACATTGATCACTCTTTGCTGTGTACGTACTTGTTATTATTATTTTTTTGCATCGATCACCTGCTTTAGGTTACGTAACTCAAAGAAAATCATAATTTGTTGCCGTCATAATGCACCGGCTATAAAATTCATTATAGTAAAATCTTCCACATATTTTTAAACCTTTGTCAATATTTTTAAACCTTTCTCCCACTGATTAAACATTTATGTCAACGAAAAGGCGACAACTTTTGCATAAGTGCTGAGAAGGAAGCATTTGAAGTGAGCGTAGATACCTTCTTGTAAATCGCGGAGGGCTGACGCCTATATCCATTAGAAATGAAGCTACCCTCTTTTTCCTAAGCATCGCCCAGACAGACATTTGCAGACGTTGAACCAAAGCTAAAAAGGATTAATTTGATGGCTGGTCTTTCATGTTCATGTAAATAATTTTTTTTTTAAAGTCACAATCAGGGTCTCATTTTATAAGTTATTTTGTTAATTATGAATCCATTTATCGAATGTGGGCAACAATTTGACAATATTTCTAACATCTTTTATGCCTTTAACTTTCTAAAGATTTAGATAACTACGCTATACGTTAGAAAATAGACTGTATAAATAAGTGACGTCAGCCGAGTGGCTTTTAGAGCGAAGCATAGCTTCCAGTGGTGGGCACTAGTTACTTTCAAAGTAATTGAGTTACAGTTACTTCGTTCAAAAAGTAACTAGTTTTAGTTACAGTTACCGTTTTTTTTAAAAGTAACTTGTTGCAGTTACTTTTCAAAGAAATGGATGTGTACTGACCTACAACTACTCTTCTTTGCATGAAGTAGGCTACAAGTTGAAAAATACATGATAAAGGGCAAGACGATACTTTGTTCGTAGCTGTTGCCTAACTACAAAACAGCGACCACTCTGCTAGCTGTCCACATACTATAATGCTTCTAAAAATCCATAATCCAAGCCCAAAACGTCCGCCTACCAAATATAAAAAAATAAAAAATTGAAAAAACGACATGCCAAGGACACTCCGTACTTATAAGCAGAAGGCCGTGTCAATACTTTTATACCGGTATCTAAAATGAGCGAAGGGGCACAACATCAATTTCCTTTCAGAAACAACAGCATTTCAAAATGTTGATCGCTAAGCCCAGCTCGCTTTGGCTTCAAAATGTCTTTTCCACGGGCAGAAAACATAGATTTACAGGGACGCAACATTTAGCCGAGTGGCTTTTAGAGCGAAGCATAGCTGCATAACATCAGCCGGAACTATAAAGGCTACTCGAAAAGGGATTCCGACTGAAATTAGGAGTATGGAGAACCGGGAAAAATTTTCCTATATTCTATTAACTAAAGAAAAGTGAAACAAAACCAAAACAATGACAAGGTTTGCTTTTTGGCAACACATTATGCCCAACTGCAGTACATAGTTATCCATGTGCTTTTCATATTTCCACCTGCCAAATATTATCACAATTTGATGGCAGTTAGCTCTGCATTGGAAAATAACTTCTGCGTGGACTTCGCAATACAGGCGCTATACCAAAGCCGCTATGTTCAATCTGCCGCGAGTCTCAAGCAGGATTTTATTTAGTCGTCATTGGGCAATTTGTTGCAATGCAAAGTAAAACAGGCATAAAATAGAAAATTTTAAATGCACAATATTATAAACTGCTTGTGCTGCATTGCAATACAAAATTTAATAATTTTCTGATCTTATTTTTGACTGAATAAACAATTGTGGCTGGACTATGAAATCGATGTAGTTGCAGTGACGTTGCCGTTTTTAAGAGGATTTACCCAGCTACTAAAACGATGTATTTTTAATACTGAAAAAAAAGTCTACAGACATTGAATCAATGCAAAATGCACAAATTTTTCTTGCCGGGTAGTGCTAGGCAAGTCGACATAGACTTCAAAACTTATTTGAGGTTTATTCGTGCATTTTTTTTAACTTCCGTGATGTTGCAAAAAATTCAACTGTTTTTTGCTATTACAATCTACTTTGTGACAAACGGTCCTACTCAATACAGTTTCTTTTACTAAGTTAAACAAAACTTGACAACACCATAAAATGAATCAAAAACAAATATTTTCATTCTGGTGAGTGGAACAAACTGCAAAACGTTTTTATAAAAAAAAAGTGTCCAGAGTGTCGTGAAGATTCGTTTGACTCGCACAGAATAAGATACTTCCCAACAATACAAAATTGTGTGAACCATAGGCTATAGACGAAAGAGCTTGAATTGTTTCTGACTATACTGAAAGACAACAGTGAAACCTTTTCAAGAAAAGCAATTCTACTATTGCGTTATTCAAAATCAGACAAACGTCTTCGGACGTTAAAATCCTTTAAAATGCACAGCTACATTGAGCGCTGACAAATACGTCGGCAAGAAAAACCACAGAGAGAAGAATCTTAAAATCATTTGTCAGCCTTCAATCTCTCGAGAGAATGGAAACCGCACACGCTGATGACGCGGAGAGTGAGAAAAAACGAACATTTTTTCTTGATTGCAGTGTTTCTTTATTTTAAATGTGGTAAAAAAAGTACTGCTTGTCTATTGCTTTGAATCAAGAGTATTTTAAGCAATTGAATGACAATTTTACAATTTTCATAACCCCAGATAAATTTTTTATCTGTTGTCAAAAGATGGTAATGATGAGACTCGTAATAAAAGAGTTATAAGCGCTTAAACTGGGTGCTGAATCAGCACCACCTGGGGATTCGGTGGAACCCAGAACCTAGGAATAATAGGGTTAAGCTACAATATTTGTCACCAAAGACATCTGCAATCTTTCGAGAGACATACAAGACACGCACATAAAGTTGCGTGGTGGAAATCAGTATCCATTGCAGTTGTAGCAACATGACGCAACTCGCAAAACCCACCAACAGCTAAAAAAATAACAAGAAACTTTTCTTAACTCCAAGTGAAGTAACACAAACAGTAGTTGATTAGTAATATTCTCTCTTGTGTCTTGTCTTGCAAAAATTGAAAACAAGCGCGAAAAATTGTGTTTGGGATATTTATTGTCATTTCAACAAAATTGACAGATATCGATGAATGTCTGGATGGTGTGGATAATTGTGACAAAAACGCAACGTGTAACAATACCCTTGGAAATTTTACGTGTACGTGTTTGGATGGTTACACTGGAAACGGAACCCATTGTTCAGGTGAGACGTTGTGTTTAAAACCAGGCATAGACTTATGGCAAACGGTTCCTACATTTTTTCAACACAATGTTTGTAATTTGCTGTTCACATACTAAAGCTTTGCTAGAGAGATTGCTTTGTTGAACCATAGAGAAATAAAACATAGTAACTTTAGCCGGTTTAGCATACTTTATTTCACACAAAATATAACATAATTAAATAAAATAAACTCATACGGTTTCGACAATACGGTTTCGACACGTACGTGTGTCCTCATCAGGAATTAAATCTGCAATACATAAAATGAAAAATCGTAAGATAAATTTGACTATGCACTGTAACTGTAACGACACTCTGGACTGAAAGCACAAACTGAACAAATGATACGAGAATGATTGCGAGTAAATTATGCGGTGGGAAACAGATCACGTGAGGTGTAGACTACAGGCATTGGACAAAACAATTAGAACACACACAAAAGGAACGATGAGCCACAGGCGAATAAGTGCCGGTTGAGAGATGGATTGTTACGTTTGATTCTTAAGGCTTCCATGATCTTAGTCTGAAAATCAAATCTGCTTCGAGAGATGATTTTAAATTGGTCGATCGAGACATTGTCAGTGCACGTTTCACAAGAGGCGATGTGCTCTTTAATTGCACTTTTAGTTGTTAGGTTTGGGTTTAAGTGCTCTCCGGCCCTTGTCAACAAATGTCTGGTTGACATACCAATGTATGTCTGGTTTGCGTCATGCAAACAACTAAATTGTCAACCAGACATTTGTTGACAAGGGCCGGGGAGCACTTAAAGCCAAACCTAACAACTAAAAGTGCAATTAAAGAGCACATCGCTTCTTGTGAAACGTGCATTGACAATGTCTCGATCGACCAATTTAAAATCATCTCTCGAGGCAGATCTGATTTTCAGACTAAGATCATGGAAGCCTTAAGAATCAAACGTAACAATCCATCTCTCAACCGGCACTTATTCGCCTGTGGCTCATCGTTCCTTTTGTGTGTGTTCTAATTGTTTTGTCCAATGCCTGTAGTCTACACCTCACGTGATCTGCTTCCCACCACATAATTTACTCGCAATCATTCTCGTATCATTTGTTCAGTTTGTGCTTTCAGTCCAGAGTTTCGGTACAGTTACAGTGCATAGTCAAATTTATCTTACGATTTTTCATTTTATGTATTGCAGATTTAATTCCTGATGAGGACACACGTACGTGTCGAAAACGTATGAGTTTATTGAATTTAATTATGTTATATTTTGTGTGAAATAAAGTATGCTAAACCGGCTAAAGTTACTATGTTTTATTTCTCTACGTTCACATACTGTAGGTAAAACTTATACTTTCATTAAATTCGGCTTCATCATAATTAACGAGCAATCGACTTTAATGTATGACAGTATTCTTTTTGCTATTCTTGCTCTCCATGCTATTTTTTTTCTTTCTTTTCCTTTTGGCTCTTTTTTCTTGTCTTTGTTGCACTATTTATTCTTCTCGCTCTTCCTACTGTATTTGCTCTTCTTGCTATTTTGGTCTTTCTGCGCTTTCTGTTTATTCTCATTGTGCTTTATCTGTTGGTTTTGATCCCCATGCCCTGTCTACTTATCTCGCTCTTTCTGATTCTCCTGCTCTTTTTTTCTATTTCTGCTTTTCGTGTTCTTGCTTTTCTGCTTTTCCTGGTTTTCTGTTGTTTTTGTTCCTTTTTACTTTTCATGCTCTTCCTGCTTTTCGTGCTGTTCCTGTTCTTTTTACCCATGTTAAATTTTGAAGTAAAAACTTGTATGCTAGACCATAAGATGTAAAATAGTGAAGAGGATCCCGTAATAGCTTTCTTCTTTGGAGATAGAGTATAAGAACTGGCAATCTAAATTTCTTCAGGCAGAAAGCAACTTGCTAAATTCACCTGCAACTTTCTTATAAGTCGCCGGCAATTCATATGCAATGATACTTAACTATTGCGTAGCAATTTCAAATTCCAAACTCTTTATTTTAAATACCGTATCCTATTGTTTCTGGTTGTTGACGTTTTGTCAACAAATGGGCTGATTAAGATAAAACACAAATAACTGATTATAAAAACAATGTAACGTTTTGAAATTGCTGCAATAGCAAGCAACTCAGAAGCCCTCTTTCTTCACTGAATGTTGCTGAGCTAGTACATACGGGGCAAGAGCAATCTCACACAAAAATTGATGTTGACTAAATATCAACGCATGTGCTGATAAGGGTGAAAGTTGAGTAAGAGGCTGAAGAATTTACCAATCTTCAGATCTCCCCTGAAACAACATATCAAATCTAACAACCCTAATTCACTCACTTCATTTTCGGTTAAGGCTCCATCTAAATTTCAACTTGTAGGCTGTAAAACTTTCCGTGTTTTTGTGCCATTTGCAACATCATACTTTTGCAAAGCCGGTTTTTTTACGGTAGCAGTAATTCAGTCGAAGTACCGCAATAACATTGAGATTAAAAGCGAGATTGATGTGGCAACATCAAACTATTGCACCGCGGTTTGATCAAATGTGCATAGAGCAACAAGCTCATTGCTCACAATAAATGGTTTGAGTATATTTCATTTTGAACAAATAAGATTTTATAATACCGTTTTTATTATAACTTGAAATTTGCAAAATTTTGAATTCATTACGGCCCCGCGAGTGCTTATTAGTTTTTAAAGGGTGCCGTCAGGGTATGGGATGGAATAGAAGACCTTTTTTCCACCCTGAGATTTTTTTTCATCCCATTTCCATTCCATCTTACACATCTGCCATTCCATCTTAAAAAATCCACCATCCGCCATATCTGCCATTCCATCCATCTTTCATCTGCACATTTTGTAGCTAATTTAAGCTTAAACTTTGATAGCAGTATATTTTTCTAAGGGTATAGTACCATTTGGTGTTTGAAGTTAGAACTAGAAGACCTATAAGCTACTATCTGCAACCTTGTAAGTGGTCTTGCTTTGGTGCAACTTCAACACTTGTAGCCTACAAGGAGCGCAGCGAGATGGAATGCTTGGAGTGGCTGTTTTTTGTGTTTTGTCAATTCATAGGAATCATCAGTGGTTCTCACTTAAATAACTATGTTTTATGATGCTTCCAAGTGCATCTTTGATATGTTTTTTGCGAGTTAATAGAGCATATGAGCGGTTGCTTTTGTGTGTTCTGTTTTCGCAGTGATTTCTGTTCAATGTGTGAGTTTGCAGAGGGGCAAGCTTACTTCTCTTTTATCGCTTAAGTCTTATTTAGATTTGAGGAGCAACATGTCTTTAATAACCGCATCCCAGACAAAGGGTATATTTTTTCCGAGACCTACAATCATAATAGTTATAATTCCTTTGTATAGATTTTCATTTGGATCACTTCCAACTAGTTGTCCACTGTGATACTGAACACTTTTTTGAAGATACATTTCGTCAATTGAAAGCACAACTTCTTTGTCAACTTTTTCTTGCTAAGTAATAATTTTGCTGTCTTCAAAGGTTCAATCCCTTCTTTACTCAGTTTACTTAATAAACTCAGTGATGGCAATGGAAAGTTTTTCAGCATCAGTTTGTATGCCGGGAGTAAAGTGTACCTCAAAATAAGTGCAAACTGAAAAAGTTCAGCAGAATACTTTGGACCGTCAGTGTTTTTTTGTATCTTGATCTGGTCAGTTCATCAGGAATAGGATGCAATTGATCTTTATCTTCTGCAGCGTTGTGCATATACCATGGAAAGTTTTCTAAAACAGACTTGCTTTTTAGCTTACAATCACCACCTTTTCTAAACCAGTCAGGCAGTGGTTTAGGTGATGATTTGTAAAATAGCTTAACATGCATTGATCGATCAACAACAATAGTTTCTGTTAGCCTACAACAGGAATGTCATAAATTTTGCAGTTTTCAAGTTTGTAAAAGGTAGCCTTACTTTTTTCCAGATTTAGCCTAAATTGTAACCTTTGGGACAGAGACCTGTAGGCTAACGATTATACTTCTTTCCATCTTTGCTATTTTCTATCTTCCATCCCAAAATATGCCTTCTATGCCATCTTCCATCCCATACCACTCCCTGGGCGCTGTCAACAAAAACGTTTGGGAACCTCTGGTATATAACATTATTTTTCTTGTTCGTTTTTCTTTTTTTGCTTGTCTTGTTCTTCTTTTTCCTCCTGCTTTTTATGCTCTTCTTGTTTTTCTTGCTCTTCCCGCTTTTCCTGTTTTTGTTTTTCTTATTGCTCATTTTGTTTCTTTTGGTTTTTTTTTATTCTTTTTGCTTTTCTTGCTCTTCCTAATTTTCCTGCTCTTCTTACTGTGTTTGCTCTTTTTGTGTTTTTGCGTGTCATGCTTTTTTTGTTTTGAGCTTTACCTACTCTTCTTACATTTTTGCTTCTCCTGCTTGTGCTTTTTCTGTATTTTTTCTCTTCTTGTTTTTGTTGCTGTTCCTGCTTTTCCTGCTCCTCATGCTGTTTCTACTCTTGCCACTCTTCTTGCTTTTTCTGGTCTTCTTTTTCTTCTACACTTCCTACTCTTTTTGCTCTTCTTGATTTTCTAACTTTTGAAGCAGGAAACAAAATTAAAACACGTTGTAATGTTTTGACAAACATATCTGTCTGAAATTGTACTCATTCTAGATATTAGAATTTAACACCTAATTTCCTACCATAAAGTAGATTACATTTGTAGTATTCTTCTACGATTAAATTTAATCTTCTCATCATTATTATGTGTGTTTGGGATATATAGTATAATTTCAACAAAATTGACAGATATTAATGAGTGTGTGGATGGTTTGGACAATTGTGACGAACAACACGCCATGTGTAACAATACTCTTGGAAGTTTTACGTGTACGTGTTTAGTTGGTTACACTGGAAACGGATCCCATTGTTCAGGTGAAATGTTGTGTTTGTAACCAGCCATATACTTATCACAAACGATTCCTACCATTTTCTACACAATGTTTTTAATTTGATGTTCATTAATTCAAAAGTATATTTTCATTAGGTTCGGTTTCATTGTAATTAACATTAAATGGATTTTGATCATGACATTCTTCTTAAATAATATGAGGCGTTCTACTGGTGCAAATTAAGCTAAACTATCACAAGATGTATACAGTGACAATTGTGATAGTTTAGCGCAGGGGAAGGTATGGACTGATGAGTTACTTTTTCACATTAAAAGCTATAATTGGTTAACTAATTAATCTACGATGACGAAATTTCAGCACAACATAGTGTGATCACTTCAGTACATTGTGTGAAAAGTTCAACCACATATGATTATATATCAACAAAAACATTTGACAACATTGACGGTGATCAGAGTGGTTCAAGGGTGCAAACGCGTTTGGACCCTTGAACCACCGGGTATGGACCCTTGAACCACTTTGATAAGTTAGATCTTAACGATGTTTAGAGCAAACCTTTAACCCTTAGGCGGTTGGGTTCCTGGAGTCTTGCTCAGTTTGGGGGAGGGGGCTGTCGAATTGCTTTAGGAGTGATATCTCTGTTATTTTTTAAGGCACGGTTTCAAAATTTGGGATTTATTTTGTAAAACTATTCACGCAGAGCATATCCGAAAATTAAAACTATGTAAAGTTTAGAACTGCTTATATACGTTGAAATGTTGATGTGACTTATGACGTTTGAATTATTTGGTATTTTTTGATAGAGTAATGAAAAACATGCATTGCAATGTTGTGATTAAATTTTTTTACATAATCTCAATTTAAATCATTTGTTAACGAGACATGGGCCAAATTAATTGCTTTCATCCAGCTGGTGGAAAAATTTTGAACAATAGAATATGAAATATTTCAGAGGATATGCTGAGAAATGCTTTATATCTCTCAATTTATAACCTTTATTCGCTCAAAATTTCAGCTCAATAGAGGTGAATAAAAGTTAGGAAAAGTCAAGAAATCTTGTAGTCGCAGCCTCAGTGGTATTAGAGATATTATTGTTGATACAAAAAAGTTGAATTGACAGCCCTCCCCCCCCAACCTTCAAAGGGTTAAGATACAATAAATACACTGTCAAATGCACACACTACTAGCAGTTTGCAAAAATAGATTAAGCAACATTAAACTGCGAAAAGTTGTTTGAAAACTTTTTAATGTCGACTGTTCGTTTTTTCGTTCCTGCAATTGGTGGGGGAGGACAAAAACAATTGATGATGCACAAACAGTATGAATGTCCTCAGCCTGTGGTGAAATGAAATTGTTTCCTTTGGGATGTCTGCGCAAAAATGCAACCTCGTAGTCATCATCATCATCTAACGGTTTTACAATTTCAGCCACATAATGCACAGACCGTCTGTTGTTGAAGTGCACCACCATAAATATCCCAACTTCTAAACTATTATGTCTACCCAAACTAATGCTGTCGTCTTCAAGCTGAGCAGTGTTTGATGATACCTTGGGTCTTTGAAAAGACTGAGAACTGTCTTCATTTCCACAATCGGAAAACTTCACTCTGTCAACCTCAGTAACCGGCCCTGCGCCGAGAGCCTCTACAAGTATGCGAAACTAACAGGAATAACCTATCAAGGCTTTGTTAGTCAGAGGATAAAGATTCAAAACCAACCAACCAGTTTCACTAGTCATTTTATAATATTTTACACTCCACTTACAGTACACAATAATTTCTAAAATAATTGAAGCATGTCTATTGTCACTCAATTTGGCATTGTGCTAACCAATGAACCATGGTTCAAGGGACAACATTTTGGTGGATCATGGGTCAGAACTATTGGTAACAAAGTTCCCTTGCAGCTTTACTTAATTAGAATGAAGTAAAGTCTAAAAAAAAACTGTACTAAATCCTGTACTGTATAGCCCATTACAATTTCTGAATTTTACATCTTGATTCTAGCTGTATTTAAGTTTGTGTAACTGTAAAGCTCAAAACGCAAATGAGAAATTTTACTGAAACACCTCAAAATCACACCCCACCCTCTAACTTTCAAAATTTTAAAAGATTCAATCCACAACTTTCCAAGAACTACTATTGAGCTAAAGGCAATGGCAACTTATTTAGTCGATAAAAAATTTACTATAAGGTTTTATTTGAATTTGGAAGGGGGTGGCTCATGGGTCAGGTATGGTCACGAGTCCATACCTTTCCAACGCCTCATATTATTCAATTAAATGCCTGGTGAACAACTTCATTCCATTTTCGACCTTCTTTTTCTTTTCGACATTTTCGACCTTCTTTTTCTTTTCGACATTTTCGACCTTCTTCCTTTGCCTCCTCCTCTTTGTGCGTTACTTATTGTTCTTGTTTCTTCCGTTCGTCCTGCTGTTCCTTTTTTTCTTGCTCTTTCTGTTCTTCTTGCTCTTCTTTCTCTTTTTGTCCTTCTTTCCCTGGATTTTTTGTAGTTCTTTCTTTTTTTGCTTTTACTTCTTTTCCTACTTTTCTCGTTATGTTTGCTCTTTCTGTTTTTGTGCGCTTCTTGTTCTTGTTACTCTTCGTACTTTACCTGCTCTTCTTGATTCTCATGCTTTTTCTACCCTTTTCGTACTTTCAGCTTCTCTTTTTTTCACTTCTTCATCTTTTTGTTCTAATGTTGTTCTTGCTTTTCCTGCTCTTCTTACTCTTCTTGCTGTTTTTGGTCTTTTTTTCTTTTCTTGCTCTTTGTCTTTTCCTGCTCTTCTTGAGTTTCTTGGTCTTCCTGCTTTACCTGTTCCTCTTGTTTTCCTACACTTTTTGCTTTTCTTGTTTTTTTTTTGTTTTTTTTATATTCTGGCGTTGAGATTTATCTATTTAAAACAAGCTATTTCCACGTTTCGTTAATTACACAGATTTCACTAGAAGAACGGAAAAGTCTATAGCGATAACAACGGAAGGTGCCAAAATCGACACACCTTAACTACTAGTGAAACAACAGCACTCTAGATCACGAGTAAAACGTTTATTTGAGGAGAATGTCTAGTTGTTTCTTTTCTGAGGAGTCCGTAATTGAAGAATCATGCATTGAAGGAATAAGATTAACATTTTTCTTTTTCTTACATTGATAATTCACAAGCAAGTGCTTTTTGTCAATGTTATAGAAAAATCTGCTAGAGAACTTGGCGTTGTTCTCTTTTGTTATTTCTTTAGCACTATCTTTGATATTAGGCTAAACGCATCAAGATGTGTTCTCCTCACGATCATCAGCACTCTTGATAACGCACCATGGCCGATCTTCATAGCAAATGTTTACTTATACAATTCTTAAAAATATCAGCTAAAGCTATAATATTATGGGCTGTTTTTTTTGTTTGTAACATTTTCTTTTATTTCCCTTTCTATCTTAAATTTTTCTGAAGGGGTTGCGACCGTGCCAAACCTTTCAACTTAATCACTTACTTCGGTCACAAGCACGTTTCAACGTTTGCATTTTGTCGCTTCTACCTTTTTCTCGACCTTTGCAATCTTGACGTGTATTGTTTTTGCTATGATGGCCAGAAATAAAAACAACTGAACTGAATATTGGCAAGGACAGTTGTAACAACTGCAGTGTATTTTTCTTGCAGCAACCCAGCAGTTTTCACATAAGTAAAAAAAAAACGATTCATCGCAAAATCGTACCCTTTCTTGTAAAAGCCTTCTGTAAGCCGTATACGTATATCATTTAATAAAGAAAATGTGACATTATCAGAATGTTTGCAAGAAAAGATTAAAAGTTAAACTTGTGCAATAGCAAGAAGCTACTGAAACTCTCATGGCGCTAGGAGAACAAACAAATGCTAAATTCAGATGCCAAAGATTATGAAGTGTCGATTTCGACACCTCCTTTCGTTTTAATGTTAAGAAACACGTTCTCAGACAAAAAATCAGTCGTACTGATATTGATTAATTAAATCAATGTATCTAATATCAATGTACAAGAACGACTGATTTTCTGTCTGAGCAGCACTCTAAATCACATCCCAGAGAATACAGCATGCTTTGGATGCCTGGTGGAAAATGTTATCCAATTTATCATGTTAGCTTATACTTTATTTTCATTCAGATATCTCATGAAATGTGGACCAACTTCATAGCATTACAAATTTGTTAATTGTGTTGATTGTATTTCTAATATGACAATAAAACTGAGAAGTTTCTAAACGCATTTGCTACGTTCAATGTAACACACAGAGCTTTACAGTACTTTAAACATAAACTACTATAGACAAAACAATGTCTTTGAAGTTCTCTAGTAGTACACTGATGGAGGAGATCTGCCTGACTATCTGAGCGGCTACTATGCTGCGACGATCCTTTGTCCATTACTAAACACATTTTCTATATCAACATATAACTAAACTACTAATGCTGATAATTCATTAGATGTGGATGGATTGATTTTTACTACGAATGATGGAGCCGCTGCATCCCCACAATGTGTAGACAAAGATCAAAACTGCAAATGTTTGGACGTTTTCATATACCCTGTGGTCAATTGTACAGGTAGGCTAAATGATATTTTTTCATGTAGCTTTTTTATTTGGTTTAGCAAGTGTGAAAAAATTGAAAGGCTAAAAGGCATCAGCCGGAAGGAACTGTTCAAGGAAATACGCTTAATATCCAAAACCGGTCCTGTATAAACCTCGAAGTGCATGCGATCTTCTGATGGCAAAATTCTCTATGAACCGAAAGATGTGAAGAAACGTTGGGAAGAGTACATTACTGACCTTTTTCAAGATGACAGAGAAAATATTGATCATAATATGATTAATTGTGAAACTGGACCACCAATATTAAAGGAAGAAGTACAGTGGGCTTTAGATAATTCAAAAACCGGCAAGGCAGCAGGCCCAGATGAAATTGTGGTGGAAATGTTGATTGCCTTGAAAGAAGATGGAATAAGCTTGTTGTGGAATCTCATTAATACCATTTATGAAAGTGGTGAATTACCTAAGGATATGCTGAAATCTCTTTTTATTGCCCTTCCGAAAAAACCAAACACACTTGAATGTGGAAATCACAGAACGATAAGTCTAATGTCACATACATTAAAACTGCTTTTGAAAATTGTCCTCCAAAGAATACGAAGAAAGATTTTACCGGAAATATCTGCTTGCCAATACGGATTCATGCCTGACAGAGGAACGAGAAATGCAATTTTTGTAGTTCGCATGCTGTGTGAACGTTGAATTCAACACCAACAAGATGTGTTTCTGTGTTTCATAGATTATCAGAAAGCTTTCGATAAAGTACGCCATTTCCAGCTTCTTTCATCACTAAAACGAATTGGGATTGATGATAAAGATTTCCGTATGATACACAATCTATACTACACGCAGCAAGCCGCTGTCATGCTTCCCGATGGAATTACTGAATGGATGGAAATATCAAGAGGTGTTCGACAGGGCTGTGTCATGAGCCCAGATCTCTTCAATTTGTACAGTGAACTCATCCTTAGAGAACTGGAAGATATTGATGAAGGAATTAATATAAGCGGAAAACTTATAAATAACATTCGATATGCAGACGACACAGTCTTGCTTGCAACGTCACAATGTGGTTTGCAAATTTTACTAGATGCAGTTCAAACATCTAGTGAAAAATATGGACTAAAAATAAACATTAACAAAACTAAAACTCTGGCAGTCTCGAAACGTCTTCCTGAACCAACAATTTGCGTGTACTGCAATGATAACAAAATTGAACAGGTTCAAAAATTCAATTATTTGGGCTCAATACTGAATCCAAGCACCCGATGTGAAGAAGAAATTAGACGAAGCATGGCATTATCAAAGCCAAGTTTCAACACCATGATAAAAATCTTTAAAGATCGAAAGCTCTCCAAAACTTTAAAACTTCGTTTGTTAAAATGCTTTGTTTGGTCAATTTTGATGTACGGATGTGAAACCTGGACGCAAACAACAAAAACCCGAAAAAAGCTTGAAGCTGCAGAAATGTGGTTTTACCGAAGAATTCTTAAAATCCCATGGACAGCTTTTCGAACCAACAGAGCAGTTCTCCAACAGATGGGCCAGGAGCAGCAGATAATGAGATCTATAGAAATGGGGCAACTGAAGTTCTTAGGTCACAGCAAACTTGAAGATTTATCTTTAAGTGGAAAAATAATAGGAAAACGGTCAAGAGGAGCTCAAAGATTCACATTTTTGCACAATTTTCAACCACAAACCAAAAACCCTACTAAAATTTGGCAAGACGCACGAGATCGATCAAACTGGAACATCATTGTACATCGAGGGCTGCATCAGCCATGATACCTACAGAGAGAGAGAGCAACTGTAAATCATAGAGAGACAAAACAAAGTAACTTCAATAGGTTAAACATATGTTATTACCGGTACACAAAGAAATATAACATAATTAAAAATAAACTCTAACGTCTTTGACACGTGCTTGTGTCCTCATCAGGTAGGCTATTACTTTAAATCTGCAATATAAATCAAAGTTAAAAATTGAATGAGGCTGTTCTCCAGACATTTATTTCAATAACATGATGCGTTCTTGTGATAGTTTAGCTTAATTTACACCAGCAGAACGCATCATTCTATTGATACATAAAAATTACTTTGTTTTGTCTGACTATTGTTCAACAAAGCAAACTCTCTATCAAAGCTTTATCAACTGCAAATCGATTGAGGAAACTTGGTGATGTATAGTTGATTTATTGCTAACAAGTGAATTGTGCACGACTGACACTCCAACAAAAATAGATATTTTTTAGCTTTTGTACAGTTTATTTATCCATATATATCTATTGCAGATATACATTTTAAGGTTGATTGAAACAACATCATTTCAAAAATCAAAGTTTTTTTGTTTTATTTTGGATGCGAAAACGAAACACTAAAGAATATCAAAACTCAATAAGCTCATGCAAGAAATGAAATGCTAATGCTAGTCTATCAACCGTAGCGTTTCAGACACTTACGACGGAAGGGAATGGAACTATTTCCAAAAGCAACCAGTCAGAAGAAATAACTTGCATCAACGTGAATGGAACGTGCTCGTGTATGAGTGGGATGACACTTAATTCATTCAACTGCCTTGGTAACTCATTTGTGAAAGCAGTTTTGGAAAGTTATCATTTACCAAATCAACGTAAAATGGTGATAAAAAAACTATCGTTTTACCTTGCTTTAACCTACAAATTTTTGTAGTATAGGAAGCAATTATTGCTTCCCAAGTGTGCTTAGTGGAGTTAAGTAAGTTGATACTTGTTTATTGTTAATATCTCTCGTTTTACGCTCTTTGGTGATGGTTTGTTGCTGCTGCTGCTACTGCTGCTGACAACTAGTCATTGGCACGAGTAATATAAAACAAACTAAGCTATCACTTAGTTTTGCAAGTGATGAACTGGTAAACTATTTAACAAACAAGAACAGCTTGAACTGGCTTATCAGGAGTTTTCTGCAGTTTTGTAAATAACATTTCAAATGTCATGATTTTGATTTATTACATGAGACTTTTGATTAATACGCCAACTTTCAGAAAATATCGTGTTTTCGAAATTAATTTTGTAACTTTTCTCCATAGTAATTTGTGATCCGATGTAGTTTTATTGTCAGCGACAGCATCTGTAATCTAAGATTACAACCTATTATTGAGCAAAGCTACAAATTCTAAAGTCAAAAGTGATTCTAACAGCAGTCAAATGTTTTCGAAAAATGAATTTACTAAACAAAAGTCTTAAGTGGTAAATTGAAATGATGTCATTTCATTTTCTTTCTTTTTTTTGCAAAGAATGCAAATTGGGTAGAAAGTTTACTTTTTTAAACCATAAACATTTGAGATGTGAACAAAATAAGCAGTTTTTCAAATGTTTATTTTAGACCATATTGTTGTTGCTGCGGTGTGTTTCTCTAAGAATTTTTTTTTTATACATTAATTTTCTTTTAAAGGCACACTAAGAGCTACAGTATATCCATAGACGAAAATATTCGGCATTTTGTTTTTGTAATTTTAAACGTTGCGTTGTGGCTCACTTATATCTGTTTACGGATTGTCAAGAACTACTGTAAAACACTAACAAGTCAATTCACATTATTGACATTTGCAAAATAAAGTTTACACTGCAAAAATGTAACCAAATCGTTAAAAGGAAATGACCACCATTAATTATATTAAACAGATGTAGATCGAATCTTTGTTACTTCGTCAAGTGGGGACTTGTCGCACACATTGGGGAACTACACACAAGGAAGACACGTTTGTTCGGATTTACTATTATATTACTCTTTCGGCTGTTTAGGTAAACTATTGTTGTGTGAACATAATTGGAAGCAATCTGTCACATTTCCCTATCTTACGCATTAACCATTAACTCAAAATTTATTGTTGAGCACATCAATTTAGTCCAATGTCCAACATGCTTTGTCAGTTTATTTATGTGAATAAAATGTATGCTTTAAGTGTCAGTTATTTTCATTCATTTTTCTTAAAAATGATAAAATGTTTCTTGCAAAAGTCATTTGGCTGTTGTTGGCGTGTGCGAAATGTGCATCGCAAAAGTCAAATGTGTTTTACATATCAACAAGGATTAATGTGTTTAGATCTGAATGAGTGTCTTGATGGTACGGATAGCTGCCATGCACAAGCGACTTGTAAAAGCACTGATGGAAACTTTACCTGTTGTTGTAACGAGGGATGGAAAGGAAACGGCTTATTGTGCCAGGGTGAGTTCCTGATTGCGACAACAAAGCATTGAAGTACAAAAATGATCATATCATACTAAATCTATAGTATTTTGTATTAGTGATCATAAAAAGCCCTTTTCAAATCCAATAAATATTGTTATAAAAGGACGGTTTGCAAAAGGGGCCTGTTCGACACCGCTCAAGAGCACAGTGCTGTGGCTTTGGCAGAAAACTTCTTAAAAGCATGCCTGAAAATAGACACAAAGGTTGACTTCCTTGCATTCCGCCCACTTAATCTAATCCTTTAACTACAGGGCGTAAACCTGTATACACCCCAAAACACGTAATGAGATAGCTGTGAACTGGATTTAGCTAAAAAAAACTTTGCTAGGACGGTTCTAGAAGACACCAACAAGTTTGTTTTTCTAGCAGTCTAGCTTTTTATGTAATAAACCAGATTAAAAGCACAATGCAATGATTTATATAAACATGACTTTCTTTGAATATTTCTGGTTTAGTTAAAATTTAACACCAAATTTCCTGCCAGCGTTAAGTTACCTTTTTTCCATTTTACACCATTAAACTTATCTTCATAGTTTTATTGCAGCCGCCCATAAATTTGCTTACTCTTTTCCTAGTATTTATCTATGATTAAAATAAATCTTCACATCATTATTGCATGTTTGGGACATTTAGTGTCATTTTAACAAAATTGACAGATATTGATGAGTGTCTGGAGGGTTTGGATAATTGTGACAAACAACACGCCACGTGTGACAACACCCTTGGAAGTTTTACGTGTACGTGTTTGGATGGTTACACTGGAAACGGATCCTATTGTATAAGTGAGACGTGGTATTTTTAAAATAGGTATAGACTTATCACAAACAATAGCTTACGTTTTTTCAACGCAATGTTTCTAATTTGTTGTTCATATACGCAACAAATTATATTTTTACTAAAGTCGGTTCCATCCTAGTTAACAAGAAATCGATTTCAATATATAAGATTCTTTTTATCGTCTTTGCTTCAACTTCTAGTGCCGACAGTCCATCTTTTACCACCCTAATTTGGCGATGTCTGCGTATAACATTGTTAAAGGCCTACTAAACGAAAATTTCAAACGGGAATTAAGCATTAAAATGCGTAAACTGAACATTCAAGAATACATTTCAAGAAAAATTACCGAAAAAAAAAATGTTTTCTATGGCGCTGGCAAGGCCCAAAGTCCAATGTTTCATTTATTTTCATTTTTTTCAAAATGACCAAAAGTGCAAACACTGCTTGAGAATACGTCACAAAAGACAGCAATAACAAAAGCAACGTTACCACATCTGATGTTTTGAGCAAACTGTCTGATGTTTTGATGTTGAAATCTGATGTTTTGATGTACATACATACATAGCCTACAGTCAAATCGCCCGCAGTAACAATTATTGCGAGATCAGCTGATTGCTAGTCTCTAGTGACGCAGCCTGTGCAGTCGCACGCTTCGCTGCTCAAGCCCAATCTCGTTTTGAAAGCTCTGACAAAAGCAAGCGCGCAATGGTGGTCAGACCGCAATGGGGCAAAATTTTATTGAAAATTGTTTTAAGGTAGCATGTTAAACAGAAAGAACGTGGAAAATCGCCAAGTCAGGTTTTTCCTTTAGTATCCCTTTAATGTACAATTTAACTGACTAGAGAGGAAAATAAATGGTTTTGCACTTAGCATGCACTTGGGTCGATTATATTGGGTACTGTAATGGGTTTGTAACTGAAAATTCATTGAGTGAATGACAATTCATCAAAACAACAAATTGAGGCTTGAAATATTTTGTGTTATGTTCTGCAACTAGAGTCAATTGATCTCATGGAGCATAGAACTACGTGACTTCACGGACATTATTTATCATATTCCAAATAATAGATTGTGTTTTGCAGAGTTAACAAGACGTATGTTGTGCACAGCAGGCATAGACCATTTCACCAATGACGTAATAGAAGGAAAAGTATCTTGTTCTACGTTGATGTTAAAGGTGCATGTTTGTTTGTTTATCAATTTTGTTAAAGTATAAGCAGAAAACAAAACATTTTTATTTAAAACCTGTTTGAAGACACGACCTCACCCCGTTTGGCACATGACAAGGAAAGAAGTTGCATAAACCAGCAACTGGACAATTTCTTCAAAAGACATGAAGCCTCCATACATAAGGAAAATGACGTTGAGTTTAAATTATTTTTAACTTCAACATTATAAATTGCTTCACAAGGTCTATTACTAACTGCAGACAGTGGCCTATTGTTTCGAAATTTATAACTCAAATTTTAATTGCAGATACTACTATATAGGCTACAGTAATTTTTTTAATTTGCAAGTCAAAATTGTTGAGAAGTCGACGCAATTTTTGTTCAGTGTGAAATGAAGGTACAGTAAACATTTCTTGAGAAGTTTGTGCTTTTTGTTATTTTTTAGTGCTTGCTTTTACAACCTCGTAGAGTTTTTTGACTTATAAACAAACCAAACCACCCAACGTCCATAGCATCTTTTCACATATAAAGTAGGTGGGCAATAGGACTTAACTTTTGTTTAGGTTAGATTCAAGTTTTATCCAAGTTAAAGAATGAACAGCTAAGTGGAAAGCTTCATCATAAATTTAGAACTTATGAGTAACTTATACTTACTTATAATATCCCTAATGTTCCATTCAAGCAGATTAATTTGTGTTGTGACTTGTGAGTACCTCAAATTTTGTGTGAGATTGTAAAGGTTGGAATTATGGAAGTTTGTTTCCTGATTTTCATCAAAATAAAATACCAGCTCTTTAGAATCATCTAATTCGGCAAAGACTCAACTCATTATAATACCTTAGCAGTTGTGTTTCATAATTATCATAGTTGTTTCTTTTTACTTTAGTACAAGAGACCTCTGCAACTAAATGTTGCTAGATTAAATTTTATTACGTTATTATTTATAAAATATTGTGGGCGGGGATAAAAATAGGAATCAATTATGGGTCTCAAAAGTTTAATCTAAGTATTATGTCTTTTTCCCACAATTTGCCTGAGAAATCTACATCTTTAAGCTTGCATGTTTTACGCACGGGAAAAAAATGCCCTTTTTCCCATCATTTACGCGCTAAAAGTGCCCTTTTTGAAAATTTCCCCCCTAGTCCCAATCTGTGAAAAGATGCTATGCCAACGTCACGACTGATAGTATGACTGTCACAAACTGTTTTTATCTCTTACACGTAAAGAGACTTTGGAAAGATTGATGACCTAGTTTGTTGGGATATCAAACGTCAAATAGTCAGATAAATGGTAAACGAGTTCTACTTGTGAAATGATAGATGAAATCCTTAAACTAACAAATGGTTCACCACTTCCAGCACGCAAAGAAATCAAATTCTGAGCAGTAAACGTCTTGCAATAGCCATTATACAATTGGTAATAACTTTCACCTTTTCAATCTTTTCAATATCGGCTATAACTCTACAATACAGTCATCTACACTCTACAGAACAACTCTAATAACATGAACTCTCAAATTCCAATCCCCATAATACACAACTCTGATCACTATAATAATAATACTAATACATACTCAAATTACGCGGCTATTTATATTAGGTTTGTTTTGACCAAAACCTTCCAGAGCACTGTTCTTTCTTTTTGATAACCGCTATGCATTAACTGTTACCCAACCTGTCTTCTTCCTAACTCAAGTTCCACATGTGTTGAGCGAAGATTGATGATATATTGTTAACAAGAGACGGGTTCAATTGTGATGTGGAATAGTCACTTCACACTCTTATTACGTCCGTCCGTTAGATTCACACATCGTAAAAGAAAGACGAAGCACGTTTGGAAAACACAAGTTAGAAAAATAGAGAAAGAATGACGAGAGATTGTCGCTCAAGCATGACAGTGCATCGCAATGATGACGTCACGATTGCGCGACCATCCATGTCACAATACGGAGACAGATAACTTGGTCATAATTTCGTGAACATAGCAGCCTCCAAGATGAATATTACAATATCCATCTTCCAGAAGATTATTTTTACCTAAACGAAATTACTCATCATTGGCCATACCTAACACACATTACTTAACACACACAAATTCTGCCCGAAGCTTGTGCCAACCAGTAATGTCAGCCCCCGACACACGCGGTCCAAATCGAATACTTTTAACACAAGCCTCAGAATTAAAACCGCCGCGAACAGAAAATCTTAAAAACAAACGCTCCAATGCCATATTAGCACGCATTGCTTCGTTGTAACCTGGGGTGCTACTGATCACCAAGCTTATGTCTTGAGCAGCAGTTTTAATACATGCTGCTCTAATCAAGCTCAGTCTCATATCCTCATACGGGCATTTTTCTAACAAAGCATTTATCTCGTTTCTAAAAACAATAAAGGGCATAGAAAACCCGTCATATTTTATGAGCGAGGCCATGCCAAGATAGTCCTTCCTTGACGCCTTTTCGCACGCTCCGTCGTAGGCTAGGGGCGATTGCTGTTCTCTCCTTGCCATCACGTCACTTTCATGCAGGGGTAAGCCATGATACCCATCATGGACTGCACTACCCTTAGGGATATACCTAGTAGTACCAGTAAATCCTGGCGGAGGTCTAATAGGTCTCTCATAGACAGGTACATTCAAGCTAGGAGCCATTAACTTATCTGCTTCGTTAGCAGCCTCCATATGGGCACAGAATTTAGACAACACTGCGTTAGGGGCTTGTTTTGAAACAGGTCTCTCGTTTTTCTTGAAATGGGGACCATCTTTCATCTGGGTGCTCGTCTTGGAATCCCTCGTACGATAACTCCTCAAGCTATGTGTCTTCTCTGTATAGCATTCCGACATAGCCATCTGCTTCTGCAAGCTTGCACGTACTTGTAATTCCCTAAGCTCTCTGGCCAGCTTATGCTCTTCTCGGGCTTCCTGTTCCCGGGCCTCCGCCTCCTTTAATTTTCTTTTTTCCCGGGCCTCCTTTAATTTTCTTGTCTCCCGGGCCTCGTCTAAGCGGTTCTCAATTTGGATCTGTTCTAATTGAGTTTCTAGTTCACTCTGAGCTAAAATATGCGCAGACCTTCTGCTTTTCCCTGCAGATGAGGGAGGGACCCCAATGGTTATGTTTGGCAGGGAAGCTGAATTGACTGGGAGCGAGTCTGTTAGCTCCTCCCATCGTTCCTTACATCTCCTCACCAACATCTCAAACTCGGAGGCGACTCGAGGTGCGGAGTCCTCCTTCTGCGTAATGGCACAAAAGTCTCTAACCATCCAATCTAGAGCCTTGACATGCTGTGATTCAAATTCTATGACTTCGTCTCTGCTTAAAAGTCTCTAACCATCCAATCTAGAGCCTTGACATGCTGTGATTCAAATTCTATGACTTCGTCTCTGCTTCTTAGTTCCCCAAGCTGTCTCGTGGCCGCACTGATGTCACTAAGTAGCTGACGCCTTCGTTGACGAGCTTCCCTGTCATTCTGTAGCCCTAACACTTCCTGGTGAACCTCCTCTCTACTGACCTCTGAGGGCAGTTGTGATTGTACTACTGGTCCACTCACCGGAGGCCGCACTACGGTGGCCCCACTCTCCGCAACAGAACCACCTTGCCACACCAAAGAGCGGCGGACCGGCCCCTGTACACTCCCCATCCCGCCGAGACCCACAGACAGTCCTCAAGGGAAGCGGCACTCATAGTTATTTTAGTAATTAGTAAATAGATTAATGTACGGTAATCAACAAATTAATCCCTCACTACTAAATATCAGTACCGGTAGTCTACACAAATTTGCTATAAAAGCTTTATAACATACACAATCAAAATAAGTAGCACACTGACCAGAGGCAAGAAATAGTCCTCGCACCACTGCCCTTACGAGAAGCGTCGCACCCTTTTTCCACGTGGTCCAGTTTCAAAATGGCGTCGCGCGCTTCGTCTTGTGGTTGGTGGAATATCACAGTTTCTTGCTCTCCTCGGACAGTTCGATCGTCGACGGATTGTTGGTCTGGTGACCGTTCCCCAGCCGCTTCAGGCAGTATAAAGTAATCGTGCTTATACTGCCCCACAGTAGAATTAGTGACTTCTATAGCTGGAGATCTGGTTTCGCTTTTTCGATTGCTGTTCTTTGGCCGCTTCGGTTGGCCAGCAATATGCGTTTTACAACACCAGCAAAAAACAATTCTTGTAGCTTCACGATTGAAGTGACCAGCGTAGTACAATTGAAGATGGGTAGGGTAACTACAGACTCACGATTGAAGTGACCTCCCGAGCCACACAATTGAAGATGTTCTTTCTTTCTGGTAACAGCTATGCATTAACTGTTACCCAACCTGTCTTCTTCCTAACTTTCGACTCAAGTTCCACATGTGTTGAGCGAAGATTGATGATATATTGTTAACAAGAGACGAGTTCAATTGTGATGTGGAATAGTCACTTCACACTCTTATTACGTCCGTCCGTTAGATTCACACATCGTAAAAGAAAGACGAAGCACGTTTGGAAAACACAAGTTAGAAAAATAGAGAAAGAATGACGAGAGATTGTCGCTCAAGCGTGACAGTGCATCGCAATGATGACGTCACGATTGCGCGACAATCTATGTCACAATACGGAGACAGATAACTTGGCCATAATTTCGTGAACAAGCACACAAGAACCAATTCTTCTGATCAACAAGTTGTTTTCAGAATCTCACACACGCAAAATTTTCTAGAAGCTATAGTTTCCCAATAACAAATTGCGTAACTCAAGGTTACTATAGGTCAGTGTAACGGTTTCTTTTTATCTCTTACCAGGAAAGAGATTTGGAAAGGTTCAATGACGTAGTTTAAAGAGATATTACCGAAAGGCAGTCAATTAAATGTCGAATAGTTCTATTGGTGAAATGATAATGAAAATCCTTGAAGGACTTTAACGAACGGGTTCTCAAATAACTCTAATTTCGATCACAATTTATATCAGCACCAATTCTCATCTACTTGTATTCAATTACTTCAACTCTCAATCAACAATAATCTCTGCTTCTATTACCCTCTACCACAACAACAATCTACAACTCATAACACAAATCTCATAATCAAACATAATACAAATTACACCACTATTTGTAGTAGGTTGTTTAGTCTAGTAACTTCGAGAAGGGTACGTATTGTTACATCATAAAAACTCATTGTTCTGTCACGTTGCACTACACGTAAACAAGCAAGTTAAATAAGCTTCCAGATTTGCACGTAGGGTAGAATGTTCTAGAAATTACGTCACATAATAAAGATTTCGCAATTAGAGGTTACTACCGGACAGTAACCGATAATAACATATAGCATAAGAATTCCACAATAAAAACAGCACGTTCGGTCAAGATACAAAGCAGCCCGTCGCGAGGCCTTGCACATTGATTGTGACAGTCAGTAATTGACGACACACCACAACAGAATCACACAATTTATAAATTATGCTACCTGAGAGCAATTCTTTCTTCCACAGAAATAGGTTTTTGTAAATGCGTGTGTTACTTCCTGATCAAAGGAAAGGACCCACTTTTTCAATCAGTATGTCGAAAACTTTAGGTGTCATACAAAATGTCGAGAAGAAGCCGCCTTAAATCTCATAAATCCTTTACCAATTTGCAGTAATCACCTGCAACATTTAGGTCGTCATAGGCTACTACATAGACCAACAGTGAAAACACGTGTAGTTTTTCATTAGACAACCACTAAAATGTAATGCAAACTTCTTACTTTCACTATCTCTATTCCGCAAAATAAGGTGAACCCAATATTTCCGTTGTTTCTTTTTGTGTGCACTCTCCAGTGCATGCAACATTTGCACAAGAATAACCTCTCGTCGAGCTTTTTTCACCTTGTAAAAGTTCATCTTAACCATGTTTAGTGAAAGTAGCAGCAATAATATCGTGAAACTTTATCAAACAACACTACAGTGATGATCTGACATTGATGACTGATCAAACAATTTTTACAACAGCTGAAAAAAGCATTGTTGCGTCGGAAAGGGATGAGTATTCGTTTTGCTTTGCCTGCACTGAAATAACTGTAGCGTAGACACTTTTTTATCGTCAAACGTTTGCGTAGCGATGCTGCCAGGATGTTTTCACGTATAGTGTGAACGATGTATAGTGTGAACGGGCCCTTAAAGTATCACACTTGTTCCAGGACCAAAATGCAGCCTGCAGTCCAAGCTGCACATATTGATTGTGGCAATGATACAAATGGAAAAGTGCCAACATTTTCGGTTATACATAATTAATTTGGCATTGGAAATAAAAAGCTTGCAACATTTGTTGCTCTAAGTAGACTAAAATGTAAACTTCTCTGTAAATGTATCCAGTTTGAAATGTAAAAAATCTACCATTGAAAAATCATTAAATTATCATTAAAAAAAATCTACCTATCTAAAAAAATCTTTGCCATTTAAAAGAAGTGTGCAGAAAAATTCCAATCAATTGTTCAGAGGATTTCGTTAAATTTAAAAAAGTGCGTAGCCTACTTAATAAACTTTATATTACTAAATTTAAACAAGTATCAAATGCAGAATTGTTTTTTTGCAAACGTAAACCTACTGATACCATCACCCCTAGGCGGCTCGCTAGTGTGTGCTGCGGTGCTGCAGCATTCACATGAAAGTTTTCACAAATAGTTTCTTAAATATCTTAGCGTTTCTTCTGCCCACAATGTATTTTATGCTCTCTGTTCACATAATTGCTGACTGTTATAAGTGTAAATTATATTTGGAAACTCTGCGTGCTGTGAAATATTTTGCACAAGGTTACAACTGAAGAGACATTCGATTGTGACGTCGTAGAGCCGCGAGTTTTCTTGAATTGCCGATACCAACGAATAGCAAAACGATGTGCTATTTTAAAACAGCACACAAGCAGAACGCGAGTGTTGAGAAAAAAGGTAGTGTGAAAAGTCGATGAGTGTCTGGATTCGTGATAACGCCAAAACAGTGTGCATCCGCCTTTAGGTTGTGAAATTACGCATTGTTAAGTGTTACGCAATAAACCAATTAGTAGTTTACACTTTCACTGATTAGTATTACGGTAATCTTAGTTACGGAAGAAATAGGGAGGCACTAGAAAAACTGATATTTTTTAGGATAGGTCTACTTCCACATTCTTGAAAAAACTGCTTGAATTTAACATGTCATGCAACGTACTGTATCTACATCCAAAATGTAAAGTGACAAAGGCCTCTGAAGAATTCTTTGTTGAGCAGGTAACGAAAAAAGCAAGCGTTTTCTCTTTTATCATTTAGAACGTGTTATTCACATATACTTGTTGATCGTCCACTTCAAAATATTACACATTTGCGTAACTCTTAAAGGCCTACTAAATGAAATTTTCATACGGGAATTAAGCAATAAAATGAGGAAACTGAACATTCAAGAATACATTTCAAAAAAATTGCCAAAAAAATTTGTTTTCAATAGCGCTGGCAAGGTCCAAAATCCAATGTTTCATTTATTTCTCATTTTCTTCAAAATGACCAAAAAGTGGAAACACCGCTCGAGAATACGTCACTATCGACAGCAATAACAAAAGTATTTTCGCGCGTTGGATTGGAAAGTTCGCACGCGTTACGTTCCAAGGAGTTTTACAGGATAGTGGTCACAGCGGTAAACCATAATCTCTTTGTGGGAAAATTGTAACATAAGATTTCCGGATCCGTTCGTCTGTATGCAATGACCGAAAAGAAACACTCTTCCGAAACGTCTTTTCAAGAATTGTATTTCTGTAAAAATAGCCTCAAAGCTATCGAAATTGAGACGCAACACTGTACGCCACTAAAAACTTGTCACTACGATACAAACTACTTAGAAAAAGACGGACTTTTCGTCCAGCTGACAAGCATTAAGCAAAACAGTTAAATATGCGACCAACTTCCAAGTAACCATTTTAAGAATGAAAGAATAAATTTCAATATCTCAAACTCACGTAAACAGTTACTGTGACGTAATAGTGAAACATTGTCAAGCAATTCAAACAGGTGTTCAAAGGTGATGATGCAATGTTTCATCAGGTCTTACGAACAATGGTGCAATATTTGGACATTTTCTAGTAATTTCCATGACGTAGAACGCTAAGATTCAGTAGACCTGAACGGTTTTTATATGACGTTTGATTTGGTGAACAATTGTCTGGAACATAGCGAACATGGCATAACTAAAAAAGAATTGACGACAATTGTGAGCCAATGAATAAAAACACACGATACACAAATTGTTTGAATCACTCACGTTTAAGTTAATACGTAAATATAAAGAGCATGTAAAGAATGAACAACAATAAGAATAATACACGACGATACACGAAATTGGTACCATAGGTACACGCTAAAATGACGCTATATACAATGGTTGCGATAATAATCGACTGTTCTGGGCTCAGACAAGTGTCGGCCACCGCAGACAAAACCAGGCTCAAACCCTAACACTGTCTTAGGTGTTCTTTACGGGGGCGAGGCACGAAATATCCCTCAACACGTAGTCTACTTTCACTTTCCCATACTCTCATCATAGTTGCAAACGGCAACTTTAGCTCTACGAACCACAGGCTTCCCTTTCCTAATTTGTGGAACTACCTCATGCACCCTCCCAAGTTGATACTTCCCACGTTTACCAATGTCTTAGAGAGAACCCACCACTACAAGTTGACCAGGCTCCAAATTCTCGGCCATTTTTAGCCATTTTTTCCTGCCCTGAAGACCTGGCAAGTAAAAATCTATCCATTTACTCCAAAACTGCTGAGAAAGTGACAAATTGAACCGATAATCCCTTCTTAATTGGTCACGATCATGTGGTTTCCCAACAGCACAGTATGGGTCTAAGTATGGGGTCAAAAGTGAGGCAGGGGTGATGACAGTAAAATCCCTAGGGTCGTCACTCAAAGGTACCAAAGGACGTTCGTTCACGATCCGAACAGCACTGCCTGTGTACGTAAGCAGTTCAATAAAATTGGGCTTACGAATTGAAGTGTCCAAAATGTGAAAAAAGTACTTGGTCATATCGGCCACAAAACCAAATCTACCAAGCCGAAATCTAGCCAAGACATCTACCAGAGAGTTTAACAAGTCAGGGCCCGAAAACATTACATCATTAACACAAGTTCCTCGAAATTCAGACTTGCCATCATAAACAATACTCTTTTTTAATTGTGACGTCACAAAGTATGGTATATACCACTCAAATCCTTTTACATTTTCTGCTTCACCAGCACGCTCAATATAACCAATAGATTTAAGATCCTTCATGGTGTCGGTAAGGAAATCACGATGTTCAGGTTGTTTTAAAGCCTTCTTCCTTAAAGCAGCAGCTCTATCTGACGCCAACACAAAATTGTTAGGTAAATCAATATCTTCCTTCAACGGTAGGCTACAGGTATCTCAAATCGACCATATTTCAACTCAATATTCGGTTCAACAAGTTCCCTAGCCAAAATGTCATTGCGAGACAATTCACAGGTTTCATTTTGCAATATTAAATCCTTAATGACTTTATTCAGGTCTGCTATTTCTATATCACGAGACTCAATTTTACGCTGAAAGCCAGAGATGACATCCGACTCTAAAGACGTCTGCACTCTGCACACGTTAGCAACGCTTTCATCTAAGGGTGACTTAACACCACAAGCCAACCAACCGAGAGGAGTGAGTAAAGCATGCGGCTCACTACGTTTCTCACCAACACGCTCTTCTTTAGCCCACATCATATAAGCGTTGTCGTTGCCAATCAGTACATCTACAGTACTACAATTATTCAAATGAAACATATTGATGTCATACAAATGACGGAAACCACCTAAATCCTGCTTATGCGGTAAATTTTTAACATCGTCAGCCCAAGCTGGGTTAACCACCGAAGTTATATCACAAAACAGTTCATTCGTCTCTAACGACTGAATGTTGAGTTTAACAAGGTCAGCACAAGTACGTTTCTGACCAGCCAGAGTATCCATTTTAAACGACGCTTTGTCATACGGTTTAACGCCAAGCTCGCACACCAAATCACTCGAAACAAAAGTCAACTGCGAACCAGGATCATGCTGACAATACACCAACTTCGATTTGCCAGTCATTGGATTCAAAACACGAGCAGCAGTAACGCGGTTAAAAGCTGCTGTAACATTTCTAATCTTAACATTACGCACAGGAACTCTGGCACCAGCATCATCTTTGTCAATCGAATCCAGAGAATCACGTGACGTCACATAAAAATCATGCAGAAGAAAATAGTGTTTCCTATCGTTGTTAGGGCCACACTTACCACAGTTGTTTGCATGAACGCAATCCCTAACCATATGCTGGCGCACACTATTCAAGCATTTGCCAGCTTTCACAATGACATCTCTCCGATCTTTAGGTGTCAAGCGCAAAAATTCTTTACAATTAGACAAAAAATGATATTCAACTTGACCACGTGACGAACAATAAAAACATGCCGGTAGGTCACTACGACTGGCCACACCACCGCGCGGTGCGCCAACAACAGTCGAGTACTGCGGACTCCCTGAAATAACATTATCATGGGGTTTTACCGACGTCTGCCTAACCGGACATGAAGGCAATTTTCCTTTGCCAAACTTTTTAAAATGCTGCGACTCACCAGAATCGCCCATTAGCATAATGCTAAAATCAGTCGACTTGCGCGTTTCCTCCTGTACTACAAATTCAAACAAACTCTGAGAGTAGGCTCATCAGTGCCACCATACTGAGCACCTAAAAAGTCAAGATAAAGCTGCTTATCGTCAAACGGGAGTGGCTTAGCCAAATCCAAAACAAAAGGTCCTTCCAATTTGTTACGCTGACTATAAGCTTGCGCGTAAAGCAGACACTGCGACAATTCATCTTTTAACTCTTTCAAATCACAAGGAAGAGATCGAAGTCAATTTGCTACCATAGCGATACTTTCTAATTTCCGGTTCGGCGAAAAGACCTCCACGAACTCGAAAACGCTGGGACAAGCGAGCTAACGACATTTCTATCCTGTCTTCCTCTGACAAGCCAGGAGTGTGGGAAACCAAATTAGCAATCGTTTGCGCAGCTGTTCTAACACAAGCTGCTTGTAACAAAGTCAAACGAGTTCCTTTAAAGGGCGAAGCTGCCATTAAGGCCGTAACACGTTTTTTTTAAAGAAGATAAATGGCATATTATTACCATCGTAACCAATCAAGGCCGCCTTATCGAAAAATGTCCTACTATTTTGGTATTCAAAAAAGCAATCCTGTTGTTGAGAACTCGATTTAGCGGGAGAAGACAAGCTATATCCCTTAAAGGGCTGAGGGGGCTCAGTCACATGCACAGCCCGATCACGATCCTCACACACGTTAAAATCAGGAGACGCGTTACGCCTCTCACAACCACCCAAATTACGTGTAGCTGGGCGATCAAAAACTAGCGGTGCAGAAAACTGTGAAGGAGGCAAAACATTACTTCTGATAGCGGCCCCGTGACCTGTACGCTCTGGGGGAGGAGTTCGGTTATAATTCGCAGGCCTTGGCTCTGGCGCCTTCGGAAGACCCTTAGCAGTGGCCCCGAGACCTCCTGAAACAGCTGGAAAACGTGTGGATTGCACTGGTTCACGAACAGGCGTCTGGAAAAGGTTATGTAAATTAAACTGCGATTGATGTTCACTTCTGGAATGGCTAGAAGAGCCCTTCTTAGAACTACGCCGGGAGCCCAACTCTGAATGATATTCAGCTAAAACTACTTCTTTACGTTGTTCAGCCCTCAACTGAGCTTCTTTGAGTGCGAACTCAGCAGCTCTCGCTTCGGCGTCAGCTCTCGCGGCAGCCTCTGCTCGTGCGGCCTCAGCAGCTCTCGCGCCGGCCTCAGCTCTCGTGGCAGCCTCTGCTCGTACGGCCTCAGCAGCTCTCGCGTCGGATTTAGCTCTCGCGGCAGCCTCTGCTCGTGCGGCTGCTTCGGCCTCAGCTCTCGCGGCAGCCTCTGCTCGTATGGCCTCAGCTCTCGCCATGGCCTCAGCAGCTCTTGCTTCGGCTTGTATCTGGAGCTCCTCTCGTCTTAGCTGTAGGTTAATTTGTGCCACTATCCGAGACGAAATCCTAGACATCCTAGTGCTTACATTTGAGGCGCTATCCTCGGGATGTATGTCAGCATCCAACATATCTGAGAACTCACTTACTTTTTGTTCGAAGTTATTTTTTAACGAGTTAAATTCGGGATCTACACTATCACGAAGTTCTGTCAAAATTGCAGAGTTGAAAATTTTACTCAAAAGAGCATGGAAATGCCGTAATTCCTCTTCTAAAGTAGATAACTTAGATCTAAAAATTAACAATTCCCGCTTATCACCCAAAGAACCTAGGGCTACAGAAAGTTCCCCAATTTGAGTCAAAATATCCCTTCTAAGATGCCGGGCCTCTCGAACTGACTTAGCCTCATCGTTACTGGGTCCCTCCCCAGAATGGCCTGCCCGACCGCAAAGAACATCATTAGGCTTAAACTCAGTCGAGTCGACGGCGGTCGAGTCCCTGTCGCCACCGAGTGTAGACATATTAAATGTTGGGGCTAAATTTAACAATTAAAAAATTAAGTTACACAAACACACAAATTTAAGTTATAAAAAACTTAACTCCAAAGACCGTAAAAATACAAAAAGAATTTAAACGCACAATACCGTAGTTGTACGGGTATATGAAGTCCTAAAGTTCCACAAAACTTGCTTGGATTCGTCCACTTGAATCTTCAAGCACAGATCGATCGTCCTTAATCTTTTTTCTTGACAATGAATGTCAATGTTGTTTTTTCTTCAGAACCAACAAAAAAACGCCTTTAATTTTTAGCTTGAAGTTCTTCAGTACCAACTGAGAAGAAACGTCTTTAATTTTCTTTTGCTTCTGTAGACTACCACCCATTAAAATCTTCTTTTATTATTTCTTTGCTTCTGTAGCCTACCAACTGACAACTTCGTCTTTTATTATTTTGCTTCAGTACCAAACACTAGACAGAGTAACGTCTTTTATTATTTATGGTCACAGCGGTAAACCGTAATCTCTTCGTGGGAAAATTGTAACATAAGATTCTCGGATCCGTTCGTCTGTATGCAATGACCGAAAAGAAACACTCTTCCGAAACGTCTTTTCAAGAATTGTATTTCTGTAAAATTAGCCCGCGGCTATCAAAAATGGGACGCAACACTGTACGCCACTAAAAACTTGTCACTACGATACAAACTACTTAGATAAAAGACGGAACTTTCGTCCAGCTGAAAAGCACTAAGCAAAACAGTTAAATATGCGACCAACTTCCAAGTAACAATTTTAAGAATGAAAGAATAAATTTCAATATCTCAAACTCACGTAAACAGTTACTGTGACGTAATAGTGAAACATTGTCAAACAATTCAAACAGGTGTTCAAAGGTGATGATGTAATGTTTCATCAAGTCTTACGAACGATGGTGCAATATTTGGATATTTTCTAGCAATTTCCATGACGTAATACGCTAAGATTCAGTAGACCTGAACGGTTTTTATATGACCTTTGTTTTGGTGAACAATTGTCTGGAACAGATAGTTTTACACGTTTTTTAAGTTTCTAGGATATTTCGTTGAGCAATAGTAGCAATGTTACGAGAAAGGTGAGGTACGGTTGTACAGTATAAATGTAGTAGCATTGCTAAAAACTAAATGTCTTAAAATCCATATTGCATCATAGTCTGATTATTGTAGAAACACAATTGCATCATAGCATATACTATGCCTGACTATTGTGTTGTGTTTGGCTGTAAAACGAAAGCATTGCATAAAGTTGGTCTGTTTCGGTTTCCAAAAGTAAGTCCTCAAAAAAGGAAATGGAATACATTTGTCAACACCACAAGTCAATAGAATGGGCCACAACCACACAATAGAATTTGTAGTCTACATTTTAAAGAAGCAGACTTCAAAAATTTTCTTCTTCAAAATGGGATGTGCCAAAAGACTTGACTTGAAACCCGGTGCATGTCCATCAATCTTTCCTTCACCACCAGGAACTAGTGCAACAGCTCAAGGATCACATTCGACTTCTTCCTGACGACCAGCTTATAGAAGACGCCAAGTTAATGAAGTAGGCTATTGTTGATTTTATAAATAGTTTATCATATTTAGTTATAATTGCAGTATTATCGTAGGTTTTGATAACCTGTGCCCCAGAGCCTGATTTACAACAAGGCTATTAACCTAATAGTGCTTGTCGTCTTAGGGGGGTGCAAGAACAAATCAGCAGTTAACTAAGGCTGCAGGAATTATGCAGGTTAAGAACTACTGGCCTGGGGCTTACCAATATCTAGCATACTACCATGTACGGCAAATGAAATAGCTCCTAAAGCAAAGCTACCGTTTCAAGAAATTCAACTTAAAACATCGTTATTGTATGCGTGGTTCATATGGTTGTCAATTATTATATTTTTAGGTGCTGTAAGTTACTATAAATTAGATTGGAGAATGTCATATTGGAGAATGTCTGACTTTGACGTTAATTTCCAATACGAAGAGGAAGATAGTACAGTGGTTGAAAAAGTAAGTGATGAAGAAGAAGAAATTGTGGTAGAACCTGAACCCTATCTTTTTGAGCTTTAGTACACAGAGACAGAAATCAATCAGCTTCACCCGTTAGCTCAGTGGATACTCGTCCAGCTCAAGATTACCTGGCGCAAGTTCGACTCTAGGGGTGTGCGCTTGAGCAATGCTCGTTAAGGACTGCTCTCCATTCAGCGGCACCTAGTGAATGAATTAATTCCCAGGCAACAACACTTCAATCGGAAAAATTCACTCTGCCAATCTCGGTAACCGGCCCTGCGTCAAGAGCCACTAGTCTACAAGTATGCGAAACTACCAGGAATAACCAATCAAGGCTTTGTCAGTCCGAGGATAAAGATTCAAAACCGACCAACCACCTTGCTGATGTGGCTGACGTTTCTCAGCAGGCGGATCGAGTGGGAAACACTGATTGGTAAGCAAATTTAGATATTTGACATCATTTGCTGCATTTGTTTAGCTTAACTTAACACAAAAGAAGTAAATCACCGACCGCAGCTGGATAAGTGCTTGGTCACAGCGGTAAACTATATATCTCCGTCGGAAAGTGGATTCCCAAATCCTTCGTCTGTATGTGATGACCGAAAAGGAACACTCTTCTGAAAAACTCTTTCACGAGTTGTATTTCAAAAAAACACAGCAACAGGGGCTGGTAAAAAGAGAGCGCAACTCGTACGCGCCAACGAAAAATTGTCACCACAAACAGATTTCCAGATAAATAACGGAAATTTCGTCTAGTTGTTACCCAAAGCAGAAATGTTTAATATCTAACCAACTTTCACAGCGACAGTCTACAAAATGAGAGGTTTGACTGCAATATTTCAAATGCACGTAACCCGTCTCTATGACGTAACAGTCCATATGCATTGTTAAGCAATTCCATAGGTGTTAAACAGGAATGATGCAATACCTTATTATTCAAGATGATGCAATGGTTTATAATTCAAGATGATGCAATAGTTCACAGGTGTTACAAAAGAATGATGAAATATCTGCTCATTTTTTAGCAATATTGCATGACGTAAGACGCCAGGTTAAGTAGACGTTAACGGTTTTATGTGACGTTTGATTTGTACAGATATTGTCCGTAACATAGCAGCCCCTATTTATGACAGTCCAACATGGCATAACTAAAGAAAAATTTAACGACAATCGTGAGCCAATGAATAAAAACACATGATACACAAATTGTTTGAATTATTCACGGTAAGGCTAATACAAAAAACATGAAAAGAATGAACAACAATAAGAATACACAACGATACATGAAGTTGGTACAATGTAGGTACAGGAATGATTGCGATAATAATCGACTGTTCTCAGCTCAGACAAATGTCGACCACCGCAGACAGAACCAGGCTCAAACCCTAACTCTTAAGTGTTCTTTACTGGGCGAGGCACGACATATCCCTCAACACGTAGTCTAGTTTCACTTCCCCATACTCTCATCATAGTTGCAAACGGCAATATTAGCTCTCCGAACTACAGGCTTCCTTTTCCTAATTTGTGGGACCACCTCATGCACCCTCCCAAGTTGGTACTTCTCACGTTTACCAATGTCTTAGAGAGAACCCACCACTACAAGTTGGCCAGGCTCCAAATTCTCGACCATTTTTAAAGATTTTACACCCTGGCAAGTAAAAATCTATCCATTTACTCCAAAACTGCTGTGAAAGTGACAAATTGAACCAATAGTCCCTTCTTAATTGGTCACGATCATGTGGTTGCCCAACAGCACAAAATGGGTCTAAATATTGGGTCAAAAGTGAAGCAGGTTTGATGACGATGAAATCCCTAGGGTAGTGATTCAAAGGTACCAAAGGACGTTCGTTCACGATCTGCCTGTGTATGTAAGCAGTTCAATAAAATTAGGCTTGCGTATTGAAGTGTCCAAAATGTGAAAAAGGCATTTAGTCACATCGGCAATGAGACCAAATCTACCAAGCCGAAATCTAGCCAAAGACATCTACCAGAGGGCTTAACAAGTCAGGACCGGAAAACATTACATCATTAACACAAGTTCCTCGAAATTCAAACTTGCCATCAATTTAGACTTGCCATTGTAAATAATGCGCTTTTTTAATTGTGACGTCACAAAGTATGGTATATACCACTCAAATCCTTTTACATTTTCTGCTTCACCAGCACGCTCAAAATAACCATTAGATTTGAGATCTCTCATTGTGTCGGTAATAAAATCACGAAGTTCAGGTTGTTTTAAAGCCTTCTTTCTTCAGCAGCAGCTTCATCCAGCTCTATCCTTCAGCAGCTTTATCCGACGCCAATACATAATTGTTAGGTAGATCAATATCTTCCTTTAACGGTACAGGTATCTCAAATCGACCATCTTTCAACTCAATAATTCGGTTCAACAAGTTCCCTAGACAAATTGTCATTGTAAGACAATTCACAGGTTTCATTTTGCAATATTAAATCCTTAATGACTTTATTCAGGTCTGCTATTTCCATATCACGAGACTCAATTTTACGCTGAAACCTAGAGATGAAATCCGACTCTGAAGACGTCTGCACTCTGCACACGTTAGCAACGCTTTCGTCTAAGGGTAACTTACCACCAAAAACCCACCAACCGAGCGGAGTGAGTAAAGCATGTAGTTCACTACGACTCTCACCAAGACGCTCTTCTTTAGCCCACATCAAATAAGCGTTGTCGTTACCAATCAGTACATCTAGGGCAGTGGTTCAAACTTTTTCCAAAAATTTGTTGAACGGTCCCCTTGCAATTTTTTCAACGACTCACGGTCTTCCAAAACTTAAACAAATTAGCGCAAATAAGGTAAATAATTATTTATTTGTTATCTCCATGCAATTAAAAATGCACACGTCAATAAAATGGGTGCACCTGCTTGGGTGTTATCAGTTCTACAGTATGTTAGGTTCCGTTTGGTTCAAGATGATCTTGATATTATGAATTACATCTAATATGTTTTGAGCTAGGTATCAATGTGACATCGACTTTTGTAACTTTGACACCACCTGCTACAAAACGTTTTCTGATAGCTCAGATATTCTCCTACTTTCAGTGTCGCTTGACAGAGACACTTGCTTCAGCTTTTGAACTTCACATTTTCCCAAAATGTTTGATACAGCAACTTGGCAGCAAGGCAAGATAAGTTGTTCTCCGATGGTGTGAGGCTTCTTAGCGATAGCTATTTTTCTTGCAACTTCCTAGGAGGCCCTTAACCTTGCAGTATTTTCCTTCCATTGATCACCACAGTGCTATCAAATCTTGACCTAACTGAACTATCAGCTTGCCGTTTAAAAAAATCTTCATCTTTGTTTTGATAATGGATGATGTGTCACCAAATGTCTTTTCAGCTTGCTAGGTTTCAGAGCAGAACTTGCTTAAACTTTACAGCATAGCACGCACTGCGGCTTTTTTTCTCCAGAATGTATCACAGTGAAACTAAATTGAACATAGGAATCGTTGGGTCTTAACTTTTCATGAGGCTGAGCTATTTTCACTTTTTGTACGATACTCAAATTTAAGTTAAAAATTCAATTAGTAAAGTTAAAAAGTTCTTAATTTTAAGCTACTTTGACTAAGGCTAAAAAAGCTAAAAGTTCGGAAAAGCATTCAATTCAAAACTTAAATCAGTAAAAATAACCAGCCATAGTCAACTTCGCCTACTTCCTTTTAAGTCACGTACGGTATATTTCGTAATTCTGTTCTTGATCAGGTAAACACCGAGTGTTGTAGGAGTACGACTCCACTATGCACTCCTTGATGTTTAAAAGGCGATAGAAACAAAACAAAGGCTGTCGCAATCAAACGAAAGGCCAGGCTTAAAAAACTGTGTGGAGAGATGCCAAGCCAGCTTACTAAAATATATCTTTTAAGTTTGGTTTGGAAAATAAGTTACCTGAAAAGTTTTACTTTCCACAACAATTTTTTCTTCGGGATTGTATTAATTTTTTTGGAAGGTGCTTCGCGGTCTTAGAAAATTGTCTAGCGGACCCCAAAAGGACCGCGGACCCTTGTTTGAGAACCACTGATCTACCGTACTACATTCACTCAAATGAAACATATTCACGTCATGAAAGTGACGGAAACCACTTAAATCCTGCTTATGCGTTAAAGTTTTAATATCGTCAGCCCAAGCTGGGTTCACCACCGAGGATACATCACAAAACAGTTCATCCGTTTCTAACGACTTGATGTTGAGTTTAACAAGGTCAGCACAAGTAGCTTTCTGACCAGCCAGGGTATCCCTTTAAAACGACGCTTTATTGTACGGTTTAAGGCCAAGTTCGTACACCAAATCATTTGAAACAAACGTCAACTGCGAACCAGGATCATGCTGACAATACACTAATTTCGATTTACCCGTCATTGGATTCAAAACACGAGTGTTAAAGCAGCAGTAAAGGCTGCTTTAACATTTCCAATCTTAACATTTCGCACAGGAACTCTGGTACAAGATGCTTGTAACAAGCATCATCTTTGCCAACCGAATCCAGAAAATCACGTGGCGTCAAATAAAAATCATGCAAGAGAAAAAAGTATTTCCTATCGTTGTTAGGCCCTCACTTACGACAGTTGTTTGCATGATCACAATCTCTAACTATATGCTGGCGCAAACAATTCAAACATTTGCCAGCTTTCACAATAACATCTCTCCGATCTTTAGGTGTCAAGCGGAAAAAATCTTTACAATTAGACAAAAAATAATATTCCACTTGAGCACGTGACGAACAATAAATACATGCCGGAAGGTCTCTACGCTTAGCCTCACCACCGCGAGGTGCGCCAACAGCAGTCGAGTACTGCGAATTCCCTAACATCATATTATCATGAGGTTTTACGGACGTCTGCCCAACCGGACATGAAGGCAATTTTCCTTTGCCAAATTTTTTAAAATGCTGCAACTCACCAGAATCGCCCATAAGCATAATGCTAAAATCAGACAACTTGTGCGTTTTCTCCTGTACAACAAAATCGAACAAACTTTGAAAGGTAGGCTCATTAGCAGTGCTCCCAAACCGATCACCTAAAAATTAAAGATAACGCTGCTTATCGTCATACGGAAGTGGCTTAGCCAAATCCAAAACAAAAGGTCCGACTAATTTATCACGCTGACTATAAGCTTGCGCGTAAAGCAGACACTGCGACAATTCATCTTTAAACTCTTTCAAATCACTAGAAGAGATCGAAGTCAATTTGTTACCATAGCGGTACTTCCTAATGTCCGGTTCGGCAAAAAGACCTCCACGAACTCGAAAACGCTGGGACAAGCGAGCTAACGACATTTCTATCCTGTCTTCCTCTGACAAGCCAGAGGTGTCGGAAACCAAATTAGCAATCGTTTGCGCAGCTGTTCTAACACAAGCTGCTTGTAACAAAGTCAAACGAGTTCCTTTAAAGGGCGAAGCTGCCATCAAGGCCGTAACACGATGTTTACAGAAGATAAATGGCATATTATTACCATCGTAACCAATCAAGGCCGCCTTATCGAAAAACGTCCTACTGTTTTGGTATTCAAAAAAGCAATCCTGTTGTTGTGAACTCGATTTAGCGGGAGAAGACAAACTATATTCCTTAAAGGGCTGAGGGGGCTCAGTCACATGAACAGCCCGATCACGATCCTCACGCACGTTAAATTCAGGAGACGCGACATGCCTCTCACAACCACCCAAATTACGTGTAGCTGGGCGATCAAAACCTAGCGGTGCAGAAAACTGTGAAGGAGGCAAAACATTTTACCAGCTCTGGTCTTTTAATCTGAAACACTATTTAACCGGCTCCAGTCTTTCAATCTGAAACACTATATGACCGATATCATATATAACCTACATTACTGTGGTTGTTCACGAAAAAGCCACTGCCTTAAATTAATGAATTTGTTCATTTTGGGGAAACTGCCTCACGCTAATTTGGCCAGTTGCATAAACAGACTAATCAGTTTTATCAAATAATTTCATGTTTTGAGCTGCCCAAATCAACACGATGCATTTGTGAAAATTAATATATATACCAAATTTTGCGTTTTGATTTGGGCAGTTTCACAAAAGTGTTAGAGACATATTTTGGTGGCTGCCCAAATTGGCATGATGCTGTTGGTTAAATGCATTTCGTACTACAGTTTGATCACCATGCAATACAATACGTCAATATTGTGTGGCCAAATGAAGATTTTGCGGCACATTTCTTGTGCAAATAAGAGGCTGTACTTAGTTTGATAGGTAAAAGATATTAATTTATAGTTTTTCTTAATTCATGCAATGTTGTAGCTTTTCATATAGCAATTTTTGCCCTAATAATTGCAAGATTTTGCCCGAATTCGCGACGTTTTGAAACCACAGGGGGGGCGGCTGCCCCCCCTGCCCCCCTGGCTCGTACGGCTATGATCCAACATATCTGAGTACTCACTTTTTTTCTTTTTTTTAAAGTTATTTTTTAACGAGTTAAATTTGGGATGTACCCTATCACGAAGTTCTGCCAAATTTTCAGAGTTAAAAGTTTTACCCAATAGTAAATTGCAAATGCCGTAATTCCTCTTCCAAAGTAGAGAAATTGGATCTAAAAATTAACAATTCCCGCTTATCACCCAAAGAACCTAGGGCTACAGAATGTTTCCCAATTTGAGTCAAAATATCCTTTCTAAAATACCGGGCCTCCCTGACTAACTTAGCCTCATCATTACTTGATCACTCCCCAGAATGGCCTGCCCGTTCGCAAAGAACAGCACCAGGTTTAAACTCAATCGAGTCGACGGCGTTCGAGTCCTTGTCGACACCGAGTGTAGACATATTAAATATTGGGCTTAACAATTAAAATTAAGTTACACACAAAACGATTACAGTACCAGTAGGCAGTAGTTATAAAAACTTAACTGCAATGACCGTAAAAAATAGAAAAAATTTAAATGCACAGTACCGTAGTTGTAAGGGTATATCAAGTCCAACCCCTTCTGGAATCTTCCAATCTAGGCTATTGAAAGTTCCACACAACTTGCTTGGATTCGTCTACTTGAATCTTCAAGTACAGATCGATAGTCTTATCTTCTTTCTTGCCAAGAACCAACAAAGAAACGTCTTTAATTTTCTTTCTTGATGTGTTTCTGTACAAACTCACAAAACACACTTTCTTTCTTTTTTTCTTGCTTGCTTCCTTACAGTCACAAGCGCAACGTTTTGTATTTTCTTGTTTGATGTTCTTCTGTAGTAACTAGAACTCGTTTTTTCTTTTCTTGCTTCGGTAGGAACTAGAACACGTTATTTATTTTTTATGGTTAGGCCTATTTATTTTTTATGGTCACAGCGGTAAACCATATATCTCCGTGGGAAAGTTGCAGGATAAAATTCCCAACTCCTTCGTCCGTTAGCAATGACCGAAAAGAAACACTCTTCTGAAAAACTCTTTCACGAATTGTATTTCAAGAAAACACAGCAACAGGGGCTGTTAAAAAGAGAGCGCAACTCGTACGCACCAACGAAAAATTGTCACCACAAACAAATTTCCAGATAAATAACGCAAATTACGTCTAGTTCTTACCCAAAGCAGAACTGTTTAATATCTGACCAACTTTGACAACGACAGTCTACAAAATCAAAATGATAGATTTGATTGCAATATTTCAAATGCACGTAACCCGTCTCTATGACGTAACAGTCCATATGCATTGTTAAGCAATTCATTGTTAAGCAATTCCAAAAAGGAATGATGCAATACCTTATTATTCAAGACGATGCAATGGTTTATAATTCAAAATGATGCAATAGTTCACAGGTGTTACAAAAGAATGATGAAATATCTGCTCATTTTTTAGCAATATTGCATGACGTAAGACGCCAGGTTAAGTAGACTTTAACGGTTTTATGTGACGTTTGATCTAGGGAGCGATTGTTCGTCACAGTGCTCAGCTTTACATTGCATCCCCCTATGGGCTTATAAGGCCTTAAACCTACAGCACGTTGAAAACGACTTTAAAGATGCAGCCGAAATTATAAGAAAATGAAATCTTAACGCTCTTAAGTTTACCTTGCCTAATACTAATTATATTACAAAGTTGCATTTTCCCGTACCGGGATGCAATGAATTATTACTAGGGCAATTATTTGTTGGCCTAAAAATTGAAACTTTTGACATCAAAAAACTTTTTTTTTGACAAATTTTGACGTATGAAGAACGGTGTCCGACGTTTTCTTCGTAAACAGTTCTTCGTAAAGCAATTCTTCGTAAGCAATTTTTCGTAAAACAATTCTTCGTAAAGTTAATTCTTTGTAAAACAATTCTTCTCAAAGCATTTATTCGTGCATGCAATGGAGATTTGATGTATACGAAGAAATGCTTTACGAAAAATTCTTTTACGGATTTCATTTCACCAACAACTGTTTACGAACAATTGTTTTACGAAGAATTGCTTACGAAGAATTGCTTTACGAAGAATTGTTTACGAAGAATTCGCCTATAACCATAAAGAACTCAAGTAGTTAAATTACGCATTATTCTACAAAATGCCGTACAAACTGCCGCAAAACTACATAGGATCTACCAAAAATTTTGCACGTTTTGAGATGTGTTGAGCACCACACCATATTAACCTAATTATTTCACCTAATGGTTTATGATTCACAATATGTAGACAATGGGCCAGTTACACCAGAATAAAATAGGTTCAAAAGGCAAAGGTGGTCCCATACTTGATTCAAGTGTTGGGTATGAGAAGTTAAGGTTCTCTTTGTACTAAGCCTTTGGCACTAAGAAAAGTAGGGTGGCCAGTTCCTTTCTCTCGGTCGCCTTTCCTGCAGCATAATAGGAAAGCCAACGCATTATCCGTTGCACCATTCCGTTGCGCCAAAGTAGGCTTACAAAGTGTAATATGAAAAATTCACTGGCAGTGCAACCTTTACGACACCACGACAATGCAATTTGCAAACAATTTTGACAATTTTTGACCTAACGCTATAATTTTCACGAATTTTTGACTTTTTTTGACAAGTAAAAAAATAATCGCCCTAATTATTACCAATTTTATATCAACAGGTGTTCATGTTGTCACTGTATGGCAATGGATGAGCAACATCAAGCTTTGCGTTTCTATGAGATAGATACAGCACGGATGAAAGGCATGCCAGATAGACATGCATCATCACATTTAGGCTACTCTGCTTGTTTGTTACTATATGGCGCTGTTGAAACAAAATAAATTGACTTGCTATCGGCTTATTTGTCTCCAAGTTAGCAATTCCATTCAGCAAAAATAAAGTAAAAAATAATATTTTTAGGTTAAATTAAAATGGCTTTAGTAATAATTAAGTTTGCACCGAGTGAAAAATGCACTAAACTATGAAAAGCAATTCAATGTCCTGTTAAATTTATATAAAATCGCTCAGTTTGTTTGTCCAAGAATTGTATGTGATCAGACGAGTGTGAATTTACACAGTAGCCTATGTAGAGTTGGTTGCGTAAAATCATGTGCATGCCATTTCTTTGAATGCAGTACTTGAACTACGCAACATTATTTCATTCTCCAAGTATAAAAACTACGGATTGTAACCATAGAAACTCTGGTTAATGAGAAAATACATAGGCCTACAGTTAAATCACTTGCAGTAAGAACTGTTGCCGTCGATAGTGACGTAGACTGTACAATCGCATGACCATTCCCGTTTTGAAAGCTTTGACAAAACACGCGCGGAATGCTGATCAGACCGCAATGGGGCAAAATTTTATTAAAAATCGTTTTATAGTGGCATGTTAAGCACAAATAATCGCCAGGTCAGGTTTTTCCTTTAGCATCCCTTTAAATAAGCCAAGTTTCACATTAAACTTTTTTCACAATTTAGAGCCAAAATATGCTCAGAATGCACCAAATCAAACGTATTTTAATTTTTCTGAGGAAGACCCTCCCCCCGCTATTGTATTCGCCTATGGCGGACACGCGGTCGGGCTTCGACCATCCGCAGCACCCACATCACCTAAATCAAATGAAAACTTGCCTTGAAAACCAAGAAAAACTTTTAGCTACTTACTGTACAATGATTGAGTAAGTAAATTGACTAATAATAATAATTTAACTGTTGTTGTATAGCTTACAGAAAATGCAACAACTACAAAAGGGTTTACGAAAGCCGCTACAGAAATTGAGATTATTACAACGAAGTCAAAGGAGCTTAATGCCACAGAAGTAAAGTATGCAGTCGGATTTATCGAACAATCAACGGAAAACTTGGAAAATAGAAGCATTGAAGTGAATATTTAGGAGCAAAATGGTTGAAACGCCTGGTTAATCTGATCAAGAAAATAAAGAGCCTAGTATCTATAGTTTGTCCTCTTTATTTTTATTATTAGATTGAAGTGAATGCTTTTACAGATTAATTTATTAGGTAGGCATATTAATTTACTCTTTGCTAGATATAAAAATGTTTATACATGCTTCATAGACTATGAAAAGATCTTTGACGGTGGTAATCATGAAAAATTGATGCAGTGTGTTTTGGATGATTTAGGTATAAATAAAAAAGTTCTTCGACTTTGGCTATTGCTAATCTACACTAGGCGCAAAAAGCTTGTATTCAAACGGTGTTATCTGATGCAACTTACATAAAATTTTAAGTTCTTCAGGGGTTTATACTATCTCCATGTCTCTTCAAACTGTATACTGATATGATCTTTTAGGACAAGGCTCCGCAAATAGCGGGTCGCGACCCTAATTTGGGTCGCGAGACCATTCACTGTGGGTCGCTAAACAATTTAAACTTAGCCTAGTATAAATATAACTTGTTCGGCAAAAACGTAAATGCAATCATATTATATTCTTTGATGTACCAAGTTTCATAGACTTTTGTACAAGAAAATTTATCCTTTCAATCAATGGTAGTACAGTAGTCTCCGATTATTAAGCATTCGGTAAATAGGTCCACCCGCTTATTGAGCCCAATTTGGCTCATTCTGAAGTTCAATACTGAAGGTATAGAAATGGCAGAGAATCGTCTCTCCCCTTTAATAGGCCTAGCCGCTTTATAAGCCCAAAATTATCCGGTCCAAGTGGGCTTTATAAGCGGAGACAAAAATTGAATTGTATTAATTTTAAATTGCAAAGTAGTCTATTTTGCGCAAAATTATATGCTTCTGAAACATTTGGGTCGTGAAGATTTAGAAAGATTGTTTTTTGGGTCGCGCTAACAAGCATTTGGGGACCTCTGTTTTAGGATATCAACGTAGGAGGCATGAACGCATCTAACCTACGATATGCAGATGTTGTGGTCTTATTGGCTGAATCAACAGAAGCTCTTCAAACAAATATAGAAAAAGTAAAAAATATAGGAAAAGAATATGCCATGAAAATTAATACAAAATTTACCAAAATTATGATGTTTACAAGAAAAAAATGCACCAAGTTCAACTATTGCTATTCACGGAATGGGTACCCGGTCATTTGGTCGACAGTCATTTGGTCGAGAGACATTTGGTCGACAGACATTTGTCGACAAGACATTTGGTCGACAGGACATTTGATCGACAGACATTTGGTCGACAAGACGTTAGAACGATTCATTTTAGGGTTAGGGTTAGTTAACTAAACTTAACCCTAACCTAACTCTAACCCTAACCCTAACCCTAACACTAACCCTAACCCTAAGTCTAAGTCTAAATCTAACTCTAACTCTAACTCTAACTCTAACTCTACTCTAACTCTATTCTAACTCTAACTCTAACCCTAACTCCAACCCCAACCCCAACCCCAACCCAAACCCCAACTCCAACTCTAACCCTAGCCCTAACTCTAACCTAACCCTAACCCAAATATCCTGTCGACCAAATGTATTGTCGACCAAATGTATTGTCGACCAAATGTATTGTCAACCAAATGTCTTGTCGACCAAATGTCTGTCGACCAAACGTCCTGTCGGCCAAATGACTGTCGACCAAACGACCGGCTACGGACGGAATGTTGGTCAATCAAATCAAAAGCTTTAATTATCTGGGACACACAATAACTGAAAATGGTAGATGCAATACGAAAACATTAAGACAAATAGATATAGCAAAAAACAACTTCGTGATGAACAAAGTACCTTACTTGATGACTTTGTTTTTATAGTTTAAATGGAGTAATAATCATAAAATTACAAATTAATATTACAGTATTTATATTTACGCAACTGTTTTTAATTCTTCTTTATTTCCATCATTTCTTTCAGTTGGTACAATGCTGAAAACAATGGTTTTTGAGTGTTTTTGAACTTGCTGCTTCAGGTTTCTATTAATTCATTTCAATTGATCCTTGACATCACCAGCCAACTCAGCGAAGGGTATTTGAAGCAAGTATCATCAAATGACTTATCATCTTCCGATGAGCAAACAAGAACGTTGGAGAACAAGTTATCGAGAACTTTACCGGAAATTGCTTTAAGAATGGAGCTCAATGAAGCAAATAAAACAACCTACAGCAATGACCTGGTCACTTCTGAGGTATCAAAATTTTTTTTATTTTAGGTGTTTGGGTATGTTAGCGTTTAAAGATACTACTTCTATTGCTATCGAAAGTCTTTTGATTCAGTAGAACTTCAACTGGAGATGCACCGATACCAATATTTTGGCCGATACCGATCCCGATACCAATATCACTTTTTTAGGCCGATACCGATATTTTGGCCGATACTTTGGTGTTACAAAAAGAAGCAATTTTGGTATTTGCAAGGAATTATATCAAATGCTAAGTTTTACTTTATTTGCATAAAACTATTAAAAAAAGCTTTCAATTGGCATATTTTATTAAAGATTCAAGAATCCAATCTCAACCTCATTGTTGTGTCATAATAGTAGGTTTTAGTAATGCCACCATAATTGAGGACTGGGGTATAAGGGAAGAAACATTACATCATAATTGGGGTTTCTGAAAAATTAATAAAGTGTTTGCACAAACTTTCCAAATAGGCTATCATAATAAGATGTAAAATGAAAACCAAGTGATTTGTGTAGTCGTACAAAAACTATTCGACAAGTAATGTGGAACCTAAGGGCGCTTGTCGTTTGGTTGAAAAACTTTTGCCAGGCCAAAACTATACCCAGGCAGCAAAAATGTATAATTTTGCATCGTTTTTTTAATAATAATAATGTTAGTTTTTATATAGCGCTGTATCCATCGCAGAATGCGTTGCTCCTCAGCAGCCGTATATAGGCGCAACTGAGTACATTATTACCCGAATCCACTCCATTACTCAGTGCCAAGCAGAAATTAGATTCAGTGCCATTTTTAAAAAGTCTTTGGTATGACCCGACAAGGTATCGAACCCATGCCTACCGCTTCAGAGGCGGGCGCACTAACCACTAAGCCACCGAGCCAGTTTTTTCTTTTTTTTGGTTTTTTCTACATTCTAATAAACATAGAATTCTATTTGAATAAAAATCTTCTGATGATCCCCCTTTTAGGGTAAAACAGGCTGTAAGGGTTTTAGAGACTGGTAACTAGCCTACCTATTTGATGTAATTTTATCGCTTTGCTTGGCTTTTTGCTTGGCATTGACCATTTTTTGTTTAATTAATAACTTAGTATTTATTGTTTTATATTCGCTTTTCGTAATTAATCGTTTTTTTTTGGGGGACGGTAAAATTTTGCCAGTTCATGAAGGGGGCGTTGGGCCAAAAAAGGTTGAGAAACACTGATCTAAATGGCTAGCGTGGAAGCTATACTGTTGTGATTAGCGAATCGCAACAGCTCGCTGTACTAGTGAGTGCTCAGTAGGGTGGCTCATTTTCCTTGATGTTCTTTAAAATTTTTGTCAGTTTGGAATAATGTTTCATTTTGATAACTGCTATTTGCAAACCAAAAAATTTTGTTGGGTTTTGACCTTTGACCCTGGTTCACCGAAAGAGAAATTCTGAATTTTTCCAAAAAATTAGTAAATTTTGAAGTGGTTTAGCAGTATTTGAACATGGGATTTCTCAAAATTTGACCACGCGATTTTGACATCACTTCCCCTGTTAACTACCACGTGAAACATCTTCACCCTGCTCCAAGTCTGAGAGTCACTAATAGTGCATGCTTTTAATGTCATTTTAGTTGATTTTACAGCCTTTTCGCGGTCAGTGAATCTATAATCACAGACCAACAAAAAAATTTGGGCACAAAAAGAGATAGTCATTAAAGAGTATTTCAGGGCCCCTGATTCCGAAAATGTACTTAGTTTTTTCGAATTGGCTCTAGTTTTTGAGATATTCGATGATGAAAATATTTTTAAAATCGTTACTCGAAAGATTTTAATTAGCAAATTACTTATTTTCAGTCCTGTTTACCATTATGATGTCATAATTGCACTTGTCTAGTTCAATTGGTTGATACCATACGAAAGTTCAAAACGCAAGCAAGGGTTGAAATGAACTGTGATTAACGCAAGGAAGACATGAATACTCAATGAAAGCAGTTCTAAATCAGGAGGCCTACATCATAAGAAAAATAGCCCGAAAGTCATGTGTTTATAAATGCAGCCTTATATTGAAAAGGTAGGCCTACTGAAATGGATACTTGTACAAATGAAATTTTATTCTAAGCCTTTGCTAAGGCCAAGTCTTTGCTGCAAGAAGTTTTTTTTTCTGGTCTATAGGTTAATAAATGGCATATAGGCTAATAAAATATGCCTTTGACAAGTATAATGCTGTACAAACAACCCAGATATATTTTACTGCATGAGGCAACGCAGAGGAGCAACGCATTCTGCGATAGATACAGCGCTATATAGAAACAAGCATTTTATTATTAAATAAAGTAAACAATATCACACCAAATCAGAAGAATCGGTTTATTTAAATACAGAGCTTTCGCCACACAAGTGTGGCTTCATCAGTATAAACTGCAACAATAATAAAGAATGATATACTATTAAGATGGTTATAAAATTTAATGAAAGTGTTAAAAAAGTAGATAATATAGTAAAGAAATAGAAAAGATCAAATATTATACATAACTATAAGACTTTAGGTCAATACACTAGATAATAAGATGATAATTAACATGTAAAAATTCAAATCTATTAAAATTGTAATTGGAGAGAACTTTTAACTATAAAACTAGTTTCTACGTATTGTAGCTCCTATCATTTGTCTGACTTGTCTGACTTCTAACGATGACATAACCTACACTATTTATTATCGTGATAGCAAGGGATGAAAACAAACTGAACTGCTAATTCAAAGAATGTTGAGATGCAAACAAACTGAACCGCTAATTTAAACAGAACTAAATTCTAAGAATGTTGAGATGCAATGACATTGGCATAGCAACGATAGGTTAAAAGTAAAAATGCATTTCAATAATGATGTCATAATGAAAATTTTATATAAGAAATGAATTAAAAATGAACAAGGGAGTAGTAAAGAAAAAAACGTATTGAAATGTTTAAATCAATTAGTGAAAGAAAAGAACATCTAAATCTAAAACGAGAGAATTAGGAAAATAGACAAAACAAGAAGGTCTAAAAAGTAGTTAGTAAAAAGATCGTCAGTAAAAGAGTGATAAGATTGTTTATTCTCTAATGTTTATCCCAGTAGGTTCTTGTGAGTGAAGTGTTTTAATCCAAAATTGTTCTTTAGTTTTTCTATATTCACACGTTTTGTTAAGTTTATCAATGGCAATGGCGTGAAAATCAACAGTGGTATGATTTTGTTTGTTGAAATGTGAAGCAACAGCTGTGTTTTTATTGTTTTTGATGTCTCGTAAGTGTTCACTAATTCTGATTTTAAATTTGCGTCCAGTTTCTCCAACGTATTGTTGGAAACATTTTTGGCAAGTAATTAAATAAATGATGTTAGAAGAATCACAATTAACTGACTGGAAAATATTAAACTGTTTATTTGTAACACTGCTGGAAAAGTTTTCGCAAGGATTAGAATGAGCACAAGTGGAACAATTTTTTCTGTTACAATGGGTGAAACCAGGTGGGGTCAAGGTGGAATGTAAAGGTTTAAGGTTAGTTTTGACTAGAAGATCACGAAGAGTAGGGCATCTTTTGTAAGCAGGAAGTGGAGGATCCGGAAATAAAGTTTTCAAATTTTCATAAAGGAACGAAGCTTTGTTTTGGAATTTTATTATTACTTTGACATGAAGCTGGGTGATCAAAATAAGTCCTGGGTTCCTCCTAAAGTATGCAAACATTGCACTCAAACCCGTTTCTGATGGGCTCAAGGCTAAGAAGAGTTCAGAGTGCCATGAAAATTGATACTTCTGTACGGTGAGCATGTTCAAAAGAAGTTGGAACATCATGAAGTGTGCAAGGCAGCCATTGCGTGGACGTTGCCATTTATGTTTTTTCTTTGCCCTCTCTTGTTTCAAATGGTGATTTGCTTGAAACAATAGGAAAACGGGCATGACTGAGAGTAACCTCAATACCTTCAGTAATGCTTCGGAGCAAGGTCAAGCTTTTTTCTCAAAACCATTTCTATCACCTATTGTAGGCCCAGTACCGTAGTTAAAGATTTAGTTATCAAAAGTGGTAGCTGGAATCTTGGCTTCTCATCTCGATCAACGTGGCATTCTTGACTCCGAAGCCAAGATTACGTTCTTCCGCAGCAGGCCCGGATTTAGGGGGGAGAGCAGAGGGGGCAGTTGCCCCGGGCCCCCCGACTTTTGAAGGGCCCCCCTATGTGGAAAAAATGTGATTTTTTTCCTTTTGGCCTTTAAAGTTTCTGCAAAATGCTGTGCAGTACTGGACTGATGCTACTGTAGACGTAGAGATGATTTTACGCGCCGTGGGCGCGAAAAAATTTTTTGCACGGGGGGCCCCCCGATCTAAAAGTGGCCCGGGCCCCCCCATCAGCTAAATCCGGCCCTGTTCCGCAGCAAGGATAAAATTCTAAGCAGCTACTTTACTAAAGAACATAACTTTGTATTCTGTAATTATATAAATGGCCATCGTATCTTGACGGGTGTTGCTCAGTAGGCCAACCATAATAAAGATTTACGTTTGTTCACCGATAGCTTTGTGTTTCTTATTTGTCTAGTTTGTTAAGTAAAACAATGCATGCACCACTTTGTTTGCACCTAGTAGCTTGTCAGTGTTCGTGGAGTTGCTAATTAAACTACTTTGCTTGCTACAAGTTTGTGTTACTGCCTCTTATTGTGTCCATTAAGATGCTAGAATGCATTAGAAAATAGCGAGTGAGCAGTTTCAGAGATAAGCGAAAACTCAATATTTTGAAAAAATTCAAATCAGGGGAACCAGGGTCAAACGTTAATACTTTTTTGTGAAATTTGATGTAGGAGATACATTTAGCAAAAGAAACAATATTACAAACTGACGAAAGATTTAAAAAAAAAAAAAAAAAAATTTGAGATTTTGAGCCAGCCTAGTGCTCAGCCTTGTGCTGATAACCGGGAAGGACGCTACTTTCTTCACAATGAGGTTGTCATCTTAGGCGCAACAAGACCATTTATTGATTAGTTTAGTGAGGATTCGTAGTCCCATAGCTTTCATTTTGAGTCTACTAATTCTGCCATGACATTGTTTAAGCTTGGTGAGTTTATTACAACGAAAGGTGAAAATTAAATCACAAACTGATAGAACCCGCTTACTAAAAACAACCAAGTTACATGGTTTTTTTAAACGTTTAGCAAGGTAAAAATGATGCAAAATTATACATTTTTGCTGCCTGGGTAATCTTGGCCTGGTTTTATCCTCTGCTGAGAATAAAAAAAAACACAAATGATAAATATTGGAGAAATTGAGTCTCCTTTACAACTTAAGAATCAAACAACGCAAAACTACTGAAACAAAACGTTTTGTTTGAGTGAAAGAATCACTGTAATCAAACAATGCCAAAAGTTACGCGCATGAAATCATGGGAGTGTGAGGTATCAAAAATTTGAACAGGTTGTTATTTTTCTACATCAATGTGACGTTAGTTACTACTTTAAAAAATCTGTATCTTTGCTTCAGCAGAAAACCCGTAGCAAACGTCTTTTTTTTACATTTTTAGTATCGGCCAAATTTTGCCAATACCGATACTCAAAAAATGGCCGATATCACCGATACCGATATATCGGTACATCTCTAACTTCAACAATTGTGGATAATTATGAAAAGCTATGACTTCCCGACACATCTGATCAATATAACTTGAAGCCTGTATATTGTTCAAAAACCAACATTAACCAAAGACTGGCTGCTCTTTGGTAGCCTTCCAGTGTAGTCCGGGAACATCGTGAATCTGGGGTGGTAAAAGGATAGACCCTCGGCTCCAGAGGCTCACACGACGACGACGAAAAAGCAGCAGTAACCCTACAAACAGTAGACAAACTGACCGAATAGCTTGTCATTGGAGAAAGTGTCAGACAGGAATGCATATTGTCAACATATCGTTTCAACTAGTGGCGTATGGTAAACATTTTTTGGTTGTACACTTTTTTCAGCAAGCTTTAAACACACACTATAGGTTTGCAGTTTTCTCAATGGCTGTTCAGGTCATATCAAAATAAACCGATATGATATAATAAACTGATATGTCCAGTTTAGGGTGGCTCGTTTTTAAATTTTTTTTAAATTTTCTCGGAGTAGTGAGGAAATGGTGCCAATGAGTGAGAAAAGAATCATGACAAAATTTGAGATTCGTAACAAATTGTCTTCAGCCTACAGATACAATATTGTTTAGATATATCTAATTAGCATAAGAAAAAAAATTGGAGTCATTTGAAGTATTCCTTCAGCTTCCTCACAGCTTCTGAAAATTTCCATTTTGCTAAAAATTTCACATTTTTGTGGGTGGTTACATGATACGTAATTGCGTTAGACATTTTGCCAGCTATAAAACGTCATTGTATTTCTCTTTATAGACCTGCCCTGAGCTGTTGCGTCATTTTTTAATGAAATTGGGTTAATTTGGTAGAAAAAAGTGACGTCTTTTATTTGAATTTACGTCACTGACGAAGTTTGTAGTTATGTAACCACAAACAAAAATGCGAAATTTTCAGCAAAATGGAAATTTTCAGAAGCTGTGAGGAAGCTGAAGGAATAGTTCAAATAACTTCAATTTTTTTTTTAGGTTATTTAGATATATCTAAACAATATTGTATCTACCCAAACTAAAACTATTTTTGAAAAAAAATGCGTTTTTGACCCCATTTTTCGATTTTTGGGCCCCATGAGGAGGCTGAAGACAATTTGTTACGAATCTCAATTTTTGTCATGATTGTTTTCTCACTCATTGGCACCATTTCCCCACTAACCCGAAAGAATTTTAAAAAAAATTTCAAAAACGAGCCACCCTAGATTGTCCACCCCGATAGCTCAGTTGGTTAGAGAGTGACTTATGAAACAAAAAAGCTTCAAAATCAAGCGACAGTGGTTCGACTCTCAGGGTGTGCGCTTCAACAACGCACGGTAAGGACTGCTCTCCATTCAGCGGCGGGGATGGAATAATTCCCCGGCAACAACACTTCAACAATCGGAAACTCCACTCTGTCAATCTCGGTGACCGTGTCTGCGTCAGTGATTCACAGACTCTACAAGTATGCGAAGCTGCCAAGATTAAGCTCTACAAGAAGTTTTCCCAGTCCATGGATAAAGATTCAATCAATCAAAGAGTCATTATACAAATCAAGCATGTGTTTAAAACTTTCTAAAAAATGTGAACACCTAAAAAAATAGTCATCTTGCGCCAATGGTATCAACCTATCTTTTGAAAACATGATGACTTTTTGGACAAATTCAAAGGCTTTGTAAAACTGGGGGTTGGGGGGGGGCAAATAATTAGAGATGGGTAAGATCACCAGTTTTGGTTACCTGGAATATCAAAATCACCAAGAACATGCGATCTTGAAGATCAAGATCAGATCACCAAACAACGTGATCTTGAAGATCAAGATCAAAACTGTGGTCTTAAAAAATCAAGATCACTTTTTCTAAACTTGAAATTACTTTTGAACTTTTGAAGCAATTTGATTAAAGGTAGTTGGTATTGCTAAATGTTGCTTTTAAGTACTCGATCGCTGGCCTGAGAATTGTAATAAGTTAGTGACTGTAACTATTGAGCCTATCAATCGTTGTTGTAGTTTGTATAGCATCCAAACGTCATACCCAAGGCTGAGGGTAATTACAGTACTAAAAAAGTCAGAAAATTTGCTATTGGTTTCATGCTTTTTATTTAAAAAAAAACACCTTTGAATTGCATCATTTTTTTACCAAATGTTTGTCTGGTTTGTATAGAGAGCTTTTGTTCATGTTACTAAAAATTTTCAACTTTTACTGGATTATATGTCAATGTTTACTACAGTTAACTACACCATTCACCCATCTGGCAATCTTGATATTGTTGTCTGATATCAAAAACATTCAAAGGTCTGCGGTTAGATAAACCGCTCCAAACAAAAATATAAAAGCTACACAAAAAAGAGCCAGTACATACTTTCACATTTAATATATTGGTTTATATTCACACCTTAAACAATTATCAGTCTGCTTGAATTACAATAATAAACCACTTTACATATCCAAATTCTGCTTTTGTGGCTAGTTTTGTTTTAGCAACGCCATTCTAAACTTTTTAAACATCTAGTCTTGGGTCAAAAAAAGCAAACATTTTTTGAAAAAAAAAAATCAAAAAACAGAATTGTGAACAAAGTAGATTATTTTTCATCATACGTCAACATAAAGTATATACGGAAGTTGACTTACTTACTATGACCAACTCAGAAAACCTTCTAAATTTTAAAATGGCAACACTGGTCAAATTAATATCACTTTAAATCGACTTTTCCTGGACACATATTATATTAACGGTGACTTAATGTTAGTAATTGCCACTAGTTACTTTGTACAGTTCTAGTTTTCAAAAAATGCCTCTATCTTGTAAGTAAACTTCAATTTTAATCCTACGTTGGTACCTGATGGGGTGTTTCAACACCCCACGAAAGTAAATTTGCTTGCTGTTTTGAATTGGCAGCATTTACATTCTTCTTCTTTTTAGTACCTTCGTAAATATTAAAGGTGGAAAAAAACTGAAAATTTTACAGTCCTAGTCGCTTCCCATCGGTATTTATGCGACGCTATCTTGACGTATTGCCACAAACAGTAGAATCCGTAACATCATCACAAACAACTGGAGGTGCAAAAAGATGTTTATTATGTAAGAGGTCAAGCCACTGTAAAGTGAAAACCGTTTGTAGCAGTTGTCGCAAAACCGTGAACTTCCACTTTTACAATCCATTTAATAACGGCTAGAACTCTACATTCTACAATCGTCTTCAACATACCTCTCTTTACAACTTTCAATCCCCATAACACACAACTATAAACACAACTCTAATTACTATAGCCTACATTAATCATACTCAAGTCACACGGCTGTATACTGTATAGTTTTCACAGTAGGTTTGCTTGAACCAGAAGCTTCCAGAGACTGTGGTAATATTACATCACAAGAACTCATTTTTTTGGTCAACGAATCAAAGACGTTTCCAAAATCTCACGAACAATACCTTCTAGAAGCAAGTTCCGCCATAAAAGATTGCGTAATTAAAAGTTACTATAGGACAGTAATTGACAGTAACAACTTAACAGAATTACACAATTAAAATAGCAAACTTGTTCTAGGACTAGAATGCAGCCTGCCGTCCAAGCTACGCATATTGATTATTACAGTTAGGCTACATATATTTATTTATTTCCTCTTCCCCAAGGTAAATTCGCTTCAGTTGGAAGAAGAATCGATTAAGTCACGCAATGATGACATTCGAGTAATAGTTCAAAAGAGCACTGTCGAAAAAGCGTTAGGAAAAAGTGGTGAAAGCAGAAAAAAGAAAATTGAGAACCGGTCGCAAGCAAACAGATCAGTTTTTCTGTACTACAAAGATGATTCTCTGTTTTATTCGAGCAGAAACGTCACCGAGGTGACTTTGTTATTTAAAATAAATATAAGTATGTTTTGTTTTACTTTTTTTCATTGAAACTAACAGCTGTATACAAGAAAGACAGCATTTGAATGCTTTACTCTGAATCATTGCCAATGACTCGGATTGCATGCCGATGTGAAGCAGCTGTTGAGTTGCCATCGGTAAATTCACAAAACGACATTTACTCACTGGACAGTTAATCACTTAGACATTTCTTTTTGTTGTAATCTTTAACCTCACTTTGATTCGAGTTGCGTCCTTGACACCCTCCGTTTGTTACGCAATATTGGCTCCATTCTTTCTTTGTCTGCTGATAAAAGTAAATTTCTTAAACCATTTGTTTTAATGGTCATTGTCAATCAATCATAATATATTTACAAGCGCCAGTTTATTTCGGGATACTATTCAAGTCTTTGTCTACAAATAAATGCGGATACTCATCGCAGTTATCATCATTAAACGGTATCGACTAGAACATCACACAACTCAGGCGAAAGAGAAAATTGAAAAAAGAAAACTAATCGGGAAACATGATGGTTTGCGAAAATGAGAGAATTGAAAGTAGTTACTTTTAGCGCCAAAAAACTCGAGAGTGCGATGTTTGAACTATTTCCCGATTAGTTTTCTTTTTTCAATTTTCTCTTTCGCCTTAGTTGTGTGATATTTTAGTCGTTACCTCATTAATCAACACTGGAGAAAGTTGTTCATTTTAAGCACTTTAACAATCGACATAAAATGTGGATTTTCAATTGACTGCACATGCTTAGGTTGTATCGGCTGACGTGGGTTTGAGCGGATCTGTCACTGATCTTAATGAACCAATAAAGATCCAGTATCTTAACAGATCTTTTAAGCACGGAAAATTTAGGATCAATAATGAAACGTTACAGGTAAGTGATTGACATTCAATTGTCAGCATGTTGGTTTTACGCACAAGTTTGTTCAAACAAATTAAAGTTTGGGTCAATTTTTTTTTTTAGTTTGGATAATTTTTTTAGATTTTACATCCATCATCTATTTCACATCGGTAGAATACGATAAATCAAAGCGTATTTGTTTTTTAAACTAAATTTTGCCGAGCTGAAGAAATGGCCATAAGAGATTTCTAACGTTGTGTTTGTGAAATGTTTACAATACCGAGAGTTTAGACCAGCGCTTCCTAACCGGTGCGCCACTATGCCATAAACGTCGCCAGGTGGGCTGCAGAAAATTGAAAAAATAGTCCAAGAAAATCTGTAACCTTTTATTTTATAATTAAGGATAGAAAGAATTTGTTCCCTAAATCTGAGACAATGAAATGGGTAGTTCAGTTTATTAAATGGTGTGATATTTTATTGGTCAAAGACAATTGGTTTTCACCAAAGGTTGTGGTGTGTGTTTTATTATTTGAAATTATTACAGTAAAAGACTTTATTTCTGATGGATTTTTTTGCTTTCCTTGTCGCATTATCTCATTAAGTATGAACTACTTAGATAATGCAACTATGAGGCTTATGAATTCAAATCTTGCAAGCAATTCTAGAGAAATACGGCATACCCAAAAAAGTCAATACGTTTTCGGATGTAAGCAGGTGCGCCCTGTAATAAAAAAGGGTAAGAAACACTAATTCAGACGAATACAAATAAAATAATAGAAAATACTAAAGACGGCCACTGGTGTCCTTGTCACGGTTTCTTTCTATCTCTTACCAGGAAAGAAACTTGGAAAGGTTCAATGACGTAGTTTAATGGGATATTACCGAAAAGCAGTCAATTAAATGTCGAATAGTTCTACTGGTGAAATGATAATGAAAATTCTTGAAGGACTTTAACGAACGGCTTCTCAAATAACTCTAATTTCGAACACAATTTATATCATCATTAATTCTTATCTACTTGTATTCAATTACTTCAAATCTCAATCAACAATAATCTCTGCACCTATTACCAATCCACAACTCTTAACACAACTCTCATAATCAACTCATAATAATAATAATAATTACGCAAATTAAACCACTATTTATAGAAGGTTGTTTCGTCTAGTAACTTCGAGAAGGTTACGAAATGTTACATCATAAGGCCTCATTGTTCTGTCAAGTTGCACTAAACGTAAATAAGCAAGTTTAAAGAAGATTTCAGATTGTAACGTAGGGTAGAAGGTTCTAGAAAATACGTTACATAATAAACACTTTGCAATCAGAAGTCACTACAGGTCAGTAACCGATAATAACACATGGCTCAAGGATTCCACAATCAAAACAGCACGTTCGTTAGGATACAAAGCATCCCGTCGCGAGGCCTTGCACATTGATTGTGACACTGACAGCCCTCTGTTGTATTTTTCAATAGGAGAAAGGAAGGTTTTTGCAAGAAAAATGCGGTTTTTCTCATAGGAAGGAAAGCAGTAAAAATTATTGATATTCCACAAGTTGATTAATTTTGTTTCCAAGATTCATGGCACAATATAGTCCGGTTGCCAAATCCAAATTTTTGGCTGAACCTGGAAATTTTATGCAAAGTTTTTTTTTTTATTGATTTTGGTAGCCTAGAGTCTACTCTTTCAGAATCTGCCGGGTGCACTCCGCGCACCCTTGAGCGTTTTGAGAAATTCAAGATGGCGTCCAAAATGGCTTGTATTTGACCTAGGATGATAATTTTGGTGTCTAACCATATGTTTTGAGGGGCAAGGAATACATTGAACCTATTTATTTGACTGGTTGGGGATTGCATCAGGTAGAAATGCAATAATGCCGCCAATAGGCCTGCCATATTACAAAATTCAAACAAAAACAAACAAATTCACTTGTATTTGGTCTACTCTAGAATGATAATTTTGGTGTCTATCCATATGTTTCGTTGACAAGGAATCCATTTAAGGGATTAAAACATTTGCATATAAATTATATCACAGCAAAATCCAAAATGGCTGCTGATATATTTGCCTGATATATACTTACTGTAAATTTCTTAATCTCGAACTCCCACTATGCTACGTAATCACTTTGCTTTCTGACTGATAAGTGCGAACTTGCGTCTCAGCAGGCTTGTAAGAAATATCGTATAGCCTAATAAGTATGATATAAAGAAATAAATATAAGAAAAGTAAGTAGAGAAGTAAGAAAGTGTTCTTATAACGAGGTATTACGCTTTAAGCGTTCAGCTGTGAAAGCTGCAACAATGGAACGATCCTGTCTTGGCATATCTGATGCATCAGACGGTTTGGTACAAGTAGTTGTCGATACTTTTGATGCTGAAATCTCGTCGCAAAATGGAAAACTTTCCACCCACTCGTTAGCTGGTCTGGTTACACATCCTGAATCACCATCTGATGATGATCGATACCATAGAGAGACAATCCCACGAATTTCAAAGGAGGAGATGTCGGAGGCAATAGAATGTGATGTCACTATACAGAGATACAATGGTTCCAAGAAACCAAAAATGCCCGAGAGTGTTGCTGTTAGAACAGTTCTCTCACTCAAGTTACTTACGCAACAGGCTACTCTAAAACAAAGAGCGGACGAAACTGACTTCGCCTTCTTTCAGGATGTTCAGAAACAGAATTGTCCCGAGTACAATGGCTACAACACAGCTCTTACACGCAATCAAGGCCAAACAGAACAACCTAAGACTAAGACGGCATACCTGCCTTTGGTTGATCCTGTGCCATCCCACCCAGATACAATAATGACAACAATAGTGGAAGCTCAAAAGATGACACACAATGCTGACCAAAAGCTTGTGTTATTTACCTGTGACTTACAACTATATAAAGTTGCATTACATGTGAAGTGGGCTTACCCAGAAAAGTTTTCAGATGTCATCCCGCGCTTGGGTGGTATGCACTTTTTGATGAGTTTCATAGACTGCATCGGGGCTCTGATCGGCTGTTGGATCTTGAGGCATGCAAACAAATGCTTCCCTATTTCTTTGCCGCTGGTCATGTGCATTATGCAAGGTATAGGATGTGCTACCTAAGGGCAATGGAATCCCTCCCAGAAAAGGTACTAGTCCGGTTCATGAAAGGGGAGCATGTGATGAGGCACCTACGCGGACTATAGAATGGCCTATGGAGTGATATGTTTATAGAAACTACTTTCATGAGATAAGGCCATGCCCCAAATGGCATCATAGGATTAACCTTGAAGCCGGACACGCTCAAGATCTGGGCATTGAGTCTTCATACATGTAGTACTGTGGAGGCTGCTCTGAGCGAAATGCTTGGAGATTCTGGAGACCAGGGAAGTGGGCATAAGAAAGAAAAGAAGGCACGGATAAAGAATGACAACAAGGACCGAGAAGCCATAAGGACGAAGCTTCAAAAATGTATGGATCCACTTGATCCCGAGAAACATCCAGAGGATCTAGTGAACATTGCAACTGGTCAACATGGAACCCCGGCAGTGAATGTGCAGGAGGCTGTGCAGAAAGGATTCAAACAGATGTGCGAATTTGGAGAGAATTTACCTGATGGCTTACATGAAACAATTCACAAGACCATGACTACCATGATGGCTACAAAAAAAACATGTGAATGTGGGAGGTAGTAAAGTGTACGACATGAATGTCATCTACTCCAGGGTCATAGGCCAACAGGCTAGTGGGCGTGATGTTGACATAAAAGATGTCCTATCCTACGAAGTGGCCCCAGTACCAACGTCTATGTTTGACCCCACAGAAGAAATGAGAGCTGCAATATCAAAGTCCTCCTTAAAGCGACAGTTTCAGGTTGAGGTATCTGCTCGGACAACAGCAAGTGACACTTCAGTAGTTGTGATTGATGGTTCAGCCCTACTCTGGGTGATTTATTGGCCTGCAGAGGGCACCACTACAGACTACGCAAACAACTTGAAACACGCCATTGCCAAGAGACTAAAAGATGGGGACGTTCACCTAGTGTTCGATCGGTACTACGATTACAGTACTAAGAGAGTCACCAGAAGTGCTAGGGCCACTGGAGTTAGCCGAGTCCACGAGCTGCAGTTGAACACCAAGTTACCACCTCAAAAGACTGTATTGACGGTGACCGAAAACAAGAAGCAGTTGATAAACCTGATTGTCAAACTTCTGATTGAAGACGAGTCATTCCATGAATACACACAAACTCACAAGTTGATAGTGATTGTTGAGGACGTTGCCCCATTTGAGATCAGCCATGGTGGTGTAGTGATCAGAAGGACAGACCTTTCAAGTAGTCATGAGGAAGCGGACAATATCATTGTCCAACAGGTGATGCTGTCTGCTCGAAATAATGAAGAGAGTGATATAACTGTGATATCCGATGACACTGACGTTTTCATTCTCTTGCTTCATTATTATCACGCTGGAAGCATTAAAAATCATATCACCATGGAATCACCAATTAAGGAACGAACAGTCATTGACATTGGAAAAACCGTAGAGAAGCATGTGTCTTTTGTGAATGAACTCCTGCCAGCCCATGCTCTTACTGGGTGTGATACGGTAGCATGCTGCTGTGGGGTTGGCAAAGGTACTGCATTGAAGGTTCTGAAAGATGGTCACTCACTGTCACTTTTAGGGGTCATTGATTCTCCCATAGAATCAGTGATCGCGCAGGCAACCACATTCATGTCAGCCTGTTACGGTCAATATACTACGAGTAAATCAATGTCCGAAGCACGCTGGAGGATATGGGCATCCAAAACGGGTCGGGCCTCCGCGGTACCACCAAAACTTTGTTCTCTTCCTCCTACAAGTGAGGCCTTTAAAGAGAATGTAAGAAGGGCCCATCACCAAGCCATTGTGTGGCGTTCACTGGAAGACAGCAATCCACCCGAACTTGATGCAAAAATGTACGGATGGGTGAAAGACTCGACACTTAAAACGCTACAACCGGTCCTCCTTCCCGCAAATGTTGAACTCACCCCAGAAACTGTCATGATCAGATGTGGATGCAAGAGTGACAACCCCTGTAAAACGCTTTCTTGCAGCTGCACAAGGGATGGTTTGAAATGTGCAATATTCTGTGCGTGTTATGCTGCAGGTTTCAGCCAGACTCTTACTTAGCATTTTAATTCAATTGGACAACATCACAGATTTATGGACTAGGTGACTTAATGACGAGATGATAACCACAACTGACTGTCTTGTGACTGTGAGAGAGGCTTGTACATTACTAATGGTAACATTTGTGATAACTAATGGTTACATTTGTGAGTGATGTTATATGTTAGATGGTATTTCACAAGCAAAAGTCGCAAAAATAATGATTTTCTATAAGTATTCAGCAAATATATCAGCAGCCATTTTGGATTTTCCTGCGATGTAATTCATATGCAACTGTCTTAATCCCTTAAATGGATTCCTTGTCAACGAAACATATGGATAGACACCAAAATTGTCATTCTAGACCAAATACAAGTGAATTTATTTGTTTTTGTTTGAATTTTTTATTATGGCAGCCCTATTGGCGGCATTATTGCATTTCTATATGATGCAATCCCCAACCAGTCAAATAAATAGTTTCAATGTATTCCATGCCCCTCAAAACATATGGTTAGACACCAAAATTATCATCCTAGGTCAAATACTAACTGAGTTATAAGGAGTTATCTGAAACGGCAGCCATTTTGGACGCCATCTTGAATTTCTCAAAACGCTCAAGGGTGCGCGGAGTGCACCCGGCAGATTCTGAAAGAGTAGACTCTAGGCTACCAAAATCAATAAAAAAAAAAACTTTGCATAAAATTTCCAGGTTCAGTCATACTTCTGCCGGACTAATAATGCCTCTTGACAAGATGAATGCTCAGGAATGACACGATATAAAAACGTTAACTTACCGTTTTCTTCATATTCGTGACTATATAGCTGAAACTGTAATTTTAATAATTAGTTTTTTGAACTCACTTGCTACAGCTAGGAACTTTTGTTTCTTGTGACAGTTTTTCGGGTGTTGTATATTGCATGAACTTGCAACTAACTAGAAAGGTGACAATGGGCGAGTTTCATTGAAATATGTATACCGCATTCAACAAATTAGATAAAATTTGACTTGTAAAATTTGCATAAAGCATAATTTGCATGTCATGTTAAATATTTATGCTTCTGGTGTGCTTATCCCAATCAATTGAGTCACGCTACGGCACAGCGTATGAATCATGTAACCTATGTTGCAGGTTTTAAAAACTACACTCACCTGCGTTTATTGGGATTATGGCAACAAAGGTTGGCATACAAAAGGATGTTGCTTGAATGTATCATCCAAAACCCCAGAATGTCTTTGTGATCACTTAACAAACTTTGCATTGATTGTAGTAAGTGGTAAATAATTTTGTTTATCGCGTTGAGCTTTTGCCGCAACAATTTATTAAATTGTATTTAATTAATCATTATTACCGCCTCGATGGCTTAGTGGTTAGTGCGCCCGCTTCTGAATCGGTAGGCATGGGTTCGCTACCATGTAGGGTCATACCAAGCATTTTTTTTAAATGGTATTGAATCTGATTCCTGCTTAGCACTGAGCAATGATATGGATTCGGGTAATAATGAACCCAGTTGCGCCTCTATACGGCTGCATTGCCACTATTTGCTTGCAAAGCGTTGAAGAGCAACGCATTCTGCGATACAACAATATAAACAATATAGCAATATATATAAACGCATTCTGCGATATATGAACAGGCATTATTATTACTGTTTACTATTATTACCACTTGCTGATTTGAACAACCATTGATGAATCAATTGCAAAGTCGGTTGTAAATGAGCAATGGAGAGAATCAAATCTACCGTTTTTCCAGGTAGCAAATGCTGCCCTTTTAACATTGATTTACCTTCTCCAGACGGTGAAGTGATGCAAAAATGGCAACATTTGCAAACAGGATTCATAATTGTGCTATAAGCTATAGGCAACGAAGATACAGTCATTGATTTATTTTATGTTTTCAGAAATCCGAGAACGTACCTGCTGACGTAGTTTTGAGCATAGTAAGCGATACTGGCTGTGCATTGTCTATAGTGGGATTGATTTTGTCTTTGCTTCTTTATTGTTTCACTCCGTAAGTGAATTTCATCACAAGTTTGTCCACTGTCCAGTCGAACATCTTGTATAATTTTGAGTTGTTTGAGTTGAAATAGTAAAAATGTTTCAATCATGACATGAATAATGCAATTCGTCATCAAACTTGACATGCTTTTTAGGATTATTTATATGTAGATTTGAACTTACTGTAATTTTTTTAGATTGCATGTTGGTTTGAATGCATCAGTTCTCCCTTATTTTGGAAATTCAACTTGTGTCATTGAGAAATGGTGAACATTCCAGGTCAGATTCAATCAAAAAAGTATGGGTGTCACCGTACTCCCTTTACCACCAACTCCTCACTCCCTGCATTTTGTTTAGTAAAATGCAGTGCTATAACTTAAAAACAAAACAAGATAACCACATAGTGTTTGGCAGGCCCGCAACCAGCAAATATTTTCGGGGGGGGGGGGCATTTAATTTTTTATCAAAAAACAAACATTAAAATGATGCATTGTGACATTTTTATGTTAATGTTCACACCCATTGATAGAGTGTGTGGCACTACAATGTTACGGTTCAGTGATCATAACTTATGTCAATCACGTTTTTGTTTAGTACAGCATTAAAGGAAACTAGCCTTTGTAACCTTTTCTCATTTAGCTATGACTACCCAAGGAAGAAAATTACGATAATACAGAAATGTGTTCAGTCGTAATGTGTCCAGCCTAATTTATCGAACAAAATCGTTAGCATGGCTTCCAACCAGCGTAGCCTACTTTCGGTTTCGATAATCTACACTCTACAGTCTACAGTATGGCTGTACGCATACTGCATAGAACGCTTAAAAAATTTTCAAAAAATTTCCGGGGGGCAAATGCCCCCAATGCCCCCCCTGGTTGCGGGCTTGGACTGTTTGGTACTAAATTTATTGCAACTACTAGATTTAGTGTTAAAAAAATAATGTTTAAAAAGTTTTACATGCACAAAGACAAAAGGTGCAAGAAACGCTATATAAAGCAGAGACAAATAACGAAATTAAAAAGTTGCCTAGCTAAAGTAATAAACGAAAATAACTGCAAACTGCATTAACAACTAATTCTGTGGGTTTTTTTGTAACTTCGACAATTGGGCAGATTACATTTGCTGCTTTTCACTAGAAATAGAAAGGTATTTTTCAAGTTTTTTCTCTATTTGGTGATTGATAGCTTGTCTGTAAACAAATTCATTACTCATTCAAAATAGTTACAAACAACATTAACGATTTTATTTTTTCTTGTATTAATGTATTGTTGATTTTTGTTTATTTTTTTTTTTACAGTAGGCTATGTTTACATTTCTTGGTGGGGCTGGTTCTTTTCTTTTAGCAATTGTTTTCAAACCTTTTTATCCCTTTTTTTCATCCCTTCAACCGCATCCCACCTTTAGCCATCTTGTCTGCCTCATCTTTCACCTGTTTACCATGTTCTGTTTGACTACCCTGTTTCCTCTTCTCATCCACCTACAAATCTCAAACCTTTCTGAGAACATGGCTGAAACCTTATTTGTGACTTTCCACTAAATCCTGTTCTTTAGGCTTTTACATTAAATTATGCATTACTATTTTACCACGTGCTGTACATGGATCCAGTAGCGTTGACAGAGGGGGGGGGGGGTGGGGGTACTTTTGGACCAGGGCTAGGCATGATTTTAGGAGCCTGTAACTTATCTTAGGAGCCCGAAAATTTGAAGAAAAAATCATATATTTTAGACATAGTTGGTTTTGTCAGAAGTGTCTTGATTTTGAACCCGATGATCTTATTGGTACCGGGATCAAATTATTCTCTCAACGGCCCTACATGGACCTGTTTGATTTCAACAACTGTTTCTTCAGCTCCCTTTACTTTGGATAATTTTTCAAGGTTTACTTTCATACCCTTTGTCTCGAATGCTTCCTTGTATTTCCTACTGTTGTTTCCAGTCCGTTTATTTTATACTTGTACAGACAAGATCATCTGGATATAAAATTTCACAGTATGCCATTCCTTACTCCTCCAGTCACACCGTCAACAACGACAGCAAATTTGAGAAGTTACAGCACTTATCCTTGCATCTCTCTCTGTGGGTATCATGGCTGATACAGCCCTCGATGCACAATGATGTTCCAGTTTGATCGATTTCGTGCGTCTTGCCAAATTTTAGTAGGGCTTTTGATATGTGATTGAAAATTGTGCAAAAATGTGAATCTTTGAGTTCCTCTTGACTGTTTCAGTCGTATTTTTCCACTTAAAGATAAATCTTCAAGTTTGCCTTTCCTTACGATGTGACCCAAGAACTTCAGCTGCCGCATTTCTATAGATCTCATTATCTGCTGCTCCTTTGCCATCTCATCCTTGCATACCCCTGCTTAGATTTCACAAAAATCTCATCTGAATGATGTAATCTTCACTTTGGTTCATGCACCCGTCTCTTACCAGGACTTGTGGTTTCGGCTACCCTTTTACTTCATTGTCCGCTCCATCACTTTTGTTAGGACTTCGTAAAAATTCCTCTCTATATTCACAACATAGACGGGATTTTTCTACATCAAGAAAAACTAAACTTATTATTAATGTTAATGACTGTTCTCAGCGAGACATAGTTGGCAACAGATTATCATCATAATCAAACTATACACAGAAAAAACTTGAAGAGTACGCTTTAGGTGATGAAAAGAAGCGAAAGTAATTTGCCCAATTACCCAAGTTCAAAAAATTTCACGTTATAAGTTGTAATCCAGTTTATAGTTATCTTCGCTTATTATTTTTGAATGGCAAAGCTTCAGTTTCGTTATTTGTCCTTGCTTTCTATAGCTTTTCTTACACCTTTGGTCTATAAAGTATGTAGAATATTTTTTAAACCTTATTTGCTTGTTAAACATTTATTTGAACTAATTCTAGTACCGGTAGTTGTAATAAATTTAGTATACCAAACACTATGTGGTTATCGTTTAGTTTTTAGTTATAGAAATTTTACTAAATCAAACTGAAGGGCGTGAGGAGGTGATGAGGGGGAGTCCGGTGACACCTATATCTTTTTTTGATTGAATCTGACGTAAAATGGTTAATTTTTGGTTACCATTTCTCAATGACACAAGTTGAATTTCCAAAATGAGTGGGAAATGATATACTCTCATGTTGGTATAGACCTATGTAGCATCTTATTTCCTGTAGTTTTACTACTTTTCAATTTGTTTAATGTTTAAAATGCACAATACAGTTATGTTTTTTGGAACTTCACCTACTAGAAATTGAAACACTTTAACAAAGAAAATATCTCCAACAAAATTAAGTTCTTGTCTAACTAGACTCATTACGCTTTTCTCAAAACTAGCTTATTTTATTGACAAAAGGTCTTTTTTATAGAGGCTTGTGTAAAAAACGATCATTAAAAAAGTTAAAATCTACAATATGATTAGGTTTTTCGAACTTTACCCATGAAGAAATGAAACAACTTCGATTTTTTGACTAATCGTAACCCCTTTCCCTAAAACCAGCTTCTTATCTTATTTAAAATAAGTTGTTTTTCTTTCTTTTTTATAGAGAATTGCGTAAAAAACGTCCATCAAAAATGTTGATGCATGTTATGGGTAACCTTTGCATATCCTACGTCATATTTATTGGAGGAACTACCCACGCCCTTGAAACTCAAGGCTGCATCGTAGTGGTTTTTCTTCTGCATTACTTTCTCCTGGTCACGTGGTTTTGGATGTCTGTCTACTCCTATGACATGTACATTGCTGTTGTGCAGGTAAATTTGATGTTTAAATCTATATTGTATAATGTGAAGTAATTCTATCACTGTTTCTTTGTAAAACCAAAATATTATGATCAACAGAAACACAATATTGTTAGGACAAGTAGGTTATATAATAGATTCAGTTTCGCTTTCAGCAGCATGATCGTTGTTACATACTGTCACAATCAATGTGCGAGGTCTCGCGACGGGTTGCTTTGTATCTTGACCGAGCGTGCTGTTCTGATTGTGGAATCCTTGAGCGATGTGTTATTATCGGTTACTGACCTGTAGTGACCTCTGATTGCGAAGTCTTTATTATGTAATGTATTTCCAGAACATTCATTCAGAACAAACCTGGAATGTTCTCTTGTTTTTCACAATTGCCAAATGTCGTTTGTCATGACGCCATAAGGATATTTACCAGTAGATCTGTAATTGCGAAATCTTTATTATGTAACGTATTTTGTAGAACTTTCTACCCTACGTTACAATCTGGAAGCTTCTTTAACTTGCTTGTTTACGTTTAGTGCAACGTGACAGAACAATGAGTCCTTATGATGTAACATTACGTCACCTTATCGAAGTTATTAGACCGAACAACCTTCTATAAATAGTGGTTTAATTTGCGTAATCAATATTATTCTTATGAGTTGATTATGAGAGTTGTGTTGTGAGTTGTGGATTGGTAATAGGTGAAGAGATTATTGTTGATTGAAAGTTGAAGTAATTGAATACAAGTAGATGAGAAATGGTGCTGATATAAATTGTGTTCGAAATTAGAGTTATTTGAGAAGCCGTTCGTTAAAGTCCTTCAAGAATTTTCATTATCATTTCACCAGTAGAACTATTCGACATTTACTTGACTGCCTTTCGGTAATATCCCATTAAACTACGTCATTGAACCTTTTCAAGTCTCTTTCCTGGTAAGAGATAGAAAGAAATTGTGACATATACGACCTGTTTTATCCTGAAGCTGCGGGTTCGCTATGGTTGTGGTGAATCGTCATTGCACTGGACTCCGGAAGTGTGTTCCGAAAGCTAGTGACAAACTTTTATTAGCAAAGCGAACTCGCAGATTCAGTTTAAAACAGGTCGTTTGTATTTACACTTGTGAAACTAGTACATTCTATGGCCAACGGAAAAATATTTAGCAACAAATTAAGCAAGAAGTTCTAAGCGCCTTTCTGACCGGGTGACGATGGAAAAGCTGACATCCAGGCTTGGTATGCATCAGCTTAACCGTTTATCCTGTAGACGGAGGAGAAGTAGTCAGGGGCTTGTTACTTTCAAAGCAATGTCACAAAAGAACTACGCGATCAACACCTTTGAAATTTTTTGACTTTTCCTAAAAAATATTCCAGTATTTATTCCGTTTTAAATGACGTTGCTATTGTCTATAGTTGTAGAGATAAGATAATTTTTATAACATTCTCTGATATGTTAGTTTGCTACTAGCTAGTTTTTTGTTTTCAAATTACAAGAATTAATAGGGTTACACAAGTTGGCTTTGTTATAAAGCATTCATCGGCGTATGAGCAGATATTTCCAGGCTAAATTGAAGGGCATGAAATCATCAGCCACTCAGCAGTCTCGTCGTACAGGACCCTCAGACCATGCACACCGTTTGGAGCCCGGTTGGTTAGGCAGTAGTGTATGACATGGTCTGCGGTCTGTTCAGTAGCAGCCGAGAAACCGACCCTTTTCCCACGCTCTCTAGCGCTTCTCTCTCACGCTACCTGGAAGTGGCAAACTCGTTAACGCCACCTAGTGATATGACGTCAGTTGGAGTCGAGCTTAGTGGAGACCAAACTAGCCGAGATAGGCTTGGTTACTAGTGAATGCGCAAATGTATAAGGCATCCATTCCTTAATGAACCCGCATCTTTCAGCCAGCATTATACAAATTTAGCTGCTCATGCCTGTGTGCCAGGAGTGGTTTGCAAAGCCCATCGCCGAAGGCTAGTTTCGTAGATTACAACAGGCAAACTTGGTTATATCAAAAACATTTTGTATTGTATTACTATTGTAGGACATATTACAGTCGACTATCATGCGATAACGCTTTAGCATTCATTGGGACTCTCTCCAGCAGTGTTGGCATCTAGGTTTTTTAAAAATAATCTAGATGAAGCTAAAAAAATACCAGAATAAACCAAATTGAAGCAGAAATAAACTAAAAAATAAACCAGCATACAATACTGATGATAAATCACATTACGACACACAAATCGAAAACAAACCAAACCAAAAAAACACACCAAATCGAAAAAAAAAATAAACCAAACGGTTGCAACTAAACCACATTAGGTTTTAAAAAGACTAAAATGGTAACACTGGTGTTCGGAACCCAGCATAATCTCCATCGTCGCTGGGGTACTTTCTGCGGATGAAAGAGACAATGCAGGATGGCAGCACGACTTTGTTCGACTTGCCCAGAACTTCTCCATCCAACAGCCACTCCAGCACGTGCCTATAAGCGACCAGCCTGAATTGCCTGGGAGATATAACAGCTTCATTTAATAATAAATGGAACAATTACGCAACCAGCTCTTGAAAGGTTGTTGAACAGTAAACAAGCTCAAGTAAACTCACTCATTTGACAACTTTCCATCGCGTCCTCTGGGCTTGCCATCTTTTTCCCAATTCTTCCTATCAACCCTGAAGAAGGTTTGTAGGACTGCTGGATTGACCATTGCATGGGATTCGTCTAACACAGTGATGCAAGAGGTGCTCTCCGCCATACGTGGTTCGAATGTCACATAACATTGGTTAAGACGGTTATAGGTGAATTCTTCGTAAACAATTCTTCGTAAAGCAATTCTTCGTAAGCAATTCTTCGTAAAACAATTGTTCGTAAACAGTTGTTGGTGAAATGAAATCCGTAAAAGAATTTTTCGTAAAGCATTTCTTCGTATACATCAAATCTCCATTGCATGCACGAATAAATGCTTTGAGAAGAATTGTTTTACAAAGAATTAACTTTACGAAGAATTATTTTACGAAAAATTGCTTACGAAGAATTGCTTTACGAAGAACTGTTTACGAAGAAAACGTCGGACACCGGTTAAGACGTACCGTACTCGCATGGGCCTATGACAGCTTTGGTCTGTCCCTTAACCAACAATTCCAATGGATAAGTCAACAGACCTGGCTTATTTTTTTCAAACTTGAGATTGCAAAGAGCCTATAACTACCTGCTTTCACATAAAAAGCACGTGCAACAAGATCGAAGCAGCGAAAAAAAAACTCCTTCCTCTAGAACAGTGGTCGGCAACTTGCGGCTCTTTAGCTCCTCTGAAGCGGCTCCCTCCAGATTTGACATGATTTGGTATAGCCTATGCGTTCGACTGTGATAATGAAAAAAAAAACAACGTTGTTTACTAGTTGTGCAAGATGATGCAGCAATGAGCCAACTCTGATCGAGTGATACTCTGTCAGAAAATAATAGACTTTTTTTTACAGTTTTTGTTATTCAAGTTTTGACTTTATCAGGTCAGTTTACAGCTTTTGGCGTGAACACTAAACAGCATACCCTTTTTTATTACCTTTCGTGGCTCTCAGCTGGTCATTTCTGCTAAAATATGCAACAGAATCGCTCTTTTGTTAAAAAAAGTTGCCGACCACTGCTCTAGAACAAACACAACTAAAGGACTTGCAAAAGCGATTGTCGCTTCAGTCTGACTCCAACTCACGTCATAATCCGCGTGTTGCGCAATGCAATCCGCCATTACAGGAACGTGGCCAAAAATACAAGCGCGTGGAAAACCATAGTTTTGATAACTTTTATTGAGATAAATATATAGCCTTAAAAAGTAAAGGCAAGGTCGGTATTTATAGATTGAAACATGCTCTTGCAGATAAAGTGCGGTCAAAGTCATCGTGCAGTTGCACTTTAAGCAGTTGTTGTGCGGCGGGCACAAAGGGGCGTCTTGATTTCAGCCGCTGCTGTATAGGTGGTGGTCGCTTGAATGCTGCATGGAGGAGATGGTCGGGGTCCGAAGCGCGGCTGGCGAGAGAAATCGTGGCTCCTTTACGACGTAGCTCAGCGGGTTGGATGCCTGCTAGGATGTGTAGGTAGTCCGTTGGAGTGGGACGCAGGCATCCAGTTGCAGTACGCAGTGCGTCGTTGATGGCGGTATCAATGTGATGGGTGTGAAACCTACGACACCTGGCTGGTGCGCAGTAGCCTACTCAGCGGTAGAATGGACAAGGGCTAGGGTAGCTGTACGAAGAGTTTTGGCACCAGCTCCCCAGCCGGAACCCGCCTATCGCCTCAAGAGTGCGACGCGTGTAGATAGTTTTTTTGCGCAGTGACTCCAAGTTTCGGCGGTACGTGAGTGACCTGTCCAGGGTTATGCCGAGGTAAATAGGTTCGGCACAGTAGGGCAGGCGTTCCCTGTCAATGTTGATGTTTATCTGTGCTTACCGGTTGTTAAGGTGGAAGGCCGCCGATACTGTTTTTGCCTTGCTGAGTAGCTTTCATTTCTGGAGGTGTGTTGATAATGTTTGCATGTCTTAGCTGCGGTTCCTCTCCACTGGCTGCCAGTTTCCCGCTGATTGCAGAAGTGCCAGGTCGTCTGCATAAGCATATTTCCTGGAGATGGTGGGAGGCAGGTCGTAGGTGTATACTGTATATGTTGAACAGGAAAGGAGCCAAGACTGAGCCCTGTAGGACGCCGTTTTTAAGTCAGCATAGTCTGCTTTGACGGCCGCTACCGGTGGTGAGGATAAAACTGCAGTTTTGCACAAGTTCCATCATCATATGGACCATGTGTTTGTCGGGGAGCAGACGGAGTAACTTGCCGCTGTGCCATACGATATCATGGGCAGCCGTGAGATCAACAAACACGGCGCCAGCCTTCTTCTTAGCCGGAAAACTGTCCTCAATGTCTTGGGTCATAAGTGTGACATGATCTACGGTTGATCGTCCTTGTCGGAAACCAGCTTGTTTACGGGGAGCTGCGGATCTATAATTATTGGTTCGACACGGGCGTAGATGAGTCTCTCGAGGATCTTAAGTGGGATGCAGAGCAGTGAGATCAGACGGCAGCTCTTCGAGTCCTCTATGGGCTTCTTCGGCTTAGGAACTGCAACCGCAAGGGCTCTTCTCAAGATTCTGGGAATTCTCAGGTGGTGCAAACAGCAGGAATGGAAGTCTTTTAACCAGGACTTTAAGGAGGCAGCAGCATGGAGTATCAACTCCGGGAATAGGTTGTCGGGGCCTGGGGTTTTACCTGGCTTCATGTGCTGGAGGGCATTCAACCATAATGATTATGCCTTTTGTTTGCAAACTCGGTTTTGAGTTACTTTATTTAATCTTTTATTTACATCTATCTATCTTTCTTTGAAATTATCCGATAGCATACGATAAGCAATGCTGAAAAAGATGTCATTTTACACTGTTTTCTATGGCCTATACATTTTATTTCAAATAAAAAAGAGCAATAGGAAAATTCTTGACAAAACTTAGTTTATCGCAAACAAATCGACTGATGTATGTTTTGTTGATTTCTTGTTGGAAAGCAACAAGAAGTGAGTTCTTGACCAGCCAATAAACTTCTGCATGTACCTTTACATTTATATTCACATAAATATTTATGGACTTTGTTGAAATGTTTTATAAAAACGAGAGATTGAAGACTACTGAAAAGAACTTGATATGGGTTATCTAAACCGTTATGTTTTTGTAAAAAAAACCCGCACAGCTAAAATATTGTATTTTTACAAACATTGCACAATTGCACATGTTGTATTATCACTGAATCTTTACCTAAATGGTACTTTTGCAGTTGCTTGAGAGATTACAAAAGTATTTTTTCTACAAGGATTCAAAAGTTTTGATATATCTTAGCAGAAACACTATTAGGACCAACTCCATAAATTCAAACCTTTTATTATAATGTTGGTCTTCAAAAGCTAATTTTCACAAAAGCTTACCTCAAAACGGTAAACGCCTATATATTTTTCTCGAAAAATTTTGACGTTTATGTCATTTGGAGGCTGGAGCAGCGCTGCCTGTTGCCTCAAAAGAATTTGTAATCAATGCCTCGTTTTTGTGACGTATCGTAACGTAATCTATCAGTCAGCAGCTCTTGTGCCTTTTTGCTGTCGAATACATTTCCGTGACAAAAGACTGGTTTTTGTTGTTACGTCATCCAGCGCGAAGTTGCATTTTCTGACTGCATATAAAACGTTATTGTAGACTGTAACATGTGGCTCAAAAATAACTTGAAGCAGTTTTTTGCGGTGGTTTAAATCTCATTCTCTGCAAATGTTGAAACAAAACAAAATATCTTTATAATGCCTTCGGCAAAACAACAAGCAAACGCAAATCGGATGTCAATTACGATTTCATTGAGTGAAGGGTGGACGACGTCTACGCGTAAAAGATTAAAATCGAACACAAAAGAATTGGCCCATCTCATTCAACTTTAAGGTAATTAAGAAGCGATTTCTCCAGTCAAATAAAAAACAATATGACCAACCATCAAATAATTTGAATCTTCAAGTTGTGCTGTTCAACAAATTGCAAACGATTTTCATTGCTGTGTTGTCAGATAAATTATCTCCAATATGTGAAAATTTGATTGATCTATCTTGGGCAGTTTTTGAGTTACACGAGCTTGCAAACAAAGAAAATGATAATTCATGATAATAACCCTTGAGAACGTGTTAAGAAGCGTTGGTTTGACAATGCCCAGGAGGATGATCTGTGGCGACATTCCATCAGGGTCGATCTTCAGCATCGGGTGGCATGAAGAATGACATGTGACAGAGTATAACTTCGTTGGTGTCCAACCCTCGTAATACGGGAAAGAAGAAACGTTAAATAGTTACAAGGCAAGTGTAGCATTGCGAGATAACGTGACGTGAAAATAAAAAAAAAACAAAAAAAAACAAACGACGTTGCAAAATGATAAACAAACCAAGGTTTAGTTCAGCATGTATGATGCCCCTTCAACGTTTGCTCTACGTTGGCAGTGATTGACGTTGGTTTTGCAATGCCATCGCTGTCAACGTGGAACCTTTTTCGCTATAAATACCAGTTCATTTGTAGTGTTATTCATTCGCAATTCAAAAGTTGTACTGAAGAGAGCTAAATGCTCGAAATCCGGATATACAACAAATTCATGTTGTGTATGAATTGGAATTAAAAGCGAATTGAAGTTCATCTGGTCCTTTGTCTCCATTCATAGAATTTGAGCATACGCTGACGACGACGACGACGAGCGAACAACTACTTTTTAGCTTAGATTTCATCTTGTGTTTGAAATTGCTCATGAATTTTGCTCCAAAATTCTGATTAACAAATTGCAATGATTTCAAAAGAATTTAATGTAAAACTGATGTTACAACAGACAAGTTAAAATCGTTAATATAGTCTTTAATTGTTCAGTGTGTGTTAGTTAGTAGCGTTGACGGAGGGGTTCAAAGAATAGTTTTGAACTCGCACCAGAGATGATTCCAGGGGCCTGTAGCCTTTCCAAGAAACCACCTCGTATTGTTTGGATATAATGCGTTCTTGCGTGCATAACGCAGTGAAGATAAAACGGGTAATAATCTGGTGAGATTTCACCCTCTTCCAATCTGCCTTGAGCCAGCATGGAAGCAGTACGGCTCATAAAATCACATGGAACCCTGTCAAGTAACCCGTGTTGATGCGCAATCTGCTGCAAGCGAATGATTATTATTAATGCGTTTGTTTTAGAAGTATCTTGATTTGAGGCCGAGGAATTCCATAAGTACCGGGCTCAAATTGTCTTCTCAACGGCTCAGCTGTTGGTATTTGTATGTTAGCTTATTGTATTTTTACCGGCATTCACTCACATCAGTTTGTTGCTAATTAACTGTCTGTGGTATTTCAAAATTACTTTTCTTCCAAATCTATACCATAGATGATTGTATTCTTTGCATTAAATATTTTTATATGCTCGCCGTTATGCTTTCAACTAGCAACTACGAATTTAATTTTTCTGTTAAAACTCCACGTTCTTATAGTAGGCTAGTGAGAAAATTTATACCAGAAAGTAACTATTTGTTAAATGTTATAAATATATTCTGCTAGTTTGAAAGTAAGCAGTATCGCACATTTTTGACGGTGAAAAACTTAAACTCGGTTTGTTAGTTATGATGTTTAGATATGAAAAAGTAACTTTGTAGTGAAGGTTTAGTATTTGTTGAAAATTATTGTCTAAATTTTCCTTATGTATACCAAGTTATAAAGTAGTGACCATAGCGGAAACCGATGAATTGCGATTCTTTCTTGCAAAAAACAGTTTGTGTTTTTATTTGTTTAAAGGCATACTAAAGGAAAATTTCAAACCGGATTTAAGCATTAAAATGAGTAAACTGAACATTCAAGAATACATTTCAAAAACAATTACCCAAAAAAGTTTGTTTTCAATGGCGCTGGCAAGGCCCAAAGTCCAGTGTTTCATTTATTTTCATTTTTTTTAAAATGACCAAAACGTGCAAACACAGCTCAAGAATACGTCATAAAGTCCAGCAATAACAAAAGCCACGTTACCAATCTGATGTTTTGAGCAAACTGTCTTGTCACAATCAAGGTGCAATGCCTCGCGATGGCTTGCTTTGTATCTTCAACGAATGTGCTATTTTCATTATGGAATTCTGGTGCGTTGTGTTATTATCGGTTATGACCTGAAGTAACCTCTGATTGAGAAATTTGTATTATGTAACGTTTTTCTAGAATCATCTGTAAGCATGCAAATCTAGAAGGTTCTGTTGTTTTTCATGATTTCTGAGCGTCGTTTGTCATGACGTCATAAGGTTGTTTATCAGTAAATGTCCGATTGCGAAATCGTTATTATGTAAGAATCTTCTTGCGAACGTGACATTCTTTAGACTTCTATGAGCTTCTGCTTGTTGACATTTATTGCAACTTGACAGAACAATGTGACATTACGTAACCTTCTCGATGTTACCAGACCGAAGCCACCTTCTATAAATAGTGGTGTAATTTGCGGAATTATTATTCTGATTATTCTGATTATTATGGTGATTATTATGAGTTGATTATGAGAGGTGTGCTATGAGTTGTGGATTGGTAGTTGATGCAGAAATTAGAGTTATTTGAGAAGCCGTTCGTTAAAGTTCTTCGAGAAGTCAGATTATCATTTCACTAGTAGAATTATTCGACATTTAATTGACTGCTTTTCGGTTTGACCCATTAAACTACGTCATTGAACCTTTCCAAGTCTTTTTCCTGGTAAGAGATAGAAAGAAATCGTGACATTCTGGGGGCTCGTCCGGGATAAACCGAAAAAGGATTAACCGAAAAACCGAAGAATACCGAAAGATTTATTGAAAGAATAATAAATTAACAACAAGCTGTCAAAATGGCGGATGCCGTCAAACATGAGATGATTGAAGACTTACGGAGCATGGCTGAACGAATGGGGCTGAGTGACAATGAAAAGTCTCAGTTTGTGATGGAAGAGTATCACAAGATAATGGCCCAAAAAGCTCAGCGAGAAGCTGACGAAAGAGAAGATAGAAGAGCTGCTCGTGAAATAAGGAAAGCAGAACTTGAAGCTGAGGAAAAGCGAGCACAACTTGAAGCTGAAGAAAAACAAGCACAACGAGAAGCTGAGGAAAAACGTGCGCAATGGCAGTACGAAGCAGAAGCTGAAGAAAGAAGAGCGCAGTGCGAAGCAGAAGCTGAAGAAAGAAGAGCGCAATATGAATTGGAAAAGTTAAAACTTGAATTAGAAAGACAAAAGCTGGACATTGGTGAGCGATTTAATTCTACTAATGATAATGCTCGAGATGTTATTGTGGCGCAAGTTAGACGTCCAGATTTGCCATCATTTGTTGAAGAAAAAGATGAGTTGGATAGTTATTTGTTAAGATTTGAAAGATATGCTACAATAGCCAAATTGGATAAGTCGACGTGGGCTACCCAGCTAAGCATGTTATTATCGGGACAAGCTCTTGATGTATATTCAAGACTTTCGCAAGAAGAGGCCATGAACTACGACAGATTGAAGTTAGCTTTGTTAAAGCGATACAATTTTACCGAGCATGGATACCGTCAAAGATTCCGTGAGGCAAAGCCTGAACGGCACGAAAGCCCAGGTCAATTTATTGAACGTTTGAGAAACCTTTTGTTAAAATGGTTTGAACTTTCGGGGGCCGATCAATCATTGGACGGATTGGCAAACCTTATAGTTAAGGAACAATTCACAGATTCATGTTCAAAAGATCTGTCTGTTTATTTAATGGAGAGAAGTCCAAAGAATCTAGAAGAAATAGCCAGTGTGGCAGAACAGTATTTAGTTGCTCATGATGAGAAGTTGTCGACTGGAGAAACGTTGTCATGCGATAATGACGAAGAGCAAACAAATAATTTTAAAGGAGGTGCTGTTCCAAGAGATGTACGTTGTTTTAATTGTAATGGCTTAGGTCATAAGGCTGTTAACTGCCGGAGGAAGATTAACAGAAATCATCAGGAATCGAGGAAGTAGTGCAATCGTTGCAATAGGCAAGGACACGAAGCGAAGGAATGCAAGGACAAGTCGTTTTCCCGATCCAATCAGTCTGGAAAGAATGAGAAAACCACAGAGGATGTTTATCGATGCGGTTGTGCGTTAATGATTCCTGAACCCAAGCTTGACGAGGAGAAACCGGATGAAGATGTTTGCGGAAAAATAATACCTGAAGATTACCTGCCAGTAGTGGATGGAAAAGTTGGAAACAAAAAGGTAAAAGTTTTACGTGATTCTGGTTCTACTGGTATAATAGTGAGGAGGGATTTGGTTAAAGACAGTCAATTAACGGGAAAAACTGGAATTGTGATAAAGATAAATAACACTTCAATTCAAGGACCGTTAGCGAAGATATATATCGATACTCCCTACCTTACCGGGACTGTGAAAGCGTTATGTTTACAAAACTCTTTAGTTGATCTTATAATCGGAAATGTTATTGAGAGAAATTCTGAAGTTACTTGTTATTCTTGTGGCAAGAATGGTCACTTTGCTCGAGATTGTTCTGCAGATAATCAGCAACGATCTCACGATGACGGATATTACGAGCGCGATGAACCGAGGAGAAGAGGCAGGCGACGACCATTTGGAGTTTGCTATAGATGCGGTAGACGCGGACACTTCGCCAGGGAGTGCGTTGCTGACGGCGGACATTCGGAAAATAGACGTTGCCGTGACAACCACTGCTACCGATGTGGGGAGATTGGACATATAGCCAGGAGCTGCCCTTTTGATGAAAAGGCTTGCTACAACTGTCACAGAGAAGGTCATCTCGCCAAGGACTGTCCGGAGAGGAGGTGTTTCCGATGTAGGAAGATGGGTCATCTCGCTCGCCGGTGCACTGAAGATATTGAGGACGATGGAAACTTTCGCAGTAAACGTGACTATTGTTTTGAGAAAAGCTGTCCTTGGTAGTTTATGCAACGATGGACTATTGAGTCGTTGAACATAATTATGAGAATTGATTTATCGAGTAATTAATTGTTTTGTAATGTGTTTTGTATTGATTGTGTTGTTATATTGTTTGCAACAATATTCTAAGGGGGGGCGTATGTCACAATCAAGGTGCAATGCCTCGCGATGGCTTGCTTTGTATCTTCAACGAATGTGCTATTTTCATTATGGAATTCTGGTGCGTTGTGTTATTATCGGTTATGACCTGAAGTAACCTCTGATTGAGAAATTTGTATTATGTAACGTTTTTCTAGAATCATCTGTAAGCATGCAAATCTAGAAGGTTCTGTTGTTTTTCATGATTTCTGAGCGTCGTTTGTCATGACGTCATAAGGTTGTTTATCAGTAAATGTCCGATTGCGAAATCGTTATTATGTAAGAATCTTCTTGCGAACGTGACATTCTTTAGACTTCTATAAGCTTCTGCTTGTTGACATTTATTGCAACTTGACAGAACAATGTGACATTACGTAACCTTCTCGATGTTACCAGACCGAAGCCACCTTCTATAAATAGTGGTGTAATTTGCGGAATTATTATTCTGATTATTCTGATTATTATGGTGATTATTATGAGTTGATTATGAGAGGTGTGCTATGAGTTGTGGATTGGTAGTTGATGCAGAAATTAGAGTTATTTGAGAAGCCGTTCGTTAAAGTTCTTCGAGAAGTCAGATTATCATTTCACTAGTAGAATTATTCGACATTTAATTGACTGCTTTTCGGTTTGACCCATTAAACTACGTCATTGAACCTTTCCAAGTCTTTTTCCTGTTAAGAGATAGAAAGAAATCGTGACATGTCTGCTGTTTTGATGTTAAAATGTGCTGTTTTGATGTAAATACATACATAGCCTACAGTCAAATCGCCCGCAGTAACAATTATTGCGTGATCGGTTGATTGCTAGACTTTATGACGTAGCCTTTATGACGTTCTTTACAGTCGCACGCTTCGTTGCTCAGGCCAATCTCGTTTTGAAAGCTCTGACAAAAGCACGCGCACAATGGTGGTCAGACCGCAATGGGGCAAAATTTTATTGAAAATCGTTTTATGGTAGCATGTTAAACACAAAGAACGTGGAAAATCGTCAAGTCAGGTTTTTCCTTTAATACCCCTTTAAACATTTTGCAGGTCTTCAGAAGTGACAATAGCAAGTACCTTCAGAAGCTTGGGGCAATGGCTTACGGAGTACCACTACTAATAGCAGCACTTACAATGGCTGTAGCATTTGGCTATTACGATCAGCAACAGCCAAAGCTAGTTTGTGGAGAAGGTGCATTCACGCTGATACTGTTGCAAGCTAACTATTGAGTCACTTATTCATTATTTGATAGTATTTTTGGGAAACAAGAACTGAAAAAGAATGTCCTGCAAGCTGCTTTGATAGTAGTCACTTTGATTGATAAAAACATGTTGCAGCCATAACGTGTTATAATATATAATATATATCGTTATGGTATAAATCACTCTATCCCGAGTACAGTTTTCTGGATCTGAGGATCTTATTAGTACCAGGCTCCAATCCTCTCATCAGCCCTGACTCCTCTTAAATCTTCCTATGCCCTGACTGCTTCAGCCGAACGTACTTTAATAACAATAATAACAACTGGGAAGGTACGATTTCCATATCAAGTGCCTTCGGCGTCTCAAAACGTATTTGGTTTGGTTAACAAAACAGGTTTACGGGTAACAATACAGGTTTAGGTTACCAATACAGTATACTGCACAATTCATTAAACAATATAAACCTACAACAATTACTAAAGCTCTTGTTTGCTTTTTAGAACGTGATCCCAATGCTGTGTCATCATACGTTGCTGAAAATGTGTGTTGGTTGAGAGGCTATTCCCTTTACTTTGGATTCCTTCTACCAGTTGGGATCATGCTGCTCTTCAACTTTATCATATTCTGTCTTTTGTCAAAGCAATTATCCAATAAAACAAAAGTAAATAACTAAATAAACCTAGAACTCATTTTACGTGACACCAAGAGGTATGATCACCTTGATACGCTCTTGCTGGAAGCTCTGTTGCTAAATTGGGCTGCACATTTTAACAAGCACTAGATGAGTTTTTTATTTGGAACTTTCTTCTTTGATTTAAACCACGGGTCGGCAACCTTTAGCAGTGAAAGAGCCATTTGGTCTCGTCTCCATCAAACTAAAACCTGCTCTGAGCCGCACCATCTAATTGACTGCTTATAGCAAAAACCTAACGCTTACGGCCTACAGGAAAGCCATTTGTTCGAGTTATTCGGCCGTACCCTGTAGAACTGATTTGTAGTTACCATTCCAACAGCTGTCAACTCTTAACATGACTGGGAAACACAACTAATCGGTTAATCGGAAACGCAAAATAGTACCTACCAAATTTTTCACTTTTTGGTACTCCAGAGTACCAATCGGCAACACTGGCTACAAGGTAAAGTGTTGCGCCTCCTTTTCGCAACTATTCGGTTTTTGATTATTGCACCACAATGGTTTAATTGTGACACGAACTAATACAAAAAAGTATCACGTGAGCCAGAGCGCAGAGACAAAAAAGAGCCGCAGGTTGCCGACCGCTGATTTAAACGAAGAAGATATTCACCAACTGGCTCCACTTAGTTGGTTGGTTGGTTTTTGAATCTTTATCCGCGGACTGACAAAGCCTTGATTGGCTATTCCAGTATTCCTGGTAGTTTCGCATACTTGTAAAGGATTTTGACGCAGGGCCGGTTACCAAGATTGGCAGAGTGAAGCTTCGATTGTTGAAGTGTTGTTGCCGAGGAATTATTCCATTCACTAGGTTCCGCTGAATGGAGAGCAGTCCTGAAATGAGTTGCTCAAGCGCACACTCAGAGAGCTGAACCAGCGCCGCGTCATCTTGAACCGGGCACGTAACCACTGAGCTTACGGGGCGAACAAAATAGTTAATTTATATTTAAGATTTTTTTAAAAGCTTTTGCAGATTTAATGAATCAACCAACATCGTATGATTTGCATCACAGATCCGATCTACAGCAACCAAGGTCACTCTTCAGAGACGGCTGCTTGGAGCAGTTACTATGACAACCGTTATGGGCCTCAACTGGGTATTTGGATTTATCCTTTTGCTGTCGGAAGATCCCTATTTTTTTGCGATTCTAAGTTGGGTATTTGCCATATTGAACAGTTTGCAGGTACGGAAAGTGAGCAAGGCCATTTTTATTGAAATTTTTTTTTTAGTTTGTTTTTGTTACGATTTGACTTTGCTGCTTGTTTTATTGAAGGTTTTCATGACTTTGACAGGTGATATGTTCAAATTACAATATTTTAAGGTTATGAATCAAATGTATGTATAAACACACAAGTTTTTTTTCTCTCCAAAATTCGCTGTAGTGGAAGACGGGGCAAAGCGGGACACTTTTTGTAAAAACGTAATTTCAGCAACAGTGATGGTTGGATTTAGTTAATTTCTTTTTTAATCGAAAGCCTTAGTTGGTCAGCATATTTGGTTCGAAGATCAAGCGGAATCTTTCTACTGTTATAGTACAAATGAAAAAATATTTATTTTTTTTCAAATGTCATGATTTGCCTCAGCCGTGGAGCAAAGCGGGACATTTCATTTTTGCAGGATTTGGTATGGTTTAACCGCTTCTCTCAAAGACAACTTCTTGCTTTTCACATCTTCTATTGCATTCTTAATATTGGTAGCCTATCCGTCCATTTACCCATTTCACTTTTTCTCTTATAGCAACGAACCATTGTCAGAACTTAATTGTGTAGGCCTACGGTACAATATAAATGAATGCTGATAAATACTTTACAATCTTGAAGGCTAAAAAAGTCGTAAATAAAAATTCAATCAACAGAAGAACCACAGATGCAAATCAAGACTTCTTGAGTCTCATGTTGCCCTAATGCACTGTCCCACTTTGCCCCAAATACAGCGGTCCCACTTTGCCCCAAAGTATAGCCTTTACAAAATAACATCTCTGATGAAACCTGTAAAGTTTTAGGTAAAAGTTGCTTTTGTTATCATCAAATACTGTCTCAATGTCTAAGATAAAAACAAAGCTACCAACAAATTCGCTTATGCTAACGAATGTGGTAGCTACTTTTGCATCTTTTTTTATAACAAACTATGCCAAAAACACATTTTACTTCCTCACCACACGCTGGGGGAGGGAGAACAGTTGTTTAGTGGCCCACTGATTTTAGTTTGTTTAATGATTTTTGAGTGTTTGAAAACGAAAAATGTGCTACAGAATCAATGGCTTAAATCATCCAAGGCAGTATTTAATGCTTTTCAAACCCCTAGCTGGCGGTTCATTTCTGTTTAGGGGTCCGCGCATATTTAGGCTAGTTTGTGCAACTTTTTCGGCTTGTAATTTTAAACATTTAATATGTAATTTTTTTTTCCATTTTTGTAAAATTTGCTCGCTCGGCCACACTTTATTCACCTGACCAGCAATGTTGAGCATGTATAGTTTCAGAAAGTGGATTAAGGGAGTAAAAAGTTGTTTGTATTCCTCAAAAACTAACAAAATTATGTAATATCCAAAGTAAACAGTGCATACCCAAATAGCCTAGTTAATTAACAATCAAATTGATAAATTTTAGTGTTAATAAAGATAGACTTTAAAGTGAAATGTAGCCTAGATGGTTCAGATCGATTTTCGAAGTTCTAGCCTGCCGAAAGGCTATGCCATGCTAGGCTATACAAATATAAAAAATTATTGAAATTCTTCTGTCGTCGTGAATAAAGTTTTTTTTTAAACGATAGGTTAATTTAAATTTGAAACCAAACCTCAACCCAAATCCAATTTTAATTTACCGAATTTGGTGACATACAAAACGACCTATGTATGGTAATACAAAGTCTGCATCTTGAAAAAAAAAAGCATTTTTGAGCCGAAACTGCCCAAAATGTGACCAAAACAGGATCATATTTGGCAAAATTTTCCGGGGACAAGCTCCCCACACCTTCTATCCAGCTTTATTTTTTCGGACATTAAGTTTTGCATTGTTCATTTTTTTTATAACATTTGCTTAATTAAAACTCTGGTCTTTTTCCAACTTTTTTTCAGATTTGCTACTATTTTTTTCTAAAAAATCTTTGAGTTGTTTGCCCTTTGCTGAAAAAATGAATGTGATTTTTTTCCTACATTGAAAGAATTTGCGCCCGTAACCCAACGCTTTTTTGTCCCTTTTTTAAGAGCCATCACTAAACATAGGGCTCACTAGTGGATGTTGGGGGGGGGGGGCAAAATGGTGCTCACACAGCCCTGTCTACAATTCACAATGTTAGTTGAAACCCGATGAACAATCATAATTTCTTACGTCATTTTAAAACTAATGTTAATGATTCATCATCCACCAACTTCCACCATAAACAATGTAAATATTGAGATTATACAAAGGCTGACAGGAAGTAAGTTATTGAGAAACTTCCCCCAAAAAAATTGGGCAATTAGACTATTACTTAATTTTGGTAGCTTTTCGTGTTTTTTCTACTCCAATATTTTGTCGTTTAGCTTTAGACTTTTTAGACTACTTAGTATTTAACTAAATTCATCCAATTAAAAAGTAGAATTTTTAATAAGGATTTCAATAACTTATTTTTTAACGAAGTTTCGTATAGCATTAGCCTACACAGTTTTTCATAAAATTTTCGAATATCCGTCCGCAGAGTCAACAAAATACGTTTAATTTATCGTAATTGTTAACTACTGTACTGTAGTTGGGTGAGCAGTGTTGTACGTTGACGGCGTCAACTTTTTGTTGACGCTGAAGCTAGCGCCGTCAATTTATTTTTCAGTTGACGGAAGTGATAGCGCCGTCAACTATTTTGCCGATTTTAAGCGTCAAGCGCTAAGCGTCATTTTTTGTTTTCATGGAAAATCTCGTTTCACAATAAGAGTTTCACAATGTATTCTGGAAAGCGCGACTCATCCGAATTACCAGTTTTTGCGTTGGTTGGAATGGCTCCCTGGAATACATTCGGAAGAAGTTCGCCAAATGGTGATCACCCATGTATTGAGAACGAGGGATCAGCGACAGAAAGCGAAAAATCCATGAATGGCATCGCGGACGTTGAATAATACACTTTACATGTATTTCAAGAGCTCTATGCCCCTGAAAAGAGCGATGTTGGTGCAGTGGACCTCGTTAAAAGATTTATACATGCTAAAATATCACAGCACGCTTGGAACAGTGATACCTTTCCGACTAAACGTTTTCAACTTGTTTTTAAAATACAACACACCAATACCAACCAGCGCTGGTGTGGAACGCATGTTTTCACTTGGAAAGGACAATATGCGCAGGGGCGCCGGAACCGGGGGTGGAGCAGGGGGAGCGGATGCCCCCCTGCCCTCAAATTTCTGTGAATGGGGAGGGAAGAGGGGGCAATGGTGCCCTTTTAAGGTCATGTAAGCTACTGCACACTTTACAATGTAACAATTTATGCTATTCGCTTTTAGCCTAATTATAATGTTTTATTTTTGCCTCAAAATAATATTCACGACACAAAATTCTCCATCACAATAAGTTATATTACATGATTATAAAATAGCATGATGCCTTTCCGTGCCATTGTTCTTTGTATAGCGGATACTTGTATCATTACCCGATAATGAGCTGATAGATGAGCATTATCGCTATATCTTATTTTAAAACTTTAAAAAAAAAATTGGCCTTTCAGCAACAAAAGTGCCCTTATATCATACTCCTGCCCCTCCAGTCAAAAATTGCTTCCGCGCCCCTGAATATGCGTCCCAAACGCAGCAGATTGTCAGAAAAACGTTTTGAAATGCTTGTTTTTCTGCAAGGAAATAAGTAATAGGCTGAGCAGCTAATTGCAATACAGTCTCAAAACATAATACCTGCTCTTTATTTATAGCTATTGTTAGCCTGAACTTGGCTGAAATATTTGCGTTTTATGAGACGCTGGCAAAAAATAGCGTTAGAAATTAGCGCTGACGCCGTCAATTTCTTTAAGAGCTTACGCAGTCCTTTACGCCGTAAAGTTTTTAGGCAATTCGCGCTGACGCTGACGCCGTCAAATTATTTCAATGACGCGTACAACACTGTGGGTGAGCAATGCATTTTAATTTGGAATAATGTATTCAAGGCATGGCGATCTATACTACTGGCCATCCCAACGTGGCAACAGCCAAATAATGTGGGGGCCTAAACGAAATTTCAATTTACCGACTGAGATAAGTGTTACAAGATGAAATCAGCAATTTTCATTGCTCAAGTAATGTTTTTTAGCCTACAAATTGTAAATACAGTGCCAATACGTAATTAAGATGTAATATTATTAAATAAGTGGCAAGAAAGCAGGACAATAGCTACATGTTAAAATACCATAAGAATCAAGATATCAACAAAATCAAGGTACACGAAATCAAGAGTGACCCAACTTTCAAAACACTCAGTATGTTAAAAAATTCGTTATCTAATCCAGAAGTATTTGTTTTTAGTAATAATTCATGCAAAAACGCCTTTTTTACGCCTAATACCTGTTAGTTGCCAAAACTTAATAGGCCCCCACATTGTTTGGCTGTTGCCACGTTGGGAAGGCCAGTAGTATAGATCGCCATGATTCAAGGGCATTGACAGGGGGGTCTAGGGGGTACTTTTGGACTCGGGCCCGGAATATTTCAGGGGTCCGGATTTATAAGATTCCCCGCGAGTTCAAACATTATCAAAATCTTAATATAATCAGATCTAAAGAAATTGCCATCAGAGGTTAAAACAGCCACTTTGTCTTCAGATTGTCCCTAGCCAAGAATATTTAGTGAAATAACCCGAAACACGAATTTCAAAATAAACAGGCTAATATTTGTTTAAACTCAACAACTGAAATGACACAGGTAAGAAGATTGCCATCACTATTTCTGCAATAAAAATTAGACCAAAACCGCTTTTCAGATTGCAGCAATCAGCAAATGTTTGACCTAGGCCCAAAAAAAACTTTCCCAAATCAAATTGAAAACTTTGTGACCGTCTGCACTAATTTTGCTGTAAATTTTCTTCTGATGAGCCTAGAATGGCCAGTTATGCAGCAATGGAATTGGGAAGTAATACTCTAGCGTCATGTGACAAATAAAAGTTCCAAAATGCAACCGCTAGATAGAGATAGTAAGTTTTGCGGTTCAGGAAATTTTAAGATCACGCAAGATTTGTTAAACGACCATGCTTAAACGACATCAATGAAAGTTTGTACACAACCTTTATATTCATAACATTGTCGATGAAAAGGGCCCGAAAATAGATTGGTACCGGGCCAGAGAAATCCTGTCAATGGCCCTGAATGTATTATTTTCTCAGAGGCACACAACTTAGCAGTTTTTATGTCTAGTCTACAGCTGATAACACACGATTTTTATGCAATTAGTTGTAGGTCAATGAAATGTGATTGAGCGAGCGAAGTAAGAAAGAAAATTTTTTTATGTTTTTCTTGTTTTGGGAAAAACATAACCAGGTGCCCCCCTTGGGTTCGCAACTAGTGTGCACTCCGGATTAGAAATTCTTATTCAACATCAAAACTCCTGTCAATCTTTGTGCGATGCTTTGTATCTTGTTTTCTTGTGTAGATTTGTTACAGTGACCTATCTTTTATTTCACATGTCACTTATGCTTTACAGGGAGTTGGGCTATGTTTTTTATCGAGCTTGAGAAGACCAGAAATAAAGAAAATGTGGTTGACCTGTTTCAAGAAAATAACGCAAAGCACCACCAAACCTTCTGACGGGAGCAAAAGCAAAGAAACTGAGATGTATGCAGAAGTTGTACAACAACTTAATGTACAAATTGTTCAAAAGATAACTGCAGAAATAGAAGAAACAAAACTTTAGTAAAATGCTTTTCAGCCTTTTTACGCTTGCTTACTTACTCTTGCACTATTTCAGTGCGTCCGCCTTTGAATTGGTAGGCATGGGTTCGATACCCTGCGGGGTTATACCAAAGACTTTTTTTAAAATGGTACTGAACCTAATTCCTGCTTGGCACTGAGCAATGGAATGAATTCGGGTAATAATGTACTCAGTTTCACCTCTATACGGCTGCATTGACACTGTCTGCTTTGTAAAGCGCTGAGGAGCAACGCATTCTGCGATGGATAGGCTACAGCGCTATGTAAAAACAAGCATTATTATTATTATTACTCTTTTCTGACTGTTTAATGATAGGTTACACTCAACTCATAGACACAAATCAAAACCAAAATGTTTGAATTTCATCGTGATTTTTATCGTCACTGGGAATCATCTCTCGAGGCAGATCTGATTTTTAGACTAAGATCATGGAAGCCTTAAGAATCAAACGTAACAATCCATCTCTCAACCGGCAGTTATTGCCTGTGGCTCATCGTTCCTTTTGTGTATAATGTCCAATGCCTGTAGTTTTACACTTCATGTGATCTGTTTCCCACCGTATAATTTACTAGTAATCATTCTTGTATCATTTGTTCAGTTTGTGTTTTTCAATACAGAGTGTCGTTACAGTTGTACTGCAAAGTCAAATTTATCTTATAATTTTTCATTTTATGTACATTGCAGATTTAATTCCTGATGAGGACACACGTAGGCTACATGTCGAAAACGTTTGAGTTATTATGTTATATATTTTGTTTTGTGATGTGTAGGCTACCGTAATACATTATGTTACTGTAAACCCGCTAAGGTTACTTTGTTTTCCTTGTCTATGGTTCATAAAAGCAAACTTTCTACCAAAGCTTTATCATAACCATACAAGTGGCCTACACAAAAGTAAGGCCTTCACCAAGCAGTATGCTAAAGTATGAACCAGCAAAAACCAGGCTCTGGCTCTTGTTTTTTCCAAAAATTTCACTCTTACTCGAATACGACACCGGCCGAAACTAAAAACTCTTTTCAGGTAAAACCGCTATAAAAGTTACATTTTTGGAAATGTATTTCCGTGAAAGCCATATTATAATGCTTTAACACTTAATACAACTAACATGCAGTGGCAGGTAGACTTGGCCCTCCCTAACAAACTTTCTAAATATGCCACTGCAGGTAGTGAATTGTAACATGTGTTTACTGAAGATGAAAAAAGAGCGAGGTGGTTTAGGGGAGATCCACCAGAAATATGTGAAAAAAGATACCGTATTTAATTTGGTGGATTCTGAGCATATTTTCTGCTCTAAACTGTAATGAAAGGATTCCGAGGCCAAAACAGAAACCTCATAAGGTTACAAGTAGGCTACCGAGCAGGCTTTCAAAATTGTACTGTTAAAGAATGTTTTCATTCTATGAAAAATGTTACTGGCAATGCATTTCAAAATACGGTACAACATTATACAAAGTTCCTTAACTGGTAAAGTGTTGAAATCTCGTGATAGAAATTGATTTGTCCAAATAACTAGACATTTTTGCACAAATGATTTTGAAAAAGAACTGCATTAGTAATTATCAAGTAGCCTACCAGTAATCCACCTGTGAAAAATGTAGCCTAGGCTGCATGCTAGTGAATAAGCTTACATCTGCTCACCATTGTGCTCTTTTACATTTACATTTTCAGATGTTAAATTGAAAAATATAATTCTGCTCAAACTGCAATACCACATGCAATAGTTTTTCAAAATCAATGCTAATGTAGGCTAACGGACGTGCCGTAGGCCTACTGCATGATGAGATGCTAGGAAGAAAAAACCTCTGGGCACGATGGTGGCGAGAGGTGATTAGGACACAATGGTCTCCAGTGTTACTTTTATTCTAAATCTAGGTGTGGGAACGAAGGTGTAACACAGCAAGCATAACGGAATCCAAAAACTTGATTACGCAAGTAGGACATTGAACAAAAAGCACCTGAAATAAAGACCAAAAAGAAAACCCCCCAAAACCAGAAACTAACAATAACTACGCTATGCTGCACTACATTTCTGAAATCTTTGTTAGTTTTGTCAGTCAAATAGGGGAAAGTCGTGACCCCTCGGACATGAGGAGACCTTAGACAAAGACTTTCCCACCACTTTGGTGAGATGTCGAAATATCACGGTAAGTTTGATATGTTTAAATAACTGAACATTTTCCCCCAAATTCGCAACGTTTTTTTCTCGGCGAGAGAGCGACTACCCCCCTGTCCCCCATCTCCTAGAGCGCTATGCTTCTATGGTTTAAATTTTTGAACATAAAAATATGCTTTTCTGTTCATGACAGAGGATATAGAAGATATAAGTCTTAGGCTATATGTCGCAGACTGAAGCGCCTGCGGCTTGTTTTGTGTTTGCTTTAGTCTAATTGCCGTTGTGAAATTTGTGCTTGGTAGGAATTTGAAACGCTGGCTGAGAATTAGGGCCTTTCCTCGGAATTTGCACCACTTATCATGGTTTAATTTACATACGTAGTTTTACGTTGTTGTAGCGTTGCGCATTTGACACATGCTGCATTGCTTGAAGCAATAAGCCTCCTTTAAACCAATCGTTCAGCGTGAAACACAGTCAGTTTGTTAGTTTTACAGTTTTCAGTATGGTTTCTGTCGGCCAGTTGTGTGGTGCCTGTTCCAGACGGTTGTTCGCCTGATCAAACGTAATAAAAAAACCGTTCAAGTCTACTGAATATTACGTCATGGAAATTCCTAAAACATGAGCCAAAATTGCACCATCGTTCGTTAAGACTTGTGTCAAACCTGTTTAAACCTGTTTCAGTTTGAAACCTGTTTGGACATGAAATGTTGCATCACGAACTGCTGGCGTGCCTTTGAGTTATCACAAATTTTTCTGATTCATTCTTGAAGTTGTTTGTTGGAAGTCGGTCGCACATTTAACTGGTTTATTTGGTGCTTGCTAGCTGGACAAACTCTCCGTCTTTTATCCAAGTAATCTGTATCGTAGTGACAGTTTTTTAGAGGTGTAAGGCATTGCATCTCGATTTCGATAGCCGCGGGCTAATTTTACAGGAATACACTTTAAGAATAGACGTTTCAAGAAGTGTTTCTTTCTCGGTCGATACATACAGACGAACGCATTCGGGAATCTTATGTTACAATTTTCCCACGAAGAGGTTATGGTTTACCGCTGTGACCAGTGCCTTATTTTCTCAGTCAGTTTGCCACGGATTCCTTTCTTGGAAGTCACGGTGTTAGTTTAATTATGGTTGTAGTGTAGTTTTTTATGTTCTAAATTACTTTAACTCGTTCTATTTGAATTCCAGGCATTATTTGGCTACAACGATCCGATGTGGAAGTTCAAGCATTTTTTTGCAATATACTCATACTCGCAAAAGGAGCAAGGTATTGTTCTCAAGGTCATCCTCACTACACGCTAGTAGCCTACCCGGGATGTTGCTGTAGCAGCTACAGCTACGTATGGGCAGATTTTCAGACCACTCGACGTCCGCTGCATAAAATGGTGACCCCCGACGTGATTTGGTACCTGTGAATTAACGACGTGACTTAACTGTGAACTGATTATTGGTTGCACTAGATTACTATGGGTTACATCACGAATCACAACAGCCTGTCTTTCATCGGACGCTCCCTCAACGACGACGCCGTTGGATTCAAGTTAAGTGACATTAATTCATGATGTTTGAATATTATTTTTACGTTGTCGTAGCGGCCATAAGCCTCTCAATCTCCCTCACCGTCCTGGGCACAGTGGCTCCGAGAGGGGGAGAAGTCGGGTTACTTTCCCCCCCTAGCATAACATTGTAAAGGAAAAACGAGTAGTTTTTCGTTTTGTCACTTTTGAGGGAGGCCCATTTTTATTACTAAAATAAAAATTTATCAACTTTGAAAAAAACAAATTTTTGAATGAAATGCGTAGTTACAAGTATTTTTCGATCATTGTAGATGCTACCGTACTTGTTTCTTATCAAGAACAAACCATTCTCGTATTGAGTCCGGCTATGTTAGACTGCTTCAACACGTGAAATCTGTTGCGTTAAGCCTGCTGATCTCTGTATCACTCTGTTTTGTCTTGTTCTAACTTGAAAACTAGTGCTGCTTTGGCTAAGAGTGTATTATGTTTGCCTGACCAACTGTACCTTGACATGAAAAACTGCGTTTGCCAGGCATATGATAATGGATCCAACTTATTTGGAAAAGTGTCCAACCATGATCGAAGAAAGTAAACCCTTCTTGCCTATTTTTTGCTTATGGATGTCATTGCTTAAATGCACTAGAGTTGGAGTTCATGGTGTGCAGTGTTGTCCAAATATTAGGCTATATCATTTTTGAGTAGTCTAATTGATCGACTAAGCTTATGTCATTTTCAAATGCAGCCAAGTCAGATAGGAAATTCTAAAGGAAGTTATCCCATTTCCAAGCAGCCTACCTGAGCAGTTTCAAACCTGTGCTTCTCTGCAGTCCTAAGCGAGATTCACTCTACTAACCTATTTGCTATTTATGCAGCGATTAAGAACTGTGCAATGTTTTTCGGCCCCAGAGGAGGCTCACACGATGACGATGAATGGACAATAAGCTGATGAATTTAATGAGGTTAAAGGAAGATGTAATCAAAGTTACAGAAAGCTGGAAAGTAGGTTACTCGCAAGCTTAAGTTGTTATAGGAACTGTGAACTAAAAAAAGGTTTTATTTTTCTGGGGACGGAACGCTCCAACAACTCCGCTTCACCAGCTCAATCTTACAAACGAAATTTATTCTACTGTAACTGTACACTATGTTGCAGAGGATTCGCTAGCTGTTGGTAGTTTATTCACAAATGTATCAACAAACTCAAAGATATTAAGTCTAATGGAAATATCCTTGTATGTCTGATGTGTAGTTGCAGGCATGTGGAACAAATTTAAACAAGTTGTACAACAATGACATTTTGGAGGAGTTAGTAGGCTACTTTTGAAAGAAAGCTAGGGGAAAAGGTGTGTATTTTAAACCCCTTAAAGAAAAATAAGCATAACTCAACTAACTTCCGGTCAATGTGCATTATTTTTCACCCAGATACAGTCAAGGTACTTGCAAACCAGTGTAGAAAATATAAACCACGTACAATAAAAAAATATAGAATAATTAAGCAATAAAAAATGTTCAAAAATGGTCCAAATTACACACATGGTGTGTATTTTGGACCATTGGGGTGTGTATTTTGGACCATTGGAGTATGTCATTTGAACCGAAGTTGCTTGAGGTCTTCGCAATGAAATTTCTGGATGACGGTTCAAGAATCCCCTCAGCCAACCTTTTCCAGCCAAACTCTTTTCACTGTTGAAGCGGGTATTGATTTTATTGGCAGACGCAATGTCATACGCAAGCTTTCTTAAGTCTATGGCCCTTAACCCATAAAATCTTGACTCCATTTCCAAAACATGACCAGTTGATCTTCAATATTTTCGGGAAGATCAAGTTGTCGATCAATGGTTTTTGACCCTCGTGTAGCATTTTTATTGGTAGCCTATTATTGACATTGTCTTCTCTCTCCTCGGACTACTACCTTAACGTGGTGAGAGAGTTTTCGTACCTCAATGACCTCTAGAGCTGTACTGGCGGGAGCTAACTGCTCCCAGAAGGGTCACTCATGCCAGGTTGGTCGAAAGGTAGAGGTCAGACAAAACGTAGTCCAAAGTCCCCAACGGCGGAACAGGCGGATGAAGCCAGCCAGGCTCAACGACTGTGAAGGCGGATGAAGGCTGCAGCATGTCACCAGCTCCAATCGTCTTGGTTTGCCTTGCCATTGGATAAAGCTGATGGCCTTGTCAAGTTTATGTGTGCTTGTTGAGTGTGCGCCAGCAAGTCCACGCTAATCAATTCACGCACAGGCGTCTTCGCAAGACACCATCATCATCATCATTGACATGTCTAAACAATGTAGCTTTGGGAATTTTGAACTGACCCGATGTTGCATAGGTGAGATGACTGGTCCAAATTACACACTGTCATGCACTGTTAAAAATTACCAACTATGACTTCCATACTTGTTTATAAGTCTTGTAATTGATTACAACATTTGATCACAAATCAGCATACCCAAAACCACAAATTCCAATCTCCCATCCACATTTCTAAACCAAATACGCTGAGTTTTTCACATCAGGGCTATTATTATTTTTTCTTTCAAGCTGTTCAAAAATATTGACAAAACGATTTTTATTTTTTAAGTTAGGGGACTGGTCCAAATTACACACTGATCCAAGTTACACCACTTTCCCCTACCTAGCAAAATTGAGCTGCAAACCGGAATATACTCAAAGAAATCTACTCAAGGAAATCATTGATTGCAACTTTCGAAACACTTTTTCAAATATTTTTATTGCTCTGAAAATTTGTTACGTAAACCTGTAGCCTACCCCCAACAGATGCGAGTTGAAAACGGGGTTTTAGCACACATAAATTTGTAGGAATTGTTTACGCTCCACCACGACTCAAAAAAGAGTGAACAGTTTATGCATGTTGTGCATCAAATTAAACCTTGCAAAATCTTTATTATGTGATGCTGTGATCCGTAACTGCATTGCAAAAGGTTCGGAATGGAATGAATGCTTTGTTGAGCTATTTTCATTGCCCGCATTGTGTGTTTACAATTCTTCCTCTATATACTGTAGGTTATACTAAAATTACCACCTATAACAATTTCGATTCACAACATGACTGGAACCAACGCAGACGCAGTGACGCAGACTTGTCAAGGGAAGAGACGTTATCACCGACCCAAAAGCGGCTCTTCCAGGATTCCACACAACATCATCATCATCATCATCATCAGCCGGTCATGCCACTGCTGGCAGATGGCCTCCACATATGTTTCCACACCATTCTGTCTTTTGCTTTTGCTGTCCACACAACAAACAGACAAGAATTCATCAGAAAACGCGTCCACACTGCCCAAACACCAGAGAGTTTGCACAATCTACTGCATTCTTTGGATATGGTGCATTTTTCTTGGAAGTGTCTTTATTTGGGGCCAGATATTCGTTTTGGTACGGGCCTAAATTCTCCTTCCAACGGCCGTGGCCAAAGACACCATGTATGAGATGTGCACATCATATAACTTCACTGCAATTCTTTCAAGAGAAAATATTGAGCAACAATGGCAATTTTGCTGCAAGTGTAGTCGAGTGATTTTGTTGATTTTCTTATTGAAAGAAGTTTTTTCATATAAATAACTTATAGCCTATATACGCTATTTGAAATCGGAACTTTAAAGGAATTCAATTTCACGATGAGGAAAGTAGCCAAGTTCGGCTTAAGACACATAATGCAAGGCATGATACAAATGCGTTACTTGTATTTTGCTGAAAAATGTTTTTTGGGGCCCACTTTTAGTAGTGTTTCCCGACCAGTCATGATTTCTCTCGGAGGCCCTGCCTGGGCAAGACGTAAAACGACATCCATTCCACCAACCTTTCTTTAGTTAGTTCACCATCCTTCCAATTCTTCCTTTAAACGTATTCATTGTTTTCGTGAGTTTGCTGAATCGGATTTCATCGGATTTCAACCACTGCTTCCCTTGGACTTAAGTTAAGTGGAAGGTCGGGTTAGTTGACTCATTTTTTACTTAAATGCATCTAACTCCAAACAGTTTCTTTCTACCAAGCTGCAAACTACAGCAAATATAAAGAAAGCTTCACTTTAACTTCAGGACTTGTTTCAGTGCGACAATGAGCTTTCAGGTATAATTTGCAAATGCTTTCAAACTGTTACCGAATTGAGTCAACTAACCCGATGATGTGGGTTAATTGACTCACCTTGTGGGATAGTTGACTCACGCTGAATAGGTAGCCTATATAGTAAATGGACATTTATGCGAAATGCATGTATTGGCATTAAAGGAATTGTGTGTAGCACCTAGTTAATGGTTGACAAACGAAATCAGCTGTTGTGTTTGTACAATTGAGATAATTCCAGCTGGTGCATCCATACAGTATTACACTTGATGGGGCTTTTTCCTGCCGGACAGAAGTTGAAACCACCCTTTAGTAGCAAACAAAACACAGTAGTAATTAACGAACGAACACTACAATTGGTCGCAATTCAAAACAAATCTACTAATATGTAGACCTACTGTCCCGGTCTTGGGTTGCTCACCGAAAGCAAGTCTCACTGTTAATTGACTCACTGAGTCAACTAGGACGATCGCCAATGAGTCAACTAACCTGTCAATGCCTTAATCAGAAAAAATGTCTGCCTTTGATTTTCTGCTTTGAGAAGACCAACCAAAGTTATATACAATTTGCAATCATAATTAAGGTATAACATTCCAAAAAAATCATTTCATACATTCATCGACAATAAGAGATACAACCTTACGTACTACCCCTATCAAATTTTACTTTCTGTAGTCAAAAACATACTTTCTTGCATAACTTTTCAACCCTTGCATTCAGACATGTGAACCTTTCATGGCCGTCATTGAATGATCTGACCAATGAAACCACGAAATAACTTTCGCGCCTTTACGCATAGCTTGTTAGAAACTGGCGGTGAGTAAACTAACCTGCTGAGTCAACTAACCCGACTTTCCCCTATAGTCTAGTTATCTGTAGGTTACCATGTCTTATTGCACTCTTTCCTGTGGTCTTTGTGCCCGACCATTACGGTCACTGTAGAAACTGTTCTACCTTAGATGTTCACTGACTTTGGGCTTTACCGACGTTGGTCTGATGTAAGTCGACATGCATTCTGCCCTGTTGGCGCCGCGTCGCGTAATCGCCCTTTCACCCCTGCTCTGTTGTCTTGGTTTCTCTTAATAATTGACATGTGCCTTACATCCCATCATTCTTGCTGTACGGTATTTGGTCTAGACTCTAGTCGATTGTACATCCTTCAATTACAATTATCATAGTATCCGACTTAGTATCACATTTAGTGCATTCTTAGATCGTAGTCCTTGTTCATTCTGGCCCGAACATAGACTTGGTGTTAAGTAATGCAGCTTACTTCCCCCGGTTTCGTAGAGAGAGGACGCTCTGTGCTCCCTGACATGCTTTGCCACTTTTTTATAGACATCAAATTTCAGACATAGTGTGTAAACGACAGACTGCTTTCGCAGTTTTTCACCATTGACGTACGGTACTGTTTAGGATTGTTATCGCCCTCATTAACCGCATTATTTTTCGTTGCACAGAATAGCCTTCTCACTGGTCGGATGTCCGCCGCACGAGACTTCTGCTTCAACCAAGACGGACTATATAAGAGGCCATGACAACGTACAATGGGATTGTTAAAACTGGGGGCAGATAGTGACGTCATAGTGCCATTGTCTTCAATGAAATTTCTCTGCAGATGCTTCCATTTTGCAGTGCATTTAGTGCAGGGTAGTCAGGAGTTATTTTACTTTAATGAATACCGGTACAGTAGCCTACTTAAGTTAGAACTCTAAACTTGGTGGGAAAGTAATTTATAGGTGTCCTATATCAGCATAAGGATGAGATAGATCGATATTTGAAACAGAAATAGCCTACTTTGATTTGTTTTGGTATTTCAAAATATGTTTTTTTAATCGTTTCCAAATCTAAGCAATTTCATTTGGTTGTGCGTTTGAAACGACAGTGAAAAACTGGAGAATCTGAGAACGTAGGCCTAATAAGCTGCCAGACTAAATTTGACCCAACACGTCTGATACCTATTTGAATGAGAGAGTCTCCTACAAGTCAGCAGTTCTTGAGATCACCAGCTGAGTGTATGAAACTGCCATACAGAACTACTAAACTAGGCTACTAGTTTGAGAATCTCAAATAGGCCTATTAGTTTCTGTGAGGTAGAAAACGAATAATTTACTTTTGCCTTTTCCGGCGTATTTTTTTTATCATTTCATTTTGATTTGAAGCAACTTATACTTTTCTTGGCTTCCCCCTAGGCCCTAATCCATATTTCGGAAATTTTTGCAATAAACAAATTGATATCATCAGTCAAAAAGTTTTCCAACCCCCAGTGCTATTGCATGGTAAGCTGCTTTTCCGGTTGTAATACAATGATTGTTTTTACGTTCATGGATGATTTGATTCGAAACAGCATAGCCTAATTGAATTGCTGGTCGTCATTTGAGCTATTAGGGCGGAGGCCCGGAGGATCTACTCTTGAGCAGCCTTGATGGATAGGCTATTTAACGTCTTAATACGTCTATATTTGATTTAATCTTATATTTGATTTGTTTTACGTTGTGAAGCGTTGTTTGTGATATATTAGTACTCTTGTAAATATGGTTAAGAAGTGCTGTGTCTTTAATTGCAATGGAAATTATAGTGAAGAAAATAAAGTTGCAGTGTTTAGACTGCCTAAATGCCAACCGGAACGTGATAGATGGCTTGCCACTATCCCAAGGGATAATATTCCCGACTCAAAGGACACCGTCGTTTGTGAACGCCATTGGCCAGAAAACTATCCTACCACCATCAAGTATGGGAAAGTAAGACCTTTGTATCCACCATCTGTGTTTACCTGTGTCCCTTTGAGTTTAGTTCCTTCAACACCGTTTCTTCCTAGAAGTACTCAAAGGGCGTTAAGTGGAATTCGCAATCAGCCTGTTGATGAATTACCTAGTTTTGACAAAAGTGACATTATTGTGAGCTTTGAAAATCTCCTGGCTAATGCTTTTAGTGTCCAATTTCCTTTTTTAGCAGGTGATGACATTGTTGTATTTCGGGCTCATCAGACGCTTGTTTTTCAATGCAAGGAATTTATGCAAGATTCCGGCATACCCAAGTTTGTGTTAAGAATTGATGACAATCTGAGCTTTGAAGCATTTCATTCTGGAGTAAAATGCTCCATAACGTCTCTATCAGCAAGTAAATGTTCCAGATGGTCACAAATTCAAGAAGCTGTGAGATTCTTGCATTATATGGAATTATCTCATCAACAAAGCATTCTTTTACAACAGATGAAATCTATGAATTTTATGCCGGCTATAGAAAAGAAATACACCGTGGAAACAATCGTTAGGTCCTTCGAATATTTTTCTTTGTCCAGAAGCTCATACAACCGACTGAGACGGGATTTTAAGTTGCCCAGTACTAGAACACTTACAAGACTCACATCAATTGTCAAAAACACTGATGATTTTTCTTTTCTTCGGAACGTTTTTGCTTCATTAGATCAGAGGCAAAAGACATGTCTGCTTTTAATCGATGACGTTTATGTAAAGGCAATGCTGCAATACCACGGTGGTGCCCTCTTTGGCAAAGCTGTAAATAAGCCAGATTTGCTTGCAAATACAATGCTGAGTTTTATGGTAGTATCTCTTTTTGGAGGCCCCAAGTTTGTTTGCAAAATGTTGCCTGTTAGAAAACTCGATGCAAAGTTTCTTTTTCAACAAACTCAGCAGCTTATTTCAGTAATTAAAAATTCTGGTGGAAAATTAGTTGCAATACTTTGCGATGGTAACGGGGTTAATCAAGCTTTTTTCAAATCATTTTCTACCAAACCTGGTGCTCCATGGCGAACGGTTGACGACATCTTCTTGCTGTATGATTACGTGCATTTGCTCAAGAGCGTACGCAACAATTGGATAACAGAAAAAACTCAAGAAATACAATATACTAGTGCCGGAAGAAAACGCATCGCAAAGTGGTCTGATCTGAAAGCACTTCATTGTCATGAGAAAGAAAAGCTGGTAAAACTTTCTAAACTTACTGATGTATCCATATCGCCGAAGCCTATCGAAAGACAAAAAGTATCGACTTGCCTTCAAGTTTTCTGTGACGAAACGTTGTCTGCGCTAAGAACGCACCCACTTCTTATTGATGATGCAAGCGACACTGCCATTTTCCTGCAAACCTTCATTGGCTTCTGGAAAATAGTTAATGTCACGGTCCTTATGAAGATACCAAGTTCAATGACCAACGACGTGCAGTTATCCGATCAGTGTCTGATAACAATTTGCGATACTTAACAAGCGTTGGTGATCTCGCAAAAAATTTGTCTCCAGTACTTGCTAGCTCACGCGTGAAGTCGTTGACTCGAGATACCTCATCGAACTTGGCTCATACTTGCTACGGACTGGTTGATTTGACGAAGTTTCTTCTTGTCTCTGGTACTCATGATTATGTTACTCTGGGAAGTTTTACAACAGACCCACTGGAGAAAGAGTTTGGCAAGCTTCGACAGGGTTCCGGAGGCACCTACTTTATATCCGTCCAACAAGATTTAGAAAAACATCAAATACGCAAAACCAAGCTGTGCTTGAGGTTAAACACTGATTTATTTGAAGCCACTGCGCAAGTGTCTCACACTCATAGCTGTCCTAAATGCTGCTTCAGTTTATCAGAACGTTTTTGTGATATGATTGACAGTTTGCCACAACTAGAAACATGCTTATCTGAAGATACTAAAATGGCTCTAGTGTACATTGCAGGCTATGTTTCACGACTTGATCACGATGATGAGGACACGTACAGTATTTATTCGCAGTATGGCTCTTATCTTAATGAGTTGAATCGAGGTAAATTAAAAGTACCTGGTGATTGCTTGTGTCATTGGTCATTTTTTTGCTACATCATGTTTCACGCTATTGCTGATTTAACCTGCATCTCATCACTTTGTAAGGTATTTCTAGTGATTTCAGACTTCTATGGATTTCATGTTTCGAAAGCTCACTGTCGTATTTTAAGCAATATCTTTTTTAACAACTATTCTTCACTTTATTGTCCCAGATCTGACAAAGAGCCGAGACAGAAAATTCTCAAGCTTGGGAGTTAATTATCATGGATTAGTTAACGTTAGTTTATGAGCTTTTCTGGATATTTATCTTGTTTTTTTCTTGAGTGTTCTCATTAATACTACTATAAGTCGGGTTAGCATAATAGTCAAATTATATTGACCTACTAAAGATGATGCGTATCAGCCTTGTCTCGATATTGACTTGTTTATAAGGCTTGGTGAATGATGCATTACTTTTTACACGTTAACAATTAATCTTTTAACTAACCGAGTCTAGGCTACGAGTAGCTGGTGCATTGTTTTTTACATACTTTTGGCTAGTGATGTTACCACTTTTTTAAATATCTCAGTGTTATCATGGCTCATCCACCGCAATTTTCAAGGTTGGTGTGGTACAATATCAGTATCACGAACGATTTAATTGTATTTTTCCTTTTACAAGTTTGTGATGGGCCCGTTTGATACAAGATTAAAAAATACTTAAATTGTTTACAAGACGAGTAGCGTAGCCTGCTTGGCGATTTATTTCAACTTTCAGTAGGCGACCGTTCTGTAACAACATACAGTATTAATTTTTTAAAGCTGCCACAGCTTTCGTTTCAGTGTTATAAATCTTAACGTTCAATGTCGGTTCAATTGAAGACAATGGCACTATGACGTCACTATCTGCCCCCAGTTTTAACAATCCCATTGTACGTTGTCATGGCCTCTAATATTGTCCGTCTTGGCTTCAACCAATCGAGAGCCGACCAGCCGCTCCCTGGTTTGTTTGTTTATCTTTATCCTGCATTGCGGGAAAGCGGACTTGAGCGCTATGCATCGGTGTACGCCTTCCGACGTACACCTGACCCACGCTGCAGCCGACGACAATGTCTGTTTCCGGTTGTCTACTCTGCTTATGACTTTAATTTGGAACTACCCATTACTCGAAATCGATCACTGGGTAGAGGCAATTGTCGTAAAGTTTCTTGCCCAGAGAAACAACAGCAGGTGCGGGTGGCTGGAGTCGAACACGCAGGCTCTCGACTGTGAGCCCAACGCGCTAACCACTCGGCCACTCGGCCACTGCTGGTAACAGTGGAGCTGTTAGCTCTCGCGCCGTGCGGAGGGGATCCGACCCCGTCTTGTTGTTCACCGTGTGTCATTTCTGTGTGATGTTGTCCTACTACGCATTGTGTGCCTCTCCTGCTTCATGTCCTTGCTGCAAACATCTTCATCAGAAGTCAAACGGCCACCCCGTTTAACTTCTTGCCGGGGTGTCTTGTAGCGTCTTCGGCTTTTTTTGTGTTTGCTTTAGTCTAATTGCCGTTGTGAAATTTGTGCTTGGTAGGAATTTGAAACGCTGGCTGAAAATTAGGGCCTTTCCTCGGAATTTGCACCACTTATGATGGTTGATTTACATACGTAGTTTTACGTTGTTGTAGCGTTGCGCATTTGACACTATGCTGCATTGCTTGAAGCAATAAGCCTCCTTTAAATCAATCGTTCAGCGTGAAACACAGTCAGTTTGTTAGTTTTACAGTTTTCAGTGTGGTTTCGTCTGTCGGCCAGTTGTGTGGTGCCTTATTTTCTCAGTCAGTTTGCCACGGATTCCTTTCTTGGAAGTCACGGTGTTAGTTTAATTATGGTTGTAGTGTAGTTTTTTATGTTCTAAATTAGTTTAACTCGTTCTATTTGAATTCCAGGCATTATTTGGTTACAACGTTCCGATGTGGAAGTTCATGCATTTTTTTGGAATAAACTCATACTCGCAAAAGGAGCAAGGTATTGTTCTCAAAATCATCCCCACTAAACGCTAGTAGCCTACCCGGGATGTTGCTGTAGCAGCCACAGCTAGGTATGGGCGGATGTTCAGACCACTCGACGTCCGCTACATAGACTATAAAAATATCTGGATTGTGGTTGATAGCCTTATTTTACGTCTGGAGTCGGATTGGATTGAGTGTTGCCCAGCTTTCCAGTTATTTTATTGTTTATGAACCAGTCTACTTAAAATTTCAAATTTTTTACTAAGGTTAGTGCAATTCAGAAATGTTATTCTTTTTCACTATTAGATTAGCTTAAGTTTTAGCCTACAAGCTATAATGATAACAAAAGAAAAATTTTGATGCATTATAAAAATTTCTGTTTAACCAAGCAAAAACACCAAAGAAATGCTGAAACATGCGATTTACAGAAGCGAAGCAGCTTGAATTAAAGCCCATGAAATATCAAGTTTCAATTTTCTATTACGTAATCTGTTGCATTTTTGAACACAGAGGTATAGAATCAACATTTTGTTGAAGTGATTCAATTCATTAATTTAGCCAAATCCAGAATTTAAATGTCTTCTTTTATGAAAAAAATAAAAGCAAAACATGTGGGTGGCTGCAGTCTCTGTATTTTTTATGGACGAGCCATCACTGTCTGGGAGAATAATTATGTTTAATTAAAAGGGTAGACTTATGGGAACCCCTGCAAAATACGAAAACAAAAGAAATTGTTTTGGAAGCGCGCCCCCATGCGAACAAATAAAATACGTTATTAGTAACCCACCAGAACAGCCTAAACCTAACAAAGCCTAGATTAATATTTAGAAAAAATCTACCGAGCCTCAGTCGTCCAAAGCCCCAACTGTTGGTAAATGGCTTTGCATCTCACGTTTTATAAAATTTGTTCATAGAGCTCATCTTAAGCTCTGGAAATTACTTACGTTTAACGTTTGTCCTTGCTGAAACTACTTCACCACCTGCTCAACAGTCGAAGTGACGTCATCGATGTGTTGTTCATATGCTAACTTTTGGTGTGATGAAGGCTTATGTTTTGCATATAAGATTGGATATGCCTTAGGCTAAGGAGTGGTAGGCTTTGTGGTTATTTTGAGTGTTTTTTTTTTTAAATGTGCAATTAATAAGGCTGTACATGTTAAGATTTGCCATATTCTTGGATACTTCTCAAGAAGAGTTGTCGCAACTTCTCAAAAAGTGTCTGATAATTTTTCTGCATCAACTTTTGAACCTTTCCAGTCTTTGACATATTCAGTAATTTTGCTGGAAATTGTTAGGCTATTATTATATTGAAGGTATGTGTTATTTTATCAATGTGGTTTAATGTACGATGTCTTGCCTAAGCTTTAAGGTCTAAACTAAACCTTTATACTTGACTTAAAACATGTTTTATGGCAAAACTAAATGTGATGTCATCAAAAGTGGTGTATATTGTGAGAAGTCATGTGTAATGTAAATGTGATGTTTTTCTACTTTATATCCTATCAATTATTTTTTGACTTCGCATTAATAGCCTAGCTGGTTATTACCTAAAAATCTGTTAGCAAAAGTAAAAAATTAAATAACCTGATTTATCATATATTACATTGATATCTTTTAAGCTCAAACTATCATTATTATAGCAATAGCATAGCCTAGTCATAATCTTGTTCTTGTGTATGCCTACAAATCTTCAACAATATTTCTCAACTAACAATGGTGTGTAATATGCAGAAGTAGCCAACACACTTAAATTTTTATGGGTTTCTTTTTCATATTTATTTGTAAATAAATTTTGAAATGAAATATAGGTTAGGACAGTGTTAAAACTTATGAAGAAAAACTGAACATCACCTAGGCTTAAGCATAATCATAGCTTATGTTCAAGCAAGTTTTGTTTAGGCCCTAACCCTAATGTTTGCGTGGGAAGTGCTAGCCATTAATTTTGAAACTTAAATTAAAAATAAACCTTTAGTCAAGTTCCAAAAAAATATATTGCGCACTGCAGTCCGAAGTAAAAACATGACATAAAAGGTATGGTAGGCTATGCAATTAGGCCTATATAGGTGTTAGCTAGTATTTTACTGGCTGCTCTAAACAAAACTGACTGTTTAGTTCACTTACAATACAGATGAGTTTAAAAAAATGTGGATTTTTTACAGATTGAAGAAGACATGACTATGTTTATTGTCATAAACTATTTAGCTGGCAATTAATACAAGAGTTCTTGGTGAAGCTATTCATTTTTAGAATTTTTGTTTGGTACGGTACCATTCATTGGCTTTTGAGACTAATATTAGTAGAGTATTAAATAATTTTTATGATAGCCTTTATGAATTTTCATAATGAAAACATAGATAGATGATGTTCATTATGATTTCAAACTTATCATTTTGTCATTTCTATTAATATTCTTCTGAAACTGAGCTATTTATATACTTTCCTACCCATGATATCAACATAGCCTTTTTTCTTTTGCTTAAATACTATGATCTGCTATCACTTTTAGTTTCAATCATAATGAAAAAAGCATCAGTTGGTGATATTTTCGACTGTATAGTTTACCGCTCAAAAAGCAATGTCGTCTGCAACTAACGAACAAACAAAAACATGACTCAACTTTTTAGCTGAAATGTTATTCTTTATTAAAAGAAAAAAAGGTATCAAACTGGTGCAAACTACTACCTATTTTTGCAAATTCAGCAAAACTCCTTTTATCATTATTCTTAGAAAAAAGTTTCTCTTTCTGTGGAATGTCTTAAAACTGAACGTTGTTGAAAGTAAAAATTTGAAATATTTGAAAGTAACCACATTTGCGGTACAACTGTTAGGTCATCGAAATAATGTAGGTTAGTGAGACAGTTTTATTCTTAGAAGGTACTGGCTTTCAAGTTTAAACTTTACTTTTAGTAGATGTGAACAGATGTGTAGCCTGTTTTATCAAGGTTTAATCTGCTGTTAGTAATAAATGATTTTTTTAATGCCAGTCAGGGTGATTCACTGTTGAATATAAGAAAAAGAAAAGGTTTATTTCAGCTTAAAATACGTTAAACACTGTTTATATAGTATTTGCAGCAAATATATCATGGGTTAAGTTGGTATTTACCAATGCATTTCTAATACAATAAAACATGGTTTGTTGTATGATCATCTTTGAAATATTGCGCATTAACCTGGTGTACGGTGTGTCATTATTCTTATCAGTAGAAAACGATGGCTAGTGGTGTGGCATGTAAAATCTTTATGCAATCAAACATCTTAAATGCAAAACAACCATTTTTATTTCAATCTGTAAAACTAAAATATATATTGTTTTTTTTGTGAGTAAGTAGTGTATGTTGAATTGGCAAAGGCAGTGACAACTATTAAGGTGTTTGTATGCTTTTTTGTATTATACTTAGTTGTTTCCAAGGACATATATGTAAATTAGTCATGCTTTGGCATTCCAGGGTTGTCGGTATTTTACCCAACCCAAAAAAACCCGGGTGGTTTTTTTTGAAAAAACCCACTTAAAAAAACCCAAAAAAACCCAGAGCATCATATTTGTCCAGTTTTTATTAGAAAATTAAAAAAAATGAACAAAAACACTACAAGGCACTTAAAACAAACTTTAAATTAGGACTTAAGGATGTGATTATGAAGTAAATTTCTAAGAATAAACTGAAAACGCAGTGGATATTGTACAGTACACAAAAATCAAGTAATGCCACTTTGTGTATGTATACTACATTGATTGATTGATTGAATTTTTATCCTCGGACTGGGAAAGCTTCAATGCAGAGCTTAATCCTGGCAGTTTTGCATACTTGTAGAGGCTTTGAATCACTGACGCAGGCCCGGTCACCGAGATTGACAGAGTGAAGTTTCCGATTGTTGAAGTCTTGTTGCCGGGGAACTATTCCATCCATTAGATGTCGCTGAATGGAGAGCAGTCCCTAACGTGCGTTGCTTAAGCGCACACCCCGAGAGTCGAACCAGCGCTGCTTGATCTTGAAGCTTCTTCGTTCCAGAAGTGACGCGCTAACCAATTGAGCTATCGGGGCAGACATTAAAACTCATTCATGCAAGAAGGCCTTATTGTTAAACTGGTGAAAGTACTACTCTACTGTAGTCTGTATATATGATGTGAAATACAATTTAGGAGGCTATTTACCAATTACAGATTCTGGATTCTAACGCATGGCTGTTTCAGAGCATTTGCCTAAATGGCCAATGGCCGCTCAATTGCTCAATGCTCATCCATTACTATATATAATATATATATAAATGATAAACAATATTTAAACATGATGGCATAAATGCTCCTTGCCTTCAAATCTAAAGCAAATGATGCAATAATGTGATTTCTACCACGGTAGCATCAACTTGGTATAGAAATCAGTGGATGATGCGACATCCAACTTGATCTTGAAATTAATGGATGATGCAACATTCAAGCAACAACAGCCCTAGTGCATTATTTTATTGAGTTATGCAAGCATGTACTGTGAGTGAAAGGCACTTCATTCGTAAAATGTAGTTTTGAGGTGAAATAAGCATGAATCTACCTTTTTTTGCATCTTTTAAAAAAAAAAAAAAAAAACCCGGGTTTTTCTCAACCCTGTGGCATTCCGGTACCAAGATTGCTATCATCATGTACAACTTGTTTTTAGTAAATTTGTAAGAAGAATATTATCCAACTGGCTGTAAGTGAATAATCACCAAGTTCTCTGAGCAAAAATAAGTCAGGATTAAAGTATAATAGTAAAGTAGTCTTCGCTTATTAATCCCATGGTTAATAAGCAAAGATTACTAACTTATTAAATCCTATTTGGTCCAATCCGAAATTGCTTCTATTCATTCTGCTATAAAAAACACTGCTTAGTAAACCCATAATGTTGCTTAAGCCTAATTTTCGATTACATTTGCTTGAAATTGTGTTGAAAGGCAATGCATTTTTCATCTTGCTTTTGATATAAATATCAATTTCTTTTGACGATTATTACGCTGCTAATTCAGTTTTTAATGCTCTGTGATTGTTTAGTTGTAGGCTACAAAACATGGCACAATGCTGACACAGCTCGCAAAAAAAGAAAATTTCTGCACGTTGCCAAAAATGTGTGGCATACAACAGGAAAGAACCAATCGTTGTGTCTGGTTGTTAACAAATTTAGCAACTTTCAGCTATTATGCAGTCGGCCATAAACAATCATACACATAGGAGTGGCAAAAATTCGAGGCCCGCTTAATTGGCCAACTTGCTTAATAAGCTCAAAACCATTCGATTCCGAAGAGCAGAATAAGCAGGATCTTTTGTAAATGTATATCAACAATTCTACGATTAACATGGTCTCTAAGTATGACTGCAAGTTCAGCTAACACATCTAAAATATTGATTTATGTTCAGTGTTACCCAGTAGGCGGAGTAGTTTAGATTGAAACAAAAGGCTGCACAGAGTTTAGCAGGCATTTTTAGTACTGTTTGAAGTTAAACTTGGTTTACAGCTATGTGTAAAATGTTTTCTTGAGAATTATAATAACAGTCATTTTTCATTTTGTGCCCATTGCGGCAACATACAGTACAGTTCACTGCGATCACAGATGCGATACGACAGACAACAGGAAGCAGCAAAGTGACATTATTCTTCGAGTCAAATGCTCCCCCTATTTTCGCATGTTGTTAAATGTCTTAGTCAAGACACAGCTTCATGCTCTGGAGCAGTGTTGAACCCATGTCCTTTTGAATGTCATGCAGACGTTCTCACCACTTGGCCATGCAGTCGACAAAACACAATATTCTTAATTACAAGTTGATCTTGAGTAGAAGCCTCATGGAAATAACATAAATCATCATGTTACTTACTACTAAATGAACTGCAGTTTACTATTTTATTTAGCTAACAACTGCCAATTTTTTTATGTCCCACTTGTGATGCCTACTTGAAACTTTTAAACTGAATAATATTCAGTACTGAATATTCTTCAGTTTAATCCGATTAAAATAGTTCAGAATTTGAAAGCATTTGGATTCAGTATTTTAAATTAGTACTCCTCTCTGATGAGCACCACTTCAACAGATGTACGATTGTACGTTGCAGTTTTAGTTAGTCGTATCTTCAATCAGTCTTTTTTGTAGAGCACCTTTCTCTGTTGTTAATAATGGTGGAGTATGTGGGTAGACCATTTAATGTAAAAGCAGACTGTAAAAACTAGATTTATTTTTAAATTTACAAAGTTAATTTGAACCAATCGCTTGCCTGATAGCTTTTTTAAATATTTAAAATATGTATTAATGTTATGATTGACAGAATAGATGCACTTTACTTTTTGTTTTTTATTATAATTTTATATAAAATCATTGTTATGAAATAAGCAGCTGTCAATGTTATACCTTGTCACACTATCATATCACCTTTAACAATTGGATGAAACAGTAGCGACTATGGCTACGAATATGATAAAGCGGGAAAGAGGTATTCATTCTGTTTACGTTGTTCCTCTTCTGCACACTTCTTATTAAAGTTTACAATATATCGCTGTTATATACTAGTTGCAACGGAACATAATTAGTTGCGTATATAATTGTTTTTTGAGGTGTTATGCATATCATTGGGTTGTTCAATTGGTCAGCATTAAAACAGACACATTCACCTTTATTGAAATACATTCATGCTATTTAAAACTTTTTTTATAACTAAACCCGGTGCTTTTACAGCAAGGTACATCATAATATGTGCAAAGTGCACAAACAGTATGCTTTGGTACAAATTAAACATTTACTAGTTCAAACCATAAGGACCCAAATAAAGACTCTATCTAGACCCAAAGAATGTTTTCTAAAGTATTGGTAAAATTCTGGACCTAATTTTTTTGTGCTTTTTGAAAGCTCAGTAAAAAGTTTATTGATACAATTTCTGCGTAGGTGCTGGTACAGTAGTTATGATTTCTTGTTCAGATATATATATGAGCAAGGTGCTTGTGTAATCATTGAAATGGTTTGAACCATCTCACATTAGTTCAATGTCATTCAAAATATAATGATGATTCAGTTAATTTCCTTCATACAGTATTGTGCAAATTCTACGTTTTGAAAATTTGTTTAAATTCTTGAAAGTTATTTATTGAACTTTTTGATTGTGAGAATCTTTGATACCTAGTTATTTCTGATATGAAATGAACTTTTTAAACTGCAAATGCAATGAAAAGAGAGCATAAATTTGATATATGTACTGTAGGCTATGTGATAAAATTGTCATGGAAACAACTAAAAGTTTCATTGAATGATAGAGCTAGTAGCAATGAAAATAACACTTTTTTTTTTTTTTTTTCTTAACATTTATAATAGAGTTCATATTCACATCCATTTACTGTATATAATATGATACATTTGCACCATGATGCACTGATATTGGCTTCAATTTGTCTTCCATTGCACAAAGGAAACAATTTGTAAAGTCAACCCAAATGTTGTGATTTGCATAACTGAGAAATTGTTTACAATTACCGCCTGAAATCTCATTTGGTGGCCTTTGTAGCTGTTTTTCATTTGACGGATCTTTTAAAACAGCTGATGTTTTATTTAGTGAAACGAACGCATTCCTCTGAACAATTTGAAATGGATCAACATTCCGCGTACAACCATTCTGTGCATTCTCAGCAACACGTTTCTGGCTTTAATTTACCAGAAGATTTGGTAAGCATGTTCATTGCAATTAGAAAAAAAAACATATAAAATCTATTTATGAAGCCTTTGATCTAATTTGTTTGAAGCAAACTTTTTATGCTGCTAATTTAAAAGTGGGCGTCAATGTTTTCTAATTGATTCAAAAACATAAACCGCCTTTACCTCATAACCTGCATGCAGGTATCCCACCTCATGCCACTTGTTCTGTTAGTCATAAATACCGTTGGTCAATGAACAAATTTCTTCTATTATTTGATGACGGAATGGCCCGTTTCGGCGAGTCCGATTCGGCGAGTCCGATTCGACGAGTCCGATTCGGCGAGAGCCTTTTTCGGCGAGAGCCTTTTTCGGCGAGTGCCCTATTCGGCGAGTTTTTGAAATTTTTAAAAGGAAATTATCGGGTACCGTAGCCTAATTACAATTGCCGTTTTTACATCGTTTTAACGTCGCTAAACGTTGAAATCGTGCAGAAAGGAATAAAAATAAAATGTTTGAACTATTAAATTAAAATTCGTCATGTCAGTTCAGTTAGTTTTATTTCTGACCATCATATCAAAAACAATACACGTCAACATAGCAAAGGTCGAGAAAAATGTAGAAGCGACAAAACGCGAAGTTAAAACGTGCTTGTGACCAAAGTAAGTTATTGAGTTGAAAGAAATTTGGCACGGTCGCAACACCTTCAGAAAAATTTAAGATATGAAGGGAAAATAACACAAAGACAATGTTACAAAAAAATCATGTTTATGTCTATAAGTTAGTACTTTTGAATAGTTAAAATGATTAGTTTGGATCAACAAATGTGTGACCTACAGCTTAGATTGAAAGGAAATTATCGGGTACCGTAGCCTAGTTATCCCGACCAGCAAAAATTTGTTCCAAGAACCCAGTTAGCCTAACAGTTCATTTTTACATTGTAGTAACAGAATAAAAAGGCTAACCAAATGTGTGGCCTATCGTTTTAACGTCGCTAAACGTTGAAATCGTGTAGAAAAGAAAACTTTGCTGACTAGGATACGTTGAAACTGAAAAACATTCACAGAAGCCCTACGATACGTTGCATTTGTAAGATAATGTATTCAGACGTTGAATCAATGTACAAATGAAATGTTATGCTAAATGGGTTCTTGGAACAATTCGAAAGGCTTCTGTGAATGTTTCTCAGCTTCAACGTATCCTAGTCAGCAAAGTTCTCTTTTCTATACGATTTCAACATTTAGCGACGTTAAAACGATGTAAAAACGGCAATTTTTGCTGGTCGGGATAACTGGGCTACGGCACCTGATAATTTCCTTTCAATCCAAGCTGTAGGCGGCCTACAGTAGGCCACACATTTGGTTAGCCTTTTTATTCTGTTACTACAATGTAAAAATGAACTGTTAGGCTAACTGGGTTCTTGGAACAAATCGAAAGGCTTCTGTGAATGTTTCTCAGTTTCAAAGTATCCTAGTCAGCAAAAGCTCCCTTTTCTACACGATTTCAACGTTTAGCGACGTTAACACGATAGGCCACACATTTGGTTAGCCTTTTCATTCTGTTACTACAATGTAAAAATGAACTGTGTTCTTGGAACAAATTTTTGCTGGTCGGGATAACTAGGCTACGGTACCCGATAATTTCCTTTCAATCCAAGCTGTAGGCCACACATTTGTTGATCCAAACTAATCATTTTAACTATTCAAAAGTACTAACTTATAGACATAAACAAAATTTATTTTATTTTTTTTTTGTAACATTTTCTTTATTTTATTTTCCCTTCATATCTTAAATTTTTCTGAAAGTGTTGCGACCGTGCCAAATTTCTTTCCATAGGCGCCGACTTTTCAAAAAACCTTGGGGGGCGAGAAAGGTGATGACGTCATAACCATAACGCTATTTTACTCAATTAAAATAGTCTTTGATTAAGCTTAGTGTCTTGTTTATATTAACAAATAGGTCCCAAACCGAATTTATTAGAAGCGCTGCTTGAAAGGATTAGTTTTACGCATGCAGTACGCCTAGTCGTAAAAATTTTGATATTGTTAGCTCATAATTGGAACTGTTGGAAAACAAGCCGATTCATTTCCTTTTCGTGCGAGTGAATAACAACGACCAAGACAGTGAAGTTATCGAAATAAAACGCAAAAAATCATGATCTCAAGCAGAGTGAAAACCCGCTATCAGTTTTATTAACCTCGTTTCGCTAATTTCAAAGCGTTAACAACTGCGAAGTGTTTTCTCTTCTGTTTTTTATCGAAAGTCTTTATAGTCTTTTATTGAATACAGTAGGCTATACTCGAGTAAAGGTCGAGATGTTCGCAAGTGATTTTCACCTCAAAAAGACAAGTTCAACTAACACGGGACAAGCTGTTGTCTCCTGCTCGGCAATTTTCAAAATGAACGCACTAAAAATCATTGTCGACGTAGATTACGGAGTGTGAAATCGCGTCGGCCTAAGTAAAACTTTTGAATACGTTTTTTTGACTAAAGACTAAAGCTAAAGACGCTTTTAATAGACTACGACCTATTCTATTGGATCGCAAGCTTTCTATTCTTCTGAAGGTGCGACTTCTCAAAGTGTTAGTGTGGTCTGTTCTCCAGTATGGTTGTGAAACATGGACTTTCAACACAGAAACTAGGCGTAACATTGAAGCAGCAGAAATGTGGTTTTACAGAAGAATGCTCAGGATTTCATATACTGATCACATCACAAATGCAGAAGTTTTGAACCAAGTACATCAAGATAAGGAACTATTGAACAACATAACTCAAAGGCAACTCAAATTTCTCGGTCACATTATCAGAAAGGAAGATTTCGAAAATCTCTGTCTAAGCGGCCGCCTTCTCGGGAAACGTGCTCGTGGCAGACAAAGAACAACATTTATATCCAATTTCAATACATCAATCAGCCAACCAAGAACACTTTGGGACACTGCGCGACAAAGGGAACACTGGAAAAATTTACGAACTGAGCATCTAGTTCATCAAAGGCCGCATCGGCTATGATACTGTTGATGATGATTTGCAGTGATTCAAACTTAATTTTCAAATTCAATGATTTCTTGTCAATTCTAAACTTTATGCACTTGTTGAGCAATATGCAAAGCTCACGAGACAAAACAGAAAGAGGAGATCATTTTTTTATTTTTGCGTGTAGGATATAATCGTTCTTATTATAACGTAACATTCCATGATCGTTGAAGTCGATGTCAAACCTTAGCGGCCGCATAAAACAATGATGTCAGGTTAGCTAGGTGATAATAGCGGTAAGAGACGTCGTTAATGCAGGCAATATCTGCGACCAAGACCATTAAACACCTTTTCTTTTATCGGTTTTCGATTTAATTCTCACACATTGCGAAGAAAACAATGCGTTCTGTTGAATCATAATTGTCTCACAGCGGGAAGGCCTCGTTAAAAATAGCGCGTCTAATTTAGCTGGTTTACTTAATATTGCAGTGAATAGTTACGTGACTATTCCAGCAGTGCAAGTTACTCTACCATCTACTTTGAAACTTCCATACCGTATGAGAAAGCCATGCGATCAGCTGCTGTTTTGCGGGCAAGAGCAACGTAGGCTTTTCTTGCTTTCGGCATTCTTTAAGTCCGTTTAAATTATCTAAATCTCTTTCACGAAGTGTTTTATCTTTGAAACACCACTTGTCATCACCATTTTTGTTGCCCTTCAACCATAAATTTACGGGGGGCGCCGCCCCCCGGAGGTCGGCGCGTATGTTTCTTTCAACTCAATAACTTACTTCGGTCACAAGCACGTTTCAACGTTCGTGTTTTGTCGCTTCTACCTTTTTCTACACCTTTGCTATGTTGACGTGTATTGTTTTTCATATGATGGTCAGAAATAAAAACAACTGAACTGACATGACGAATTGTAATTTAATAGTTTAAACATTTAATTTTTTTTCCTTTCTGCACGATTTCAACGTTTAGCGACGTTAAAACGATGTAAAAACGGCAATTGTAATTAGGCTACGGTATCCGATAATTTCCTTTCACAAATTTCAAAAACTCGCCGAATAGGGCACTCGCCGAAAAAGGCTCTCGCCGAATAGGGAACTCGCCGAATCGGACTAGTCGAATCGGACTCGCCGAATCGGACTCGCCGAATAGTAGCAGACCCATTTGATGAAGTGTGTAATTAAGCGATGCAACATAAAAGTATAAAATGGTTCAATGTTTGTTGACTTTCACTTGCTGTTTCTTCTCAGATAGCCAACCAGTCGGTTTTTACATTGATTCAACGTCTGCCGACATTAAATCAATACAAAAAATGACTGATTTGCTGTCTGGGTTGTATTATCAGCATTGTGTGTTGTTTGCTTCAAATATAGCATACAGTAGAACACATACCATAGCATACCGGGTTTGAAAATAAAATTTGTACAGTAGTTACATACTGACCACACATGTTTTGGCAGTGAAACATTAACTATTGGAACTGCTTCGAGTTGCAAATATTTGCATATTTACAAATAATATCAATCAGTTGCTGGCGGTTATATTATGAATTTAAGACAGCATTATAGAAAACGCTGTGAAGTAAAAGTCATTGAAGTGCTTTTTGGCAGCTATGCAGTTTATTTCAAGCGAAAAATCTGCTCATTGTTGCAGTCATTATATAGTCTAGTGTCCAATATATACTTATATTATATTGTATGTAATTTTGTATTAATTTGTATTTTTATAGTTTAAGAAAAACTAGTGGAAGTTTGTACTGATAGGCTATTATGCTTTTTCTCTAACTGTCCAGTTAAACTTAAATATTCACTTTTTCAATCTGGTTTGTTCTACGAAAAATAAGCAAGAAATCTGTTGGAACAGATTTTTTATGCTTTACATTTATTTCTTATTTTTATAAATGATTGTTTTATTCAATTTCAATTAGTTTTTTGTGAATAGACATCATTGTGAATTCCTTGATACTAGTATTTATGTTGAAAGGCGTGCTATCTTTTTTTTATCTTGAGTTACTAAAGCTTTATCAACACTGTAGCTCTAGTACTTGACTATTTATATGCTACGATGGCTTATGATAAACATAGTGTGCAATTTCTTGCTTATTTTGTTATAATGTGTAATGTGTATGTTTCATTGTTTATAGGAGAGGTACTTTCAGATTTGAATTTTGTGATGTTTCTTACAAGTGTTTTAAGGCATGCTTTAACATTGCAGACTTTGAGAACGATCCCTTAGCTATGTGTAGAAATTGCAAATCACAATTAAGGGTGATTTGCATATGAGTTAATCACACCATTGCTTACTATACCAATCTCCTGACAAACTGAGAGCTGAAATTTGCATGTAACACAGCACCATGATTACAAGTGACGTGTTTCTTCAGACGCGGTTCTTCATGATTCGTGTTATGCACTCAAAAGCGGCTGTCCAAAATTGGCATGTTTTCACTCGTGTATTGATCACACTTCTTATGACATAATATTACCAGAAGAGGTTCTAAGTTGCTTAAAAACTGAGCCTGTTCTGTTAACCATGCGGCACGTATCTTCGATCGTTTTGGGCAATTTTTCAGCTAGAAAAATGGAACGATACCTAGGCTACTGAAGCATGCTGGTTTAACTTCAGGCATTATACTTCATTTCAATCTTGGATTAAAACATCAGACCTGTGCAGAAACACACGTCTAGTCACGTGGTCAAGTATTCACCTGGCATACCGTTTGTGTTAAATAAAACCATATATATAGAGATGTTTTTTGATCAACTTATCAAGCATTTTCCCCACTTTACAATAAGATTCATGCTGTTAAATTCATTTTGGGTTGTTTTACAGTCAGAAAAGAAAATCCGGCCAAGCAGTGAGATCCTGTACGAGGACTCGATTTCTGCTTACCTCCCAAACAGGTTTTCAAATCATCATACTCCTGGTAAGTGCCTTTCATTAAACACTTTTGATCATTTTTACACAGCCCATTCTTAAAGCCCCTTCTACCGTGAGATTAACGTATCTTGCCTCACGTATGCAGCTTTGGATATTGGTTTATTATTGATTTATGCTCATACCAAAGTATGAAGCCCCACCATTGAATGCATTTTAATCAGTTTTTTTTTTTATATCGTACCGCAGGCGCTGTATGGTGTCAGGCACATCTGTTTAGTTTCTAACTTTGTTTTCATTTATATAATAGCTTGATACTTTTTTCGATGAATTCTTTTGACAGTAGAGTGTATTTCCATTTTTAGATTACTATTGAAAACGACAGTTGTCAGTTGTTGAAAATTTTTTGTTTTGAGCATCTGTCTCTTTAAATGTTCAAAAACAACTTTGACTGTGTTAAACTCTGTTAAATCTACTTTTATAATTCAGAGCTTATTTTTTACAACCGGTTTCAAACAAATGGATCTGACAGAAATACCACAGGTTTATTGAGCAGCAAAATACATGCATCGGACAATAGAAATACGTGTCAGGCGTTTTAACCACTTTTATTCACTTAACCTAACTTCATAGCATACATAATTATTCCGGATTAAACAAACGACGAAAAAGTAACATGATTGACTAACCAATGCATATTAAATGTAAAGAAAGTTGAATTTTTTGTTGGGATGCAAGTCCAGTAGTTGTTATGAGGTGCTCCTAACAGTAAACAAAGCACAACTGGCGCAAGTCGTGAGCGGCCTAGCAATCTTTCCTGCATAATTTTTAGAATGTTTTGCTTCATGCGGACGTTACACCAATATTCACCCGACACCTCACCAGAAAAAAATGGTCGTAGTTTGGCCGAAGGTTGTTCCATCACTAATGTTTTATGGGTCTTTCTGGGGTTGTGCAATGTGCATGCAACGTTTTCTGCGAAGTACGGAGAGCTTAGTTTGAAGAACAGTCATAGATGACCGGTGAAAGCAATGATTTAAAAAGTGCTTCATGGCAGAAACAACGTGAAATTGTCTGATTCGTTTATAGATAAGCAAGGTTGGGAATAAACAAGAAAGCATACGGAAATTTCTTTCAGCTTGGCTGACTACTTTCCACTGTTCAGTATTTTCTATACATTCTGATCCATGCGTCTATTTTGGTTTATAGACAATAAACAATTGGCTAACAAAAATAAGCATCCATGACAACAGCAATATTTCGCTTTCAAACGAACTTACTCTTGTTCTTGCATAATTCCAAAAAAATTCTTCACTTCGTGCCAAATACGTTGTTCTGACGGTTTCTTTGACGTATTTATTTTTCAAACCGTCACCAAACAACAAAAGCCCACTTGCATGATTTTGCCACAAGTTGTGGCTTGTGAATGATGAGTTATGGCTTGCACGCTAGTCCTGATTGATGGCAACCAAAGCTGATAGTAATGTGGGGGTCTTGTTGTGTTGGATCATCGTGGTTAGTGGGCCTAAATCTATTGCTTGAAGCCTTTATCCTTTTTTATCCCACAGGCAAACCACTTCCATAGCTTCTGAAACAAACTTTATTGTCCCTCCCTGTTTTATTTTACCACACTGCTTGGTCGCTGCCCTCTTGGTGCTTGCATTCTTTTGAAGTGGTGGCGTCATGGCACTTTTTAAAGTATGAACTCGTCAGAAAAAATGGGGATTCTCGAGTCTTGACCTCAAAAGTCAAAATATCTATTGCTTGGTCAATGGTCATATGCATTCGCAGTAAAGTTTTTAAGTAATCTAATTCTAAGTTACGGTACTCTTTATCGATGCAAATCTGCCAAAAATTCTTTAATGATTTCATTGAAATGGTTAAAGAAACCAAGCGATCAAAGCGGGGGAGACGCCATGAAGTTTGTGAACGTAAAATACATAAGTTGTGGACTACGTGAGATAGCTGACTCGAACTGGCCTTCACCTTGTGGAATGTAGAATTGTGAATGTCACATTATGGACTTGTCATCTGTATTGTGTTTTTGTTGTGAAATAATAATGTGTTGCCTTGCGAGAAAGTACGTTGATGGAATGTTGTTTGGTGGAAAAAAATCTTGTTTAGAAAAGTTAGGAAAAAAATAAAATGTGTAATAGATTAGGCCTGAAGACACGGGCATATTGCTCTTGCAAGCAGTGTAATGCATATGGCTAAAAGCCTGATTACCGTGCTGTTGGTATTTGCAACTTCACACATGCGAAGAGTTGGCTTTATTTTTGACTTGATTTTCTTCGAACTGAGATTGTTTTTCATTCTCAAGTATGGGAAGCCTCAGATATGTGAATTTTGGCTGATATTCAATTAAGAAATCAGCGTTAACTTTCACATGAACGATTAACACTAAAAAAGACGTCATCAAGACGTCGTATTACCGTGAAGCAATGCAAAAATATTATTTTTTTGCGGGCGTTTGATCAATTATGATTTCTGCTTCCTGTCCTTTATTATGAGCGTGACGAAGCTCTATGAAAGCAAGCCAGTGCGTTTGCTGTTACTCTGTGCAGGGACAAACGAAAACAACCGGGCTTGTGTATTTTGTTTCAGCTAATCAAAGCCATAGTTAGTGATAGACATTTGCTTGCGATTTTCTGTGGAAACTAATCAGAGATAAAGTTGTTATACAATGGCTATGTGTCTTTTGTAATAATTTTTTTTGACAAAACACAATTTTTTATCTTTTGGTCAAATCCTATCACGTTTGAAAACCTTACCGAAAACAATAGTGAAATTTCACGCTCTTGGTGCACGACTCCTTGCTGCGCAATTAAAGTATATTTATGCATATGTATCGAGAAAAGCTCAATTTGTTTGATATTTTTCCATTATAGAAAAGATGAACGCACCCGTAAAAGTTATTTGCTAATTAGCAAACAAAAAAAAATGCGCACTTCTAAGGCAAGAATACCTTCGCCACCGGATAGGCATATGAATATGAGCCATTGTATAAATAGAGTTGGTATCCTGTTACTGTTTTTATACGGGTTGGCTTGCGCTTTTGATTTTAAACGTAAATTATAAAGCTGGTGTGAAGACCAGTGCTTTGTTGTTTGTGTGAGACATTTTTTAGCACGAAAAAGTTGAAGTTTTCTACGATTAGACGTTGTGCTGATACAGGATTCATTCCGATCAAAGTCACTGCTATATTGGTACTGTATATAAGCTATTGGTTTTTCTAGTCAATTTGTTGATTTTGTATTTTTTACTATCGTACAGTCGGTGAAAAATAAGAAAATATTGTATATATTATATACATATAGTTCGTTGCTTGGTCGCCATTGGGTCCACCCTGATTGTTTTCTTATTGGATAAAGTCTCTGTTTTTGGGTCTGCTAAGCGTTGGTTCGATACCCTGTCGGCTCTATAAAGTGCTTAGCCTTCAAGCAGTGCGTGACAATTAGTGAGAAAATAGTTTACTTGTCTGCATCTTTACTTACAGTGCAGTGCTACACAAAAACTCTAAGTTATTAATATCGTTCCGCATACATTTTGTTAAGATTAGCAATATATTTGCGATATTACCTAGAGATATGGCGTGATTTGTTACACTCTGCAGACTTTTCCAGATTTTGACACCTTTTGCTAACTGTCTAAATGAAATTTTTTAATAGTTTAATTTTCTCATTGTTGTTCCAAGGTGACAAATTGGGTTTTAACATCACCAGGCTTTGGAAAACTAAGACAAAATGATTCAGAAAACTTCAATCAGATTGTTAGCCGCTTGTCAACACTACAAGTTTTGCAAAAAATGAAAAATAATCTTTAAAAATATCAGCCAGACCGTAGCGGTAGTCAAAATTGCAAAATGTGACAAACCAAGGCGCATCTCTAGGCAGCCATGTAGCAAATTTTATTACATTTTACATAAATTCATGTTTCCCATTCTAGGGCAATAGCACGGTGATTAGTTTTTGTCAATATTTTGTGCAGTTGCCAACCAAGTAAGTGGCTACATTAAAACATTTTGTGCTGCATTTATGTTTTATTAAAATATTTAAATCGTGCTCAATAAAAGTCGCCGACTCCACTGTAAGAAGTCGGATCGATTAGAATTGCATTAAATTTGCACATTGACACAAACTTGCCACTTTATCATTTCTCTTTTAGCCATGCTGATTAATTGCTTCCTTTTCAATATCTATCCACCACGGCCGCTATCGTGTATCAGCGTTCCAAGCAGCAAAAAGTCAGAATAAAATCTGCGTTGGACTCTACTGGGTTTTTTTTCGCTGAGGCTTTTCGGTCATTCGTCCAAAATGACTTGAAAAAATTCGGTCATTTTTTCTGATGAAAATATTTCCTTTCAAGTAGCTGATACAAACCAAAACTTGCACTTCCTGACTAGCTACAACATTAAGTTTTGCTAAAGAACGTTGTTTTTTCGGACATTTTGACCGAATTGACTATATTTTTTTCGGACATTTTGATAAAAAATCGGTCAATAACCGAAAAAAAAAACCAGCGTTGGAGTAATTTTGTAATATTTTTAGAAATAAACGCTTTGTTAAAGGAAACGTGAAGTAAACTTTGCCTTTTTGGGTACCGTTTCTTAAAAATTCCATTTTTTAAAAATTAAAGAAGACAGGAAAAATCCCCTCCATAGGTAATAGGTATGTTGCTAATATGCCCTGCTATCACCTAAATGAAATTGACATCATCTCTCCAGCCCTTGGTAGTTTTAAGGATTTTGTGGCGATTGTAAATTTTTAATCAAATTTAAAATGCTGTAACTGTTTGATACTTCGGCCTATTTTAAAAGTAGTAACGTTTTTGGACAGACTGTCACAAGCTCTTTCCGGCAATACACAGTTTGTTGTAGCTTGGATGAAAGTTAGTGGTTTATGTGCGCATTTATTACGAAATTACGAATACTATATTAGCCGGTTCTAAGTAGTAGTGCACCCACACCCAGAAATTAAGTGAAAAGAGCTAAATAACCGTATTTGAGTTGTTGAACATAAAAATAAATCAACTTTAGACTATTTTTGAATAAGTTTGCGGAAAGTCCAAGTTTGAATTTTTTTGGCTTTACTTGTAACTTTGCTCTCGAGTTTTGCATAATGAATTAAACTATTGAAAACTTGGACCTGGGCTGCAGCCATTTTGGCCTAGTACCCTAGTCCAATTTACAAGGGCCATGCAAAGTTTGTGTACTTAATTTAACGCGTTTTTTCATTTTGAAACATCACAAGCCACCATAATCAAATGAACGCAAGCCTAAAAGATAAAAAAGTGCTTTTTTATTCCCGTTTGCCAACCCCATCTCAGCGTTGGAAATTTTCGCTTAAAATATTTCAGTTTCACTTTCGACGTAAATGCCGCGATTGGGCGTTCTAGACAACGACTGATCATGTAATGTTGCCTACTAATGCTTAAAATATGTCAATAGCTTGTTGTAAGTAATACATACTGAGCTTTGGCATATCGCAATGTTCTTTAGTTGAAAGAGTCTGCGGTAGGTATTTTTGTCTTTCTCCATTGCATCAATAATTAAATTCAATACCAAAACCATGCAGTCTAAACTATCAAACCCTCAAACTGGTTAATTTCTTTTACAAACAGACTTTGAATTTTGTCACTTTTAATTGACACGAGTGATCACACCAAACTCGCTATTTTGCGCTAAAGCATCGGACTTCAAGCATTTGTGTAACAAGCCTTTACATATTTTTACAAAACCGAACTTACTTTAACCATGGCCACCTAAAGATACGGCCTGATTTGTCACATTTTGCAGAAATTTCCAGGTTTTTCTAACTTTGGGCGAACGTTTAAGTAAATTTTTCTAAAAATTAGATTTTTACTCTTTCTTTATTCTTTTCCCCAAATGACACAATAGGTTTTAACATTCTCACATGTTGAAAAACAAAGAAAATTTGATTTCGAAGATTTTAGTCAGACTGTTAATTTTCAATAACAGTCTGATTTTGCGTTTTTCAACTTACTTTTTCTCATTTGCTACTGCTTCCCCAAGGCAACAAAAAAGTTTTTTGTCATTAGGAAACCGCAAAAAGTAAAAACATCTCAAAAAATGTCAGTTAAGCACCAGCAGTAGCTGTAATCAAAATCTGCAAAATGTGACAAATCAGGCCGCATCTCCAGGTGGCCATGCTTTAACTAAGTTAATTAGGTATTTTACTAGCTGCATATGTTTAGGAAAAGACAAGGTTGGCGACATCGAAAAACGACTCTCAAAAAGACTCCCTTCTGCAGAGGAGGAAGTTGCCATGCGTGCCTCCCCTGACAGTGACTCCATCCTGGACCATTCCGAAGATTGTTTGGTGAGGCTCAACAGAACCATAGAATCTAGACGAAGCAATAATTCAATTTATGATTTAGTCTGTGTTCTACCACTGCACTGTCTACTACAGACTAATGTCAGAAGTCTGTGGTCCTGTTGGATTACCAAACTTGCAACAAACTGGTTTTCTTGATCTTTTTGTTAAAATCTGTTGTCTCAAGGTTTTGTGAGGCAAAGGTTAAATTTGTATGCTGATGGTCATTTTTAGACGTTGTAAATTTAATAGTGTTGAAACAACACTGGTTGGACAGCAAAACAAAAAATACTTTAAAGCAAAGTAGACAGTATCACACTTAATCAGAAACATCGGTTTATTTATAGAGCTTCCGCCACACAAGTGTGGCTACGGCAGCGGTTCCCAAACTGGGGTCCGCGGACTTACTGCCCGGGTCCTTGCAGCAGTTTCAGAGGGTCCGCAATGAGATTTTTTTTATTGTGATTCGATAATGAAGCTTTCTCGCGTGTAATGCTTGCTTTATTATTAGTCTTTAGTTAGCGAATGTTTTATTCTTTTAAACATTATAGCTGTACTATTATGCTGTACCAGAAAAAAAATATTAAAAAGTTTTTAAACATTAGGTGTTATGAATCCCCTTCAAATCTAATCGTTCTTTGCAATCGTAAAATTCTTTATCGACTGTCGTTGTCGTGACGTCATCTCGCGGTCGCTTTTGAATTGTCTTTTTGAGACCGACATCGTTAGAGTCAGGACGTATTTTGCTGCCTCTTAACTAGGCAGTGGTTGTTTAAATATTATTACTGAATCTCTCAACTTTGTCAACCTGGCTTTGCAAGGAAAAAAAATAAACGCTCTTCACTCCCATGAAAAGTTGACAGCTTTTAATACGAAAATAGTGCTGTGGGGTTCCAAATTGGAAAAGAAAAACTTTGTCCCTTTTCCAGAGCTTAATCAATTTTTGGATGATAACGAACTTGAAGCAGATGATGATATTATGGAAGTGATGAAATAGCACTTGTCCATTATCAGTTTTTTTTTTTTTTTTTTTGAAGAAATCTCACATTATTTTCCAAATTTAGCCTACAGGAATTTGACAAATTGCACATTTTCATTTAACACCCCATTTGCACTCAAGTTGGACGATTTACCTTCAGAATCGAATGAAATTCAAGAAGGGTTTATTGATATGATTAACGATGATGGCGCAAAACTTCTTCACGGAGAAATGCGCTGCAGTGACTTTTAGATAGAAATGGGACACTGGGACAGTCTTATCCAAATCTTTCCAAAATGGCTCTAAAAGTGCTGGTTCCTTTTGTAATCACCTATGAGTGTGAGACAGCCTTTTCCACTCTACTCAATATGAAAAACAAATACAGAAACGGATTGGATGTAGTACACGACATGAGAGATGTGCTATCCAAAACCAAACCAAAAATTGATGACTTAATTGCAGCAAAACAAGTGCACCCATCACATTGAATGCTTACCGTATTTCATAGTTTTTGCTTTTTCTTTAAATGGTGTGGTTTTTGCATTTTTCCTATAGCATTCTCTGATTTTTATAGGGCCGCAAAATATCAAAATAATTGCACAAGGTCCACCAGGAAAATTTTTTAGAAAAGTTTGGGAACCGCTGGGCTACAGTCTTATTCAAATTAGTTCTATTGGAATAAGACTATATACTGAAGAGAAGCCACACTTGTGTGGCGAAAGCTTTATGAATAAACTGATTTTTGTGATTTGATGTGATACTGCCTACTTTGTTTCAAATATTTTATCACACTACGCAATACGCATCCTAATCGGATCATCAGTTAAATCATAAGAAGATTTGATGAAAAGTTTAATAACGAAGTTTTGTTATTAAATACCCTAAAACATTGCGAATTGCTGAAGCAAAGTCACCTATTGCGGCTTTAAAGGACAAGATTCTTACAGACGACAACCGTTTGCTGAAAAAAAGTATAAAATCATAGTTTGAATATTCGGAAAAAATCAATAAGCAGCAGAGCCTTTGCTAAGCTTGTGGGTTACGTTGTTGATGGTTAGTAGCTGCTAGGTCGCGTCGCAACTGAGTACTCTTCTTCACCCTGTTGTTGTGTTATTTAGTTTCTTATCGATGGCATGCAAATGCCCATATTTTTACTCCATTCATTTCAATCAATACTTTGTCATTGTCATTGGGGTTTTGAATGGAAGACTTCCTTACTATTGTGCAACTTCAATGACTTTATGTCGCCGAATTGTCGCCAATAGAACGTTTATTTTTATTAAGAAAACTTTGCCAAAGTAAACAGCCAGCAATTTCATTCTGAAAGTTAGTAGCCTATGTACTAAGAAACCATAAAAATACGATCATATAATCGCCATTATGATGGCTCATTGCTAAACGTGGTTTTTAAAAGGGAAATTAGAAGTAATTTTTTTTTTGCTATGTTTCCATGTTCTGCTGTTTTTTTAAGTCAGTTGCTCTGGAATTAATTCCATTAGACTTTTCATCCATTTATCAAAGTTACCATTTTGCATCACTTCAACTTCGAAAAGTCAATTTTTGTGACTGAAAAATCTATTTTTTGGTTGGCCAAATATTTGCGTCCATTGCAAAAATGGTGGATTTTGTCTTTTGTTATACCGTGGCAACTTAGCAATTTGACCCGTTGTTCGGCGATGGTGGATTGTCTTATTTGCTTCCTCGATCCATTTCGTATATTCGAACTGCCAAGAAAATTTTGCCCAAGAATTTTTTCTCATTTTTGCAGTTAATGTGAGGTTATATTTCTGTAGTGACTTTCAAAGGAAATCCATTCAATGCGCATTAAATATTTATATCGTGCAGAAAGTAACCAAGAACTTCCCAAAAGAGTTCTTCATTGTGTAATGGAATGTGTCTAAAGTCTTCAATCTTTGTTTACTTATTGAATAAATATAGAACCATTCTTGGCGCAATCTGTTTTAAAATTATATCATACGATTTTCTTTTAGAATCCTGCTAACAGCATGCACGAGTTTGGCCTGAATGGACGTCCTTATCAGTTGGTAAGCAGTGTTTCCAAACTACTTTTTTCAACTAAAATATTAATTTTAACGATGCTTGAACGATATCTCTCACAACGCTGCTCATTTGTTTTTTATTTTTACATTTATTTCTACAATTATTAGCAAACCCCCAGACTTTTTCAAACATCTGCAGATGTTGACTCAATGTTAGAGGACTAATTAATATTGTCTTATCTTGATAAAATTGCAAATTTTCAATCGTCTCACTTTACAAACGGATAATTTCTGATACTGTAATAATTGCTGCTTAATTTCAGATTGATCTGCTTTTAAAAGTACAGTGATCACATGCATTATTCAAATTATTTTCTTAAAAATAATCCGGTTTTGTTGAAGCATTCGGGTGGTGATAAGAAAAAATGAACTCCCTCGATCTTTTCGAAAACTTTTGCACAAGCGTTCTTAAAATGCTCGCCGGTTTTTCATTCAGTGTGCCCCTCATGGTTGCTGAACTTCAGTGCTATCATTTCTTCGACTTTATTGTTTTATTTGTCTTCTTTCATCGTCGTGCTGGGTTTCAAGCATTAACTGCCTTTTGTATGAAAAGTTCCCAAGATTATCGGCTTTTGCTGTGTGTATTAGGTCTATGTTGGTGGTGTCTGTTTGTTTGTTTATTAGTTTAAGTAGATTAATCTTTGTCTGCCTTGTGCACGCTTTCCTTCAGTTTTTCTTAACTTATTCACAGAACGAGACGACACAGCTTGAAACACTGGAAAATTTTGCCAAAGAATTTAAGCAGAAGCGTATCAAGTTGGGTTACACCCAGGGAGATGTGGGTCTCGCCATGGGGAAGTTTTTCAAGCACGACTTCAGCCAAACGACCATTTCTAGATTTGAAGCCCTTAATTTAAGGTTGGTCAACTTGTATTGCGGTTTCTGTGAAGGATTTTGTGAAAGCTTGTATGAACCAAGCGACTTAGCCAGATAATGACGCATTTTAGCTTGTGCTTTTTTGAAAACGGCAAATATTTAACTTTAGTTTAAAAAGTCAACTTTCACATACTTTTGAAGTAATTTTCTCAATGTTTACAGCAACATGGCCATTCGCTCACCTCGGTGCGCCCGCCACGACCAGCGTTTTGTTAGTTGTTATTTACCCTAGTAAGAAAATTGCCCTAAGCGTATCCAGCTAAATATGCACCGCATTTCCTCGAGGCGTTTGAATCATGAGCTGTTACAAAGCGGCTATTGTATAACTGATGACCGACCGAGTAACCACAGTCGCTGAGTATTTCAAATATCTTTCTAATTTGTTTTTGTTACCACGCACAAAAAAGTCGTTGGTTGTTGCTGACTTTCCTATTCACGACCTGCTCACTTGCTCTGTAACAATTGAAGGCCTGAGTTGGAGAACTACTTGAGTCACATTTTTGTGGAAATTAAGTAAACACCAAAAATATGTTAAATGCTGGTCAATGTATGTCCCCGCGCAAAAATTGATAAAACTGTCTAACTTTGCTATAACCCTTCTTGCTTTATCTCAAAAGTCGTACTTTGGACTTGCAGTTTTTCAACCCAGGTCTTCAATTGTTGTTTACAGTGCATAAAATAAAAAACGAAACCTCGATCACTTGTTTGCTGGGAATCTCCTGCTTGGATCGACCATTATTGCGCTTGATGTGCGTCATAAATAGTCTTTGTGTGTTTCTTACTATCTCTTTACAATTCCGTTAATAGTTTGAATCATGAACGTGTTAGCTCGTTGGCAATGACGTGTTCACACGTTGGTGAACTTCTAGTCTTTTTGCATTCAAAGTCCTATCTTGGAATTTCTTGACATATTCCGGCCACCAAACCAGTCATTTTTATAACAAGTCATAAATTTATTGCCAGCCGTAAACAAATAACTGGTTTGCTGACTGGGGTGGGACCGATACATGATTGTGACAGCTTGACACTGTCGTTCCAGCTTCAAGAACATGTGCAAATTACGTCCAATGCTTGAAAAGTGGCTGGAATACACTCACCGTTTGGCAGAGCTATCGAAAGAAGGTGATTTATTTTCATTATTGTTTTCAGTTTTCAATAATCACTGAAAGATAATAACAGATCTTGGGGTTTATAGGCCCTGTTCTTTTTTGTTTTTTTTGCGTTGATTCAACATCTGCAGATTGCACGAAAGAATGATTTGCTGGCTAGGTAAGCAGCTGTCGGGTTCATGGGCTGTTCGCGCTCAAGCTTATCTAAAATTATAATTCCACCTCCCTTTCGGAAATCCTTGACTTTTTGACTTTAGACTCAACTTTGCAAGTTGCAAGCTAATGCAGCACACTCATGTCACACCATGTTCAACTACAGACACATCCTACCACTCACTCCGGCACCAGGAACAATAACAGTGATGGGAAGGGGTCACCGACACACTTGAGCAAAAATTATGTTAGTAGCCTATTACAACAAGTATTACATGTGGCCGTTTACCTGGTTGTGGGCATATTAGTTCCCAACCGGCAAAAAATTGGTCCTTTTCACATTGGTTCAACGTAGTAAAAACGACCAATACAGCTGTCTCGGTTCATGCTAGATCCATTTTTGAAATCCAAGATCATTCCTTGCAGTCATGTCCCTATTTATCGCCAGCCAACGGCTTACCACCAACGTCTGTGTGGTCCGGCTACCCGAAACAAGCACAGCCAGCTCTAGAATTCCAAACATGAATCGTAAATGTTATCATCGCTTATCATAGTTTTTCCTCTGGTTGTGGTAAAGGTTTGAAGGTCACTAACCGCTGCCGAGCTAACAAAACCTGTTCTTTAACATTTATTAACCTCAAAGTATGAAATCATTGGAAAAAAAGGACGAATTTTGCGAATTTGGGGAGTAGTCATTTGGCTTCGGAACATATCATCTTATGTGAACCTCGGCGTTCCGTTTGTGGTCATCATGATATGTCGCAAGTAACATGGATGAAATTCGATGTTTTTATGATGTCTGCTTTGCAAAGCGCTGAGAGCAACGCATATAAAAATACATATTATTATTATTATACAATGCTGAAGTTAACTGTTTCTTTCATTTGATTTGAATTTTTTGTTTCAAGCCAGCTCAGTGGTTGACCGGCTTTGTGGTCTCCGATAGAACTGCAACATGACATCAGTTTGCCGCAAACTGATGTTTGATCGACGCCAAACAATCCATTGTGTGGTTGCAACCAAGATTTCTTTTTATTTGAATAAAATTTGAGCTGCTTCCTGAACTCCGACACGTCTTCCGATAACCCCAACCGCTTTAAATCTTCTATTGTTACTCATCCATTTCCTCCCGTTCCCTCATACACGGACCAATCTACCATATGTGTACGAAATTTTCAATAAATTCGAGGCTGCTGCCAGCTGCTGCACAACTGGCCTCGAAGGACCCTCTGCTGCTCAACTGGCCTCCACTCAGACAGCAGAATTCGTCATTTTTACATTGATTGAACGTCTGCATACGTTGAATCAATGTAAAAATGATAGATTTTGCAGTCTGGGGAAGATGACCCTCTCCGGAAGTTGGCCTTTTCGTTGAATATGATGTTGCCATTGCATCAACGCCACAACAACTTCAGCCACATATTCTTGATGTCACATCTACACTCTACAGTGTTCGCATTCATCCTTAGCATAATTTCACTGCACTTGCACAAGAAAGAGCACAACTTGTATTATTTTAATTTAAGTCTTTGATGCAACCCAACATAAAAGCGAACCCAAGCTGACCAGAAGACAGTAGCGGCTAAAGTGGTGATAAAAGCGACGAAGCGTTCTTATTTTTCGAAATTCGTTGCATTATTTTTGCTCATCTCTGGCCAAACTTTACTCAACATTTAGTCGGCATAAAATTGGTTAATTTTTTCATGTACTGGTACACTTGATCATAGTTTGCTATTGTTGCTAAAACGCTACAAGAGACTGAAAGATATCTATGCATAAGCAATCGATCCTGTTATTTCTTTCCTCGAAATTGTTATCATGCATTCAGCCAACCAGTCCTCGATCATATAGATTCAACGTTTCCAGACTTTGATTCAATGTAAAAAGACGATTTGCTTTGCTGGCTGGGGTTAGATATGGTTCCAACACGAGCTGAAATACAAGTAAATGAAGTTGCAAAATCCCAGACAATCGAAATCATCTGCAGAGGTTGAATCAATGTAAAAATGACGGATTTTGTTGTCTGGGTAGATATTTCCGTGACGTTGAGATTTGTGATTGCAGGTAAAGAAGTAAGTTCCCTCCCTTACGATCTGCAAGTAGAGGGTGACGCAAGCAACGGACGTAGGCGTAAGAAACGCACAAGTATCGACCAGAAACGTAGAGACCTTCTGGATAAAATCTTCAACAAAGTCAGTGCAATTATTTCGCTATGCTATTTTTACGCTTTCTTTTGCTTAACTTTTGTGTTTCTAGCCAATTGCAGCACGATTGAATATCCAACTACTACAGATTGTACCTTGATCATAATCCTAAAATCGGACAGAAAAAGACAATTCGGCTTAATTTTATAGGCATATAGGCTTCAGCAAGAGGCTATTTTCACTACAAGCAGTAAACAATTAAACATAGCTTATGCTTATAAAATTAACCCAATTTGTTGTCTTCTGTACGAATTTTAGGCCACTTGACAACCGCAGTTTGCACGTAGTGGAGACGTTGTAAATGTTAACTACAAGAGAACGCCAAATTTCACACTTCGACATCTATCTTATTGCTTATTGTCAGCCCCCCTTTAAAAAATACAGGTAGCCTATTGCTGAAGCAATGTCATAACCCCTCACTTTACGCGATTCCATATTTCATTAAACCGGTTTCGACCAGTTTAAAGGAGTTTTCTTTGTACATGTTTTGCTATCCCTCCCTGCCTGACCAGTAAGTGTACTCGATCATCTGCTTGCGCTGCCCCGGTTACGTTGGTGTGAAAGTACATGTTATGTTTTCTCATTTATTTATTTCATTTAGTTGGAATTCGTAACTTTTGCATTTGCTTCTTCCCAAGAAAACCACGTCTTGCACGTGTGTTTCTGCGAAGAAGGTTTCATTTGCTTTTTTCTCATTCTTTGTGTTTTCTATTTTTCTTTCAAAAACCACAATTTATGAAGTGTTTTTCGTTATTCAAACATGATGACCTGTCGGTTTTATCGCTTTGTCTTTTCCACTAAACCAGTCTTTTCTATATTTTAACGTCTGCAGACGTTAAATCAACGTAAAAAAGACTGGTGTTTTGCCAAAGTTGTGGTTTTGCATGACCTCCTCCAAACAAGTTGATGTCGTTTCTGTAGAATCCAAAACCGACCTCAGATGACCTCCACAGCATCGCGGAAGAGTGCGGGCTCGATAAGGAAGTCGTCCGCGTGTGGTTCTGTAATCGTCGCCAGAAAGAAAAACGCATCCAGATCCACGAGCAGCAGTCGCACGAGGTAAGCTCGAAAAAAGACACGTTTTGCGTTGATTCAATATCCGGCATCGCTTTTCTTCGAGATGCTTGCGATTGGAAATGATATTTCGTGATCACTTTCACTAAAAAGTCCACGTCGATGGTCTTACTGATTTTATTGGTAAATCCTATATTGGAAACCGGTACTTTTTTCAACTGACGCTTTTTCGTGGTTTCCTCGTATGTTTTTGATTATTTGTTAAGCAAAAAAAGTGAAAACGAATTTGAAGAAAACAAATATTTATTAGTAATTTTTTTTTTTCAAAATGGACATCATTAGTTCATTACCCTTTTCTTTTATCATAGTACTCCTCCGGTCTAGAAAATTTGCACCGAGCTCGAAAGATGTTTTGTTCATTAAGTGTTTCTAGAAATGTTTGGAATATTAAAACCACAGAAGGTTTATGACTTGACACAAAGAAATTAAGTTTTTTTCTCAGCCACGACATCGCCTGGAGCCAAAACTTGACCGTGTGATGCACGTGACCCGAGTGGTATTAACTTTTGTTTACTCATTTCTCGTTGAAACAAACCTTCCTGATGTAAAATCGATTCGAATTTACTGTTTTTTTTCACCAACTTGTTTATTGAAAATTTTGTCCAAATTCCGTTCTGCTAGACAGCTAGAGTGTAAACTGCCCTACTCACGTTTTTAAAACTGGAAAATTTATTCAAACCTAAACTACAAAATTCGTCATTTTTAGATTAATTCAACGTCTGCAGACGTTGTATCAATGTAAAAATGACGGATTTTGTTGACTGGGAAGTTTCCAGCTCAAATTGATTGATAATATCATCATTAATGATCATAATCAGTTTTGGTGATAATATCTCAGCCAGCGAATGTTGCACGTCTTCAGGCGTTGAAACTTTGCAAAAAAAGAAACTTTCTCCGCCTGAGATAACGCAAAAACGACCTTATTACAACATGAAATAACATAAAATTGTGTTTTATACACAAGTTTATTCTCACTAATTTACGAACAACAGCATCGGCTTTTGAAAAGTTGAATAGCCCTTCAACTGCAGTTGCTTTGTTTTTGGCAACCTTTAGCTCTGATTTTCACTGAATTAGAAGAAGCCATTTTTGAGAAGCTGTCCGGTTCAAAGGACATTTCTATAAATCCTAGAAAGGTTTTGCATGGTCCGTTTGATTGGTGAAGATTGCTGGAGTGTGGAGTCATGTAAAAACGACTGATTGGCCAGCTGAAAAAGTGCTCAACCCAGACAGCAAATCAACCGTTTTTTGCATTGATTCAAGTCAACGTCTGCAAACGTTGAAAACTGTAAAAAATAATTGATTTGGTGTCTGGGTGTGCAGTGTGCACCTCGACCAGGGCTTTAACATCCGGGTGGGAATTACCGCGATCTAATGACTTCTTCGCTTTTTCGTTTCACTTTTTTTTTGTTAGCTCAGTACTGTACTGTATTTGTACAAAAGTTAACATTTTTTTACTTTTTAAAGCTAAAGTTTGTGTGGACACAGACCAGGAGGGAAAAATGTACACCGCAGTTTGAAGCACTGTAATAGACAAATCTTTAAATGTCATATTTGTTACGCAGCTATTGAACTAAAAATGAATAAGTCAAACTGGTGAACATGTGTAATTGTGTATTCAAGAAAATGAAGTATCTTCTGACAGGTGTCAAACCCACAACAATGCTTGATATGAACGACTCGGTTACATGTCTTGTAATGCAAAGAAAAGTAAACATGTGTTTTTGCTTGCCGAATTTTAATGTAATCTATACTGGGTGAAAACGAGAAGGGAAAAAAGGACTGAAGAATTGTTGGATATGCTAGAGATGAGAGAGACCATAGACCAACTGGCAAGGGCAAATGGAGTAAGATGGTATGGACATGTGATAAGGAGGGAGGAAGGAAGTTTTCTTAGCAAGGCACTAGATCTAAAGGTGGATGGGAAGAGGAAACGCGGTCGTCCAAGAAGAACGTGGAAACAACAAGTGAAGGATGAGTTTAAAAAAGTCGGACTGAAGGAGGAAGATGCAAGGGACAGGGTGAAATGGAGAAAAGGGATTAAGACAATTGCTGCGCGGAAACAATCGGCCACCCCCACTAGTGGGGAACAAACCGACGATGGATTATGATGATGATGATGACTGTATTCCTAATCGTTTAGCTTCATACGTCGACCGCAATAGAAAGCTTTATTACTTAGAGGTTTATGTCCCAGAATACAATTGTATCCTATACGTACGGTCCATCATGTTTCTTCGAATTTTCCTGGACAGTTATATTTTACCGTTTTTCCGGTTTTGTAAAAACGTTCGGGAAATTGAAAGCCTTGATAACAGCAGTTGTCGTATCCAGGCTTACACCCGGTGGTTGAAGATTTAGATTAATTGGACGGGAAGTCAAGGAAGCCAATCTTCGTGTCCACCTTCAGGCATGCCTTTAAGTGTCCTGCCAAAGACACAGCCGCATGCTCTTGAGCGGCGTCGAACCGGCGCCCTTTTGATTGCCGTTCCAATGTTCTATAATCCTAATACATGTACTTATTCAAATAGAATAAAGTGTGTTTTTTATCTTTAGGAAGACGTAACTCCTCCAGACTCTCCACGATCCAACATTTTTTCTATACCTCATCAAAGAGACTCCTCTTCAAGATACGAAAGCTTACCTCAACGCAATGATCTCATTCATCCTCCATTATCTGTTCCGGGATCCGTGGCCATGGCAACATCGAATCCCAAGATGGAAGATGAAATTCCAGCAAAGCGACGGAACGTGACTGCTCTTCTTGGCTTGCAAGCTCAAGACAAACAGCGGGTCGCTAAAGACGAACCTTTTAGCCCCATGGGGAAGTACCCTAACCTCGTATCGAACCCAATGGGGTTTAGCAACTCTAATTCAATCAGTCACACCATTTTACGCTCTGCTCACGCCGCACAAGGGAGTGACTTTATTCCTCCCGCGTACTCCGCGTTGGACCATGATCAATATCGAAAATCAGTGTCTAGCGCCAAAACTACCGACCTAGCCATGCATATACCTCATCCGAATTTCTACTCATCGCCAACCAGCACCAACGCCACCTCATTAGCCGCCGTCATTGGAAAAACTCTCGCGACCCCTTCTGGTGGTTCCTCGGCCGTTTTGGCAGGTATAAACAGGGCAATGCAGCCTTCTGTGCCGACTGGGTCTCAGCAGGCCCTCAACTCTTTGCTCCATCATGCATCGCCGGCCTCACTTAACCATAGCTTTCAAATCAACTCTGGCAATGCCACTACTACTTGATTAGCGGACTTTCTAACATACTTTGATAAGACGTTTGATTAATATTAGAAAGACGCCAAATTCTGAGAACTTTTACAAAGCGAAATAATTACCTGTCGTTGTGCGTTCCCAGACAGCAAAAGTCGTCATTTTTACATTGATTCAACGTAATCAATGTAAAAATGACTGATATTGCTGTCTGGATTGGTAACTGAATGTTAACGTTTATTTGCGTTGTTTGAAAATAGTGTGAAAATGGGCATTGTTCGACATACAGTGACGTGTTTTTATAAACAAACTAACAATGTTGTTCTGTTCTTTGTTTTATGTCGCCCTTGCGTCACATTGCCGGAAAAACGGCGGCAATTTCAAATGAAATATTGTTTTGAAATTAACAGAGAGAATCTATGAATCAATCAATCAAATTATCGATCACATAAACACAATATCAGTTCACGTCAATATCATTGCTTCGTTAGCAAAAAATCTTGTGAGCCATGTTATTTGAATAAATAGGAAAAGATGAAGTTGCAACTGGGCTGCAAAAGCTCCATTCAACAAGGCATTGATTTCAGGGATTTCAATTAACACAATTTCCTGTCAGAAAAGAATGTTTGTATTTTGCAGCTATGCATTGTTACCAAGTGGGTGTACACATTATGACATAGAATTAATTATCTGACTTTACATTTGTGTTATATTACGATTGCTTTTGTTTTCAGTTTGTTGAAAGCCTCCACCCTGTCAGCAAATCAGTCCCTTTTCTGCAGACGTTGAATCAATGTAAAAAATGACTGATTTGCTGGCTGGGTAGATGATAATCCTGAGCTGCAGCTTTTGTTGTTTTTTTTTAGATTATTTTGATCACGTGTTGGTATGTAACATTAATTATCAGTTTGTAAGTGAATCGTTGTGTCAACCATCGTATTGCGTTGCGTTATTAATGAGTTTTAAAAGCAAATTAGTGCAAGATAACATTTCTTGAAGAACGGGTAAAGCTGCGTTCTGTCCGACTACAATTTGTAGGCTGTTGCTAACAGTCTGACTGAAATTTTGTAAATTTCTCATTTTTTCATTGCTTGGTAGTGCAACAGCTTATGTTGCTTGGGAACGAAAAATAACTTGAGTTTTACAAAATTTCTGTCAGACTTTTAGCAACAGCCTGCAAATTGTGACAATCCAGAACGTACCTTCAGATGGTCATGGTTCAAGCAAGGCAGCTTTTATGCTAATCAGTCTATCGTGTATTTTTTACAAGTTGAACTAACCCAGACAGAAAATCAACCGTTTTTTACATTGACGTCTGCAGACGTTGAATCAATGTAAAAAATGGTTGATTTGCTGGCTGGAAAGTTTTCCAGTAAAACAAATCTTCTGCAAAAATCTCAAAACCCTGTTGCTTCCCGTTTACAATTTACTCGATAAAATTTCCTTGCACCAATCTGAGATAGAGTTTTCTTAAATAACCAAAGACTGCAAGAATAAAGTTCATTGATCAAGATAGTTGAGAACTTTTGATTTTACTTTGCATTTTATTATAAACAAACACCATAGAATTGTGTACTATTGCTTATTCTTAAGCTCACCCCCATGGCTCATGCTGATTCAATTTCCGAACCTCATGACAATAATTTCGCTTGGGTAAATTTGGTCGCAGCTATGGAGGATGGAAACTTCTGTGTGAGACTTTTTTTGCTACTACATCCCAGCTAGCTAAATCTGCAAACGTTGAATCAATGGAAAAATACCGGATTTTGCTAGCTGAGGTGTATTGGTGTATTTGAAGTTGCTATTTTTTTTACTTCTGTTCAACACACAGAACTGTTGAAGCGATGTGAAAAGTGGAAAACATTTGAATTTCTGTCAAACAAGTTCAAATTCCATGTGCCGAAAAAATGTTTCTTTTTTAAACTTGTTTGTTCTTGATTGTAACCGGTTGTCAACAACTCTTCGTTACGTCACAATAATAGTCACTGGCCGGTTAACAATTCCTGTACGTTACGTTATTGTAACGTTATTTCTCGACAAAGCGGCGCAAGCTGAAAACTCTTTATTCGTGTCCTGGACTGGTGTATTTTTGCGCTTTCTGTTATTTTCACTGAGCTTGGACTAAGTTTATGACAAAAATCCCAAATAGCACATCAGTCGTCTTTTTCATTGATTCAACGTCTGTAGACGTTGAATCAATGTAAAAAAAAAACGACTGATCTGCTGTCTGAGTCTATATCGCAAAAACAAACGTTGCACAACGTCAATGCATGGTAGAAGAACGTGGCAATGGTAATTTGCTGGAGACTCGGCCTTTTAACAGCTCTTCTGTAAATATCGTATGTTTTGAGTATATTTTTATGACATTTTGTACCTCAGGTCGTTCTCAAGTGTGATCACTGATCAGTCTAACCTTACAACCACAGTGGCAGAGGTGAGAACGAAACGTACTTGTCACATATGAAAAAAAAATTCCGATCTCTGTTAACAAGCCATTAATCTCAAATACCCTGGCAAGACATCTACACCAGAAAAAGTGCCTTTATTGGCTTAGGTGCCAATTTTATGTACAGATATCTTGGCAATGGGTTCATGGGTGCAGATGCTTGACGTGAATTAAGTTTGAATTTAATTTTGTGAATTTATGTTATTCAAATGTGACTTTTTTCACCTCTTCAATTTACAACAAACGACAGAATGTTGGTTTCAACGTCTAAAAAACAATGAAACTCCCAAACCAGTTCAATCAAATTTTATTTGTGACATCGCATCTTTGTTTTTTTCATTCAAGTTCCACTTCCATGGGCTGTAATAAAACTCATTTTGACATCTTCGACAAAGTCTTACCAGTGAAATCAATTATTTTTGCATTGGTTTAACGTTAGCAGACCTTGAATCAATGTGAAAAGTGGTTGCTAACTGAGAACGTTGTGAAGAAAATAAACCAGAGTTTATTGCATTATCAGAGGAAAAAGTTTTCTGCATAAAAAAATTCACTGACAAATGAATGTTAAAGTGCTTTTATATAAGTAACCGAACTGTTCGTCTTCTGTTTAATTAAATACCTCTCTTAGCAGGTAAATCAGTCCATTTTTACAATGTCTGCAAACGTGGAATCAAAGGTTGACTTTCTGACCGGACTGGGGATTATAATCACTCCGACAAAGCTACAAAACCTTATTGTAGCCACATGTTACAGTTTATTTCTTTAACCACTTTGGTTAGTGTTTCCATCTCTTTTCTATTTACTCAAGTTAAGAAATGCAAGATTGCTAATTTATCATTTTATTTGACCACACACGCAAATGTAATGTTTGTTACCCAGACAGCAAATCAGTCGTTTTTACATCGTTTCAACGTCTGCAGACGTTGAATCAATATAAAAAAACGACTGATTTGTTGTCTGGGAATCTCGTAGCCTACATAACGAAAATATACTCTTGGTCTGTGTTCCAGTTCAGTTATGTTTTTATTGTTTTATTTTTATGACGTAATTATGAAATTCACTTTGGTGTAATTTTTTGCCAGTACAATATTACTGAACGTTTGTTTTTTGTTGTGCGACGTATAAACGACTGATTTTCAACTAGTGCAAATTCAGATGTTTTTGTTTGCCAGCCGCAAAGACCAATTAGATATTGAATTTACATTCTTTTGCATCAATTCAACGCGAAGTGCCATGCTATTGGCGATAGTATCGTCCATTAACGTTACAAACAACATAAAATTGCTCTAAAGCTCCTCCACTACAAACTTTAACAGATTCTGTTCCCCTAACCGGTCTCTAAATAAATTCTAATGAATATTTTTTTCCAGTATTGACCGAGATGGTAAACTCGGCCCTTTTTGACGGAGTGCCGCATAGGGGGCTAATTAACTTGTTCTGTTTTGGGAGAAGTCTTGATGGCTAGTGTGGAGGCTAAGCTGGTATGGTTAGCGAAACACAATGCTCGCTGTTCTATAGTGAGTAGTCAGGTAGTGCTGACTGCTGACGCCAGGAAGATCGCTCCTTATCAGCTTACTTGTTCTCATTGCACAACCCATTGGTTGCTCTTCTCATTGATCGCTCTTCTCATTGCTCATGCTCACATTTGAAAGCTTTGTCCTTCCCGTTAGCTTAGTGGTTACGCGCCCTGCTCAAGATCACGCGGCACTGGTTCGGCTCTCGGGGTGTGCGCTTGAGCAACGCATTTCAGGACTGCTCTCCATCCAGCGGCATCTAGTGAATGGAATAATTTCCCGGCAACAATACTTTAACAATCGGAAAATTTCACTCTGTCAATCTCGGTAACCGGCCCTGCGTTAAGAGTCTCTACAAGTGTGCGAAACTACCAGGAATAGCCTATCAAAGCTTTGTCAGTCCGAGGATAAAGATTTAAAAACCAACCAAACATACTCTTGTTTTTTGCGATACCAGGAATCTATCAAGGCTTTGTCAGTCCGAGGATAAAGATTTAAAAATCAACCAACCATACTCTTGTTTTTGCGACAAGAAAATTTTTAAGCTTATTATAAAGTGTATTGACTTGGGCAACCAAAAAAACGACAAGCGTGGTCCATTCACTCGTTCGGAACAGTGTTTGTTAGTTGCACCATCAATGAACAAAGGCTAGAAATTTAGATGAGGTTAGTGTAGGCCTATGTATGCAAAGAATTTTTTGCGCCTCAAGACACAAATGGATTTGCGGTGAACCTAATCCTGAGGAATGTGGTTATATATTTGAGAAAAGCTCATTCTCTACCTGACAAGTTCGATCGGGTCTAGACGAGCCATTAAGTTCGCAAACTTCTACAACGTAGACGAAACATCATCAGCAAAATGTCAACCAATAATAATGCTTCACGTTTTCGAAGCTTTTTATTTTGAAAGAGATTCGGCAATCGTTAAATTCGTGTGTAAGATTTGTCAATTTTTTAGCAGTTTTCATTTAATCATTTGGTGATGATCATTAGGCTACGGCACACAAAAATGATTCTGAAACAAAATGGTTTAGATAGAATATTGGAATAATTTTTGTACATTTTTCAAACATTATTCAGTAGCCTACCGGAAGTTTCTATGTCTGTTTTGTGAAACAAAAAAAACTTTTCTCACTTTTGAAGAAAAAAAAGTTTTTGTTATTGTATATGCCCAATATTACTTTATAGGCTAAGAATCTGAACTGCTGCAATCTTTCTTTCATCAGGAATTACTGCAATGTCGTTCACAATTTCATTTCTGAAAAAAGATAGAGTTGTTGAAAACGAATTTTATTTCGGATAAAGCGAAACCATAGCCAACCATATGAAAGCGGTTATTGTTTACAAACAAAAAAAAGTAGGCCATTGTAAGCTCCAACAACAAACCTATGACTCAAGACTACCTATTTTATTTTGAAGAGTTGTAGGCCATAGTACTTTTTACAGTGTAGATTTTTGTGGATTTTACAGTAGGCCACTTCAACTTGGTAACCAAAAAAAAAAAAAGTTTTATTTAAAAGAAACGTACGAAAGAAATACAAAGGATTTCGTATCGAAACTTGGCTTCACGAAAAATTTTCCTTCATTTTATTTTTTTCTCAACAGCGGCTTAAAACCGGGATGCAAGCCATTTAGCCGCGCAGAAAGTTCCCTTACAATTACCAAATCTTTGGTTACCGTGATTAGCAGGATTTCGAATAATTTCTTTCATGCAAATTTTATAACCTATGTTAAATGAAATTGTATGCATAGAACTTAAATGCAGCAAACTAACTCCTGCCACCTAGAAATTGTAAATCCACAATATTGTAATGTCATTTTGCGATATCATAACATTTAACTGAATGCTGCACTACTTTCTCAGCATGTCAACGTTAAATGGTCGATTACTCAACGAATAAAATATAAATAGCAGTAACTTGACTAAAAGTGTTTAGAAAAACTATCCGCCACGCTTAATGACCCAAAGACCTTTCAGATTAGCACCAATCAGTGGGCAAGAGACACGCAGCGACCCAGAGCTTGATTCTCACTAGAAAGGTGTTTCCGGTTGCCTTTTTGCAACGTGAGAATTATGACGTATTAAAGGACCTTTTTTATTCTTGGTATCACCACTGTGATCTGGGTCAAGCATGAAATCGATAGAGTGATGCAAAGGTACCAGACGTCGCCGAGGTGTGAAAAGGACAACTTTCGCTTGCTTGGTGGGTTGGAGTAGTATTCTAACTTTTCAACGTCAGTTTTGCACTCATATGTTTATACATTGGAATTTGGAAGTATCCGGCCACCAAAACCAATCTTTTTTTCATTGATTCAACTTCTCAAATCATCGGTTAACGCATGTAGGCCAGCAAGAGCTGTTCCAGCCAGCAAAACTGGTCCTTTTTACATTGATTCATTGTCTGCAGACGTCGAATCAATGTAAAAAGGACCAGTTTTGCTGACTGGGGTAGTCCTTAACTTGAAGTTTTTTGATTAAAATATCACTTCTTTCGCTCTGTTGCTCAAATAGGTTTGTCACTGTCGTTTGGAAAAGCTTCATAACTTAAGATGGCCTGCAGCTTAACTGCGTTGTAATAAATTGCTACACGCTGCTTCCAAAATACAATGTTAAATTTGTACAAATTAAGCATCTGTGTTCTGTGTGTCATGCATTTACAATTTTTTTCTCAGAATAGGAAATTCGTCATAATAAACATAAGCAGAAGGTTTTGTCCATCCATAGTTTTGTCAGACAACAAGCATACATTGTTCATACGTTGCTTTTTTGTCAGATAGGTTTTCGTTAATGACAAACCTGGGATAGCAAGAAGAGGCACTACATTTTTTGCATTGATTTAACGTCCGCAGACGTTGAATTAATAGTACATCGCTTTGATTTGTTGGCCTGGTTGATTTCAGTGTAAGAAACTCTTAGTCATGCAACACAGCCATGGGATGGTTCTATTTTAAGATTTAGTTTCACCAAATGATAACCTGAGAAAGAGATCATATTGCACAGTGCACTTTCTAACTGTTGCAAAAAATAGCCTGCAACTAATGAACCTTCACAGTGACACGGACAGGAAAAATTTTAAACGTCGCAGCTGTGTAACGTCAAAATTCCTATACCAAACTTCTTCATGTGGTTCTTTCACAAAAAGTGGAAAAAAACACAAAACTAAAAGTTGACAAATTTAGAAAGAGCTTTTGAAGCTTAGAGAACAAATGGTCATAAAAAATGTTTTCCTTCAAAACAACAGCTTCTGATTTCTTAGACAATCTGTACGCTTTTTGCTGCACAAGTTTTTGTACCGTATCTAAATTTACTAAACAAACTTAGAGTAACATTTCATAGTCTTTTGATTCCAGTGCAATAATTACGGATTTCATTACGGTACCTGCGAAAGATTAAAAATGCAAAAACCGTATTTTGTCGATGATTCATCATTTCCGTAGGCTACGTAGCGTAGCCTATAATCCAATTAGGTTACTTACAATAAGCCCCGTTAGCTCAGTGGTTAAGCGCTCGACTCAAGATCACGCGGCGCTGGTTCGACTCTCGGGGTGTGCGCTTGAGCAACGCATTTCAGGACTGCTTTCCATTCAGCGACACCTAGTGAATGGAATACTTCCACGGCAACAAGACTTCAACAATCAGAAACTTCATTTTGCCAATCTCGGTAACCGGTCCTGCGTTAAGAGCCTCTACATTCTACAAGTATGCAAAACTACCAGGAATACCCTATCAAGGCTTTGTCAGTCCGATGATAAAGATTCAATACCAACCAACCAAACGCATAGAAAGTTTCTGAAAGAACATAGGATAATAACCCGTAAAGCATTTTCTAAATTGCTATTAAGTTACCATTCCGTTAAAAATGCCCAAGGGCCTGTACAAATTGAAGTCAAATGCGGACATTTTAATTTTGTAACACCAAGAATGTTTGCTTTGTTGCATATTAGGCTATCTAACGGTCATGTTTGTTGATCAAGCCACCGACTTATATCTCTTATGATTATGTCCAGCTAAAGCTGGTGGCGAAAAATTATACATGATTTTGTAAAGTCAACCGACGTGAAGGTTCCCAGGTCACATAGGCTACGTTTGTTTTATTAGTTGCTCAAGACTCTTTTGAATAAGTTTTGTTTGTCAATACATTGTCATATCTTTACCTGAAGATGAGATTTGTCACAGTTGTGTTTTCACATATTTTACAAACAAAAGCGGTTAGACATTTGCTTATTTATGTGTTAACTTTGGTTAACTTTTATATTACAAGTATTAGGCTACAGTAGGCTACAAATATTCTTTTTCATGGGCTGCCAAATTTGGAATAGTTTTAACTTTAAATTTTGCAAAAGTAGGCTACTGCAAAATTATCGCAATGAATTGTACAATGTAGCCAACGTTATTCAACTCGAAATAAGTTCTTTAACTTCATGAGTTATCGTTACAAAAGTGACGAAGAATAATATTCTAATTATTATAAACGAATGCTAAGTTCTTTATACAGGCACAAATTTCAAAGTCCATTGACAATATTTAGATTAGGTGAGGGGCATTTGTTAGCCTACTTAGCCACATTTACAAGTTTTTTCAAAAAGTACCTGATTGCCTACAGGGCTATCTTCAGAACTATATTATTTATTTTGATTGTGGATAAATGCCGCCGGAAAGGTTGGGCTAATGTGATAATAAATACTTGTCTATGACACTGACGTTATGATGTTTATAACTTACTACTTTTTTTCCATAAACCACATGTAGTAGCAAGCATAATTAAAATGTCGGCAAACAGCTTTTATTAAAGAGTAAGGTCTGGGCTATGTTTTTTTTTCAAGAAAAAGGAAAAAAGTTGGTACAGGACGATAGCCTACTTCATGTCGAGCGCGTGGCAATTCCTCCCTCTGGCGACAAGATTCTTGTGAGGAATGACAAGCTCGTATCTCAAAATTGTAGTTTTTTCGTTTGATTCTCTTCAGACGCTGTAGTCAGAATAAAATAAACCTAAATGTGGCGAAAAACAAGCAACTAATTCATTTGATCGTTTATTTCAGATCTTGCAGCTTACCAATACCTTAGGGCAAGCATTCTAGTGAGCTTTTTTTTCTATGTAGTCTATTGAATGGGCTAACCTACTTGTTATATTAATTTCTACTAGAGGGTTGTTGCTTGCATTGATGGTGTTAAATACAAGCTTTGGATGTTTATATCACTCGTTTCTTTGGGTACGATACTTTCAACGAAAGGCCCTTTTGTACTTTTACTGACTTTGTGTTTTTGCTGACACACGGATTAGCCTAACAGACGAATTTTTACTAATACACAGCAACCGTTTTGTTCCCAGGCGGAAGAATCACTTTTTGTAACAACGTTTAATTGCTTTAGGCCACCATGGTAGCTGTTATATTTTTTATTTTCATTCCAATATCCATGAAAAAATTGTTTGAAAATGATTTTTTCTGCTGGCTTTATTCCCACTTCAGTCGGATCGCCTCTGCAGATTGCAGTCATCCACATAAATGTGTCATCAGCACGTTCTTCCTTCACTTTCACTATTTTATATCTTCTGCCACACAACCTCTCCATCTTTTTTTCCGCCTTTCTCGCTTTCTTTTACTTAGTCTTATTCCTCTTCTGACATAATCGTCTCTCCTTACAACGAGACTCAACTATTTAAGGTGTGTCTCTTTTGTATAAACCAACCTTAAGTTTTGTTATTTTCTTTAATGCAACGCACAACCAGCTCAGTGGCCGAGTGAATTTGCCTTCGTTTCTGGTTACTGGTAGATCTGAAATCGATTCCAGGTTAAGTCAAGCCAAAGACTTTAGCAAAGGTGCCGATTTTGTTCTTTTTCGCACAACGCAGTGAGAACAAGTCGCCAAATAATGTGATGACATCATAAACCTGATATAAAATTTAAAATGAGCCCTGTCGCTAAAAGGGACTCCACCATTAGTACCAATAACAGACTGAAAACAGCAACTGAATAATATCAAATCCGTAGTATTAATCACAAAAGCAGCCGTGGAGCTACACCATAGCAATATCAATGAAGGAACGTAACCTAAACGTTACTTATATCAGCCACGTGTCAATACCATCCTAGTAGTGGTATCACCACCACAACAGTATCATCGCAATATGAATACCATCTCAGCATCGTTGCCATCACATCACCAATATCAACACATGATTGAAATAATCAGTTCACTTATATCAAAACTGACGGACTAATATCAAAATCGACTGAAGAATATCAAAACCGACTGACTAATAACAAAACCGACTGACTAATATCAAAACCGACTGAATAATATCAAAACCGACTGAAGAATATCAAAACCGACTGAAGAATATCAAAACCGACAGACTAATAACAAAACCGACTGACTAATATCAAAATCGACTGAATAATATCAAAATCGACTGCCTAATATCAAAATCGACTGAATAATGTCAAAATCGACTGAATAATATCAAAACCGACTGAATAATATCAAAACCGACTGCTTAATATCAAAACCGACTGACTAATATCAAAACCGACTGCTTAATATCAAAACCGACTGACTAATATCAAAATCGACTGACCAATATCAAAACCGACTGCCTAATATCAAAATCGATTGCTCAATATCAAAACCGACTGATTAATATCAAAACTGACTGCCTAATATCAAAACTGACTGCATAATATCAAAATCAACTGAGTAATATCAAAATCGACTGACTAATATCAAAACCGACTGCCTAATATCAAAACCAACAGAATAATATCAAAATCGACTGACTAATATCAAAACCGACCGACTAATATCAAAACCGACTGCCTAATATCAAAACCGACTGCATAATATCAAAATCAAATTAGCAGATATAAAACAAAAGTAGGCTACATTTAATCTCTTGTTATTCGCAGGGTTTTGTCGCCATATGATAGGCCCTAGCCCTAGTAATTAGGCCAGTGGTTCCCAACCGGGGGTGAATTCCCCACTAGGGGGGGGAATTTTGCAATTTTTAGGGGGGAATTTGGTTTTAGGAAATGTAAACCTTTTTAAGCCTCGTAAGTTGGCCTACACTAGAGTGTTAAAGAGGAAATTATTATTAGATTAACTTCCGATTATTTAAGCAACTGTGCACTGACATGGATGCAGGCCATCACGTAGGCCTACTTCTTTTTCATTCAAATACTCGATGGCTTTCAAGAGGAAACGTAACCAAACGAGTGTTTGAGCTCATAGACGAGCTTAGATTATTTTTTGACCTTTAAATAAAATTGGAATTTGTTGCATTGCTGAATGATGACAAATGGATTAGGTTACTTGCTTATTTGTTTGGTCCATTGAATTAACTAAATCTGAAAATGCAAGGGAAAAACACCAATATACGGTATATATCCAATCGCCATCTCCGTTCAAAGCAGATTGCGCATCAACAATTCAACATGGGTTATCTGTATCTTTGAGTCATTGAGATATTGGTAGGCTACCATGTGAATTTACAAGCTGTAGGCCTACTGCTTCCATGCTGGCTCAAGGCAGGTTGGAAGTGAGTGATTGATTAATGTCACTGTTATTAGGAGTTGTCTTAAGATACTAGAAGGCTCTGCTGTCCTGGTCGAGGGGGACTACGTTTTGTCTGGCCTCTACCTTTCGACCATCCTGGCTTGGGTGGCCCTTCAAGAAGCAGATGCCAGTACCGCTCAGCACTTAAAGATGCTTTGGTAGTTTTCACCAGCAAGCTTGATAATTGAAAGAGAAAAGTTAGAATGAACAATTCTTTAAAGTCGATGATGATTCTTTAAACATGGTAACATGTTCAAGTTAGAATGAACAATTGAACATGTTACCATGTTTAAAGAATTGTCATCGGTGCTGCTTGTTGACGGCAAAGAACAAGTTCTTCCAGAGTTGGAAAAAGAATTGATTTGCAACATCTCACAGCATTAGAACTGGAATTCATTCGATATTTTCCTGAAGTTTATGACGATGAGCTTGATTTAATAGGAAATTCATTCACATTGTTGATGAAAAACCTTCCAGATAAATTGCAGGATGAAATTTTACAACTCAAAACGGTTTCTTGCGCAAAAGACTTATTCAGAGAAAAATTAATCACTAGATTTTGGCCAATAATGTGTAATTTCTATCCCAAAGTGGCAGAGAAAGCTATTCGAAATATCCTCCCGTTTGCTTTCACTTATCTATGCGAATCAGGTTTTTCAACTCTTGGAAATGAAAACAAAAGAGCGAAACAGATTAGACGTGGAGAATGATATTCGTTGTGCTCTTTCCACTATTCTTCCACCACATTCATGAGTTGTCAAAACAACAAATCACAAGCTTCACACAGACTGTTAAATGCACTGACTCTTATACTGTATTTTGATTGAGTGTATTCTTTGAATAAAATACTTTTTAGCACCGTTCTTCATTAATTAAATTATTTTAGTATGAAAAGGAATATTAGGCGTACAGGCTAAAAAGCTTATTACTAGCGAAAGTTTAGTTTATTTTCCAAGACTTAGATTAAAATATTAATGTAAACGAGTTTTTAACAAACTAAATTTATAGGGGGGGAATTTAGATTTGAATAACGACTGAAAGGGTCCACCGGTTAAAAAAGGTTGGGAACCACTGAATTAAGCGATTAGTTTTCGTCAATTATTGTAGTAAGAAAACAACAGTGGAGTTGTTACAAACACATCGTCGGTTCGGGAAGGTTGTAATGCTTTCTCTCTGATTTTAATGTTACGTAGATATTGCGTAAATATTTGTCTTGGCAACGTCATGTTTAGGTCTCCTACATTTGTCGCCAGAGTGGCGCTGTTTTAAACTTTCGATACGAATCCTGTGGAATCATGGGACAGCGACTTTCTTGCCCTCTCGCTATGATGTCTGTGTTTTGTTGTTCAACGTAACTTTTATGTATTTAGTAAAGATATGGGCCACTGCTTTCTAAGCGCAGTCGAAAGTGAACGGCGCAAACGGCGCTTTCCATCCATCCTTCAATTTATTTGATCAGTTTAGTAGCTTGATGTGAGCATTGCCATAGCATGTATTCGCACTTTTAGTGCAGCTTCATTTATGGCATGAATATAAACAGTAATAGTTTAGTTCTATCTTTCAGATTTAAGCTCGTTGTAGGTGTTTGCCACAACTATTCGAAATCTCTCTTTTTCTTTGTCTTTAAATACCAATCTCAATTTGATATAGTTTATTTCGAATTTGTCTATTGCAAGGGTACTGTCTTTTTGAGTGGAAACGTTGGAAATTAATAGAAATTATTTGAGAGCATTTCGTTTTGGCACCTACAGACTAAACTGCAGTGATTCTTCATGTATTACGAATCAAGGATTTGGTAAGAGCTGCGAATTTCAGACGAATGTCTGGATAAATTCGTTATTCGAACAGCATTTTTTGCAACTATCCGCCTAACCTAACCCTATATCAGCAGCATGCAGATACGACCGCTCGACCAGTAACCACGAAAAAAAGCAGACTTAGGCTAGATCACTCTAATTTTGGTTGTCGTATTTTAGGTGTGTCGGAAAATATTGTACGAAACGTTCAGCTTCAATCGATTTGCTTGTTTCAACTGTTATTGCTTGTTTCAGATTAGTTTTGAAAGTATTTTTTGCTTGCTATTATAATCGTGTGCTTTACTGATAATGAGTGTTAAAATTGAAGAAGGCCAAAGGCGTGGTTCCAATATTTACGTACACGAAGGCTTTCGATATTTGTTAAATTACAGTCGAAATGGAAAGATGTACGTGCGATGTACTTTGTACAAATCAAATAACTGCAAAGGTGCGGGTACTTTTGATGCATCGTCATTGAGTATATTGGTTACGAAACCTCATAACCATGATGAGACATTGTATCAAGCTGAAGTTGTTGCTTTGAAAAGCGCTCTCAAAAGGAAAGCTGAGAATGAAACAGGAAGTTTGCGTGAACTTTTCGATAACGAAACGAGAAGTAACCCCTTTGGTGCAAGTATTTCATTCAAGGAAATGGAAAGCTCGATGTCAAAAAGAAGAGCTTCTACAGTGCCCAAAGTCCCTAAAACGATAGAAGACTTTATTGATTCCTTGATGCAAAGCGGGTTTAACACCTACTATCAACGGAATGTTGAGTGCGAAGGAAGTGTGTGTGCCATCCTTCTCTCCAGCGATACCATGAAGAGTGAACTTGAAAATTCGCACACCATACAATTTGATGGAACCTTTTTTACAGTTCCAAAGCTTTTCTTTCAGATGTTTACCATATTTGTCTTCAAAAACAACCATACGCTACCAGCCGTGATATGTTTTATGGTGTCAAAAACGAAGAAACATTATAAGGCAGTATTTTTAGAAATTAAAACAATGGTGCCTTCATTTCAGCCGACAAGGGCCATCTCTGATTTTGAGGCAGCATCACGAGGCGCTATTAAGGAAGTATTTCCCAACATCAACCTTGTAGGTTGTATGTTTCATTACAAACAAGCACTTTGGCGCCAATTGCAACACCATGGTCTAGTCAGTAGTTACTTTTCAAACAGCTCCTTGAAAAATTGGATAAAATGTGCAATGGCACTTCCGTTCGCACCCGCCTCAGATATAAATGCTGCATATGATGCATTGAATGAGCACATCGACATCACTTTACAACCATCAGGATTGCTGAAATTAGAAAAGTTCAAAAAGTATGTTAAATCATACTGGTTAGATAGGGTGCAAGCGATGGAACTCTCTGTATTTGATGTTGACATCGCCACAAACAACGGTGCAGAGTCCTTTCACGCCAAACTAAAGCAGCGTGTGAAAGTAAACAAGCCCAATGTATGGGTCTTTATGAAGAACATTAACAATGTTATAGCTGATTTCGACAACGAATATCAGCGGTTAGCAAATGGGCTGGAAATTTCGCGGCCACGCAGACAGGCTACTCAAGATCTGTTCGATTTGAGAACTGATCTGAAGGAGAAGTTTAGAAGTAATCAGATTACCCTTCTGGAATATATCCAGTCCATATCAGCCAATGAAGCAGATCTAGAAGCAGTTCATCTTGCTTCGAATATTGGAACGGATGTTGTGACAAGTCAGCCATCACAAGAAAAGTGTGTCGTTTGCCTTCAGCCTCGTTCAGCCACATTTTGCTTCGATCCCTGTGGCCACGCTAATGCATGTGAAAGTTGCGCGTCACAGATCGTAGACTTGGGATATCATTGTCCGACATGTCGTGTAACTGTGGCCAAAATAATTAAAATATTTTCATAGTTTTAACGTTGTTTGTGTTTTGCTTTGCATGTTAGATTAGTTTAATGAATGTACTGGGTCAGTAGACCAGCGTCACTTACGATCTATCAATTTTGAAATTGGTTTCGCCCAATTCTAGGCTTCAGCAAAAGGCCGAATTCGTGAAGTCGGATCGAATCTTGGATCGAACCCACAATTTCCTGTTCACAAACTCGGATTTAATCTTTGATTATTGATTCTACTTGTCTTTCATCTCAGATTTAAACAATCTTTCATTAATGAAAGAAGTGGCGAATCAGTGATTAACTTCTAATTTCTGAATAAGCCTACAAAATTGTGGGCTCAATCCGAGGTCGAGTTATAGGAGATGCGATCCGACTTTGTGAATTCGACTTTAAAACAATGATGATGTTCAGGTTGGTCTTATTCGCTATCTCTCGTCGCTGTTTTTTGTGTTGCTCCAATGTTTCTACTTTGTTGTATAGGCTACTTGTGTCTTACCTTATTGTTTTGTGTTTCGTTAAGAACTAATTTTTCATGTTGCTACTAGCAGACACGTACTATCCGAAAAAAGAAACGTAATTTTTTCATTATTTACTTTATTTCATTTTTATTAAACCTGCAACTGTATCCGATCATTTTGTACACCCTGTAAATGTTTGGTTTTGCACGTGAAATTCCTTTAATCGTGGCTTGACACTTTGAAGGTTGGGACATAGGCGTAGCCGGGGGGGGGAGGCAAAGGGGCCATGCCCTCCCAAATTTCTAAGATTTGCCTATCAATGGTTACATTATAGTAAGAAAGTAATGGCTGATGTACCCCGACTTTTGTTCCAGCTTCTCGGTGTTATGGAGAGTTACACATTATACAAGGATCGATAGACTAGGAAGCGACCCGAACGATAGAATGTACAAAGTAAACAAAATCATCCAGTTTCGGTAACTTTTTCAGTATCTGGAAAGCACACGTAAATAAATAACGCGAAATTGTAAGAATATTATACAGAAAAATTGACGAGTAATTCAAGCTAAAAACACTTTTTAGACAATTTAAAAAGTACAATTTGTAAACATTGAAAATCTGCGAAATATTTGTTGCAAAAGTTATTGTAAAACTGTTCAGAAATTAGACGTAATTAAATATTGAGAAACAATGTAGGCTACTCAGATCAATCAGGAAATTAGAGTCAGCATAAGTTTGCCTCCATTGTTTCTCAGTATTTAATTACGTCTGATTTATAAACAGTTTTACAATAACTTTTGCAACAAATGTTTGGCAGTTTTTAATGTTTCACAAATTTTACGTTTTATAATGTCTAAACAGCGTTTTTAGTCTTATTTACCAGTCACTTTTTCCCTATAATTATATTCAAGGCCGTATTAAGGGTTTATGGGGCCCTGGGCTGAGCTGAAAGTGGGGGCCCTTATCAAGTGACATTTTTTGCTAAAAAAGGTTATCGATCAATGACACTAAAAGCATTTCTCAGCAGCTGGGGGCTCTGCCTTCAAACCCAGAGTTGTGTGTATCGTGTAGTTGGTACTGTGCTTTTGCTGCGATTGGGATCGAAAAAAGCGATTAAACAAGAACATTATTTTTAGAACAACAAAATGACATAATTTGTTCAATGCTGACTTCATTAGAGGGGTGCAAACTCTCAAACTTACCCGAGCGACCCGAGCGCAATACTCTCAAACTTACCCGAACTTACCCGATTCTCTAGGCAGGCTACGCCACTGTTCTCTAGTTGTCTTTTTGAAAGCAAAACCAATCATTTTAGAGCAGATCAACAAATGTATCCATTTGTGAGATAGGTTATTACTGTTCAAAGTGAACTTGATTCTTTCTCCACAATTTTTAGTGGCAACATTTTCAATACAAATTGCTAATAGGCGATTGTTGATAGATAGCCTACTGTACGATAACATGTTCATTTTGTGCAATATACTGTTCAAAACAAACAATATTGTCCCAAGAAAATTGTGAGGAAAAACCTAGTTAATTTTCAACAGTACAGTATTTCTTCGGAAAAGATTTATTTTCTGGTTGAAAAGCAAATTTTGGAATGACAATAAACTTTTAGTGCCTGGTGTGAATGGTGTCGAATACTTAAACACAAAACTGTTGAGATACAGAGCGATCAAAGTAAGCTTAATCGTTTCACAAAAACACTAAACGTTTTGTTTTTGGCGCAACTTTACGTATGAACTGTGAATTGTTTGTCAGCTTCACACGATAAAAACAAAATCATATTCATAGGAGTAGGCTATAGGCAGGGCCGGATTAACCATTAGGCTAATAAGGCTATAGCCTTAGGCCCTGGAAAAATTCGGCCCTCAATTATTTTTTTAAGGTTAAATTTTTGTAAAGCTGGTAGTGATACAGATCCAGTACAGTAGGCCTACAGTTTTTGCTTAAAAACGAATGACTGAGTTGAGTCAATACATATGAAGAGCCCATTTCCAATACCACGTAAGCGCCACTTTTATCGAAATTGAGTTTAGAGCAGGGCTTTTCAACCGGGAGCCGTTTGTCGGAGGGTTGCGAGGCGCTTGAAATTCCAGTGTATTGTTTTCAATTCTTTTTTGCCAGAAAAGATTAAAAACTGCGTTTTTTCGCAATTGAGCGTTCCTCTACTTGAGGTTATTATATCGTTTAACAACGCTATGGTAAAAAAGCAAAATTATGTAGAATCCTATGCAAAATATAGATTTCTCAGTATCGTTTTCAACGGCATTAAAAAAATTAGTGTCGGCTATTTTGGAAGTTCTTTTAGCAACATGTGCACGCATTGACAAACTTAATAGCCTAGTTATACAGTATATCTCACTGAAATTGATTTAAATAAATCCATAAAAGATTGCAATAAACTCAAACGGTGAAAGTGCGAAAACGTAGATTATTCTCATTATTTTTTCCCTATAATCTATCTATCCAAGCTTGATAGAAAATGGAAATAACAATCGGAGGAAATATAATAAAAGCCGTAGGCCTAACAACATCGCAAAAAAACGTTTTTCGTTTCGGAAGTATACGTTGGAACAGCAAAACTAAACATAACGGGATGTCGGCATGAATCGAATTTGGTAAATTTTGCATTAAATATGCTTTTGTTGAATACTTTTAAGGGGGGTCGCAAGACTCCATTGATTGCACTGAGGGGGTCGCGGTGGAAAAAAGGTTGCAAACTCCTGGTTCAAAGTGTCATTAGGTAGAGTATTGCCATAGGTAGCCTACCTACTATCGAGTTGTCACGAGCTTAGTTGGCGGAAAGCGACGAATGGAGGTTTGATCATAGTGCTGTTTGCTTATGGCGTCATAAACATTTGTCATGTTTTAGATCAAAAAAAATTGTTTGGAAAAGTGGATTTTATGTTGCTGAAATTTATAGCGACTTAGCTTAATTATTACGGTAACTTGGTTTGCCAACTAAGCATTTTTTGTCGTGATGTGCTTGGATGGGCGATGCCTTAAACAAAGTATTGTTAATCGCTTAAAGTCAAAACATTTGGCCCCCCAAAAATTTTGGGCTGGCTACGCTATGGGGTTGGGGGGATGTCAATTCAACTTTTTTTGTATCAACAGTTGTATCTTTGAAATCACTGAAGCTACGACTACGAGATTTCTTGACTTTTCCTAAATATTATTCAGCTACAGCATATTAAAATAATTTCAATAATTTTGATCAAATACATTATCTTTTAATATAATACGGTATTTTCAGCACCTACCTCAACATTAAATAATAATAACAGCTGGACTAGTTTTCCAAAGTTGGAACGAAAACAAACAATAGCGAGAAAGTAGATTAAGTCTATTGTTATCAGACAGTTTTCTAGGAAAACTGTAGGCCTACTAATCCGCTATACAAGTGCAATTCTTCCATTGTCTGCAGGGAGGAGCAAGGGATAATTGCTTTATCGCATTAGCCTAACGCGAGCAAAAGCTTGGGCTGGACTTTCTATTGTACACCAATTGGGACTTTGATCTTTTAAGCAACTAGTCGATTTTGATATTGTTCAGTCGATTTTTGATATTAATCCGTCGGTTTTGATATTAAGCGATCGATTTTGATATTAGGCAGTCGATTTTGATATTATTCAGTCGGTTTTGATATTAAGCAGTCGGTTTTGATATTATTCAGTCGATTTTGATATTAGGCAGTCGATTTTGATATTAGGCAGTCGATTTAGATATTAGTCAGTCGGTTTTGTTGGTAGGCAGTCGATTTTGATATTAGTCAGTCGATTTTGATATCAAGCAGTCGATTTTGATATTAGGCAGTCGATTTTGATATTGTTCTGTCGATTTTGATATTAGTCAGTCGGTTTTGATATTATTCAGTCGATTTTGATATTAATCAGTCGATTTTGATATTAGTCAGTCGGTTTTGATATTAGGCAGTCGATTTTGATATTATTCAGTCGGTTTTGATATTAAGCAGTCGGTTTTGATATTAGTCAATCGATTTTGATATTAGTCAGTCGGTTTTGATATTATTCAGTCGATTTTGATATTAGTCAGTCGATTTTGATATTAGTCAGTCGATTTTGATATTATTCAGTCGGTTTTGATATTATTCAGTCGGTTTTGATATTATTCAGTCGATTTTGATATTATTCAGTCGATTTTGATATTATTCAGTCGATTTTGATATTAGTCAGTCGATTTTGATATTATTCAGTCGATTTTGATATTAGTCAGTCGGTTTTGATATTATTCAGTCGATTTTGATATTAGGCAGTCGATTTTGATATTATTCAGTCGATTTTGATATTAGGCAGTCGATTTTGATATTAATCAGTCGGTTTTGATATTAGGCAGTCGATTTTGATATTAGGCAGTTGGTTTTGATATTATTCAGTCGGTTTTGATATTATTCAGTCGATTTTGACATTATTCAGTCGATTTTGATATTATTCAGTCGATTTTGATATTAGGCAGTCGATTTTGATATTAGTCAGTCGATTTTGATATTAGTCAGTCGGTTTTGATATTAGGCAGTCGATTTTGATATTAGGCAGTTGGTTTTGATATTATTCAGTCGGTTTTGATATTATTCAGTCGATTTTGATATTAGTCAGTCGATTTTGATACTGTTCAGTTAATGATGTAATTGTATTAGATAAGGTCTTGTGCAGTCAATGTGTAGTTTCTGTTGCTGTGATAATAAGTTGTATGTTCTTAAAGTATTTGATGATATATGTCATTGTGCGATGTAGATGCGTTGTTGGTACTATTGCGGGTGATGATCTTATGATACTGATTTTGTTCTTAAGCCGTTGTTGAGTTCCTTCCAGTGGCGATATTGCTACGATTGTGTGATCGTTCCAACAATGAAGTAAATCAAGGCAAATGATATAAATGCGACACTGATCTATTTCTCTTGTTGATTTTCTGGCGCGTTCCCGCTAAAAGACCTTAGCTGTTGTAGACCGACAATATATAAAACCATAACATTGTTATTAGTGCTATTAATTCAACACAAAAAAAGAATCTAGGTAAAATTCCTCCCAGACAAAATCAACTTTATTGGTTTGGTAAATATATCCGAATAGCATTTACCAGTAAGCAAATGAGGTGAAGTTGCCTTTTTTTGCTGAACAAATAAAGATTAGAATCTGTACAATTCATTAAATTTGCAAAGAATAGTATCGAGCTGTTGCAGAGTTTGAATCAAGGTTGATAGGCTACACCAAAACAAAATTGTGCTAAATTGCTTTTGCCACTTCAACAATCCTTATTTGTATGTAGGGTTGGATGTCGTTAGTCAAAAAGCAATGACTATTTCACTATTCGATAGTGCCCAAAAAAGCAAAATAAATAATTATTAATAGCACAGATGAAACAAAACTATAGCAGTTTAACTTTATTAAGAACAGAAATAAAAACAAGGCCAAAACAGGCAAATCAACACAAAAGCAAGCCCAATAATTTGGAATCAATACCAATTAGCATAAGCACGCAGTTTAGCAGTTCAAAACTCTCAATGCCGGTACAACCTTTGCAGTCCATACATCACGTTTATTTCAAGAATGACATTTGTGTACTCTATTCCAAGCAATAATTATCTTGAAAAAAGTTGGTGCAATGTTGACTACAATAAAAACCTCGCAATTTCAGTGTCAAAAACGAGTTAAAAAGTTTAACTGGCCAAAACAAGCCCAAAAACAAGCAACCCGCAAACTCGAAAAAAACAAGCCCAAACTTGCGGGAAAACTGCAAGGTTGGCAACACTGTTAATGACTCTCACTGGCATGGTTTTTTGAACTGTGTTGCCGCAAAATTTTCCTTAATCTTTTAAAGTTCGAAAACCGGAAGGGGACTATATGTCCGATAGTAATCCGAAAACTAAATCTCGTAAATTCGTTTTGACGCCGAAGTAAGTGAATAACAAAAAGATGATTCAGCATTTCTCCTAAATATCGATTAGTGAAAAACGAATAATGATTTCGTTGCTTGCATAAAAAAGCATTGAATAATGCGCATTCGATGTTTATTTTTAAAAAGAATGGGTATAAGCATTCGATATTCAGAAAGTAACGAATAACGCTATCGAATAGTGACAAGTGACAACTAGTCGTTACTTCCAAGTTCCAACCCTGTTAGTATGTTAGCAATGATTTTGCCACTTCCTTTGGGCCTCACTCGACCTCTTAAGTGTATTAAAGTTTGGTAAGAAACCGGGATCAAACTACGTCCCTTACATATTTCCTCCTCCAAAATTGCCCATGAAAAAAATTGAGATGAAAACAATAGAGCAGCGCCTAGTCATTAATTGAAGTTTTTTGCAATTTTTTTTTCAATTTTACTGATCTTCGTTTCCGCAACTTGTTTTCAATCTTGTCAGGAAAAATTGGGCATCTTTCATTTTTCGGAAAAGAGTTAGGGTTTAGTTTAGAGTTATGTTAAGGTTTCTATGGTAAATTTCAGCTCCAATTAATGAATTAAGCGCTGCCCAACTGTTTTCAAAAAATTAGGAAAAAATGTTCAAGTGACAAAACTTGTGTCATAACTATTAGTGTAGGCATATTTGTAATTTCGTGTTTTTTTTTGTTAAAAGCAAAAACTCTCTTGTTTTTGAAAGAAAACACAATAAGCTTTAAAAAAAATTAGAGTGGCATTTTTTGTGAACATTTTTGGGGCACGAAATCCAAGATGGCGTCCAAAATGGGGCACAACAATAATTATGCAATATTTTCGTAAGTGATACAGGCTACAATTACAAATAAAATATCTGAATATATGTTTTCTGAGACAGAGAATCTAATGGAATCATCGAATTTAGGTTACATATATGACATTCGTGCCAAATTTTAAAATGTTATTCAAAATACCCCCCGCGCACCCGAAACGTATGCTAAGCTACCTACGTAATTTTGTAATTTTACACCAAGGACTGTATTAACTTAAATGCATGCATTTTTCACAAAGAATACGCAACTAGAAAACCAATGAGCATATCTAAATACAATGAAACTTGAATTAATGTTCGATCCTTTAAGTCGTATTACACGCGAAAGATGTAAGAAGTCTTAGGCCTTCTGATTAAATGGCAGATATCGTTAACAACCGACATCTACGGAATTTATAATATTTATTGAATGTCAAAGAAAGCAATTCATCATCAAATTTTCAGTCTTCATTTATCACTGGTTGGATAGTTTTGTTTTACAGCTGAGACCACAGCCACAGACTTCTGTACATGGAATATAGTTCTTGTGGCAGCTGCACCTTCCTTCGCATCCACGTTTACACCCGCACTTTATGAGTTGCAATACTGCTTTAGGAGCTGGTGGATTTAAACAACGATCTGGCGTGAAGTGACTTGAACCTGCATCAAACGTCCAACCAAATGCAGTTGGTGCTGGAAGGCAGGGATGGGGTTTGCTAGCTTTTCTCCAAATCATGCATACATAATGAGCCCGGCGAATGCAAATCTAGTGAACCAGAAGTTGGTGGGAGGTTTTCGCCTTTGGCTGCACGATTGGAGAAGAGGAACCAACGTAGGTCATTCACTTTCGTGTAGATTTTGGATCGATACAAACTACAGATAAAGCGTTCCAACTGCGAGCATACATCAGCAGGAAGATCAGTGTCATTCCCGAACATTGCTAGTGCAGTAGTGCATCCAAGATCTCATCATCACAAGACATAACTGTCTTGAAGCATAAGTCTTTGGTTCTGCCAGCAAATCTCCCAGTCATATCGGAACCAGTCAGAGCATGAAAACCTAGAAGTGCAGAAGCACGCTTTGATCCCAAGTTGTTGTATATGTTTCGAACACAAATGTCCCACTTCAATCTGCCCTTTCCCGTAAGGAAAGTTGTAGACCCGGGTAAGTGTGAATACATGTGGATGAGCAACAACAAGATGTCTGTGTCTGAGGAACGGACAACCAGTTCTGCTTCATTGGGAACAGTTAGAGCGTGCAGAACAATCAAAGTGTCTGCCTCTTCTTGGCTGTGAGTCAGGAGCGAGTCTGGAATATTAACATTGCCCTTGGTTTGTGTTATTGATGTCACCAATAGTTATTTTCAGTCTGTTGTTGGAGCTCTTGCTGTGATGTACACATTTTTCAGCTAAATACTCGGTCAGTTCTTTTTTGGTGCGGATATCTGAGAGAAAGTCCTTCAGGGAAATATTCTGAATTAAAGTGTTATCTTTCACGTGGTAATATTTTGACTTTCCCTTGGTCCTCTTTGTCTGCATCTGTTGCTTGAGTGATGTTTCGGTGTAGGCTACAGGTCAAACACCAACCTGATCTCGTCATACTGTGTAGGCTACCCATGTTACAAATTATCTGAAGAAAGGCTTCGGCAAAGTCTTAGCATGTTTTCATTTCTTCCGTTTTGGTAACTGCGTTTACCATAGCCATCCCATCAATGATGATCACTCGGTGAGTTGTCAGTTCATCTGGTGGGTCCTCAGTGGTATATTCAATTGCTGTGTCTGTCATCTTTAAGGGTAGCCTACTTGGAATGAATGGTTATCGGACAGCTGAGTAACAGTTACCTCATTCCTGTCAACTTGTACCCGTTGTCTGTTACTACCGGTATCCAGCTTTTCAAGATGACGGAGTATTGATGCCTTATCATATGCCAGCAGGAGGGATCCATCTGAAGCAAACAGTGATCGAGGCACCACACCAAACTCACACGTTCCGATGCATTCCTTGAGGTCCAGCTCCGGTCGATTTCTTGATATTACAATGAACCGATACAAGACAATAGTCCTCGCTCTTCTTTAATTTTGATTACCTTGTCTCCCATAGCCTACTGATTTTTGCAATTGCATTGGCACTTTTGAATGTAGACAGTTTCTTCCTGGTCATTTTGTCCCACACGGAAAGTTTTCCTTTTTTAGACTCTAGTCCAGTGTTTCTCAACCTTTTTTGGCCCAACGCCCGCTTCATGAACTGGCAAAATTTTACCGCCCCCCAACAAAAACGATTAATTACAAAAAGCGAATATAAAACAATCTACTATTATTACAAAAAAAAAAGTGCTCATTGCCAAGCAAAAGCCAAGCAGAGCGAATTACATCAAATATAGGCTATAACCAATTAACCATGCTCTAAAACCCTTACAGCCTGTTTTACCCTAAAAGGTAGATCATCAGAAGGTCCATATTCAAATAGAATTCTATTTCTATTAGAATATAAAGGCCTTCTGATGATTCCCCTTCTAGGGTGAATTAGGCTGTAAGGGTTTTAGAGACTAGTAGCCTAACTATATTTGATGAAAAGCAAATATATATTTGCGAGCATGAAAATAGTATAGGCTTACTGGTAGTCAGTGTGAACCTTGGGCTTGGTGAGAAAGTTCCAGTTTCTTCACATCCAGTGTAAAGCCAGTGAGAAACATTCGAAAATCACCTCTTATGACTGGTCACAGCGGTAAACCATAATCTCTTCGTGGGAAAATTGTAACGTAAGATTCCCGAATCCGTTCGTCTGTATGTAATGACCGAAAAACAAACACTCTTTTGAAACGTCTTTTCAAAAGTGTATTCCTGTAAAATTAGCCCGCGGCTATCGAAAATGGGGTGCAACGCTATACACCACTAAAAACTGTCACTACAGAACAGATTACTTGGATAAAAGACGGAATATTTGTCCAGCTAGCAAGCACTAAGCCAACAGTTAAATGTGCGACTAACTCTCAAGCAACCATTTCACAAATGACCAGAATAGATAGCAATATCTCAAATGCACGTACACAGTACTGTGACGCAATAATGAAAGACAATTATGAAGTCATTCAAACAGGTGTTCAAGCGGCTAATGCAATATTTCATCAGGTCTTACGACCGATGGTGCAATATTTGGACATTTTCTAGCAATTTCCATGACGTAAGATGCCAGCTAGGTTAAGTAGAGCATAACGGTTTTTATATGACGTTTGATTTGGTGAACAATTGGCTGGAACAATGACAAGTGGGTTTCGCTGTTTGGTATGTAGCAGAACAACACAGCTGAATCCCTTTTCCACCATGAGGTAGGAAATGCTACCACAAAGATACGAGCTCTTTGACGAAATCGTTACGCTGGGCGGTAGATGGGTTAAAGAATGCCTCCTAATAATCAAAACGCCCCCCTTAAGCCGAGGTAATGATACCGCTCCCCTGGAAAATCAAAACGCCCCCTGGGGGGCGGTACCGCCCCCGTTGAGAACCACTGCTCTAGTCCATTGCATGAGTGGCGATAGCACGTGCTCTCATCAGACCTGTAAATAAGGTGACATACTCTGTTGGTGGCAAGCGTATTAGTGGTGATACAAGGGAAATGTTTGTCTTAGAACCAGATGGAGACAACATGGAGTTGAAGACGCCCCATGTTCCTGGAGTAGAAGAGCTTGAGCTTACTACTGTTGATTTTGTTATCCTCAATTTTTCTGCTTTTGTCTGAAATTTTACGAATAAAAAAACTCAAAAACTCAAAAAACTTTTGAGGACATAGCAGAGCTATGCCGAGAATAAAAGATAGTATGCATAGTGGCTTCTTTGTGTATCACATGTGATCATTAGACACTCTGGCTACTCGCAGACTGCTTGCTTCAGAGATCATCGCCAGAAACTATTTTTACATAAAAAAGCAACAACTATGAGTTCTTCAATTCATAAAAAATCTTTAACAGGCTGTTTCGCCCTTTACTCCAGTATCACTTCTTTTGTTTGGCAATTTATAATCCAGCAGCCTGAGTAAACCTGTAGAAACCGTTATACACAGGGATGCCAGCGACAAATTTCCAATAAACTTAGATTGTGTGCTAAAAAAACCCAGATGAGGCAAAAAAAACCAGGTCCAGAAAATATGTAGTAAAGCGGTTAAAAAAACCTGCGTGTGCTTTCAGCACCATTTTAAATCATTACACAGAAGCCTCAGAAAGCTACGGAACAAATAGTAACACGTATATATAATTATACAATATTACATGCTTTAAATGGCGTTAGTGAGTGCTAAAAGTTTTTAAAATTCCAAAATAGAACTGAATTTCCTTGAAAGTGGGAGCCCTGAAGTCATAGCCGTAGGAGGGTAAAATATTTTAAGGGGGTAAAATAAATATTTAAAATATTTACAAAATATTTCCAAAATTTTCAAATTTTTCCCAAATTTGGCCTTTGCAAATATATTGTCAAAAATGCAAGATTACTCACAATCATCTCTGAGGTAGTGTACCCTAGTCTATAAGAACTCCACACTCATCAAATGTAAGCCGACAAAATGTAAGCCTAACCTATCATAGTAGGCTACGCTACCTACTTTAGCCTAAGTTTTGAACACTTTTCATAGTCATTTGTGTGTATTTTTTAAAGTATTTATGCTAAATATCTCAAATTTGGTCATCATTGGGTGTAACCAGACAAAAAACTCGTGTCCACTTTGAATAGTGATGCAGCCAAACAAAAAATATGTGGGGCTACTTTGAATACTGTCCAAACTTATGCACACAACATAGCGGTAAATCGCTAAAAACACTAGATAGCAAAAAAAAAACACTAGAACACTAGATGCAATCCAAAAACACTAGATCTAGTGGAAAAACACTAGGAGTGGCACCACTGTCACTGACTGCAGTAGCTGATGCAAAAAACATTACCAGTACCTTATCATTTTTGTGTTGCAGTGTGGACCATTTATCGAAGATCCCAGTGCCTTAATACCGTGCAAGCTCTGTACAAAGTTAAAAACCAAAAAAACCTAGATTTAGCTAAATTTGAAATAAAAAAACTTAAAACCCAGATGTGGTCAAAAAACCCAGATCTAGGTGGTATAAATTGACTTGACTTGACTAGGTGGAAAAACCAAGCTCTGGCATCCTTGGTTATTAGTCTGAGCGTAAAATGCGAAAATATAGGGCCGCCTGGAATAAATTGCGACCTTAACAAATTTGGTATCGTTGGAAAGCTTAATTCCTCTAGTTTAGGATTATCACTCTCCTCCAACCAGGGACCCTTGGCAAAAAAAGTTGTGGCCGTTTTTTAAGCAACACCTTGCGCCGCTAGTGGCGCAGCTAATCTAGCTACGTATGTTTTCAGCAGAAACAGCAAGCCGTGTAAAATTCTGGCAGTCGAAGTTGCTCCGGTGACCACTGACCAGCTTATTAGCCATGTAGTGGTATCAAGACGGACTATATAGAGGCCATGACAACGTACAATGGGATTGTTAAAACTGGGGGCAGATAGTGACGTCATAGTGTCATTGTCTTCAATTGAATTTCTCTACAGATGCTTCCATTTTGCAGTGCGTTTAGTTCAGGGTAGTCAGGAATTATTTTACTTTAATGAGTACCGGTACAGTTGCCTACTTAAGTTACAACTCAAAACTTGGTAGGAATGTGATTTATCGGTGTCCTACATCAGCATAAGGATGAGATAGATCGATATTTGAAATAGAAATAGCCTACTTTGATTTGTTTTGGTATTTCAAAATATGTTTTTTTAATCGTTTCAAAATCCAAGCAATTTCATTTGGTTATGCGTTTGAAACGATTGTGAAAGACTGGAGAATCTCAGAACGTAGGCCTAATAAGCTGCCGGACTAAATTTGACCCAACACGTCTGACGTCTATATGAATGAGAGAGTCTCTTAGGCAACAAGTCAGCAGTTCTTGAGATCACCAGCTGAGTGTACGAAACTGCCATACAAAACTACTAGACTAGGCTACTAGTTTGAGAATTTCAAATAGGTCTGTCAGTTTCTGTGAGGTAGAAAACGAATAATTTACTTTTGCCTTTTCCGGAGTGTTTTTTTTTATCATTTCATTTTGATTTGAAGCAAATTATATTTTCTTGGCTTCCCCTGAATCCATATTTCAGAGCTTTTTGTAATAAACAGATTGAAATCATCAGTCAAGAAGTTTTCCAACCCCCAGTGCTATTGCGTGGTAAGCTGCTTATCCGGTTGTTAATACAATGATTGTTTTTACGTTCATGGATGATTTTATTCGAAACAGCATAGCCTAATTGAATTGCTGGTCGTCATTTGAGCTATTAGGGCGGAGGGTCTCAGGAGCGCCGGAAGCGAGGGGGCGGATGCCCCCTGCCATCAATTTTTCTGTGGATGGGGGGGCAATGGTGCCCTTTTAAAGTCATGTAAGCTACTGCACATTTTGCAATACGATATAACAATTTCAGCTATTCGCTTTCAGCCTAATTATAATCTTTCATTTCTGCGTCAAAATAATATTCAGGACACAAAATTCTGTATCACAGGTAGGTTAGCCTACGTCATTATAACATAGCATGATGCCCTTCCGTGCCATTGTTCTTTTTATACAGAACACTTGTATCATTACTCGATGATGAGCTAATGGATGAGCATTATTGCTATATATTAAAACTTTAAAAAAATTGGCCTTTCAGCAACAAAAGTGCCCTTTTTTCATAATCCTGCCCCCCCCCCTCCAGTCAAGAACCGTTCCGGCGCCCCTGAAGGGTCTACCTTTGAGCAACCCGGTTACCTTACAAGTAATGAGTCAGGATGCACCGTAAGTACCCACATTTCGAAATATGTTTGTTTTGAACAGCCTTGATGGATAGGCTATTTAACGTTCTAATACGTCTATATTTGATTCAATCTTATATTTGATTTGTTTTACGTTGTGAAGCATTGTTTGTGATATATTAGTACTCTTGTAAATGTGGTTAAGAAGTGCTGTGTCTTTAATTGCAATGGAAATTATAGTGAAGAAAATAAAGTTGCAGTGTTTAAACTGCCTAAATGCGAACCGGAACGTGATAGATGGCTTGCCACTATCCCAAGGGATAATATTCCCGATTCAAAGGACAACTTCGTTTGTGAACGCCATTGGCCAGAAAACTATCCTACCACAAAAGTGACATTATTGTGAGCTTTGAAAATGTCCTGGCTAATGCTTTTAGTGTCCAATTTCCTTTTTTAGCAGGTGATGATGTTGTATTTCGGGCTCATCAGACGCTTGTTTTTCAATGCAAGGAATTTATGCAAGATTCCGACATACCCAAGTTTGTGTTAAGAATTGATGACAATCTGAGCTTTGAAGCATTTCATTCTGGAGTAAAATGCTCTATAACGTCTCTATCAGCAAGTAAATGTTCCAGATGGTCACAAATTCAAGAAGCTGTGAGATTCTTGCATTATATGGAATTATCTCATCAACAAAGTATTAATCTTTTAACTAAGCGAGTCTTGGCTACGAGTAGCTGGTGCATTGTTTTTTTTAGATACTTTTTGCTAGTGAAGTTACCACTTTTTTAAATATCTCAGTGTTATCATGGCTGATCCATCGCAATTTTCAAGGTTGGTGTGGTACAATATCAAATGAACGATTTAATTGTATTTTTCCTTTTACAAGTTTGTGGTGGGCCCGTTTGATACGAGATTAAAAAATATATAAATTGTTTACGAGTAGCGTACTTGGTGATTTATTTCAACTTTCAGTAGGCTACCGTTCTGTAACAACATATTAGTTTTTTAAAGCTGCCAGACAGTGCCACAGCTTTCGTTTCAGTGTTATAAATATTAGCCTAACGTACGGTTCAATGTCGGTTCAATTGAAGACAATGGCAGTATGACGTCACTATCTGCCCCCAGTTTTAACAATCCCATTGTACGTTGTCATGGCCTCTATATAGTCCGTCTTGTCATCAACGTAACATTAATCGCCTGCGTGTTGCCTTCAATAATGCATTTAGAATTATACACAATTTGCCTAAACATTATAGCGTACGTGAACATCAAGTCTTGTGCAACATTATAACATTTCATGCATTACTTCGGAAATCTGTTTTTTCTTTTGTTGGAAGATGCGAAGTATCCGAGTGGTTAGCGCGTTGGGCTCGCAGTCGAGAGCCTGCATGTTCGACTCCAGCCACCCGCACTTGCTATTGTTTCTCTGGGCAAGAAACTACGATCATTGCCTCTACCCAGTGATCGATTTCGAGTAATGGGTAGTACCAAATTTAAGTCATAGACATTAAGTAGAGTAGACAACCGGAAACAAACATTGCAGTCGGCTGCAGCGTGGGTCAGGTGTATGTCGGAAGGCGTACACCAATGCATAGCGCTCAAGTCCGCTTTCCTGCAATGCAGGATAAAGATAAACAAACAAACTCTATTGTTGCCTCCCTGATGAGGTCCGATTGCCATCGTATATCAAATTATCGTCTTCATTATAATAATTCTATGTATGCTGATATCTAGTTTTGATGGCTGCCATGTCATCTGATTGCTTTTATCGTTCTGAATACTTTCAGTTCTTCTAACTTGCAACACTACCGTACCATTGTCTGTAAACTTGTAACATTAGATAGCCTATTTAGTGAGATTTTGTGCATTTGCAGTTTGTGTATTATTTCGTTGTTGTTGTTCGTTATTTGTGCATTTGCAGTTTGTGTATTATTTCTTTGTTTTGTATATTGACAGCTTTGTCTGATGCAAATAAATATTATTATTTGTGTAGCCTATTGCCCAAATTTGAGCTACCCGAAAGATTCCACTGGATAGTTGAGCTGTACTCCTCAGACATGGCATATTCACTAGCAGTGTGAGTCGAATTTTCACCGTCGACAAGAACAATAGTTACACGCCTTGGGCACTGGCAGCAGTGACCGAGTGGTTAGCGCGTTGGGCTCGCAGTCGAGAGCCTGCATGTTCGACTTCAGCCACCCGCACTTGCTGTTGTTTCTCTGGGCAAGAAACTTTACGATAATTGCCTCTACCCAGTGATCGATTTCGAGTAATGGGTAGTACCAAATTTAAGTCATAAGTAGAGTAGACAACCGGAAACAGACCTTGCAGTCGGCTGCAGCGTGGGTCAGGTGTACGTCGGAAGGCGTACACCGATGCATAGCGCTCAAGTCCGCTTTCCCGCAATGCAGGAAAAAGATAATAAAACAAAAACACTCCACGGCATAATTATTGAAGTAAAGTTTTAAAAATTTTCGCTTTTTTTGTATAATGCCCATCATATACTCTAGCCACTTGTAGCGTTTAGTTTCGTCATTAAACCGGACCTGGGGTCAAAATGCCCCCTTGAATCATTATATGAAGCTCCGTTATGTCTAAAAACGATTTTTTAGAACAAATGTATTGGATCTGCAATTATCAATGGGCTGAGAGTAATAGGTAAGCAATTTTAATTTGATGACGTCATAGTGACGTCATTTAAATATAAATAATATTTTATCAAATGTGAGTTGTCTCTTTCTTATACACATAGGGAAAAAAGTTAAAAATGAGCCTAAGAACTTGTGCAAATGGAAAAATACAGTTTCGCCACTAGCGGCGCAAGGTGCTGCTTCAAAAACGGCCATAACTTTTTTTACCAAGGATCTCTGATTGGAGGAGAGTGAAAATCTTAATCTAGAGGAGTTAAGCTTTCCAACGATACCTAATTTGTTAAGGTCGCAATTTATTCCAGGTCAATACGTTTTACGCTTAGACTATATACAAGCTTGGGTTCTTTCTCGTAGCCTACTGTCATTCATCTATGACGTCACAAACAATAAAAAACAGCTGATTAAAATGATTAAATAGGCTTGCTGTATGTGCGTCACAAAGTAAATTTGTTACAAAGATTTACGTCATAAAGTCCTTTTGTAAATTTTTTAATGTAAATGAATGGGGTCAAAATTTCATTTTGGCCATTTTGATAGGGGATTTCAGGTCATTAGAGTGCACAGAAAAAATGCCACCCTAAGTTTTTTTCATCTTTATAGTATCATCTGACAAAATCAAGAAAGTTTTTGCTTTTAACAAAAAAAATACACGAAACCTTTTTTCATGACAAATGTGCCCACACTATATGGTGTCATTATGGGAAACCACATATTTTGCATTTTTTAATCCTTAATAAGGTTGCCAGATTGGACGCTTTAATGCCTAATTGGGCTACTTTTGATTTCTCCAGGAGCCAAAAATTCGCGTTGGGCGTTGAGTTTGAGCTAGTCAGAAGTACTGTGCAGTTTTTTGTCTTTTTCTGTTTATAGATTTAGTTAACCATTGTATTTTTTTTCAGATGTAGTTAATTTGTATGTATATTATTCCTGAAGAGGACATCTTGTGATGTCGAAAACGTTCGATACTTAATTTGTTGCGTAGTTTTATGTTTATGTAAATGTAATAAACTTGAAGATGTTAAACTTGATCACGTTGCTCGGCTTCGTATGCCTATGGTTCAACTTTTTTTTAAATTTAATATAACTTTTTATGTAAAAATTGTATCATGTTTAAGATTTTTACCTAATTCGTAGGCTAGTTATTTCATTGAGGAACAGCGTTTTTGGAGGCCTCGATTAGGCAGGGTTACCAATTTGGTAAATAGATGCCAATTTTCATTTCCTGGCAACTTAAGTGATCCAGGTTTTCATGAAAATGCAGTGGACCAGGGTGGCCAGATTGGCCTTTTTAATGCCAAATTTCTCGAATTTGGTCTTTTTTAAAGTCTGTTGGCCTTAGAAATTATACGTTTAGCCTTTTTCTAGATTTGGCCTTAAATTTGGCCTTTTTTAAAATTTACTCTTCAAAATGCATAATAATCAATATTTCTCATAACTTATATCGTAACCTTACCAGATGAAACCATATTCACCATTGTTCAATACATGTTCTATGCTTGTTTAATAGTCGTAATGTGACGCAGTCACGCAGGCGCCGAGTCAGACTGCGCTCACCCGCCAAGGCAGCCAGTGGTGCCAGATGTTACCACTGTAGCGGATTATAACTCATCCGCTACAATCCTTTTATACTTGCTACCTTTTGGGCTACTTTCAGAATTATTTTTGCTACAATTTATTAAAATCCGGTACAAGTCATAAAATATCGATAAATATGAATATTATAGATATTATTTTGGAATTATAATGTCAACGCTCAAAAGTAGGTAGCCTAGCCTATACAGAAACGTAACGTGTTCACTGTTCACGTAATGTGCAAGATGAATATATTGCCAAAGCTAAGCAACATTTCTACAGATGAAAAAACCAAGAAACACCTAAATAAAATACCAAACTCCTCTTAAAGTTTTCTCAATAAATTTGTTCATGAAGTCACTGATTCAGAAAAAATAGCAGAAATTGATCTAAGTTTAACCACAGTCTCTATATTACTAGTCTGGAAGCTAATATAGAGACTGTGGTTTAACCATAGTGTGCCATGCATCTATTCGCTCAATTGATCACATTGGTGATGTGGTGAAGTATCATTATCATGGCAATATTTTCACTAGTTACTGCTGAAAAAACAAAGCCCAGAAACAGAGCACAAATTCAACTAGGCCTATTGGAAGTTGTCATAAGAATTCATTCTCATCTGTTGGACCACAAAATGTGTTGCAAAGACTTCAAGTGCACCCCAAATATGATTGAATTGCACAACAGCGCAGGGCCGTAGCCAGACCGCAGAGCAAGAGGGGCCAACTTTTAAGGGGGAGGGGCGAAAAAAGAAAAAAACGGGAAAGATGGGCAAAATCATTATAATTGTAGCTGTTGCTCGAGAACGTTGGGATTTTGCCAGGGGGAGGGGGGGCAAATTTTTTTCAGGGGAGTTGAGGCCCTCCTGGCCCCCGGCTGGCTACGGGCCTGCAACAATGAGAATTTGTATATTTCATCAAAAAATGAATAAACCAACTATTTAGAAGAAATTCTTCAATAATTCAATAAAATATAAGTAAGTTTGTTAAATATATGTAATTATGTATATTTCATTATTTTTAATATAAACAGGCAAATAGCCTATCCATTTGGGCTTTTTTATCTAATATTTTCCTTGTTTTGGCCTTTTTTGTATTATTTTGCATTAAGACCTTTTCATAGTCTGGCAACAGTGATTACAATGCTTATTTTATCTTGTTTGAGTTTGGCTTATTTTTGGCCTTTTTTCTACCTATTTGGCCTTAAGTTGGCCTTTTTTCTTGGTGAGTTTGGCCTTTTTTACAAATTTCAGTCTGGCAACCCAGTGGATATCAGTTCAGTTCAGGGTTGCCAGATGGTCTTTTTTTAGGCCAAATTCCAGAAAACTGGCCTTTTTAAATTGCAGTTGGCCTAAAAGAATTGATGCAAAGAACGCCAGAAAATCTGGTCTTATTTGGCCCTTTTTATAGCTGCAAATTTTGACCGGTTTAGAAAGTATTATTTTAAGGAAATTTAATTTCAATTGTAATATAAAAGTATCACTTATCATCACTTAGAGCCTGACCTATATTCGTTTTAATTTTAATTAGTGAGTAGAGACATAGGCTAGGTAGAGAGTAGAGAATGTGTTAGCGGTGGACAGGGCGGTTCTATTAAGTTGCACCTGCCGTAAACCGTAAAGTATGCACTTGCCTTGTTTGTTAATGTGATGTGTTTGCATTCCATTTGTGCAATCTTGTCGTATTTTGTTTGCTGCTAAATAATTTCAAAACCGAGTAGGGGGAGAACCTCCTACAGTGCCCAGTTTTTTTACATTTTCATAAATTTTGAAAAAAGTTGCAGAGAAACATTGAAATTTTGATTTTTATTCTATAGTTTGAGGTTTTCTCCATTTCTTGGCCTATTTGTCTAAGTTCAGGGATTACTAATTTTTGTTCGGTAGCCCTTTAAAAACTTGCTTTCAAAAGTGGGCACTGTAGGGTATTGGTCCCATACAATGCCCATGGGGAGTACCTACAGTGCCCACTTTACAAAGCATCACATTATTGTAATGCTTAAAAGGTCATATCGTACTTATCTTGTGTTGTAATATGCTGGCTGCAGCAATCACCACACAAAAATGTTGAATTCAAGCCATATAACTTAAAATGAACAACATTAAACAACAACAAAAGAAGCAGCTGAAGAAATAAAAAAACTTTGGTGCTGGTTTAGGATCGGCCGCCTTGGTTAGTGACGTCACAAAAATCTGTGACGTCATGCAAAAAAACGCAACTACTTTTAGGAAGGGTGCAAAAACGCGGAATAGAAGTAAAAGCGGAATGCCTATTGATTTTTAAATATTTGTAGGCATTATTATTGATCTAGCGCTAACTTAAACTGTTACTATTTTGTACCAATTCTCAGCAATTCATTTTTACAATAAAAATACTTGCTTTATTAACGTAACAACTTTCACGTTTATATGTTATCTACAAAACGAGCTATCGTGGTTCAGTATAAGCCGCCCACAGTTTGCTGTGATCGATGAATACTGCCTCCACCAAATATGCTGTAGCTTTCTCATTTCTGCTCGGATTCTAACAATTTTACTATCGTTGGATGGCATTATGCTTCATCTACCCGAATGGATTAATTGCCAATCTAAAGTAGGCACTATCTTTATGTAGCGCTAACTTAAACTTTACTATTTTGTAACAATTCTCAGCAATTCAATTTTTACAATAAAAATACCAAACCAACACAAAATAAAAGAATAGCCTATGTCTTGTTTTATTAACCTAACAACTTTCACGTTTATATGTTATCTACAAAACGAGAAATCGTTCTTCAAACGTAACCGCTCGACGAAGCTTTTTTCCAATGCATTTTTCAAGGCGATTCGATCGTGGTTCAGTATAAGCCGCCCACAGTTTGCTGTGATCGATGAATACTGCCTCCACCAAATATGCTGTAGCTTTCTCATTTCTGCTCGGATTCTAACAATTTTACTATCGTTGGATGGCATTATGCTTCATCTACTCGAATGGATTAATTGCCAATCTAAAGTAGGCATTACATTTATGTAGCGCTAACTTAAACTTTATTATTTTGTACCAATTCTCAGCAATTCAATTTTTATAATAAAAATACCAAACCAACACAAATTAAAAGAGTATGTCTTGCTTTAGTCAAATGTTAACTTTCACATTTATATCTAATCCACAAAACGAGCAATCGTTGTTCAAACGTAACCGCTCGACGAAGCTTTTTACCAAAGCAATGCGAACACAAAGCGATCAGTTTCCAGTGTTCATTACAAGCCGCCCACAGTTTGCTGTGATCGATGAATACTGCCTCCACCAAATGTGCTGTAGCTTTCTCATTTCTGCTCGGATTTGAGAAATTTTACCATCGTTGGAAAGCACGATACTGCATCTATCTGAATTCATTAGTTGCAAGTTTAAAGTAGGCATTATATTGATCTAGCGCTAACTTAAACTTTACTATTTTGTACCAATTCTCAGCAATTCATTTTTTACAATAAAAATACCAAACCAACACAAATTAAAAGAGTATGTTTTGGTTTATTTATATGTTAACTTTCACATTTATATCTAATCCACAAAACGAGCAATCGTTGTTCAAACGTAACCGCTCGACTAAGCTTTTTTCCAATGCATTTTTCAAGGCAATTCGATCGTGGTCCAGCATAAGCAGCCCACAGTTTGATGTGATCGGTGAATAGTGCCTCCACCAAATATGCTGTAGCTTTCTCATTTCTGCTCGGATTCTAACAATTTTACTATCGTTGGATGGCATTATGCTTCATCTATACGAATCAGTTAACCCTAATTCACAAATAACCACTGGAGCCATTAACTGATGGTTTAAACTTTACTATTTTGTACCAATTCTCAGCAATTCATTTTTTACAATAAAAATACCAAACCAACACAAATTAAAAGAGTATGTCTTGGTTTATTCATATGTTAACTTTCACATTTATATCTAATCCACAAAACGAGCAATCGTTGTTGAAACGTAACCGCTCGACGAAGCTTTTTTCCAATGCATTTTTCAAGGCGATTCGATCGTGGTTCAGTATAAGCCGCCCACAGTTTGCTGTGATCGATGAATACTGCCTCCACCAAATATGCTGTAGCTTTCTCATTTCTGCTCGGATTCTAACAATTTTACTATCGTTGGATGGCATTATGCTTCATCTACTTGAATGGATTAATTGCCAATCTAAAATAGGCATTACATTTATGTAGCGCTAACTTAAACTTTACTTTTTTGTACCAATTCTCAGCAATTCATTTATTACAATAAAAATACCAAACCAACACAAATTAAAAGAGTATGTCTTGGTTTATTCAAATGTTAACTTTCACATTTATATCTAATCCACAAAACGAGCAATCGTTGTTCAAACGTAACCGCTCGACGAAGCTTTTTACCAAAACAATGCAAACACAAAGCGATCAGTTTCGAGTGTTCATTACAAGCCGCCCACAGTTTGATGCGATCGGTGAATAGTGCCTCCACCAAATATGCTGTAGCTTTCTCATTTCTGCTCGGATTCTAACAATTTTACTATCGTTGGATGGCATTATGCTTCATCTATAGTTAATTGGCAGTTAATTGGTTTAAATTTATTCTACTTGGGTTGAAATTAGACTTGTTTGAGCCTTTAAATAGGGGTGGGGTATATCAAAATGTCATATGATGCGTCAGAACGGGGGGAGGGGGTTAGCTGAAACTGTCAGATAAGGGGAGAGAGGGTCCAAAATCAAGAGCGAATCCGCAGAAGTAAGTTACTGTTCCGATCAATGAACCAACAAAAGATATGAAACACTTCAGAACATAAACAATAAGTTAATCCTCCCGACCTCGAATACCTTTTGAACATTCTCTGCGATTCGCAATGACAATTTACAGTTTAATGCGATGGCTGTGCTTGGCAAATATATCAATGACTGCATCATGCTCGAGTACAATATCCTTATTTAAATACATCTGAGCTGGACCATCCAAACGTGGCTCGGTCATGGTCGTGCGGTAATAATTTTTCAGGTACTTTAGTGAACTGAAACATCGCTCATTGGAGGCAGTTGTAACTGGAAGCGCAGCAAAGATTCAAAGTAATAATTTATGGATAATCGGATAAGTGCCGAGTTGTTCAGCCGCTTGATACGCATCCACAAGAGTCGCAGGTCGTTTATCCACAGAAACTGCAAGCCAATTCGCTCTCCATCTTCGCAATTCAATAGTAGCTGCAAAGCAATTGCTTGGTTCAACATCCAGCATTCCATGGTAGAAGTCGAAAATCTCGTCGATCGTGCAGTCCTCATCTTCATGAATCAATGAAGGAAGAAATGTGCTGACTTTAAAAGCTGAGCAGTGCTCATTGAATCTATCGTGAATTTGTGCCATGCAATTGTCAAGAAAAGGAAGAAAAACTGTTGATACATTACATTGCAAAAAGTATACCCCGCGCTAGGATGAATCATCCAAGCAATTATTGCGCTACAACTTTTTTTTTTGCAAAATTTGTATTTTATTTTTTTACCTGATCATTAGGGGTAGGCCATCGCCCTTTATCCTCCCCCCTAAATACGCTACTGCCTTGGACAATGGACATGCAACCAATTGATTCGTGTAGATGCAGTATCGTGCTTTCCAACGTCAGCAAAATTGTCAAAAAAGCTTCATCGAGCGGCTACGTTTGAACAACGATTTCTCGTTTTGTGGATTAGATATAAATGTGAAAGTTAACATTTGAATAAAGCAAGACATAGGCTATTCTTTTAATTTGTGTTGGTTTGGTATTTTTATTGTAAAAAATGAATTGCTGAGAATTGTTACAAAATAGTAAAGTTTAAGTTAGCGCTACATAAATATAGTGCATACTTTAGATTGGCAATTAATCCATTCGAGTAGATGAAGCATAATGCCATCCAACGATAGTAAAATTGTTAGAATCCGAGCAGAAATGAGAAAGCTACAGCATATTTGGTGGAGGCAGTATTCATCGATCACAGCAAACTGTGGGCGGCTTATACTGAACCACGATCGAATTGCCTTGAAAAATGCATTGGAAAAAAGCTTCGTCGAGCGGTTACGTTTGAAGAACGATTGCTCGTTTTGTAGATAACATATAAACGTGAAAGTTGTTAGGTGAATAAACCAAGACATACTCTTTTAATTTGTGTTGATTTGGTATTTTTATTGTAAAAAATAAATTGCTGAGAATTGGTACAAAATAGTAAAGTTTAAGTTAGCGCTACATAAATGTAATGCCTACTTTAGACTGGCAATTAATCCATTCGGGTAGGTGAGGCATCATGCTTTCCAACGATAGGAATATTGTAAAAATCCGAGCAGAAATGAGAAAGCTACAGCATATTTGGTGGAGGCAGTATTCATCGATCACATGAAACTGTTGGCGGCTTATACTGAACCACGATCGAATTGCCTTGAAAAATGCATTGGAAAAAAGCTTCGTCGAGCGGTTACGTTTGAACAACGATTTCTCGTTTTGTAGATAACATATAAACGTGAAAGTTGTTAGGTTAATAAAGTAAAACATACTCTTTTAATTTGTGTTGGCTTGGTATTTTTATTGTAAAAATTGAATTGCTGAGAATTGTTACAAAACAGTAAAGTTTAAGTGAGCGCTACATAAATATTATGCCTACTTTAGATTGGCAATTAATCCATTCGGGTAGATGAAGCATAATGCCATCCAACGATAGTAAAATTGTTAAAATCCGAGCAGAAATGAGAAAGCTACAGCATATTTGGTGGAGGCACTATTCACCGATCGCATCAAACTGTGGGCGGCTTGTAATGAACACTCGAAACTGATCGCTTTGTGTTTGCATTGTTTTGGTAAAAAGCTTCGTCGAGCGGTTACGTTTGAACAACGATTGCTCGTTTTGTGGATTAGATATAAATGTGAAAGTTAACATTTGAATAAACCAAGACATACTCTTTTAATTTGTGTTAGTTTGGTATTTTTATTGTAATAAATGAATTGCTGAGAATTGGTACAAAATAGTAAAGTTTAAGTTAGCGCTACATAAATGTAATGCCTACTTTAGATTGGCAATTAATCCATTCGAGTAGATGAAGCATAATGCCATCCAACGATAGTAAAATTGTTAGAATCCGAGCAGAAAATTTTAAGCTCTTCGGTTTTTTTCATATTTGCTAGAGCCAAAGTGGTCTAAGCCATAATTTTTTCCCTGCGCTTGAGCCAAAGCGGTCTAAGCTACAATTTTTCCCCTGCGCTTGAGCCAAAGCAGCTGTTGTGCAAATGCTTCAGGGTTGTCAGTTGTCATTATTTGCAAATTTGGCTATTTTCAATATCATTTCAATGTTATGTTGTGTATAAATCTGTATGATGCAATTTTGGCAACTTTAAATAGAAATATTAATATTGTTCTTTTGTGGAGTTATGGAGTAGCTAGACTTGGTATTGAAGAAGTCAATCACAAATTCATGGTTTCTGGCCATAGTTATCTTCCCAACGATAGTGACTTTGCAAAAGTAGAAACCGCGAAAAAGCGTCATGAGAATGTTTACATTCCGCAGCAGTGGATGGACATTATTGCAGAGGCAAACAGGAAAAAACCTTTCAACGTTATTCCCATGTCTTCAGAAGACTTTATTGGTGTGAGTGATTACAAAAAAGAACTGGTGATCAGAAAAAGGGATACTGGTGGCAGAAAGGTGGAGTGGTTAAAAATTCAATGGATCAGACTTGTCAGTGAATCACCAAGTTTAATGTATTTCAAGTACAACTTGACTGATATTACTGAATGGAATGTATTGGATTTGGCAAAGCGTCAAAGTCGTGGTCGAACAGCCAATGGTGTGGCAGTTCTCAATCGTCTTCATGATCAGCCTGTGCTGATTAACCCGTTAAAACTAAAAGATATCAACGATTTGTTGGATTATGTTCCTCCTGTCTATAACGATTTCTATAAGAACTTGCGTAGTTCTGCGGATCAGGATCTTGATGAGATGCTACCAGACAAAGCAGATCATGAAAACGAAAATGATTAGAGGAAAGTTGTGTGAGTTAATGATATCCCAAAAGTTTTTCACAATAGAACTGCTTTTATTCCTTAAATGCATTGACACTTTCTTTTGGTAAAGTTTTTCTGCTAAACCTAAATATTCTTCAGCCCTTAAAAGATCCAACTGTAGATAGAACTCCCAAAATTGTAACTTACAATGTATGCTACAATGGTCTAACAGCATTTTTGTAGTTTGTATTGTTATGTTACAATGTGTGCCACAATGGTCTAACCGTATTTTTGTATTTTGTTTAGTAGTTATTGCGATTTTTTGAAACATTCAGTGGATAACAGATGAGGCTTGTCACAATATCTAATAAACTTGCAAGCATTGTTGTGTGTATTGTTTGTCGATTTTTTGGTACTCAAAATACTTCAATTGCGATTTACTCAAAATAATGTTTTTGTGGTTTAGACCGGTCTGCTTCTAAGCCCTTCATTTGTTTCCAGCCATGTTATTTGCCTTCCACGCCCCCTGTATTTTTTTGTCATATTTTGTACACGTAGCAAGTTCGTATGCCAATTTTCTAACGTTCTTATTGAAAATCTAAAATGGTGCTTTGCAAACTCTATTAGATAGTCACAAAGTTTCTGTTCTTCTTGGTCATTGAAAATTCTGTTTACGGAGTAGTTTTGATTGAAATTATTCATGGTAATATTCTCTAGATCTCGTTTACACTTAGCTAAATAACGCCGAATTGTTCTACGAGAAATGCCGCACTCCTCAGATACAAATTGTTTTGATCTTCCTTTTACAATCACCTCCATGCATGCTTTCTTAATGACATTTTCTGGATGTCTAACAAGCTTCTTTGTAGGCTGCTGGACATTTTGAAAATATGATATGGAAGATTATTAACTTATTGTCTGGACAAAACTAATAAAAGTAAACCTATCTGAAGATTGTTGCTCATTATCAATAAAAAATATATAGATCCAACAGTGCCCACCCCTGGGCATTGTAGGCTCTGTCACTGATGGGCACTGTTGGGGCCGTCGCCATTTTGGACAAAATGTGCTGCAATATTTATAAACTACATTATTACAAGCAGTAAGCAGTATCAAAGCTTGCCTACATTAACTAACTATCCACAGTGTTACTGACAATACTGTAACATGAGCAATGAAGTCACATGCACACTTTCCTTTCTTCCAAAAAAAAGTTTCTATTTTCCTAAAAAAATGATTTCTGTTCTCACTTGCCAAGTACTTCACGTTGCATCTTCACGTTACATGTGAGAAATCATTGGGCACGTGGACATCTCAAAATGAATTCGGGCGCGCAATTGATGATGCCTTGTGGGTAAAATTTGAATATGGGCACTGTAGGAGCCTGGGCACTGTAGGAGGTTTTCCCCTATTAGTTTTAGTTCTTATGACATCTTAAACGTATTGATTTCTTACTGGGTTGGTCTGTGAATAAGTTTATTATAAAAGCCTACATTTCACTGATTGTTGACCACTCCACGTTTACAACTGATCCGGTTTGCAATACGCAAAATGCTACAGAACGACAGGGAATATTTGCATTCGTTTATTTTTGATTTTTTAGATTCGTGGTTTTAAACTTCTATACATCAAATAAGTTTTGATGTGAGTGAAGGCTATATTTTATATTGTTATTGCGAAATTGAATTTTATACATTCTTTAGTTGATACAAACAGTGTTTTATTTCAATAATTTTTCTGTAATCATGTGTAGCACTGAAAATAGTTTCCAATCCTGTAGTTGTAGACATCCCTGGTACATATACTCAAGAAGACAAATTCATGCTTATTGCTTAGCTAGATGTTCCGAATAGCACTGTTCATGAATTGAAGTAATAATGGTTTCTAGTTTGTCTGCTACTACAGTAATTTTTCATTAATCAAATTATGCAAACGAACCGGTCATTATGCTCTGATCGTGCTAAATTATTATCTGTCATATTTGATCGTAAAATAGCATTTTCAAAAAATTATTTCAATTAAGTTGTTAGCGTTTATTTAGCCTTAGAAGTAAATAAAAAATTTGGCCTTTTTTTTGCCTTATTTTGTAATGGATTTGGCCTTACAATAGCTTGAATTTGAATATCTGGCAACTCTAGTTCAGTTTGTTTTTATTTCTGACCATCAGTCCATCACAACGAAAAACAATATACAGTACGGTATGTCAAGCATAGTAGGTGTCTAGAAAAAGGTAGAAGCGACAAAACACGGACGCTATAACGTTCATGATGCCAAAGCAGGACAATCAGTTATGGCATGGTCGCAACACCTTAATAAAGTTTTCACAAATGTAGAAACTTAGAAAGATGAGAAAAAAAAGGCTAGTGATTTTTTTTTAACAATTTATATGAGTAAAAAAAAAGATAGTTTCTACGTTGATCGACGTTGGTGGATTATGAAAACTGTTGATGGTCTTGAGCAAGTTGGCAAATTTTATTTTTATTATTGTTTTTAGGTTTACCATCTTCAAGAAGTCTTGTGTAAATTTTAACTATAGAAATTTAGAAAAAATGTTGAAAAGTACATGTGATGGAATTTGCAATGTGACACAGTTTACAAATTTACGTTCAATAAATGGAAAAATTAATTCAGTCTGCAACTTTAAACGAACATTTTTTGGGAAATGTTGCAACTTATATTCTCATCAATTAATTGCTCACTATGACTGCGTTAATGCCATGGAGTTTTCAAATGGAGCACAAAGTTATCTTGCTTCAGGTTAGTTAGGCAAGTTCCTAGTTAGGCAAGCACTATAACCTTATTAAATAAAAATGCGGTATTGTATTGCTTATGAAGGCATTGTTTAAAATGCAGAAAAAATACATATTAATCATAATGCATTGTGGTGTGTTGGTAGCATGCATTAGCTAGCATAATGTACAAGCAGCTGCTGACATGGGCAAACTGGTGCTCGCAAGCCATACCCGGTTTTTGGATTTTCTAATCCTGCTACTGTACCGTATATAACTATCTAATCCTAATCTTGGCTTAATTTAATGCTTATGCTTTAAATCAATTTAATCTTTTTATTACCTTAATTACTTGACCCTGTAGCAAAAACATTGTTATGTGAAAGTACTTTTCACACAACTTTTCTATTTTCCAAATCTGTTGCTATAACGTACTTGTGTGTTTTATGACCCACACTCATGTGGCCCATCTATACAAGTTACCACTTCTGTGCTGTATTCCTGACTAACCAAGAAAAGTACCTACATGATTCTAAAAGTACAGCAATCTTGCATGCAATGAGTCTGATTGTAAATCCAAGCACTTAAGCTGGTATTTCTCAATGACCGTCATCATTTCATATATATAACATCCAAACAAATTTATTTTCACACGAGTTCAATCATAAATAGCTAAAAATCGATTTCGATCAACTAGCAGCTAGATCAATGAAAAATGACATGAAAGAGTAGTATAGAATTGTACCGTACCATCATAAGCCTAACCAGGAAACAACAACAATGTGCAAAATATTGGTTAAATTGATAAAAAGAATAAATTGACAAAAAGAAGCTTTCACTTAATTACAAACTCTAAGAAGATTGGATAATCCCAACCCTGCAAAAAATGCTCCCTTTGCGGCAATCGGTAATATGATCTCATTCTCTACTACAAACCAGCTCATCACCAAATCAGAAAAAAAATGTCCCACTGAACGAACTTTAAATTGCAAAAACTTTGTCTTATATGTTGCCACATGCAAACTATGTAAAGAGCAATATGTTGGCCAAACTATTAATTCGTTTTCAAAAAGATGGACAGGTCACCGAACAATATGGAAAAAACTACCGTACTCCAAAAATTTGAATAACACAAAAGCATCCTTACTACAACAGTGTACAACACTACTCCAAATTCCACAACGACATTTTGCTTGTAATGGTACAATTATACTCTTTTGTGCCATTTTTTATTTGTTTCACCATTAGTTGTTAATGTTTTCCATCAATTCTTTAATGTAGCAAGAGTGGAATGTTTTTCATTCTTTCGCACCTTCATCATTTGATCTTTTGCGCTGTTTGCTTTCAGCTTAACTGAACATGATCTAGCTGCTAGTGGATCGAAATTTATTTTTAGCTGTTTATGATTGAAGTGACTCGTGTGAAAATAATTTCATCTGTATTACAATTTACAAGACATGTAACCGAGTCGTTTGTCAAGCATTGTTGTGGATTTGACACCTGTCAGAAGATAGTTTATTTTCTTAACACTTTATAACATTTAATAAAATGTTTAATTGTTTATTGCAGGTGGTGATGATAGACGGGTGTTGCTCTGGGATATAAGTGCAGCATTATACAAACCTCATTACAAACCTGTGCAAATGAATGAACCACACATGTCTAACATATTCTGTCTTGCATTTGGTGCTGATAATTCCAGGATTTTTTCTTCAGGTACCGTAAGCTTAGCTTTTTTGTCAAGAGCCTCAATTTGACATGATATTGATCATACTGAGGATGCTATGATAGCAAAATAAATTTATGATTAAATAATAAAGCTGGTAAACTGTTTGTTGCGTTGAGTAACAGGAGTCAGGACTATACTAATGATACGAGATAGCCAAGTACTTCAAGTGGACAGTTTGGTTTGTAAAAACAAAAGTTTTATTAGTGAATTAACTTGAAGCTAATGATGCGTTGTGTTAATAGGGTGGAGTGAAAAAATGTTTTTTTGATTTTCAAATGAACTGCATTAAAGAACGATTCACTGACTTCAACACCATTCGTCATAGCACATGACGAGGGGACTGTGTTCTGATAGCTAATGCAATTCGCTAACCACAGCGAACTCGCAGTATCAGGCTAAAACAGGTCGTTAAAATCTACATTGGGAAATCTGTAAAGAGGCCATTCTGCGAATCTTCCTTAAAAACAAATATATATATTATATATATATAATTGTTTTTTTGGTTTGGGATCATTACGATTCAACGTCAATTCAACTGTTCAATTTTAGCACTGAAGGTAATATGAGCTTAGTTTATTAAATGTTTGATGAAGCTCAAGATATATTATACATATATCATACAGAGTGCAGACAAAATTCTTGGACTGCTTTAAAGTGTAATGTTTCTCTAAATAATGAATAAGTGAATAAAATCTCAAAATATTTTAACGGTGTATTGCCAAGACAGTAACTAACAATCAGACTAAGTTTTATTCAATATGTCCCCCTCTGGCCTGAATAACACACTCAAGTCTACTTCTGAAACTCCCTACTGCTTTACATAGGGTTTTTTGAGGTTGTTTGCCCCATGCTTTTTTGAGAGAACATTTCAACGCCTCAACTGAGTCATGGGATGAAGCACGGGCATCTGCCTCCAAAACTGACTAAGCACAAAAGTCCTATGGATTCAGGTCTGGTGATGAGGGCGGCCAAACTTCCTTGCTCCAGAAATGAGGAAAATGGTTCTGGCACCATTCCTGGGTTTTCTTGGACGTGTGGGATGGTGCACCGTCTTGTTGGAATGTAAATGGCTTCCGTTTGAATGGTTCTTCAGCCTCTCCAAGGGCAGGAGTTAAAATTGTCTCAATGTACGAATTGGTGTTAACTTTAGCACCTTGTGGAACAAAAATGAGGGGAGACTTCCAGGTTTTGGAGACAGTGGCCCACACCATGACAAAAGACGGTTTCTGGCACCAGAAAGCTTTTTTCATGGAGTCAGGAATGTCTGCAGAAGACTTAGCAAGGATACGATCATTTTGTCGGTTACACATTGCTTCGACATTGAACAATTTTCATCTGAGAAAATGATCTCTCCCGTGTCCGTACCTGACTTCATTTTGTTCAGAAGAATTTTAGCTCGAGCGAGTCTGTTTTCTTTTTGGAGGTCTGTGAGGTGTTGGCAAGTTTGCATTTTGATGAGGGACAACTTCAGATCTGTTTTAACAATCTTCCTGATCGTCTTTTCATTCACATCTATTTTGCGAGCCATTTTCCTTATGGATCTCTTGGGATTGTGGCGGATTCTGGCTCGAACCGCATTAATGACCTTTGGGGTACGAGAAGTTTGTGGTCTCCCACTTCGAGGGCGATCTTTGGCACTGTTCAGTTCTTTAAACCTGCTAACAGTGTGATAAACCGTTGATTTTGGTGCTTCAAGAAGCTGTATTATCTCTGAATTGGTTTTGCCTGCTCGATGAAGCTCAATGATAGCTGCACTTTCATCACTCATACTTGAAATAAAGCTAAATCATGCTTAACTGATGACACATTCTGAAAGATAAGGTTTGATACAATAAATATGGTTTATCAAACACTTACTAAATCTATTTAAGGGCATATTAAATTAAAATTTAATTTTAGTCCAAGGACTTTGTCCGCACCCGGTATATGATTCTCTTCATATTACGCTCTATTATCATTTATATTTTTGCCTGCACATTTCTTCACCAGGTAACGACAAACATCTCTTCGTTCATGATATATCCACTTGCTATCCACTGAAGGTGTATCCTAGAAACACTGTTATATATTCTGTATCAACCCACCCCACAGACCCCAATATATTTGCCACTGCCTCAGAAGATGGCCAGCTATGCGTCACAGACATGCGGTGAGAATCCTTTCTGCTAGTTCTAGATAGCAAATCAATCTTTTTCTGCATTGATTTAATGTCAAAGAAACGACTGATTTTTTGGTACTGCCCAGGCCGTGAAATATTTTTTCCCACGAGATTTCTGTTACTTCACATAGACTTTGTACTTATACCGTGTGAATGCAAACATTTTTCGTTGGTGTGTTTGGTTCAGTGGTTTCGCCTTTTGCTTTACATTCGTGAGGACATCGGTTCGACGCCCAACGAAGTCAATTTTTTTTTCTCTTACAGACATTAGTTTTTGCGGTGCACGAAAGCTTTTCATAAAAAGTAAGGTTAGGGTAGTAGTAGGTTAGGGTTAATTCACTTTTAGACTAGTGAACAATTTTTTTTCCCACCAAATTTGATGGGTTAGGGTTAATTTCTTACTTTTAGACTAGTGACCAAATTTTTTTTCCCAAGAACCTTTCAGCCGATACTCACGGTCCAGTCCAAATCTAAACATTGAACTTGAAAAAAACACGTAGCCTGGAGACACACCTAGTCTAGTCAAGTTTAAAAAGGTTGAGAAAATAAATTGATTCTGGTCACCAGTCTAAAAGTAAGAAATTAACCCTAACCTTACTTTTTATGAAAAGCTTTCGTGCACCGCAAAAACTAAAAAAAAATTGACTTCAGTGGGCGTCAAACCGATGTCCTCACGAATGTAAGGCAAAAGGCGAAACCACTGAACCAAACACACCAACGAAAAATGTCTGCATTCACACGGTATAAGTACAAAGTCTATGTGAAGTAACAGAAATCTCGTGGGAAAAAAAATTTCGCGCCCAGGCCATGGTCCCTGATACAACAAAGCTCCCATTGTTTACTCATCAACTGTTGTTACACATCAATACATATTTGTGTTTTTTTGTTATTTTTTCAAAACGCTACATGACTTTTTAGATTATGATTCATGCATACGCGCTGACTTCGGGGGCGCCCTCCGTAAATTTATGGTTGAGGGACAATAAAAATAGCTATGACAAGTGGTGTTTCAAAGATAAAATACTTTGCGAAAGAAATTTAGTTCATTTAAAGTTTTTAAACAAACTTAAAGAATGCCGAAAGCGAAAAACAACCTACGTTGCTCTTGCCTGCAAAACTGCAGCTGATTGCATGGCTTTCTCTGGAACAGGAATTACTGGGGACGCGCCAGAAAATCAACAAGAGAAATAGATCAGTGTCGCATTTATATCATTTGCCTTGATTTGCTTCATTGTTGGAACGATCACACAATCGTAGCAATATTGCCACTGGAAGGAACTCAACAACGGCTTAAGAACAAAATCAGTATCATAAGATCATCACCGCAATAGTACCAACAACGCATCTACATCGCACAATCACATATATATATCATCAAATACTTTAAGAACATACAACTTATTATCACTGCAACAGAAACTACACATTAACTGCACAAGACCTTATCTAATACAATTACATCATTAACTGAAGAATATAGTCAATTGGGGCAAAAAAAACATAAGGGTACTTGGGGTAAAAAAGGACAACCCCCCCAACTCCCCCTAAGAATGATGTTTTTTTAAAAGCTTTGCATGGTTAGAAACATCATTTATTTGCATAGTTTTTTAACATACAATACAGGTTTAGAGGTAAGTAATCTTCAAGGATTATGCAAATCACTAAATTGACCTAAAAACTGTCAAAAAAAACTTTTTTTGCTCTTTACCAAACTTTTTGTGGATCGAAAACGATTGTTGACAATCACAATTTTTTTATGTGTATTTACATGATATTTTAGTGTGATTGTACTCCAGTACTTCAATTTCGATTGCTGTTAACCTTTCATTCTATTCTATGTTGTCTTTTTTTACCCCAAAACTACAATGTGTTGGGGGCAAAAAAAAAACAGTTGTTTTTATTTTCCCTGTGCTTGTTTTTTTTTACCCCATCGTTAATAAATTTCATTTTAAAACGATTTTGGTTGCTATATAAGGAATTAGACTAACATTTTAATGTTTTACTTGCATTGTTTCAGTTTCCTGATCTCTAATAAATACATTAATCCCAATCTACTGATGATTCATGACAGGAAAAGCAAAGTTAAGTGTAAAGTTTCACGCTCCAATCGTTTTGTGTTGTTCTTTGTAGTTAATTGATTTATGTACCATTCCACTAGTTGAACTCCTGCCAAGTAGCCATTCAAAAGCTTAACCTTCTTCTAAGCATTTACCAGTTTCAGAAGTCTCAGTTCAGTGTTAGTTTAACCAGTCCTGGTAGCATTATGTTTCGTATATAGGCAAATAGGAAATTCCGTTGAGGCAAATAAAATGCTTTAACTTGACTTGCCCTTCATCAATATGATTAGCTTTGAGGTTGTCTCAATTGAGCAATGAGCAAGAAAAAAAAACAAAAAACGTCTCATTGAGCAATGTAGTGTCGTTTCAGGATGATTTCTGATTAGATAAATCCTAAAGTACTCGCATGACGTGCCAAAAGATGAATCGGTTTTGATAGACAGTGTGTTAACATCAAGGGGACGACATACAAATGACAAGAAGAAGAGTGAAGAAGAATGCAAGCATTTTAACAAATGAAGAATATAAAGTGCAAGTTGAAAACTTTGAAGCAGATGGAACAATTGCAAAAATGAGAAAAGCTGGGAGAAGGAAAAGGAACGCAGACGAAGATAAGAAATAAATTTACGAAGATAAGAAAGATAAGAAATAAATAAGATAAGACCTGGAGAAGGAGGAAGAAATAGAAAAAAGGATAGAGAGAGAAATTTAAAGACAAATGGATGAAGACAGGAGGAGAGTAGATACAAAGGATAAGATGGTAGAAGAGTCTGACAATGAACATGAAGAAATGAATGACGAAGCAAGAGAAGACATAGTTGTTGGAATGGAAGATGTAGAGGAAGAGAGAAAAGATCTAACTGAAGAAAGTGTAAATAAACAGAGGAAAGAAAAGAGAACAATTAAATTGGAAATAAGCAAAGAGCAAGTTGGAAAGTACTTTGCAGTGTTTTGGGAGAAGCCAAGAACATATTATTGGGAAAAACTTCTGAAGGTCTTAAGATGAGGTTGATGGAAAAATTGAGCAAGCTGAATTTCAGTTTTTGCACAAGAAATCAACTTCAGAAGATGCAGTGTACTGGGACTGGCCAGCAAAGGAGGACAGATATCCTCAAATGTTGAAAATTATTTTTGGGGCCTTTCAACTGCAGTGTTAACTGCTGCCGGACGTGCACAATCATATTTTGGTTTTGCCGAAGGAGAAGAAGTAAAAGAAAAACTTGTGTTCCTAAGCAAATGTGGACTTCATAATGCATAAACTTCTTTGTTTGTTTGAACAAGATGTTACAAGTTCATCCTCATCTGTATATAGGTACCTATTTCTTCTGCTTTGTGTAGCTTTTAACAAACAAAATTTGCTGTAAAAATTGATTGTTTTTTATTGCCCCAAACACTGGGGAAAAAAAAACAACACAAAATATTCGATAAAAATAAAAAGAATATAAACTTAATGCTCCAATTTTTTGGATACATCAATGGAGTATCAATATTGATCAATGGAGGGTAAAATTTGACTTTTTGGCCAATTTTTCAACGAGAAAATCAAAAGTTTGTCAATTTTGCATTTTTTTGCTCCACTTGACTATATCAAAATCGACTGCCTAATATCAAACCGACTGCTTAATATCAAAACCGACTGACTAATATCAAAATCGACTGAATAATATCAAAACCGACTGACTAATATCAAAATCAACTGAATAATATCAAAACCGACTGAATAATATCAAAATCGACTGAATAATATCAAAACCGACTGACTAACATCAAAACCGACTGAATAATATCAAAATCAACTGACTAATATCAAAACCGACTAAATAATATCAAAATCGACTGAATAATATTAAAATCGACTGACTAATATCAAAACCGACTGCCTAATATCAAAATCAACTGAATAATATTAAAATCGATTGCCCAGTATCAATATCATATCGACTGAATAGTATCAAAACCGACTGCATCAAAATCGATTGCTGAATATCAAAATCGACGGATTAATATCAAAACTCACTGACCAATATCAAAATCGACGGAATTATTTCAAAATCGACTGCCTAATATCAAAATCGACTAACTAATATCAAAATCGACTGAATAATATCAAAACCGACTGCATAATATCAAAATCGACTGCCTAATATCAAAATATACTGAATAATATCAAAGTCGACTGAATAATATCAAAATCGACTGAATAATATCAAAACCGACTGCTTAATATCAAAACCGACTGACTAATATCAAAATCGACTGAATAATATCAAAATTAACTGCTTAATATCAAAATCGATTGCTTAATATCAAAACCGATTGATTAATATCAAAACCGACTGATTAATATCAAAATCGACTAGTTGCTTAAAAGATCAAAGTCCCAATTGGTGTACAATAGAAAGTCCATTGCTCGCGTTAGGCTAATGCGATAAAGCAATTATCCCTTGCTCCTCCCTGCAGGCAATGAAAGAATTGCACTTGTATATATGTATAGCGGATTAGTAGGCCTACAGTTTTCCTAGAAAACTGTCTGATAACAATAAACTTAATCTACTTTCTCACTATTGTTTGTATTCGTTCCAACTTTGGAAAACTAGTCCAGCTGTAATTATTATTTAATGTTGAGGTATGTGTTGAAAATACCGTATTATATTAATAGATAATGTCAAAATTATTGAAATTGAAAAGTCAAGAAATCTCGATTTTGAAAAGTCAAGAAATCTTGTAGTCGTAGCTTCAGTGATTTTATAGATACAACTGTTGATACAAAAAAGTTGAATTGACATCCCCCCAACCCAATGGTGTAGCCAGCCCAAAATTTTTGGGGGGGCCAAATGTTTTGACTTTAAGCGATTAACAATAGTTTGTTTAAGGCACTGCCCATCCAAGCACATCCTGACAAAAAATGCTTAGTCGGCAAACTAAGTTACCGTAATAATTAAGCTAAGTCGCTATAAATTTCATCAACATAAAATCCACTTTTCCAAACAATTTTTTTTTAAATCTGAAACATAACAAATGTTTAAGACGCCATAAGAAAATAGCACTATGATCAAACCTCCATTCGTCGCTTTCCGCCAACGTGACAACTCGATAGATCATCTCCTCATTGATCCTTTCACGATGGCAATGAAGCACACACAAGTCGGAGAGGCGATCGGAAATCATCGCTTAGCATAACTAATACTATGTCTTCACTTGTTTCATGCACGAAGAAGACCTCTGCTCAGCCTCAACAGTTGTTGCGGGTGACGCCATGATGATTTTGATTGCGTTACGCACGCTTGGGTAATCCTGAGCACTCAAAAGAAGCTCCTGTGAACATTTTCTGTTGGCTTCAGCGCTCAACGAAGATCTAACCCACAAGCTTACTTCGTTGTTGAGGTTATCCAAAGAATACAAGCGCGCAATGTCATCTATCTTGATTGGTTTGTTTGGAGGAAGGATTTAACAGAGCATAAATGAAGGGTTGTCAGTGAATCGTTCTCGAATAGAGTAACTCAAACCATCGATGTATGGAAGACATACGGAACGCCGGAAATACTGTGAGGCCGATTCAGCACAAACGTTTCCACGATAAACTGCACCTCCACTATTCTGGGCATTTTCAGGTTTTACACCAGGTTCTTACACAAGCTTCTTAGTGAATGTTTGACGTAATGTTGTAGTCGATGCGTTCTTAATTAGGAACGCTTTGAAAAGTAGAAATGAGGCTTTTCACAGATGGCATACTGACTCCGACAGTCTGAAGCTTGGGTGCTTATGGTTTTATGGCCAATCAAATATCGGCCAACCAAACATACAGCATAAGTCACGCCAAACTTCTCTAGAGTACATTTCAAAGAAAAAACCTTCGCCTTGGTCTGACTGCTGGGTCATTCCATTATATTTCAGGTCAAAATTAGAGGAAATGCCACCCACCCTCTCCGATTTGGTTGATTTTGACATATGTGAGAGATGGCAACCCACTGAGCTCAACTAAAAAAATTTTGAAATTGGTCGAGGGGTTTTAAAGTTACACCATTTTCAATTTTAACCACACGGTGGCAGTATTTCAGCTCCAAAGAGTAAAAATGCCCCAATATCTGTTATACTGAAGCTAGGAAGTTGATGAAAATATGTAGAATACCATTTTGGGGGATGACGAATCCAAATTTGCTAACAGAATATAAGAAAAACATGTAGTTTTGGAGTAATTTGATTATAAATATTTTTTGAGGTATATATTTTGGGGAGAAATTTGCCCATGTAGCTGAAGAAAAAATAAACATTTTTTTTGGGGGGGATGTTAAGTTGGACTTATATTTTGATAAACACACTCCAATTTTGTTGTTCCATATTGTTACTTGCCTTGACTGGTGGTCAAAATTCTTTCTAAAATTTTGCAAATTTTAAATGCTGTTTTAACATTTTACAGTGGGGCATTCCACTTATAATCATCAGATTTTTTCAAATTTTGTAACCACCAGTCACAGATTTTGCTTATTTTGACATATTTTGTACATACTAAAAAATGATGAAAGTAGCAAAAAAAAAATTTGAAGTATCTTCATTGGGGGTCGAGATAGAGCACTTTGAATTTTCGGCCACTAGTAGGATTTTGGAAGCTGAGCACAGTCATTTTTCATTTTGCGCCTTCATTTTTTGACAATAACTCTTTTCCTTGAACGATTTTCGCACTGAAAACATCAGGGTTGCACAGAAAAAAGATGCAAAAAAGGTAGATTCATGCTTATTTCACCTCAAATACTACTTTTTACCAATGAAGTGCCTCTCACTCACAGTACATGCTGGCATAACTCAATAAAATAATGCACTAGGGCTGATGAGGCCTTCTTGCATAAATGAGTTTTAGTGTAGAACAAAGTGGCATTACTTGATTTTTGTGTACAGAAATATCCACTGTGTTTTCAATTTATCCTTGGAAATTTCCTTCACAATCACAGTCATCCTTAAGTCCTAATTTGAAGTTTGTTTTAAGTACCTTGTAGTACTTTGGTTCATTTTTTCAATTTTCTGATAAAAATTGGACAAATATGATGCTCTGGGTTTTTTTTATGGATTTTTTTAAGTGGGTTTTTAAAAAAAAACCACACGCGTTTTTTTGGGTTGGGTAAAATACCGACAACCCTGGAAAACATGCATTTTACCAATTTAAGATCCAAGGAATTCATTTACCGTAAATTGCAATTAAAAATATGCTAAGATGAACATTTCAAATGGTAATTTAGGTTTAAAATTTTTCTTAATTTATTTTTGATACGCTAAGTTTGGGGGAATATTTCGGAGCGTTAAGAAAAAAAATCCCAAAAAAATTTTTTTTTAAACAAAGCAATTGAAGTATAATATTTTCACGAAATTTGATTGATGTAAGTTTTGCATAAACCAAAATATTCAACTTAGAAAATATCAACCCATATATATCGAAAAAATGAAAATAATTGAAACATAACTGATGCTTTGTTACAATATTTGCAGGGTTCAGCCATATCATGGTCCATTTCTTTAAGAATTGTTTTATGTGTCAAACTACCAATGTTTTATTATTCAGCTGATATCACACAGCTAGTCTGATCAAGATTTTATTACCGTTTTTTATCAAACCAGCACATGCACCCTTATCATTTCTGAACTAACTTTTCATTGAAGTAGAAAACTGCCTGGCCATGATGTTTTTATTATTCAGCAGGAAAGGAGTTGTTAAACAAAACAGTTTGGTTTGGAAAAGACGATATGCTGGATGCCACCCATTTCTGCACTTTTGAAACTAACTCCACCTTCTACAATCTACATCCAATGGTTACATCCAATGGTAGAAGTTACATTTTTAGCTCGCAAGAACTGAACAAACTTGAAAAACTTTTTAACTAGACTGATGTGCAATTTGGTGTATTTTTTATCACTTGATCCTCACTCAATAATTTCTAAGCTGTACCTATGGGATTTAATTATACTTTTAACTTTTTTGATCATATGGATTGAAACAAATCACTGTCAGATGACAGACATTGCAATTTGCTGTTTCAAAAATGCCAAAACTTCATGTCAAAGAAATTGGAATTTTGCCAAACTGAGTATCAGTTTTAAACTGCAGTCCCTCTCAAAAAACAGATGGAACAACTAAAATAACTCATCATAAAGACATAGCATAAACAGGTAAATAATTTCAGAAAAAAAATTTTGAGTTTGGTCATGGCTACATGGCCAAAGCACCCCTCAAAGTTATCCCCCCAAAATTTGTGAAGCGTTGTTTTCATCTATAAATGATATGTTTTCACCAATTTTGACAAGAAATTCAGATTCCTTGCCCCCAAAAATGGTATTCTACATATTTTGGTTGTTTTTTTAGGTATGTATAAATTACGAGATATTAGCAAAACTTGAATTTTGGGGGGCACGATGCCCCTGTCAGGTGGTGAATTTCAAACCCCCACAACTTCTAAACCACTTGGTCAATTTCAAAAAATTTTTTTTTGGTGTGCTCAGTTAATGATTGTGAACTTACTGCCGAAGTATGAAACATTTCCAAGAGTATTGGTTTTTTCATGACCTGAAATATAATGGAATGACCCTGCTTGCATCTCTCATCATAAAGCTAAGAGTATCAAGTATAAGCTACTCTTGAAGTTACATTTGAAGATTCGGATGCTCTTGTCTTTTTCGGACCACCAGGTGGGAGAGAACAAAGGAATGTTAATTCCAAGGCTTGCGCGCCGTTTAGGTCTTTCCTTGAAGAAACGATTCCTTAATACTACCATAGAAACTTCTGGTGATTGGAAATTTTCTTTGGTCATTGATCGCCAAGTTTAAAGTCGATTTTGATATTATGCAGTCGATTTTGATATTAGGCAGTCGATTTTGATATTATTCAGTCGGTTTTGATATTAGTTAGTCGATTTTGATATTATGCAGTCGATTTTGATAATATGCAGTCGATTTTGATGTTAGTCAGTCGATTTTGATATTAGGCAGTCGATTTTGATATTATTCAGTCGATTTTGATATTATGCAGTCGATTTTGATAATATTCAGTCGATTTTGATGTTAGTCAGTCGATTTTGATATTAGGCAGTCGATTTTGATATTATTCAGTCGGTTTTGATATTATGCAGTCGGTTTTGATAATATTCAGTCGATTTTGATGTTAGTCAGTTGATTTTGATATTAGGCAGTCGATTTTGATATTAGTCAGTCAATTTTGATATTATGCAGTCGATTTTGATAATATTCAGTCGATTTTGATGTTAGTCAGTCGATTTTGATATTAGGCAGTCGATTTTGATATTATTCAGTCGGTTTTGATATTAGTCAGTCGATTTTGATATTAGTCAGTCGATTTCGATATTACTCAGTCGATTTTGATATTAGTCAGTCGGTTTTGATATTAGTCAGTCGGTTTTGATATTAGTCAGTCGATTTTGATATTATTCAGTCGGTTTTGATAATAGTCAGTTGATTTTGATATATATTAGGCAGTCGATTATGATATTACTCAGTCGATTTTGATATTAGTCAGTCGGTTTTGATATTAGTCAGTCGATTTTGATATTAGGCAGTCGATTTTGATATTATTCAGTCGGTTTTGATATTAGTCAGTCGATTTTAATATTAGGCAGTCGATTTCGATATTACTCAGTCGATTTTGATATTAGTCAGTCGGTTTTGATATTAGTCAGTCGGTTTTGATATTCTTCAGTCGATTTTGATATTAGTCAGTCGGTTTTGATATTAGTCAGTCGATTTTGATTAAAGGCAGTCGATTTTGATATTAGTCAGTCGATTTTGATATTAGTCAGTCGGTTTTGATATTAGTCAGTCGGTTTTGATATTAGTCAGCCGGTTTTGATATTCTTCTGTCGATTTTGATATTAGTCCATCAGTTTTGATATAAGTGAACCGATTATTTCAATCATGTGTTGATATTGGTGATGTGATGGCAACGATGCTGAGATGGTATTCATATTGCGATGATAGTGTTGTGGTGGTGATACAACTACCAGGATGGTATTGACACGTAGCTGATATAAGTAACGTTTAGGTTACGTTCCTTCATTGATATTGCTATGGTGTAGCTCTACGGCTGCTTTTGTGATTAATACTACGGATTTGATATCATTCAGTTGCTGTTTTCAATCTGTTGTTGGTACTAATGGTGGAGTCCGAATTGCTACGGTATACTGAGATGCACACGGCACGCACGCTCACAGTCACACACGGCTTATCTTCCCGCGCGTGAGGAGCAACTTCAAAGTCAAAACGCGTGGTAGCGAAAAAGCGAATGCGAGGTTGAATGATTGTTTATTCTCATTTCACGAGTTATTCAGACGTCCATTAGATTTTTTGTAAATTCAAATATGAAATCGATTTTAGCAAACTTTATCGAATTGAAACTACGACACGCAGGTAGGGTCGCTAGTCCTCACACCCGTTGGTCGACGTTGCCTTACATGCGAGAGTGGGAGCTTCCGATGTTGAGTGCTCAGCGAAGGCAAGTCGACCCTTGTGTTCTATCAGAAACAACTTAGGTTTGTGGCACCGAAAGCGGATTAAGCTGTTTCGAGCCACATAACACCCCACCAGTGTCTGAGGGCTGGGTTTGCCCGAGACACGCAAAGGTAGAGTGTCCTGCGTTGTTCTGAACGTCAGGGTTTTTTTTTTGGTTTCAACTGGTGCGCGATGTTGGGGTGTTCAGCGAAGGAAAGTCGACCCTTGTGTTCTATCAGAAACAACTTAGGTTTGTGGTACCGAAATAGAGCAAAATCCCGAAAGTGGGGCTGTTTCGTGCCACAACACAACGAACAATTACGTGAATACAGCTTAAAGAAAAAATGCATTTTTCAAAACCGTCATCCATGTTTTGCTTCAATAAGCACTGAATTGATGTATATATTGTGAAAACATATACATATCATACACTCATCAATATACACTCATCTAGGCCTATATACACTCCTGCACTACTGTATAATTATACTCGAGTATGAGTCGATCTCGTGTATGCGTTGAACCCCTACGTTTGAGCTGAAAATCGGTGATACTTCCTTCTTCCGCGTATAAGTCGAATAGCTTATTCCCGTCACTACCATTCGATGGTTCAATCAGTTCATCTAAGTACTGGCATACGGTATGGAAATTTCAAAGTAGAGCGCAGAGTAACTTACGCTGCTGGAAAAGTCACGTAACCATTCACGGCAATATTATGTAAACCAGCTAAATTAGACGCGCTATTTTCAACGAAGTCTTTCCGCTGTGAGATCAATTATGACGCCACAGAACGCATTGCTTTGTTCGCAATGTGTGAGAATTAAATCGATTTGTTAAATACAGTTGTTTGAAGTTGTAACGTTAATTATTATTGATGACCAAATTGACCATGTATATATGTATATTTTGTTTTCAGAAGCAATTCTCAGTCTCCAGTCGTCAGTGTAAAATTCTCTCCAAGGAAACCTTTTCACGGAGTTGCCTTCAACCCCGTGGAACCTTCACTTCTAGGTTGGGCAAATGGTAAAATGGGGGCCGGTGTTTGGGATGTGAAAGTGCCCCAAAAGTAAGAATAGTTGTTCTTATGAAAAGTTCAATTTTGGTAAAGAGGTCACTTTCTTCAACCACAGACATATACAACCAAGCAACCACACGGCATTTAACATAATCGATTAAAAATTGAACAAACTATAAGCTACAAACGTTTTCGGCCATACACACGTTAGCCCTTATCAAGTAACAAAAAACAACTACTTATCATATCTACAATGAAAATGAATAACTGATCTAAACACTGAATTGAAAAACGAAATGCAAAATGAAACGGCAGAACAAAGGAGAAAGGCACATCACATGGCGTTTAAATTACACCAGGCAAAGACGCATCATATGACGTATCAAGAAAAGACGTTGAGTAAATAAGAAGCACCTGAGGCAAACAACTGTGTATTGAGGCGAGGATTGTATGATTTTATTAGCAAAGCCTCGTGGATTTTAGTGTCGAATTCGGTGAAACATTTACGCATAATTCTAAAGGACTCCAAGGATGGTTTGTTATTTGAACATGTTTGACAATCGAATATGTGATCTTTAATGGCACTTTGCTTGTTCAAATTAGTTAAATCTAAGTGCTCCCTCACTCTCGTGGCCAAATGCCGCGTAGACATACCGATGTATGTACAATTCGCGTCATGCGAACAAGTGAACTTGTACACGACATTTGAATAAACAACAATTATTCATTTTCATTGTAGATATGATAAGTAGTTGTTTTTTGTTACTTGATAAGGGCTAACGTGTGTATGGCCGAAAACGTTTGTAGCTTATAGTTTGTTCAATTTTTAATCGATTATGTTAAATGCCGTGTGGTTGCTTGGTTGTTATGAAAAGTTGGTTTTAAAACTTTTCAACTATGTATAATTCTTGATTCTTAATAGTCTTAAAAGTTTATCGCTTGCAAAGGAAGCTATGTTCACTGAGTTATAGTTAACTGTGCAAAATCTCAAGGACTCTTTTTCTTGAATCATTTAACTTCCAGAGACACTTTAACTACGTTTGATACACGTTTAACAATATTTTATAATTCAACTGATCACGCATAAAGACGTGAGTCGTTTTTTGTCTCTGTTTTTTGTTTTTTGCACGTAGCTCGATGCTGCAGGTTTTCGTCTGATTCTCTTCAGGGCTAACGTGGTACCGTCAGAATAAAATAAACGTAAATGTCGTGAAGCAGAAGAAAAACGGAATGTAAATTTGGCTAATCAGAAGAATTCAAATCAACAAAGGAGCTTTAAGGCATCAACGAATTCTATTTGGCGGCACAAGACTGGAACGAGAATTTTCATAAAAATTGCTTCCAGTGTTGCAAGGTAGAACGATCTTCAGCAAGGAATGAAAAGCGTTCGAGTCAAAAGTTCCAACCACATTCTTTGTTATCCGGCAGGTGTTGCCCAACTGCAGAGTCACTAGATACAGTATATATATATGTTTTGTCACTAACAGTTTTACATGCACGATTTGGTTGGAATCTTCTATCATTTTCTTTTAATTATTTTCAGGACATGTTGCTTGATTCGTTCCTCCAGGCGTTTTTTGTTTCTATTGTAAGATTTAGCAATGCAAATTGCTAAAATATCACTATTTCCTCATCATTACTTATTACTGCTTCAGGATCTTGATGAGGTACGATCTATGGGACAATGATATGAGCGTCCGATTCAACGAAACCGGTTCACGCTTGCTCGTACTGAGACGCGGATATTTTCCAGGAGTTTATGAGACTACAAGGACAAACCCAGTGAGGAGTTTTGGTGCTAGACTACTTGCATTAGATTGAGTTTCGCTTTTAGCAGCATGACTGTTGTTTATTTAATTTACACTTGTGAAGTACTTGCATTAAACTATTTTTTTGGTTTCCTCGTCGTCGTGTGAGCCTCTGGGGCCGAAGGTATATCCTTTTACCACCCCGGATTTACGGTGTTCCCCGGCTAATCTTCAGTTTCAGAAAGTATAAAGAATTTTCAAAAGGCGCTGTGTCTATCAAGGATGTGCGTTTTCAGCGTGGTTTGGCTATTTTTCTAAGTTTATTGATTAAACATCTGCAAACGTTAAAGTTGAATCGATATAAAGAATAACTGCATTGCTTGCTGGAAGGAGGCTTTGAATAGTTTGTTCGATTTCTTTCAGATATCGATTGCACAGTTTCGTTCTGACACTTATGCGAACTCTTGCACCATGAAAAGTGGCTGCTTTGCCAGCGAAAATGATGAGGTAGTTAGGTTATTGTGGTGATACTTTCTCTGATGTTAGTCTTATTGCTCTAACAGATGTTTCACTCATTCTCCAGACAGCAAAATCTGTCATTTTTACATTGATTCAACGTCTACAGACGAACTATAGTGCGATCGCATTGACAATCTGATGCTAAATTGAAAAATCACCGTTGCTATAAAATCTTTAAAACTACACAGTTTCATCAGCGAAAAGTGACAAAATTATAACACGTATTAAAGCTTTTTTCCCACAATTTCGTTTTCTTAAGTGGTTATTCTTCATTATTATTATATTTTTTTCAGTACGTAGTATCCGGTTCCGAGGATTTCAAAATTTACTTATGGAAAATTCCTAATTCAAACCGGACTGTTTATGAAAGTCCAGTAACATATCCGCACATGGTGCTGCACGGGCATCGGTCCATTGTCAACCAAGTGAGTTGAATGTTGCTTTTAAAAATACAACTGCTTCAACAAGCGAACTATGAAAATGATGTTTTTGTTAGCAATAAGTTTTAAAAATCTATCTCTTATTACGGCAGTTTCACGCTTGTGTAAGTGGTACACCTCGGAGTGTCAAAATAAGACTGCCTATAACTCTATAACACAGTGGTTCTTAACCGGGGGGGCGCGCCCCCCCCAGGGGGGCGTGAAGCCTCTCAGGGGGGCGCGAGCTCTACAACAATTTCAATTTTTTTAAATTACTTTAATGTCCTAGGACCTATGCTGTTTGTCATATTTTGTATTTTATTGTATTTATCTGCGAAGCATTGAATACTCTCAACCTTTAGCTTCAAGGGAAAAACATCAACATCATTAAGCATCATGACATCATTTGAACTTTTATAGCTAAACTTGACCTCTGGAAGAGTCGAATTGAACAAGGAAATCCAGCGAGCTTCAGTATAAACTTGGATTCTGCTCTCAAAGATGGTAACTTTGAGTCTGAGTTGAAGAAACAAATAGAAATCCACTTTAATGAATTGAAAGCTCGGAGTTCATCAAATACTTTCCAGATCTGGATGAGAAGCGTGAAGCCTGGAAGTTCATCAGAAACCCGTTTCAATGCAAAGTAGTTGATATTTTCGAAGAAGGACAAGAGGAGTTTCTTGAGATGAAGTTCAACTTCACAGCTAAAGAAGACTTCAAAAAACTGGAACTTGAGACGTTCTGGGCCAATTACCTTCCTGTTTACCCTCTTATCGCAACTCGGGTTTTTCGAATTCTAACAATGTTTGGATCCACGTATCTTTGTTAAGCTGCATTTTCTGCTCTCGTTGCTATCAAGACCAAGTACAGAAACAGGTTGAGAGTTGAAGGAGACTTACGTTGTTCATTCTTTGGAGTTAAACCTCGCATCAAAAACCTAGTTGCTAAGAAGCAGTGTCAAGTATCTTACTGATGTGTACAATAAACAGACAAAAATGCAATTTTTTTGGTATGATACTTATTTAAAGTCTAGGGGGGCGCGAGGCTCATGACCATTATTGAAGGGGGGCTTGATAGAAAAAAGGTTAAGAACCACTGCTATAACATGTCCTGCATGCCCACGTGCAAGTCATTTAAAGGTGTTTTGTTCACTGGCATACATGCTCATGTAAATTATCCGCTTAGCAATGTTGTTTTGCTTGTAGTTATTTTTTTCTTTTTTCATCCATCAAGATATTTGCTAACCACAAAATTATTAAGCCTAAATTATACCTGCGTAACGGAGTATTTATATGTGCCGTTTTACTATCTTTAAATGGTGTCACAGTCAGCCAGCACTGTGGGGTACTGCACTGCAAAAATGTACCACTCGAAACTGCGAAAATGTACGACTCCGACCTCACGTGTTTGTTTGGCCGACTTCGGCTTCAGTGTTGGCAAGATTTGGAGGGTTGCCAGATTTTTTTTTTTAATTTTGTCCCTTTTCATTTGAAGTTGTTGTAGCTATTAAAACGACGACTTTCACGAAAACTTACAAGAAAAAACACTTCTATTTTCTGGTAAAGTTTTAGAGCGCTATACGGAGATCAAAAAACAATACTTTGAAAAAAAATAGCAAACAAAATTTTATTGTTATCATTTTGTATCAAGTCGGAGTAGGCCTTTTTAAGTTAACTACTCCGGACAAACCAAACTCTCTTCGACTCCACAGCCCTGGTGTTAACATCACTTCAACAAGTGAACTTTTAAAAGTGACCTAGACTGGGCAAGATGGTACAGTGCACTGGTTGGTTAAACTCAGGTGAGGTACAACAAGGAAATGCAGCTTCTTGTCTCATGTGGCATAGAAAAGGTCATACATTTGTGGTCACCTTTCAAATACAAGAACTTCACTGGAACTACTCGTAAGCCGTCAACTACAGCAAGTCGGGCTCTGTACACCAGACAGGATCGCATGCGTATGTTGCAGAGGTGAGTTAAACCAACAATTGCTTGGCGAATATTATACGTAAGTTTTTGTTTCTTACAAACACTTGCTAACAGTACGCCTATGAAATGATAAAAACTTATGGGTATAGTTATTGTCTTTTTTAAAACTTTGAGGTTAAGGATTACAATTTCAACTGTTAATCCAAGAAACATTTCTACTTTGCAACTTTTGTGCCATTGATAACATAATCCTATCGGTTCATTTTATATCAGCATTTGTCTATTTTTGTGATATATATTGTTGTGCTTGATTTAGGTCCTTTTGGATGTAAAAAATTGGATATTTTGATTTTATTTACTTTTTTTTTATATTTAGTGGCCGAAGAACAGTTCTGTTTGTTTGTATTTCTAACCACCACAATGAAAATATACCAAACATGACAGCGGTCTAGAAAAAGTTATAAGCGACAAAACGCGAACGTTCTACGTACAGTGAACAAACAGGAATTTAAGGAAGCTAATCTCCGAGACCACTGTTATATATGCCTTTAAGTGTCCTGACACAGCCGTGTACTATTAAGCGGTGTCGAACTGGCGCCGTTTCAACTGTCGCATCAGGGCTATCACCACTCGACTATGCAGCCGACTAATGATGCAATAAACCCAGTTACCACGACCCGTTACATCGCAGTGCTATGTCCCCGACTGACGATTATGGAACTGTGGACGAAGATCCGAGAATGCTTGCCTTCTTTGATAGTCTGGTGGAGAATAATCGTAATAGCTCTTCCATCTCTTTGTTATCGGATGAAGAGAACCCTCCATCCAGAGAAACTTTGTGGGATTCCATCGCTAATGACAGGTAACTTTTTGTTTTTACTTGATCACGTTTGGTAGTAGCTTTCTCTCATGCTTTTTCACAATGGTCATTTATCACGATGCATTCACCTTTATTGCAACGAATCAACGATCGTTTTACTTAGTTTAGGACAATTTGATGTCCACAGTTCACATTTTGCATCCTTTTATTTATGCTTGCAGTGACGCAACTAATTCAAGGGATGACACCGACGCCAATGTGCCGCGTGTTTGGCGACAACTCAGTACATACAATCGTCCCAACTCATCATTCGGGGCCGCGTAAGTTGATCTATTTCTGTCATGCTCTTCTAGACTGTTAGATTCGACTTGACCTTTTATAACCCAGACAGCAAAATCCGCCATTTACGTCGGTTCAACGTCTGCAGACGTTGAATCAATGTAAAAATGACGGATTTTGCTGTCTGGGAAGTGATTGTTTAGTGTTACTCTTGCTGCGCCGTCATGCCGGCGTGCTAAGGTCACTACTCCCTGTTGCAAATAGCTCAACGCTATGCGTATGTGCGTTATGAAATACTCGTTTCCAGTATAACAGATGAAATGGTTGCTTAAATCGAGGAAAAAGTGCAAAGCTCAACATGTAGAAACGAAAGTCACGCTCAGCAACGGTTTTGCAAACCAAAAATTCCATCGTGAGAGCAAAAGTTGAGTGATTATTGTCATTAGTTTTGAGTTTATAAAATAAAAGTTTATAAAATCATTCATTGAGATACTAAAAGTTCAATTTGGTTGATGAATATCTTGGAAATTATAGATCAACACGAATGCTAATCTGGCCTGGCCAAACCCACACCAACGCCTCAACCGACATCGACGCCTCAACCGACACCCACGCCTCAACCGACACCGACGCCTCAACCGACATCGATTCCAGCAGAAGCGACTCCGACTCCTCTCCGGGTGCTTCGAACAAGCCAAGTAATGTTAAAAAAGCAGTGACACATTTCAAGAAGATAAACGCAACTCATTCTTCTGAAGACACTTCCAACGATGATGCCGATCACCGTTCAAGAACTCGCAGGTTCAACGCCCAGAGGCGTCGTCGGAAGGTACCCACGAAATGGGGAGTAAAGCGATTTGTTCCGACACATCACGTGTCACCCAGTGAAAGTGACCCACATTGTAGCAGTAACCTAATCCCACATGAAACCCGCCAATCTAACCCAAGTACATCTCGCGAAGAGGAGACCCAGGTCCCACACGAGCCTTCCCATGCCAAACAGGGTTCGCCAAGTGGGGCGCGTAAAGGAAAATTTGCAATGGCAGCCATGAAATTACCGAATGATCTCGACGAAAGAAGCTCGTCTGATGATGAATGATTTGACAATGATTCAGAAGCTGTCTGTAGTCAGTCAGTAGACTATTTTCGTACGTGTAAAAGCGTGGGACTCGCAAATGACTATTTTAGGTCACTCTTGCAGAATTTAAAACAAACAAATGAAAAAAAAAAATTGCGGACGTTTCAGCTCAGTACAAAATCAAGTAGAATTTTTATAAAAAAAATGTCGTTGTATGACACAATATTGCAATATGGTAATAGTGCAATAGCAATATGGTACATGTTTTGTTTTTGTAGTACACTGTGTAAAGGGTGCGTAATAGGTGTATTATTTTGATCATTTTGATTACTATTTTGATCATCGTGCTGTCTACCATTTTCCCATGTGAGACTGACTGTGGCATGCTCTGTAACTTGGCTTTCCGGTTTTGCCGAGTCTCGAACCGATATTCTTTTAAACATCGTCCAGATACTAAACCAACATGACGAGGTGCTAGGACTTCAGTGCTTTCGGAGCTTCAGTAAATGTTTAAAGCACTGAAGGTGAAGACAATGCAGTTTTCGAAACTTTTGTTTACTAAACATGAGTTAAGTAATTAAGTATCCACATTTTGGGCTCTTTATTTTTTGATTAAACAAATTCGTTTCTTTTCGAGTAAAGTTTCAGAGCACAATTCCAAGAATAAAAAGCCAAATTTGAAAAAATATTGCAAATATAAATGTTATTGTATTAATACTTTTAAATCAAGCCGGGGTTGGTCTTTATTAACGACTCCGGACACGCCAAAATCCCTCCGACTCCACAGCCCTCTAGACAAAAGCAGATAAAATGCTTACGAGTTGTGCGTGCATCTAGTGGAAGGAATGTGTTTTTTAATCCTCGAACCGTGAAAAACTTTCTACACAATTTGCCAGTAAGCGAATGCAGTATACCGGTATATTGCTTTTTACCGTGCTTTCATATATGTTTAAAGATTTTAGTAGTAGTAGTCCAGTTTTAATCCGGTGATGTCCCCGTTACCGAGGGTGGCCGGATTCACCTCCAAGTGCCGCAATCGTCTTCACACCCTGCCTCCACATCGATCTGTCTAGCGCGTCCTCTCTTGTCAAGCCCACCTTGCTGCTTTCTTCCTCAACTTGCCTTTTCCACGTTTTCTTGGGTCTTCCTTGTTTTCTACGACCCTCCACTCGCAACTCCAGCGCTCTTCTCACAACATCATCTTCATCCCTTCTCAAAACATGCCCATACCACCTCACTCCATTCGCCTTCGCCAACTTATCAACACTCTCATTCAACCCAAGCAAGCTCATAAGTTCTTCGGTATTCCTTTTGTCCATCAGCTTTACACCACACATTGCTCTCACCATCGCTCTCTCAGTTCTTCTTAAAATCGCCAATTCGTTTTCCCGTATTTTAGATCATGGGAATGCGAAACTACTTCCGCTTTTGGTTTATCCGCCACACAAGAAGGTGTACTTTTTCTAATTTACAAGATATCATTTTCTAAGAAAATTATGAAGCTCGTTTTAAAGAAATTTAAAGTTTCTTGTACTGTAGAAGCCTCAAGCTGCCAACGTACAGTTAGTCGAATTGACCCTTGTATTGTATGCGGTAAAACAAAGCTTCCCCATAACGTAATGTCCCTTAGTCATATCTTTAGTAACAATATCTGTGGTTTTGACTGCCAATACTTGTGTGTCTACATTGCGCTCGGTCTAAATAGCTGGTTCTTTGGTTACCAAACCCTTCTCTTTGATATCAACAGCCTAACTTGCAATCACTGTTAAGCTTTGAATGTTGAAATGCATTGCTCAAGCGCACACCCCGAGAGTCGAACTAGCGTCGCTTGGTTTCCTACTTTTTCGTATGCAAAGTCGGCGCTTTCCCAGCTTCACATTATGACGCCATCCTGCGTATACCCGATGGTCTGCATTTTTCTACTTTATGAAATCAGCGTGTTGTGTCCAAGCTACTACCACAGGTCGTTACTATCTATTCTACTGTACATTGTGAAGTAAGCAACGATCATGCTGCTAAAAGCGAAACTCAAGCTATTGCTTAATAACTTCATTTGAACAACGCCATTGTTTTTGTATGCCATGTTTAATTTTAAAGTTATGGTCTAGACCTGTGGTTCTCAACGGGGGCGGTACCGCCCCCCGGGGGGGGGAGCACTTTGATTTTACAGGGGTGGCGGTATGATTACCTCGGATTAAAGAGGGCGTTTTGATTATTAGGGGGCATTCTGGTTTAACCCATCTAACGCCCAGCGTAACGATTTCGTCAAAGAGCTCGTATCTTCGTGGTAGCATTTCCTACCTCATTCCTGGTGGAAAAGGGATTCAGCTGTGTTGTTCTGCTACATACCAAACAGCGAAACCCACTTGACATAAGAGGTGATCTTCGAATGTTTCTCAGCTTTTCATTAAATATAGTTACTAGTCTCTAAAACCCATACAGCCTGTTTCACGCTAAAAGGGGGATCATCAAAAGGTCCTTATTCTAATAGAAATAGAATTCTATTTGAATAAGGACCTTCTGTTTTAAGGAAAAACGGGCTGTAAGGGTTTTAGAGGCTGGTATCTAACCTATATTTGATGTAATTCGTTCTGCTTGGCATTGAGCACTTTTTGTAGTATTAATAGTATTTATTGTTTTATATTCGCTTTTCGTAATTAATTGTTTTTGTTGGGGAGCGGTAAAAATTTGCCAGTTCATGAAGGGGGCGTTGGGCCAAAAAAGGTTGAGAAACACTGGTCTAGACCGTATTTATGTTTTTGTGTTTGCTTTGTTGTTGTAACGGTGCGAGTGTTGCTCTCGAAATCTACCTCTGTGAATAAATCTTTGAAACTCTACTAAAATTAGTTATCCTAGTTTTGGAATCCCGTGATGGGATGAAGTATGTGCAGAATCCTTTTTGAAGATGCAGAACACTGCGAGGAAGATATGAGAACACCACTTCCCTTTGCTGCCAACAAGCGCATGACTTTACAAGAAACTACTTTTAGAGTAACATTCAACGGTGCTGGAGTCGGCATTAAAAAAAAATGTTTTTACAATGATCATAGTGAAAGAGTCAATAAGTCATGTAAATTTCACTGCGTGGAGCTATGTGCCCTTGAGAGGTTGCTGATATTTTTTTCATTTAGGCTCAACTTCGGAATCCAAACTTTGAAAATTTGGTTTATAGGCCTATGGCTCCTTTCGCCCCCCGCCCTCCTTAGCTACGCCTATGCTTTGGTAAATATATCCGAATAGCATTCACCAGTAAGCAAATGAGGCGAAGTTGCCTTGTGTGTTGCTGAACAAATAAAGATTAGAATCTGTACAATTCATGAAATTTGTAAAGAAAAGTTTTGAGCTGTTGCAGAGTTTGAATCAAGGTCGATACACCAAAACATGATTGTGCTTTTATTGCTTTTGCCATTTCAACAACCCTTATTTGTATGTTAGCAATGATTTTGCCTCCTCCTTTGGGCCTCACTCAACTTCTTAATTGTATTAAATTTAGGTAAGAAACCGAGAGCAAACTAATTCGTCCCATAAATATTTCCTCCTCCAAAATCGTCCCTGAAAAAATTGAGATAGTTGGATAGAGAAGTCGCGCAACTTTCCCCCCTAGCATAACATCGTAAAGGAAAAACGAGTAGTTTTTCGGTTTTTCACTTTTGTTGGGGCCCATTTTTTGCTACTAAAATTAAAATGTAACAGCTTAAAAATGAATAAATTTTTGAGTGAAATGGGTAGCCTAGTTTCAAGTACTTTTCTATGATTGTACTGTAGATAATAGCCTACTTCATTTGTTTCTCATCAAGAACAAATCGTTGTCGTGAAGGCAGGCTATGTTCAACTGCTTCAATACGTAAAATCTGCTGCTATTAAGCCTACTGATTTCTGTGTCACTGGACGGTTTCTGTTGTTTCAACACGAAAACTGGTGATGCTTCGGCTAAGCGTGTAGCTAACTATTAATGATAATCGTGCTTTTATTTGCGCCCATTGCGATATCATACAGTGCATTGCGATCACAGATGCGATACAACAGACGACAGGAAGCAGCAAAGTGACATATAGTCTTCGAGTCAGCTGCTCCCCTTATTTTGGCTTGCCATTAAGTGTCTTTGCTGAGACACAGCCGCGTGTTCTCGAGCGGTGTCGAACCCACGCCCTTTCGAGCGTCGCGCAGACGTTCTCGCCACTCGGCTACGCAGCCGACTATTTTTGCTTGACCAACTGAACCATGACTTCAAAAACTGCGTTGGCCAGGCATGTTTAATCCAACATGCCTGGAAAGGTGAACAATTTTCAACCAAGATTAAAGAAGGTAGGCCTAAACCCTTCCTGCTCATAGATGGCATTTCTTTAAATCTATATAGGCTCATAGTGTTGCCCACATGTTATATCAATCTTGGAGTAATTGATCGGATTTAAGCTTGTGTCATTTTTAACTGCAAACGACCAGATAGGAAATTCTAAAGAAAGCTGTCCCTACTTGCAGCCTACAGTTTAAAATCTATGCCATTATGTGGATTACAGTCCTAAACGAGATTCACTCTACCAACTTATTCATACAGCAAAAGGACTGTTCAATGGTTAGGTAATGTTCCTGGGCCGTTTCCGTACGGGCATCGGGCTTTTCCGCTCAACCATACACCAATGGGGAATGGCCTATTCCTCCTCCTGTGAATGTGGTGCCCAGGAACAGACCTTAGACCACATCATCAATGACTGTAGCCTACCACCTTTAAGTCACCTAACGGAGTGGAAGGTCTGCTCGTCATGAATGATGAAACCAAAGACTGGCTGCTCTCTAGTAGCCTTCCAGTGTAGTCCGGGAACATCGTGAATCTTGTGTGGTAAAAGGATAGACCCTCGGCCCCAGAGGCTCACACGACGACGAATAGTCAATCAACTGACAAATTTAATGAAATTACAGGAAGATGTAAGCTAAACAAAATTAAGGAAAGCTGGAAAAAGTAAGCTACCTACGAAGCTACTCGCAAGCTAAATTTTTTGTGGAAGTAGGCTATGAATTAAAAAGAAAAAGATTTTCTGGGAACGGAACGCTCCTACAAAACCGCTTCACCGGCTCAATCATAAAAAAAACGAAATTAATTTTTATCGCAGGCTATGTTGGAAAAGATTCGCTAGGTGTTGATAGTTTAGGGACAAATGTATCAAGAACATCATCGATTAGTTTGAAGTTGTATGGAAATTTCATCATATGTCTGATGTGCAGTTGCAAGCATGTAGAACAATTTAAACATGTTGTAGCCTACAATGATGAAATTTTGGATGAGTTGGTAGGCTACTTTTGAAAAGAAAGCTACCCAGCAAACTTGAGCTTCAAACCGGAACTCATCACCCAGGATCTTTATTCAAAGAAATCACCTAATCGTAATTTTTGAAACACTTTTCTAAATATTTTGTTGCTTTGAAAATTTTTACGTAAGCTGGTAAGCTACCTCCAACGGCTGCGTGTTGAAAACGTGGTTTTAGCACACTGAAATTTGTGAAGAATTGCTTGTAAACCATGACTCAAAATCGATTGAACAGTCCAGTACATTTTGTGCACCATATCAGACGTTGCATTTGATGCTGTGATCCGTAACTTTGCATTGCTAAAGGTCAGGACTGGATTGAATGCTTTGTTGAGCTATTTATATTGCCTGCAGCCTATTGTGTGCCCAAAATTTTTTGTCCATCAAGCTAGGCGATACTAAAATTACCACCTACAACAATTTTGATTCGCACCATGATTGGTAGGCTACCAATACTGGCCTGCCACGCAAACTTGTTGAGGGGAGGACGTTATCACTGACCAAACAACAGCTCTTCCAGGATTTTAAACAACAAGCAAGCAAGAAAGGGTAGGCTATAACAGCTAACAGGATCATCAGCAAACACGTCCGCACTTTCCAAACACTACATAGATGGGGTCACCTACTCTCAGCAGCCCTAAATGCTCACATTGCGCATCTAACATAGAGGACGTCGATCACCAGGCATGGCCTATGAGAGGGGGGTACGGCGTACCCTTGAGGGACCAGGCCTGTGATTGTTTGGGGGCCCGAAGTAGGGACAGTGGAATACCGGGACGACTCACTTTACTGATTTTTCTTGAGAAATAGACAGCTGGAGGGTTACTAAGAAGTTCAAAAATTAGCAGAACTGCACAACGTTTTCTTTGCTTTTAGGTAAATTCATTCTCCTCAAATGAATTGCTATATTTGGTTAAAATTTTGGGTGCTAGAAAATCTGCAAAACCTTACTGCAGCAGTGTGAGGCTACCTAGCGTTATCGGTGTTGCGCGAAGTCTACCCGTGCATTATCATAACTTGAATACTATTAAATAAACATGCTATCACATATTTCCTACATTTGTTTTGACGATACACACGTTGTACACACGTGGGCAGGTCATATAAACTGCACCTGAGTGTGCGACATATGGCAGTAGACCTCAAGCTGTAGTTGCATCAATTTTTGTCATAACATTATGACCCTCCAGTTGTCCATCTTACTTTTGAGTGAGCAATCCCCTACTTCTACCATCCCTAGCCCGAAGTTGTGATTTTATTACTTACGCGCAAAATGTTTGGATTAAATCATCCTGAACGACTAAATTCAAGCATAAAAGTTGTTATTCTCTAGTCCTGGAAGGGCCGTAATGTAGCAGAAGGGCCCGGAAAGGTAATTGAGTGCATTTCGAGCAAATTAGAGGCCCAAAGTGGTGATTTAATGTTTTACGTGTAAAATGTTCTGTTAAAAGCACTTTAAATTAAACCTTGATTTTTTTAAAAAGCCCAGCCCACTAGGTTTTTTTTTAAAGCCCAGGTGTTTTTGAGCTTTTTTGTGTTTTTTTAAAAACTATTTGAAAAAAGTGGTTTCACGCTTATTTCACTTTAAAATGAATTTCGGAGTTGGAGCAGGAGCCGGAGTCAATACTTTCGGAGCAGGAGCGGAGCCGGAGTAAAAAAAGTGACTTCGTTCACCTCTGCTAGGCATGTGGTGAATGCAAAAGTTAATGGAGAAAGGTTATTGGTCAGGTCTGGTCAGGTGATTAATTTGATTATGTTTTAACAAGATGTTACGTTTGAGTCTTGGTAGAGAGCTTGACTTGTTGTACCAGATGCATGTAACACTCAGTAACGTTAACGGATTTACCATTTTTTGTTAAACATACAAAAAAAAAACAAGAAAAAACTACTAGACTAAGCTTAAATGTAACGTTTTCGATACCACATAGTGTCCTGATCAAGAATAATTATAGGCTATGTCCAGTGATGTACGCGCATACAAAAAATATTGACGCCGTCAGCGTAAACGCAAACGTTCGAAAAATCATACGCCGTATGCGTCAACGTAACTTGTAAAAAAAGTTGGCGGCGTCAGCGTCAGCGCATACACTAGCGTAAACTCATTTTGTTTGCTAGGTGCAGGGATTCCAAAACAAACCTAAAAAGGTTTGTTTAGGAATCCCTGGCTAGGTGCCAAACATTTACACGGTATAAACCACTCGAAACAAACAAGTTTTATTTTGAATTTACACGAAGAAACACAAGCATCTGAAAGTGTTCATCTGACGTTTTGCTGCGTTTTGGTTTCAATATGTCTTTGCCCATTGAAAACATTCTTTCAATTGCAACGCTGAAAGGTATTGGCGTGTTGTAGCGAAAAAAAGACATTAGAAAGTATGCGTTGACGCTATGCGCTAAAAAACCGCAAAAACTTTACGGCGTAGCCTCAAGCAGCAAATATCCAAAACAATGTGGCCGTAAGCGTTAGCACAAACAAAAAGTCTACGCCTCAAGTCTACGGCGTAGAATTTGCGGCGTATACGTACATCTCTGGCTATATCTAAGTGAAATAAATAAAGGAATTTGAAAATTTTACATTAAAGCTGTAGCCTACTAGCGACACCTCTCAACAGCACCATCGACAACGGCAAACATCACGTGTTTTGTCCAAGACAAAGGGGGCCCAGAGTGAGAGGAGGGCCAGGAATGACTCGTCGTTCCCTTAATGAAAATTTCTCTCAGAGGCCCTGTCACCAGGTCAAGGATTGCCCATCCACCAACAACAGAGGCGTTCAGTTGTTCAGTTCAGTTCAGTTGTTTTTTTTTATTTCTGACCATCATATCAAAACAATACACATCAACATAGCAAAGGTCAAGAAAAAGGTAGAAGCGACAAAACGCGAACGTTAAAACGTGCTTGTGATCGAAGTAAGTTATTGAGTTGAAAAAAATTTGGCACGGTCGCAACACCTTCAGAAAAATTTATGATATAAAGGGAAGAAAAAAAATAAAAAATGTTACAAAACAAATAAACATATATAGGCTATAACTTTATTAGCCTACATAACTTTAGCTGATATATTGAAGATTTGTATGGACAGTTGCTATGAAGATCGGCCATGGTGCGTTATCAAGAGTGCTGATGGTCGTAAGGGGAACACGTCTTGATGCGTTTAGCTCATAGCAAAGAGCAAGGCAGGCAAAGAAAACCCCACAAAGAAATCCTACCACGGGCAAAGCCATTTCAAGCGCAACGCACCAGGCCTTGCACGACTCACAAAATAGATAGGCTATAACTTGACGACATGAAACAATGACAAAAAAACAAATAAAACAAGCTAGCAAAAAAACAACATCATCATCTTGCGGAAATTCAATTATACCCAGGGAAGTTATGTCTTAAAGATATCAAGCGTGCTTTGATAAAAGTTGCGTTGATAAAGCGATAATTTTAGACCCCTGTCAGCTAAACTCGCCACTTCCACACCGATCCAACGTTGGCTAACGTTGAACTAATGCAAAAATGACAGTCATCGCCAGCTGGGATGTAGTAGTGGTATGTCCCAGTAATATGATAAATTTGGGTTACCGTATGTTTTACACGTTAAACCATATTAAAGTGACAAAAAATATCCAATTTGGTATATTACGTTAAAAAAGATAGATAAACAATCAGACAATAGCATGACGATCCAGTCCAAGATATTGAAATAAAACAACTGGTTGGAGCACATGGCCACCGCTTCACCGAAAGATGGAGATTGGTCAAAAAGGATGGAAAAACTTCTGCAGACTCTGTAGAACTTCTGTGGACAAAAAAACACAAGAACCAGAAGGCCAGTAGGAGTACTTACAATCTTACTATTTTGCTAATAATTCTACACACATTGGCTAATCATTGCTGGACAATAAAAAAAATAAATAAAAAAAAATAAAAAAATAAAAAATATTAGTATGTTTGGTGCATGATGTAATACTTAGATGGGATTATTTCAAGGAAGATTTAGCTTGTTTATTTTTGATTTAAAGCCTTTTACAGTTTTACATTCATTTCTTATAGTAGTTGGAAGCTTGTTCCAAACTGTTGGCCCCGTGTACCGTATTGATTGTTTGCAAGTGTTAATTCTGCAATATATCGGAATATAAGGAGAATTACTTCTTGTTGTTAGGCTACTTGATTGTTTACACATAAGTATATCATTGAATGTTGTGGGAAGCAGCTTTTTTGAATATTTAAACATGAAAGTTGCAATCTCTGTAGTTTTCATGTGGTTAATTGACTTTAAATTATTGAGTTCCATTACACCTTTTATGCTTTCTCTGCGGTCAATGTCAAATACAGTACGAAGAAAGTTATTGCATGTTCGTTGTAGCTTTTGCAATGTAGTTTTGTTTTCATGACACCACGTTGAGATACAATATAATATCTGACTCTCAACTAGAGAATGGTAAATGGAGAGAAGTGCTTGTTTGTTTAGGAAAGGCTTAATTTTTTTTGTCACGCAGAGTGTTGATCTTATTTTTTGAAGCAAGATTTCCATATGAGATTTCCATGACAAATGCTCGTTTACAATTATTCCCAGAAACTTTATTGAGGCAACTTGTTCTATGTTGCTTTTTCGAATATTCAAGGGTGGGTGGTATGATAGTGTCTTGCTTCCTTGACTTGAAAATAATATATGTTTGGTTTTGGTGACATTTAGAGACAATCGATTTGTTGATAGCCATTGATCTATGCATACAAGCTCTTGATTTGCCGTATCATATACTGTAGAAACGGTTTTATTTTTATATATAATGGTGGTGTCATCTGCAAACATAATTGCAGTTCCGTGTTGAAGGCAGTTAGGAAAGTCATTTACATAAATCAGGAATAGAAGAGGGCCTAAGATAGACCCTTGTGGGACACCCAAAGATATGTTGTTAACATTAGAAGATAGTGTGCCATTGAAAACCACTCTTTGTTTTCTATTACTATATGGAGGCGTATATGGAGCAGTGGCTTATACGCATGTGACGATGTTTATAAATACTGGTTAAGGCGTCAACAGCACCGTAGGCTATATGCGATGTGCACACCATACGACTATAGGCCTATTACAATTTTTCTAAACAAAATAGTGAGGAACAATGGTAGGCTAATTTTTCTGCAAGTGTATTCGAGTGATTTTGGTTGATTTTCATATTGAAAGTAGTTTTTTTTTCATAACGATGCGCTGTAAAACTCTACACTTCTAAGAAATTCAGGTTCACACCGAGGGAAGTAGGCCAAGTTCAGCATAAAAGATATGATAAAATGCATGATACAAATTTGTTGGTTTTATTTTTGCTGGAAAGTGTTTTTGGGGCCCATTTTTTTGTATTGTTTCCCGACCAGTTCTGACTTCTCTCCGAGGCCCCAACTTGTGATCAAAGTAAGCTATTAAGTGAAGGATTTGGCACGTGCGCAACAACTTCATAAAAAATTTGAGGTAGAAATGGAAATAAAAGAAAATGTTACAAAAAAAATAAAAAAAACATAAAAAAACAACAGCCCATATAGCTTTAATTAAAATTTTAAAGAATTGTATAAATAAATATTTGCTATGAAGATCGGCCATGGTGCGTTATTAAGACTGCTGATGGTCGTGAGGGGAACACATCTTGTAGAATCTGCTTGAAGATTTGCCTCTTTTTTGACACTTCGTATTTGCTCTCTGCTCCCGCCACTAAAGCATTTCATTCAATCTCTCTTTCTTTTGTATGAGCTGCTTCAACCATGCTTCAACGTGAGGTGTGGTGTGCTGAAGTTCACTGCATGGCCTGTTCGACTCCCAGCGTGGCTTCTAGCTTAAAAGGTTTGTGCTTACTATTTGTTTATTTTGCAGTACTTGACCTTAATGTTTAAAAATCAAACTTAACAAGCATTTGGACAATTAAACTAAGCTCTAAATATTGACTTGCAAATATTCTGTGGCACATAAAACTCTGGATTGGAGTTGCCATTTTCCCCCTCTCTTTTTTCAAACCTGGGTTGTTTTTTTTGAGACAACACTAAAAGGCGGAAACACGGAAATAAGCCAAAATAACTTTAGAATTAAAACAGTCATGGTACTGTATTTAACGGTCTCACAATTGCTTCTAAATAATATCTTTCAATGATATTTCAACATAAGAAAATGTTCGGTAGGGGAGATGTGGGACCAATGAAACAAAATGGGTATTTTTTCCGTTGTCGCGCGTGATTTTCGCAGTACAGGGCTACTTAAGCGTTTGAGGGAAGCACATCTTCTTACTGTATTTATGCATAGCTAAGGCTTCGGATTAGACCACAGATTAAAAAATTATTTCACTTTTTAAAAGTTCACTTTTTTGTATCATTGGTCCCACCTGGGTGGGACCTTTGCAACACACCAATGGGACCTATGAGACAGGTTTACTACTTACACGAAAACTGTACTTTTTCTGAAGAAAGATTGCATTTTGTGTAAAAGCAAACAACAAGAAGTTTCTAGAACGAACATGGAGAGATGGAAGAACGAACAAGCTGATTCAATACAAAATTGTTTAAACAGTAACAGTTGGCTGGGGAGGGGTCGTCACAGACAGCAATGTGATATTGTGACAAGTTTATTGCAAATTTCAAAACACCAGACAAGCGTTTCGTTTTGGCAACAGAGGTTGGGTCTGGCAGAAGACATACAATATCACAATGAGACACATAAGCCACATTTTTATTTCCTGGGAACACAAAACAGTCCTTCATTTTGTCCGATGTTTTCTCAATTTAGTTTTAAAAACTCCATTTCATAGTCATTATCTTGATCAGGTCCATGTGCAAGCCGGCCGATGAAATGTTTAAATTTAACATCTGCATTTGCATGAACTTTGGCCACTACATAGGTTCCAGTAGAAAGACAATCAGGAATTATGTTTTGCAATGCATTTTCTTCACATGAAACATCACTGGTGTCGGTGCAAACACTCTCAACGTCAGTTTCTAGATGAACTTCCACAACACTGCTTGTGTTAGATTTTGAAGATTTTCACAACTGATTTACGTTTTCGTGATTTTCTCTTTCTTCCCTTTGCAACTGCTTTTGGATATGGCCGTATTGAAGATAACAAAATCGAATCATTTTTTTGTAAAGAAGCTGAGGTACAAGGCTCAGTTTCTCCTGTTTGGTGATGCTCATCAGAAGTTACATAATTCTCACATTGTACGTTTCCAGAAATACCTAGATTGATTTGGAGAAATTCATAAATTTAATGAAGTGTGACAACACTTCAGAAAATGGCTCATTTTTCATCCATCCTTCAAGTATCTGCCAAGAGTGGTATGATCAAATTTATGTTTTTTGGCAGTTTTTCTCACAGATAAGTTATATTAAACAATGTCATGCAAAGCATTATTTGAAGCTTCATTTGAAAAATTCCTTTTTAAGCCTTCGGATGGCTTTAACATAGGCATTTTCTGCAAAAAATACTTTCAAATTCAGACAGGGACCTTTGAGACATGGTCTCAATTGACAGTGTCTCAAAGCTCCCCCATCTCAAAAACTTTGAATTAAACGATGGTTTCACAAAACTCGACTTATTATCTCTCATAAAGCCTACCAATCTTGTAAAATACCTTCCTACCTAGTACATGAAAAACTTAGCATTTGCTATAATAAACACTTGAACATAATATTGAAAGTTTTCCAGAAGTACCAGATTTTACTTTTGCCTGCCAAAAACACACTTTTGTCTCTCATTTCTGCATTTGCAACAACCTAACTTTCAAACCCCGTGGCAAAGAAGGTTTATGTAATCTCGTTCCAATAACTACCAAAAAAAAAGTTAATTTTTAGTAGGGATCAAAAACGAGCTGTGTTGTATTGGTCCCCTTGTATCATTGGTCCCACATCTCCCCTATTGAGTTGTGGCTAAAAATCGCATTTCTGCCTTTTTCCTATTGGGTCTACTGGGGTAATACGGGTAGGATTTTGGCCATTTTTTTTTTTTTAATCTTGTAAAATCTTAACAGATGAAGTAATATTTAAAAAAAAATTGCAATGTAACATTTGATATGTGTAGAATATGTCATATTTATAATATTCAAAAATATTCACTTATATAACTTGTAGGCCTATCATTTTGAACCTGCATTTTGGTACCCATTTTTGCCAGGCCTCGGGGTAAAATGGGTATATCATTCATATACTCAGTATTAATCATTTTATTGTTGCATTACAGAAAAATAAAGAGCATGGAAAAAGAACCACAAACACAAGCATACAAAATAATACAGTAACAAGTTATTTAACATCAAATATCAACACAAACAGTCAAACACCATACTGCTATACAAACGACAAAAGTTTATTGGTGGCATCGGCTGCAAATGTACTCTGTGTCTAGTGTCTGCTACTCTACTGTCTATGTTAAAATCAGAAGGAAGACAAGGGACACAGCTTCATTCATCACACACATCACACGCAACCCATTTTTTTTCTGAAGTATCCATCTCCCACTGGTTATTACATGTGATGCAATGAGTTACGGTATATTATGGCAGTGGCTATTTGACCGGCGCCGGTCTTTAAATCTGAAACACTATTTGACCGGCGCCGGTCTTTAAATCTGAAACACTATTTGACCGTCATTACGTCATTATACAGTCACTTTTTTTCTTTTTCTCTTTCAAAGCAAAAGACGAGACGCGCGTATATAAGCTCTAAATCCGACTATTTCATTCAACTGGTTACGTGGCGAGTGCGATACGTCGCCGCTTCCTGTTGTAGAGGAACTGAGTTCGATACTACCCGGAAGCGTTCTTTTTTTTTATTTATTTTTTTTTTAACTAAATTTTGACACGAAGTGCATTTTTGTAGTCAATTTTTAATTTGAGTTGTCTACAGCCCAATTTTTTATGTCTTTTCAAATGTGAGTAATAAAGTTAGAGTTTTTTTAATTTGTTGGAACTTGAGAATTTCTCTGGGTAATTTTCCGTTTGTGGCCGTGCTAACTATAGCCTACTACATAATTTGGTGCTCTTCCACAAGACGCCCTGTTGGTCAACCAGACAAAATGATGACGTCACACATTGGAATGGACTATTATGAAGGAGGAAGTGCGGGGTGGAAATGGAACGAAATACACCAGAAGGAAATTGTCTCCCATTCATTCATTTCTTGTTCAATTTCAACAAATTTGCTATTGTTGGAAAGCACAAGCATAGATCTAACCAACTAAATTAATACCAAGTCCCAAAATACTACTAGCTCCATCTGGTGGCCACCTAAACTTGACCAAATTCAAACCATCACCAAAACTTCATTTTAAATGATAAACAATCTAAATCAAATCTAATTAAAAGAACATGTTACTGTTTATTGAAGTGCTAACTTTCATTGTTATATCTTATTCAATATGCGCGCAATCGTTGTTCGAAGACAGCCCCCTAACGAAGCTTTTGCCCAATGCATTTCAATGGCGAATCGATCGTCTTCCAATTCACGCCCTGCATGATCACGATAATTAATTGTCTCCCATTTATTCATTTCTTGCTCAATTTTAACAGATTTGCTATCGTTAAAAAGCACAAGCATAGATCTAACCAACTAAATTAATACCAAGTCCCAAAATACTACTAGCTCCATCTGGTGGCCACCTAAACTTGACCAAAATCAAACCATTATCAAAAGTTTATTTGCAATGATAAAAACATTAAACGACAACCAATTAAAAGAACATGTTACTGTTTATTGAAGTGCTAACTTTCATTTTTATACCTTAATTAATATATGAGCAATCGTTGTTCGAAGACAGTCCCCCAACGAAGCTTTTGCCCAATGCATTTCAATGGCGAATCGTTCGTCTTCCAGTTCACGCCCTGCGTGATCAATAGCGAATCGATCGTCTTCCAGTTCAAGCCCTGCATGTTCACGATAATTAATTGTCTCCCATTCATTCATTTCTTGCTCAATTTCAACAGATTTGCTATCGTTGAAAAGCACAAGCATAGATCTAACCAACTAAGTTAATACCAAGTCCCAAAATGCTAATAGCTCCATCTAGTGGCCACCTAAACTTGACCACATGCAAACCATCACCAAAACTTCATTTTAAATGATAAACAATCTAAATTAAATCCAATTAAAAGAACATGTTACTGTTTATTGAAGTGCTAACTTTCATTTTTGTATCTTATTCAATATGCGCGCAATCGTTGTTCGAAGACAGCCCCCCAACGAAGCTTTTGCCCAATGCATTTCAATGGCGAATCGATCGTCTTCCAGTTCACGCCCTGCATGTTCACGATAATTAATTGTCTCCCATTTATTCATTTTTTGCTCAATTTCAACAGATTTGCTATCGTTAAAAAGCACAAGCATAGATCTAACCAACTAAATTAATACCAAGTCCCAAAATACTACTAGCTCCATCTGGTGGCCACCTAAACTTGACCAAATTCAAACCATTATCAAAAGTTTATTTGGAAGGATAGGAACATTAAACGACAGCCATTTAAAAGAACATGTTACTGTTTATTGAAGTGCTAACTTTCATTTTTGTATCTTATTCAATATGCGCGCAATCGTTGTTCGAAGACAGCCCCCCAACGAAGCTTTTGCCCAATGCATTTCAATAGCGAATCGATCCTCTTCCAGTTCACGCCCTGCATGTTCACGATAATTAATTGTCTCCCATTTATTCATTTTTTGCTCAATTTCAACAGATTTGCTATCGTTAAAAAGCACAAGCATAGATCTAACCAACTAAATTAATACCAAGTCCCAAAATACTACTAGCTCCATCTGGTGGCCACCTAAACTTGACCAAATTCAAACCATCACCAAAACTTCATTTTAAATGATAAACAATCTAAATCAAATCCAATTAAAAGAACATGTTACTGTTTATTAAAGTGGTAACTTTCATTGTTATATCTTATTTAATATGCGCGCAATCGTTGTTCGAAGACAGCCCCCCAACGAAGCTTTTGCCCAATGCATTTCAATGGCGAATCGATCGTCTTCCAGTTCACGCCCTGCATGTTCACGATAATTAATTGTCTCCCATTTATTCATTTCTTGCTCAATTTCAACAGATTTGCTATCGTTGAAAAGCACAAGCATAGATCTAACCAACTAAATTAATACCAAGTCCCAAAATACTACTAGCTCCATCTGGTGGCCACCTAAACTTGACCAAATTCAAACCATCACCAAAACTTCATTTTAAATGATAAACAATCTAAATTAAATCCAATTAAAAGAACATGTTACTGTTGATTGAAGTGCTAACTTTCATTGTTATATCTTATTTAATATGCGCGCAATCGTTGTTCGAAGACAGCCCCCCAACGAAGATTTTGCCCAATGCATTTCAATGGCGAATCGATCGTCTTCCAGTTCACGCCCTGCATGTTCACGATAATTAATTGTCTCCCATTTATTCATTTCTTGCTCAATTTCAACAGATTTGCTATCGTTGAAAAGCACAAGCATAGATCTAACCAACTAAATTAATACCAAGTCCCAAAATACTACTAGCTCCATCTGGTGGCCACCTAAACTTGACCAAATTCAAACCATTATCAAAAGTTTATTTGCAATGATAAAAACATTAAACGACAAACAATTAAAAGAACATGTTACTGTTTATTGAAGTGCTAACTTTCATTTTTATACCTTATTTAATATATGAGCAATCGTTGTTCGAAGACAGCCCCCCAACGAAGCTTTTGCCCAATGCATTTCAATGGCGAATCGATCCTCTTCCAGTTCACGCCCTGCGTGATCAATGGTGAATCGATCGTCTTCCAGTTCACGCCCTGCATGTTCACGATAATTAATTGTCTCCCATTTATTCATTTCTTGCTCAATTTCAACAGATTTGCTATCGTTGAAAAGCACAAGCAGGGATCTAACCAACTAAGTTATAACCAAGTCCCAAAATACTACTAGCTCCATCTAGTGGCCACCTAAACTTGACCACATGCAAACCATCACCAAAACTTCATTTTAAATGATAAACAATCTAAATTAAATCCAATTAAAAGAACATGTTACTGTTTATTGAAGTGCTAACTTTCATTTTTGTATCTTATTCAATATGCGCGCAATCGTTGTTCGAAGACAGCCCCCCAACGAAGCTTTTGCCCAATGCATTTCAATGGCGAATCGATCGTCTTCCAGTTCACGCCCTGCATGTTCACGATAATTAATTGTCTCCCATTTATTCATTTTTTGCTCAATTTCAACAGATTTGCTATCGTTAAAAAGCACAAGCATAGATCTAACCAACTAAATTAATACCAAGTCCCAAAATACTACTAGCTCCATCTGGTGGCCACCTAAACTTGACCAAATTCAAACCATTATCAAAAGTTTATTTGGAAGGATAGGAACATTAAACGACAGCCATTTAAAAGAACATGTTACTGTTTATTGAAGTGCTAACTTTCATTTTTGTATCTTATTCAATATGCGCGCAATCGTTGTTCGAAGACAGCCCCCCAACGAAGCTTTTGCCCAATGCATTTCAATAGCGAATCGATCCTCTTCCAGTTCACGCCCTGCATGTTCACGATAATTAATTGTCTCCCATTTATTCATTTTTTGCTCAATTTCAACAGATTTGCTATCGTTAAAAAGCACAAGCATAGATCTAACCAACTAAATTAATACCAAGTCCCAAAATACTACTAGCTCCATCTGGTGGCCACCTAAACTTGACCAAATTCAAACCATCACCAAAACTTCATTTTAAATGATAAACAATCTAAATCAAATCCAATTAAAAGAACATGTTACTGTTTATTAAAGTGGTAACTTTCATTGTTATATCTTATTTAATATGCGCGCAATCGTTGTTCGAAGACAGCCCCCCAACGAAGCTTTTGCCCAATGCATTTCAATGGCGAATCGATCGTCTTCCAGTTCACGCCCTGCATGTTCACGATAATTAATTGTCTCCCATTTATTCATTTCTTGCTCAATTTCAACAGATTTGCTATCGTTGAAAAGCACAAGCATAGATCTAACCAACTAAATTAATACCAAGTCCCAAAATACTACTAGCTCTATCTGGTGGCCACCTAAACTTGACCAAATTCAAACCATCACCAAAACTTCATTTTAAATGATAAACAATCTAAATTAAATCCAATTAAAAGAACATGTTACTGTTGATTGAAGTGCTAACTTTCATTGTTATATCTTATTTAATATGCGCGCAATCGTTGTTCGAAGACAGCCCCCCAACGAAGATTTTGCCCAATGCATTTCAATGGCGAATCGATCGTCTTCCAGTTCACGCCCTGCATGTTCACGATAATTAATTGTCTCCCATTTATTCATTTCTTGCTCAATTTCAACAGATTTGCTATCGTTGAAAAGCACAAGCATAGATCTAACCAACTAAATTAATACCAAGTCCCAAAATACTACTAGCTCCATCTGGTGGCCACCTAAACTTGACCAAATTCAAACCATTATCAAAAGTTTATTTGCAATGATAAAAACATTAAACGACAAACAATTAAAAGAACATGTTACTGTTTATTGAAGTGCTAACTTTCATTTTTATACCTTATTTAATATATGAGCAATCGTTGTTCGAAGACAGCCCCCCAACGAAGCTTTTGCCCAATGCATTTCAATGGCGAATCGATCCTCTTCCAGTTCACGCCCTGCGTGATCAATGGTGAATCGATCGTCTTCCAGTTCACGCCCTGCATGTTCACGATAATTAATTGTCTCCCATTTATTCATTTCTTGCTCAATTTCAACAGATTTGCTATCGTTGAAAAGCACAAGCAGGGATCTAACCAACTAAGTTATAACCAAGTCCCAAAATACTACTAGCTCCATCTAGTGGCCACCTAAACTTGACCACATGCAAACCATCACCAAAACTTCATTTTAAATGATAAACAATCTAAATTAAATCCAATTAAAAGAACATGTTACTGTTTATTGAAGTGCTAACTTTCATTTTTGTATCTTATTCAATATGCGCGCAATCGTTGTTCGAAGACAGCCCCCCAACGAAGCTTTTGCCCAATGCATTTCAATGGCGAATCGATCGTCTTCCAGTTCACGCCCTGCATGTTCACGATAATTAATTGTCTCCCATTTATTCATTTTTTGCTCAATTTCAACAGATTTGCTATCGTTAAAAAGCACAAGCATAGATCTAACCAACTAAATTAATACCAAGTCCCAAAATACTACTAGCTCCATCTGGTGGCCACCTAAACTTGACCAAATTCAAACCATTATCAAAAGTTTATTTGGAAGGATAGGAACATTAAACGACAGCCATTTAAAAGAACATGTTACTGTTTATTGAAGTGCTAACTTTCATTTTTGTATCTTATTCAATATGCGCGCAATCGTTGTTCGAAGACAGCCCCCCAACGAAGCTTTTGCCCAATGCATTTCAATAGCGAATCGATCCTCTTCCAGTTCACGCCCTGCATGTTCACGATAATTAATTGTCTCCCATTTATTCATTTTTTGCTCAATTTCAACAGATTTGCTATCGTTAAAAAGCACAAGCATAGATCTAACCAACTAAATTAATACCAAGTCCCAAAATACTACTAGCTCCATCTGGTGGCCACCTAAACTTGACCAAATTCAAACCATCACCAAAACTTCATTTTAAATGATAAACAATCTAAATCAAATCCAATTAAAAGAACATGTTACTGTTTATTAAAGTGGTAACTTTCATTGTTATATCTTATTTAATATGCGCGCAATCGTTGTTCGAAGACAGCCCCCCAACGAAGCTTTTGCCCAATGCATTTCAATGGCGAATCGATCGTCTTCCAGTTCACGCCCTGCATGTTCACGATAATTAATTGTCTCCCATTTATTCATTTCTTGCTCAATTTGAACAGATTTGCTATCGTTGAAAAGCACAAGCATAGATCTAACCAACTAAATTAATACCAAGTCCCAAAATACTACTAGCTCCATCTGGTGGCCACCTAAACTTGACCAAATTCAAACCATCACCAAAACTTCATTTTAAATGATAAACAATCTAAATTAAATCCAATTAAAAGAACATGTTACTGTTTATTGAAGTGCTAACTTTCATTTTTGTATCTTATTCAATATGCGCGCAATCGTTGTTCGAAGACAGCCCCCCAACGAAGCTTTTGCCCAATGCATTTCAATGGCGAATCGATCGTCTTCCAGTTCACGCCCTGCATGTTCACGATAATTAATTGTCTCCCATTTATTCATTTTTTGCTCAATTTCAACAGATTTGCTATCGTTAAAAAGCACAAGCATAGATCTAACCAACTAAATTAATACCAAGTCCCAAAATACTACTAGCTCCATCTGGTGGCCACCTAAACTTGACCAAATTCAAACCATTATCAAAAGTTTATTTGGAAGGATAGGAACATTAAACGACAGCCAATTAAAAGAACATGTTACTGTTTATTGAAGGGCTAACTTTCATTTTTATACCTTATTTAATATGCGCGCAATCGTTGTTCGTAGACAGCCCCCCAACGAAGCTTTTGCCCAATGCATTTCAATGCTCGTTGTAGGACCAATTCTAGGTTTGCTTTTTTGTGTGGGGAAATTGAGAGAACATCTAATTTTAAAAACACATTTTGATGGTAAAGCAACTTGCAATAGATTGAGTTTCGCTTTTAGCAGCATGATCGTTGTTAAAGATCGAACAAGGTAAACAGCTTGATTAATCTTTCTGTTGATATCAACAGTTTTTCTTTTCATGTCATCGTTCCGGTGCCCCTGTGTGTAAAGCAGCGTTTCTCAACCTGGGGGTCGCAAAGGTCATTTCACGGGGTTCGCAAAGATATTCATAAAAGATTTTCGAAATCGCAAAGAATCCTGGAAAAGTGAAAAATCTTTGCAGCAATCACTTTAGTACACAATAATGTACCGTAGTCGATTGTTGTAGAAAAATTAAATCTTCGTGTTTTTTAATAGTTGCACTGAGGTCTCCACAGGGCCTCTGAAAGAAATTTTCTGTAGGGGTACGAAGAGTCATTCCGGGCCCCCTTTGTCTTTGGCAAAGCGCGTGATTTTGCTTAGGCGTATTACACACCATACAACATTTTACTGCAAAATTGGTCATCTGTGCGCAATAATAGCATCAGGCTGCAATAAAACTATTATTTAGTGTTTTGTGTTGTACATAGCCTATCATGTGATCTGTTCCTCGCCAATTATTCCTCGCCAATTGCGTAAGCTATCCTGCATTGAATTCGTGTGTCAGTTGTTGATGCCGGTGCTGTTGAGAGGTGTCGCTTGTAGCTTACAGCTTTAATGCAAAATTTTCAAATTCATTCATTTATTTCTCTTAGATGTAGCCTATAATTAGTCCTGATGAGGACACTATGATTTGGTGTCGAAAACGTTGGATTTAGTAGTTTTTTCTTGTTTTTTTGTGTGTTTAATAAAAAATGTTAAATCCACTAACGTTACTGAGTGTTATATGTATCTGCGGTACAACAAGTCAAGCTCTCTACCAAGGCTCAAACGTAACATCTTGTCAAAACATCATCAAATTAATCGTCTGACCAATAAGCTTTCTTCATTAACTTTTGTATTCACCACATGCCTAGCAGAGGTGAACGAAGTTACTTTTTTTTGACTCGGTTCCGTTCCTGCTCCGAAAGTATTCACTTCGGCTCTTGCTCCAACTTCTAAATTCATTTTGAAGTGAAATAAGCGTGAAACTACCTTTTTCAAATAATTTTAAAAAAACACAAAAAAGCCCAAAAACACCCGAGCTTTTTAAGAAAAGCCCGAGTTTTTCTCAACCCTGCTTTTGCTTCCCTATGTCCTAACCGAACAGGAGAAAAACCAACTTTTACGATTTAATTTTGGGTGCTTTAAAATGGAACATTTTTGCACGTAAAGCATTAAATCACCACTTTGGGCCCCTAATTTGCGCGCAATGCACTCAATTACTTCTCCGGGCCTTTTTGCTACATTACGGGCCCCCCAGGACTAAATGATAACAACTTTTATGCTTGAATTTAGTCGTTTAGGGTGGTTTTAACCATCATGTTTTCGCGTAAAGTATAAAATCACAATTTTGGGCCTCCCAACAATCACAGGCCTGGGCCCTCAAGGGTACGCCGTACCCTCAGTATCCCCCTCTCATAGGCCCTGGGTCTCCAAGCAAAACATTCAAACACAAACGGTTTTGGAACTACAAACATTCGTGCTTGTACGAAAAGCATAGGCTACTATGTGGCTTCATGCCACACCATCACTATTGATGAACACGAATATTTGCCATTTGTTGATAACGTACAGGTCTGTTCGGAGGATTTGTTGAGGAATCAGCATCAAATCGGTGGACCTGGCCACATCGTCGCTATCGATGAGTCCTTGGTGGCCAGACGAAAACCAGGAAATTCACAAGGGCGCCCAGTGCCACAGCAGTGGATCTTCGGCGGGATTGACACCACAACAAAGTAAGTTATATATTATGTGCATGTTTACCCCCTACAACTAGGCCTACGCCTAGTCAACTACGTTCGAGCAGGTGAGCAATATCACTTGGGCTTGGGATTTGAAGGAATATTTGACAACACTTTTATTTAACCTACCCTCCTTAGGGCACGTTCTTTTGCACCTCAATGCCTGTAGATATCCCTAGTAAAATTGTGCTATTAGAGAATGCTTCATTGTAATGGTACCGCGGCGGGACAGGGCTACACTGGAGGCAGAAATTCTACGCCACATCGCACCAGGAACAGAGATTCATTCCGATGAATGGGGTGCATACTCTAACTTGTCTAGTGAGTGTTTCTTGTAGTTCTATTTTAAAATGACATAGGCTACACTAACATGTAAACACTTAACGTAGATTATGTTAAACATTAAATGGATTGGATGAAGTACATAAAATGCATGTAGATTAAACATTTGTGTAGACTAGGTGTACTGAGAGTAAAAATGTGTAGGGGAGATGTGGCACCTATGGGACGAATATGACATTATTTCTAAAAAAACGTTATTTTAAAGCAAATCATGAACTAAAGCAATTTTATTGCAAAGTTTAGTCATTGTTTCTTAACATGAAATCAAAACAGTGATGACTGTAGGCTAATATTCTTTATTGTTTTTTTTTCATCATTAAAAAGTGTCAGACAACTGTCCCATAGGTTGCTTACATACATGATCAATGGGACAAGGGGTTATGTCCCAGGAGACACTTTTCTAGATACATCAATTGATTGTCAAGGGTATGATGGAATGAAAGAGACTCAAGAGAAAAGAAGCAGAACTTGTTTTCTTGGTTTTCATCAATAAATAGACCCGCTTTTCTTTTCAGACATGATAAAATAAGACACTTTAAAGGTTCAATGAATTGAAATCTAAAAAGGTATATACTTTTGCCATGATCTATAGCAAAGTGTAGTGTAATAAGGCTTTTCAAGATTGTACAAAATAAAGCAGTAGCTCTTATCTACATCCCTAGTGAAAAATACTTTTTAAGTGAAAAAAATTTCTTTCAGCCTTAAAATAACGTAGGAATATGTCCCAAAAGTGATTGCTTGCACAGTCCCATTGGTCATTCAACCACCAGTTTGTGTTTAGCTTGTCTGAAGACATATCACAGTACAATGTGTACTTTTCTGTTGTGATAGCATCAGACCCAACCATTTGGCTTAAACTGTCATGCCAGGTCCCACTTGATACAACTTATTCATAGTGTAGAAACTGTTAACAACAATTAACCATTTAAAGTTACTTTGGGAGCAGAAAAAAAAATCAACTGACCTCGCCACTTAACTGCACAGCTCCTTTTCAAAAAGCACGATGGCTCATGCCAAAACAATTATGCATCCATTAAAAATAAATTTAACAATTTAACATGTTTTTGTTATTTCTATTTGGAAACCGTTGCAGCAAGCATTTTAGGCTGAAATTTATTTAAAGTTGCTTTCGTATTTTTTAGATCTTGGATATCGCCACCAAACGGTCAACCATCACCATCATTATGTTTCGGCCACAGGGGTTCATACGAACCACATTGAAAACCTGTGGCTGAATTGTAAACGGAAATTTAAAAGAATGGGTGGCACCACAAGGCCCATGATACCTGGGTATCTTGATGAATTTATGTGGCGACATCAGTTTCCACGGGGACGACATTTTCCGGAAGTTCTCCGCGCCATAAGGGAGTCCTACCCCTTACTGTAGCCGCCACATCGTCCATTTGCCAAAAAAAAAAAAAACAGCCCTTTTCAGGGCTACCTAATGATAAAAAAGAGTTGCTGCCCACATAGCCTACTTTGTGATATTTATTCTATAACAAACAAACTAGGCTAAAAAAAGTGCAATGTCACATGAAACAAAATAATTTTTTTAACTTACGTTTGTAACATGATTTTTGTGTGTTAACGTTTAAGGTTTGGACCTATGAATCATTTTGTTTACACACACGGATGCCTTTGGGAAAAAGACTTCGTGTGGTAATGAAAGAACACGAGAATGCAAGCCCAAGTCATTTCATTACGGTTTCGTTACTTACCTTTGATCCATATTTAAGCCTAGGTTTATTAGGCTTAGCCTATGTGTTGCGAAAAAATTTCTTGGCTAAGCATTGAACAAAACATAAGTATCCGCACCCACTGTCTCGCTGGTTGTTGTTGCTTTTTATTATTTGCAGAGGTTTCTCCATCCAAATAGGAACAATTTTCTGGCTCCTGCACTTGGAGCTGACATCACTTGCTTCCTCAACCGAGCTTTTCCAATAGATGTCGACTGAGGGCCGAGTGACAAGAATTCTTCCACGACCTCCCAAAGGATCAAAGTTCTACACCGCTCTAGAGCACACATCGCTTTCCTATTGATCAGTGTTTGTTACATTACTTGATTCGGACAAGCCATCACACCACCAACTAGGCTATTTGTGTGCCTGATCCTAATACTTTCTATGACTTTAGCATTTTTTCAATATAAATGGGACACAATTAATTATCGCGATCACGCAATGTGAATCCAGAAAGACGATCGATTCGTAATTGAAATGCATTGTGCAAAAGCTTCGTTGGGGGGCTGTCTTCGAACAACGATTGCGCGCATATTGAATAAGATACAAAAATGAAAGTTAGCACTTCAATAAACAGTAACATGTTCTTTTAAATGGCTGTCGTTTAATGTTCCTATCCTTCCAAATAAACTTTTGATAATGGTTTGAATTTGGTCAAGTTTAGGTGGCCACCAGATGGAGCTAGTAGTATTTTGGGACTTGGTATTAATTTAGTTGGTTAGATCTATGCTTGTGCTTTTTAACGATAGCAAATCTGTTGAAATTGAGCAAAAAATGAATAAATGGGAGACAATTAATTATCGTGAACATGCAGGGCGTGAACTGGAAGAGGATCGATTCGCTATTGAAATGCATTGGGCAAAAGCTTTGTTGGGGGGCTGTCTTCGAACAACGATTGCGCGCATATTGAATAAGATACAAAAATGAAAGTTATCACTTCAATAAACAGTAACATGTTCTTTTAAATGGCTGTCGTTTAATGTTCCTATCCTTCCAAATAAACTTTTGATAATGGTTTGAATTTGGTCAAGTTTAGGTGGCCACCAGATGGAGCTAGTAGTATTTTGGGACTTGGTATTAATTTAGTTGGTTAGATCTATGCTTGTGCTTTTTAACGATAGCAAATCTGTTGAAATTGAGCAAAAAATGAATAAATGGGAGACAATTAATTATCGTGAACATGCAGGGCGTGAACTGGAAGACGATCGATTCGCCATTGAAATGCATTGGGCAAAAGCTTCGTTGGGGGGCTGTCTTCGAACAACGATTGCGCGCATATTGAATAAGATACAAAAATGAAAGTTAGCCCTTCAATAAACAGTAACATGTTCTTTTCATTGGATTTAATTTAGATTGTTTATCATTTAAAATGAAGTTTTGGTGATGGTTTGCATGTGGTCAAGTTTAGGTGGCCACTAGATGGAGCTAGTAGTATTTTGGGACTTGGTTATAACTTAGTTGGTTAGATCCCTGCTTGTGCTTTTCAACGATAGCAAATCTGTTGAAATTGAGCTAGAAATGAATAAATGGGAGACAATTAATTATCGTGAACATGCAGGGCGTGAACTGGAAGACGATCGATTCACCATTGATCACGCAGGGCGTGAACTGGAAGAGGATCGATTCGCCATTGAAATGCATTGGGCAAAAGCTTCGTTGGGGGGCTGTCTTCGAACAACGATTGCTCATATATTAAATAAGGTATAAAAATGAAAGTTAGCACTTCAATAAACAGTAACATGTTCTTTTAATTGTTTGTCGTTTAATGTTTTTATCATTGCAAATAAACTTTTGATAATGGTTTGAATTTGGTCAAGTTTAGGTGGCCACCAGATGGAGCTAGTAGTATTTTGGGACTTAGTATTAATTTAGTTGGTTAGATCTATTCTTGTGCTTTTTAACGATAGCAAATCTGTTGAAATTGAGCAAGAAATGAATAAGTGGGAGACAATTAATTATCGTGAACACGCAGGGCGTGAACTGGAAGAGGATCGATTCGCGATTGAAATGCATTGGGCAAAATCTTCGTTGGGGGGCTGTCTTCGAACAACGATTGCGCGCATATTGAATAAGATATAACAATGAAAGTTAGCACTTCAATAAACAGTAACATGTTCTTTTAATTGGCTGTCGTTTAATGTTCTTATCATTCCAAATAAACTTTTGATAATGGTTTGAATTTGGTCAAGTTTAGGTGGCCACCAGATGGAGCTAGTAGTATTTTGGGACTTGGTTATAACTTAGTTGGTTAGATCCCTGCTTGTGCTTTTCAACGATAGCAAATCTGTTGAAATTGAGCTAGAAATGAATAAATGGGAGACAATTAATTATCGTGAACATGCAGGGCGTGAACTGGAAGACGATCGATTCACCATTGATCACGCAGGGCGTGAACTGGAAGAGGATCGATTCGCCATTGAAATGCATTGGGCAAAAGCTTCGTTGGGGGGCTGTCTTCGAACAACGATTGCTCATATATTAAATAAGGTATAAAAATGAAAGTTATCACTTCAATAAACAGTAACATGTTCTTTTAATTGTTTGTCGTTTAATGTTTTTATCATTGCAAATAAACTTTTGATAATGGTTTGAATTTGGTCAAGTTTAGGTGGCCACCAGATGGAGCTAGTAGTATTTTGGGACTTGGTATTAACTTAGTTGGTTAGATCTATGCTTGTGCTTTTCAACGATAGCAAATCTGTTGAAATTGAGCAAGAAATGAATAAATGGGAGACAATTAATTATCGTGAACATGCAGGGCGTGAACTGGAAGAGGATCGATTCGCCATTGAAATGCATTGGGCAAAAGCTTCGTTGGGGGGCTGTCTTCGAACAACGATTGCGCGCATATTGAATAAGATATAACAATGAAAGTTAGCACTTCAATAAACAGTAACATGTTCTTTTAATTGGCTGTCGTTTAATGTTCTGATCATTCCAAATAAACTTTTGATAATGGTTTGAATTTGGTCAAGTTTAGGTGGCCACGATTGCGCGCATATTGAATAAGATATAACAATGAAAGTTAGCACTTCAACAAACAGTAACATGTTCTTTTAATTAGATTTGATTTAGATTGTTTATCATTTAAAATGAAGTTTTGGTGATGGTTTGAATTTGGTCAAGTTTAGGTGGCCACCAGATGGAGCTAGTAGTATTTTGGGACTTGGTACTAATTTAGTTGGTTAGATCTATGCTTGTGCTTTCCAACAATAGCAAATTTGTTGAAATTGAACAAGAAATGAATGAATGGGAGACAATTTCCTTCTGGTGTATTTTGTTCCATTTCCACCCCGCACTTCCTCCTTCATAATAGTCTATTCCAATGTGTGACGTCATCATTTTGTCTGGTTGACCAACAGGGCGTCTTGTGGAAGAGCACCCATAATTTTTCATTCAGGCACGTTTTAAACCTTCAAGGTTTTGCCACCTTTTCCCGTTCATTAACGTGCTGGTAGGTCTATATCGATTTTTGTAGTATCTTTTTTGTCCCTGACGCGTTAATGACGAAAAATAAAATGATTAATGGTATGTAAATGTAATGCAACTCAAATTAAAAATTGACTACAAAAATGCACTTCGGGTCAAAATTTAGTTAAAAAAAAAAAAAACGCTTGCGGGTAGTATCGAACTCAGTTCCTCTACAATAGGAGGCGGCGACGTATCGCACTTGCCACATAACCAGTTGAATGAAATAGTCGGATTTAGGACTTATATACAGCGCGCTTCTCGTCTTTTGCTTGGAAAGAGAAAAAGAAAAAAAGTGACTGTATAATGACATAATGACGGTCAAATAGTGTTTCAGATTCAAAGACCGGCGCCGGTCAAATAGCCACTGCCTTATATTATCCTCTGACTCTTTCGATTGATAACTGGAACAAGCTTCATTCGACTTCTGTTTCCTTGCCACTGCAATTTTCTTTTTCTTTGTTGTTCTTCCATAAATAGGTGTTTTGCAGCAGTATCTGCAGTCAATACTTTCCCAGTCTTGGCCTGTACTCGTTTTCTCTTTTGGGGTAGTCTAGAGCACCTTGTATTTCAGCAGATGCAGGAGGAGCAATTGCATTAATGATGGATTGTCGAAGGTTCAGCTTTCTTGGAGACTGAGATGGCTGCTGAAGAAGATTCAACTCTTGAGTGCTGTTAACAATTCGAGGCTGTACTTTAGTAAGACCAAATGGATGGAGCCCACTTCCCACAAATCTTCAAAATCACTTCCTACAAATCTTTTTGTAGGTCCATGGCATTTCTTCCAGCAAAGCATCACAAGCATACCCATTTTACCCCATGTTCTACAAATACTGGTTTCCAAGTATTATATACTGTGCATGAAAAGCAAAAATAATTGACAGAAAGATGGCCTGACACCTTCTAAATGTGATTAATACAATATTTTGATGCTTACTTTTGAACTTTCCAAGCAGCATAGAAGTTTCAAACAATACCCAAAAAAGGGTCTTGCACAAAAAATACTTCAAAATCAATAAATGGATTAATTAAACTCTTCTTCGCACTTTTTTTTGTGTTAAATTATAGCTGTTGGTATAAATGACTATCACTGAAAGCAGCTCTACATTTTAACTACAACAAATGATGCAACCATTGAAATAATATAATTACCTGTTTTACCCCAGGTACCCATTTTACCCCTGCAGACCCTTTCAATAAATTCCATTAAATTTCGAAATTTCAATAACTGTGGAATTAAAACAGTCAAAGTATTTAATGACCTCACAATTGCTTCTAAACAATATCTTTCAGTGATATTTCAACATAAAAGTAGGTTCGGTGGTGAGTTGTTGTAAAAATCGCATTTCCGCCTTTTTTCCATGTTGCAACATTTCATTCATTCATGATGAAGTTATCGCTATGTTAAACGATTATAATACAATGTAGACGCCAAGATCGTATTTCCGCGTTTTCTACATCGGCATTAAATCGCTACTTCTGCGAACAATACGCCATTTCACGTCCGGCTTATTTCCGCCTTTTAGTGTTGCCCTTTTTTTTGTTGACTCAGCTATTTGTAGTATTTGGGTGTGTTGGGCCTTCTTGACCATAACTTGGGATCATTTGTTTTGGCACTCACATGTGCTCTTGTCGTCTACAAGTACCCCACATACCGTCAACCGGGGTGACTTTGTTCACCGGGGTGATTTTGATCAGCACTGTTTTAGCTTTGTAATTGCCAATTTGAGTAACTGGACTTCGCTCAAGTATACTTCAGACCCCATCCTTGGAATTTGAGCGAAGTCCAGTTACTCAAATTGGCGATTACAAAGCTAAAACAGTGCTGATAAAAGTCATCCCGGTGAACAAAGTCACCCCGGTTGACGTACATTTCCCTTTTTTATTGGGCAGTGGCTATTTGACCGGCGCCGGTCTTTGAATCTGAAACACTATTTGACCGGTCATGACGTCACTCTATAGGCACTTCTTTCTTTTTCTCTTTCAAAGCAAAAGACGAGAAGAGTGCGTATATAACTTGTAAATTCGACGATTATCTTCAACTGATTGGATGGCGCGTGGGTTACGTCTCTGGTTGGTGTTCCAGAGGGAATGAGTTCGATACTTCGAGGAAGCGTTTTTTTTTTAATTTTTAACTAAATTTTGACCCGAAGCGACTCAATCGTTAGGCTGCTGCATTTTTGTAGTCAATTTTTATTTTCGAAAGCGTACAGCCCAATTTTTTATGTCTTTTCAACTATGAGTAATAAAGTCAGAGTTTTTTAATTTTCTTGAATTTGAGAATTTCTCTGGATAATTTTCCGTTCGTCATAAGAGGATGTGACCGTGTTTGCCGAATGACACAAAAATGTAATGCGTCGTTCGGCAAACATGGTCACATTGCAAAAATGTAATGTAATCTATGCTCTAACCCAGTGAAGAGCAACGTGGTCCAGGTGGACCACAAGTGGTCCACAGAGCATTTTCGGTGGTCCACGGATAAAATAATTCAAGACACACACACATTCGGTAAAGTTATTTCCATATTGTTATGGTATGGTACCAATGCTAAGTTATTAGCAATTTAACTCCGTATTCACTGTGCTTGTGACATATCAATGGCCCCCGAACAATATTATAAATATTATGTGTTTACGATTTCTTGGGGAATCCCCATGTTTCGCCTTTTCGGAAAAAGATATCCCAGAATGGGTTCTTGATCTTTCAAACTTTGAACCAAATGAAAATATTGATCCAAAAATATGTGAAGAGCTGTCAGCCATGAAAGAAAATGTTCAGCTTATTACAAAAATAAAAAGGGAAGGTGTCTTTGGTTATACTGAAATAATGAACTCCAATCCACAGATTTACGAAATTGTACAATCTTTCATCACATCCTTTCCAACAGCATGGCTAGTTGAGGCTGGATTTTCTGTTATTAATGACAGTTTTTGTAAAAAAAAGAAACCGACTTGATATTAATAAGCGTGGTACAGTAAGATTAAGATTGAATCAAACTTTTACTTGTAATATGACTTAATGTGTGACAAACATCAAGAACAAGGCAGTCACTGACGTAAAATTTTATGATATTTGGTCAACTGTTACTGATAAATATTTGGTTAAATTTATTACTTATAAATATGTTGTTTTTCTAAACTTAAGCCACAATTATAAATCTGATATACAAAAAAGGCTATGGTCCACAGAGATTTCTAAAAAAAAATTATGGTCCACAGTCACAAAAAGGTTGCTCATCACTGCTCATCACTGCCGGAAAAAAATACGAGTTTTAAGGCCTGCATGGAAATGTCTTCAAAATTATCTGTGTTCATATTTAGAGCATTTTATTGAATTGTGGGGTAAGTTGATTGGTGCAAATTTCTAAGAATAGCCACATCATTAAAATATCATTTTTTCTTTGTCCCCAAAATTAGCCGTCAAGCTGACCAATGGCTAGTAACATACAAAATTAAATGTTACCCATGTTAGTATTATCTTAGCCTTCATGTTGCCCCAAAACAATGGTTATGTGGGAATGTGTTACAAAAAATATTATATATTATATTTTTGTGTGGTGCTGATATTTCAGTCGAAACTGGGTAACTTTGGACAAGGTTTACAGAACTTTTCCATGTGTTTTCCCAGGTGTTGTTTTCCCAGGTTATTTATGTGAAGGTTATTTATGCAAAAAATGCTATAGAAGTGCTTTAAAAATCAGGTTATTTATGCAAAATGTGTTTTCCTAGGTTATATATATAATATGATACATAGTGTGGTAGAAAAATAGTGAATGACAGCAAGATTATAATGGTAAGGGCATATAAAAGGAAGCCAGGTTCGAGAAAGTACCAGGATTACACAGTGGAAGGTCTGAAAAAGGTCGTTAAAAGTGTTAAAAGGAAGAAAATGTCATTGAGAGAAGCTGAGAGAAAGTTCAAAATTCCCAAATCAACAATAAGTAATAAAGTGAAAGATATACATACAAATAAACCAGGAAGGCAAGCGGTGTTTACCATCGAAGAGGAAAAGGAAATAGTGGAGCATTTAATAACATGTAGTGTGTGGGGACAACCCTTTTCACCACTAGTTTCCAACACATTTTGTTCCCACAAACCTCACTAAAATACATAACACCCTGCTCAATTATTCTTGTAACATTTACATAATTTTCAGTCGTCCTACTTTACCCCTAGGTGGGCTTAACATTGATCATAATATCTGTTTGTTATGCTTTATAATGCAAACTTGTGATCGGTCCAAAGTTACCCCACAGCTGAGTTAAGTTTGGACAGTCAAAAATTTAAAAAAATAAACAAACTTATTAATTGCTTCAGTTTATTTTTCAATCCACATGAGATCTATAGTTACCTTCTTAACATTCAAACACATAATTGCTTGGAAAACCCACATTACATTGAAAAAAAATACCAGTTATGTCCAAAAATTGCCCAAAGTAACCCCGGTTGACGGTAACTAACGTCACATTGATGTAGAAAAATAACAACCTGTTTACTTTTTGATATCTCACACTCCCATGACTTTTTGCGCGCGCATTTTGGCATTTGTTGCTTGCAGTGATTCTTTCACTCAAACAAAACGTTTTGTTTCAGCAATTTTGCGTTGTTCGATAATTCTTAAGTTGTAAAGGAGACTCAATTTCTCCATTATTTATCATTTGTGTTTCTTTTTTACTCTCAGCAGAGTATAAAACTTGTAAAAGTTTTTCATCCATACGACATCATGCAGGGGTCAATCTGAATATTTTTTTTCACCAGCCACCGGACTAGTTGCTCCCCGTTTTCACTAGCCCGCACGATTTTTCACTAGTCCGACCAGTTTACCGACTTTTCACTTGTCTAATGACGTATTAACAATAGCGATAACTACCCAGCTAACACTCAGCGTTAGACACTTTGTGGTAACGTTGAATCAGCATTTGATCACAATATATCAACAAAAAAACGTTAATTTCGCCAACTGCTGCTTGCTGGGATGCTGGCTTCGTGCTGGCGACCTGCAGGGTTGCCAACCTGTCTTCACCAAAAAAAGCCAGACCTAGTCACAAAAAAAGCCTAAAAAAAGCCAGCAAAAAACAGCTGAAAAAGCCAATTAGTATTCATTAAACATACACATATAAAAAGTGCACAACCAAATAGTGTCCCACCGAACTTTGACTTCAGCCTCTGGCGACCTGGCGTGCTCACTACTATCCTACCACGTGTCGTGTCTAGCGAAAATGCGAGAAAAAAGTAGTCACGTGCTCAGTTGATCGACTTTGCAGTCTTCTTCGTGCAATTTCGCCTCTGGCGAGCAAATTTCTGCAGTATTTCAGCGTGAGAGTGACGTCGCCAATCGCCATTTTGTAAAGCAAAACTTTTCACCGGCGAATATTTTCACTAGCCAATCGGACTAGTACTGCAACATTTCTACTAGTCTGTGCAAATTTTCACTAGCCATTGGCTAGTGGACTACCGCTAAGATCGAACCCTGTCATGAATGAAATACCGTATCTCAAATCGGCGTAATGACGTGACATCATCTAAACATTTTATCGAATAAGGAATTAACAAATTCGATCGTCACAAGTGGTTTGGTTGTGGTAAACAAATACGTTTTGACTTTGAAGTTCAGTGAAACAAAATATCCATTAATCGATATGTAATATATGTAGCCGAATTTCATATCAAGAATAAGTCCATATTTTTTCAGGTTTATGTCAGCTCCAGAGATCAGTAGGCACAACCAGACCTTTTACTGATTGGTTCAGTGAGGATTCGTGGTCCCGTTGCTCTCATTTTTAGTGAATAGACTCGTTTTCAATTCATTCTTATAAGACATTACGTAATGAAAAAATATGTGATAAGGTTGGAAGACATTATGTCATGTATTTTCAATACAAATTGAAGTTTAAAATTTATTCTTTTGTTCATAGTTGTAATCCACCTGCAAAGCGGTATTACAAAGAGCAAATTTCGATATGGGGGGCATTAAGCATAAGTCGACATGACTTAGGTTTACATCAGCTCCGGAGATCAGTAAAATATAAGGTTGTCATCTTAGGTGCAACAAGACCATTGATTGATTGGTTTAGTGAGGATTCGTAGTCCCATTGCTTTCATTTTGAGTGATCATACTGATTTTCAATTTATTCCTACAAGACATTACGTAATGAAATAATATATGATGACTAAGGATGGAAGACATTACTGTACGTCATGTCTTTTCAATTCAAAATGAAGTTTAAAAATTATTCTTTTGTTCATACTCGTAATCCTTCTTCAAGTTCAAAGCGGTAGTACAAAGAACAATGTTGTGGCACAACATGCAGCTTTTCAATGAAGTTCGGAAACTGTTTTTTTTTTTTTCTTGTTTATCTGCGCTTTAAATACCTGTCATTCTCCGTTGTTCATCCACTAAGCAGTTTAGGTGAACTGTGGTTAGCCTACTTGCAACAGGAGTTATACTGTACAGACAGTGGCGTAGCGTAACCATGGCGTGACTTATTTAATTGTGGGGCACTCCAGAAGCAGAAATATTGAACTTGACATGAAAATTTAGCCTCAGGCGATTTTTGTTCTGTAGCCTAACATTCAAAATTTTACTTGTTACCGTATATACTCGAGTGTAGTTCGAGATTTTCGCAAGTGGTTTTCACCTCAAAAAGCCAGGTTCGACTTATACACGGGACAAGCTGTTTCCAGCTCGGCAGCCTTCAAAATTAACACATTTTTGCTGCGGCAAAATTATTGCCGACCTAGATTACTGAGTGTGAAACAGCGTCGGCTGAAGTAAAAGTTTTAAATACATTTATTTGCCGTGATTTTCTTGTTAATTCTAAACTTTATACACTTGTTGAGCAATACGCAAAGTTCACGAGACAAAAGAGCTCATTTAAGCAATCGATATTTTTTATTTTTGCGTATATAACCGTTCTTATTACCTAACATTCCATGATCGTTAAAGTCAATTAGCGGCCGCATAAAACAATGATGTCAGGTTGGCTAGGTGATAATAGCTGTAAGAGACATCGTTAATGCAGGCAATATCTGTGACCAAGACCACAATACCTCAGTCCTTAATCACGGTGGCCTTTCGTTACTAAAACCTACTATTATGACACAACAACAAAAGACAATATCATTCATAAATCTTATGTACTGTACAATCTCTTTGTGATTAAGTGTTCAGAATCACAAAGATAGTGATCAGTGTTCTTTTCACTTATATACTTCATTTTGTCAGTAGTGTGTTTTTTAATTGTTTTGGTTTGGCTTATGGCAGGTTGCCATGTCCGATAGAATGAGGCTTTGAATTGCAATTTTAGTATAAATGTGACAGGTTATCCAAACATTTTCTAGATGCGCCCTAGAATGCGCTGGAAAATATATTATTGCAATAATTGTTCGTGCTATGCAATGACGATTTGCATCGCTAGTTTCTGTGTTGTTTCTCGGTGGACAAATATGACCGATCTAGATGGTACTTCCCATAGACATCACATGCTGTGACGGCGGACATGTCCGCCGTGAATTTCGAGGCCTGAACCTACATTATGAAGCTTGGCGATATACAATGGCAGATAGACGCAAACAAACATCAATGCTGAAAAACAAACATCAGCATTTTGAATGCAAGCAATCAGTTGGCTAGAAAGTTTGCTCCCCCGGCAATTTTCAAAACCTATGATGAGCGCCTATGATGACGCATTACGCAACGCATTACATTTTTACTCTCAACAAGTTTATTACTCAACATTTAAAACACCCTAAATAAAGCAATTTTGCCTAAAATGCAAATAGCTTTAAAGACATAAGACACTGCCATCACGCATACGCAAACCTCTTGCGTTTTCTATACGAGCAGGGATTATTTGCTAAAACATTTAAAAAAATTGAAAAAACTTTCTTGAAAGAAATTGAATGGGAAAATTTCATCAGATTTCACCAAAAAGTTATCTGGTTCCAAGGTCAAAAATCTTGGCAATAAAGACCTCTAAATTTCACCAGCATTTTTTAATTTGATATTCTATTTCCCCATCTGGCAATGCTGAGAGAGAGTGCAGCTTAGTTGACGTCAAGCCCGCAGTAGAAAAGCATCGCTCGGAAGATGTTGATGTGGCAGGTATGCTGAGATATTTCAGAGCCAACTCCTTTAGCAGGGGCATCTGCTTAATGTTGTTACGCCCACCAGTCAAACTATCGCAGAGTCGCATACGCACGTGGATTGAAAAAAAGCATTGCAGGATTGTGCAATGTGCATGTGTACAAAGCGTGAAGAAAATTGCGCGCTTTGTTTCTTTGATTGCTCATGCGAGCGAGTGACGTAGGGTTGCATGCGCCGTGCGCGCACAACGCGTGCAAAGTGTTTTTGAAAGTGCGGAACTGCGGATGGTGTCTGTGCAAAGAAAAAATTGAGCAAACCACACTTTTTTTCAGTTCACTGTCTCTAGCTGACAGCTTGCACAAGACTTTTGCATATCTTTAAAACCGAATCTTATTACCCGGTTTTGTTACCGTTTTGGATTAAGATAGTTTAGGATCCGAATCCTTCTGGATTCGATATTCTGAATTGCCCATCCCTAGTATGGTATTCAGTGTTAAGATAAGCTACGGATTACGGAAAGTATACCTTCATATTTTCCAGACTATCTAAATCTTCCTACAATATCACATTGTTTGTGGTACGTTCGCTGTTCAAGCATTAGCAAGGAAAACGAATTATTTCCTTTGTTTCGAGCATTTAAAGAGAATGTCCGGCTGTCCGCACTGATTGATAACCTCTGTTAATAATTTGTGCCATAAACAGCAATAATTTTAATCTGCTATTTTGATAATGATATAATATTTATGGTAATTTGTGCCATAAACAGAGTTTTTTAGGCAATTGACTGAATGACTGATTTGTTTTGATGCTAAAGCAGCTACGTACTGCCCATTGTGTTATACTTACGCCGCTTCGTTTATTTGTATGTGCGTCAGCAAAATCTGACATTTTGTCGACTCTGTGTTGAATTAACGTAGTAGTTAAAAGTTTGCGGCGGCAAAGACAGCTTGTACCTTTTCGTGTATGAGGAATTATTTCTCTTTTCGTACTATAAATGACTTCTGTGCTTGTCATGTAAAGCTTAAACTGTAGTGTACTCATCACTCAACATTGATAAATTTCCCTTTCACGATTTCAAAAGGCACACTTGACCTACTTCTTAAGTACAATTGATCTACAAGTAGCAAGGCACTTAAAAAGTTAAAACTGGCTTGTCTAAGGTGTAATTTGACCAAATGGGAGCAAAGTTTGTTAAAAATGACTGCGCATTACCGAAATTGACTAAGTTCAAAATTCAACAATTTTATTCAACTGAGTTTGTGGCGCGTGCGATTTTGAGCTGGTGTTTTCGAGTGAATGAGTTCGATACTACTCAGAAGCGCTTTTCTTAAACTAAATTTTGACCCAAACTGAACTCAATCGTTAGGCTGCTGCATTTTTGTGGTCAATTTTTAATTCGAGTAGCTTTTTTATGTCTTTTCAAATATAAGAGTATTGTGATACTTACATAATAACTTACAAGATACAAAATAACTTATAAGAGTAATTTTAATTTTTTTGAATTTGAGAATTTCTCTGTGTAAGATTCCGTTGGTCATAAGAGGATGTGACTGTGTTTGCCGATCAATGCATTACATTTTTGCTCTCAAGTTAGTTTGGTGGCTGTAAAAAGTTATATACAATACTTCTTTAAAAAATGGTTTGATCAATGTTCAGTTAATTTTTATGGCTAGGCAGTTTTTTTTTGCAGGCAATTTTAGTTTAAAATAAAATGCCTCTGGGTAGTGTCAAACTCATACCCTTGGGGATACCAGCCCAAGAAACATCGCACGCGCCACGGACTCAGTTGAATAAAACAATTAAATTTTGAAGTTACTTTTTTTTTCTTCTTTTGTCTTTGCTTTAAAAGAAAAAAGAATGCGTCATGACCGGTCAAATAGTCACTGCCTTTATTTTAACCTTCCAGCTTCTCCACCTAACTATCATACTGTATTGGCTGTGTTGTACTTTATGTAACTGTGTTATTTTTGTTATTCTCAAAACAGTCTGATATTTAGGAGAAAATTTAGTAATTCTAGGTGAAATGGTGTAATTTGGAGGTTGAAATGGTGTCATGAAAAAACTGGAGTCTGGCAACACTGTTATCTTGCATGTAAGGGGTCTGCTACTATTCAGTGAAATTCTTTTCGATGAGAGCCCTAGTTGGTGATTTTTTTGAAAATTATCGGGTACCGTAGCCTAATTATCATTGCTGCTTTTACATCGTTTTAACATCGCTAAATGTTGAAATAAGACCTTAACCCCTACTCTTAACCCTATAACGGCAATGATAATTAGGCTACGGTACCCAATAATTTAAAAAAAAAATCACCGAATAGGGCTCTCACCGAATAGGGAACTCACCGAAACGGGCCATTCCATGCATGTGGTGTATTTGGATCTTTCCTAATAAGCCTCTTCAAACACCTTGTAAACTGTTTTTAGGTTTACCATCTTCCAAAAGAAGTTTCGTGTAAATTTAACTATGGAAATCTAGAAAAAATGTTGAAAAATACATGTGATGGAATTTGCAATGTGACACAGTTTATAAATTTACGTTCAATAAATGGAAAAATTAATTCAGTCTGCAACTTCGAACAAACATTTTTTGGGAAATGTTGCACCATCTATTCTGAACAATTAACTGCACACTATGATGGCGTCAACTTTATGGAGGTTTCAAATGGAGCACAAAGATATCTTGCGTCAGGTTAGCTAAAGCAAATATTAGGCAAGTTTACATTACACTAGCCTATACCCTAATTAAATAAAAGTGCGTTACTGTATTGCTCATGAAGGCATTGTTTAAAATGCAGAAAAAATACGTTAAATCATAATGGTGTGTTGGTAGCATACATTAGCTGGCATAATGTTCACGCAGATGCTGACATGGGCAATCTGGTGCTCGCAAGCCATACCCTGTTTTTGAGTTTTTTAATCCTGGTATTGTATATAATTATCTAATCCTAATCTTGGTTTAATTTATGCTCATGCTTTAAATCAATTTAATTTTTTTATCACCATATTTACTTGACCGTGCAGGGCCTGCACGCATCAATATAGTGTATTGTGATGTCACTTGCTGCCTTGCATCCTGCTTATCGTCAGACATTAGCTGCTTGGTTAATCAATAATGTTAACAATTCAAGCAGAGACACTAGACTAGACAGTGTGTATTGTGATTTATTGGATGTTTTGACTGCTTTCTAATCCTGTGTGATTATAATTGGCACTTGCGTAAAATTTTCTCGAAAGTTCATGGCGAACAAAATGTCGGTTTTTGTAGGTTAATCGCTGCCATGGCCGCCTTTACGTTCGAGGCCTGTTTACTACGAGTTTACCACTTCTGTGCTGTATCCCTGACTAACCAAGAAGAGTACAGCAATCTTGCATGCAATGAGTCCGATTGTAAATCCAAGCACTTAAGCTGGCATTTCTCATAATCGTCACCATTTCACATATCACATACAAATGAATTTATTTTCACACGGGTTCAATCATAAATAGCTAAAAATTGATTTTGATCAAGTAGTAGATAGATCAATAAAAAATTTCACGAAAGAGTATGGTATAGAATTGTACCATACCCCAAGCTTAACCAGGAAACAACAACAATGTGCAAAACATTGGTTGACACTAGAACGACCAAGTGGCTTTTTTGACTCATTTCCATTTTTGAACAGCTAGCATTCAGTCAAATGTTGCCCTTTTCGGCTGAAACTTCCTGACATTTATTTGTTTTCTGTAGTCAACCACGTGTGGTTTTTATTACATGTCTATTACAAATAAAAAAAATACACATGAAACTACCTAGAACGACCAAGTGGATTTTTTGACGCATAGCAGTTTTTGTACAGCTGCGATGCGTAACAATTTGATGATTCAGCATTGTTCGGTAATGGCGTAACAATAGAATCAAATGTGTCAAATAAAAGTGATAGAAATAATAAATAAATTCTGACCTCATCTGCGAGCATTGTTTGTGATTGTTAGCTTCCTTGAAAGCAATAAATCGGAAAAATTGCACCATGCGTTAAAAAAGCCACTTGGTCTTTCTAGGTAGTTGTAAATATCGGTCGTTCTAGTGTTAATTTGATAAAAAAACATAAATGGACAAAAAGAAGCTTTCACTAATACAAACTCTAAGAAGATTGGATCATCCCAACCTTGCGAAAAATGCTCCCTTTGCGACAATCATGGTGAATACCGTAGTATGATCTCATTCTCTACTACAAACCATCTCATCACCAAATCAGAACAAAACTTTGGCTTATATGTTGCCACATGCAAACTATGTAAACAGCAATATGTTGGCCAAACTATTAAATCTGTTTCAAAAGATGGCCAGGTCACCGAACAATGTGGAGCATTGCAATGGTTTGTTTCACTCAGGTGAAGTACAACAAGGAAATGCAGCTTCTTGTCGCTTCTGGCTTAGAAAAGGTGAGACGGATGTGGTCACCTTACAAATACTTGAAATTCACCGGAATTGGAATGACTTGTAAACCGTCAACTGCAGCAAGTCGAGCTCTGTACAAGTACACCAGGAAGGATTACATTCGTATGTTTTTGGACCATGGGTGAGTTAAACCAACAATTGCTTGGCGATTATTTTACGTAAGTTTTTGTTCCTTACAAAAACTTGCTGACAGTACCGCAGTACGCCTATAAAATTATAAAAACTTATGGGTACCGTTATAGTTATTGTCTTTTTTAAAACTTTGAGGTTAAGGATAAGGATTACTAATTCAACTGTTAATCCAAGAAACATTTTTACTTTTGCAACTTTTGTGCTGTTAATAACATAATCCTATCGGTTCATTTTATATCAGCATTTGTCTATTTTTGTGATATATTTTGTTGTGGGTTCAGCAAAAAAGTCACGCTCAGCAACGGTTTTGCAAACCAAAAATTCCATCTTGAGAGCAAAAGTTGAGTGATTATTGTCATTAGTTTTGAGTTTACAATATAAAAGTTTACAAAATCATACATTGATATACTTAAAGTTGAAATTTGTTTGATAAATATCTTGAAAATTATAGACCAACACGAATGCTAATCTGGCCTGGCCAAACCCACGCCAACGCCTCAACCGACATCGACGCCTCAACCGACATCGACGCCTCAACCCACACCGACGCCTCAACCGACACTGACGCCTCAACCCACGCCGACGCCTCAACCGACATCAACGCCTCAACCGACACCCACGCCTCAACCGACACTGACGCCTCAACCCACGCCGACGCCTCAACCGACATCAACGCCTCAACCGACACCCACGCCTCAACCGACATCGATTCCAGCAGAAGCGACTCTGACTCCTCTCCGGGTGCTTCGAACAAGCCAAGCAATGTTAAAACAGCAGTGACACATTTCAGGAAGATAAACGCAACCCATTATTTTGAAAACACTTCCAGCGGTGATGCTGATCACCGCTCAAGAACTCGCAGGTTCAACGCCCAGAGGCGTCGTCGAAACGTACCCACGAAATGCGGGGTAAAACGATTTGTTCCGACACACCACACGTCACCCAGTGAAGGTGACCCGCATTGTAGCAGTAGCCCAATCCCACATGAAACCCGCCAATCTAACTCAAGTACATCTCGCGAAGAGGAAACCCAGGTCCCAAACGAGCCTTTCCATACCAAGCAGGATTGGCCAAGTGGGGCGCGTGAAGGGAAATTTGCAATGGCAGCCATGAAATTACCGAATGATCACGACGAAAGAAGCTCGTCTGATGATGAATGATTTGACAATGATTCAGAAGCTGTCTGTTGTCAGTCAGTAGACTATTTTCGTACGTGTAAAAGCGTGGGACTCGCAAATGACTATTTTAGGTCACTGTTGCAGAATTTAAAACAAACTAATGAAAAAAAATTGCTGACGTTTCAGCTCAGTATAAAATCAAGTGAAATTTTTATGAAGAAAAATGTTTTATGACACATCATCATCATAATCCATCGTCGGTTTGCAATATGGTAATAGTGCAATATGGTACATGTTTTGTTTTTGTGGTTCACTGTGGAGATGGTACGTGATAGGTGTATTATTCTGATCATCGTGCTGTCTACCATTTTCCCATGTGAGACTGACTGTGGCATGCTCTGTAACTTGGCTTTCCGGTTGTGCCGAGTCTCGGACCGATATGCTTTTAAACATCGGCCAGATACTAAGCAAACAGGACGAGGTGTTAGGACTTCAGTGCTTTCGGAGCTTCAGTAAATCTTTATAGCACTGAAGATGAAGACAACGCAGTTTTCAAAACTTTTGTTTACTAAACATGAGTTATGTATCCACATTTTGGGCTCTTTATTTTTTGATTAAACAAATTCGTCTCTTTTCGAGTAAAGTTAAGAGCACAATTCCAAGAATAAGAAGCCAAATTTGAAAAAATATTGCAAATATAAATGTTATTGTTTTAATACTTTTAAATCAAGCCGGGGTTGGTCTTTTTTAACGACTCCGGACGCGCTAAAATCCCTCCGACTTCACAGCCCTCTAGACAAAACCAGATAAAATGCTTACGAGTTGTGCGTGTATCTAGTGGAAGGTATGTGTTTTTTAATCCTCGAACCGTGAAAAACTTTCTACACAATTTGCCAGTAAGCGAATGCAATACCGGTATATTGTTTTTTACCGTCCATTCAATTATGTTTAAAGATTTTAGATCAGTGGTTCTCAACCTTTTTGTTTTGGCGGACCCCTTTGGTACGTTCGACGCGGTCGCGGACCCTTAAAAAATTGTTATCTGAAATTTTGGTATATCGCTTCTGTAATGGAATTAAATGTTTCGTAAGTTAAGTTTCGAAGCGACACACTCATTTGCTGAACTCGCAACGCACTTATGACGATTGATGACATTGACAAAGTTATGTTATGAGCTATATGTTGGCACACAGCATCAAAAATCAGTAATCTATATGTTGATTTAATGTTTTTCAATAAATTTTATCAAAAATCGATAGAATTTTGCTACCGTTGCAAACAGCTTCTTCCTTTTTTCATTTCTATTCAATATTAATTCGTTATAATCTTTGTCATTGCAAAACTGTGAGTAGTGATAGACTGCTGACTAACGTTTGCATTTCTAAGTTCTTCTTCGTCGTATGAGCTGTTCTTCTGGACTATATGTTTGGGCATGATGTCATCAGCCACTCGACAGTCTCGTCATCCAGGGCCTTCAGTCCAAGCGCTCCATGTGGTGGTTGATGGATTGGGCAGTCATGGACGACATGATCTACTGTCTGGTCTGTGGCGCCACACTCGCATCCCGGTGAGGGAGCCAGGCCCCATTTGCACATGTCTGAACGAAAGCGACCGACGCCGGTTCGTAGGCGGTTAAGTCGGACCCACGCAAGTCTTGCGAGGTACATTCCCGGAGGGTGGGGATCGACGTCGGGTAGGAAATCACGGAGTCGGGAGGTGTTGTTTTGCCACTCCATGTTCCATGTGTAGTTCGTCCAGTGTGCCGCACTTATTTTAAGATTTTCAACGTTGTTCAGAAGCTGTCTAAGTTAAGCATTGATCAACAGACTGCTGTCACAAAAGAATTAAGTTGAACAAAGCCTTACTAAAAAATTGATTTGTTTATATGATGTTTTTTTCGAAACCAAACCTTTAAACTTTCAAAGGAAATCGCACAAGTTCGTTGGAAGTACAGTTTGAAAATCACGGTAATACACAAATAAAGCGAAACCAACCAATTTTTAAATTCGTAATTTTACGATCATACTGCAAACTCGAAAACTTCCATGGACCCCCTGAAATCGCTTCGCGGAACCTCGGTTGAGAACCACTGTTTTTAGTGTTTTATATAATGGGAATGCGAAACTACTTTCGCCTTTGGTTTATCCGCCACACAAGAAGGGCTACTTTTTCTAATTTACAAGATATCATTTTCTAAGAAAATTATGAAGCTCGTTTTAAAGAAATTTAAAGTTTCTTGTTCTGTAGAAGCCTCAAGCTGCCAACGTACAGTTAGTCGAATTGACCCTTGTATTGTATGCGGTAAAACAAAGCTTCCACATAACGTAATGTCCCTTAGTCATATCTTTAGTAACAACATCTGTGGTTTTGACTGCCAATACTTGTGTGTCTGCATTGCGCTCGGTCTAAATAGCTGGTTCTTTGGTTACCAAACCCTTCTCTTTGATATCAACAGCCTAACTTGCAATCACTGTTAAGCTTTGAATGTTGAAATGCGTTGCTCAAGCGCACACCCCGAGAGTCGAACTAGCGTCGCTTGGTTTCCTACTTTTTCGTATGCAAAGTCGGCGCTTTCCCAGCTTCACATTATGACGCCATCCTGCGTATACCCGATGGTCTGCATTTTTCTACTTTATGAAATCAGCGTGTTGTGTCCAAGCTACTACCACAGGTCGTTACTATCTATTCTACTGTACATTGTGAAGTAAGCAACGATCATGCTGCTAAAAGCGAAACTCAAGCTATTGCTTAATAACTTCATTTGAACAACGCCATTGTTTTTGTATGCCATGTTTAATTTTAAAGTTATGGTTTAGACCTGTGGTTCTCAACGGGGGCGGTACCGCCCCCCGGGGGGGGGAGCACTTTGATTTTACAGGGGTGGCGGTATGATTACCTCGGATTAAAGAGGGCGTTTTGATTATTAGGGGGCATTCTGGTTTAACCCATCTAACGCCCAGCGTAACGATTTCGTCAAAGAGCTCGTATCTTCGTGGTAGCATTTCCTACCTCATTCCTGGTGGAAAAGGGATTCAGCTGTGTTGTTCTGCTACATACCAAACAGCGAAACCCACTTGACATAAGAGGTGATCTTCGAATGTTTCTCAGCTTTTCATTAAATATAGTTACTAGTCTCTAAAACCCATACAGCCTGTTTCACGCTAAAAGGGGGATCATCAAAAGGTCCTTATTCTAATAGAAATAGAATTCTATTTGAATAAGGACCTTCTGTTTTAATGAAAAACGGGCTGTAAGGGTTTTAGAGGCTGGTATCTAACCTATATTTGATGTAATTCGTTCTGCTTGGCTTTTTGCTTGGCATTGAGCACTTTTTGTAGTATTAATAGTATTTATTGTTTTATATTCGCTTTTCGTAATTAATTGTTTTTGTTGGGGAGCGGTAAAAATTTGCCAGTTCATGAAGGGGGCGTTGGGCCAAAAAAGGTTGAGAAACACTGGTCTAGACCGTATTTATGTTTTTGTGTTTGCTTTGTTGTTGTAACGGTGCGAGTGTTGCTCTCGAAATCTACCTCTGTGAATAAATCTTTGAAACTCTACTAAAATTAGTTATCCTAGTTTTGGAATCCCGTGATGGGATGAAGTATGTGCAGAATCCTTTTTGAAGATGCAGAACACTGCGAGGAAGATATGAGAACACCACTTCCCTTTGCTGCCAACAAGCGCATGACTTTACAAGAAACTACTTTTAGAGAAACATTCAACGGTGCTGGAGTCGGCATTAAAAAAAAATGTTTTTACAATGATCATAGTGAAAGAGTCAATAAGTCATGTAAATTTCACTGCGTGGAGCTATGTGCCCTTGAGAGGTTACTGATATTTTTTTCATTTAGGCTCAACTTCGGAATCCAAACTTTGAAAATTTGGTTTATAGGCCTATGGCTCCTTTCGCCCCCCGCCCTCCTTAGCTACGCCTATGCTTTGGTAAATATATCCGAATAGCATTCACCAGTAAGCAAATGAGGCGAAGTTGCCTTGTGTGTTGCTGAACAAATAAAGATTAGAATCTGTACAATTCATGAAATTTGTAAAGAAAAGTTTTGAGCTGTTACAGAGTTTGAATCAAGGTCGATACACCAAAACATGATTGTGCTTTTATTGCTTTTGCCATTTCAACAACCCTTATTTGTATGTTAGCAATGATTTTGCCTCCTCCTTTGGGCCTCACTCAACTTCTTAATTGTATTAAATTTAGGTAAGAAACCGAGAGCAAACTAATTTGTCCCATAAATATTTCCTCCTCCAAAATCGTCCCTGAAAAAATTGAGATAGTTGGATAGAGAAGTCGCGCAACTTTCCCCCCTAGCATAACATCGTAAAGGAAAAACGAGTAGTTTTTCGGTTTTTCACTTTTGTTGGGGCCCATTTTTTGCTACTAAAATTAAAATGTAACAGCTTAAAAATGAATAAATTTTTGAGTGAAATGGGTAGCCTAGTTTCAAGTATTTTCTATGATTGTACTGTAGATAATAGCCTACTTCATTTGTTTCTCATCAAGAACAAATCGTTGTCGTGAAGGCAGGCTATGTTCAACTGCTTCAATACGTAAAATCTGCTGCTATTAAGCCTACTGATTTCTGTGTCACTGAACGGTTTCTGTTGTTTCAACACGAAAACTGGTGATGCTTCGGCTAAGCGTGTAGCTAACTATTAATGATAATCGTGCTTTTATTTGCGCCCATTGCGATATCATACAGTGCATTGCGATCACAGATGCGATACAACAGACGACAGGAAGCAGCAAAGTGACATATAGTCTTCGAGTCAGCTGCTCCCCTTATTTTGGCTTGCCATTAAGTGTCTTTGCTGAGACACAGCCGCGTGTTCTCGAGCGGTGTCGAACCCACGCCCTTTCGAGCGTCGCGCAGACGTTCTCGCCACTCGGCTACGCAGCCGACTATTTTTGCTTGACCAACTGAACCATGACTTCAAAAACTGCGTTGGCCAGGCATGTTTAATCCAACATGCCTGGAAAGGTGAACAATTTTCAACCAAGATTAAAGAAGGTAAACCCTTCCTGCTCATAGATGGCATTTCTTTAAATCTATATAGGCTCATAGTGTACAGTGTTGCCCACATGTTATATCAATCTTGGAGTAATTGATCGGATTTAAGCTTGTGTCATTTTTAACTGCAAACGGCCAGATAGGAAATTCTAAAGAAAGCTGTCCCTACTTGCAGCCTACAGTTTAAAATCTATGCCATTATGTGGATTACAGTCCTAAACGAGATTCACTCTACCAACTTATTCATACAGCAAAAGGACTGTTCAATGGTTAGGTAATGTTCCTGGGCCGTTTCCGTACGGGCATCGGGCTTTTCCGCTCAACCATACACCAATGGGGAATGGCCTATTCCTCCTCCTGTGAATGTGGTGCCCAGGAACAGACCTTAGACCACATCATCAATGACTGTAGCCTACCACCTTTAAGTCACCTAACGGAGTGGAAGGTCTGCTCGTCATGAATGATGAAACCAAAGACTGGCTGCTCTCTAGTAGCCTCCCAGTGTAGTCCGGGAACATCGTGAATCTTGTGTGGTAAAAGGATAGACCCTCGGCCCCAGAGGCTCACACGACGACGAATAGTCAATCAACTGACAAATTTAATGAAATTACAGGAAGATGTAAGCTAAACAAAATTAAGGAAAGCTGGAAAAAGTAAGCTACCAACGAAGCTACTCGCAAGCTAAATTTTTTGTGGAAGTAGGCTATGAATTAAAAAGAAAAAGATTTTCTGGGAACGGAACGCTCCTACAAAACCGCTTCACCGGCTCAATCATAAAAAAAACGAAATTAATTTTTATCGCAGGCTATGTTGGAAAAGATTCGCTAGGTGTTGATAGTTTAGGGACAAATGTATCAAGAACATCATCGATTAGTTTGAAGTTGTATGGAAATTTCATCATATGTCTGATGTGCAGTTGCAAGCATGTAGAACAATTTAAACATGTTGTAGCCTACAATGATGAAATTTTGGATGAGTTGGTAGGCTACTTTTGAAAAGAAAGCTACCCAGCAAACTTGAGCTTCAAACCGGAACTCATCACCCAGGATCTTTATTCAAAGAAATCACCTAATCGTAATTTTTGAAACATTTTTCTAAATATTATGTTGCTTTGAAAATTTTTACGTAAGCTGGTAAGCTACCTCCAACGGCTGCGTGTTGAAAACGTGGTTTTAGCACACTGAAATTTGTGAAGAATTGCTTGTAAACCATGACTCAAAATCGATTGAACAGTCCAGTACATTTTGTGCACCATATCAGACGTTGCATTTGATGCTGTGATCCGTAACTTTGCATTGCTAAAGGTCAGGACTGGATTGAATGCTTTGTTGAGCTATTTATATTGCCTGCAGCCTATTGTGTGCCCAAAATTTTTTGTCCATCAAGCTAGGCGATACTAAAATTACCACCTACAACAATTTTGATTCGCACCATGATTGGTAGGCTACCAATACTGGCCTGCCACGCAAACTTGTTGAGGGGAGGACGTTATCACTGACCAAACAACAGCTCTTCCAGGATTTTAAACAACAAGCAAGCAAGAAAGGGTAGGCTATAACAGCTAACAGGATCATCAGCAAACACGTCCGCACTTTCCAAACACTACATAGATGGGGTCGCCTACTCTCAGCAGCCCTAAATGCTCACATTGCGCATCTAACATAGAGGACGTCGATCACCAGGCATGGCCTATGAGAGGGGGGTACGGCGTAGCCTACCCTTGAGGGACCAGACCTGTGATTGTTTGGGGGCCCGAAGTTGTGATTTTATTGCTTACGCGCAAAATGTTTGGATAAAATCATCCTGAACGACTAAATTCAAGCATAAAAGTTGTTATTCTCTAGTCCTGGAAGGGCCCGTAATGTAGCAGAAGGGCCCGGAAAGGTAATTGAGTGCATTTCGCGCAAATTAGAGGCCCAAAGTGGTGATTTAATGTTTTACGTGTAAAATGTTCTGTTAAAAGCACTTTAAATTAAACCTTGATTTTTTTAAAAAGCCCAGCCCACTAGGTTTTTTTTTAAAGCCCAGGTGTTTTTGAGCTTTTTTGTGTTTTTTTAAAAACTATTTGAAAAAAGTGGTTTCACGCTTATTTCACTTTAAAATGAATTTCGGAGTTGGAGCAGGAGCCGGAGTCAATACTTTCGGAGCAGGAGCGGAGCCGGAGTAAATAAAGTGACTTCGTTCACCTCTGCTAGGCATGTGGTGAATGCAAAAGTTAATGGAGAAAGGTTAAGGCACCTGCAGCTAATAAGGCCCGCTAATTTTCAAACCTCAATATTTTTCTAAATACTGCATAATTTTGAACGAAACTTGGAATGAGGATACTTTGGGTCTATCTAAACAACATATCTATGAAACAAGTTTTTAAGTAAAAGGGGTTGTAAAATATTAAAAAAATAAAAAAAATCTCAAGCGGGACTTATTATATGCACGTGTTGTGAATAAGGCCCGGTTTGAATTAGCACCAAAAGTGATGGGCAAAGGTGTATTTTCACTATAACAACACCACAAAACAAATTCTAATCGACAACACAGGCACATAACTAATAATTAAATACACAGAGACAACTTTTCCTTCCCCCTCCCCATGCTCCATTTTTTAAAAAGCGACATGGTGTTTTTAGATATGGTAGGGATGATAAAGTATTTTGATTCTGAAATTATGATATTTCATTGCAATAACAAATTGGATTAATGGTGTAACAAGAATTGTTTAGGTCACTCAAGCCTTTAACCCTCACTTTCTTAACCAGGGGTGCACAACGTTACCCCAGGGGCCCATGGGCCTCATTACCAAAATTAGCCTAGTCTGATCATCATTATCAGTCTTGCTTTAATTAGAAAAAAAGTTCAAATTTATTGGTTTTACTGCATCAGCATGCACATATCTTTCACATAAAATGCAAAAAAACGGAAGTCAAAGCGCGGTTTGTTAACTGCAGAACAGTCTAAAATATGTGAAAATTAATAAAACCACTCAATTTCAGTCCCCCCAAACTTCAACTTTCCGTAACTCAAAAAGTTCTCAACTTTAGGCTGTGAAACTTTACCAGTTAGTCTCAATTCACCATAGCAGCAATCAGAGCTTCCAATGTTGTTTAAAAGATTTGTAACAACGGAGATCCAGGGGGTGGGCCTTATTACTGGCCGGGCCTTATTAGCTGCAGATGCCTTATTGGTCAGGTCTGGTCAGGTGATTAATTTGATTATGTTTTAACAAGATGTTATGTTTGAGTCTTGGTAGAGAGCTTGACTTGTTGTACCAGATGCATGTAACACTCAGTAACGTTAACGGATTTACCATTTTTTGTTAAACATAGCCTACAAAAAAAAAACAAGAAAAAACTACAAGACTAAGCTTAAATGTAACGTTTTCGATACCACATAGTGTCCTGATCAAGAATAATTATAGGCTATGTCCAGTGATGTACGCGCATACAAAAAATATTGACGCCGTCAGCGTAAACGCAAACGTTCGAAAAATCATACGCCGTATGCGTCAACGTAACTTGTAAAAAAAGTTGGCGGCGTCAGCGTCAGCGCATACACTAGCGTAAACTCATTTTGTTTGCTAGGTGCAGGGATTCCAAAACAAACCTAAAAAGGTTTGTTTAGGAATCCCTGGCTAGGTGCCAAACATTTACACGGTATAAACCACTCGAAACAAACAAGTTTTATTTTGAATTTACACGAAGAAACACAAGCATCTGAAAGTGTTCATCTGACGTTTTGCTGCGTTTTGGTTTCAATATGTCTTTGCCCATTGAAAACATTCTTTCAATTGCAACGCTGGAAGGTATTGGCGTGTTGTAGCGAAAAAAAGACATTAGAAAGTATGCGTTGACGCTATGCGCTAAAAAACCGCAAAAACTTTACGGCGTAGCCTCAAGCAGCAAATATCCAAAACAATGTGGCCGTAAGCGTTAGCACAAACAAAAAGTCTACGCCTCAAGTCTACGGCGTAGAATTTGCGGCGTATACGTACATCTCTGGCTATATCTAAGTGAAATAAATAAAGGAATTTGAAAATTTTACATTAAAGCTGTACTAGCGACACCTCTCAACAGCACCATCGACAACGGCAAACATCACGTGTTTTGTCCAAGACAAAGGGGGCCCAGAGTGAGAGGAGGGCCAGGAATGACTCGTCGTTCCCTTAGTGAAAATTTCTCTCAGAGGCCCTGTCACCAGGTCAAGGATTGCCCATCCACCAACAACAGAGGCGTATATGGAGCAGTGGCTTATACGCATGTGACGATGTTTTTAAATACTGGTTAAGGCGTCAACAGCACCGTAGGCTATATGCGATGTGCACACCATACGACTATAGGCCTATTACAATTTTTCTAAACAAAATAGTGAGGAACAATGGTAGGCTAATTTTTCTGCAAGTGTATTCGAGTGATTTTGGTTGATTTTCATATTGAAAGTAGTTTTTTTTCATAACGATGCGCTGTAAAACTCTACACTTCTAAGAAATTCAGGTTCACACCGAGGGAAGTAGGCCAAGTTCAGCATAAAAGATATGATAAAATGCATGATACAAATTTGTTGGTTTTATTTTTGCTGGAAAGTGTTTTTGGGGCCCATTTTTTTGTATTGTTTCCCGACCAGTTCTGACTTCTCTCCGAGGCCCCAACTTGTGATCAAAGTAAGCTATTAAGTGAAGGATTTGGCACGTGCGCAACAACTTCATAAAAAATTTGAGGTAGAAATGGAAATAAAAGAAAATGTTACAAAAAAAATAAAAAAAGCATAAAAAAACTACAGCCCATAATATTATAGCTTTAATTAAAATTTTAAAGAATTGTATAAATAAATATTTGCTATGAAGATCGGCCATGGTGCGTTATTAAGACTGCTGATGGTCGTGAGGGGAACACATCTTGTAGAATCTGCTTGAAGATTTGCCTCTTTTTTGACACTTCGTATTTGCTCTCTGCTCCCGCCACTAAAGCATTTCATTCAATCTCTTTTTCTTTTGTATGAGCTGCTTCAACCATAGATATCTTATATATAGATATGCAACTCAGTGGTGCGTAACAATGTTTGAAGGCTAACAGCGTAGCTATGGCTGTATGCATTGACTTCAAACTTGGCACAGCAAAACAACTTTATTTTTAATATATTTTTTTGGTTTTTGTTTAAATAAAACTTTCTTCGTTTTCAAGTTGACGTATGGATTGCTTGTGATGACGTCACATTCTCGTTCCGCTTGGACTGCTTTATGGAGATTCTGGCGATTGAAAACAAATCACAGTCACAGAGGGTACCTCTAAATACCCATTGTCTGGCGTTGTAGGCATTGTCGGGCATTGTCAGGCATTGTCGGCTTTTTGGGGGGTTGTGGAGCATTTTCAGAGGTTGTCGAACATTTTCAGGGGTTTCAGGTATTGTAGAGTAGGCTAACTACTTTCAGGCATTGTTGGGAATTTCTAGGCATTGTGTAGGATTTACAGGCATTGTCGATCATTATCAGTGGTTGACAGGCTTGTGAGGCATTGTCGAACATTTTCAGGCATTATCGAACATATTCAGGGGTTGTCGAGCATTTTCAGGGGTTGTCAGGCATTGTAGAGTAGCTACTTTCAGGCATTGTTGGGAATTTCCAGGCATTGTCTAGGATTTCCAGGTATTGTCGATCAATATCAGTGTTTGACAGGTTTGGTAGTCATTATGGAACATTTTCAGGGATTGTCGAGCATTTTCAGGGGTTGTCAGGCATTGTAGAGTAGCTACTTTCAGGCATTGTCGGGAATTTCCAGGCATTGTCTAGGATTTCCAGGCATTGTTGATCATTATTAGTGGTTGATGGGTTTGTCAAGCATTGTCGAACATTTTCAGGGGTTGTCTAGCATTTTCAGGGGTAGTCAGGCATTCTAGATTAAGCTACTTTCAGGCATTGTTGGGTATTTCCTAGCATGTCTAGGATTTCCAGGCATTGTCGATCATTATTGATTTTTGACACGTTTGTAAGGCATTGTCGAACATTTTCATGCATTTTTATTCCCAGCTCTGCATGCGCAGCAGAATGATCCCTTTCTATTTTGTGTAGGTTGTAAACGTATTTACGGTATACACAAACACAGCAGCGTTTAAATGACCTGGCTATCATAAGTATCGACAATGCCTGACAAACCTGTCAAAACCTGGTAATGATCGACAACCCAAGAAAACGTTCGACACTGCCTAATAAACCTATCTACCACTGAATATGTTCGACAATGCCTGGAAATCCTAGACAATGCCTGAAGATGTCCGACAATCAGTGGCGTAGCTAGGGGGGGAAGGAAGGGCGGACCGCCCCGGGCGGCACGTCTGGGGGCGGCACTTTCAGACTACGATATTTGATTTTGATTATAATCTGATGAAAAATTCCATTTTATCAGATTATAATCATTCATTTTATCAGATTTTGATTATAATCTGAAAAATTTTCATTTTCACACAAGGCCGGATTTAACTGATGGGAGGCCCGGGGCACTTTTAGATCAGGGGCCCCGTGAAAAAAAATTCGCCTATGGCGCGCAACACCCCTTCGACGTCTACAGTAGCATCAATCCAGCACTGCACAGCATTTTGCAGAAACCACCAAAGCTAAAAGAAAAAAAATAACACAAAATAACATTTTTTTCACGTAGGGGGGCTCTTTAAAAGTCGGGGGTCCGGGGTACCTGCACCCTCTGCCACCCCTAAATCCTAGACAATGCCTTGAAATTACCGACAATGCCTGAAAGTAGCTACTCTACAATGCCTGACAACCTCTGAAAATGCTCGACAACCCCTGAAAATGTTCGACAATCCCTGAAAATGTTCGACAATGCCTGAAAATGTTCCATAATGACTACCAAACCTGTCAACCACTGATATTGATCAACAATGCCTGGAAATCCTTGACAATGCCTGGAAATTCCCGACAATGCTTGAAAGTAGCTACTCTACAATGCCTGACAACTCCTGAAAATCCTCGACAACCCCTGAAAATGTTTGGCAATGCCTGAAAATGTTCTATAATGCCTAACAAACCCGTCAACCACTGATAATGATCGACAATGCCTAAAAGTAGCTACTCTACAATGCCTGACAACCCCTGAAAATGCTTGAAAATTTCCGACAATGCCTAACAACAAGCCTGTCAACCATTGATAAGTAGGTAAAGACCTTTTTTGGAGCTGTAGTTCCAGGACAAGCTGAAGTTTTATTCAATTAATCTACTGAGTGTTACCAAAATGAAAGTTACTGCTGGCTACCGAAAGCTGTGCTATAGCATTTGGTAGCCTAGTTATGGTGTGTACCAAACATTAAAATTGTCTTGGTTTGGCGGTTGGATTCGTGATGCTAATGAAGCTGTCTCAGCAGGGGGGAGGATGCCCCCTGCCCTCAAATTTTCTCTGGATGGGGGGCAATGGTGCCCTTTTAAGGTCATGTAAGCTACTGCACATTTTGCAATATAGGCTAACAACTTCTGCTATTCGCTTTTAGCCAAATTATAGGGCCTATATAGCCTACAGTAGGCCCACACAAATTATCCCGTGGACACATTTTATACTTTGCAGCAGATTGTGATGCTATGAATGTGAAATTTACCTTTCGTTTCTTGTTCAAGTTATTGCAATTATTCATCTGTCTCACATTTCGACTTTCATGGCTAATAGCGGGAAAACGAATGAGTTGCCCAGCATTATCGCTACCGTATATCTCACCCTAAAATCGTTCCAGCGCCCCTCTATCACAGGTTTGTAAACTGCCTACAACAAGCTTTAATGAGTCACTGGAAATAAGCTTAAATGGTAGTTCCAACGATCATGAAACAGAAGTTGCATAACCTAGGTAAAGAAAGATTATTGTCTTGATTTTTCATAGTAGGCTATTCTGTGAAAACTTGAAATATACGCCAAACAAAATATTCCAAAGGAGCTCAAAAGCCGCCACTCGCCAAGCCCAAACCGTACAATAATAGCCTACCATAGATACGCTAGCCAAGCTGGCAACCTTGATTGTTGATTGTGTCCATAAAGTCAGTCGAGCGTGACGATAATTCCACGATTGCTGAGTTGCATATCTATATGTAAGATATCTATGCTTCAACCATGCTTCAACGTGAGGTGTGGTGTGCTGAAGTTCACTGCATGGCCTGTTCGACTCCCAGCGTGGCTTCTAGCTTAAAAGGTTTGTGCTTACTATTTGTTTATTTTGCAGTACTTGACCTTAATGTTTAAAAATCAAACTTAACAAGCATTTGGACAATTGAACTAAGCTCTAAATATTGACTTGCAAATATTCTGTGGCACATGAAACTCTGGATTGGAGTTGCCATTTTCCCCCTCTCTTTTTTCAAACCTGGGTTGTTTTTTTTGAGACAACACTAAAAGGCGGAAACACGGAAATAAGCCAAAATAACTTTAGAATTAAAACAGTCATAGTACCGTATTTAACGATCTCACAATTGCTTCTAAATAATATCTTTCAATGATATTTCAACATAAGAAAATGTTCGGTATTGAGTTGTGGCTAAAAATCGCATTTCCGCCTTTTTCCTATTGGGTCTACTGGGGTAATACGGGTAGGATTTTGGCCATTTTTTTTTTTTTTAATCTTGTAAAATCTTAACAGATGAAGTAATATTTAAAAAAAAATTGCAATGTAACATTTGATATGTGTAGAATATGTCATATTTATAATATTCAAAAATATTCACTTATATAACTTGTAGGCCTATCATTTTGAACCTGCATTTTGGTACCCATTTTTGCCAGGCCTCGGGGTAAAATGGGTATATCATTCATATACTCAGTATTACTCATTTTATTGTTGCATTACAGAAAAATAAAGAGCATGGAAAAAGAACCACAAACACAAGCATACAAAATAATACAGTAACAAGTTATTTAACATCAAACATCAACACAAACAGTCAAACACCATACTGCTATACAAACGACAAAAGTTTATTGGTGGCATCGGCTGCAAATGTGACGTGTAGTACTCAGTTCCTCTACAATAGGAAGCGGCGACGTATCGCACTCGCCACATAACCAGTTGAATGAAATAGTCGGATTTAGGACTTATATACAGCGCGCTTCTCGTCTTTTGCTTGGAAAGAGAAAAAGAAAAAAAGTGACTGTATAATGACATAATGACGGTCAAATAGTGTTTCAGATTCAAAGACCGGCGCCGGTCAAATAGCCACTGCCTTATATATATTATCCTCTGACTCTTTCGATTGATAACTGGAACAAGCTTCATTCGACTTCTGTTTCCTTGCCACTGCAATTTTCTTTTTCTTTGTTGTTCTTCCATAAATAGGTGTTTTGCAGCAGTATCTGCAGTCAATACTTTCCCAGTCTTGGCCTGTACTCGTTTTCTCTTTTGGGGTAGTCTAGAGCACCTTGTATTTCAGCAGATGCAGGAGGAGCAATTGCATTAATGATGGATTGTCGAAGGTTCAGCTTTCTTGGAGACTGAGATGGCTGCTGAAGAAGATTCAACTCTTGAGTGCTGTTAACAATTCGAGGCTGTACTTTAGTAAGACCAAATGGATGGAGCCCACTTCCCACAAATCTTCAAAATCACTTCCTACAAATCTTTTTGTAGGTCCATGGCATTTCTTCCAGCAAAGCATCACAAGCATACCCATTTTACCCCATGTTCTACAAATACTGGTTTCCAAGTATTATATACTGTGCATGAAAAGCAAAAATAATTGACAGAAAGATGGCCTGACACCTTCTAAATGTGATTAATACAATATTTTGATGCTTACTTTTGAACTTTCCAAGCAGCATAGAAGTTTCAAACAATACCCAAAAAAGGGTCTTGCACAAAAAATACTTCAAAATCAATAAATGGATTAATTAAACTCTTCTTCGCACTTTTTTTTGTGTTAAATTATAGCTGTTGGTATAAATGACTATCACTGAAAGCAGCTCTACATTTTAACTACAACAAATGATGCAACCATTGAAATAATATAATTACCTGTTTTACCCCAGGTACCCATTTTACCCCTGCAGACCCTTTCAATAAATTCCATTAAATTTCGAAATTTCAATAACTGTGGAATTAAAACAGTCAAAGTATTTAATGACCTCACAATTGCTTCTAAACAATATCTTTCAGTGATATTTCAACATAAAAGTAGGTTCGGTGGTGAGTTGTTGTAAAAATCGCATTTCCGCCTTTTTTCCATGTTGCAACATTTCATTCATTCATGATGAAGTTATCGCTATGTTAAACGATTATAATACAATGTAGACGCCAAGATCGTATTTCCGCGTTTTCTACATCGGCATTAAATCGCTACTTCTGCGAACAATACGCCATTTCACGTCCGGCTTATTTCCGCCTTTTAGTGTTGCCCTTTTTTTTTTAACTCAGCTATTTGTAGCATTTGGGTGTGTTGGGCCTTCTTGACCATAACTTGGGATCATTTGTTTTGGCACTCACATGTGCTCTTGTCGTCTACAAGTACCCCACATACCGTCAACCGGGGTGACTTTGTTCACCGGGGTGATTTTGATCAGCACTGTTTTAGCTTTGTAATTGCCAATTTGAGTAACTGGACTTCGCTCAAGTATACTTCAGACCCCATCCTTGGAATTTGAGCGAAGTCCAGTTACTCAAATTGGCGATTACAAAGCTAAAAACAGTGCTGATAAAATTAGGAAAGTCAGAGTTTTTTAATTTTCTTGAATTTGAGAATTTCTCTGGATAATTTTCCGTTCGTCATAAGAGGATGTGACCGTGTTTGCCGAATGACACAAAAATGTAATGCGTCGTTCGGCAAACACGGTCACATTGCAAAAATGTAATGTAATCTATGCTCTAACCCTAACCCACGCTGATCGCAGTTTCCGCAAACATTTATCCATAGTTTCCGCTAACCGCAGTTTGCGCTAACCTTTACCCTAACTCTAACCATAAAGTAATCTATGCTCTAACTGTAACCCTCGCTGATCGAAGTTTCCGCCAAACATTTTTCCGCAGTTTCCGCTAACCTTTACCCTAACCCTAACCATAGAACAATCTATGCTCTAACCCTAACCCTCGCTGATCGCAGTTTCCGCAAACATTTTTTCGCAGTTTTTGCTAACAGCAGTTTTGGCTTACCCTAACCCTAATTCTAACCATCGAGTAATCTATGCTCTCTAACTCTCGCTGATCGCAGTTTCTGCAAACATTTTTTCCGCAGTTTCCGCTAACTGTGTTTTCCGTTAACCCTAACCCTCGAGTTTGTTTGTGGAAACTCCGATCAGCGACTTCGGCTTTGTGCTATTAAACTGCGATCAGCGACTTCGGCTTTTTTTAATTTTTTCTCTCGATCTTTTCAGGGTACGAACTGAGGGTCCGAAGTGTTCAGGGTACGAACTAGGTTGCACCCGGTTGCATCCACCCACGCGCCATCCAATCAGTTGAATATAATCGTCGAATTTACAAGTTATATACGCACTCTTCTCGTCTTTTGCTTTGAAAGAGAAAAAGAAAGAAGTGCCTATAGAGTGACGTCATGACCGGTCAAATAGTGTTTCAGATTCAAAGACCGGCGCCGGTCTTTGAATCTGAAACACTATTTAACCGGTCATGACGTCCATAGGCAGTAGGCACCAACTCCGGAGAGGCGGCGTCCCCCCCGTCAATTTAGCTCGGGGTGGCTGTCCCCCGCAAATTATTTTAAAAAAATCCTAAAGCAAATGTTTCTAAGTTTAAATTTGCGTTAATTTGACCTTCATTGCAGATTGATCTCAATTAAAAGATCTACTTGTTGCAACAAGAGCGCTGCTCCTAAGATAACAAAAGAAACAGAAGTACGGTAGCTGATAAACGCCAGCATGGTGCCGTTGAAGCATTGTAGCAATGATTGAAAAACATATTTCTTGCTTTCTTCCGCTTTGTTTTTTCTTGGGAGTGTCAATAACGAGGTGCAGTTTGCTGAGTTTAGTATCTACGCGTATTAAGAGCCAAAGTTCAAAGTGACTAGCATATAATTCGAAGTAGCATACAGGCCTCGAAATTCGTTTTTGTTGACGGCGGACAAACGTGTCCGGTCTGAGCAGCTATCTGGACGGACAAATTAAGTCTCACGGCGGACACACCAGTTTTAGCTGTTGATCGTCATGCTGAATTACTTTATCTTGATAATAATTCTTCGCCATTTCAGAACTATAACTACGGTTTTAGAAGGCTTTTTAAAAATCAGTAAAGTCACTCTGAAAGGCTTTCATCAGAACAATGACTTGCGCTTGAAGAGTCAAAGCGCTGTGTAGCTGGTCAATACGTCACATAACTGATTAACTTGGACCCTCAAACGAGGTCGTGTGGCTTATTGCATCACAATACTCTGGGCACTGGGCAGGAGTCGGAAAATTTCTACAATGACGCTACTATTTTCTGCTGTGCAAAGTTTGACAGGCTTTTTTCTTTAAGTTTATTTTTGCGTGTCATGTGAGCGAAAATAAATTTTCCTTGGGTCTTTTCTTTCTTACTGTAATACCAAAACTTAACAAATTTTGTTGCATCTTGCTGTAATAGCCTACTTGTATATATAACAGGGTTCCCACGCAGTCAGGAAAGTAGGGAAAAAGTAGGGAATTTGAAAACCCGTTTTCCAGACCGGGAAAAGGTCGGGAATTTTGTGAAACCTCACTCGTGGTATTGAAAAAGTATGGAAAACCTTGATGACTAAATTGTAGATAAAAAATCCGATGTAACGGTATCAGTGATATCGGCCATTGTTTGAGTATCAGTCTCGGAAAAATTTGGCCGATTCTAAACATGTAAAAAGGGCGTTTGCTGCGGATTTTCTACAAAGCAAAAATATATTTAGATTTTTTAAAGTAGTACCGTCAACTGGGGTTACTTTGGAGTAACCGGGTAACTTTGGACAATTTTTAGATTTTGTTCATTTTATTATAAAATCTGTTGTAAAGTGCTGAAGTTGCAGTAATTGCATGGAAATGTCTTCAAAATTATCTGTGTTCATATTTAGAGCATTTTATTGAATTGTGGGGTAAGTTGATTGGTGCAAATTTCTAAGAATAGCCACATCATTAAAATATCATTTTTTCTTTGTCCCCAAAATTAGCCGTCAAGCTGACCAATGGCTAGTAACATACAAAATTAAATGTTACCCATGTTAGTATTATCTTAGCCTTCATGTTGCCCCAAAACAATGATTATGTGGGAATGTGTTACAAAAAATATTATATATTATATTTTTGTGTGGTGCTGATACAGGCCTCGAAACTGAAGGCGGCCATCGCGGCCATGGCCGCGATTAACCTACAAAAACCGACATTTTGTCCGCCGGGTCTCGCCCTTCCGTCGGCCGCATTTGTCCGCCATGAAGTTCCGAGAAAATTTACGCAAGCGGCCTTGTGAATAAAGTACTTTGCCACTTATAATCACAAAAGATTAGAAAGCAGTCAAAGTATCCGATAAATCACAATATACCCTGTCTATGCTTGAATTGTTAACATTATTGAGTGACCAAGCAGCTGATGTCTGACCTCCGCAGAATGCAAGTGACATCACAATACATTTTATTGATGCGATATATTCAGTCTTCGAAATTAGCGTCGGCAAATGGCGCATTAGCGTCGGCAATAAAAATGCCGAAGCTACACGAGCGCTTGTAACGTTAGGGTTAGACATTCCTCCCAGTCGTTATGGCACAGCCATAGATTTGTTCCTTCAAAGTCAACACCCTGATGGATCTCTATGAAAAAGAAAGAGGCGTGTGGATTGGTATCAAAGCCCGAAAGCCGCAAAACGTGGACGCTTCATTGCGAACGGCAAAGGCGTGATGACGCGACAACCTCGTGCTCCGATACAGCATTTGATGATTCCGATTCTGACAGCTAGTTCTTTATCAAACAGACTTTGTGTTGTTCGCAGTATCCCAATTGTGCCGAAATTATGTTAGTGTATAGTATATACGTAAATCGATGCAAACTTCTCGCAGGGAGCTATTAATTTGTTACCGGTACCTGGTTGAGCAATTGACATTATTTTATGATAGTGCAACGTTGCTAGATGTCGAATTAATGCAAAACAAACGTAACTTTCTTATTGGGCATTGTTGTTACGCAATATAACCCGCCGGGAAAATTAAATCGATTTGTGCTGACTCGAACGTTGAATCAACCCAAAATTAACTTACTTTCCCCCCGTGAGTTATTTAACGTGAATTACTATAACAGCGTGCAACGTGCGTATCTTGTTGCTCGCTTTATCGCTACTTTTGGCATTATTACATCACAACAAATCAAACAGTGCGGTCGTGATAGACTACTCTAGTATATTTTTCGCTTCTGCCGAAGTGAAAATGTGCTAATTTCGAAGACTGTATGTTGATGCGTGTCGAAGTTCCGATGGCCGCCATGTGCTTGTGATTGGGCGCCGAACAGCTTGCTTCAGTCGGACACGTTTGGCCGCCGGAAAAAAAAAGTTGTTTCAAGGCCTGTGATATTTCAGTCGAAACTGGGTAACTTTGGACAAAGTTTACAGAACTTTTCCATGTGTTTTCCCAGGTGTTGTTTTCCCAGGTTATTTATGTGAAGGTTATTTATGCAAAAAATGCTATAGAAGTGCTTTAAAAATCAGGTTATTTATGCAAAATGTGTTTTCCTAGGTTATATATATAATATGATACATAGTGTGGTAGAAAAATAGTGAATGACAGCAAGATTATAATGGTAAGGGCATATAAAAGGAAGCCAGGTTCGAGAAAGTACCAGGATTACACAGAGGAAGGTCTGAAAAAGGTCGTTAAAAGTGTTAAAAGGAAGAAAATGTCATTGAGAGAAGCTGAGAGAAAGTTCAAAATTCCCAAATCAACAATAAGTAATAAAGTGAAAGATATACATACAAATAAACCAGGAAGGCAAGCGGTGTTTACCATCGAAGAGGAAAAGGAAATAGTGGAGCATTTAATAACATGTAGTGTGTGGGGACAACCCTTTTCACCACTAGTTTCCAACAAATTTTGTTCCCACAAACCTCACTAAAATACATAACACCCTGCTCAATTATTCTTGTAACATTTACATAATTTTCAGTCGTCCTACTTTACCCCTAGGTGGGCTTAACATTGATCATAATATCTGTTTGTTATGCTTTATAATGCAAACTTGTGATCGGTCCAAAGTTACCCCACAGCTGAGTTAAGTTTGGACAGTCAAAAATTTAAAAAAATAAACAAACTTATTAATTGCTTCAGTTTATTTTTCAATCCACATGAGATCTATAGTTACCTTCTTAACATTCAAACACATAATTGCTTGGAAAACCCACATTACATTGAAAAAAAATACCAGTTATGTCCAAAAATTGCCCAAAGTAACCCCGGTTGACGGTAACTAACGTCACATTGATGTAGAAAAATAACAACCTGTTAACTTTTTGATATCTCACACTCCCATGACTTCTTGCGCGCGCATTTTGGCATTTGTTGCTTGCAGTGATTCTTTCACTCAAACAAAACGTTTTGTTTCAGCAATTTTGCGTTGTTCGATAATTCTTAAGTTGTAAAGGAGACTCAATTTCTCCATTATTTATCATTTGTTTTTCTTTTTTACTCTCAGCAGAGTATAAAACTTGTAAAAGTTTTTCATCCATACGACATCATGCAGGGGTCGATCTGAATATTTTTTTTCACCAGCCACCGGACTAGTTGCTCCCCGTTTTCACTAGCCCGCACAATTTTTCACCAGTCCGACCAGTTTACCGACTTTTCACTTGTCTGATGACGTATTAACAATAGCGATAACTACCCAGCTAACACTCAGCGTTAGACACTTTGTGGTAACGTTGAATCAGCATTTGATCACAATATATCAACAAAAAAACGTTAATTTCGCTAACTGCTGCTTGCTGGGATGCTGGCTTCGTGCTGGCGACCTGCAGGGTTGCCAACCTGTCTTCACCAAAAAAAGCCAGACCTAGTCACAAAAAAAGCCTAAAAAAAGCCAGCAAAAAACAGCTGAAAAAGCCAAGAAAAAGCCAATTAGTATTCATTAAACATACACATATAAAAAGTGCACAACCAAATAGTGTCCCACCGAACTTTGACTTCAGCCTCTGGCGACCTGGCGTGCTCACTACTATCCTACCACGTGTCGTGTCTAGCGAAAATGCGAGAAAAAAGTAGTCACGTGCTCAGTTGATCGACTTTGCAGTCTTCTTCGTGCAATTTCGCCTCTGGCGAGCAAATTTCTGCAGTATTTCAGCGTGAGAGTGACGTCGCCAATCGCCATTTTGTAAAGCAAAACTTTTCACCGGCGAATATTTTCACTAGCCAATCGGACTAGTACTGCAACATTTCTACTAGTCTGTGCAAATTTTCACTAGCCATTGGCTAGTGGACTACCGCTAAGATCGAACCCTGTCATGAATGAAATACCGTATCTCAAATCGGCGTAATGACGTGACATCATCTAAACATTTTATCGAATAAGGAATTAACAAATTCGATCGTCACAAGTGGTTTGGTTGTGGTAAACAAATACGTTTTGACTTTGAAGTTCAGTGAAACAAAATATCCATTAATCGATATGTAATATATGTAGCCGAATTTCATATCAAGAATAAGTCCATATTTTTTCAGGTTTATGTCAGCTCCAGAGATCAGTAGGCACAACCAGACCTTTTACTGATTGGTTCAGTGAGGATTCGTGGTCCCGTTGCTCTCATTTTTAGTGAATAGACTCGTTTTCAATTCATTCTTATAAGACATTACGTAATGAAAAAATATGTGATAAGGTTGGAAGACATTATGTCATGTATTTTCAATACAAATTGAAGTTTAAAATTTATTCTTTTGTTCATAGTTGTAATCCACCTGCAAAGCGGTATTACAAAGAGCAAATTTCGATAAGGGGGGCATTAAGCATAAGTCGACATGACTTAGGTTTACATCAGCTCCGGAGATCAGTAAAATATAAGGTTGTCATCTTAGGTGCAACAAGACCATTGATTGATTGGTTTAGTGAGGATTCGTAGTCCCATTGCTTTCATTTTGAGTGATCATACTGATTTTCAATTTATTCCTACAAGACATTACGTAATGAAAAAATATATGATGACTAAGGATGGAAGACATTACTGTACGTCATGTCTTTTCAATTCAAAATGAAGTTTAAAAATTATTCTTTTGTTCATACTCGTAATCCTTCTTCAAGTTCAAAGCGGTAGTACAAAGAACAATGTTGTGGCACAACATGCAGCTTTTCAATGAAGTTCGGAAACTGTTTTTTTTTTCTTGTTTATCTGCGCTTTAAATACCTGTCATTCTCCGTTGTTCATCCACTAAGCAGTTTAGGTGAACTGTGGTTAGCCTACTTGCAACAGGAGTTATACTGTACAGACAGTGGCGTAGCGTAACCATGGCGTGACTTATTTAATTGTGGGGCACTCCAGAAGCAGAAATATTGAACTTGACATGAAAATTTAGCCTCAGGCGATTTTTGTTCTGTAGCCTAACATTCAAAATTTTACTTGTTACCGTATATACTCGATTGTAGTTCGAGATTTTCGCAAGTGGTTTTCACCTCAAAAAGCCAGGTTCGACTTATACACGGGACAAGCTGTTTCCAGCTCGGCAGCCTTCAAAATTAACACATTTTTGCTGCGGCAAAATTATTGCCGACCTAGATTACTGAGTGTGAAACAGCGTCGGCTGAAGTAAAAGTTTTAAATACGTTTATTTGCCGTGATTTTCTTGTCAATTCTAAACTTTATACACTTGTTGAGCAATACGCAAAGTTCACGAGACAAAAGAGCTCATTTAAGCAATCGATATTTTTTATTTTTGCGTATATAACCGTTCTTATTACCTAACATTCCATGATCGTTAAAGTCAATTAGCGGCCGCATAAAACAATGATGTCAGGTTGGCTAGGTGATAATAGCTGTAAGAGACATCGTTAATGCGGCAATATCTGTGACCAAGACCACAATACGATACCTCAGTCCTTAATCACGGTGGCCTTTCGTTACTAAAACCTACTATTATGACACAACAACAAAGACAATATCATTCATAAATCTTATGTACTGTACAATCTCTTTGTGATTAAGTGTTCAGAATCACAAAGATAGTGATCAGTGTTCTTTTCACTTATATACTTCATTTTGTCAGTAGTGTGTTTTTTAATTGTTTTGGTTTGGCTTATGGCAGGTTGCCATGTCCGATAGAATGAGGCTTTGAATTGCAATTTTAGTATAAATGTGACAGGTTATCCAAACATTTTCTAGATGCGCCCTAGAATGCGCTGGAAAATATATTATTGCAATAATTGTTCGTGCTATGCAATGACAATTTGCATCGCTAGTTTCTGTGTTGTTTCTCGGTGGACAAATATGACTGATCTAGATGGTACTTCCCATAGACATCACATGCTGTGACGGCGGACATGTCCGCCGTGAATTTCGAGGCCTGAACCTACATTATGAAGCTTGGCGATATACAATGGCAGATAGACGCAAACAAACATCAATGCTGAAAAACAAACATCAGCATTTTGAATGCAAGCAATCAGTTGGCTAGAAAGTTTGCTCCCCCGGCAATTTTCAAAACCTATGATGAGCGCCTATGATGACGCATTACCCAACGCATTACATTTTTACTCTCAACAAGTTTATTACTCAACATTTAAAACACCCTAAATAAAGCAATTTTGCCTAAAATGCAAATAGCTTTAAAGACATAAGACACTGCCATCACGCATACGCAAACCTCTTGCGTTTTCTATACGAGCAGGGATTATTTGCTAAAATATTTAAAAAAATTGAAAAAACTTTCTTGAAAGAAATTGAATGGGAAAATTTCATCAGATTTCACCAAAAAGTTATCTGGTTCCAAGGTCAAAAATCTTGGCAATAAAGACCTCTAAATTTCACCAGCATTTTTTAATTTGATATTCTATTTCCCCATCTGGCAACGCTGAGAGAGAGTGCAGCTTAGTTGACGTCAAGCCCGCAGTAGAAAAGCATCGCTCGGAAGATGTTGATGTGGCAGGTATGCTGAGATATTTCAGAGCCAACTCCTTTAGCAGGGGGCATCTGCTTAATGTTGTTACGCCCACCAGTCAAACTATCGCAGAGTCGCATACGCACGTGGATTGAAAAAAAGCATTGCAGGATTGTGCAATGTGCATGTGTACAAAGCGTGAAGAAAATTGCGCGCTTTGTTTCTTTGATTGCTCATGCGAGCGAGTGACGTAGGGTTGCATGCGCCATGCGCGCACAACGCGTGCAAAGTGTTTTTGAAAGTGCGGAACTGCGGATGGTGTCTGTGCAAAGAAAAAATTGAGCAAACCACACTTTTTTTCAGTTCACTGTCTCTAGCTGACAGCTTGCACAAGACTTTTGCATATCTTTAAAACCGAATCTTATTACCCGGTTGTTACCGTTTTGGATTAAGATAGTTTAGGATCCGAATCCTTCTGGATTCGATATTCTGAATTGCCCATACCTAGTATGGTATTCAGTGTTAAGATAAGCTACGGATTACGGAAAGTATACAGTACCTTCATATTTTCCAGACTATCTAAATCTTCCTACAATATCACATTGTTTGTGGTACGTTCGCTGTTCAAGCATTAGCAAGGAAAACGAATTATTTCCTTTGTTTCGAGCATTTAAAGAGAATGTCCGGCTGTCCGCACTGATTGATAACCTCTGTTAATAATTTGTGCCATAAACAGCAATAATTTTAATCTGCTATTTTGATAATGATATAATAATTATGGTAATTTGTGCCATAAACAGAGTTTTTTAGGCAATTGACTGATTTGTTTTGATGCTAAAGCAGCTACGTACTGCCCATTGTGTTATACTTACGCCGCTTCGTTTATTTGTATGTGCGTCAGCAAAATCTGACATTTTGTCGACTCTGTGTTGAATTAACGTAGTTAAAAGTTTGCGGCGGCAAAGACAGCTTGTACCTTTTCGTGTATGAGGAATTATTTCTCTTTTCGTACTATAAATGACGTCTGTGCTTGTCATGTAAAGCTTAAACTGTAGTGTACTCATCACTCAACATTGATAAATTTCCCTTTCACGATTTCAAAAGGCACACTTGACCTACTTCTTAAGTACAATTGATCTACAAGTAGCAAGGCACTTAAAAAGTTAAAACTGGCTTGTCTAAGGTGTAATTTGACCAAATGGGAGCAAAGTTTGTTAAAAATGACTGCGCATTACCGAAATTGACTAAGTTCAAAATTCAACAATTTTATTCAACTGAGTTTGTGGCGCGTGCGATTTTGGGCTGGTGTTTTCGAGTGAATGAGTTCGATACTACTCAGAAGCGCTTTTCTTAAACTAAATTTTGACCCAAAGTGAACTCAATCGTTAGGCTGCTGCATTTTTGTGGTCAATTTTTAATTCGAGTAGCTTTTTTATGTCTTTTCAAATATAAGAGTATTTTTAATTTTTTTGAATTTGAGAATTTCTCTGGCTAAGATTCCGTTGGTCATAAGAGGATGTGACTGTGTTTGCCGATCAATGCATTACATTTTTGCTCTCAAGTTAGTTTGGTGGCTGTAAAAAGTTATATACAATACTTCTTTAAAAAATGGTTTGATCAATGTTCAGTTAATTTTTAGGGCTAGGCAGTTTTTTTTTGCAGGCAGTTTTAGTTTAAAATAAAATGCCTCTGGGTAGTGTCAAACTCATACCCTTGGGGATACCAGCCCAAGAAACATCGCACGCGCCACGGACTCAGTTGAATAAAACAATTAAATTTTGAAGTTACTTTTTTTTTCTTCTTTTGTCTTTGCTTTAAAAGAAAAAAGAATGCGTCATGACCGGTCAAATAGTCACTGCCTTTATTTTAACCTTCCAGCTTCTCCACCTAACTATCATACTGTATTGGCTGTGTTGTACTTTATGTAACTGTGTTATTTTTGTTATTCTCAAAACAGTCTGTATATTTAGGAGAAAATTTAGGGCGTTGGTGTAATTCTAGGTGAAATGGTGTAATTTGGAGGTTGAAATTGCGTCATGAAAAAACTGGAGTCTGGCAACACTGTTATCTTGCATGTAGGTGTCTGCTACTATTCAGTGAAATTCTTTTCGATGAGAGCCCTAGTTGGTGATTTTTTTGAAAATTATCGGGTACCGTAGCCTAATTATCATTGCTGCTTTTACATCGTTTTAACATCGCTAAATGTTGAAATAAGACCTTAACCCCTACTCTTAACCCCTAACCCTATAACGGCAATGATAATTAGGCTACGGTACCCAATAATTTAAAAAAAAAATCACCGAATAGGGCTCTCACCGAATAGGGAACTCACCGAAACGGGCCATTCCATGCATGTGGTGTATTTGGATCTTTCCTAATAAGCCTCTTCAAACACCTTGTAAACTGTTTTTAGGTTTACCATCTTCCAAAAGAAGTTTCGTGTAATTTAACTATGGAAATCTAGAAAAAATGTTGAAAAATACATGTGATGGAATTTGCAATGTGACACAGTTTATAAATTTACGTTCAATAAATGGAAAAATTAATTCAGTCTGCAACTTCGAACAAACATTTTTTGGGAAATGTTGCACCATATATTCTGAACAATTAACTGCACACTGTGATGGCGTCAACTTTATGGAGGTTTCAAATGGAGCACAAAGATATCTTGCGTCAGGTTAGCTAAAGCAAATATTAGGCAAGTTTACATTACACTAGCCTATACCCTAATTAAATAAAAGTGCGTTACTGTATTGCTCATGAAGGCATTGTTTAAAATGCAGAAAAAATACGTTAAATCATAATGGTGTGTTGGTAGCATACATTAGCTGGCATAATGTTCACGCAGATGCTGACATGGGCAATCTGGTGCTCGCAAGCCATACCCTGTTTTTGAGTTTTTTAATCCTGGTATTGTATATAATTATCTAATCCTAATCTTGGTTTAATTTATGCTCATGCTTTAAATCAATTTAATTTTTTTATCACCATATTTACTTGACCGTGCAGGGCCTGCACGCATCAATATAGTGTATTGTGATGTCACTTGCTGCCTTGCATCCTGCTTATCGTCAGACATTAGCTGCTTGGTTAATCAATAATGTTAACAATTCAAGCATAGACAATGACTAGACAGTGTGTATTGTGATTTATTGGATGTTTTGACTGCTTTCTAATCCTGTGTGATTATAATTGGCACTTGTGTAAAATTTTCTCGAAAGTTCATGGCGAACAAAATGTCGGTTTTTGTAGGTTAATCGCTGCCATGGCCGCCTTTACGTTCGAGGCCTGTTTAATACGAGTTTACCACTTCTGTGCTGTATCCCTGACTAACCAAGAAGAGTACAGCAATCTTGCATGCAATGAGTCCGATTGTAAATCCAAGCACTTAAGCTGGCATTTCTCATAATCGTCACCATTTCACATATCACATACAAATGAATTTATTTTCACACGGGTTCAATCATAAATAGCTAAAAATTGATTTTGATCAAGTAGTAGATAGATCAATAAAAAATTTCACGAAAGAGTATGGTATAGAATTGTACCATACCCCAAGCCTAACCAGGAAACAACAACAATGTGCAAAACATTGGTTGACACTAGAACGACCAAGTGGCTTTTTTGACGCATTTCCATTTTTGAACAGCTAGCATTCAGTCAAATGTTGCCCTTTTCGGCTGAAACTTCCTGACATTTATTTGTTTTCTGTAGTCAACCATGTGTGGTTTTTATTACATGTCTATTACAAATAAAAAAAATACACATGAAACTACCTAGAACGACCAAGTGGTCGGTAATGGCGTTCGGTAATGGCGTAACAATAGAATCAAATGTGTCAAATAAAAGTGATAGAAATAATAAATAAATTCTGACCTCATCTGCGAGCATTGTTTGTGATTGTTAGCTTCCTTGAAAACAATAAATCGGAAAAACTGCACCATGCGTTAAAAAAGCCACTTGGTCTTTCTAGGTAGTTGTAAATATCGGTCGTTCTAGTGTTCAATTGATAAAAAAACATAAATGGACAAAAAGAAGCTTTCACTAATACAAACTCTAAGAAGATTGGATCATCCCAACCTTGCGAAAAATGCTCCCTTTGCGACAATCATGGTGAATACCGTAGTATGATCTCATTCTCTACTACAAACCATCTCATCACCAAATCAGAACAAAACTTTGGCTTATATGTTGCCACATGCAAACTATGTAAACAGCAATATGTTGGCCAAACTATTAAATCTGTTTCAAAAGATGGCCAGGTCACCGAACAATGTGGAGCATTGCAATGGTTTGTTTCACTCAGGTGAAGTACAACAAGGAAATGCAGCTTCTTGTCGCATCTGGCTTAGAAAAGGTGAGACGGATGTGGTCACCTTACAAATACTTGAAATTCACCGGAATTGGAATGACTTGTAAATCGTCAACTGCAGCAAGTCGAGCTCTGTACAAGTACACCAGGAAGGATTACATTCGTATGTTTTTGGACCATGGGTGAGTTAAACCAACAATTGCTTGGCGATTATTTTTTACGTAAGTTTTTGTTCCTTACAAAAACTTGCTGACAGTACCGCAGTACGCCTATGAAATTATAAAAACTTATGGGTACCGTTATAGTTATTGTCTTTTTTAAAACTTTGAGGTTAAGGATAAGGATTACTAATTAACATAATCCTATCGGTTCATTTTATATCAGCATTTGTCTATTTTTGTGATATATTTTGTTGTGGGTTCAGCAAAAAAGTCACGCTCAGCAACGGTTTTGCAAACCAAAAATTCCATCTTGAGAGCAAAAGTTGAGTGATTATTGTCATTAGTTTTGAGTTTACAATATAAAAGTTTACAAAATCATACATTGATATACTTAAAGTTGAAATTTGTTTGATAAATATCTTGAAAATTATAGACCAACACGAATGCTAATCTGGCCTGGCCAAACCCACGCCAACGCCTCAACCGACATCGACGCCTCAACCGACACCCACGCCTCAACCGACATCGACGCCTCAACCGACATCGACGCCTCAACCAACGCCTCAACCGACATCGACGCCTCAACCGACACCGACGCCTCAACCCACGCCGACGCCTCAACCGACATCGACGCCTCAACCGACACCGACGCCTCAACCCACGCCGACGCCTCAACCGACATCGACGCCTCAACCGACACCCACGCCTCAACCGACATCGATTCCAGCAGAAGCGACTCTGACTCCTCTCCGGGTGCTTCGAACAAGCCAAGCAATGTTAAAACAGCAGTGACACATTTCAGGAAGATAAACGCAACCCATTATTTTGAAAACACTTCCAGCGGTGATGCTGATCACCGCTCAAGAACTCGCAGGTTCAACGCCCAGAGGCGTCGTCGAAACGTACCCACGAAATGCGGGGTAAAACGATTTGTTCCGACACACCACACGTCACCCAGTGAAGGTGACCCGCATTGTAGCAGTAGCCCAATCCCACATGAAACCCGCCAATCTAACTCAAGTACATCTCGCGAAGAGGAGACCCAGGTCCCAAACGAGCCTTTCCATACCAAGCAGGATTGGCCAAGTGGGGCGCGTGAAGAGAAATTTGCAATGGCAGCCATGAAATTACCGAATGGTCACGACGAAAGAAGCTCGTCTGATGATGAATGATTTGACAACGATTCAGAAGCTGTCTGTTGTCAGTCAGTAGACTATTTTCGTACGTGTAAAAGCGTGGGACTCGCAAATGACTATTTTAGGTCACTGTTGCAGAATTTAAAACAAACTAATGAAAAAAAATTGCGGACGTTTCAGCTCAGTATAAAATCAAGTGAAATTTTTATGGAAAAAAAAGTTTTATGACACATCATCATCATAAGCCATCGTCGGTTTGCAATATGGTAATAGTGCAATATGGTGCATGTTTTGTTTTTGTGGTTCACTGTGGAGATGGTACGTGATAGGTGTATTATTCTGATCATCGTGCTGTCTACCATTTTCCCATGTGAGACTGACTGTGGCATGCTCTGTAACTTGGCTTTCCGGTTGTGCCGAGTCTCGGACCGATATGCTTTTAAACATCGGCCAGATACTAAGCAAACAGGACGAGGTGTTAGGACTTCAGTGCTTTCGGAGCTTCAGTAAATCTTTATAGCACTGAAGATGAAGACAACGCAGTTTTCAAAACTTTTGTTTACTAAACATGAGTTAAGTATCCACATTTTGGGCTCTTTATTTTTTGATTAAACAAATTCGTCTCTTTTCGAGTAAAGTTAAGAGCACAACTCCAAGAATAAGAAGCCAAATTTGAAAAAATATTGCAAATATAAATGTTATTGTTTTAATACTTTTAAATCAAGCCGGGGTTGGTCTTTTTTAACGACTCCGGACGCGCCAAAATCCCTCCGACTTCACAGCCCTCTCGACAAAAGCAGATAAAATGCTTACGAGTTGTGCGTGTATCTAGTGGAAGGTATGTGTTTTTTAATCCTCGAACCGTGAAAAACTTTCTACACAATTTGCCAGTAAGCGAATGCAATACCGGTATATTGTTTTTTACCGTCCATTCAATTATGTTTAAAGATTTTAGATCAGTGGTTCTCAACCTTTTTGTTTTGGCGGACCCCTTTGGTACGTTCGACGCGGTCGCGGACCCTTAAAAAATTGTTATCTGAAATTTTGGTATATCGCTTCTGTAATGGAATTAAATGTTTCATAAGTTAAGTTTCGAAGCGACACACTCATTTGCTGAACTCGCAACGCACTTATGACGATTGATGACATTGACAAAGTTATGTTATGAGCTATATGTTGGCACACAGCATCAAAAATCAGTAATCTATATGTTGATTTAATGTTTTTCAATAAATTTTATCAAAAATCGATAGAATTTTGCTACCGTTGCAAACAGCTTCTTCCTTTTTTCATTTCTATTCAATATTAATTCGTTATAATCTTTGTCATTGCAAAACTGTGAGTAGTGATAGACTGCTGACTAACGTTTGCATTTCTAAGTTCTTCTTCGTCGTATGAGCTGTTCTTCTGGACTATATGTTTGGGCATGATGTCATCAGCCACTCGACAGTCTCGTCATCCAGGGCCTTCAGTCCAAGCGCTCCATGTGGTGGTTGATGGATTGGGCAGTCATGGACGACATGATCTACTGTCTGGTCTGTGGCGCCACACTCGCATCCCGGTGAGGGAGCCAGGCCCCATTTGCACATGTCTGAACGAAAGCGACCGACGCCGGTTCGTAGGCGGTTAAGTCGGACCCACGCAAGTCTTGCGAGGTACATTCCCGGAGGGTGGGGATCGACGTCGGGTAGGAAATCACGGAGTCGGGAGGTGTTGTTTTGCCACTCCATGTTCCATGTGTAGTTCGTCCAGTGTGCCGCACTTATTTTAAGATTTTCAACGTTGTTCAGAAGCTGTCTAAGTTAAGCATTGATTAACAGACTGCTGTCTCAAAAGAATTAAGTTGAACAAAGCCTTACTAAAAAATTGATTTGTTTATATGATGTTTTTTTCGAAACCAAACCTTTAAACTTTCAAAGGACATCGCACAAGTTCGTTGGAAGTACAGTTTGAAAATCACGGTAATACACAAATAAAGCGAAACCAACCAATTTTTAAATTCGTAATTTTACAATCATACTGCAAACTCGGAAACTTCCATGGACCCCCTGAAATCGCTTCGCGGAACCTCGGTTGAGAACCACTGTTTTTAGTGTTTTATATAATGGGAATGCGAAACTACTTTCGCTTTTGGTTTATCCGCCACACAAGAAGGTGTACTTTTTCTAATTTACAAGATATCATTTTCTAAGAAAATTATGAAGCTCGTTTTAAAGAAATTTAAAGTTTCTTGTACTGTAGAAGCCTCAGGCTGCCAACGTACAGTTAGTCGAATTGACCCTTGTATTGTATGCGGTAAAACAAAGCTTCCCCATAACGTAATGTCCCTTAGTCATATCTTTAGTAACAACATCTGTGGTTTTGACTGCCAATACTTGTGTGTCTACATTGCGCTCGGTCTAAATAGCTGGTACTTTGGTTACCAAACCCTTCTCTTTGATATCAACAGCCTAACTTGCAATCACTGTTAAGCTTTGAATGTTGAAATGCGTTGCTCAAGCGCACACCCCGAGAGTCGAACTAGCGTCGTTTGGTTTTCTGCTTTTTCGTATGCAAAGTCGGCGCTTTCCCAGCTTCACATTATGGCGCCTTCCTGCGTATACCCGATGGTCTGCATTTTTCTACTTTATGAAATCAGCGTGTTGTGTCCAAGCTACTACCACAGGTCGTTACTATCTATTCTACATTGTGAAGTAAGCAACGATCATGCTGCTAAAAGCGAAACTCAATCTATTGCTTAATAACTTCATTTGAACAACGCCGTTGTTTTTGTATTCTATGTTTAATTTGAAAGTTATGGTCGTGTTAGTATTTTCGTGTTTGCTTTGTTGTTGTAACGGTGCGAGTGTGTGTAGCTCTCGAAATCTACCTCTGTGAATAAATCTTTGAAACTCTTCTGAAATTAATTATCCTAGTTTTGGAATCCCGTGATGGGATGAAGTCTGTGCAGAATCTCTAGCAGAATCCTTTCTGAAGATGCAGAGCACTGCAGGTAAGATATGAGAACACCACCTCCCTTTGCTGCCAACAAGCATATGACTTCACAAGAGGCTACTTTTAGAGAAACGTTCAACGGTGCTGGAGTCGGGATTAAAAAAAGTATCTTTTTGTAATGATCATACTGAAGTTTGAGGTTTTTGCACAACGATCCAATATTCTGAATTTAAACGCATATTCACTTGTTCGTTCTGGGCTTGCTGCTATTTTTTATCACTCCAATGTGGCGTATACGCTTACCGAAAGTACACTAAGTGATGTAATCAAACAGAATTAGCTTGATAGCTCACCATTTATCGGCATCTAGTGGATGAAATAGTTAGACAACCATCACTTCAACAAGCGGACATATTGGTAGCCTACTTTGCAACATTGACACAGGTCCGCTACCGGGATTGACAAAGTCTCTACAAGTATGCGAAACTGCCAGGATTTGTATCTGTTGATTTAAGTTTCAGATTTCTAGCTCACAATGCGCGTGACCAAAATTTCTTTTCAAAGAAAATGAAGAGCGAAAAAATTAAAACATTTTTCATTGGCGTATTAATCATCCCTCTTGAAAACCATCATCTCACCGAAACTTCAAGACAACTCTCTACTTAGTCATTCAGATAAGGATAAGATCAAAACATTGGCCTCTGTTCGTAGTTATAAATGTCTTTTTATACATTATCCTAAAAAAAGTAAGAGTCAATAAGTCATGTAAATTTCACTTCGTGTAGAGCTGCGTATGCTTGAGGCTACCTACTGATATTTTTTATATTCATTTCTTTTACTGCCAATGCTGCATTAAACTGGTTTGGTTTGAAATCTTTATCCTCGGACTGACAAAGTCTTGATAGATTATTCCTGGTAGTTTTGCATAGGCTACTTGTAGAGCAGTGGTTCTCAACCTTTTTGCCTTGGTGAACCCCTTTTGGTGGCTTCGAAGCGGACCCCTAAAAATTTCCATTTGAAAATTTTTTAGTTACCAAACCACACCTTTGTGCAATGTCCTTTGCAATTTCAAACGACGAACTAGTGCGTTGCGACCAGTTTGAGAATAACTGCAGGCTAATACATAAACAAAGCACAAACAGTTTTTGAAGTACGTACGGTAATTTATCAACTGAAAACTCGGAAACTTTCAGGGACCCTCTAAAATCGCTTCACAGACCCCCGGTTGAGAACCACTATTGTAGAGGTTTTTGACGTAGGGCCGGTTACCGAGATTGACAAAGTAAAATTTCCGATTGTTAAAGTTTTGTTGCCGGGGAATTATCCTATCCATTAGGTGCCGCTGAATGGAGAGCAGTCCTTAGAATGAGTTGCTCAATCACACACCCCACGAGTCGATCCAGCTCCGCTTGATCTTGAAGCTTTTTCGATCACGCGCTAACCAACTGAGCTACCGGGGCGCGGAATTTTTTTCCCAGGAACTTTTTGTTACTTCGCATAGAAATAGAGTTTGTATTTATACCGCGTGAATGCAAACATTTTTCGTTGGCGTGTTTGGTTCAGTGGTTTCGTCTTTTGCTCGTGAGGACATCAGTTCGACGCCCATCGAAGTCAATTTTTATTCTTTAAATTACTTTTTGCGGTGCACAAAAGCTTTTCAAAGAAAGTAAGGTTAGGGTTAATTTAATTCGGAAAATCTTACTTTTAGACTAGTGACCAAAATCAATTTCTTTTTTAAACATCACTAGGTGTGTCTCCAGGCTACGTACTTTTTCAAGTTCAATGTTTAGATTTAAACTGGAAGGCTAAAATCGGCTGCTGTGAGGGCGAAAATCGGTAAAAACAGTTACGCGCGGTAACCAGTAATGGCTACACTTACAGAGAGAGAGAGAGAGAGAGAGAGAAACCTTTTATTTCGTCTGTTGCGACAATAGTACGGTACAATTATAAACAATACGAATAAAATAGTACCATAGCTATCTAAATACCACAACAGACAGGAGAATATACAGAAATATACAAACGAAACAAAAAGATCGTGGGGAAAATAATTTCGCTACCGGGGCGGACAACTCTAATTTCCAATGCTAATATAACTCCACGAAAGAATTCTATTGCGTCCTTCGACTCTCCATGCGATCTACCCAACCAAATTTATACATCAAACATTCTCTGCTAGATAATCAAGTTTTATTTTTTGACAACATTGAAGTAAGCTTTTCTGATTGGACAGTCACTTGTTCGACGTAACTTCTCATTTTTTCTTGAATTTTGTCGTTAAGGATTGACTTTAGTCGTTGCTGCAAAAGTAAAAAATTTCTTTAACCGATTACTACTAATATTACCTGTAGTAAAATATCATAGATAACTTTCTCTACTGTTCGAGGCAGCTCTTATTTTCTTTTACGAAACTTTCCGTTCCAAAAAAAGTTTACACAGATTCAAAATATGCTTGTTTCACTCGGTTGTTATTCTAGTAACATAAACCTTTGCGCAAACACGAGGGATTGATTTCAATTTTTTTTTACAATAGAAGGCTGCGGGATAAGCACAAATGAATGTAGATTGTAGTTAACCTAAAATTAAAATATAACCAAATGCATGCTCTTGAAAGTCAGCTGACTTATTTCTGACAATCACTTTTATCGGTGCGTAATTCTGTTTGGTTACCAGGGACAATGGCAACCAAGCCAAAGGTATACAAAGGCATGCATTGAAAACAATTGGTTAGTTTACCTTCAACTTTGCAGCAAAGCCGTTGATACTGAGACGAATCGATGACAAGGTAGAAGTGGGGAGGTTCTCTCTATTACGGGCACATGCTGCAACAAGTGACGCTGCTTAGTTTTTAAAACTGCAAATTTCTTCGAATATTGCTGGTAAGTTAGTCAGTTCTTAACAATTGCAACTTGGTACCAAGTACATTTGATTTGCATCTTAGAATTTCAAGCACTAAATCATGAGCTGCTACTTGTTATTCAATATTGGTTGGGTTTATGACACAACAGAAGAACTTGTATCAAAGCTGCAATGAGGCAGAAGTTTCAAAATCTCTATTGCAAACAAATAGTGTATTTGTTTTTCTTCTGCACATACGCTTATTTTTGTTGCTATTGTGGTCAGGCTTACGCTCAGTGGTTGAAGATTATGATTAAGCGAACGGGAAAGCAAGGAAGCCAATCTTTGTGTCCACGTTCAGGTATGCCTTTTAGGTGTCTTGTCAAATACACAGCCGCACAGCGGTGTCGAATCAGCGTCTATTTGAGCGTCAAACCAGGGCTATCCTTCCGACTAAGCATATGTATTATGTACTGTAGTTACTGCCTTGACGAACTTGAAAACAATTAAAATATTTGATATCAACACAGCATTAAGGATAACCAGTTAAACATACCTGATGACAATTTTTGGCAAACTTCAATTAATTTTTCAATAGAGTCATTGTCCTTTTCCCAACCAGCTTTTTGCAACCCGCACCGTAACGCTTTGTGGAGGTGTTGAATCGCTTTTTCGTTCTCAACCGCAACATCCCCAACACCGTCCCCGCACAACTTCGCGTATAAAACCCAAATACGAGAATCCCCGGTCACCTGGGTGACCACATGCCCAAACAAGGTCAATAAATTTCTTTTTAACGATGATCCTGAACAGAAATTGTGATGAGTAAAACAGAACTTTATGTTTATACAGAAGCAAAAAGCCATGACTAAAGAGTGAACATAACAAATGCAGCGGTGGTTCTACTTTAGGTCTCCAACCAAAAGCGTAGTGTGTTACAACATGGTCGTTACTGTGGCACAGGTAGTGAAGAACGATGACAAGTGTACAGCATGTAGATAATACAATAATGCAGGCCTAACTAGATCACACCAATAGTGGTTCAACTGAGTTCAAATGATATTTGATAATTGAACTTAATTTAAGGATTTAAACGATGGTCTTCAAGTGAATACAATAAAATAAATCTAATAACTTTTCGTTGCTAAGAAAGTAGTAGTTTGTTTATACTGTAGTCCAACATACCTGGGTTGCCTTTGGCATCCGGTATATCTTCAGTGACAGCTCTCACAAGCACATTTAATATTGGGACGTCAACATATTTCTTCTTCAGCTCAAGCAGTCTATAGTTCAAAGCAAAATGACTTTCAGAATTGACATCGCCTTTCTTACATTTATAGACAGTAGACAGGCATGCCAAGCATATCTAGTTATCCACACAAAATTGAGCAACGAGAACAAAACGACATTTCTTAAATATTACAACGAAATTCTTCTCTAAAAAGCTTCTTTAGAAATAAAATGTTTCAATATACTTCATAATTTTATTTCAAACAGTCGTAAAAAGTATTCGACAAGCTAATGACTTCCGAGTTAATTGCTTGAACAAACGGAATTCCAGATTGTCCAATAACATTCAACATGAGGCTTGGTGTCGCAGTGCAAACTGCCACAACATCGACAGTTCGACACTGCCACAAACAGCGCTCTGCGCACAGTGACAGGATGCCTGTGTCCTAAACCATTGGACAGCCTCCTCAATCCTTATTCTTGCTGGGATCCAACCTTGTGACTCTCGGACGATGGGCATTGGATCTCAACCAGCTTCTTCTTCACTCCAAGCCCTCTGCTCCTTTAAACGTGCACCCCCGTCGACTGAACTCAAGATACCCATTCGTGCCAGCCACTCAACTTCTGATCAACAAAGCTGATGGACAAAACATCTCTGCGGCTACTTGGGCGGACTATAAATGGAATTCTGAATGGAATTATAGTTCCACCAGACTTCATTCGTTCATCCCCGACGCCGACACACGTCCCACCGGCCTGACACTACAAAGACAGGCATGGGTGCGCTTCAACCGTCTTCGCACGAGCGTCGGACTTTTCCACTCAACCATGCACCGATGTGAAATGGCCTCTTCCTCCTCCCATGAATGTGGTGCCGAGGAACAAACCGCATCACCAATGACTGTACATTTGTACATTGTACAATCTTCAAGCCACCTAATGGAGTGGAAGGTCTGCGCGTCTTGGATGATGGCACCTAAGGCTGGTTGCTCTCTAGTGGCCTTCCAGTGTAGTCCGGGAACGTCCTGCATCTGGGGTGGTAAAACTAAAAGGATAGACCCGTCCCTCGCCCTCGGCCCCAAAGGCTCAGGGTCCACGTCTTGTAGGCGAAGACAGTTAGGCGCCGGTCAAATAGGCGCGCACACTGTGGCGTCAGGACACTTAGGTGCGAAGCACTGTGGCGCCCGTTCATTTAGGTGCTATTTCTAGTAAAGTCTGCAGATTTTATCAGCTTGGCAGGTGGGGCACCAGAAATGAACGGGCACCACAATGCTCCGCACCTAAATATCCAAACGCCACAGTGTGCGCGCCTATTTGACCGGCGCCTAACTGTCTGCGCCTAAAAGACTTGCTCCCAAGGCTCATACGACGAAGAAGAACATAAGGTAGGCGGGCATTGAATTGAACTTGATCTAAAATGCGGAAATTTTATCCAGTAGCGATGTCGCTGTTGTACAAAATGCAATTATAATTGTTTTCGTTACAAAGAAAAGCTTTCGTCATAGTGTACATACCGACCTGTTATAAGCTGATATGGCTTCATGGAATTGGCCGACGTCTGTGGCTACAGCGATGTAGTTTTCCCACAACTGCCAGCGGTCAAAGTTACATTTGATTGCTTCCGAAAGTGCTCTGAACGCTTGTTCTCTGTAACCCAACCAAGATGGATTAATTACAAATTCACCATCGGCCTCATTTGCTACGAATACAGAAGAATGAAATGACCTTGTCTTGAAATTCGTGGGACGAGGTTTACTAACGTTTCGACGATATCAATCAACTGCTGTTTGCAGGAAGATCAGTTAGACAAGCAAGAAATCAATTAATTAAAAATTTTTTTACGTAAACGAAAATTCATCGATCCTTTTATTTCTGGGATATTTAAACAACTTGGGCAAGACTTCGTTCACAAAGAGGAAAATGACGCAATCCAATGCTTTATGTCATAAAAGCTTTCTAAAGATAGCCTATCGGCTACGGAAGACGAATAGATACTTTAAGATAAACTCTTTTAAACTATTTTTCACTTCAGCGGTATTTGCACCAGTGACCATACCAGCACTCACTTTTTCCCACACCGCACGTAGGCGCCAGATAGGTTCGTCCAAGCTTCGTAATTCTAAACAGAAACAATAATCCGCGGTGGCCAAACGGAAACTCTCAACAAGTTAGCGAAGAGGTTTTTATGATATAGAATCAATCAATGGTGAAACAGATTGTAGATCAGCATTGCATTGAAAGTGATTCCGTTCACTTGCTCACGCTTAGTATAGCTTTGAGTACACTTGTTGTTACATAGATATTACAGTGCATATATTGTACGACGTACGTACAATCCAGATAACCTGGCAACCCTGGTAGTTAATGCAAACGCAAAAGCAAATTGCCAAGAAACGTTGGTCCTGCAAACTATGCAGAAGAAGCAATTTACGTGTAGCTGCGCTGATGTCAAAGGAAGTGTAGTGAGCCACAGTAAAAAAAACAAAAAACAGTACAACATGTTTTGTTGCTTACATCCCAATCAAGACTGACGCATCTTCGAAACGCTTCGGCCGATCTTGAAAACTCATCCAGACTGAGCAGAGCACATCCCATGGTGAACCAGCTACCAACCTGAAAGGAAAATAGATATAGACTTCAAGATATGACAGGCCGAGCTGACAAAGAAAGTGACGATTTTGAGAACATTACTTCTGTCTTTTAATTGGGATATGCTTTGGATATGAGCGATAGTCAATGTGACACTGCGCTCACGCAAACCGGAAGCCGTAAAGCAGCAGTCAATAGTGCGCCCATTTGGGCATTTGAAGTCAGTAAACAGAATAGTTTCAAAATAGAATAGAACATAATCAATAATAGAATCAGAATAGGAGAATTGCTGCGCGGAAACAATCGGCCACCCCCACTAGTGGGGAACAAACCGACGATGGATTATGATGATGAATAGGAGAGTTAAAATCGCACTAACTACGTCAATAAACAACATTAAACGTCAACAGTCTCGTAGACCGCAAGCCGTATACCTTGTGTTCTCAGTTTCGCTTTATGCTGTACAACAATACATGTTATACATGATAAAAAACATTAAATTTTTATTGAAATGCTGCTATGAGTGATAGCTCTTGATTATTAGGTAGATCGCTCATTTGGGTAAGTGCCTTAGTACCAGATCGCCTATTCCAGTAAGCTTTTTCCACATTTAAACATTAAAACGTTTTTCTCCTGTTAAACTGGCACATTTAAACATAAATGGAGAACGTCTTTTAGTTGCAGATAGTTAGGTGCCTGCCAAATAGGTGGGTCAACCGTGGCGTCAGGATATTTAGGTGCGGTGCACTGTGGCGCCGGGTCATTAAGGTGCTATTCCCAGTAAAGTCTATTTCATTAGGTACTCGATGGTAATACTGCAGACAGTGGCGTGCACAGGCTTTCTTAGGGGGGGGGGGCATTCTAAATGCTTAAAATTTGAATCGAAAAACGAATTAATAATAAAAAACGCCTATCTGCTAATTATAGCCATGAACACTGATATGTTTCAAACTGAAAGTGACTTTGTAACACAGCGGGGAGAACTGTGAACTGTCGCATAATCAAGCATTTTTGATAAATGATTATGAGTGTAATTTGACACACTAAATGACTGGGTGCCACAGTGGGGTCTGCTACTATTCGGTGAGTCCGATTCGGTGAGAGCCTTTTTCGGTGAGAGCCTTTTTCGGTGAGAGCCCTATTCGGTGAGTTTTTTTTTTTTAATTATTGCGCGCCGTAGCCTAATTATCATTGCCGTTATAGGGTTAGGGGATAGGGGTTGGGGGATAGGGGTTAGGGGGTTTTTGTGTTTTTTTTTAATTTTTGTTTGAAAATTATCGGGTACCGTAGTCTAATTAAAACCCCTAACCCCAAACCCCTAACCCAAAACCCCCAAACCCCCCAAGTCCCCAAAACCCCCAACCCCAAAAACCCCCAACCCCAAAACCCCAAAAACCCCCAACCCCAAAACCGCAAACCCCCAACTGAATATTATTTCTGAATAATGTCATTCAACCGCATTTGTTAGGGTAGCCAGTCTACCGGAGCAACTCACTTGTAGAGACAGTATAGACAGAGACTTTTCGAAGCAATCCACAGCTTTCTCATACTCTTTTTTCGAAATGTGATAACAACCGAGTGACGTCATGGCACGGGTGCTTTTCTTCTTGGAAAGATCCCAAGCTTTTTCGTAATGCTGCGGTTCCTAGGAATTTGAAAAGTTTAGTACAATCCTCTTGGTTACCGTTACCAGGAAATATCAGCTTGCGAATGCCTGAAGCTAATTGTTTGATTTAACTCAAAACAAAGGAACGTAGATGATGAAATAAATGTTGATTTCAAACTATGGGTCGCCAAACAAATTGAAATTGGGCGACAGTGGGTAGTTTACACTGAGAACCACCCATCAAGAGATCGTATAGAGAGTTATTTTCTGGAATGGGGTCGTATCTTGAAAAGGTATGAATACTAAATAGCCCTGATTTAGAAGATTATATCACGGTTAGGTGTCAAATAATTTAAGGCAAGGAAATAACACAATACCTGCGTAATATCCCCGAGCAGACACCACAAGTTCGGTGTCTCTTCCACTTCGAGACGAGACTTTATCATTTTCATGGCGTCGCCTGCCCGGTTGGTGCGAATCAGGCACAAAATAGCGTCTTCCCACATCTCAAGCCGCTCGTAGATCGCCAGAGCACTGGATTCGGCTCCAAGACTGATGTACAGTGTTGCCAAATCTTTCTGAAAAGGTAATCAACCACCTATGAAGAAATATCCACACGTCTTTTCAGTATATATATGTATTTTAAATTAAAATGTGTTATGAGGCAAACAAAAAGTACATCGAAACAACGTAAAAAAACAAATAAATTTGATTCCCGATGGCAAGTCAAGCACAAACCTCCAAGTTCCAAAGAGGAGGAGGTTGAACAGCGTAAATCAAATCAAGTCTGTTGGATGAGCTAACGGATGCCGACGTGGAGTTTGATACCAAACTGTCCATCTGTGTCATGCTGCGTTCAACAGTACGACTTCTCTCCTTCTCATTGATGCAGCGCAGTCTCAAAGCCTCAGCATGGATGCACCAGCAACTGGGAGCATTGAGGAGGAACTAGATGGAAATAAATCCAGCGTCATTGGACAAAGTATCGATTGAATTAGTGAAATGCAGACAGTTTATCACATTGGCAATCTGAAATAATGACTTACTCAGACTGAACTCATCCAAAAAGAAAGTTCGAAATATTTTGAAGTTATAGTCGATTGGGCTGAATCGTTCTTCAATCGGCTTCACTACGTGACAGTAACGACAGACAGCTGCGGGACATTTAAACTACTAGAATTACATCGTCACAGCTGGTTCTGTTAACAAACTAATACATACTGCAAGACACCTTACCATCATCAAGCAAAATAGCATACGAACCTCAATAATAGCTTGGAGCTTTTCTTGTTTAAGCCTGTGAGCTGGGTTGGTCTTTTGCATAGCTGTGCTAAAAGAAGGAATTTTTACAAGTATTTACGCTTAAAAATGGTAATTAGACAAGCGCCATTCTCTTCAAATTCGTCACTGCATCTTTTGAATTGAAACATTTGCTTCACTCTCAGTTTGCAGCATAAACGTTTCGCTTTTTAAAACACAATTGTATGTGTTTAAAAAACAATTACTGTAGTGCAGAAACCATTTTTTCGGTATTCTAAGAACTTTCTGCAACCTGTACACTAAAATGATATTTAGACATAGACAGGTTGATGGCATGGAGGGTATCAGCATAGGAGATAAGAACGTATTCAACCTGTGGTATTCAGATGATATATACTGTCTTACTGGATGAATCAGTGGAAGATCACGATTAGATATGAAACCATTCCTTGACACAACTTTCTATCACTCACCACGCGGCTAGTATCATACAGTATTCTTCTGGACATAAATCATGTTGGGTTGATTCGTTTCCATCTACTAACTTGATGCGGTCTAGCAGAGTATCGTCATTAAGAGAGAGGTTCTACAAGTAGATAAAAGAATCTGGAACGATTTGGTTTGCAAATCTTATTAGCAATTACCAACAGATGTCCATATTGTCCAATCGCATATTATATTGGCAAATCATGAAAAAGAAAAGTATAATTATATAGTATACCTTCTTGGGTAAAGGCCTGCACTTTTTGACATTAATGTTTTGTTTTCACTTTTTAATAGTTGGATAGAAAACTTGAACGCAATTAACAGCCCCGCGCTTAGCTCAATGATGAACGCTAATTAGTTTGATAATACTGGAGTATTATCGACGCAAAAATGAAATCATTTTATCAGTCTTTCTCTCTGCGACTGAGTGACTGAAAATTTATTAAAAAGACTGGTGAGTGGGGAACTTAGCATTAAACAGATTGCATTTTGGCTTCAATTTATTCATTCAATTTATAGAAGTTACCGTTAACCATCGCCTTAAAATACCTAGATACAACACTACAAGCATGTACGCAAATATTTTACTTTTAAAGTAATTTTAATTCTGCTCAGATGTTTTGTTTTTTCTTTCGCCCATGACAACTTAGATTCTTCTTCTCCTCCGAGGCATCAAGCCATAACATAGGCTACTTGTTTTAGTCAGCGTGAAAAAGATTGTTGGAAAACTAACCACAGGCAGATCTTCAGAAGAAGTCTTAGAGATCACAGATTTCAAAGTTTTATTTGAGGTTCGTTTCACTTCCACGAGAAGCTGGGAAACAGGTTTTTGTTGAAACTTTGTCCTCACTCCCAATGCACCTACAACATTGTAAATAAGAGCATGTTTGAAAAAAATTAAGTGAACTACACCTACTCCAAACAAATATCAAACGACTTGCTGCTCAATTGTACAAACAATAGTTTCAAATGATATACAAGATTGCCATCATCCTTGGCTGTGCAACGGATGAGCAATGAGCGAAAAATGCAAAATACATGGTTATCAGTTGGACTATCTTGAGACGTCCATGAAACACCACGCTGCTAACTGTAAAACTTTAACACAACATCTGTGGTTATAACTGGTTAATAACGTTTTCGTTTTCGAAGCAGAGCGAAATCCGATCTTTACTGTCTTGTACTGGACTACTGGAGCAGCAACGTCGCCACAGCAATAATTACAGACAAGATGTCACCTGTAAAACCAAATTCTACCCCGGTAAGTTTTCGCGCAGCTTCAAAGTGTTCGTCAGCTTGTTTGTATTGGTAATATTGAAGGAGGAATAGACCCGACTCTATGCGCAGTTGAAACAAGAAAGAGCTGAAAGAAAACGCAAAAGTTAAAAAGTAAAGATTGGTGACTTTGAAGCCTGCGCCTGTGTTTCGGAAGCTGTGAAGTCAGTTTAATTAACGAAACAAAGCAGAGTCAAAACGTTCCAATTTCTCATATTAAGACGTCACATAACACAAACAAACGGCAACAAATTAATGAGATTGAATGATTTCAAATAGTAGAAATTGCCCAAAAGCTGGTTCCAAAAAGATTTGTGAATATAATACTAACTTGAAATTTAGTCGCAAGAAAAACATATTTTCTGAGACTTCTCTTATCAAAACCTGAAAGGGCAGTCAATGCACAAGACTAATAAATAATTAGCCGCTGTGTAATAGCTCAAAAATATTAAAAGTATTTAAGAACAGCTTATATGGTATAGTAAGAAAATTATTTTCAACTAATTTTGCACAAACATGGCTGTGACAGCAAGGCTTCGACATGGATGGAAAATGCGTGAACAACTGCTAGGTGCACCGACGCACCTTGCAGGAGAACGTTGATCCACAAGTTGAAAAACTGTTCATGGCATGTGTGAAAAATGTGATGTGCTATGGAGCCGAATGCAGGCATATAAAAAAAGAGGATATCAGGTGAATGCAGGCGGAAGAAATGAAAATAATTAGGCTAATGTGTGGGCTTTGTGGCAAAAACTCAGTGGTGAAATCACCGATAATATGCTTAGAGAGTGGACTGGCAATACTGGCATTGAGATTATTGATGACATCTAAGAGAGCATCGCTTGAGATAAATAGGGAACCTTTAACGAATAATGTGTTGCAAGAAAGTAAAAAAGCATAGCTGATTGAGAATACAAGAACAGGACCAAAGTAAACGTTCTCGACTACACGGTCAACGCTAAGTTTTACTATTGATGATATGATATAAATAACGGAACAAAATGGAACCGTCACTGCAGAAGCACTGGACAACCCTAATGAGGGATGATGACTTGCAGACTTTGGCCAACAATTGATGGATTTTTTTTTTATTTTGCATTCTTTTTTTGTAACAGAATCAGATACATTGATACATGTTGCTCTCAGCTTTTGAATGCATACTGTGACCATGAAAAAAGCACAAACCTGTGTTCAGTATCGTTTAAAAAATCTTTAGATAGAGCGGAAGAGATGACATTTGAAGCTTCTTCGTACAAACTCTGGGATTTCTCCAGCAATATCTGTGCATGGATGCAATGACATCGAAATAGCCACCAATCTGAAGTCTGCAAAGGTTACATCGACATCATGAAAACATGTTATACCACAAGCGGAATGGCCCGTTTCGGTGAGTCCGATACCTTAACGGGGGATTTTTTCAATTTTTTTTTTAAATTATCGGGTACCGTAGCCTAATTATCATTGCCGTTTTAGGGTTAGGGGTTGGGGTTAGGGCTTAGAGGTTAGGAACTCACCGAATCGGACTCACCGAATAGTGGCAGACCCTACCACAAGACGCCATCCAACAACCGCCATGTCCAACAAACATAGCTGTTTGCCATGTCCCACTTTGTATCAAGTGAAGACCTACCAAGGCAGAATTGAATGTTTTAACCACCGAAAAACGAACATCTGCTCCAGTTTTAGTGAACATTAGAAAAAGAAAAGTTAATAACATTGTGAGAGTTCAGTTTATTGTTTTGCTGGCGATAAACAAACAAAAAGTACATACAAATTGAGTGTCTATCAGCAGTCAGCACAACAGAATGGCAACAAAAGACCTGTAAGATCATCTATGTCAGCTGCCACCGCGATGAAATTTTTGACAAAAAATATTACATAATGTACAAATGACATGTTATTGTTGACATATAAAACTCAAAGGATAATAGTATTTCAATGGAATGACTCAATATGCATAATGCATGATCGTCAGATAGTATTTTTCAACGAACACAAACAAGAATATTAACGGAAACAACACAATCGGATAGCAATGCCCTCTGTGTGTGCATAAGATACTTTTGAAGATTAATAAATACGAGCATTAGTCAGTTTAAAAAACTTCCAGTGATGTGTTTCAATGTTGGTTATCATGAAAATACATTTTAAACACAGTATTTTTAGTTCTTATTCAAAAAGAATTTTATTGAGAAATTTACTTTATGACATCAGCCAGGGAAACATCCTACTAAAACTACCGTATGCGGTACTGGCACTGCTGAAAGCAATGTATCTTTTATTCATGGTTTGCCCCTAATACTGATCCATACTAAATCCAACAAAATGTGTCATTGTAATATTGGCAATCACTCATGCATAGATGACAAAATGCGGGATAAAATATCTCACTTGAAAAACTTGTTCTTTACGTAATGCAGAGAATATACATTTAGCAGCGTACAAACAATGCGGAACTTTGACTAAGTGGTATACTGGTTGGCTATCTTTGCTTAGCAGCTCCAAGGCTTCAGCAGTTATCTGCAAAACAAACGTTTGCAGTAATCCAGTATACATATAACATAACAAATCGTCAGTAGAGTTCGTACTCTTAGTCTTCACTGCAGTACTTTTGAATATGATACTTTATAAAGATTCTTCATGTAAAATTAATTTTACTATTGCAGCTGGCTGCATAGTGCATAATGACTAAGTAGAAAAATTAATTGACATATATAATTATATATATATATACTTTGCTATCTTTGACACCCAAGTCTGCTGTCATACTGGGTCCTGTCCAGTTGATTTGAACAAATAATTGCAAGCATGATACACCACAACAAAACAAATAGAGCTTTCTGAAAAACAAAAACATAAATCATGTCCTAGTATAAACATGTCAATACTGTAACCATATACTACCACATTGAGAAATATTATAAGAAATTATGTGTTGTTCTTTCCTTAGATAATCCTTGGTATGAAACAACGGCAAGATGGTTTTCCACCAACAGGTCAAAACTTGGACAAATTCAAAAAAGCATGAGCCACAAATTGGTTAAAAAGTGCATTTAAAGTGAGAAAAGTAACAACTAGATAGACAGGCACTTGATTGACACCAAATAGAAAGGCATTAAGGCTTTCAATTCAATATCCTGTTGTATTCAATAGAATATGGAGAATCAGATTTACCTTTCTTTGCCATTGTCACCTTTATCATGGATACCACCATGCAGATCCACCAATTTATTGTTTAAGAAATTGATAGATTGAAAGAAGTTTTCAGCCTTCAAGCATTCTGCCAGAGCATGTTCATAATTATGATCCAGCAAACTTTTCGCAATATTGTGAATCGTCGACAAATTATCTAAAATCAAGAAATAAAATTGATATATGCTTTTAGTTAGTTATGGTAGTCACTGTCAAGAAGTGAAATTGATTGTAGTTTATAATTATTTACAGATTCCTGATGAGGACTTAAGTTAAGTCGAAAACGTTTGATATGTTGAACTATTTGTAAATATGTAATATACTGTTGTAATGCTCAACCCTGTGTTATTGTTGTGTCTTGCCTGTCTTTGATATATTAGGGTGGTCCTTAAAAATCATTTTTTTGAAATTTACTGCTCCTAACCCTTAAAAAGTTTCGTCCTTACAAAAAATGAGGTCTTGCAAAATTTTTTTAAATTTGAAGATAATTTAGAGGGTGCACAAGACCCCTCAAATTCCGCATCCCCCTAAAAATGCAAAATTTAGATATCTCGAAAACCGCTTGATCTAGAGATGTGCTTTTGGTGTCTAAAGATGCAGAAGACAAGGTTTTCTATATGCTTTTTGAACATTGAATATGCCTATCTAAAGTAGAAAAGCAGTTATTTTGAAAAAACTACTTTTTAAGGGTTTTGCGTGTAAGATTCTCAATTAAACAATAGTGTAGACCAAAAAACACAATTCTGCAATTTACTTTTCTGACCTGTTAAATTGTGATGTTACAAGTAAACAAAAAACAGTGTTTAAAGTGACTAGAAATCCAGCGACCTAGGCAGCAGATACACAATGTTCATAATCTTTAACAACCTGTAAGTACTGTTTTCATGTCCCTAAGTCTAGCTGAGTTCCGAGCTAATGTAAAACTTCATGAAATTCATGTAAAACTTAAAGCTGAGTTCCGAGCTAATGTTCCTGTGGTTGTCAACTGGGATGGAAAGCTTCTCAGAGACTTGACAACCAAACAGCATGTCGACCGCTTGCACTTTGCAGATTATTGTAACTGGTAATGGGGTTTCTCAGCTGCTGCAAGTAGCAAAATTGCCAAACGGAACGGGATCAAAACAAGCAAAAGCTGCTGTAGAAGCTCTCAATGAATGGGGCCTAAAAAGAACAAGTGATTGCGCTATTTTTTGACACTACTGCTTCCAACACAGGGCGAAAGCTTGGCTCATGTGTTCTCATTGAACAAAAGCTGCAAAAAGACCTATTGTATCTAGCATGCCGCCATCATATTCATGAGCTGCTAGTACAAACAGCTTTTACCACAATCATGGGAAGCATTGCTTCACCAGATGTTCTAGTATTTAAAAGATTTCAAACACGCTGGGAGTTTATAGACACGACAAGGTTCACCACAATAGCTGAAAACAAACAAATAGCTACTACAGTCATCGATGTGGATTTAATAGCTTGGGCTGAAAAATCTTTGAAGGAAAGAAAAGAGTTACGATTTACTATTCCTCCGAGGGGTGTTCATTTTATGACTCCTGGCCCAATGCATAAAGAAATGTCGAAGATTTTGTACTCATTAAAAGTTTAGATGTTTTATGACCAGTTTAAACTTACAGAAAGAGAAAGGAGTGGGCTCTTGCAAACGTGTATTTTTGCTACAAAATTGTACCTTAAGGCATGGATAGAATCTCCTGCTGCGGCCCCAAATAACGATCTAGATCTTTTAAAGCATATTCCAGTATTAACACAGCAGTGTCGAATGCTGTATCATCCACGTTTTCCTCCCACCTGTGGTATCTGTCTGAAGAACTAGCTGCTCTTGCCTTTTTTGATCATTCTGTGTCGGCCCAAACCAAAAAACTCATGGTTAAAGCAATACAAAAGCAAGAAACTGAGGATGCCCCTTAACGACTGACCATCAATTCTGCAATGACTGATCGACTGGAGTTGTCTGACCAGGTTAATAAGGGGTCATTGTCACTGTTCAAAGAACTGGACATATCAACTGAGGTTATGGAACAGGATCCAGAAACCTGGGCAATCTGTGATGCTTACTGTGAGGCATCAAAGGTAGTAGACACTCTAACTGTCACAGATGACCACACTGAGCGAGGTGTAGCTCTCATAAGAGGGATATAACCGGCAACCGCATCCTCACTCACAATGAAGAACAGGTTCAGTATCTGATGCAGGTGGTTGCAGACCTTCGAAAACGATTTCCAAACTGCAATAAAGCCACTTTAGCTGACAAGCATGTGTTGGCAAACAATTAACAATGCGGACAGAAAAACTATGTGATTTTTATGCCAAAGCAATGCGAAAAGCTAGTTAATTTTGCGATCAGTGATATTCTGATTTAAAGCCCAATAATTTGTCATAATGCTAAGCTTATGCTTTGTATGATATAGTTTACTGCGCATTTTTTTCCTGTTTTTGATTACAAGAAGTGATTTTGTAGCTTTTTTCAAAAACAAATTATCGAGTCTCAGAATTTAAGCAAATTTTCTCGTAAGGACCACCTTACCCGACCCTGTTATTTGTGCAAGGACCACCCTATTACCCTACAACACATGTTTGCAATGTTCTATTTGTTTACTTGTAACATCACAATTTAACAGGTTAGAAAGGTAAATTGTAGAATTGTGTTTTTTTGGTCTACACTATTGTTTAATTGAGAATCTTACACGCAAAACCCTTAAAAAGTAGTTTTTTCAAAATAACTGCTTTTTTACTCAAGATAGGCATATTCAATGTTCAGAAAGCATATAGAAAACCTTGTCTTCTGCATCTTTAGACACCAAAAGCACACCTCTAGCTCAAGCGGTTTTCGAGATATCCAAATTTTGCATTTTTAGGGGGATGCGGAACTTGAGGGGTCTTGTGCACCCTCTAAATTATTTTCAAATTTAAAAAAATTTTGCAAGACCTCATTTTTTGTAAGGACGAAACTTTTTAAGGGTTAGGAGCAGTAAATTTCAAAAAAATGATTTTTAAGGACCACCCTAATATATATACATTAGAACCATTACTACAATACTACAATTGCTAAGCATTTTCAATATAAATATATATATATATATATAAATAATATCAATTATTGGACAGCTAGCTTGCATGAGTGTAGTTCTCAACTTTGAAAACATCTTTGGTCAAACAATTCTTCTTAACTTGATACTGTTCGACATAAAAACCTACTTTTCAAGCCAAATTTTTATGTAACATGTTTGCATGGACACTTGAGAAAATATAATACATTGAGTTGTCTGGTGCAACATTCGATAAAATTAAGTTTGAATATGATAGAGTTCATCTAATGATATATGAACTAAAAAATGACATTCTGCACTCCTAGGCAATGCACATCAGAATTGCAACTCAACAATGGAATGCAAGGAAAATGTAGACTATGTCTCAAAATAAAAACGCCTCTAAAATTACATCGATAAATGATATATATTATATCACTAAAACGTATCTACTAGGGTGCGTCGTGTGCCTCAATGTTCATATTTTTTGTATTATTTTTTTTCAATGGTGAGGTTTCACTGAAACAACAATAATATGAAGTTTCAGCAAAAAATATTAATGTTTAGGTGCTCCACATTGCAGTTAAAAATACAGGAATTTCGACCCCCATACTCCATAAATACCTTGTTTTAACATAACACTGGTCTACACGATTTTTGCTCTATGAACTTTGAAAACTGAATTAGAGTAATTTTGGGGTGCTGAATCCAAATCTGCCCTCAGATTTATCCTATCACGTCAGGTATGTGAGATATGATGACAGCAAATTGTTACTTTTGTCAAAAGTGGAAGATTTGACGTTGCGTTTATTGCACATACATATTTTGCTATATGCAGAAATCCAGGCCATGTCGTGCATTAGTAGCGGAAATACACCAAATATAATTTTGATACCAATTTGTTTTCTAAGCAACATTATTAACCATGCAGTAATAACAATCTAAAAGGGAGGCTAAAAGTATAACTGACCCCCCCCCCCCCCCCGTCAAAGGTTTGCATGAAACCACAAAGGATTAAGTAGGCCTGTGGCAATGCTTGTACAGTAACCTTACTTAGGCTGTTTTGGTCTGTCTAACACTAACCATTCGTTATAGCACTGCATATGTTGGTGGTGAACGCAATGCCAAATCTTCTACTTTTGACAAAAGTAACCATTTGTTGTTATCATATCTCACAAACCTGACGTGATCTGAGGTTAGATTCGGATTCAGCACCGCAAAATTACTCTAAATCAGTCTTCAAAGTTCATGGAGCAAAAAATTTTTTTTTTTTTGTTTACCAGTGTAATATATGGATTATGCCTGCATTGTGCTTGGGCATGTTGAATGTTGATGAAGACTTGCAGTTTTTGTCAGTCGGGAAATTATGTCATTCAAGGTGGCTAACACTTGCTTGTAGGCTACTTCGTAAATACACTCATGCAATCAACCCTTCCAAAAGTTTCATGAACTTGTCTGAGTACTGCATCAAGGTTTGCTTCCCACCTTGGTTTGAAATAAAACACCACAATTCATTATCTGATGGGTCAAAAAACTTCTTCAACATGTTGCAAAGAAATCTTCCCAAACCAAGAAGTAAAAGATTTCCAAGAAGGTTTTGGAATGCAATGCATTATTCGCTCACTCTGAAAATGTCATTGTTGGAATGCTAGGTGATGAAGACTGCCAAGTTAGAAAAGCAGCAGGCCAACAAATCTATTCCTTAGGTGCACAAGCACAGGAAAAGCAAAGCAAGAATCATGTTGGCTCCTCACAAAAAGCAGAAGATGAAAATCGAAAGCTGAGAAAGGAAATTTCATCAGCCGTGCCACCTGCAATATGCAGATTTCTTGTGCCACAGCTTAATACTAAAGCAAAATCATACCACCAACTTGTGAAGCTTGGCACAGTTCATAAGTCTGAGCCACCTATCATGAGATCGCTAGCAGATTAACAGCTTGACAATATCATTGACGAACCTCTGCGGCTGGATTATCCTTGCCACAACCAAGCAGTGGAGTGTCACGTTAAGCTAGTGACTGTTAAAGCAAGCTTATATGCTGTAGGTTTTGAAAGGGATGGACTGATTCGTCAGAAGGTGCGATCTCGTCAACTTATGAAAGAATTCAACAGCAAGAAGGAATTCCCACTAGATTGACATGTTCACCTTTTTGTGCTGGTTGCTAAAGTCTCTATGTAGTACAGGTAGTCTAGCACATGCAGCAGTATGGAGTATATCAATCTGTGTGCTGGTATTTCCTTGACAATGATTTCATGGCAGATCACAGTCTACCCATCACCAATTATGTCTACTAATTACAGTATTTGTTTTATGCATCTACACTTTGAACAGTCCAGTTAGTAACCCCCAGGTCGTGCAGTAAAGTTGTTACTTGCTACTGTGTGTGTACATGACACGAGCACTATATTGTATTTCCAGTCACACTATTGTACCGTTAGACCACTGCCTACATGCTCTCGATTAACCCTTGTATTCTCTACATCATGTGTAGTGTGTACCGTATATTATGCATACCATGCTGTATATTTATTGCAAATGCAATAAGTAAAAGTATCCAAGTCATCTGTGACCTGCATCAACATATGCAGTACAGCATGTGCATTTACCCATTACCTTGTGCCTGCGCTACCGTTTTGTCCAAAACATTGTCAAATATACGCTTTTTGTCATAACTTTTTTTCTAGTGAAATTAAGGCAAAAAATCTTCATAGAGCAGATAAAAACATTATGATTCTGCATCATTTGATACCAAACTCATGTTCCTAGCACCAGCAGTTCCAAAGTTACATCCGGTTTGAGAATTTTGGGGGTATTCCCCCATAAAATGGGGGGGTAGAACGGCCAATATGTGGTACAACTCCCTGAAACCAGTTTTGTTATTGTTTTTAGCCAATTTGTCAGTGGTCTAGACCCCCCTTTTTTTTAATTAAAAAAAACATTTTTTTCAATCCACCCTATTGTCAAGCCAACAAGGGTATACAGCAGGCCTCGAAATTCGTTTTTGTTGACGGCGGACAAACGTGTCCGGTCTGAGCAGCTATCTCGGCGGACAAATTAAGTTTCACGGCGGACACACCAGTTTTTGCGTCGATCGTCATGCTTAATCACTTTATCTTGAAAATTCTTCGCCATTTGAGAACTATAGCTACGGTTTAGAATGCATTTTAAAATTTCATCGAAGTCACTCTGAAAGACGTGCGCTTGAAGAGTCAAAGCGCCGTGTACCTGCTCAAAACGCCGCATAACTGATTAACTTCTACCGAACGAGGTCGTGTGGCTTCTTGCGTCACAATGCTCTTGGCACGAGTCAGAAAAACTTCTACACTAACGCTACTATTTTCTGCTGTGCAACGTTTCACAGGCTTTTTTTTTAAGTTTATTTTTGCGTGTCATGTGAGCGAAAGTGAATTTTCCCTGGGTCTTTTCTTATTGTAATACCAAAACTTAACAAATTTTGCTGTAATAGCCTACCAAACTCGTATAATCTAATTTTGTATCCAACCTTGCCTTATCAATATTACTCGGAGATTAAAGCAAGACATTGTGACGTAAAACTTGAACAAAGTTGCGCTGCTTAGTGTGGAAGTACCGGTACTCCCATCGATTGTTAACGAAGAATTCACCTTTGTTACGATGATTCAATGTCATCAATCGTTGAAGCAACGTATAAATCGAAAGTTTTCCTGCTTGAATGGAAGCTACCCAGTACCCAGTCAACAAAATTTATCCTTTTTACATTGATTCAACGTCTGCGTCTACATTGAATTAATATAAGAATGATAGATTTTGTTGTCTGGGTGAGAGATACAGTATTCACATTTTCTAGATGCGTGGGAAATTATATTTTCGCAACAATTGTTAGTACTATGCAATGACGATTTGTATCGCTAGTTCCCGTGTTATTTCTCGGCGGACAAATATGACCGATCTAGATGGTACTTCCCGCGGACATCACATGCTGTGACGGCGGACATGACCGCCGTGTCCGCCGTGAATTTCGAGGCCTGATACAGGCAATTGGGATGTGGAGCACCTAAACCTTGACCAAATTTTTTGAAATTTTGTAATTTTGCTTTTTTAGTCAAGCCTCACCCACAAAAAATAATAATTTTGTTTTCAACCATTTTTTAAATTTTTGGGGGCACACGACACACCTTAGTATCTACTGTACTTTCGTGAGCCAGTATTTCTAATAGTTTACCTGGAAAGAGAGTTTCAAGATCACATTTATACTTTGATCCCAAAAGCGATAACTCAAGTGGAAAGATATGTTGAAAATCAGGCATATTTTCACTAGACACCAAGAATTACACTGTATGATAATCTATGAAGCAAACAAAGAAATTTACAAGTCTAAATAATAATTTTAGTTTATTTTGGTATATATATAGCAACCAATAACCAAAATGAGCGTTGATATAAAAGCAAAAGCTAACACGTAATCATACTTTGACTGCTATTTTAAAGGAAGTGGCTGCATTTACGGCGCCGTAAATACAGCCGTTCCATGCCATTTTTGTCTGGTTCATACTCGCAAGGATATGAGTTCGATTCCACCGAAAGGGTTTTTTTAAAACTCAATTCTAACCCGAAGTGACTCAATCGTTAGGCTACGTCTTTTTGTGGCCGTTCAGTTTAGTTTGTTTTTAGTTCTGACCATCACAACAAAAAAACAGTATATGACAAACATAACAGAGGTATAGAAAAAGGTAGAAGCAACAAAACGCGGAAGTTATAGTGTGTATGATAGCAAAGCAGGACAATCAGTTTAAAAAATGGCACGGTCGTAACACCGAAAAATTTTATATTTCATGCCTTTTTAGAAAAAGGTAGAAGCGACAAAACGCAGTAGTTATAGCGTGCATGATACCAAAGCAGGACAATCAGTTTGAAATATGGCACGGTCGTAACCATGGCGTCGTCGTAACACCTTAACAATTTTTTTAAATTTAAAACAGAGAAAAAAAGGCTAGTGAGTTTTTTTTTCTTTAACAATTAAAATGAGTAAAAAAAAATTCTAAACTTATAAAATTTTTAGGTGTTACGACCGTGCTATATTTTAAACTGATTGTCCTGCTTTGCTATCATACACGCTATAACGTCCGCGTTTTGTCGCTTCTACCTTTTTCTATACCTCTGTTATGTTTGTCATATACTGTTTTTTTGTTGTGATGGTCAGAACTAAAAACAAATTAAACTGAACGGCCACAAAAACACGTAGCCTAACGATTGAGTCACTTCGGGTTAGAATTGATTTAAAAAAAAACCTATATCCTTGCGAGTATGAACCAGACAAAGATCGCACATGCCACTGTAGGGTTGTAAAGGGGTGGAAACTTTCCGGGAATTTTGGAAACTTTCCGGGAATTTTGAAGGACCCTGGAATATTGAGATTATTGGGAATTTTTATTTGGCATTTCTTATGTTTAAAACATTTGTTAAATATTTCATCAATTAGAAAAAATATCAAAAACCTATCTTAAGCATTTCTTATTTTGTTTAATTATTATAAACACTAATTTGGTGTTAATTAAGAATGAGGCTTATGCACACACTTTTTCAATATTTAAAAAAAAATACTAATCATATTTGGGAACACTCACACCAAAGTCCGCGATAGGCTCGCAAATGAAAGGGTGGAAAGACTAGTATCAGTCAGGTCAAACTTGGCATTATTTGAGCCGTGTGAAGACAAGTCAACTCAAATTGAAGTTGACTCTGAAGTCGATGACGCTGCCAGAACAGTCATTAGTGTTATACATAATCTGAAGAAGCCTAGCAGGAGGAGATGCTAACCGGCAGCAACTAGAACAACGATTTTGTAACTAACTCAGTATTGTTTTTCTTTGTAAAAAACAGATTGGTGATGATTCATTTTTGGAGTTATTATATAAACTAAACCATGTGTTTGTATGTTCTTAAGTATTTTAGTTACACATAGTACCGTACTTTTATTCTAAACAGTATAAGGCCATTATTTTCCTGTTTCAACATCAAATTAAGATTGTTTTGACAGTTTCCGAAAATTCCCGAATATTCCCCAAAATTCCCATTAATTCCCAAAATTTCCATGGAAAGTTTCGGCTCTGAAAATTCCTGGAAATTTTGCAACCCTACGCCACTGATTCACTTGACAAAAACAGTTGGATTTAGAAGTTATATATATGCACTTTTTTTCCAGCAACAGCGCGCATGCGCAGTAAAAGCGACGTAAAGATTAAAAAAATGGCATGGAACGGCTGTATTTACGGCGCCGTAAATGCAGCCACTTCCTATTTTAAACATGAACTCAAATGAAATGCAGTGCCTTGTAGCCTATGTGTAAATGTATTAAAGATTGCACTTTCAGCCTTCAAATTTAGCATATTTAATGGTAAAATGATTGCTGACATCTTCATTGACTTCAAACGACATTCAGGTGAGACCATAGGCGCCGAGTTTTCAAAATAGCTGGGAGGGCGAACACATACTGTCACGTCATAAAGGTTATTTTGTGCGTTTTTCAAAAGGGCGATTTTGCTAGGTTGTTGGGCCATCCTAGTTTTACATTTAAGTCTATGTCTCCTCTAAGACGATTTGGAAACAAGTAGGCTTCCTAGTTCCTATAAATTGCAAATACCTAGCGATAAACTGCGCTATTGAACCGAGCTTACATTGAATCTACAATTAGAACAGTTATATAACAAAGGAGCTGAATTGCAACTAATGACAACCAACGGTTTCATCCGGCCAAGCCAACACGTGTGCACAGTTATCAGTGACGTAACAGACGCAACTGTGATGATTAGAGACGACAAAATAGAGCATTTTGGCAGCAGAGTTAATTGATAACGTCGTTTGAGAGAAAATTACTCCTTTGAAGAACAATGCTACAGTTTTTACACCGATTTAACATCTGGCGATGTAAAAGCAGTGGAAATTGCGTCAGACTTTTGCCGCGAATGCAGTTCCTCGCAGGTTTGCGCAATTTACTTGATTTATAGCACTGGGCTGCGAGTGGCAGAGTGGAGACAAACGGCGCGGCTGGACACTTTTGCTCGTTTAACGGCAAAACAACGTTGTTTAACGTTGCATAAATGTAACAATGGCAATAATTGACGGCAAACAATTTTTTTTACTAATCGCTTAATTATTAGGTGTAGTAGGGCCTATCATATGGCGACAGAACCCTGCGAATAAGGTAAGTAGGCTAGTATCAGAAGATGGCAGATGGTTACAGAACTTTTGGGACTTAAAATTGCATTAATTTTTTATTTTAATTCCTAAAATGTCCGGCGGGCCGCGCCCGCCCGCGACTCGGCGCCAGTGGGTGAGACGTTACTGTAGACCAAGCATCATTTGAGTATGGTGACATATATATATAGGTAGTTTACAGAACGTACCATACCATTGGAGATACCGTAAGTCATTTGATTTTGAACTGCATCATTAAGTTGTGGACTGTAATGATGACCCCTCATAATCATATGATTTTCAGAAAGATTACTTCATTCTCTGAGTCAAACAATTTTTTTTACAAAGTGGTGGTTGTATTTACTTAATCTTGGTGGACATAATCTGGATGTAGGCTAATTACAATTACTGTACAAAATATAAAATTAAAAGTGGGCCCAGAAATTCTCTCTAGAACAAGTTGTTAACTTGTTGAGTGCCGGAAGTGTCATACGATAGGCTACTACCACACTGTATTCAGGCCCGTAACTAGCTTGGAGCAGCAGGGGGGGCAAAAAGTATTGTAGAGGGGGCCCAACTTTTACCTTCCGTATCATGTACGAAAACAACGTTTGTACACAATGTGGGTAGGCTATATTTACGCAAGAACATTCATCGTAGGCTTAATACAACGTTTATATTAGAATAGTTTATTATAGAAACAGACAAACAGTCAGTGGCGTAGCCAGGAATTTTAAAAGGGGGGGGGGGGGGGGGTTAACGGCCAGCGGACGAAGCCCGACGGCGTCTTCGCCAAAGGCGACACCCAGCAGCGGGGGGTCTGGGGGGCCACCCCCAGAAAATTTTGAAAAAATACTTTGAATTTGGTGCATTCTGAGAGCAATTTTAACAAAAATATGGGTATGAATATTCCTGTAAAATGGTGCTGTCCGGTGGTATAGCAAAAAGATAAGATCATGTTTTCTAGGGCATTTCTCGGTAATAAAGCTAAGTCTCCATGTTTTCTTGTCGCTAATTCCTGGCTGAGATATTTGAATGTTTGGTATTGGCAAAACTCGCTCTTTTAATGCAGTTTCGTTTAAAATTAGGCAAACTTTGTTTTAGAGACAACATTTTACCACACCATTAAACACACAATGTTTACAATTAAACAACACAAGAAAATTGAGTATAAAACTGAAAAGTCAGCGACAGAGCAAATTAACATAATTTTTTCCAGGGGGTGCCAACATTTTTGCAGGGGGGGCTTCGCCTCCCCTGCGCCCCCCTAGTTACGGGCCTGACTGTATTATTGCTGACAAGCTGTCAAGTGTGCCTGCTTTTCTGGTCTTTCACAAAAATGCTGAGCAAAACTTTAGCTGCCAAACTGATCAATGATCATGTCATTGCTGCAGACTACACGTTTACTTGATACTGATGGTCCGCCCTGATAACTCAGTTGGTTAGTGCATGACTTCTGGAACAAAGAAGCTTCAAGATCAAGCGGCGCTGGTTCAACTCTCGGGGTGTGCGCTTGAGCGACTTCTTCTATTGCAACTTACAATAACCAATGCACGATAAGGACTGCTCTCCATTAAGCGGCATGTACGGTACGGTACCGGGATACAACCTAGTTCGTACCCTGAACAGTTCGTACCCTCAGTTCGTACCCTGAAAAGATCGAGAGAAAAAATTAAAAAAAGCGGAAGTCGCTGATCGCAGTTTCCGCAAACATTTTTCCGCTAACCCTAACCATAGGGTCATTCCATGTCAAATCACCCAAAAAAAAGTTAAATCTTAACCCCTACCTCTTCGATTTTGCTGAAATTTGGTATATAGGGAGGTCTTAGCATAATTAGCCCAAATCCAAAATATTAGCTCAATCGGACCAGTGGTTCTGGAGATATAGGCCCTCGAATTTCCACATTTTGGCAAAAATGGGCGCGGCGGCCGATTTTTAGGGCCCGATATTTTGGCAACCGGTGGGCCGATTTTGATGAAACTGGTGTCATTGGAAAGGTAATTTCGCAAGGAATCCAAATCTGTAAATCTTTCCTTGATAGGAGCAAGTTAAATATGTGTGACCTTTTGACCTATTGTTTGACCTTGAATATGACCTTGTGGCCCACGTGACCTTGAAAATAAATTAAGTGCAAATTATACCCCAAGATGTTACCTACAACATATAAAAAATCCAGAGATGTAAAATTTTTGGTTTATTAATAAAATACACTTTAGTGGACATAGACAATTAGAGAGAGGCCACATACATAGATCTATAATACCGGTAATGCAAAGGAATTTATTCTCACACGAGTCAGTTTAATCATAAATAGCTAAAAATCGATTTCGATCAGCTAGTAGCTAGATCATCTTCAGTTAATCTTATTCAAATAGAAAAAATAGCTCTATTCTCAGATCTGTGATCTCATGATCATCATCATCATCCGTTCAGTCGTTTACGACTCTCGGTCACTCTATACGTCATCTTTCTCCACATATCTCGATCCCACGCAGCCTCCTTCAATTCATGCACTCCCATGCCACTGTCATTTACAATCGTGTCAAGCCATCTTGTTTTCGGGCGCCCCCTTCCTCTTCCTCCGCTCACCAAACCAAGCATGATGTCTTTTTCCATTGATTTGCTTCTCATTATGTGGCCAAAATATGAAAGTTTCTGCCTGACGATTCTAGCTTCTAGGAATATGTCCGGTTTAATTTGTTCAAGAATTTTCTCGTTTGTTATTTTGGCTGTCCAAGGAACACGCAGTAACCTTCTCCAACACCACAATTCAAATACGTCAATCTTTCTTCTGTCTGTTTTGTTCATTGTCCATGTTTCGCATCCGTAAGTTGCAATTGGGAATATTATAGTTTTGATCAGCTTCTTTTTTGTTTCTAATTTTATATCCTTGCTCTTCCAAATGCTATTCATTCCAACAAATGCAGGTCTCCAACAAATGCAGATCTCATGATCACAGACCTACAATACTATCATTCCCCAGACTCAGGCAGTCGGCTGCTGCCCTTCGAATCGCTCTAGTCTGTGACGTCACTCCAATGGGCGTACTAGTTTATCTTTAACCTTTAACTTTAAGGGTGTTTGAAATCTTCTGTTCATGACCTTATGAAATTATGTGTGTGCTCTACCGAGAACGAAATGTGTATGGTGGGTCATTGTAAATGTAAGGACTGCCCTGGTTGTGAAGGGCTCGTCGATCACCTTAAAAACTCTGAAGAACTGAACGATGTTGAGGACGTCACATACCAGCAATGGATTAGCACCGATCGCACGAAACTTGCCACTATTACTGAATCAAGAGAAGACTTCATAGACAACTTTTCCTCGCAGCTATTAAAACTCACCCGCCACAGTTTCACTGCAAAATCTCAAACTACATACATGAAGGACCTTAAATCATCAATGAAGCCATTGGAAGAGACTATTCTACAGGGGGATTTTGCTGAAAATTACTCATACGTTGTTCAGGATGAGATCCAAAGTTTTCATTGGGAAAATAAACAAGCCGCACTACATCCATTTGTTGCCTACCGCAAGCTCGATGATGAAGATGGTATGCTAGAACACCGAAACATTTGTGTAGTAAGTGACGTAAAGGAACATTCAACCTCGACTATGTATGCTTTCCAGAAAGTGGTGATTGAATTCATTAAGAAGGAGTTCCCACAAGTAAAGAAAGTCCACTACTTCACGGATGGCTGCGCTGGACAATATAAGAACAAACATAACTTCATCAATCTTTGCAACCACCAGAAGGACTTTGGCCTGGAAGCCGAATGGAACTTCTTTGCCACATCACATGGCAAAAGTGCTTGTGATGGTATTGGTGGAACTGTGAAGAGACTCCTGACAAAAGCTAATCTCCAGCGACCCTACACGGATCCGTTTCTGACAATAGAAGCCATCATGGAATTCTGTGTTGAAAGGATTCCAGGAATCAAATTCTTCAATGTCCCACCCAAAGAAGTGACAAAAGTAGACACAGACTTGAGAAATCGATTCGATATTGCTACAACTATTAAAGGAACACTTCAGCTTCACAGATTTGTACCACTTTCGCAAACCCATCTTTCGATATATAAATTGAGTACACAAGTGGATCCTCCTGTTGTGGTAGCCATCACAGAGCATGCCGAACATGACAGAATATCGGAAGTGCCGATTGACATTGAGATTGCTGAACATATGTCTGCTGTCTTTATGACAACGAACCATGGATTGGCCTGGTGGAGGATATTTCAGACGAGCATGGGGACTACAGTATAAAGTTCATGCATCCCCATGGACTGGCCAAGCTCTTTCATTGGCGTAGAGATGAAGACAGATGTTGGCTTGACAAGAAGAACATCCTTTGTGTCATCAACACACCATCTCTTACACTTTCCACTCGGATGTACAGCATCGGCAAGCCTGACAATGTTAAAATAACTGGACTATGTAAAAAGTGGAAATGTTAATATCAGGAAAATTATCACAGCCAATATTGTTAACAGCCTACTTTTACATGGATTTGTATAGCCTAGATGTCAGTTTGCATTATTTTAATGAAAACCATTGTGAAGGCCTAATTAATTAATTAAAATACGTCAATTAGTATGAGCAAAGCCTGTTATAGTGTCAATACAATATGCATTATACTTTGAATAAGGATTATAAGTTCTGGATTTGTACTAAACTACAGTATGACATATCTCCTGTAGTGTATTTGTGTACATTAATGCATTATAAGTTTGAAAATTGTTATTTTGTGGTCAGGTATGTCCACTTTAAGTGTATTTTATTAATAAACCAAAAATTTTACATCTCTGGATTTTTTATATGTTGTAGGTAACATCTTGAGGTATAATTTGCACTTAATTTATTTTCAAGGTCACGTGGGCCACAAGGTCAAATTCAAGGTCAAACAATAGGTCAAAAGGTCACAAATATTTAACTTGCTCTTATCAAGGAAAGATTTACAGATTTGGATTCTTTGTGAAATTACCTTTCCAATGACACCAGTTTCATCAAAATCGGCCCACCGGTTACCAAAATATCGGGCCCTAAAAATCGGCCGCCGCGCCCATTTTTGCCAAAATATGGAAATTTGAGGGCCTATATCCCCAGAACCACTGGTCCGATTGAGCTAATATTTTGGATTTGGGCTAATTATGATAAGGCCTCCCTATATACCAAATTTCAGCAAAATCGAAGAGGTAGGGGTTAAACCCATTGGGTGATTTGACATGGAATGACCCCATAGACTAATCTATGCTCTAACCCTAACCCTCGCTGATCGCAGTTTCCGCAAACATTTTTCCGCAGTTTCCGTTAACCGCAGTTTCCACTTACCCTAACTCTAACAATCGAGTAATCTATGCTCTCTAACCCTCGCAGTTTCCGCAAACATTTTTCCGCAGTTTCCACTAACCTTTGCCCTAACCATAGAGTAATATATGCTCTAACCCTAACCCTCGCTGATCGCAGTTTCTGCAAACATTTTTCCGCAGTTTTGCAGTTTCCGCTAACCGCAGTTTCTGCTAACCTTTACCCTAACCATAAAGTAATCTATGCCCTAACCATCGCTGATTGCAATTTCCGCAAATATTTTTTTGCAGTTTCCGCTAACCCTAACCATGCCCTAACCCTCGAGTTTGTTTGCGGAAACTCCGATTAGCGAGTTCGGCTTTGTGCTATTAAACTGCGATCAGCGACTTCGACTTTTTTTAATTTTTTCTCTCAATCTTTTCAGGGTACGTAGTACGTACCGTACTGAGGGTACGAACTGTTCAGAGTACGAACTAGGTTGCAAGTACCGTACGTAATGGATGAAATAATTCTCGGGCAACAAGACTTCAACAATCAGAAACTTCACTCTGTCAATCTCGGTGACGGGTCTGCATCAGTGATTCAAGGATTCTACAGTCTACAAGTATGCAAACCTGCCAGGATTATAACTTCAAGATGAATGTACGACTAGTCCAATTCATGTCAAGTTATCTTGTTGTGTATCGCGATTTCGAATAATAAATTCTCTTCAGCACAACTTTATAACAGGCATAGTAAAATCTTCAGTAGGTCAGTTTAAGAATGCAGCAGTTAAGTTTAGAAAGAAATCAACAATAGTGTTTTTCGGTTGCTAAGAAACAAATAAATTTAGTCTGCGAGCAGTAGTGACAATATTATGTAAATTATGAAGGGAATTAGGCTAAGTCATACATTAGTAAAACGGAGTGACAACGCCAGGGAGGGATTCTGGGGAGGCAAGCCATCCTCGCACAAAAGTGACACAAAATTGCCCTATAACGGATCAAATTGATACGGTACAGTCACTATCAATTAAATGCAAAAATAATGAAAAAGGCAATATAACGCAAGAGAACAACTGCACGCCCAGCAAGCTTGATCAATTGATCTTGATCACGCCCAGCAATTTGATCCGTTATAGGGCAATTTTGTGTCACTTTTGTGCGAGGATGGCTTGCCTCCCCAGAATCCCTCCCTGGCATTGTCACTCCGTTTTACTAATGTATGACTTAGCCTAATTCCCTTCATAATTTACATAATATTGTCACTACTGCTCGCAGACTAAATTTATTTGTTTCTTAGCAACCGAAAAACACTATTGTTGATTTCTTTCTAAACTTAACTGCTGCATTCTTAAACTGACCTACTGAAGATTTTACTATGCCTGTTATAAAGTTGTGCTGAAGAGAATTTATTATTCGAAATCGCGATACACAACAAGATAACTTGACATGAATTGGACTAGTCGTACATTCATCTTGAAGTTATAATTATTTGGCAGTGCATCCTATGGATCCGTAATTGGGCCTCTCTCTTGCATCAGCTTGCTGGGCGTGCAGTTGTTCTCTTGCGTTATATTGCCTTTTTCATTATTTCTGCCAGGATTAACCTGTCAAAGAAGCTTTCCCAAACCAGCGATAAAGATTAAATCGATCAATATGTATATACTCTTACTGTCTCTGTCTGTAATTACCAAACAACTTACGCCCAGTGAGCTCAGTGGTTCCTCGCCCGGCTCAAGATCACGCGGAGCTGGTTTGATTCTCTGGGTGTGCGCTTGAGCAACTCATTTCAGGACGGATGCAACCTAGTTCGGTCCCTGAACAGTTCGTACCCTAAGTTCGTAGAATGCAACCTAGTTCGTACCATGAACAGTTCGGACCATCAGTTCGTACCTTGAAAAGATCGAGAGAAAAAATTAAAAAAAGCCGAAGTCGCTGATCGCAGTTTCCGAAATCATTTTAAAATTTTCCCCCTGAAATGATCGAGAGAAAAAATAGCTTAAAGCCGAAGTCTGCTGATCGTAGTTTCCGCAAACATTTTTCCGCAGTTTCAGCTAACCCTGAGCATAGAGTAATCTATGCTCTAACCCTAACCCTCGCTGATTGCAGTTTCTGCAAATATTTTTCCGCAGTTTCATTTTTCCGTACGGTAGTTTTTGCTGACCCTAACCCTCGTGTTTGTTTGCGGAAACTCCGATCAGTAAGTTCAGCTTTGTGCTATTAAACTGCGATCAGCGACTTCGGCTTTTTTAAATTTTTTCTCTCGATCTTTTCAGGGTACGAACTAGGTTGCACCCTTTCAGGACTGCTTTCCCATTTAGCGGCATTTAGTGATGGGAATAATTCCCCAGAAACAACACTTCAACAATCAGAAAACTTCACTCTGCCAATCTCGGTAACCGGTCCTGCGTCAAAAACCTACAAGTATGCGAAACTACCAGGAACGAATAACCTGTAAAGGCTTTGTCAGTCCGAACTCCGAACATAAAGATTCAAAACAAAACCAACTGTTTCTTTCACTAGTTTCACATCATCACATTCACATGTGTCATTTAAACATGTTGCCAAATGTGAGATTTTGGTTCTAAGTTGACAAACATGAAAAATAGACCTTTCCTGAGCCAACCAATGAAGCGTGACGTGGAAAACAAACCACTTCACGAACATAAATCATAGTAGTGAAGCACAGGTTTTGAACGTCTTGGATGTTGTTTTGATCGAACAATCGCTAATTTTAGTTCATTTCGTTCTAATCGTTCATTTTGTAGGTAACTAAAAGTACAGTACTTTTTTGACAGTATCACAATAGACCTTTTGCTTATTCAAAATCAACAGAGCGTGACCCTGAGTTACGCGGAGTCTGAGGGTTGAGAATCGCTGGTTTACTACGGTTTATGAAGGCGTTTCTTGTTATTGCAAGCAAGCGTGAGGTCGGTGGCAGGTGAAAGTAAATTTTTTGTGTTTATGAATTGTTGTAGATTATCGGCACACTTCAATTCTTGTTCGTTTTAATCATAGTGTTGGCTAACAGACTAGGAAAGGCAATTTAGGACGCCATTGTAAAGTGTGTGCATTTTGACCGGGAATTATGGACCACGATAGTGGCACCTTGTCTTGCAACATTTTATTTTCATTCTGCATAACATAATATGCAATTCGAACCAACCACATTTTATTGATGATACCAAGCATAGTCACTGGTATTTTCCTGTCGAAGATGTGAAATTGACGAATTTTTTTATGGTCCTCTCTACATGAATGCGATGGCGTGCAATACTTTGTTTATTCAACACTTCGTCCTTACTCATTTGAGGCCTTCTACATAGGAACGGTGAGATATTCAAATGTAGGCCAATACCATGTAGGCTAAGTCTTTTTCTATAAGAAACCCTTTATCGGCCATAACAGCATCATGAAGTGCAGTTCATTAGCAGCTATTTTCTGCTTTAAAAGGTGAAAAAATCCGCTCCTCTGATATATTTCTTTGTCACTCACATTACCAGTGTACAACTGAAATACAAACATATTACCCCCATTTGGATCAACTCCCACTAATGACTAATGCCTTTGCAGTGTTTGTACTTTTATAGGTCGAGTACGTTTGCGACTGACGGTGAAGTGAGGACAGTGTTTCGAGACGTAGGCCTACTTCAGTGCAGTCGATGATGATCATGGTGCTTGGGTAGTCCTTTTTGAAGTCTGGCTTCATGGTTGCTATGATAACGTCACGATGAGGGAATATGTTCAAACTAATCAACCTTAAATACATGAGGTGCATTCATGAATGAAAAAACGGTGTACAGTACAGTACGAATGCAGAACTAATACCAAACCTTGTGCTTTAAGTCTGTATAAAACAAACCCAGGCGAAGCTTCAACACTAGCAAAAATTCAATCTTCCACCGCTAATCTATGTAGATGCAGTGCTCCTGCAGCATTTTGAGGTATTTCGAAAGTAGCCTCATCATTAAGTTCTGCATCAATATTTTGATTTGCATGCTTAGCTTTTGAAGCTGTATAATACAAGAAATTCTTCCTATCTTTGCCTGGCAAGATCGCTTCCAGTTCATTTGTTTTTTTTATTTCTGACCATCATATCAAAACAATACACGTCAACATAGCAAAGGTCAAGAAAAAGGTAGAAGCGACAAAACGCTAACGTTAAAACGTGCTTGTGATCGAAGTAAGTTATTGAGTTGAAAAAAATTTGGCACGGTCGCAACACCTTCAGAAAAATTTAAGATATAAAGGGAAAATAAAAAAATAAAAAATGTTACAAAACAAATAAACATATATAGGCTATAACTTTATTATAGTCCGGGAGCCAAACGCCATTTTTCCCCTTAACCTTGCATTGTTGTATTAAGTTTTTTTTACTGTTGATTTTGGTAGCCAAGGGTCTCTATTTTCAGAAACTGCTTGATGACATGTTGTCACCTTTGGGCAATTTGAGAAATTCAAGATGGCGTCCAAGATGGCCGCCATTACCTATAAATGACCATAACTTTCTATCCATTCACCTTAGGAAGGTGATTTTTGTCTCTATACCTAGATTGTAGGGGTCAAGCTATCCATTAGAATTAAATATCCTCTTAATATCGTATCACATGAATAATTGTAATTTCCAAGATGGCGTTCAAAATGGCCGCCATTACCTATAAATGACCATAACTCCCTACCTATTTACCTTAGGAAGGTGATTTTTGTCTCTATACCTAAGTTGTAGGGGTCAAGCTATCCATTAAAACTAAGTATTAACTTAATATCTTATTACACACATAATGGTAATTTCCAAGATGGCTGCCATTACCTATAAATGACCATAACTACCTGTAAATCCCATAGATATCATATTGTAGTAGACAGGCACTAATAATTCACTGTTGTCTTCTTAGGTGCTGCCCGTGCCTATAGTATAGTATGACGATTACCAATAGTGAAACATGAATGGAGAAGGAGAACAGTGCAAATTTGGATGTGAGAATAAGACTGAACCATTGAAAGGATAGACCCTCGGTATTGTCAGTATTCAAAACTTTATCAAGCATAGCAAAACCTATGGGGACAGGCATCATGAACTTCTTGAAGAAAAAGTTGAAGGCTGAATGCACAATGAAAATCCTGAAGGCTGAATGCACACTGCACAGTTAAACGTCACAGAAACTGCGCTTCAACTTACACTTCAAGCCTGCAGGTTCAAAGGTACAAAACGAAAAATCCAGAATACTCGTCTTACATTCCGCCTAAGACCAGGAGACGGTCATCACTATCAGGGTTTATCTTCAAAGTACATTGTTTGTTTTGTGGTGAAACATGTGAGCTTGAAAAAGATCCGAAACACCCAAAACGTTGGCGACCAGCATATTCATGTCGGAAATAGGCAGTGCAGGTGGCAAGAAGTCGCTCAAGCAAACTATACGTCGTCGTCGTGTGAGCCTCTGGGACCGAGGGTCTATCCTTTTACCACCCCAGATTCACGATGTTCCCGGACTACACTGGAAGGCTACTAGAGAGCAGCCAGTCTTTGGTTTCATCATCCATGACGCGCAGACCTTCCACTCCGTTAGGCGGCTTGAAGATGGTACAGTCATTGATGATGTGGTCTGCGGTTTGTTCCTCGGCACCACATTCACAGGAGGAGGAAGAAGCCATTCCCCATTGGTGCATCGTTGAGCGGAAAACCCAGACACCCGTACGGAGACGGTTGAGGCGAAGCCATGCCGCCTTGGTAGTGTCAGGCCAATGGGCGCGTGTCAGCATCGGGGATGAACGAATACTGTCTGGTGGTGCCCGACTTCCACTCAGAATTCCATCCATGGTCCGACCAAGCAGCCGAAAAGATGTCCCGTTCATCAGCTTCGTTGATCAGAAGTTGAGTGGCTGGCACAAATGGGTGTCTTGATTTCAGTCGAAAGGGTGCTCGTTTGGGAGAGCAGAGACCCTGCGGTGGAGAAGATGGTCAGGCTCCAGTGCCCGTCGACTGAGGGATAGAGTGGCTTTTTCGCGACGAAGCTCAGCCGGTTGGATGCCAGCGAGAATGGGGAGATTGTACAATGGTGTGGGACGCAGGCATCCGATCACTGTGCGCAGGGCACTGATTATGGCAGTGTCAATGTTATGGCAGTAAGCACTGCGGCACCAAACAGGTGCACAGTATTCTGCTGAAGAGTAGACAAGGGCTAAGGCTGCTACACGCAAAGTGTCAGCCCTCGCCCCCCAGCTAGAGCCTGCCAGGCGCTTGAGTAGCGCAGCGCGGGATGTCAGTTTCTTGCGCAGTGACACCAAATGGTGGCGGTATGTGAGCGATTTGTCCAGTGTCACCCCAAGATACCTTGGTTCGGGGCAGAATGACAGAGATTTACCGTTGTTCTGGACGTGCAGCTCACGATCAGCTTACCGATTGTGGAGGTGGAAAGCTGCTGCCACAGTTTTGGTTTCGTTGAGTTTCAGTCGCCAGTTCTGGAGATAAGCTGAGAGAGTTTTCATTTCCTGGCTCAAGGTGTCTTCTAGACTTTCCCACGACTTTGTGGAGTGGAGAATTGCCAGGTCGTCCGCGTAAGCGTATTTTGTGGAGACTGTGGTTGGTAGGTCGTGGGTGTGGATGTTAAAAAGAAGTGGAGCCAGGACCGATCCCTGTGGGACTCCGTTTTTCAGACGTCTCAGTCTGCTTAGTGAACAGTGTAGATTACTTGGTAAAGTGGCAGCCATCCTTAGTTATGAAATGTATAATATGCTTTTGGTAGTCTGTGTGAGAATTTAGAATTAGGCTACAATTAAAAAACAGTTGTTATAATATAACACCTGTTGTCGTTTTCCTTTTTATATTTTCCTCCAAGATTGAATGATAGGTTATGTAAGATAATTTAGTGTCACGACGGCCATCTTGGAAATTACCATTATGTAATGCGATATTAACATAACACTTAGTTTTAATGGATAGCTTGACCCCTACAACCTAGGTATAGAGACAAAAATCACCTTCCTAAGGTGAATGGGTAAGGAGTTATGGTCATTTATAGGTAATGGCGGCCATCTTGGACGCCATCTTGGAAATTACCATTATATACGTAATACGATATTAAGATAATACTTAGTTCTAATGGATAGCTTGACCCCTACAACCTAGGTATGGAGACACAAATCACCTTCCTAAGGTGAATGGATAGAAAGTTATGGTCATTTATAGGCAATGGCGGCCATCTTGGACGCCATCTTGAATTTCTCAAATTGCCCAAAGGTGACGACATGTCATCAAGCAGTTTCTGAAAATAGAGACCCTTGGCTACCAAAATCAACAGTAAAATAAACTTAATACAACAATGCAGGGTCAACCATCCCCGCTCCCGGACTATTAGCCTACATAACTTTAGCTGATATATTGAAGATTTGTACGGACAGTTGCTATGAAGATCGGCCATGGTGCGTTATCAAGAGTGCTGATGGTCGTAAGGGGAACACGTCTTGATGCGTTTAGCTCATAGCAAAGAGCAAGGCAGGCAAAGAAAACCCCACAAAGAAATCCTACCACGGGCAAAGCCATTTCAAGCGCAACGCACCAGGCCTTGCACGACTCACAAAATAGATAGGCTATAACTTGACGACATGAAACAATGACAAAAAACAAATAAATCAAACTAGCAAAAAACAACATCATCATCTTGCGGAAATTCAATTATACCCAGGGAAGTTATGTCTTAAAGATATCAAGCGTGCTTTGATAAAAGTTGCGTTGATAAAGCGATAATTTTAGACCCCTGTCAGCTAAACTCGCCACTTCCACACCGATCCAATACAGCAAAGAACTGGTCGAAGGTTTACACTTCTGTAGCCTAAGTTTACAACTTTCTCAAGACCACAAAACAACAGCTCAAGCAAACGTTAAACAATTTATTCGCCTGCAAACTACGCCACTAACCCTATCGCACAACATTGTGAACAGCGGCTAGTCGTTCACGACTCCAACGTCACGCTCTGTTGGTTTGTTATGCAAAAGGTCTATTAAATTATCTATTTTCAAAAAATATCTGAATTTACTGCAGGGCCGTAGCCCACGGGTCTAACCAACGCTAATACAGCACTATTGCCTACCACATGGGATTGGGTTAGAGAACTTTGTGAGGTAGGTGTGGATAAAATTCAAACACACCTGTGTGTATAAATGTGTTATAGATGTGATTTAGTGTAATGAGGTGGTGGCTGACGCTGACGAGATGACCGTGTAGCTGCACAATTTAAAGACGGGCCACTCATATACAGCTGTAGTAGTGTCAAAACATCCCGAGCACGGTAGTGCTAAGGATGAACAGAAAACGGCGTCTATATTCTTCGTAGTATTTTCTTGCAATAACACAAGCCAACTTGACAGATCAGAGCAAAAGAGAGTAAAACAGGTCTGACGCTGTACCTCTAAAAACCCATTGTTATCTTTTTACGGGTCATTGTCAAGTATTTTGTTGTTGCCGGGGAATTATGCCATCCATAATTGCCGCTGAATGGAGAGCAGTCCTTAGAATACATTGCTCAATCGCATAGCCCCAGAGTTATACAAACGCCAAGTGATTTTGTAGTTTGTTCAATCATGAAGCCACTGGTCACAGCGGTAAACCATAATCTCTTCGTGGGAAAATTGTAACATAAGATTCCCAAATCCGTTCGTCTGCATGCAATGACCGAACAAGAAACACGCCTTTGAAACGTCTATTCAAATTGTATTTCTGTAAACTAAGCCCGCGGCTACCGCAAACGAGGGGGTGCAACGCCGTACACCTCTAAAAACTGTCACTACAGAACAGATTAATTGGATAAAAGACGGAACTTTTGTCCAGCTAGCAAGCACTAAGCCAACAGTTAAATGTGCGGCCAACTTTCAAGCAACCATTTCACGAATGACCAGAATAGATATCAATATCTCAAATTCACGTATGCAGTAGGCTACTGTGACGCAATAGAAAGACATTGTCACGCAATTTAAAACAGGTGTTCAAAGCTGGTAATCCTATGTTTCCTGTTTAAACAGGTTTCAAACTGAAACAGGCCTAAACAGGTTTAAACAGGTTTGACACAAGTCTTATGAACGATGTGCAATTTTGGCACAGTTTCTAGCAACTTCCATGACGTAATATTCAGTAGAGCTGAACGGTTTTTATATGACGTTTGATTTGGTGAAAAATTGTCTGGAACATAGCGGCCCCTAGTTATGACAGTCTGACATGGCATAACTAAAACAGAATTGACGACAATTGTGAGCCAATGAATAAAAACACATGATACACAAATTGTTTGAATCACTCACGATTAAGTTAATACGCAAATACAAAGGGCATGCAACGAATGAACAGCAATAAGGATAATACGACGATACATGAAATTGGTACCATAGGTACAGGGCCGGATTTAGCTGATGGGGGGCCCGGGGCACTTTTAGATCATGGGCCCCCGTGCAAAAAAATTTTTTGCGTCTACGGCGCGAAAAACCATCTCTACGTCTACAGCAGCATCAGTCCAGTACTGCACAGCATTCTGAAGAAACTTTAAAGGCCAAAAGAAAAAAAATAACACAAAATCGCATTTTTTCCACATAGGGGGGCCCTTCAAAAGTCGGGGGGCCCGGGGCAACTGCCCCCTCTGCCCCCCCCTAAATCCGGGCCTGCATAGGTACACCCTAAATGACGCTATATACAATGGTTGCGATAATAACCGACTGTTCCGGGCTCAGACAAAGGTCGACCACCGCAGACAAAACCAGGCTCAAACCATAACACTAGGTGTTCTTTACGGGGGCGAGGCACGAAATATCTCTCAACACGTAGTCTACTTTCACTTTCCCCGTACTCTCATCATAGTTGCAGACGGCAACTTTGGCTCTACGAACCACAGGCTTCCCTTTCCTAATTTGTGGAACTACCTCATGCACCCTCCCAAGTTGATACTTCCCACGTTTACCAATGTCTTGGAGAGAACCTACCACTACAAGTTGACCAGGCTCCAAATTCTCGGCCACTTTTAGCCATTTTTTCCGGCCCTGAAGACCTGGCAAGTAAAAATCGATCCATTTACTCCAAAACTGATGAGAAAGTGACAAATTGAACCGATAATCCCTTCTTAGTTGGTCACGATCATGTGGTTGCCCAACAGCACAGTATGGGTCTAAGTATGGGGTCAAAAGTGAAGCAGGGGTGATGACAGTAAAATCCCTAGGGTCGTCACTCAAAGGTACCAAAGGGCGTTCGTTCACGATCCGAACGGCACTGCCTGTGTACGTAAGCAGTTCAATAAAATTGGGTTTACGAATTGAAGAGTCCAAAATGTGAAAAAAGTACTTGGTCATATCGGCCACGAAACCAAATCTACTCAGCCGAAATCTAGCCAAGAGATCTGCCAGAGGGTTTAACAAATCAGACAAGTCAGGACAAGAAGACATTACATCATCTACACAAGTTCCTCGGAATTCAGATTGTTTTAAAGGTGCACTGCAACGAAAATACATGGCTTTTGTATTTGTAGATCTTTCTGAAATAAAACGTTTTTCAACAATTTTTTTATTTTTTGTGTTACCATTAATTAAAAAACCTAAAATAACCTTTTTTGAATTGAATGATTTTGATTGGTCAAAATTTTTGATGACGTCATTGGCTGGCAAAGCCGCATCCAAGGTCTACTGTTTTGCGTGCAAACACAAGGAACAAATCGCGTAGGCTATCGAAACAGCGAACAATTTTGTGCTAAGGGAGTTTTTACGTCCTTAAATGGTGGCTTCTTGCATGGCTCCCGGTTGTACTAACCGGGGAATCGTCAAACCTCTGAATAATGACGACAAGCTGAAGAAATGGATCTCAGCGATGAAACTCAAAAACCCACCTGTAAACAAGCACTGCCGTGAGTGCAGCAATCATTTTCTGGCCAGCGATTACCAACGTGATCTACAGGCAGAGCTACAAGGCACCAAGTCCAGACACCTGCTCATCCCTGAAGCTGTTTCTTCTGTCTTTGATTTTTCAAGATATGTGAAAGCCACTGTCAATGCAGTACCCACAAAACGCGATCGACATAAGTACACACTACACAGGTCTGTGAGTACGATCGGACGTTTGGATCGAATATAGCAAAGCGAAAAAATAACAAGACTTTGAAACTTTTAGGACAGTAAAACATTGGCAGGGTAGGCATATTGGGCAACTCTGAATACATCGGCTACTTTTAGTTGATATAAACCACTTGGTTCCAGCAAATTATTTTCCTGCATTTTTTTCAATGCAAATTTTCCATCCGACTGCTGTCCGAACTGGTGTTGTCAGAGCACGAATCAGAATGATGTTCTTCGCTGTCAAGTCGCCGTCTTTTTGGTTCATAGAAAAATCCTTGTCTTGTTTCAGACATCTTGTTTATGCTGATCTTCTATTATTCAATATACAACGACCTATGCGACGTTTCTAAGGCAAATGCATCAAGCTGTTTACTTGGTTGCCAGCCGATGACGTCACAAAACACATAGCGCCATCAGGTGGGCGATTTTCATTTGGTTATATCTCCCAAACAAAAAGGCATATCAAAAATTTTTTTCGAAAAATATAATACTTAAACACTAAAGAATCACCAAAAAAATTTTAATTTTTCATTTCAGGTCCCCTTTAAAGCCTTCTTCCTTAAAGCAACAGCTTTATCTGACGCCAACACAAAATTGTTAGGTAAATCAATCGTTGTTAGGCCCACACTTACGACAGTTATTTTCATGAACGCAATCCCTAACCATATGCTGGCGCAAACAATTCAAGCATTTGCCAGCTTTCACAATGACATCCCTCCGATTTTTAGGTGTCAAGCGCAAAAATTCTTTACAATTAGACAAAAAATGATATTCAACTTGACCACGTGACGAACAACAAATACATGCCGGCAGGTCTTTACGTCTAGCCACACCACCGCGCGGTGCGCCAACAACAGTCGAGTACTGCGAACTCCCTGACATCACATCATCATGAGGTTTTACCGACGTCTGCCTAACCGGACATGAAGGCAATTTTCCTTTGCCAAACTTTTTAAAATGCTGCGACTCACCAGAATCGCCCATTAGCATAATGCTAAAATCAGTCGACTTGCGTGTTTCCTCCCGTACTACAATTTCAAACAAACTCTGAAAAGTAGGCTCATCAGTGCCACCATACTGATCACCTAAAAAGTCAAGATAACGCTGCTTAGCGTCAAACGGGAGTCGCTTAGCCAAATCCAAAACAAAACGTCCTTCTAATTTATCACGCTGACCATAAGCTTGCGCGTAAAGCAAACACTGCGACAATTCATCTTTAAACTCTTTCAAATCACTGGAAGAGATTGAATTCAATTTGCTACCATAGAGATACTTTCTAATTTCCGGTTCGGCGAAAAGACCTCCACGAACTCCAAAACGCTGGGACAAGCGAGCTAACGACATTTCTAACCTGTCTTCCTCTGACAAGCCAGGGGTGTCCGAAACCAAATTAGCAATCGTTTGCGCAGCTGTTCTAACACAAGCTGCTTGTAACAAAGTCAAACGAGTTCCCTTAAAGGGCGAAGCTGCCATCAAGGCCATAACACGATTTTTAAAGAAGATAAATGGCATATTATTACCATCGTAACCAATCAAGGTCGCCTTATCGAAGAACGTCCTACTATTTTGGTATTCAAAAAAGCAATCCTGCTGTTGAGAACTCGATTTAGCGGGAGAAGACAAGCTATATCCCTTAAGGGGCTGAGTGGGCTCAGTCACATGCACATTCCGATCACGATCCTCACACACGTTAAAATCAGGAGACGCGATACGCCTCTCACAACCACCCAAATTACGTGTAGCTGGGCGATCAAAAACTAGCGGCGCAGAAAACTGTGAAGGGGGCAAAGCATTACTGCTAATGGCGGCCCCGTGACCTGTACCTCTGGGGGAGGAGTTCGGTTGTAATTTGCAGACCTTGGCTCTACAGCCTTCGGAAGACCCTTAGCCGCGGCCCCGAGACCTCCTGAAACAGCTGGAAAACATGTGGATTGTACAATGTACAGGTCCACTTACGGATTGAACAGGCGTCTGGAAAAGGTTAGGTAAATTAAACTGTGATTGATGTTCACTACTGGAATGCCTAGAAGAGCCCTTCCTAGAGCTACGCCGGGAGCCCAACTCAGAACGATATTCAGCTAAAACTACCTCTTTACGCTGTTCGGCCCTCAACTGAGCGTCTTTGAGTGCGAACTCAGCAGCTCTAGCTTCGGCTCTCAGCTCGTATGGCCTCAGCTCTTGCGATGGCCTCAGCAGCTCTTGCTTCGGCCTCAGCTTGGATCTGGAGCTCCTCTCGTCTTAACTGTAGGTTAATTTGTGCAACTATCCGTGACGAGCTCTCAGACATCCTAGTGCTTACATTTGAGGCGCTATCCTCAGGATGTATGTCAGCATCCAACCTATCTGACAACTCACTTTCTTTTTGTTCGAAGTTATTTTTTAACGAGTTAAATTCGGGATCTACCCTATCACGAAGTTCTGCCAAGATTGCAGAGTTAACAATTTTACTCAAAAGAGCATGGAAATGCCTTAATTCCTCTTCTAAAGTAGATAAGTTAGATCGAAAAATTAACAGTTCCTGCTTATCACTCAAAGAACCTAGGGCTACAGAAAGTTTCCCAATTTGAGCAAAATATCCCGTCTAAGATGCCGGGCCTCTCGAACTGACTTAGCCTCATCGTTACTGGGTCCCTCCCCACAATGGCCTGCCCGACCGCAAAGAACATCATCAGGCTTAAACTCAGTCGAGTCGACGGCGGTCGAGTCCCTGTCGCCACCGAGTGTAGGCATATTAAATGTTGAGGCTAAATTAGGGACAGTAGGGCTAAATTTAACAATTAAAAAAATTAAGTTACACAAACACACAAATTATTACAGTAGTTATAAAAAACTTAACTGTAAAGACCGTAAAAAAAAAAATACAAAAAAGAATTTAAATGCACGATACCGTAGCTGCACGAGTATGAAGTCCAAAAGTCCACAAAACTTGCTTGGATTCTTCCACTTGAATCTTCAAGCACAGATGGATTGCCTTTAATCTTCTTTCTTGCCAATGATTGTACTAAACTGTACCAAACTGAGAAGAAATGTCTTTACTTTTCTTTGCTTCTGTAAGAGTGTAGACTACCAACCAACAAATCTTCTTTTATTATTTCTTGTACTTCTAAGTAGTTCTTCTGCACTAGCTGACAACAAACTCGTCTTTTTTTTTTATTTTTTGCCTGTGCTTCCGTACAAACACTAGCCAGAGAATCGTCTTTTATTTTTTGCTTCTAAGTGCTTCTTGGCCTACCAACTAACAAACTTCGTCTTTTATTTTTTCATGCTTGCCTGTGCTTCCGTACAAACACTAGCCAGAGAATCGTCTTTTATTTTTTATGGTCACAGCGGTAAACCATAATCTCTTCGTGGGAAAATTGTAACATAAGATTCCCAAATCCGTTCGTCTGCATGCAATGACCGAACAAGAGACACGCCTTTGAAACGTCTATTCAAATTGTATTTCTGTAAACTAAGCCCGCGGCTACCGCAAACGAGGGGGTGCAACGCCGTACACCTCTAAAAACTGTCACTACAGAACAGATTAGTTGGATAAAAGACGGAACTTTTGTCCAGCTAGCAAGCACTAAGCCAACAGTTAAATGTGCGGCCAACTTTCAAGCAACCATTTCACGAATGACCAGAATAGATATCAATATCTCAAATTCACGTATGCAGTAGGCTACTGTGACGCAATAGAAAGACATTGTCACGCAATTTAAAACAGGTGTTTAAAGCTGGTAATCCTATGTTTCCTGTTTAAACAGGTTTCAAACTGAAACAGGCATAAACAGGTTTAAACAGGTTTGACACAAGTCTTATGAACGATGTGCAATTTTGGCACATTTTCTAGCAACTTCCATGACGTAATATTCAGTAGAGCTGAACGGTTTTTATATGACGTTTGATTTGGTGAAAAATTGTCTGGAACAGCCACGTGCCAACCAACTGAGTTATCTGCGTGGACAAATCCCAATAAGACCATAACGAGAGTTTCTATAGCTGGAACATAGGCCTACTACTCATCTTGGAAACTATTGAAACTACTTTTCTACATTCTACTGCATGTTGAAACTTTTTAAAACATATAACCTACCGGTACCAAAGCCGGGACCAAAGTTAGATGATTGAAAAACCAACTCTTTCCATCACTTATAGAAAGTTAGCCTACATACCGGTACCAAGAGTTATGACTTTGACTAGTTTTCATACTTCATAGCCTAGCCTACTTCCTAATTAGGACGCTATACATTGCAGCTTAAGAAACAGCAGCCTTTAAATTGCAAACATGACTTATTGATTATCTACTCAGCAGTCAGCACACACCAGACCAACAGCGTAGATAGACGCAAAATCATGTGAATGCAACGTAATGTAAAAGAGCGAGCATGCGCTCTGTGAAAATCCTCCCTGAAGATTTGTGCGCAACGCATGGAAAACCATGGGCCTGTCAGGCCACAAGAATTTCAGAACAAGTTTTGAAAAGAGGTAGGCTATGCAGAGCCCGCAGGAGCTAGCCTACAACCGCTTATTGTTTTTCAATTGCGCCATAATCAACCGATAGGCTAGTTGCGCAATGTAGGCTAATTGTTTTGACAACTTTATTTAATCTGTTGTTTGCTTACACCTACCTGTGCCATTGCGATATTGACACTATATAAATTGACTGACTTGGCAACCAGCACCTGAAATGGTAGTCACTTTATGCTTTAACATAGGACAGTTTTCCGTGCGAACTAGCTACCACCATTGCGCCGCGGCGCATTGGTTAAGAAACGTAGAACAATTTTCCTTATAAACTCAATTGATTACAGTCATTAAGATCCTTCTTCCACTCAGTTCAGTTGCAGAAGAAAAAAGAACATTAGCAGAGGGTGGGAATCGAACCCACGCAATCGAAATTACTATTCCTTTGCCTCAACCTTAACCTATTAGGCCACGCTGCTTGTGGCGATACATTCACTTAATTTTCTTTGTATCAAAAATCTTTCGAGTAGATCGGTCGGAATATCACGTGCTGAGTCGCATGACTGAAATCAGCTGATTCGCAAGGAAAACTGTCCTTGTCAAAGTGCCTACTGCCTACCACCTGAAATTGGCCAGAGATAGGCTAAACCCCCCAATATCATATCATACCGTAACAAATTTGTTGAAGTTTTCATTTCAAAAGCAGGAAATAAAGTAATAACTGAAGTATAGTTTTAGCAGCATTCCAAGCTTTAATGCAATATTAAATATAATTATTTATTATAAATCAAAGTTACAAGTCTGGAAAATTGAAAAACATGTCTAAGTGTCCAGAATAAACATTGGTCACAGCGGTAAACCATAATCTCTTCGTGAGAAAATTGTAACATAAGATTCCCGAATCCGTTCGTCTGTATGTAATGACCGAAAAGAAACACTCTTCAGGAAACGTCTATTCGAGAGTTGTATTTTTGTAAAAATAGCTTCAAAGCTGTCGAAAATGGGGTGCAACGCCGTACACCACTAAAACTTGTAACTACAGAACAGATTACTTAGATAAAAGACGGAAAATTTGTCCAGCTAGCAAGCACCAAACAAACAGTTAAATATGCGACTGACTTCCAACAAACAATTTTACAAATGACCAGAATGATTTGCAATATTTCAAAGGCACGTCAGCAGTTTCTGTGACGCAATAATAAAAGACAATTATGAAGTCATTCAAACAGGTGTTCAAAGCGGCTTATGCAATATTTTATCAGTCTAGGAACAATGAGCCAAGATTGCATCATTTTTTAGGAAAAGTTCCATGACGTGATACGATAAAATTCAATAGACCATATCGGTTTTTATATGACGTTTGATTTGGTGAATAATTGGCGGGAACAAACATGTCCAGAATAAAGTTTATATTTGAAGAAAACCACAGGACTTCACTTGAGGATCGCAGCAGCACATGATTTCTTTTCTTTCATTTATATTACTGAACATCAGCCTATCTTGTTTCAACGTAATTTGCCGATGCTTGACATTATTTTGTCACATTAACAACTGGGAAGCAGCTGACTCGATGACTGATATAGACTTTCGCTGCTTCCTGTCTGTTGTGGTATTTAGATAGCTATGGTAGGCTACTATTTTATTCGTATTGTGTATAACTGTACAGTACTATTGTCGCAACAGACAAAATAAAAGTTTTCTCTTTCTCTGTCTAACCAATTTAATTCATTGCGACGGGTGTCAGATGAGCGACATTCTTCCATCGTGAGTTTAAACTTCTCGTTTCACAGTCTGTTTCTGAATGTTGTTCACTGTTCAGTCTGTTCTCTTTCTCTGAGTGTGTGCATTTTTCAATTTCCCGATTATTAACCATTCGGCAACAGTGGCCGAATGGTTAGCGCGTTGGGCTCGCAGTCGAGAGCCTGCATGTTCGACTCCAGCCACCCGCACTTGCTGTTGTTTCTCTGGGCAAGAAACTTTGCGATAATTGCTTCTACCCAGTGATCGATTTCGAGTAATGGGTTGTACCAAATAATCTGGTACTTATATGGCCAGTGTTTGAAAAACTAGAGTAGACAACCGGAAATAGACATTGCAGTCGGCTGCAGCGTGGGTCAGGTGTACGCCGGAAGGCGTAGGCTACACCGATGCATAGCGTTCAAGTCCGCTTTCCCGCAATGCAGGATAAAGATAATAAAACAAACAAAAATATTTCATAATATGTCGGTAGACTATTTCCTTTTTATTAATAATAGCCTATCCGCCCTATCGTGAGAGTTATGAAAACGAGACCGGTTACATAGCCTAGTTATGTCGCTTTAGAAATACAGATGTGGTGAGCTAAATTTGTGAGAGTGGCATTTGTTAAACAGGAAGCGTGACCTAAGTTCTGTGAGAACAGAATTTAGGTTTTGAATTTGCAGCGTTGAAATGCATTTTGCAATTCTAATAATTTACTGTTAAATGTTAAAATATAAATTTGTTGGTTAAAAACATGGTAGGCTACCGTAGGCTACATGTTACATTCTCACTACTCGGCCACGCAGCTGACTGATTAGAATTTTCCTTTCATAAATATCTGCACATTTCTTTTCACACAATCTTTTAAAAGTTGGGAAGATTTGCGAAGTATAACTGAGGCGTTTTGTCGAGCTATTTTATGTAGGCTATAACAATGTCGATTTGCAGGTCGCAAGGCTTTCAACGTTATGTAGGAGAATGTTGGAACTTCTTCTTGGCTGGGCTTCTATCTTCGGTATCTTGAGTTGAGGATTTATCGTTTTATCACTTCATAAATGCCTTGACGATGTGTCTCTATTCATTAGCTTGATTTTGACAAGTTGTCGTGAATCATCACCAGAAGTTTGACAACATGAGTTTCAAAAAAGCAAAAACCTAAAAAGATACAAAACCAGAGTGGTTCAAGTAAGACGTGCAAATGATGGAGACCTAAAGTTTATATGCAGATAAAAGTATGTTTAGCAAAGACACTCAACTTGTGTTTATAGTATTTTTTTTACCAAAAAAGATGAAACGTCTTCTCCTTTGCATAGACCCCATTAAAAACCAAATAAAAACGAACCAAAAAAAATATTGCGTCACACTTTCACGCCTGGCTATTTCACTCAAAGCTTAATTTTTGCACATCTGGTGAAGTGACTTGGTTGGCGCGTTTGTTACGACCGTGCAGAAGTTCCACGTTCTCGTATCTTGGGTTCGAAACCCCCATCAACGACGAGAGAGTTTTTCTCAAAAGACTACAAGTACGTGTTATTGGGATGGTGTATTGATTTGGTATGCATTGTTATTGCCCAATAAATAAAATGATTGATTGATTGAAAAACGTAATACGGTATGACACAAAATGCAAGTATAAAACTTATTATGTACTCTTGCCACAGCTGGTTTGGTCAACCTTGTGGACATCCATGTGCAGTTTTGAGATGCAAGTAGAGGTTTTACAGAAAAAATTTCTGTGTTGTAATCTCAAAGAGCTTTTTCAATCAAGTCTTATTTAACATTTTGTGAAATGTGTGACTGTCATTGTTTCGAAATCACATTGGTTACCATAGTTTTTATTGAATAGTCTATTCTGCTCTCACTTAGCTCAGATGTGGTGAAATATTTGTGTGTCTTTATGTTGCGATTTTATTTGAAATCAAAATGGTGGAAAAACTGGTTATATTTTGGTTGATATACGAAACTACAAAGCTTGTGATTAAGGTAGGCTACTGCAATAGCATAAGTTACATGGTGGCTTGGATTAACTTTTGAGGTCATCTGTCGCTGTTATAATTTGAAACACAAACTAATTTCCACCCTGCGACATAGTTGGAAGCTCAGAACCCATAAGACCCAAGTTTTGCTACGGTACGTGTTAACATAGCTCTGCTTGTTTAGTTGTCCGCAAAGAAAACAACTCAAGAAAAATGCTCAACATTCAAATAAAGACAAAATTTACTACTGTTTTTAATGAAAGTTTGTTTCATGCTATTGTACGTAGCCTACAATTTGACTAGTAAATTTTTTTTAAATAAACTTAACTGCATGAAAGTCATACAGCATGGGCAATGGGCATATTATTTAAAAGTTGAGGCAATATAATAATTATGATGAAAAGTAATCATAGCCTCTGGAACGATAGTAGCCTACTCTTGTGACTTGAGCATCACACATGCTTAAACTCAGTGGTGGGCATTCATTACTTTGAAAGAAGTGCACTACTGCTTCACTATACCAAAAGAGTCTTGCTACCAGTCAATGAAAAGTAACTTGGGCGATTGTGGCTCGGACAAAAGTACTGCATGCTGATGCTACTTCTATGCGCTACTTTTGTCTTAAGCTGACACTAGAGAGCTCTATTCAAGTAGGGTACCTTGTAAAGTCAAAATGAATGAAATCACTTTTGAAATGAGCTTTAATTTTAAAGTTGTAGAATAGAATTGCTGTTTGCTTGTGCACGACTGCATGTATGTTAAACATGTTTATTTTGTTTTAGCACAAAAGCATCAGAAAATGGGAAAGACCTGTCCACATTGCAAGTCAAGTGATCTTGAGCTTGAAACTGAACAGGGAAACACAGTTTGTACAAATTGTGGTTCTGTTCTTGAAGAAAATTCAATCGTTTCACAAGTCACGATACAAGAGAATGCTGATGGATCCGCATCAGTTGTTGGACAGTTTGTCTCCCGCGAAGGTGATAAACAGTTTTATCCCACTGTATGTGTGATGTAAGATACACAGTCCTCAAAATTAGCGGCGGCACACGGCAATTGCCACCGCAAACGTCATAATGGTCATTCTGCTACGGCAATAAAAATGCCGTCGCAAAACGAGCACTTAATTCGGACAAAAATTGTTCAAAATTTCTTCCTGTTTGATTTACTCGCAGTGGGAGTTTAATCAGCAGAAACATCACACTATGGCCTCACCTCGGTCTATTTTACTTGCTGTGAGCACTCACGCAGTCTTCGAAATTAGCATATTTTTACTTCGCAAAAACGTTGACAAGGCCAAACGGCAAAAGTTGAAATTGCCTCGGCAATTGCTGTGAACGTTTATTACGAAAAAATTGTACCAAAACATGTTAAACAAGAAGAGAAAAATATAATCGAATAGTCTATCACGACCACACTGTTTGATTTGTTGTGATGTAATAATACCTAACGTAGCGATAAAGCGAGAAACGCGATACACACGCTGTTATGGTGATTCACGTTAAATAACTCATTGGAGGGGAAAAAGTAAGTTAATTTTGGGTTGATTCAACGTTCGAGTCAGCACAAATCGATTTAATTTTCCCGGCGGTTTATATCGGGTAACAACAATGCTCAATAAGAAATTTACGTTTGTTTTACATTAATTTGACATCCAGCGATAATTGAATTATCATGAAATAACGTTAATTGCTCAATCAGGTACCGGTAACAAATCAATAGAAGATTGCCTCGATTTACGTATACAGTATACACTAACATTATTCCGGCACAATTAGGATACTGCGAGCAACACAAAGTCTGTTGGATAAAGAACTAGTCGGAATCATCGGATGCTGTATCGGAGGAAGAGGTTGTCGCGTCGTCACTGGAATACTTGAAGACACAAAACTGCCTGTTCATGAACGCGCGATGCCATATGATCGGAAGGATTATTTTTCTTTACTGCTGAAGAACCATTTATCTAATTTTGTATCACTTTTTATATTCGCAACGACACCGGTAAAAAATAATCATTCGATGAAAGAATAACTTTTGCGTAACAATTAAGCCAGTAGCCTATTTATAAGGTTGCAAACTTTTTACAGTTCACAAGAGCATTGTCAGCGCATAAAATAGCTTGCGTAATGCTCTGGGTTACTGCCATGTGACACGATGGAAAAGCGCAAAAAAAAATTCAGTTGATTAAAGCATACGGCAATTGCCGCCGCAATCCAAGGTTTGTTGATTTGGCAACGGCAATGTTTTTGCCGTCGTAGATGGAAGCTAATTTCGAGGGCTGGATACATAATTACATATGCTTTCAATTTTTTACCCCTCAAAGATTAGAGGTTATTACTTGATTGGTGATATAGATTTCTTTAGGTTGTGGTTATAATTACACTATATTATAGTGTAATAATGGCCTCAATTGCGTTGCCAGATAAGGAATTCTGCCCTAATTTGAGAAAAGTTAAAAGCTGTTGAAAACAAAAACTTGTATTTTGGATTTTTTTTTAGTTCCGAGCAAAGATCAGAACCCTAACGTTATTCCTATCTCTTAACTCTTGCCTTAACCCTTCCTAACTTTAATTCTAACTCTGGCAACACCTGATTGTAACCATGGCAACAAGTGTGTAAAAATAGCCACTTCCATTTCTTTAATTGATGCTTTTTCTTTCAAAAGGATGCTCTTATCTACTGCTATCAGAGCACCAACTTTTGACGATCTTATTTGTTTGTTGTAAATCATAATTTAAGTAACATTAAGGTTCGGCCAACTTTATCAAAGTACCAGGCTACTGAAGAAATGAAGTCAGCAATGTTAATATTTTTATTTTTTGTTTCGTTGGCTATTTATTTTTAGCAACTCAAGTTTTGCATTGAAACCCTTTGCAGGAAGCTACAAGCCATACTTGTCAGGATTTCAGTATGGAATGGCAAAAGAGTCTCGTCAGATCACTCTGGACAACGGTGAGTTATTGTTGTTTTGCATTTACTTTTTTCATTCTCTCTCTCCAGTCAGTGTGGACAAGTCTAATTTGGACACTCCTTTATGTTCATATGAAACGGCCAAATTACATTATGCAGCTGAAGCTTGTTTAAGCGTTACACATGATTAAAAACCAGGATCACAGTTTTATTTTTTCGTTCTTCAAAGTGATATAATTTTGAATTTTAATTGCAAAATGAGACGTTTTGAAATGCGCATTGCGCATACCTATCTGCTTCAATCACATCACTATTGCGTTTGAGCGTTTGGCATGTCCTTGAGGGGTTGTCTGCACATTAACTGAGTTAGCAAAGGTGATCTGTTTCTATTGTCGCAGGAAAGCAGCAGATTCGAGAGCTTGCCGCATCACTGAACTTGAATCGCCATTGCGTGGACACGGCCTTCAATTTCTTCAAGATGGCAATTGGGAAGCGATTGTCTAGAGGTCGCAGAATCAAGCACATTGTAGCTGCTTGCTTGTACATGACCTGTAGGACCGAATCAACACCTCGTATCCTTCATAGCATTTCAAAGCATTTTTTTATAACTCAATCCGATTGGTTTAACTACAAATGGGGTTGCAACATATTTAAAATCAACTTAAGAGGTGGTCATCCAAAAAAGGTTGGGAACCACTGTTGATGTATACAAGTAGGTTAAAAAATATATAGGTATAAAAAAAAAACAAGCATATACGGCAAAAAGCAACTAAAGCTTATTTGTAACGGCATTTATTCTTGTTTTTAAAATACATCTTTGGAAGATTTTTTTTTTAGCGCAGGCGTCCCCGTTCAAGCCTTGTAGGGCTCATAAAACCATCTTACATAGCCTGTTACATGCCACTATAATCACATAGAATCACTGGTTGCAGAAAATCAACTCTAGGGCCAAGTAGTCCTAGTTTGCGGCCGCTGCCAGTGTCGTAAGTCTGCTGTAACTACTGACACTTTGTATTCACTCTTTAACTCCGGCAACCGCCAATGCTCAGATATGTTATTGGATTTCAGTGATGCTACCCAGGTGAGCTTCATGTTGTATTGCTTTGAAACTTGTAAATGTAACAATCTTGTTTGTTTTCTCGGCAGCCGATTGTAGCAAGAATTGACAGCGATGTCTATTGTCTATCGCTGTCAATTTGTCAATTCTTGCTACAATCAGCTACCGAGAAACATATATATAACTGATTAGATGGTCTTAATGGCTAGCGTGGAGGCTACACGGTTATACTTACACAATCTTGTTTGTTGATAGTTTTTTGTCTTTTAAATTGTGATTGACTGAATTTATTTTTGTATTTTAAGCTTGATAAATATACGCCATACGGGTATATTTTGTTGTATTGTACCGTAGTTTTAATGATCTCCGCAACGTTTATTTCTTTATGCCGAAAGTAGCCGGAATTTTTGGATCGGGTTCGTGTTTATGTTTGAAAAAGCTGACCTGGATTTCTTCGACTTTGGATATTTTGTATGAGCCAGCTTGGTTTGCCAGTTTGATTCATTCTAATTTAGTTTAACTATCGGGTCTGCTTGCACCTATATTTTGTACTGTACATTGCGAACTTCACTTGGTGGCCACACAACTTGTGAAAGTAAAACAGCGCTTCTAAAACATGTTTCTTAGGTTAATGTCTTCACTCTGGGGAAAGTGTTTCTTCTCTTGGCAAAAGAGCTTCACATTAATTTACCTGTGCTGGGTGAGTTAAACTTCATATAATCTGGTGTTTACTTTACAAAATCGCAACTTTTTGCGTATCCCTCAAATTCATCACGCTCAGACAACGTTTTGCGTATCTTTCAGATTTATCGCGTTCACACAACGTTTTGCGTATCTTCAGATTTATCACGTTCACACAACGTTTTGCGTATCTTCAGATTTATCACGTTCACACAACGTTTTGCGTATCCCTTAGATTTATCACGTTCACACAACGTTTTGCGTATCTTTCAGATTTATCGCGTTCACACAACGTTTTGCGTATCTTTCAGATTTATCTCGTTCACACAACGTTTTGCGTATCTTTCAGATTTATCGCGTTCACACAACGTTTTGCGTATCTTTCAGATTTATCACGTTCACACAACGTTTTGCGTATCTTCAGATTTATCACGTTCACACAACGTTTTGCGTATCTTCAGATTTATCACGTTCACACAACGTTTTGCGTATCTTCAGATTTATCACGTTCACACAACGTTTTGCGTATCTTTCAGATTTATCGCGTTCACACAACGTTTTGCGTATCTTTCAGATTTATCACGTTCCCACAACGTTTTGCGTATCTTCAGATTTATCACGTTCACACAACGTTTTGCGTATCTTCAGATTTATCACGTTCACACAACGTTTTGCGTATCTTCAGATTTATCACGTTCACACAACGTTTTGCGTATCTTTCAGATTTATCGCGTTCACACAACGTTTTGCGTATCTTTCAGATTTATCACGTTCCCACAACGTTTTGCGTATCTTCAGATTTATCACGTTCACACAACGTTTTGCGTATCTTCAGATTTATCACGTTCACACAACGTTTTGCGTATCTTCAGATTTATCACGTTCACACAACGTTTTGCGTATCTTTCAGATTTATCGCGTTCACACAACGTTTTGCGTATCTTTCAGATTTATCACGTTCCCACAACGTTTTACGTATCTTCAGATTTATCACGTTCACACAACGTTTTGCGTATCTTCAGATTTATCACGTTCACACAACGTTTTGCGTATCTTCAGATTTATCACGTTCACACAACGTTTTGCGTATCTTCAGATTTATCACGTTCACACAACGTTTTGCGTATCTTCAGATTTATCACGTTCACACAACGTTTTGCGTATCTTCAGATTTATCGCGTTCACACAACGTTTTGCGTATCTTTCAGATTTATCGCGTTCACACAACGTTTTGCGTATCTTCAGATTTATCACGTTCACACAACGTTTTGCGTATCTTCAGATTTATCACGTTCACACAACGTTTTGCGTATCTTCAGATTTATCACGTTCACACAACGTTTTGCGTATCTTTCAGATTTATCGCGTTCACACAACGTTTTGCGTATCTTTCAGATTTATCGCGTTCACACAACGTTTTGCGTATCTTCAGATTTATCACGTTCACACAACGTTTTGCGTATCTTCAGATTTATCACGTTCCCACAACGTTTTGCGTATCTTCAGATTTATCACGTTCCCACAACGTTTTGCGTATCTTTCAGATTTATCACGTTCACACAACGTTTTGCGTATCTTTCAGATTTATCGCGTTCACACAACGTTTTGCGTATCTTCAGATTTATCGCGCTCAGACAACGTTTTGCGTATCTTTCAGATTTATCGCGTTCACACAACGTTTTGCGTATCTTTCAGATTTATCGCGTTCACACAACGTTTTGCGTATCTTCAGATTTATCACGTTCACACAACGTTTTGCGTATCTTTCAGATTTATCGCGTTCACACAACGTTTTGCGTATCTTCAGATTTATCACGTTCCCACAACGTTTTGCGTATCTTTCAGATTTATCACGTTCCCACAACGTTTTGCGTATCTTTCAGATTTATCACGTTCACACAACGTTTTGCCTATCCTTCAGATTTATCACCTTCACACAACGTTTTGCGTATCTTCAGATTTATTACGTCATGCAACGTTTTTACGTATATATCATAATTATTACGTGACACGTTACAATAGCATCACGGCTCAACAATTTTCTTTCAGATCCTTGCATCTACATCACTCGTTTCGCACACCGACTCGATTTCAGCGATAAGACGCACGATGTCTCGGTGGCCGCGATGAGATTAGTTTCGCGCATGAAGAGGGACTGGATCCACACTGGTCGTCGACCGTCGGGTCTTTGCGGCGCTGCCCTGCTTGTGGCAGCCCGACTTCACGGCTTCAACTGTGAAATGAGCGACATCGTCAAAGTCGTTAAAGTTGGTCATGACACGATCAGAAAACGGTAGGTCAAGGTTGCCAGATTTTTTTAACATTTCCAGCCCAATTGCTTCTCAAAAGTAGCCCAAGAATATGACAAATTTCCGAAAAACATAGTCAGAACCGAAATTTTATTAGTAAAACTGGAACGAAAACAAATGAAAATCGCGACTGCTAAAATTTTCCCGCGTCTCCAAAACAAAACTAGCCCAATTCCGCGGGAAAACTGCGAAGCTGGCAACCCAGCGGTATGTTCATGGCTTGCCTTTATACCGATGATGTTGCTTGATTAAGGAAATCTTTATCCTCGGACAGAGAAAGCTTCTTTGAGAGCTTAATCCTGACAGTTTTGCATGCTTATGGAGGTTTTGAACCACTGACACAAGCCAGGAGTTTGGCAGAGTGAAGTTTCCAATTCACTCGGTGCTTTTGTATGGAGAGTAGTTCTTGAAATGCGCTGCTCAAGCGCATATCTTTACAAACTTACTGTTTGTTTGTTTAATCTATAGCCTCGATTTTCATTTGTATAGTTTTCGACAAGCTTGACAGATAATATCACCGACTCGTTTATGTCACACAGGGTTGGTTCCCACCAAGACTAATGGTAAATACATGGTAATACGTTACAAACGTATTAAAATGAAATCTTTTAACCATAAATACCAATTACTTACCTGTCCATCCATGTTTTATGCCTAAAATTATTTTTTAGGTTGTCTGAGTTCGAGTTGACTCCCTCCTCTAAATTAACTATCAACGAGTTCATGAATATAGACCTGGAAGCTGAGCACGATCCCCCTGCCTTTACGAACAGCCGAATTAAGGCGAAGATACAACAGCTTGAAAGCGAAGTCGGTGGAATGAGCAATATTGAAAGTAATTCTTGAAATACTAATTCGGTAGGCCTGTTACTTTGTGAAACAGTTATTTCTTTTTGCATTCAAGCTGTTTCTATATTAAGTTCATATCTTTATTTCTAATAGCTGCCAACTATTGCTTACGGTTTTGATCCGAATCGTAATGTAGCGATGCATCAACTAACACTGCAGACAATACACGTTGATCCAACATTGCTGAACGTTCAAACTTTCATAGATTTTTACCCTTTTTTCATTGCAACCAAAGTTATATATTTTTGCTGTAACCCATTTTGATTGGATGTTTTTGCATAGAAACTGGTGTTGAAAAACACAATTGCTTTTGTATGATATCTGTGTTTTGTTTGTAACTGAACATGTTAATGGCATGCTGTATAAATACATGTCAATCTTCAGGTGAAATAGGAAAGATTTCGAACGCGATTGACAATGAGTTGGGAACCCAGCCAGGTATGTGGTACTGCGTATGCGCAATCTTATATTTGTAAGCCTAATAAGCATCCAAAGTAAAAAAAATACGTGATTGTTTTCGAAGCGGTTAAAGTGATACTTAACTTTTGTTTGCTTTCATTTTTTGCTCTTGAGTGAATCCTAACTAATAAACGACCAATAAAGACGTTATTTAACGTTTGTTTGGAAACATCGTCATCCGAGTGTCATGCGTCTTGGATCAGATACAAATCACAACCAACTCAGTTATTTTTTACTCTCGCCTAGATTCCAATAAGAAAGGAAGAACGAAATCGGACAAGGAACCGTCCCGTCCAGCACCAGACCCACCTGCTGCAGGTGACTGCCGTGTCTCTAGCGTGGGTTTGGTTTTAAACTGAAACATTGACTGTCCCAAAATGTTGTGTAGTTTGGTTATCAGCGAGAATGGTTATTCTGTGCATTGGATAACATAGCACTTTCGAAAAAGCTGAAACGGTTGAGATAAACAGTATTTTGTGCTGCACTATAGGAAAGTTGAGAAGGAGCGATCTTTCTGGCGTCAGCACTACCTGACTACTCACTATAGAACAGCGAGCATTGTGTTTCGCTAACCATACCGGTGTAGCCTCCACACTAGCAATCAGTTTCTCGACTGCCGAGAAACGCACCATAGGATGCCGAGATTATATTGTGTAATATATTCGCTTTAAGCGTGCGCATCGTCATGGTACGTGAAACAATTTGGATAACATTGGCACTGACTGCTTACTCCTCCAGCGCTGTAGTATCAGCATTGGTGAAGTGTTGGCACTGATACATCCCTAGCGTTATGTAATACGTTTGCTTTGTTTCAACTCAGACGCTCCTAGTGACCCCGACTTGCAGGCGGCTGCCGGGTTTGTTCACTCCGAGAACCCCCAAGTGTTAGCTGAAACTCTCATGTCTCCTGGTAGAAGGCGCAACACAGCAGGTGACTTGCTAATTAAAATGAAATAACAGAACAACTGTTACCACTGTTATTAATAGACCTTAAATGACATGATTAAAATGATTAAAAATAATCAACCGAAATCAGCGTCTTTAAAGGGGTACTAAAGGAAAAACCTGACTTGGCGATTTTCCACGTTCTTTGTGTTTAACATGCTACCATAAAACGATTTTCAATAAAATTTTGCCCCATTGCGGTCTGACCACCATTGTGGGCGTGCTTTTGTCAGAGCTTTCAAAATGAGTTTGAGCCTGAGCAACGAAGCGTGCGACTGTGCAGTCTACGTCATAAAGGCTGGCAATCAACCGATCACGCAATAATTGTTACTGCTGGCGATTTGACTGTAGGCTATGTATGTATGTACATCAAAACAGCACATTTTAACATCAAAACAGCAGACAGTTTGCTCAAAACATCAGATTGGTAACGTGGCTTTTGTTATTGCTGGCCTTTATGACGTATTCTCGAGCAGTGATTGCACGTTTTGGTCATTTTGAAATAAATGAAACTCTGGACTTTGGGCCTTCCCAGCGCCATTGAAAACAAATTTTTTTCGGTAATTGTTTTTGAAATGTATTGTTGAATGTTCAGTTTACTCATTTTAATGCTTAATTCCGGTTTGAAATTTTCCTTTAGTATGCCTTTAAACATTGTTGCGAACGTTTTAACACCCTTAGACCCCCAACGTCATATAAAAGGACCAGCCCCCACTGCGGCAAGCCTCGGCTTAACGCAAAGCGTGAGTGAAAATATGGCGATCCCTGCTGATGAGGAGGGTGCTGCCAAGGACGATGGAATGCTGGATCTTGATGGTATCGATGATGAAGAGATTGATAAAGTAGGTCCTGTGTGCTGTGCACGAGTTTCTGGATTGGTGGAATGTTTCCAATAAATTTGGTTGGTATTTTAAAGAAACGTTAAATCATAGTTAGCCTGGTTCGCACTTGGCAAGCGCCTGGAAGCTGCACAAACTGATATTAGCAGGGGTCCCACTCGGCATAAAATCATAAAAAATCATAAAATTTTGCTTGATTTGGAAAAAATCATAAAATAGCATAAAATTTAGACACAATCATAAAAAATCATAAAATTTAGTTGTGATGGAGAACTGAGCATGTAAAAATCAAAAAAAATGATAGAGTGTAATGTGTAAGTTCCAACCATGATAACAGCATAATTATTTGTGTAACGATTGTGACGCCGTCTGTGGAATGCACTGATTTAGGATAACATGTGGTTGCATAATCAAGTCCAGCATTGCCCGTGGAGCTGGAAGTAGAAAAGGAGCCTAGCTATTTACTTTTATTGCATGTTTAGTTTTAAACGTCCTTAGAAATAGACAAGTAGACACTGACAAGATTTCAAGACATGCAGTTATTGTAGAAGAATGCTGAAAGGATAATTTGACACCAATGTTTTGGAAAAAGCGTAGAGGCATTTGCAAGCAATGTGTTACTCAGGCCTCGAAACTCAAGGCGGACATGTCCTTAAATCTTGAGTGGGACTTGTGACATTACTTCTTGCAGGTTTTGCCTAAGCAAAAAAAATTCAAGTCAAACATTGCATCCACCCAGAGATACACAATGATTTCAGAAGCATTAAAGGATCCTTTGATTGAAGCTTATATTTCATTTGTATCAATAGCTTCTGGTGACTTTAAACGGTTTTTAGTCCTATTCCAATATGAAGAGCCACTGATTCACATTCTTTACTCAGCAATGTGCTATCTGATCTCGGCTTTGCTTAGTAAATTTATCAAAAAAAGAACAAATCATCCACAGAGTCAGAAAATCTTGTGCTTGATGTTACAAACAAAGAACTTCAGAAATCAGAAGCCGTTGAACTTGATTGATGCTGAAACACAAGCAAAAATTTTAGTCAGTGATATTGCAGTCCTTTCTGAAGCTGACAAAAAGAAATTTAAATCTAACTGTCTAAACTTTTTTGTGGTTGCTACAAGTTACCCTTTACATCATTTGCCATTACATTCATTTGTTCTTAAGCAGGCACAATTTTTGCATCCAGAAAAAAGAAATGATGATGGAGCTACAACTTCTATCGTCAATCTAACTTGGGCAGTCTCCAATTGCCTTGAAAAGTGCCATGCAAATGCTGTTGCAATTGATGTATCTGTTTCATTGTTTCAAGAGAAGAGCTTTATGATGAGACAAGACTGCGGTGGTTACGGTATCAATCTGAGGATATTCTAGATGAGTTTTACAAAAAGACTGATCTTGAAAGTATACACCAATTCCCAATCTTCTTACTGGACTCAGCACTAATCAAATGTGGTATAACAATAACATCCCTACCAAAAGTGTCTTCCTATAAGAGAATTGACTATTATTGGATAAAAATTGGAGGCTTGTTAGATGATGCTGGGATAAAAAAATATCCGCAACTATTTAGTCTGGCAAAATGTTTTCTAACATTAAGTCACAGTAATGCCAGTCCTGAAAGAGGTTTCTCCATTTTCTCCTCCATAAACATTTTATTGATTCACATAGAAGTTCTCTTAAAGAAATCACAATTGTTGCACTGAGAATGGTGAATGATGAACTAAATCGGTATGATGATGAAGTAAACTGTCCCATTAACAAAACACTAGTTTCAGAAGTGAAGGGTGCTCGTGCAAAGTATATGGCTGACCTTGAGCAGGAAAGAGCTCTGGAAGAAAAATTGAGAAAAGAGAAAGAAAGTGCTCAGGCTACTGTTGAAGCCAACATTATGGCAGAAAAACAAAAGAGAATCGAAAAAATTGAAGATGAAATTAAAAAAACTGAAGCATTAAAGCTGCTGATGAAATTATTGGAAATGGGCATGCAAAGCTTCAGGAGGCATTGTCAAACAAAGCGTTGGATCGGAAAGTTCTTCAAGCAGCTAAAGCAAGAATTGACATCAGCTAAAGCAAGAATCGAAAATCATAAAAAAAGCATAAAATTTTGATAAAAAATCATAAAAAAATCATAAAATAACCAAAACAAATCATAAAAAATCATAAAATTTTTGACTTTTTTGGCATAAAATCATAAAAAAAATAAGAAAATCTAGAGTGGGACCCCTGTATTAGCAAATTTGCAGCAGTGATTTAATAAAGAAATGGCATCGGTGCTGACGAAAAACTCTTCAATGTATTTGTTCTAAAAAAAAGAACATTTAAGTCAGATCGACAATCAAGTAGAACAAATCATGAAGCCGGTGGTATATAAATATTAACCCTTGAGTAAATTCTATCTAAATTTGTTACACACATTCGCGAACTTTCAATTTGAATGAAGTTTTTACAACGCGGGAAACGAAATCTTTGTTAAACTGTTTGCTTCAAATTATTTGTGTCTGCACGAGCGCTATGGAAAGTCACAACTTTCTGGAAACATTGCATTTACGTAACTTCATTTTTTAAATCATTCGGTGATTTTACGTTATTACAACATATTGTTCCCATAAACGTTGATTTCGTTGTTTCCGATTTTGCTGGGTCGGTGACTTTCTGCTGCTGGTTTTCAATTTATTGCTTTATTGCACTTATTTTTGTACGAGCTGATCAATCTGAATCCAGCCTCCATCGTCCATTGTGTTTTCGGTTAAATTTGATCTGATATAATACTGGCGTCACACGTCAAACTTCTCCTACAACTAGTTTTATAGCAAATATTTTTTATCTTCAGTTGATTCTGTCTCCAGACGAAACCAAGATTAAAGCCAGGATATGGATGTTGGAGTATGGAGAGTTTGTTGAAGTAAGTGTGTTCCAACACAGCAAAATCCGTCATTTTTTCATTGATTTAACGTCTACTCTACAGTCGTTGAATTAATGTATAAATGACCGATTTTACTGTTTGGGTTGTGCCTTTTAAGATGTAGCCTACCACAACTGCCCCATAATTACTTTATTCATTCAGTAGAAGTGCGTCACTTCTTAGGTTCTCAGATACGGTATGTTACACTGAGCCATTGTGAATGCTGAGAATTTTCCGTTAATTGACTTTTCAAGCGTGTGTGCGATGTGCTGGTTGATTTTGAACCATCGTCTTGGAGATGCCACGTCAAGTACAGATGGCCACGTAACAGTGGCGCGGCTCTTTCAAGGTGAAAGGTGATTTGCATATTGCTTGTTGATGTAAAGGAAATGGAGGAAAAACGTAAACAGAAGCGATTAGAGGCCGAGAAGAAAGAGAAAAGTCGACCCAAGGGCAAGAAAATGAAGCACATCAGCAGAGTGGAGTACTATGGTTCCTCCAAGACCGCCGGGGAGGCGATTGAGAAAATGATGTCGCGGCAGAAGTTATCAAACAAGATCAACTATGAAGCCTTAAAAAAGGTAACTAACTAATTATTGTACAACTTAACTATGTTCTGAGTGGGAACGCTCAACAGAGGATAGCTCATTGGTCACGGTAGCGTTATAATCGCTAACTTTCCTCCAGAGTCATTGTGTGCTTGATTTCGCTGGCTCGCAGCACATTGCCATGCTCGTGCAGTGGCGCTTTACATCATGGATGAGAATTCACACAAACATCTATGAGAATCTAATAATGTAATTAGTGCAAATAACTACAGCCAGTGGCATACGCAGGATTTTCACAAACGTGGTGGGCATTCGATTTTTTTTCGAAACGAATTGAAAAAAAAAAACGCTTATTTGCTAATAATAACCAGTAAGTCATATTGTGTAAGATTAGCCAACCATACTCGGCTTACCATACACGATTGACGTCGATTTGAATTATTTCAGTTTTAACAAACGATGCGACAACACATAGAAGGTGTATGTCGCACACAAACATGCTTTGAGATTTTGCATATTTCCTCAGGCTACTGAGGAAGAAGCTAAATCGAAAGTTCCCGTCATCGATCCTCTGCAGTTGGAAGAAATTCAGACTAAAGCTACTCGCTTAAAACGCCCCCTTGATGCAGGAGACAGTGACGTGCCCTTAAAGAAGAAGAAATCAGAAGCATGCTTGCACATAGAAGCGGCTGAAACACCAGCTCCTGTTCTGGTATGATTGACGTGCAAATTGGACGCACGTTACGTAGATGACATTTTTGCGTCACTTTACGTTTTATTGCCGATCGCGTTTTATCATAGAAAATTCTGCAGCACAGCAGAACAAGTCCAAACTATTAACACCACAGGCCTCACATTTTGTCTTCAATCTTTTTTCGTTTACATTGTGTTTTTCTCTTGTTATCAACCAACAATAACGTTGAATTCTATAAGCTTCATAATGTTTTTGCATAATCATAAAATTATAAAGCTCCCGATTGAACGAAAATGGAAGACGCCATACTCGAGTCTCACCCTTGTCTGAGATCATCAGTGATCCATGTCCATGTGTTTATTGCTCAAGACACATGGATACACCATTAATGATCTCAAACAAGGGTGAAACTCGAGCATCGCGTCTTCCATTTGTGTTCGATCGGGGACTTTATGACTCCACAAACTTCCTCATCCCCTTAATAATCATCAAACTTTTTGTTCTTAAATTTACTGTCAGCATGTTGATATTGAACTGGTGTAAAATTGTTATTCGTAGTAGAGTGTCATTCATTACCTTGGCCCACTGTGAATAAACTTAATTGTCTTCTACTTGTAATTGATAATGTCGATAATCTTCTTTCTCCAGGACGCTGTAGTGGAAGAGAGCCACGACATTGTTCCGGTGCAAGAGGAGGAGGAGGAAGAAGAAGAGGACATAGAGGATGAGGAGAACGTGCAAGAAGATTGCATGAGCGCAACACAACTTATGCAGCATGCTGGTAATTTGTGAATAGAGTTGCTGATATTTTTAATAATCTATCTTTCTCGTCTTTATGCGAGGTGATAGCAGTGGCCTCATTCCACCCAGACACTGCAACTATTGGAGTCTGTTGTGAGATTGGCATTTAGGTCACTAGTCGATTTTCTATGAAAACTCGCTACTTTTGTTATTTATTCATGCAGCAAACATCTCTTGACGTAATTGTGGTTTGGATTTGGCCAATGCATAGTTTTGCCGGTTGCTGACGATCGTATGAATTTCATTTGAATAAGCTGCAAAGGTTGGAGATCAAGTGGTCTCTTGAATCTTGTTTATTATTTTGCCTATTTGTTTTAACAAAGGAACCAATAATGTGCATAAATCAAGAATTTCATTTTATCCCCTTGCAGGTCTCTCGTACAACGGGTATGGTGAAGACGCCGAGTACGGCTACGATTACGACTGACCTGTTTGTTTGCGTCATCAGTGATGACGTATGGAGCATGTTATGGTGTGGAAAGGAAGTGGAATTAGGTGGAGGGAAAAAGAAACTTGCCTTCTTACTCTCGTTAGCGCTGGAGGTGCCATGCCATGGAAACTTTCTCATGATTTGTCGCTCAGAGACCGAGTATGGCGCCATCTTGGCTTATGGGCAGAAAAGCTGCCTTCCGCGTGATAGTTCAACGTGTGAAAGCCTTCAAGCGAAATGACGGAATATCATTTCAAGTTTATGATGGCTTTGCCGCTGCCAGTCGTTGAAGAAATGTATTGTACAACTTTTGTTGCCTGGAAAAATCTGTGTCCTAGCCCAAAATCACGCTGCATGTTCATATCTGCAGTCGCAAAAACAACACACACACTCACAGATTCCCTGCTCTGCCGAGAATGTTATATTGTTTTCATTGTGGTTATGATGTCAGCTTACGTTTATATTATGAATTTTTGCACCACTGATGAACCGCTGTCGTAAATAACGTTTTGATAGTGCAAATGTTTCATATTTATAATTACTCTTTACCAAATTTTGTCTTTCCTCTGCGCTGTTATACTCAGCCAGAAAAATAGTATTTTTTGCATCTGCAGACGTTGAATCAATGTGAAAGCGGCTGTTGGATCTTGTTTTCTATGTTGCAATTATGTTACGTCCCAGGCAACAAATCAACCGTTTGTTTACAGTCATTCAACGTCGGTAAATGTAAAAAAATGGTTGATTTGTTGCCTGGGATGACGTCTTCTAGATTGGTAAGTCACCGTTTTGTTTCAATCAACGTAAAACAACTTACGCCTTTTGAACGCAAATTCAACGTACAATAACGTGTGAATAATATAATATTATGTTAAACAATAAATACTATTAATGCTACAAAAAGTGCTCAATGCCAAGCAAAAAGCCAATCAGAGCAAATGACATCTATACTTATTACACATCTATACTTATTACTTTCTAAACCTCTACAGCCTGTTTCACATTAAAAGGGGAACATCAGAAGGCTGTAGACTTGTAGAGGTTTTAGAAAGTAACAACTATATTTGATGTAAAATTAGATTAATGTTTATTAGGGTGGGTCGAAATTTGGACTTTTTTCCGATTTCATTGTTGCAAGCTTTCTTTCTTTCTTGCGAATAGTCATAAAACGACATTCCTGAAAGTTTGAGCTTGATCGGACTTCGTCTTCATTTGCAAAAATTGCGATTTATAAAGGTGCCTGAAGCGATTTTTTCGAGGCTTGAAAATGCATTGTTTTTAATAGGAAGTTGTTTTCACGAGATTTGAAAATGTCATAACTTACTTAATTCTTATTGTAAAAAAATGATTTATGCGTCAATTCAATGTAATTAGGAGAATCAAATTTATTGTGTATTGACTCCGAAAATGATGACGTCATCAATGACGCCATTAAACATCGTAATTTGCAAATAGCGATGAAACTGATAATCCTACATGCTTCATCTCTAAGTTATTTGATAAGGAAAGAGAGTTTGAAAGAAAGGTTGCAGCAATGAAATCGGAGAAAAAGTCCAAATTTTGACCCACCCTATTGTGTATTTATTAATATAGAATACATATTAAAAACTAAAAATTTAAACCTTTATCACCATATCTAGAATCAGGCGTACCAACAAGCCAGTAACTCAGAATATTCCTTTGATAAATTTAAATTCCCCACCAAGTCATTGAGTTCTCCCTAAGAAAAAAAGTTGGCAACCCTTCAGGAACAGGAAGTTCTTCACTGTGTAGCACTGGCCTGATTACTGAAGCTAGGTTTGGATATTGCCAGGAAGTCCTATTTTTCCTGTTGATGCCTTTTGTGTTTACTGCACAAAAATAGCAGTCGCTATTATAATCTTCTGGTTTACGCCATGCCATGGGAATAGTAAACCTTAATCCTTTTTTTCTTTTGTTTGTCCATTGACGTAAAAGTTCTTTGCAAGTTTTGCAAACAATGTGGAGAGCCCAAGACTTATCTTGATCCCCCAACTTCACTTTAAATTAATCAAGATAAGCACGCTTTACAAAATCATCGATTGGTTTTCTGTTAGGCTCTAGTGTGTAATCACCACAGATGTAGCAGAAAATATTTATGTTATTGAGACAACGTCTTCTAGATGTTGTAGCCATAAGCGCGCTAGGTTCCCCCCAAAAAACTTTGAAAGTGATAAACTCAATTTAAAAAAATTCACAGCAATGAACTTGACAATTGCTCGCTTCATAACTTTCTTGACAGCTGACTTCGTTTGTACTGATTAATAACATTAAACTCAAATCAATTTATTACTTTAGCTTGTCTTCTAAAACGTAATAGTCTATATTCATAAAAAATAATTAGGTGTGAACTTTGGTTCACATAATGTTATTGAAATACGTCACTGTCTGTAGCTTTGCTTACTCGATATGTGCATATTTCTATTAATATAGTGTTCCCGAGGCTCATTTGCTTGTTTTTGCGCACGCGCCACCTAATTCGTTAGCGCTTAACTGCGGGAAGGCGCCTTCTCAAAGGCAGAGTCAGTGTTGTTTCAATGTTTACTTTCAATCACTTTAGTTTTTTGTTAATGCCGTCCGGATGGTGATGATCTTTTGGTGATGATATTGTTTGGTGGCTGTAAAGACCTATTTTTAATCCTTTAAAAAGAAAAACAAGTAAGCTTTAAAAAGTTGTGCGTTGAAGGAAGTTTTAGAAAAGGATAGGGAGACTTACAATATAAGCTTCATAAATTTGAAATTTTTCATAAGTAGCCTTGAGGCAGACTTGGACAACTAAATAATTTTAGTTGTCTAATTCGATAAATTAGAGCGAAATGTCGGTAATAATCAGGTTTGGTGGCCGTGCTTAACTATATTTATTGATGCATATACCGCAATATTAGATCCTTTTACGCACGTCTTAAACCATTAAGGTTTTGCCACCTTTTCCTTTTGTTAGTTTTGTTACTGTATTTCTTTTTCTCAATATCATTTCTTTTGCATTCTGACAAAGAAAAATAAATTGAATTGAATAATACTAATTGTAATCTAATTCGGTAAAAACTTGTTTGGTGTAATTGTAGTTCTTATCGAATCTCCAGTTTTGGTAAAAATTTTAGTTTGTCCAACAGTATTTTTTGGCAAATGGAAGGATACTGCGCTTTTAAAGTTATACAAAGAAAATGCAATAAAACGATCAAGATCAAAGTGTCATTCCATTGCTTGAGCAGCAAAGTCATGAAAAATTCGATTAATTCATCAATTCACTGACGTTACAATGTATATTATGACGTAAGTGGTTTTGGCGCTGTGATGGTGGAATGACACTTTGATTCTGAGTTGCCACATTGGCGTTTTTATACAACTAAAAAAAGATTTGTGACAACTTCCTCCAACTTATTCAAGTAATTGTAATATAGTTTAAATTCTGCTCTAATTTGTGAAAACTTGGGTAGCTCTAATTCAAATCCTAGTCTAATTTGTAAAAGCTTAAATTACTGTAATTCTGATCTAATTTCGAAAGTCTACAAAAATTGTGGTTGTCCAAGTCTGCCTGGAGCATGGGCGCCGGAACGATTTTTGACTGGGGTGGGGGGCAAGATTACAAAAAAGGGCACTTTTGTTTACTAAACGGCCAAATTTTTTTCAAGTTTTAAGTTAAGATAGAGCGATAATGCTAAACTATCAGCTCACTATGTAGGCTATTGAGTAATGATAGCCTACAAGTGTCCGGTATACAAAGAAGGGCATCATGCTATGTTATAATGATGTAACCTTCTGTTAAGCCTTAAAGCAGCCTGCGGCCATGGCTGCTAAGTAAGTTTGTGCTTGAATGACCGCCGGTGCTACCTCCTCAATCGGCCAAGTTTGGCCATCGGTCTCTTCTAGCCAATTATTTAACTTCGCAATGGAATGATCGTGGATAAGCTGTCAAAAATATGTAGTATCAAAGAGTGACGCAAAATTAGGCCAGCGCGTCGTAATCGCCACTTTTGCATTGTGCGGGAATATTTGTTATTGATGGAATATGTCCATCTGCGATCACCAGCGCTGTAAGTCTTGTTTGTAATTCCCGACGTTTATTTTGACAAAGTCTTAATCCGAAGTGCTAATTTACATCGGCTGGCAATATTGTCGTTTTTATGTCGATTCGATGTTGCCGGACATAGAATCGTTGTTAAAAAGGAGAACTAGGTTAGTTGACATTGTATGTATTATTGTTTTATGTCACTTTTGTGTTTTGTTTTTTGATAAATAAACGATTGATTGATTGATTGATTGACATCCCAGGGGAAAATTTTTTTGATCATAAGTTATTTTGCAAAAATTATGCTTCTTTTAGTAATGTCCTTCACATCATGAAATACTTATTTCATTACCTTGCCGTCATCGTCAACACATGTCGAACGTTGTTTTTCGTTGCTAAAAAGAATTCTAGATGAGTGGCGAACTTCTTTAAAATCAGTTACATTGGAGACACTCGTGTGAGTGTCGTTAGATGGTTCCGCAGTACTGGATTACAATCCCGATAAAGCAGTTACTGCGTGGTGCAACGATTCTATTGTAGGACGTCGCCCAGGCCCAGACTTCAACAACGCTAAGTGATCATTTTAGCATTGTTGCAAGTTTAATTTTATTTTCTTGTGCTATCGTTATTTTTATTTTGGCCTCCAAGCACGCAGATTTGGCCGCCGAGAAGGAGCTCCCGGTAGGCCACGATGGCTGCCGAAAAAAAAAAGAGTTTTAAAGCCTGTACTGTGTTGCAGTTGCAAAATTTTGTGCCGTAAATATTATTTTGAGGCAAAAATGAAAGATTACAAATAGGCTAAAAGCGAATAGCAGAAATTGTTATATTGCAAAATGTGCAGTTGCTTACATGACTTTAAAAGGGCACCATTGCCCCCCTACCCCTCCATCTGCAAAAAAATTGAGGGCAAGGGGGACATCTGCCCCCCCGCTTCCGGCGCCTCTGGCCTTGAGGGACGATCCATCCAGTAGTAGTAGTCCCCGCTTATTAAGCCAACTGTTAAAAGCCCACCCGTTTATTAAGTCCAATTTGGTCCTGTCCGGAATTACTTATACCTATTAATTCTTGTAATAAAAAAAAACTCTTGATTAGCCTGAAACCCCATTTGATAATCCTAATTTCGAGTACATTTGCTATGTTGATGTGTATTGTTTTGATATGATGGTCAGAAATAAAAAAGCAACTGAACTGAAATTGCGTAAAAAGCCATTAAAAAATACAAACATCAAAAATGTTTGTTGTAGGCTATAGTTATTGGTTAACCTACATATTTTTTCGCAAATACTGTACGCTTTTTTCTTGATTCTTCATTTATCAATTTTGAAGTTAAATTTACTCAAATGAAAAAAAACTTTCAGGTCGGAAGCCCTGGAACCTAAAAACAAATTTATAGTAAAAAATCATTTGAAGGGATTTAATCATACAGTGACGGAATTTGGGCGTAATCATTTTAACTCGCAAAAGAATATTTTTCTGTTTCGTGCCACACAGGCATGTTTCCTCACCATTCTGCTTTCTGTTGCCCTCATCCACGTGATAATTGCAAATTTTGATAAAAGACTTTCAGAGATCCAGTGCTAATTTTCCATTCTTTCTACACATTTTCTACGTGATATTTGTGTTATTGAACCCAGGGATATTGAACCCCACATGTTTGAAAATAGAAATTGGATCAGTGGCTTTTTTAGTTTATTTGGTGGCGTTTATGATGAAATCAATGGATTCGTATCGTATAGACTAGAAGGTTTTCTTATGAATAAGTCTTTTAATCAATGAGTGTGTGATATTAGCTTATTGTAATCAAAAGATTTAAGTGTTTCTTAATTGCCTAATAGGTTCTTGTTAGATGAAATGCTCTATGTCTTAAGTTTTTCGTTTGTTTCCAGGCCAATTAATAGAAGACGTAACGATTGATACATTCTTTCCTCTTCGTTTCGGTAGGCAATCGGTTTGGTTGATCTTCGCTTCGGTTTATTAAGCCTTTTTTCTAAGTCTCCACTTCATGATGGTCAGTGTAACAAACAGTTTAGCCAAAGATTAAAAGTTAATATATAAACCTGTGACTTCACAAACTTGCTACGTGACTTCAAACGTAGGCTAATATGATGAATGTTTTGTGGTTAAATAAGTATCTGAAACTTCTGCGCCATAGCTTCTGGTAAAAGGAAATGAATTTATGCTGACGCTACGTAATTTGAGCCTTTACTGTAGTGTAAGCTCATGATGACAAACCTGATTTGTCTAAATCGGAAATGTGGATTGCCAAACCGCAGAATAGAGCATGTCACAATAAACGTAGGCCACAAGCATCTCAAGCACAACAGAGGGACTTGTATAGCATGACAACTGACTTCAAAAAAGCCTTCGATAGAGTAAGTCACTCTTTTTTCTACGGAGTCCTGAAGAAACTCGGTGTAAAAGATGAACTACTTACCTGTCTTTGGTTTACAACAAAACAAAAAGCAAGATAGAAATACATAGAGCCTTAACCAAACGAATAAACGTCAAAAGGGGCATTCGACAAGGATGTCCCCTCAGCCTCTATTTTATAATCTGTGCTGATGTGCTCACCCGTCGCATAAAAAAAAAAACAACTTATCAACGGTTTTCGCTTTTCCAAACTTACAATCAAAATACAACAATATGCGGACGACACCGCATTCATAACAAGGGACATTTCATCTCTCAATGAAATCATCAAAGAACTGGCCTTATACTAGACCATGTCCGGCCAGAAAGGGAACCAGGGAAAAGGCCAGATCATGGCGTCCAAACCTGATCTGGCCAACCAAGCTCAGCAGCTCTTTCCTAAAGCTGACATCTTGAACAGCATCAAGATCCTTGGCATTTGGCTAGAAGCAAACCAAACAGAACTGGATAAAATGAACCGGCAGACGGCCATCAGAAAAACTTAGATGACCGCCAACATCCTTAAACCACGAAGACTCTCCCTCTATGGAAAGATTTCCGTCATCAACACTCTCATGGCACCGTCACTTTGCATCTAAGTTGAGTACTGATGCCAATACAGCAACACCTCAAAAACCTCTTCAACTTCATTTGGTATCCTTCACCATTTGAACAACTCCAGAGAAGAAAAGCACTTTTTCCTGCCAAAAACGGAGGCATAAACATGGTGGACATCCAATCAAAATTCCAAACCAGCCGCATCGACAGAATTCGCCATCTCCTTCGTATAGAAGACGCCACCGAAATCTGGCACGAATGGGCCATTTTTAATTTGAGCTACAAAATGAGGCACATCAATCCTCTTTTGTTTTCCAACAACGTTCCGAATGCCTCAAATCCAAATGAAATGTATGCGGACATCTTCAAGTCCTTTTGCAAACTCAAAGGCTTGAAACACGATTGGGAAAACACTTCCTATAAAAACATTTACCTTCATCTGAAAACCCAAAATGCAAAGAAGATGCACAAGATTGACCAACATGGACAAAAGATCCCTTGGAACGAGATTCTTTTGAGAAACAAGGAAATCAAATTCCTCCTGCCACTTTACTTATCTTCCACGTCCTATCCGATAACTTATGGAGGATACAAATGGGGTGAATTTGAAAGATCAATACTATCCAGTAGAATCACAAACTGCAAATTCTGCCAAAAACCTGGTGACAATGTGGCCCACGTCCTCACCGACTGCTCCTTTGCACTAGAAATATGAGAGCGCCTGAAAATAATTTTCTTACTTAATCAACGAAGACATCCAAATAGCAAAGGACATGGTCCTCTACAATCAATTTCCCTGTGGACAAAAGAAGAACCCAATGCTTTTGATCACGATGAATGTCGCTAAGTATACCATCATCCAAAAGAAGATATCTCTGGATATTGGCAACACATAGCCTACATATGGAGCTGAAAACGGTCCACTATCCAAGCCCTGTGGGTGATCATGGCAAAAACAAAAGACATAACACCAAAACATAATATTTTTTTGTCATCTGACATTTCCTTTACTTCTAAACTTCCTTCTCCTGTCAGAAGAAAGAAGAGCCAGTCGAGAGTCTGGAAAATTCGAAATTGTTGTACGAAAAATTATTTGCGGCCCTAAAGTAGGCTGTTTTTATCGCAGTAGAAAAATTTGCATAGGTTAGGCCAATTATAAACATATTCCCGTCAAGGACTTTAATCTGGAGTAGATACTTACACGCGGCCTATTGGCACAAAAATAATATAAGCTTACAGAAATATTCATGCACAATACGAAAGAGCAAAAAGCCTGTGAATGTTTCGAAATGGATTTTAAGTGGGTATGGTCATATTTATTTTATCTGTTAATTTGCCCTGCTCAATACAAAATTCGAAAATAAACTTTCATGAATAAACTTTTCTATATTCTTTTGTTTTGGACAGAATTTTCAATTTTTTTTCTAGAGATCTTAGAATCAGGGCCTGATTAAGGCTCACGGGGGCCCGAGGCGCAACTAACTTTAGGGGCCCTATTGGCAATCGCTTTGCAATATACAGGTGCAATTGCACATAAAATGAAAAATCCTATGATAAATTTGACTTTGCACTACAACTGTAACGACACTAGTGCAAAGTCAAATTTATCTTACAATTTTTCATTTTATGTATAAGTTATTCCAGATTTAATTTCTGTTAAGGACACACGTAGGCTACGTGTCGAAAACGTTTGAGTTTATTTTAATTATGTTATATTTTTTGTGTGTAAAAAAATATGTTAAACCCGCTAAGGTTACTCTGTTTTATTTCTCTATGGTTCAACAAAGCAAACTCTCTACCAAAGCTTTATTATTATTGATAGAGGTAGGCTAGAGATTATAGTAGGGTGATTGGAAGATGGATTGATTGAGAGTTGAACTGAAGTTGAAGTTATAGAATACGAGTAGATGAGAGTTGGTGTGATCATAAGTTGTGTTGTATGAGAAGGTGTGGGTGAAGTACGTTAAAGTCGATTATAAGTACCAATTATATCAACTAATTTTTTGACCTAAAAACTTGAAATTTTGACTTTATAAGTTACAAATTTTGACCTAATTTTGACCAATAGCTTTCTGCGTTTGCAACCCAAATGCGAAATACAAAGCATATTAGAAATCAAACCGTTAGATACGGATATCTTCTTTTCTAATGAAATATGAGAAAAATGTGGAAGACTCAAGGACACCACATCTAATGAACAGCGAACAGGTATAATGAAAGTCACTCGAAAAACTGCAAAAGATAAATATGGAGAGTCTTTAAATGTCCCGAAATTACTGAGAGGGTTCTGCACTATTATACTTCAACATCAAGTAATGTTTCACATTAGCCTATCGCCTTTGAAGTACCTGTCTCTCGCCAAATTTTTTCCTAAAATAGAGAAATACAGAAGTTGCTTGGGATTGGGAGTTTCTCAGCAGGCTATAAAAATGTGGTGAAATATCATCTCGTCCCATTTTCACAATGCACTTGATGTCATTCCTTGAGATTCTTGCTTGAATATATTTTCCAATTCGGCAGCCATCAACACCAAAGTTAAGGGACCTCATTTTCTGGTAAGCTTCTTGAATGGTGTATCGGCTGTCTTCCATCTTCTGAATTGAATCGAACAGTGCGCTGTACTGCTCCTCTATATCTACAAGGTGAGTAGCTAAATTGGGAGCTTTTACAGCATCTTGAGCACGCCGCAGCAAGACACTACCATCATGGAAGCCTTCCACAATATTTCTTACTTCCGGTAGACTTCTTCAATAATAGAAAGCAGCTTTCAACCAAGGGCTCATCTAGTTACATTTGGCTGTGGAGGTTGGCCAATGGAAGTAAAACTAGCTCTTCTTGACCTGTTTTTAATGGTCACTGCTTTAACCCTGGCAACCAACTCATCAACAGCAGGGTAGTTGGCTAATATTCAATCGTCAGTAGTGGGCGAAACAAGATTATTACCTCAGAAATTGCAACAAATCGATTATTACGTCAGAATAGCAACAGAAATTGCAACAAAAAGTCAGTATCTGTGTAGCTTTAATAAAATATCAATAGAGAGAGGAAAAACTACATCAAAATAAAATTTTGACCTAACCATGAATTTTGACTTTTTTTTACTTATTAACTTTGAAACCTCTCTTCGTGTCAGCCTGAAATTTAGTTTGTGGACGTTTTATAAACTTTGAACAAGGCAGAAAAATTTTGACTTTATTGACTTTTGGTTGCCCTAATTATAAGAATTACAGACGTTGGAATCTATTGCTATTCACTGTTACTTTGATGATTTGTTGGAAGTGTTGAGCCATTCATTAAAGTCCTTTAAGAATTTTCATTTATCATCTCACTAGTAGAACCGACCATTTATTTCACTGCTTTTCGGTGATATCCCATTAAACTACGTCATTAATCTTTCACAAGTTTCTTTCCTGGTAAGAGATAGAAAGAATCGTTATAGTGACAAACTGTCAAGTCATTGGAATTTTGTATTGATTACAGTATTTTTTTGCACATTTAGCCGTTTAGACTATGTCAATGAAATGCAAATAAACACCAGTTGTTTTGCCTGATTGCTGTCGAATTGTAGGAAGGGGTATATTTTTATGCGTTCACTGTTTGTTTAGTCCTATGATTCTCAAACTGTGTGCCGCGGCACACTAGTGCGCCGCCACAGATTCTCAAGTGTGCAGCAAATCTTTTTGAAATTTTGGAAAAGAACTGTATAAATATTTAAAATAAGCCATTCAGACAAGCATGCGACTTGAAAGCGCTTTAACTCCTTCAATAGATGATAAATAAGCACACGTGACGATGAAACCAATTATGGCATTGCCGATAGGCAGGGTAATTGCCACGTCACTATTGGGCTGCTATGTTAGCTATTGCTATTGCTAACATTACTTCCCACCATTTGGAAGCAATGGATCAAGCAATCTTTCTACAGAAAAAGAACAGCTCATTGATTTACGAAACGACCCATTTTTTCAAACGCTGTTTCCACAAAAAAACTTGGATATGTTTTGGCTGTCTGCTTCCAAATTCTATTTCATGATCCGTGCAAAAGCAATCAAAACTATATTGCCATTTGGCATTTGCATCTTCATGGCTATGTGAACATGGCTTTTCTGTATTGACTGAAATTAAAAGCTGTAAACGAGAGAGACTGCTTAGAATTGACGATGAAATTCGAGTATATGTTTGTCAACAATGCAACTTCGTTTCAGTCGAAGCTTATATTGGTATTATATTGGTATTGGTATTAGTATTATATTGGTATAAACAAGCACATCCATCGCATTGACAAGTGAAAATAATTTTTTTTAAAGCAACTTTTATTCTTTTGTAAGTGTGCCGCGTACGTTTTATATTTTTTCTAATGTGCCACAAGCTGAAAAAGTTTGAGAACCACTGGACTTTAGTCACTAAACTTTAGTGACACACTATTCTATGCTTGCCTACTTTGCGACATTGCATGTTCCCGGAAGCTATGCTTGCTATTGTGTGCCCAAATCGGTACATTCTTTTATTTATTACATAAAAAAGGCTGCACAATTGCATTATCAGTACTGCATTTTATGAACTGATTTACCACTTTGACGAGGATTTCTCTTCATTAACAGTTAAAGGAAGTTTATGAAAATCTATGATAATACCATCTAGATTCTAGAAAACACAATAGCAGCAAAGCAAAATCCAATAAAAGTTTACAGCATATAGCTTATTAAGCCTGCAGACTGCGTCAAAATTGTGCTATAGTCTGAGATTGGCGTGATCTTGATTTTGAAGATCACAAGTTAAAAAAGCCTTCTGTGTAAGTCCGGGAAAACTCTGTAAAACGATGGTAAGACCACCAGTATTGTATCGGATTCAGGCGATAGCCCTGGCGAAGACACAGGAAGGGAAAACGCAAGTGGCTCAAATGAAAATGTTGCGATGGTCTTTGGGGTTGACAAGCAGAACCGAGTAAAATATGAAATCATCAGAAAACAAATGCAAGACGAAGAGCTGAAAGATAAGCTGAGAGAGAGAGGCCTTAAATTGTTGGGTTACATGGTAAGGAGAGACGAAGATTATGTCGGAAGAAGAATGAGACAATTGGAAGTTAGTAAAAGAAAGTGAGAAAAACAGAAAATAAGATGGAGAGAGTGTGTGACAAAAGATATTAAAATAGTGAGAGTATAGAAAGAAGATGCTGCTGCCAGAGTGATATGGAGAACTGCAATTTGCACCCGCGACCCCACTTGGAATAGGAATAAAACCATAAGAAGAATAAGAGTGTCAGTCAAGAAGTAAGCCTAGGGGTATACTTTATGTTACATATGTCAAAAATGACTCACATTTTCTCACATTTTTGCTTTTGTAAATTTTAAAAGTTGTTTGCTTTTCTTGACCTAAACTTACTATAACTTAAATGTTTCCAAGGTTTAAAGTGGCGATGCTAAAAAAACTAGACTATTATAGTCAAACATGGTCTTGTAAAGTGGCTCATTGCAGTAAATCAGACCACAAATTGTTTGTATTTGTATTTTTTCAATTTTTATCAACATTTTATCTTATGTGCTGGCGTGTTGCTCAGTACAACTATTTGGAAGATAAAGACTATAAAAGCTCAAACATTAATCAATCTTTTTTGTTTTATGCAGGGCTGTAAAGTCGGAGACAGAAAGATTTTGGCGTGTCCGGAGTCGGAGTCGTTAAAAAACGCCACGCCAACTCCGACTTGAAACAAAACAAAAAAAAAATAAAATCTTTGTGTACAATCTTTTTTCAAAATTTAGTTTCTTGTTGTACGTATTGAGCTCTATAACTTTACCAAAAATTAAAAGTGTTTGTTCTTGTTAGTGTTTATGAAAGTCCCTGTTCCAATTTTAATCACAACTTAAAGTGAAATTAAATTTTAAAAAGATTAAAAAGTGTAAAAAGTAAAAAAATCTGGCAACCCTCCAAAATTTACCAACATTGAACTGAAGCCTGAGTCGGAATTGCACATTTTTCGCCCGACTCCACAGCCCTGGTTTTGTAAAGTCGTATTATGATAACAGGTCATTTATGGAGCTTCCGAAATCTCCGAAACAGACTAGCTATCTGTTTGAAAATAATTTTTACGCTAAAAAAATACTGTTTCTTTTCCCGTTCGTTAACGTGCTGGTAGGTTTATGTCGATTTTTGTACTGTAGTTACCGGTAGTAACTTTTTCGTCCCGGACGCGTTAATGACAAAAAATAAAATGTTTGATTGATTGATTGTTGCAAGTGATTTCCGTATGTCCGTTTTGTCCTAGCAAGCCACCCAAAAAGTCTATAAATATAAGTAAAACTAAAATATGTAGAAAGCTCAGTTTTTGGAGAATAGTGATCCATTGTCCACTAATGTTCAAAACAAAAGACACCTAAATATCATCACATTTTAGAAGACAACTTTTTATAGAGTAAGCCTATTCGCCCTATTGTACTGAAAAATCTATTTCGATCTTTTTGTCGCCGAGTGTGACACGAGGGTTTCCAATTTTTTGTGTAGATAGTTTTCAAATAGTTTTAGAAGATAAAGAAAAGAACTTTTATTTTGATCTGTAGATTTTTGAAAAACTCTAATGTCCGTTTTGCTCCGCATGTCAATTTTGCCCCGCCTTCTTCTACTATCTAGCTACCTACGTATCATCTTGATCAAACGACTCACAACACCTCGCTGAAACCATAGCTGAAACCCTGCGCTACAACACTTCGCTGAAACCCTGCGCACATGCTCAGCCCTTGCGCTTGTTTACCCCACAGCTGAGTATTGTGTAGGCCTACTTATGTAAGATCGAAGTGCACATATTCACTTCATTGCAAGGATAATTAGCTTCTTCTTGTTGATAGTGAATCAATGCGTTCCTAAAATCTCAAAGAAATATCTTCTTACCCTATCAGAAATTCAACCATGTAAGGTTTGCAATTGGGCTGTTAGTCTGTCGCTTGATTGACGTAAACGGAAGAATTGAACAACACAATTCCAAACAATTATTTGTGCTGACCTCCATCTGCGCAATTAGTTTGCACCTTCAATTTGCAAATAAAACTGAGACTATTATCTTGTTATATCAAACCGGATATGTCATGTGGAAGTGGAAGCTGAACTTACAGCTCAGAAATTCAAAAAAAAAATTAATGCATTTATACTCTGGTGTTACAGAAGAATATTAGAATTATTACACACAAAAAAAACACATTAAAACGCCAGAAAAAGAATTGGAGTGCAAGATAGATGGGCAAACAATTTAGCAAAATAAAAGATAAAATTAATGGGTCATATTCGAGAGGATAGGAAAGACAGCTAGATTAATTAGTCATTGAAGGTACGGTGGAAAGAAAGAGGTGCAAGGAAAGAAGGAGACAAAATTGGGGGAGATGATGTAAAACAGTGGGCTGTCTTGTCGAGCATCGGAGAAGCAAAAAAAGTAACGTATGACAGCCAACCTTCGGCTCGGAGATAATATATGATGATGAATCCCATGTCATTAACTAAACGGGTGGCATTGGAAATTCTTATTTTCAACAGTAAATTTAAACAATAGTACCGGTAAAGTATTAACACTGTAACGACCAAGTGGCTTTTTTGACGCATTTCCATTTTTGAACAGCTGGCATTCAGTCAAATGTTGCGCTTTTCGGCTGAAACTCTGTAAAAAATAGCCACCAGCTGTCGAAAAGGGAACACTACGCGGTACACCACTAAAACTTGTCACCACAATACAAATTACTAGGATAAAAGACGGAAATTTCGTCTAGTTGGTAAGCACAAGCAAAACAGTTTTAATATTCGACCAACCTTTCAAACGACAGTTCTAAAAATGACGAATTGATTGCGATATTTCAAATGCACGTAACCAGCTTCTGTGACGTAACAGTGATAAACATTGTGAAGCAATTCACACAGGTGTTCAAAAAGTTTGTGCAATGTTTTACAGGTGTTGCAAAGGATTGTGCAATCTCTGCTCCTTTTTTAGTAATATTCCATTACGTAAGACGCTAGGTTCAGTAGACCTTAACGGTTTTATGTGACGTTTCATTTGGGGAACGATTGTCCGTAACACTAGGTAGTTCGAAATATCGGTTGTTCCAGTGTTAAAAGCTCCTCAAAAATCAAGATACTACACTATTGAAGTATTTTTAAGTAAACATCTTGCCCATTAACTAGGCTACCTAATAATTAAATTGACCTATTTCAGTGTTAAAAGAAGGAGATATGAAAAAAAAAACTTTTAAAGAAATCCAGTTTTTATTTGATGATATTGGTCAAATACAAGTTGTGCGTCTTAATCAAAATAATGATTACTGGAGGTAAAAGTGCAACAAAAGCGATCAAAGCAACGTTAAATTAGTCAAAAGTTTCTGGGGGGAGCGATCCTTTTAGACCTCCTGTTTGCGTGTTTTATTTTACAAATTTTGCTTCAAAAGTGTGTTTAAACCGTTTTAAAAACATAAGACCGATAAGCAGACTTACAGTAGACTAAATGTCAAACTTCGCTTGTCTTATCGCCGGTCCTTGAGGCCAGTGGCGGCTCGTGGTATTTATAGCAGGGGGTGCTGCAACCGGAAGTAGCCTATACGTGAAAGAGCGAGCGCCAAAGGCGCGATGCCAAGGGGTCTAGGGACATGACCCCCATAAAATTTTACCTTATTTTAGTGGTATTTTATGAATTCTGAGGCTATTTGAGCACTTAATTTCCTGATGTTCATCAAGTTTAAATAGGCTGTTTTAGCATGTGACCTTTGGGCCTTAACTTATTATCGTAAGTTAACAATGAACCTAGGTTACATTTAGTTTATAAAAAATCCACCAGGTTTGGTAACTACAAAAATTTATTGGTAGAGCTTTTCTTAAATTTAATTTAACAACACTAATGAAAACCTAGTCTAAGCTTTATCTTTTTGTGCAGAAAGCAAAGCACATTAGTCTAACAATGTAACAGCATCAGTCGCAGCCACCTAATATCGTGCTTGAAAACAACAGTATTTGCAACAGTAGCTAGCCTGACCACGTGACCAGCAACCGCAAAAGTTGCAGTTCGAAATTGTGGGATTTGAAGCAACCTCAGCCAAAATATGACGTCACAATTTCTCTTTGTTCTTCTTTTATAAGATCGCAACTGCAGGGCTTGCAGTTCAGAGCTGCCAAATACAAAACTTAAAAAATCATCATATTTTTTAAAATCCAGAAATTATGAAACTTCCAGTCGGTAGGATCTATAGAGAACACGAAAAAAAAACGTTAAATTAATAAAAAAAATAAAATACTGAAATGTGCAGGGGGTGCTGCAGTTTTGCAGTTTCTATGGACAAGCCGCCACTGCTTGAGGCTATCTTTATTTTAAAACCGGTCCTCGAGAGAAAAAAGGTTGGAAACCTCTGGGCTAAAAACTTAAACAAATTAGACCGATAAGCAGATTAAATGTAAAGCTTTGTTTTTCTTATTGTCTATCCGTGAGGCTATTTTTACTTTAAAACCGGTCCGCAAAAGAGAAAAAAGTTGTTTACCTCTGGGGTACAGGACCGAAATAGTAAAAAATAACCCTCGACCTTTTGTGTGACGTTGCAATTCTACTTAAACTAGGCTAAAACAACGATATTAGTAACGGTCACTCAACTACTACAATTGCAAAAGTTAGCAATATCAACTACCTTTTACAAGGTTGCTCACTAGTAAAAATGTGTTTTTTGCAACCTTATTGATTTACAACAAAACTTTACCTTTTCAAGTACACAAACAGTGATCTTGACAGTGACAGTTACAAGATTACAATCTTGATCTTCAAGACCACACAGTTTTGGTGATCTGATGTTTGTTTTCAAGATCACATATTTTTAGTGAACTTAATATTCAAGATCATCAAAACTGGTGATCTTGCCCATCTCTGCCTATAGTGCATTTCAAAAAATGCCTTCACGCATCGAAAAGCGAATAAGCCTGGCTTTGTGGTTCAAATTAAGTAGCTTGTTATCATCACAATAAATTTGAATGTTTAGGTGACCAAAGATTTCTAAAATGGTTAGTAAAATTTTGTTGGTATTTTTGTTGAGTTTTTTGCAAGTAGCTCATTTTATTTCACACAACGACCCATGCGATGTGATGGAAACTAAAATGATAATCGAACATTTTTTGGATGAACAGCAGAAGAAAAACTTCAATGAAATTGGATATCTTTCTTGGATGAAATCTCCGATGAATTACATCAATTGTGGTAGCAGAGGACTTACAAAAACCCCAAAGTTAGTCCAATTGGATATGCAGGTGCTGGATCTCGTTGGAAATGCTATTTCGCACTTTAAAATCAATGATTTTGACAAACTTATAAATTTGATTGTTCTTGACATTAGATTCAATCGAAATAAAAACTAGAAATTCCCTTTGCCTGGATCTCCAGGATATCTCAATATAGAACCTGGAACATTTGGAAAATTAAAGAATCTAAAAATGCTATTACTTCGTGGTAACCATTTACATAGCTTCCCTCATGATCTTCCTCAGTCCATTGAATATTTGGATGCATCGTCCACATCTATAATCGTTCTCAAGAAATCAGACTTTTCAAATCTGAAAAACTTAAAAGTGCTTGTGGCATTGTCAATGTGCGAGCATGAAGAAGGTTTGAAGTGTGACTCACCAATTATCTTGCCAAACAGTGAACCGTTTTTCCCAGTTAGAAAATCACTACTCTACCTTAATTTGATTGCTTCATTTTTAACTGCTGTCCCAAGACAAGCATTAACACCCAATCTTTTGTATTTAGATTTAAGTAGCAATAGAATCAACAAAGTATACATTATGGATTTTGTTCATGCTCCTCATCTACAAGTACTTCGTTTGGTAGCAACGAGTGCAGTGGGTGAATTATTAATAGAAGAAGGGTCATTTGATGTGTTGACAAACTTGAAAGTTTTAGATCTTGCTGCAAATAATTTGACTTTCTTATCTCGGAATATTTTCAAACAAAATAAAAAATTGAAGATTTTAAATTTATTTGGAAACTGCCTGTGGAAGTACATTGCTAATCCTGTGTTTGTTCCCGCTGATCAAATTGAAACATTGCTTCTCGGTTTTAACACATTTTGCTATTCAGAAAATAGTTTAAATTTTTCAACAACAAAGATTACCAATACATCCTTTGTGTTGGGTGATGCTTACAAAAAAATGATGAAATTAAAGCACCTGTCTTTTGGCTTGGATGCGCATTATTTTGTTCTAAAAGGAGATCCCTCTTTTGGTTTACATTTCGGTTCTATCACGACAAAAAGCTTATCAACATTACGAGATTTACCTCATTTGTCCACATTGAATTTAGATTACTGCCACATTGAAAGTATTGATTTGGCGTCACTTGAAGGATTTCAGAACTTAACTATGCTCACGCTTACTTACAATGATTTAAACACAAATGATCGATTAACACGAGAAATAACAACTAATAAACAATTTTCCATCTTTCATAAAGTTTTGGGAACATTACATTTCAAACAGAAGCGTGCAATTGAAAGCAAACCAGTCGAGAAAGCAAACAAAGTTTAAACTCATTTACTTGCATGTGATCATGCAGATGTTTTAGATCTCTCTTTTAATGGAATATCAAAATTGGAAAAGTACAATTTCACTTTCACTTCTTTTGTGCAAAACTTAGACGTGTCATCAAACTACATACAACTGATTGTAAATCGATCTTTTATAGCAATGCCCAATCTTTGTTCAATTGATTTACGTTCTAATCCTATCAAAATAATCCAAAAAAATGCGTTTGAGGGTTTAAACAGTCTTCGATTTCTTTTCATAAATAGCACAAGAATTATAAACACGCCTTATTATTTAGCATTCACAAGTAGTTTTCGAAATCCAATATGTTTTCAATATGCATGGACTGGAGCATTCTTTTTTGATTTGCTTTCCTATGACACATCTCATTCTCTTCAGACTAAAAACATCATAGAAGTTGATTTTTCCGGAAACTATGGATCTGATTTTGTCAATGTAATAGCAGAAGTGAACCAGTTTCACTTTGTCCACAGTGTCATTCTACAATCTTGTTATATTGATGATTCACTGACACCTTTGACTAACGCACAAGTCTGATATCTTGACATTAGTAACAACTTGCTAACCAAAATACCTCTCAAAAGTTTAAAACACATGAATCTGCTGGAAACACTTTTATTGTCACGTAACAAAATCATTTCCTTGAACACATCTTTTCTTCATTTAATACCACGATTGAAAACATTAGATCTTTCATTCAACAAAATAAATTATATCCAACCTGGAGTTTTTACTACAAACACAAGTGAATTAACAAGCCTGAATTTACAAGGTAACTACATAACAGATGCAGGAATTGATGTTTTTCCTTTTTCCTTCCTAAGCCAACTGATTACTTTGGACTTGAGAACGAATGCCATTGGCTGTGTTTGTCAATTTAAGAACAATTTTGGGAGATATTTTGACAAACATGAATTTGATTCAGTTTCATTTCCTGGTTTTATGCCTACATGCTCTTCACTGATTGATCGATATTATGGAGGATGCGTACAGTGCCAAACACCTTCATCTTTGCATGGGCGATCTTTGCTCATCTATTCATTAGACATCACTTGTCAGAATAATCTTCACATAGCTTTGTGTGCATGTTTCACATTTGTTAATTTTTGTCTTATTATTTTTTCAGTGATGTTTTCCAATAAAAAATGGAAAACGTGGTTGACAAAGTATGCTACACAAAGTGTACATCCACAAAATGTACACGAACAAATCAGAAAGAGGAACATCAGATCTAATTTATTTGCTCATCATGGATTTGTAGTTTATGATCAAACAAATCAAAATGTTGCTGATTGGGTTGACAACAACTTGATACCGAACATCTGTGATCAACCTCCATATTTTAATCTTGGAGTAGTTGGAAGGGAAGTTCAATGTGGATCGTCTCCTTTAAAGCAACTTGTTCAAAGGATTGAAGCCAGTAGGAAAGTTATTTTGATTCTTACCGGCGACTACTCCAACAGTCCTGAAGGAAAATATGTGATTTCTGTGTTGGAACATCTTGAATACGAATCAGGAATTGATCGAACTCTGTTGATAACTTTTGAGAATGATATTCAGGCTGGAGGATTAATAAGAAAAAAGCTTAAAAATTGTCCACACCAAATGCTTCAAGTGCCAAGAGACAATGATAACTTGCCAGTTTTATGGAACTTGATCCAAAACTTCTTGTCTGGACAAGAGGTCTAGATTTTGTCTGATATGCTTTCGCTTCGCTGCATCCGTTGATAGAGATATGTTATGCCAGAAAATCTTTGCATCTCGTGAATTGCCTCATATGATTGATTGAATGATTACAACCTTGTGCATTGTTTTTCTAAGAAGGATGATTAGATTATTGTACATGCTTGTAAATAAACCAGTTTTGTTTGTTGTGCTTGACTTGAATCTATATTTTTTTTTATGTATTAATTTACTTGTAATATTTCGTCGTATCATCGACACTATAATGCTTATGCTTCATATCATTTTTGGTCGAAAGTGACACAAAAAATCAGTAGTAAAATCAAACAAAAGTTGAACTAATCGACATTTTATTTCAGACTTTGACTTAAGCTAAAGATTTCTGAATTGTGTAACTTTTTGCAACTGTTTTGGCCACTTTAAAAGTTTTTGTCTAATTTAATTAACTGTCTAATCGAATTCCTGTCATTGTATTTTTGAGACAATGTTTTTGATTTTTTTATGAAAAGATATTTTTGGAGTTCATTCCGGTTTTAACAGGTCTCGAGCCGACTTCGCGTATACACGTAGTGGGCACAAGCATTGTGATGTCATTTGGTAAATAAATAAATCTGGTCTTTTTGTTTGCCAAACTGCATGAATCTGACTGTTTTAGAAAGAGGAAGACTTATATTGTCTAAAAGTGGAAAGAAATTATTACTAGGTTTGTATTTAAATTTTTTCTGCAATTATCAATTAATTATTTACAAAAAGCTGTCATTTTTTGTGCAAAGTGAGGTATATCCAGTTCTTTCTTCGCACAACGCGTCAACATCTCCGTGACAACCCTTCTGCGGCAAGCGTAGTATTTGCCTGACATCTACCGGTGAAGTTTATCGCAGTTTGAAGATTTTTTTCAGATATCTAAACGGAAGCGAAAAAACATCAAAAAAACACAGAATTTTTGTAGTTTGTCAGAAATTGTAGTCATTTAAGGCATTTTAAAATAAAAATACACAAAATTTGTAAACATACTGTAAAAGACTCTTGAAAATGCAACAACTTTCATATTTTGATTTTTTTTCTAGCAGTTACGGTTCTCAAAATACAGCGGTTCAAAATCAAAGCCATTGCTCAAGCTAAATCCTGAAAATTTCATCAAAAAAGCATGGCACTTTCATTTGCAGTAAACTCTGTAATTGCTTGATGCGTTTTGAAACTGATTTTAAAATTGGCTATTCATTTAGGTATCTTAGTATTAGGTATCTAGGTATCTAGGTATTAGGTATTAGGTATCTTAGTAGGATAACTAAAACCTACCTGGCAGGACTGTTGCAAACGAAAACATTTAAGTCAAAACAAAATATTTTGCTTCAAACAGACGTGCCACATTGCGCAAATAACATTCTCTGGCTTTTATGAGCCTTACTACAGCTTGAACACGAAGGAACGTTCAATGCCATTCTAGGTGACAACGCTACATACAACATACAACCGCGTTTCCTCGCTATTTCCCACAACATGATATTCATGCGCATGCAAACCCTCCGACTTAGAGAACCAATCAGCATTTTAAATGTTATTTGCATCAATAATGTTAAAGTGTGAGCGAGCAATGGTAAAAAAAATAGACCTTGGCGTTATAGTCTCGAATACCCACTAACAACCCAGACAGCGAATCAGTTTTTTTTTACATTGATTCAACGTGCATAGATATTGAATCAATGTAAAATGGTTGATTTGCTGTCTGGGAACCACACTAATTATATCACATACCTATGACCTGAAGAAAATGACGGCTTGGTGGCAAGAGTGGTTGGTCTACCAAGCAAAGTGGCGTGGGTCAGTACCGTGGAGATGTGATGTCTGGAAGGAGGAAATTGGTAGCAAGAATTATGGAAAAATATTCCAAAATTCGGAAATCAATTTTCAGTGAACTCTGACGTTTTATAGTTTGAATAAAATTGAAAACAGATATACAGTACCTTAAACAAACGATCGATTACATTTTTTATGAATTGTCGAATGACTGCTTTTGTATCTTGTCGCAAATTAACTGAAATAATTTCCCTCCTTAAGTCACAAAAAATTCCGGTTTAAACAAAATCCTTCTTTTGCATTGATTTGAGATCTACAAAAGTTGAATCAATGAGAAACATTCTAATTTATTTTGAAGCCCAAGGTTCCTTAACATAGACATGCGCAGAATATTACAGCTTATTTGTGTACTATAGACCGATAGGGATAGCTATTGGCTTATTTATTATAGAGATATGAATTAGGCCTAACAGATTTTTAAAAAGTAACATAAGTTTCCATTCAACTAATGAACCAAATGAACTTATATCAAACCTACTCTCAGTATAAATAAAATATGAAGCAGGCAGGACTTGGTTCGCAATTGGCCTTTGGACAGAACATCAAACAGACCCCGTATACTTTGTACGCAACATATGGACGATTTCTAAAATGTTTTGATTCATAATATTGGGCTATTTCACTACAGGCCTACTGCAATGTTTATATTCATTTGGTTAAACCTTTAAATTTGTTAATACGTTCCGATAAACTTCGAAATATAATTACAACAACAATATGTGGAAGTAGTTCAAAGTCAGACCACTAAATTATAATATAAGATTATGGTCTGTCAGATAATTTTAATTCAATCAATTAGCATATACAGTAAAACAATGTAAAACAATCACTACAGTAAGCTATTACTAAAATAATCATTTTCACACTATAGTTTTATGTGGAATGTCCCAATATATAGAACACAGAACTATTTTTAATAGAATCGCTACTGTTGGTAAGCAACTATATAACCATTCAGTCATTCGCATTGTAAATAGTTGTTGATGTTCAACTTCAATCAACCAACTATCCTTCAATGTGTAAAAGCAAGCAGTTGTAAGATCGATCGGTTATGACTTTTGTTGAGATAGCCTAATGTAGAAATGGAGAGAAACAAACATGTCGCTTGAAAACCCAAATTAGTGTCGCGACTTACAGTAAAAGATAAAATTTCCGTTGAGCTAATCTCGACTATCTAGAAATGTGGCCTGGTTGTCATTGACCTTTCGCCAGATCTTCTGTACTGTATTTCGTTGCGAGTGAGACAGATTGAGTAGAAGTCTTTAATCCACGAAAAACATGTCGTGTCGGTCGTCAGACCACTCGGCATGCAACAACTCAGCAAGTGCTTGAACTCAACAATTACATTTCAACTACTGCAAAGTCATCAAATAATGAGATTTACGTTTTCACCTCGGACTTGCTTGGTCATCGGTTGCTAAACTGAATTTGCTGACTTGTGACAAGTCAAGTTTAGGTTTGCCCAGTTATTGTTTTCTCAGTTTCATCATTTAGCAACTTCAGCAACTTGCTAAAATGTAGCTAACTCAATTGTCACTTGCTCAGTTGTCGCTTGCTCAGTTTACAACTGCTGACTTGTAGGGGACTCGTCGGGCAGTGGCGATTGTTTACAGAAAATGATTTTATATTAAATGTTGGTTTTGCCCTGGCTGTTGGGCAAAAGGAATAGGCTATATGACTGCTATGTCTCGTAGTTGATTTGATGAATTTGTTGTCAAGATCAAGCAAATTTTTGTGAATTTGTTAGGATGAATATCCATAAATAAATACTGTTAGGAGCAAAATGGTTGGAACGCTTGGTTAATCTAATCAAAAAATAAAGAGCCCAAAATGTAGATACCAAACTCATGTTCAGCAAACAAACGTTTCGAAAACTATACTGTCTTCATCATCAGTGTTACAAATGTAAGCAATCCCTGATGCCGCTTGGATTTAAATTGAATTGCGGCTGACGTCACAACGACTCATCAACAAGCTATTATGAGAGCGAAAAACGTAATAAAAGTCAGGTTTGTCATGAAGTGATGCGTAACAGAAGTCAGTATTTTACGATAAATAACAATTTACTGGATCAACGAGATAACGATAAATTACAATTTACTGGATCAACGAGATGGTTTTGACAAGTCAACAACAACAACGAGATTACGATAAATTACAATTTACTGGATCAACGAGATGGGTTTGACAAGTCAGAATAAGTGCTATACGGTATATCAGTTCAACAATTGAATAAATATAATGGTGCAGATGCCAAGTCCAAGTTCAATTGCGGAGATTTTTCTTTGATAAATAACGTTACCAGAATTTGTAACACTGATGATGAAGACAGTATAGTTTTCGAAACGTTTGTTTGCTGAACATGAGTTTGGTATCTACATTTTGGGCTCTTTATTTTTTGATTAAATACTGTTAGGTTTAGTAATCAATAAATTTGTTGTAAATAAATCCAAATCAATCAAACTATCCATTTGTTAAGCAGTGTTTGACAAATACACCTTTGTACAGATTTCCAAAATGGACTAACTATCTGTTTGAAAACAATTTTCACTCTAAAAAATTGTTGTTTTCTGTAGGCCAGGGGTGTGTAAAGTCCAGCCCACAGGCTAAATCCGGCCTGCAGGTCAAATCCGGCCCGTGAGACGTTTTGTATGGCCCGCGCCTGTTGTTGCATAATGTGTTATTTTTGGCCCATAGACACACAGAAATCATACAAATTCAATTTGCATATTTTAGAAAATTAATGAAGACAGTATTTCCTCGCAGACAAAAGCCAGGCGAGAAAAGTTAGAATCATTGTTGCGTATTGAAAGTCATGTTAATATAACCCTTATACAGCTCAACTAAACTTATGAAGCCCTTGCAATTGTTTACTCCACATCTGGATGCTGTGTTAGCCCACCTATGTGAGATCGAAGTGCACATATTCGCTTCATTGACAGCGTCATTTGCGCCTTCTTGTTGGTACTGAATTATTGCGTTTCTCAAATCCCAACAAAAAATATCTTCTTGTTCTATCAAAAATTCTACCATGTAAGGTTTGCAATAAGGCTGTTAGTATGTCTCTTGATTGACGTAACTTGGAAATATTTCACTTACTTTGAAAAAATGGAAATTTAGCAAACAAAAAATTTGTGCAACTCAAATCAAAACAACTATTTGTGCCGACCTCTATTTGCGCAATTAATTTGCACCTTCAGTTTGCAATTAAAACTGAGATTATTATCTTGTTATATCAAACCGGATATGTCATATGGAAGTGGAAGCTGATCTTTCAGCTCAAAAATTAAAAAAAAAGTAATAAGTTACTTTTAAACTCTGGTGCTACAGAAAAATGTGAAAATTTACACACAAAAGCACATTAAAAACAAAGCAACCAGAAAAAGAATTGGAGTGCAAGATAGATGGGCAAATCATTTAACAAAACAAAAGATGAAATAAGCGGTACATACTTTGAGAGGATTGGCAAGACAGCTAGATTAATTAGTCATTGAAGGTACGGTGAAAAAAGATGCAAGGATGAAGGAGACAAACTTGAGGGAGATGATGTAAGACAATGGGCTGACCTGTCAAGCATCGGAGAAGCAAAAACGTAGCAGATAAAAGTAACGTGTGACAGGTTTCGGCTCGGAGATGACATATAATGATAAATCGTATGTCATTAACTAAACGGGTAGCATTGGAAATGCATGGTTTTAGCAGTGAATTTAAACAATTATAGTATCGGTAAAGTAGTAAGAGCTCCTCAACAACCAAGATACTATTGAATCATTTTGAATCAAACATCTTGCCCACTAACTAGGCTACCTAACAACTAAATTGACCTATTTCAATGTTAACCGTATTAAGACTGGGGCTGGCATAATGTGCCCGCGCCAATTTCAAACGATTGTATTTTAATGGGCATACGTGCTAATAAGCTGAAATTTCTTGACTTTTCCTAAATATTACTTGGCTAAACGTATTTAAAGTTTCGTGGCTGTACGTGATTCGGTTTGGGAGATATTCTACTGTTTTTATCATGTACCTTGAAATATTTCATTGATTTGCTCCTGGAGTGAGAGCAGATTGCGCTTGGTTGGTTTCTTTTATAAAAAGAGTGACAGATCATCGATCGTTTATTCAAAGGCACCAAGCCGCCAAGCGGAGTCGCCTAATGACCTTATCGCGCGTGTAATTGGATTAGTTGTAAAAACACTGCATGATAACAATTACAGATTGTGTCTGGCATAAATTGCATACAGTTACTTCTGTCTGTGACTGAAACAAAACCATTTATATTACGCAACGGATATATTCTTCTTGGAATAACCTACTTCAAAGTTTGGTTGCTTTGTCTATCAGTTTTTAGTCTTTAGATGTCCCTCTAATGTGAAATTGGCAAAATGAAGCAGATATCGACAAAAAAAACAACAATATGTTGATGGAATGTATTTTGAAAATGAATTCGCATATGTATATGAAAGAATTTCGAACTAGATAAGTTGTCTAATACAAGTCAAATCATGGTCAAATGCATTACTTTACAAATTGGGCAATAGTAATATAGTATATCTCTATCCTCGTACAAGCCTGATGGCAGCAAGTGCCATGCTTTCATCGATTCAATGTCATCAGCTGTAGAATCGATTTTAATAATCGACAAGTCTGCGTTGAGAGAATGCTTGTAGGACACGATAGCCTGTAAGATTCTTACATCGAATCAACGTTAGACGAGTTTGATTTATCGTAAAATTGGCTACCTCCAATGATTGCACAAGTAGACATCGCTTATTGTTATGTTTCAAAAGATGAGTAGGCCTACTGTTAGAACAGTACATTGCTGTTTTAGCTTTGACTTATCATCATCATGGTTGAACCAATGTAAAATGACGTAACTCGTCGGTATAGAATGCGAAAAGTTTGTAACTTTATATTTTCGCACTACGTTTTTGTTTTGCATCTGTTTCTGCAGAAACGTGGTAAATAAACAATTCCTGATTTCGTTAATTGGATTCTTCTAAACATCGGCAAACCTGTGCAATTTATACCCAGCTTGAAAACTCGGTAAGTTTGGCATTTGTTCTACGTTGCTAGACGTTGAACCAACATAAATATGACAGATTGTACGAGCTGTGTATCAGCGTGTAAATTGAGTAACAGCGTGATTTGTTTCGTTTTTCACTCTGAAACGCATATACACTATACAGTATATACAGTAGCTAATGGAGCCTTTTTATTTGAAGCAACGTTGTAATAATGTAACAGTGGCGCATTTTTTTCTGAAGCCTCAAAGAAGTTCACCCTCAGCCGCAACGGTTACGGTGCACAAAGCACGCATAAGGATAAGCTGGTTTACACTGGCGCGCGAGAACAACCAGCAAAATTAATTTAGTCGGGTGTTGTGATGCCAAATAAAAGATTTCACAGCACGGGTGGCCGCTACGCATCATTGTAAACCGACTCTATTAGCTTGTATCATGCCACTAGCAAACATACAAAACAAACCACGGTTTTTGTTAAATGATTTTGATGTAACGCAGATGTTTAATCGATATAACTCGCTCGCTGTAATACGGTATTGAATAGAATCAACGTCTTCTGCTTTCATTTGCATTTGATCGTGTTTGCAAGTTTTCAAAACCCGCTATTGTTACGCAGATCCAACGTCAAACGACGTAAAATCGACGTAAAAACGTTGCTGCGATTGAAACAAACAGAAATAAAATCGTTTTCATGTGCTTGTTCTCCATTGGCATATCGGCCATTTTTACGTCAATTCAACGACTAAAGACGTTGAGTCGACGTACAAATGGTCAATTTTTCTCTCTAGGTTGATTGACGTATTTCGACAGCTCTTCTTCCTATTTGTTCTTACATTTTGTTGGTTATACTCAGGCAAGAAGTAAACGATAATGGCATAATTTATTAACCCATCATTCAGTTCTACGAATGATATTTGTAGTTGTAAAAGACCAAAGATAAAAATTTTTGCTTTGAAATTACTTCGATTTTCGAAACTTAGGTGCCCATTCAACGTTGCAAATCAACAAAATAGTAAATAAAGCACAGTACGCCATAACTTTAGCCTTGTATATAAGATGTAGGCTACAGGCATAGCCTACTATTTCAGCCATCTACACGCATAATCAAACGTGCTAATACTTGTTTACAACAAGGTAGTCGAGTAAATACAAACAAAATAACTTTTACATGTGAGTCCTCACTAAAATATTATTGAAGCAGAAACGCTATTTACTGTACAATACGCGTATTGCAAGGAGAAACACTTAGTCACATGATGATACTTTATATTGTAATTAACTGCATTGAATCCACGTTTGTTGACGGTTATTTACATTCACCGGTGCTTTCCAGCTAGAACATCGCCCATTTTACGCCCAATCGATGTAAATGTGAATTATTTCCAGCTTGGTGCCACGCATGCCGAAAGAATATTAGAGACTTGTCGAGAGATCAAATTTCGCTATTTCGTGTATCGTATATACACGACATGTGTATCGTATAAACGACATTGATGATATCGTATAAGTCGATTTTTGATGTTTTTTTCCACAATTTATACATTAATACACAATTTATACGGCACTGCCGATGCTGTATAAATTGTGGAAAAAATTCGGCAACCATTTTTATTCAGTAATTTTCTAGCCGACAAAACTGCGCTGTTATTTCGTCGATTTAACGATTAGCGACAGCTATTAGGTGTAAAAACATGAAGATCGGCTGACGGATATCATCAGTAACTAAGCATTGCGCATTGTCAAGCTGTAAGAAAATACAATTTATTATTAAAGTTCAATGGGACTTGATTCTAGGTGGCTGGTAATGCTCAACATTGCCAGATTTCAACGTCCTCAGTTGTCGAATTTACGTAAATATAACCAATTTTATCGGCGGACATATTCTTCCTGGAATAACCTACTTCAAAGTTTGGTTGCTTTGTCTATATCAGTTTTTCGTCTTTAGATGTACCTCTAATGTGAAATTGGGGAAATGAAGCAAATATCGACAGAAATCTGCCTACATCTCAAGCAACAGTTGTTTCCGATCTTCGCATCTTTCCAAACAAACTGAAGTCAAATAAACAATTTTCACGTCTAAGCACTGTGATCAAACGTTGAGTCAATATGATAATGTCGCACTTTTGCCGGCTGGATAATTACAGAGTAAATAGATTCTCGGCAGTTGATGAGCCGTTACGGTTGTTAGTGTGAGAGACAGAACGCAAAGTGTGACGAGAGATTACAGTGACGTGTTATCTCAAGCAGAGCAAGCCTTGTTTCTTTATTATAATTTACATCTAACTTTGGTGATTTGACTGCTGTCCAATAAATCCATTACAGCTATAGATATACACATGATTCGAAGACAAGTTTGAATTTGTTGGATAGTCAGATAAATTTTTTTTCACTTGGTAAAATATCTAAGTGACAGCATGCGTATCAAAGGCGTAACAATCGTTCAAAAACCGCGGGCATTTTATGGCCCCCCCCAACTCCAGGAATACCTTGAGAGCCCAGTCTTAATACGGTTAACAGAGAGAAATATGAAAAATAAACTTCCAAAGAAATTCAGTTTTATTTGATAATATTGGTCAAATACAAGGTGTGCGTCTTGATCAAAAAATCATTATTGGGGCTAAAAGTGCACAAAAGCGATAACGTTAAATTAGTCAAAATTTTCTGTTAAGGGCAATCCTCCTTGACCCTCTGCTAAATTAGTTCCTTTTGCCGACATCAATTTTTACATTGCTTGTTTAATTTTACAAATTGTGCTTCAAAAGTGTGTTTAAACCGACTTAAACAAATGAGACCGACAAGCAGACTAAATGTAAAGCTTTGTTTTTCTTATCGTCGGTCCTTGAGGTTATTTTTACATTAAAACCGGTCCGCAAGAGACAAAAAGGTTAGGGACCTCTGGGCTACACGATCGAGATAGTCAAAAATCACCCTCGACCATTTGTATCACGTAGTGATTCTACCTAAACTACGACAAAAATTGATAATTAATTGTAACAGTCACTCAATTACTACAGTTGCAAAAGTTAGCAATATCAACTACCTTTTACCAACTTGTTCACTAGCAGGATTCTGTTTTTTTGCAACCATACTGATCCACACCAGAACTGTACCTTTTCAAGTACATAAAAGTGATCTCGACAATGATCTTGAGTTTCAAAATCACGATCTTGATCTTCACGACCACACGGTTTTGTTGATCTGATGTTGGTCTTCAAGATCACATATTTTTAGTGATCTTAATATTCAAGAATAATCAAGATCATCAAAACTGGTTATCTTGACCATCTCTGCTTATAGTACATATCAAAAAATGCCTTCACGCATCGAAAAGCGAATAAGCCTGGCTTTGTGGTTCAAATTAAGTAGCTTGTTATCATCACAATAAATTTGAATGTTTAGGTGACCAAAGATTTCTAAAATGGTTAGTAAAGTTTTGTTGATATTTTTGTTGAGTTTTTTGCAAGTAGCTCATTTTATTTCACACAACGACCCATGCGATGTGATGGAAACTAAAATGATAATCGAACATTTTTTGGATAAACTGCAGAAGAAAAACTTCAATGAAATTGGATGTCTTTCTTGGATGAAATCTCCCATGAATTATATAAACTGTGGTATCAGAGGACTTACCAAAACCCCAAAATTAGTCCAATTGGATATGCAGGTGCTAGATCTCGCTGGAAATGCCATTTCGCAATTTACAATTAATGATTTTGACAAGCTTATAAATTTGATTGTTCTTGACATTGGATTCAATCGAAATAAAAACCAGAAATTTCCCTTGCCTGGATCTCCAGGATATCTCAATATAGAACCTGGAACATTTGGAAAATTAAAAAAACTAAAAATGTTGTTACTTCGTAATAATCATTTACATAGCTTTCCTCATGACCTTCCTCAGTCCATTGAATATTTGGATACATCGTTCACATCTATAATCGTTCTCAAGAAATCAGACTTTACAAATCTGAAAAACTTAAAAGTGCTTGTAGCATTGTCAATGTGCGAGCATGAAGAAGGTTTGAAGTGTGACACACCAATTATCTTGCCAAACAGTGAACCGTTTTTTCCAGTTAGAAAATCACTACTCTACCTTAATTTGATTGCTTCATTTTTAACTACTGTCCCAAGACAAGCATTAACACCCAATCTTCTGTATTTAGATTTAAGTAGCAACAGAATCAACAAAGTTTACATTATGGATTTTGTTCATGCTCCTCATCTACAAGTACTTCGTTTAGTAGCAACGAGTGCAGTTGGTCAATTATTAATAGAAGAAGGGTCATTTGATATGTTGACAAACTTGAAAGTTTTAGATCTTGCTGCAAATAGTTTGACTTTCTTATCGCGGAATATTTTCAAACAAAATAAAAATTTGAAGATTTTAAACTTATTTGGAAACTGCCTGTGGAAATATATTGCTAATCCTGCGTTTGTGCCTGCTGATCAAGTTGAAACATTGCTTCTCGGTTTCAACACATTTTGCTATTCAGACAAAAGTTTCAATTTTTCAACAACAAAGACTACCAATACATCATTTGTGTTGGGTGATGCTTACAAAAAAATGATGAAATTAAAGCACTTGTCTTTTGGCTTGGATGAACGTTATACTGCTTTAAAAGGAAATCCCTCTTTTGGTTTGCATTTAGGTTCTATCACCACCAACAGCTTATCAACATTACGAGATTTACCTCACTTGTCCACATTGAATTTAGATTACTGCCACATTAAAAGCATTGATTTGGCGTCACTTGAAGGATTTAAGAATTTAACTATGCTCACGCTTAATTACAATGATTTAAACACAAAAGATCACTTTATACAAGAAAAAATAACAAAAAATGAATTTTCCATCTTTGATGAAGTTTTGGGAACATTGCGTTACCAACAGAAACGTATAATTGAAAGCAAAGCATTCGAGAAAGCACACAAAGTTGAAACTCGTTTACTCACATGTGATCAAGTAGATGTTTTAGATCTCTCTTTTAATGAAATATCAGAATTGGAAAAGTACAATTTCACTTTCACTTCTTTTATATGAAAAACTTGGATCTGTCATCAAACTACATACAATTGATTGTAAATCGATCATTTATAGCAATGCCAAATCTTTGTTCAATTGATTTACGTTCTAATCCTATCAAAATAATCGAAAAAAATGCGTTTGAAGGTTTAAGTAATCTTAAATTGCTTTTTATAAATAGTACAAGAATTACAAAAACGCCTTATCTTTTCGCATTCACTGGTAGTTTTCAAAATCCAATAAGTTTTCAATATGCATGGACTGGAGCATTCTTTTTTGATTTGCTTGACAATGACAGATCTCATTCTCTTCAGACAATAAATATTATAGAAGTTGACTTTTCTGGAAACTATGGATCTGATTTTGTCAATGTAATAGCAGAAGTGAACCAGTTTCACTTTGTCCACAGTATCATTCTACAATCTTGTTATATTGATGATTCACTGACGCCTTTCACTAACGCACAAGTCAGATATCTTGACATTAGTAACAACTTGTTAACTAAAATACCGATCGAAAGTTTAAAACACGTGAGCCTGCTGGAAACACTTTTATTGTCACATAACAAAATCATTTCCTTGAACACATCTTTTCTTCATTTAATACCACGATTGAAAATTTTAGATCTTTCATTCAACAGAATAAGTTATATCCAACCTGGAGTTTTTGCTGCAAACACAAGTGAACTAACAAGCCTGAATTTACAAGGTAACTACATAACAGATGTAGGAATTGATATTTTTCCTTTTTCCTTCCTAAACCAACTGATTGCTTTGGACTTGAGAACGAATGCCATTGGCTGTGTTTGTGAATTAAGGAACAATTTTGGGAGATTTTTTGACAATCGTGAATTTGATTCAGTTTCATTTCCTGGTTTTATGCCTACATGCTCTTCACTGATTGATCAATATTATGGAGGATGCGTACAGTGCCAAACACCTTCATTTTTGCATGGGCGATCTTTGCTCATCTATTCATTAGACATCACTTGTCAGAAAAATCTTTGCATAGCTTTGTGTGCATGTTTCACATTTGTTAATTTTTGTCTTATTATTTTTTCAGTCATGTTTTCCACTAAAAAATGGAAAATGTGGTTGACAAACTATGCTACACAAAGCGTACATCCACAAAATATACACGAACAAATCAGAAATAGGAACATCAGATCTAATTTATTTGCTCATTTTGGATTTGTAGATTACGATCAAACAAATCAAAATGTTGCTGATTGGGTTGATAACAACGTCATACCGAACATCTGTGATCAACCTCCATATTTTAATCTTTGAGTAGTTGGATGGGAAGTTCAACGTGGATCGTCTCCTTTAAAGCAACTTGTTCAAAGGATTGAAGCCAGTAGGAAAGTTATATTGATCCTTACCGGCGACTACTCCAACAGTCCTGAATAAAAATATGTGATTTCTGTATTGGAACATTTTGAATACGGATCTGGATTTGATCGAACTCTGTTGATAACTTTTGAGAATGATGTTCAGGCTGGAGGATTAATACGAAGAAAGCTAAAAAATCGTCCAGTACAAATGCTTCAAGTGCCAAGAGACAATGATAACTTGCCAGTTTCATGGAACTTGATTCAAAACTTCTTGTCTGGACAAGATGTCAAGATTTTGTCTAATGTGCTTTTGCTTCGCTGCATCCGTTGATGGAGATATGTTATGCCCGTGGCGGTTATGCCAGAAAATTTTTGCTTTTTGTCAATTGCGTCATATGATTGATAGACTACAACCTTGTGCATTGTTTTTCTAAGCGGAATGAGTCGATTATTGTACAATGCTTGTAAATAAACCAGTTTTGCTTGTTGTGTTTGATTTGAATCTTCAAATTTTTATGTATGCATTTCCTTGTAATGTTTCGTCGTGTCATCGATACCATAATGATTCATATCATTGTTGGTCAAAAGTGTCACAAAAATTCAATAGCAAAATCAAACAAAAGTTGAACTAACGGACATTTTATTTCAGACTTTGACTTAAGCTAAACATTTCTGAATTTAGTAACTTTATTCAACTGTGTTGGCTTCTTTAAAAATTCTTTTCTAATTTGTTTAATTGTCTAATCGAATTCCTGTCATTGTATTTTTGAGACAATGTTTTTGAGTTTTTATGAAAAGATATGTTTGGAGTTCGATCAGGTTTTAAAATGCTTTTCCACACATCAACTAACATCGAGTGACATTTCATTCGCAATAAACTCTGTATTTGCTCGATACGTTTTGAAACTGATTTTGGAATTGGCTGTTCAGTTAGGCATAATAGGCCTATGCTATTAATTGTTTTACTAGTTTAGTAAAGTCTTTCTGCATCTTAGTAGGATAACTAAAACCTACGTGACAGGGCTGTTGGAAACGAAAATTTTAGGACAAAACAAAATATTTTGCCTCAAACACCCGTGCCACATTGCCACAAATAACATTCTCTGTTTTTTATGATCCATACTACAGCTTGAACACGAAGGAACTTTCAATGCCATTCTGGGTGACAACGCTACATGCATCAAGCAATCGCGTTTCCTCGCTATTTCCCACAAGAAGATTTTCATACGCATACAAACCATCCGACTTTACAGAACCAATCAGCATTTGAAATTTTATTTGTATCAATAAAGTTAAAGTGTGAGCAACCAATGGCAAAAAACAAAATACAGTAGACCATGCCATTAAGGTCTCGAATACCTATAGCCAAATAACCACACTCTCTTATCATATACCTATGACCAGAAGAAATTGGCAGCTTGCGTACAAGAGCGGTTGGTCTACCAGGTAAAGTGGCGTGGGTCAAAACTCTGGAGTTGTTTTGTCTGGAAGGGAGGAAATTGGTAGCAGAAATTATGGAAAGCGTGTTCCAAAATTCTGAAACCATTTGGGCTGTTGGAAACAAAAACGTTTTGGTTAAAACAGAATATTTTGCTTCAAACAGCCGTCCCACATTACGGCAAATAACATTCTCTGGTTTTTATGAGCCTTACTACTGCTTGAACACGAAGGAACATTCAATTCCATTGTAGGTGACAATGCTGCATACAACAAACAACCGCGTTTCCTCGCTATTTACCACAACACATCATCATGAAACCATTTTCAGTGAACTCTGAATTTTTAAAGTGTGAGAAAAATTGAAAACAGATATACTTAAAACAAACAATCTAAAATTTTTTATGAATTGTCGAATGACTGCTTTTGTATCTTGTCACAAATTTATTGAATTTTTTTCAATTGTTAAGTCACAAAAAATCCCGGTGTAAACAAAATCCTTCTTTTGCATTGATTTGAGATCTATAAACGTTGAATCATTGAGAAACATTCTAATTTATTAGTCCAAGGTTCTTTAAATTTAAACAGGTCCAGACTATTACAGCTTATTTTTATGCTATAGACCAGGGGTCACCAAACTACGGCCCGCGGGCGGAACCGGCTCGCACACTGATTTTATCCGGCCCGCCACGTGCTGCGGAAATTACAGCTGCACTGCAATTCTGTACATGTGCTTCCCTTGGCATTAGCAACCGTCTTTTGCTTTGCCTTTTTGTGTAATAGAGACTTCTTTGTTAAAATTGTTCGTTCTTATAGTTCGTTGTTGCATGTTGAATTTGTACATTTTTATCATTAGGCCACCGCAAATGGGGACAGCCTAGGCCAAATTTGGAAAGATGTAATGCTTTTTCAACAGCACGATGCCCTGTAGGGGATAACTTTTCCAGCAACCTTTCGATTTTCATCATAACTTTGCTATTCCACCGCTGACTTTGTTATTTATTGTGCTCAATTCAAGTCAATGGAGATTCTAAATAGTTCCATATCTTTTCGCAATTTGCATCCGGCCGGCAGCTGTTAATCTCGCAGCAATTCCGGCCTCATAGAAAAAAGTTTGGTGACCCCTGCTATAGACCGATAGGTATAGTTATTTGCTTATTAATTATAGAGATATGAAGTAGGCCTAACAGATTTTTATAAAGTAACATAAGTTTCATTCAACTAATGAACTAAATCGACTTATATCAAACCTACCCACAATATATAAATAGAAGGACTTGGTTCGCAATTGGCTTTTGGACAGAACATTAAACAGACCCCGTATACTTTTTACGCAACATTTGGACGATTTCAAAAATGTGTTGATTCATTATATTGGGATATTTCACTATAAGCCTACTGCAATGTTTATATTCATTTGGTTGAACCTACAGACCACTCTGTGGGTTAAACCTTTAAATTTGTAAATACCTTCTGATAAACTTCGAAATATAATTGGAACAACAAGATGTGGAAGTAATTCGAAGTGAGACGACTAAATTATAATATAAGATTATGGTCTGTCAGATAATTTTAGTTCAAACAATTAGCATATAAAACAATCACTACGGTGAAGCTATGACTAAAATAATCATTTCCACGCTATAGTTTTATGTGAAAGGTCCCAATATATAGAACACAGAGCTATTTTTGATTGAATCGCTATTGTTGGTAAGCAACTTTATAACCATTCAATCATTCGCAGTGTAAATAGCGGTTTATGTTCAGCTTCAATCAACCAACTTTCTTTTAATGTCTAAAAACAAGCAGTTGTAAGATCGGTCAGTTATGACTTTTGTTGAGATAGCCTAATTGTAGAAATGGAGAGAAATAAACATGTCGCTTGAAAACACAAATTAGTGTCGCGACTTACAGTAATATATAAAATTTCAGTTGAATTAATCACGATTACCTAGAAATGCAGCCTGGTTGTCATTGACATTTTGCTAGAGATCTAGATCCTAAATAGGGGAAGGCTGGGAAAAACGACATGTTAACTTTAAAGTGCTATACTCGAGGAAACAAATCAAATATCATGAACCTATTGCAATTTTTGAATTAACGTAACAACTGTCCAGAGTATGAAACTGCATGTGTTGTTCTTTCTTTGTTTACAGAAAATGATTTTATGTTAAATGTTCGTTTTGCCCTGGCTGTTGGGCAAAAGGAATAGGCTATATGACTGCTATGTCTCGTAGTTGATTGGATGAATTTGTCGTCAAGATCAAGCGAATTTTTGTGAATGTGTTAGGATGAATATCCTAAAACTGTTAGGTTTTGTAATCAATAAATTTGTTGTAAATAAATCCAAATAAATCAAACTAACCATTTGGTAAGCAGTGTTTGACAAATACATCTTTGTACAGATTTCCAAAACGGACTAACTATCTGTTTGAAAACAATTTTCACGCTAAAAAGTGTTGTTTTTTGTAGGCCAGGGGTGTGTAAATTCCAGCCCGCAGACCAAATCCGGCCCGCAGGTCAAATTCGGCCGGTGAGACGTTTTTGTATGGCCCGCCCTTGTTGTTGCACAATGTGTTATTTTTGGCCCATAGACAAACAGAAATCATACAAATTCAACTTGCATATTTTACAAAATTAATGAAGACTGTATTTCCTCGCAGACAAAAGCCAGGCGAGAAAAGTTAGAATCATTGTTGCGTATTGAAAGTCATGTTACCCCATTAGTGCCCGGTCATCGTTCTAGTCGGAATATTTTTACAAAAAGTTTCATGTAAGGTCCTTATGGGTTGAATATGAATATTCAAAAGAAATTTTTCTGATATCTGTACCAGGAATGCAGAAAATGGTCCGTCCTTCTATGGACGCTTGGGCATTCGTTCGAAGGCTTAATGTAAAATAAACGAAAAACCAAGATGCAATTAAAATATTTCTAAGCAAACATCTTGCCCCCTGACTAGGCTACCTAACAACTAAATTGACCTATTTTAATGTTAACAGAGAGAAATATAAAAATATAACTTCCAAAGAAATCCAGTTTTTATTTGAAAATATTGGTCAAACACAAGGTGTGTGTCTGGATCAATAAAAATCACTATTAGTGCTAAAAGTGTACAAAAAGCGACCAAAAAAAGGTTAAACTAGTCAAACTTTTCAGGGGAGAGCAATCCTGATAGACCCTTTGTTAAATTAGTTTCTTTTTCCTACTTCAATTTTTACATTGCCTGTTTTAATTTACAAACTTTGCTTTAAAAGTGTGTTTAAACTGTTTTAAAAAAATTAGACCGATAAGCAGACTTAGACTAAATGTCAAACTTCCCATTTCTCATCGCCGGTCCTTGAGGTTCTTTTTATTTTAAAACCGGTCCGCAAAAGAGAAAAAGGTTGGGGACCTCTGGGCTACACAACCGAGGTTGTCAATAATTACCCTTGACCTTTTTGTGGTTGCGATTCTACTTAAACTACAACAACGATTGGTAGTAACAGTCACTCAATTACTACCATTGCAAAAGTTAGCAATATCAATTACCTTTTACAAGGTTGCTCACTGGTAAAATTGCATCTTTTTGCAATCTTTTTGATCTACAGCAGAACTTTACCTTTTCAAGTACACAAACAGTGATCTTAAAAGTAATCTTGACAATGATCTTGAGTTACAAAATCACAATCTTGATCTTCAAGATCACACAGTTTTGGTGATCTGATGTTGGTTTTGAAAATCACATATTTTTAGTAATCTTAATATTCAAAATCATCAAAACTGGTGATCTTGACCATCTCTGCCTACAGTGCATTTCAAACTGTGCCTTTACGCATCGGAAAGCGAATAGGGATGGCTCTGTGATCCAAATTGTAAAAACCTTGTTATCATGACAATGAATTTGAATTTTTAAGTGACCAGAGATTTCTAAAATGGTTGTAAAAGTTTTGTTGGTAGTTTTGTTGATTTTTTGCAAGTAGCTCATTTTATTTCACACAACGACCCATGCGATGTGATGGAAACTAAAACGATAATCGAACATTTTTTGGATGAACAGCAGACGAAAAACTTCAATGAAATTGGATATCTTTCTTGGATAAAATATCCGATGAATTACGTCAATTGTGGTAGCAGAGGACTTACAAAAACCCCAAAATTAATCCAATCGGATATACAAGTGCTAGATCTCGATGGAAATGCTATTTCGCACTTTAAAATCAATGATTTTGACAAACTTATAAATTTGATTGTTCTTGACATTAGATTCAATCGAAATAAAAACCAGAAATTCCCTTTTGCCTGGATCTCCAGGATTTCTCAATATTGAACCTGGAACAGTTGGAAAATTAAAAAAACTAAAAATGCTATTACTTTGTAGAAATCATTTACATAGCTTTCCTCATGACCTTCCTCAGTCCATTGAATATTTGGATGCATCGTTCACATCTATAACCGTTCTCAAGAAATCAGATTTTACAAATCTGAAAAACTTAAAAGTGCTTGTGGTATTGTCAATGTGCAGACACGAAGAAGGTTTGAAGTGTGACACACCAATTATCTTGCTAAACAGTGAACCGTTTTTTCCAGTTAGAAAATCACTGGTCTACCTTGATTTGGTTGGTTCATTTTTAACTACTGTCCCAAGACAAGAATTGACACCCAATCTTCTGTATTTAGATTTAAGCAGCAACAACATCAACAAAGTTTATGTTATGGATTTTGTTCATGCTCCTCATCTACAAGTACTTGGTTTGGTGGCACTGAGCGCAAATTCTGGATTATTGATAGAAGAAGGGTCATTTGATGTGTTGACGAACTTGCAAGTTTTAGATCTTGCTGCAAATAGTTTGACTTTCATATCGCGGAATATTTTCAAACAAAATAAAAATTTGAAGACAATAAACTTATTTGCAAACTTCCTGTGGAAATATATTGCTAATCCTGTGTTTGTGCCTGCTGATCAAATTGAAACATTGTTTCTCGGTTTTAACAATTATTGTTATTCAGACAATGGCTTAAATTTTTCAACAACAAAGACTACAAATACATCATTTGTGTTGGGTGATGCTTACAAAAAAATGATAAAATTAAAACACCTGTCCTTTGGTTTTGATGAACGTTTTGTTGCTCCAAAAGGATTTTCCTCTTTTGGTTTGCATTTAGATTCTATCGCCACCAACAGCTTATCAACATTACGAGATTTACCTCACTTGTCCACATTGAATTTAGATTGCTGCCACATTAAAAACATTGATTTGATATCACTTGAAGGATTTAAGAACTTAACTATGCTCACACTTAATTACAATGATTTAACACAAAAGATCACTTTATACAAGAAAAAATAACAAAAAATAAGTCTTCTATCTTTCATAAAGTTTTTGGGACATTACATTTCAAACAGAAGCGTGTAATTGAAAGCAAAGCATTCGAGAAAGCAAACAAAATTGAAACTCACTTACTTGCATGTGATCATGCAGATGTTTTAGATCTCTCTTTTAATGGAATATCAAAATTGGAAAAGTACAATTTCACTTTCACTTCTTTTGTGAAAAACTTGGATCTGTCATCAAACAACATACAATTGATTGCAAATCGATCTTTTATAGCAATGCCAAATCTTTGTTCAATTGATATACATTCTAATCCTATCAAACTAATCGAAAAAAATGCGTTTGAAGGTTTAAACAGTCTTCAATTTCTTTTCATAAATAGTACAAGAATTATAACCATGCCTTATTATTTAGCATTCACTGGTAGTTTTCAAAATCCAATAAGTTTTCATTATGCATGGACTGGAGCATTCTTTTTTAATTTGCTTGACTATGACAGATCTCATCCTCTTCAGACTATAAATATTGTAGAAGTTGATTTTTCCGGAAACTATGGATCTGATTTGTCAATGTAATAGCAGAAGTGAACCAGTTTCACTTTGTCCACCGTATCATACTACAATATTTTTATATAGAAGATTCTCTGACGCCTTTCACTAACGCACAAGCCAGATATCTTGACATTAGTAACAACTTGCTAACTAAAATACCTCTCAAGAGCTTAGAACACATGAACCTGCTGGAAACACTTTTATTGTCACATAACAAAATCATTTCCATCAACAAATCTTTTCTTCATTTGATACCACGATTGAAAGCTTTAGATTTTTCATCCAACAAAATAAGTTATATCCAACCTGGAGTTTTTACTACAAACACAAGTGAGTTAACAAGCCTGAGTTTACAAGGTAACTACATAACAGATGCAGAAATTGATATTTTTTCTTTTTCCTTCCTAAACCAACTAATTGTTTTAGACTGGAGAACGAATGCCATTGGCTGTGTTTGTGAATTAAAAAACAATTTTGGGAGATTTTTTGACAAACGTGAGTTTGATTCAGTTTCATTTCCTGGTTTTATGCCTACATGCTCTTCATTGATTGGTCAATATTATGGAGGATGCGTACAGAGTCAAACACAATTTATCTTTGCATGGGCGATCTTTGCTCATCTATTCATTAGACATCACTTGTCAGAATAATCTTCACATAGCTTTGTGTGCATGTTTCACATTTGTTAATCTTTGTCTTATTATTTTTTCAGTGATGTTTTCCACTAAAAATGGAAAGCGTGGTTGACAAACTATGCTACACAAAGTGTACATCCACAAAATATACACAAACAAATCAGAAATAGGAACATCAAATCTAATCTATTTGCTCATCATGGATTTGTAGTTTATGATCAAAAAAATCAAAATGTTGCTGATTGGGTTGACAACATCTTGATACCAAATATCTGTGATCAACTTCCATATTTTAATCTTGGAATAGTTGGAAGGGAAGTTCAATGTGGATCGTCTCCTTTGAAGCAACTTGTTCAAAGGATTGAAGCCAGTAAGAAAGTTATATTTATTCTTACCGGCGACTACTCCAACAGTCTTGAAGGAAAATATGTGATTTCTGTATTGGAACATCTTGAATACGAATCAGGAATTGATCGAACTCTGTTGATAACTTTTGAGAATGATGTTCAGGCTAGAGGATAAATAAGAAAAAAGATGAAAAATTGTCCACACCAAATGCTTCAAGTGCCAAGAGAAAATGATAACTTGCCAGTTTTATGGAACATGATTCAAAACTTCTTGACTGGACAACATATTTAGATTTTGTCTGATATGCTTTCGCTTCGCTGCATCTGTTTCTACAAATATGGTGTACTAGAAAATGTTTGCTTCTCGTCAATTGCGTCATATGATTGATAGACTACAACCTTGTGCATTGTTTTGCTAAAAAGGATGGGTAGATTATTGTACATGCTTGTAAATATACCAGTTTTGTATGTTGTGCTTGATTTGAATCTTCAATTTTTTATGTATGCATTTGCTTTAATAATTCGTCTCATCATCGATTCCATAACGATTCATATCATTGTTGGTCGAAAGTGACACAACAAATCAGTAGCAATCAAACAAAGGTTGAACTAATGGACATTTTATTTCAGACTTTGAAGCTAAAGATTTCTGTATTTAGTAACTTTATGCAAGCTTAACTGTTTTGGCCTCTTCAAAAATTTTGCCTCTTTATTAATTGTCTAATGTAATTCCTGTCAACCTAATGTAATTCTGTCTAATGTAATTCCAACTAACATCGAGTGACATTTCATTGCAATAAACTCTGTATTTGCTTGATGAGTTTGGAAACTCATTTGGGAATTGGCTTTTCAGTCAATACCAAGTTAATTTTTTTGCCTGTTTAGTGAAGTTTGTCTATATCTTAGTAGGGCAATTAAAACCTACCTGAGAGATGAAAACAAAACATTTTGCTTCAAACAGCCGTGCCACATTGCTGCAAATAACATCCTCTGGTTTTTATGAGCCTTACTACAGTTTGAACACGAAGGAACGTTCAATGCCATTCTAGGTGACAACGCTACATACAACATACAGCCGCGTTTCCTCGCTGTTTCCCACAACATGATATTCATGCGCATGCAAATTCACCGACTTTAGAGAACCAATCAGCATTTTAAGTTTTATTTGCATCAATAATGTTAAAGTGTGAGCGACCAATGGTAATAAAAATATACCATGGTGTTATAGTCTCGAATACCCATTAACAACCAATCCAGACAGCGAATCAGTTTTTTTTTACATTGATTCAACGTGTGTAGATATTGAATCAATGTAAAAATGGTTGATTTGCTGTCTGGAAACCACACTTATTATCTTATTATATCACATACCTATGACCTGAAGAAAATGACGGCTTGGTGGCAAGAGTGGTTGGTCTACCAAGCAAAGTGGCGTGGGTCAGTACCGTGGAGATGTGATGTTTGGAAGGAGGAAATTGGTAGCAAGAATTACGGAAAGCCTGTTTCAAAATTCGGAAAACCATTTTCAGTGAACTCTGAATTTTTATAGTTTGAATAAAATTGAAAACAGATATACAGTATTTTAAACAAACGATCGATTACATTTTTTATGAACTGTCGAATGACTGCTTTTGTATCTTGTTGCAATTTATTGAAATAATTTCCCTTCTTAAGTCACAAACAATTCCGGTTTAAACAAAATCCTTCTTTTGCATTGATTTGAGATCTACAAAATTTGAATCAATGAGAAACATTCTAAATTATTTTGAAGCCGAAGGTTCCTTATTATAGACAGGTCCAGACTGTTACAGCTTATTTGTGTACTATCGACCTATAGGATATAGCTATAGGCATACTAATTATAAAGATACGCAGTAGGCCTAATAGATTTTTAAAAAATAACATAAGTTTTCCATCAACTAATGAACCAAATCGACTGATATCAAACCTATCCCCAATACAAATAGAAAAATGAAGGAGGCAGTAGTTTGTTTGGAATTGGCCTTTGTACAGAACATCAAACAGACCCGTATACTTTGTATGCAACAATTGAACGATTTCTAAAATGTGTTGATTCATGATATCGGGCTATTTCACCACAAGCCTACTGCAATGTTTATGTTCATTTGGTTAAACCTACAGACCACTCTGTGGGTTAAACCTTTAAATTTGTAAATGCCTTCTGATAAACTTCGAAATATAATTAGAACAACAATATGTGGAAGTAGTTCGAAGTCAGACGACTAAATTATAATATAAGATTATGGTCTGTCAGATAATTTTAGTTCAATCAATTAGCATATAAAACAATCCCTAGAGTTAAGCTATTACTAAAATAATCGTTTTCATACTATAATTTCATGTGAAAGGTTTCAATATATAGAACACAGAGATATTTTTGATGAAATCGCTGTTGTTGGTAAGCAACTTTATAACCATTCAGTCATTCGCATTGTAAATAGTGGTTGATGTTCAACTTCAATCAACCAACTTTTTTTTAATGTCTAAAAACAAGCAGTTGTAAGATCGATCGGTTATGACTTTTGTTGAGATAGCCTAATTGTAGAAATGGAGAGAAATAAACATGTTGCTTGAAAACACAAATTAGTGTCGCGACTTACAGTAATATATAAAATTTCAGTTGAGCTAATCACGACTATCTAGAAATGCAGCCTGGTTGTCATTGACATTTCGCAAGAGATCTTCTGTACTGCGTTTCGTTGCGGTTGAGACTTATTGAGTAGAAGGCTTTTGTCCTAGACATTGGAATGTCCTAGATAAATAGAATGTCCTAGATAGGGGAAGGCTGGGAAACAGGACATGTTAACTTTAAAGTGCTATACTCGAGGAAACAAATCAAATATCATGAACCTATTGCGATTTTTGAATTAACGTAACAACTGTCCAGAGTATGAAACTGCATGTGTTCTTCTTTCTTTGTTTACAGAAAATGATTTTATGTTAAATGTTCGTTTTGCCCTGGCTGTTGGGCAAAAGGAATAGGCTATATGACTGCAATGTCTCGTAGTTGATTTGATGAATTTGTTGTCAAGATCAAGCAAATTTTTGTGAATTTGTTAGGATGAATATCCATAAATAAAACTGTTAGGTTTAGTATTCAATAAATTTGTTGTAAATAAATCCAATAAATCAAACTATCCATTTGTTAAGCAGTGTTTGACAAATACATCTTAGTACAGATTTCCAAAGTAGACTAACTATCTGTTTGAAGTCAATTTTCACGCTAAAAAATTGTTGATTTCTGTACGCCAGGGGTGTGTAAAGTCCAGCCCGCAGGCTAAATCCCGGCCCGCAGATCAAATCCTGCCCGTGAGACGTTTTTGTATGGCCTCGCGCCTGTTGTTGCACAATGTGTTATTTTTGGCCCATAGACACACAGAAATCATACAAATTCAATTTGCATATTTTGAAAAAAATTAATGAAGACTGTATTTCCTCGCAGACTAAAGCCAGGCGAGAAAGGTTAGAATTGTTGTTGCGTGTTGAAAGTCATGTTAATATATCCCTTATACAGCTCAACTAAACTTATGAAGCCCTTGCACTTGTTTACCCCACATCTGGGTGCTGTGTTAGCCTACCTATGTGAGATCGAAGTGCACATATTCGCTTCATTGACAGCGTCATTTGCGTCTTCTTGTTGGTACTGAATTATTGCGTTTCTCAAATCCCAACAAAAAGTATCTTCCTGTTCTATCAAAAATTCTACCATGTAAGGTTTGCAATAGGGCTGTTAGTCTGTCTCTTGATTGACGTAACTTGGAAATATTTCATTTACTTTGAAAAAATGGAAATTTAGCAAACGGAAAATTTGTGCAAAACACTAATCAAAACAACTATTTGTGCTGACCTCTATTTGCGCAATTAATTTGCACTTTCAATGTGCAATTAAAACTGAGACTATTATCTTGTCATATCAAACCGGATATGTCATATGGAAGTGAAAGCTGAACTTACAGCTCAAAAATTAGAAAAAAGTAATGCATTTAAACTCTAGTGGTACAGAAAAATATGAAAATTTATACACAAAAACACATTAAAAACAAAGCAACCAGAAATAGAATTGGAGTGCAAGATAGATGGGCAAATCATTTAACAAAACAAAAGATAAAATTCATGGGTCATATTCGAGAAGATCGGCAAGACAGCTAGATTAATTAGTCATTGAAGGTACGTTGAAAAAAGGTGCAAGGGAAGAAGGAGACAAACTTGAAGGAGATGATGTAAGACAATGGGCTGACCTGTCAAGCATCGGAGAAGCAAAAACGTAGCAGATAAAAGTAACGTGTGAAAGCTTTCGGCTCGGAGATGACATATAATGATAAATCGTATGTCATTAACTAAACGGGTGGCATTGGAAATGCATGGTTTTAGCAGTGAATTTAAACAATTATAGTATCGGTAAAGTAGTAAGAGCTCCTCAACAACCAAGATACTGTTGAATCATTTTGAATCAAACATCTTGCCCACTAACTAGGCTACCTAAGAACTAAATTGACCTATTTCAATGTTACAGAGAGATATATGAAAAATAAACTTCCAAAGAATTTCAGTTTTTTTATTTGATAATATTAGTCAAATACAAGGTGTGCGTCTTGATCAAAAAATCATTATTGGGGCTAAAAGTGCACAAAAGCGATAACGTTAAATTAGTCAAAATTTTCTGTTGAGGGCAATCCTTCTTGATCCTCTGCTAAATTAGTTCCTTTTTCCGACCTCAATTTTTACATTGCGTGTTTAATTTTACAAATTGTGCTTCAAAAGTGTGTTTAAACCGACTTAAACAAATGAGACCGACAAGCAGACTAAATGTAAAGCTTTGTTTTTCTTATCGTCAGTCCTTGAGGTTATTTTTACTTTAAAACGGGTCCGCAAGAGAGAAAAAGTTTGGGGACCTCTGGGCTACACAACCGAGGTGGTCAAAAATCACCCTCGACCATTTGTATGACGTTGCGATTCCACCTAAACTACGACAAAGATTGATAATAATTAATTGTAACAGTCACCCAATTACTACAATTGCAAAAGTTAGCAATATCAACTACCTTTTACAAGCTTGTTCACTATAGTAGGATTCTGTTTTTTTGCAACTATACTGATCCACACCAGAACTGTACCTTTTCAAGTACATAAAATTGATCTCGACAGTGATCTTGAGTTTTCAAAATCACGATCTTGATCTTCAAGACCACACAGTTTTGTTGATCTGATGTTAATCTTCAAGATCACATATTTTTAGTGATCTTAATATTCAAGATCATCAAAACTGGTGATCTTGCCCATCTCTGCCTATAGTACATTTCAAAAAATACCTTCGCGCATTGAAAAGTGAATAGGCATTGAGATTTTGTGATCCAAATTAAGTAGCTTGTTATCATCACAATAAATCTGAATGTTTAGGTGACCAAAGATTTCTAAAATGGTTAGTAAAGTTTTGTTGGTATTTTTGTTGAGTTTTTTGCAAGTAGCTCATTTTATTTAACACAACGACCCATGTGATGTGATGGAAACTAAAATGATAATCGACCATTTTTTGGATGAACAGCAGAAGAAAAACTTCAATGAAATTGGATATCTTTCTTGGATGAAATCTCCCATGAATTACGTCAATTGTGGTATCAGAGGACTTACAAAAACCCCAAAATTATTCCAATCGGATGTGCAGGTGCTGGATCTCGATGGAAATACTATTTCGCACTTTAAAATCAATGATTTTAACAAACTTATAAATTTGACTGCTCTTGACATTGGATTCAATCGAAATAAAAACCAGCATTTCCCTTTGTCTGGATCTCCAGGATATCTCAATATTGAACCTGGAACATTTGGAAAATTAAAGAATCTAAAAATGCTATTACTTCGTGGTAATCATTTACATAGCTTTCCTCATGACCTTCCTCAGTCCATTGAATATTTGGATGCATCGTCCACATCTATAATCGTTCTCAAGAAATCAGACTTTACAAATCTGAAAAACTTAAAAGTGCTTGTGGCATTGTCAATGTGCAGACACGAAGAAGATTTGAAGTGTGACTCACCAATTATTTTGCCAAACAGTGAACCGTTTTTTCCAGCTAGAGAATCACTGGTTTACCTTGATTTGATTGATTCATTTTTAACTACTGTCCCAAGACAAGCATTAACACCCAATCTTCTGTATTTAGATTTAAGTGTCAACAACATCCACAAAGTTTATATAATGGATTTTGTTCATGCTCCTCATCTGCAAGTACTTCGTTTAATAGCATTGAACCCAAGTGGCGAATTATTGATAGAAGAAGGGTCGTTTGATGTGTTGACAAACTTGAAAATTTTAGATCTTTGTGCAAATGGTTTGACTTTCTTATCGCGGAATATTTTTAAACAAAATAAAAATTTGAAAACATTAAACTTATTTGGAAACTGCCTGTGGAAGTATATTGCTAATCCTGTGTTTGTGCCTGCTGATCAAATTGAAACATTGTTTCTCGGTTTCAACAATCTTTGCTATTCAGACAATAGTTTTAATTTTTCAACAACAAAGTCTACCAACACATCATTTGTGTTGGGTGATACTTACAAAAAAATGATGAATTTAAAACACCTGTCTTTTGGTATCGATGTACGTTATAGCGATGTAAAAGGATTTTCCTCTGTTGGTTTGCATTTAGGTTCTATCACCACCAACAGCTTATCAACATTACGAGATTTAGCTCATTTGTCCACATTGAATTTAGATTACTGCCACATTAAAAGCATTGATTTGGCGTCACTTGCAGGGTTTAAGAACTTAACTATGCTCACGCTTAATTACAATGATTTAAACACAAATGATCGATTAACACGAGAAATAACAACTAATAAACAATTTGCCATCTTTCATAAAGTTTTGGGAACATTACATTTCAAACAGAAGCGTGTAATTGAAAGCAAACCATTCAAGAAAGCAAACAAAATTGAAACTCATCTACTTCCTTGTGATCATGCAGATGTTTTGTATCTTTCTTTCAATCAAATATCAGAATTGGAAAAGTACAATTTCACTTTCACTTCTTTTGTGAAAAACTTGGATCTGTCATCAAACTACATACAATTGATTGTAAATCGATCTTTTATAGCAATGCCCAATCTTTGCTCAATTGATTTACGTTCTAACCCTATCAAAATAATCGAAAAAAATGCGTTTGATAGTTTAAGTAATCTTAAATTGCTTTTTTTAAATAATACAAGAATCACAACCAAGCCTCATTTTTTAGCATTCACAAGTAGTTTTCAAAATCCAATAAGTTTTCAATATGCATGGACTGGCGCATTCTTTTTTAATTTGCTCAGCAATGATAAATCTCACTCTCTTCAGACTAAAAATATTATAGAAGTTGATTTTTCTGGAAACTATGGATCTGATTTTGTCAATATAATAGCAGAAGTGAACCAGTTTCACTTTGTCCACAGTATAATTCTAAAATCATGTTATATTGAAGATTCTCTGACGCCTTTCACTAACGCACAAGTCAGATATCTTGACATTAGTAACAATTTGCTAACTAAAATACCCCTCAAAAGTTTAAAACATATGAATCTGCTGGAAACACTTTTATTGTCACATAACAAAATCATTTCCTTGAACACATTTTTTCTTCATTTTATACCACGATTGAAAACTTTAGATCTTTCATTCAACAAAATAAGTTATATCCAACCTGGAGTTTTTACTACAAACACAAGTGAATTAACAAGCCTGAATTTACAAGGTAACTACATAACAGATGCAGGAATTGATGTTTTTCCTTTTTCCTTTCTAAACCAACTAGTTCATTTAGACTTGAGAACGAATGCCATTGGCTGTGTTTGTGAATTAAAAAACAATTTCGGGAGATTTTTTGACAAACGTAAATTTGATTTAGTTTCATTTCCTGGTTTTATGCCTACATGCTCTTCACTGATTGATCAATATTATGGAGGATGCGTACAGTGCCAAACACCTTCATCTTTGCATGGGCAATCTTTGCTCATCTATTCATTAGACATCACTTGTCAGAATAATATGTGAAGAATAAGGAAAATATGTGATTTCTGTATTGGAACATCTTAAATACGAATCAGGAATTGATCGAACTCTGTTGATAACTTTTGAGAATGATTTTCAGGCTGGAGGATTAATAAGAAAAAAGCTGAAAAATCGTCCACACCAAATGCTTCAAGTGCCAAGAGAAAATGATAACTTGTCAGTTTTATGGAACTTAATTCAAAACTTTTTGACTGGACAACAGGTCTAAATTTGTTTTAATATGCTTTTGCTTTGCTGCTTCTGATTCTACAAATAGTGTATGGTGTAGCCTACTAGAAAATCTTTGCTTCTTGTCAATTGCGTCTTATGATTGATTGACTACAAACTTATGCAATGTGCATTGTTTTGCTAAGAAATATGTGTAGATTATTGTACAGTGTACATCCTTGTAAATAAACCAGTTTTGTTTGTTATGCTTGATTTGAATCTTCAATCTTTTATGTATGCATTTGCTTGTAATATTTAGTTACATCATCGATACCATAATGATTCATATCAGTGTTGGTCGAAAGTGTAACAAAAAATCAGTAGCAAAATCAAACAAAAGTTGAACTAACCGACATTTTATTTTAGACTTTGACGCTAAAGATTTCTGTATTGTTTTGGCCTCTTTAAAAATTCGTTAATGCCTCTTTATAAAATGTCTAATGTAATTCCTGTCATTGCATTTTTGAGACTATGTTTATGAGTTCTTTTATGAAAAGATGTTTTTGGAGTTCGATCCGGTTTTAAAATGCTGTTTAGTCATCAACTTAACATCAACTAACATCGAGTGACATTTCATTTGCAATAAACTTTGTGTTTGTTTAATGAGTTTTGAAACTCATTTGGGAATTCGCTTTTCAGTCAATACTAAGTTAATTTTTTTTGCCAGTTTAGTGAAGTTTATCTAAATCTTAGCAGGGCAATTAAAACCTACCTGGGAGATGGAAACAAGATATTTTCTTTCAAACAGACGTGCCACATTGCTGCAAATAACATCCGCTGGCATAAAAATGAGGCTTACTACAGTTTGAACACGAAGGAACTTTCAATGTCATTATAGGTGACAACGCTACATACAACAAACAACCGCGTTTCCTCGCTGTTTCCCACAACATGATATTCATGCGCATGCAAACCCTCCGACTTTAGAGAACCAATCAGCATTTTAAGTTTTATTTGCATCAATAATGTTAAAGTGTGAGCGACCAATGGTAAAAAAAATAGACCATGGCGTTATAGTCTCGAATACCCAATAACAACCCAGACAGCAAATCAGTTTTTTTTACATTGATTCAACGTGTGTAGATATTGAATCAATGTAAAAATGGTTGATTTGCTGTTTGGAAACCACACTTATTATATCACATACCTATGACCTGAAGAAAATGACGGCTTGGTGGAAAGAGTGGTTGGTCTACCAAGCAAAGTGGCGTGGGTCAGTACCGTGGAGATGTGATGTTTGGAAGGAGGAAATTGGTAGCAAGAATTGTGGAAAGCGTGTTCCAAAATTCGGAAAACCATTTTCAGTGAACTCTGAGTTTTTATAGTTTGAGTAAAATTGAAAACAGATATACAGTACTTAAAACAAACGATCTATTACATTTTTTATGAATTTTCGAATGACTGGTTTTGTATCTTGTTGCAAATTTACTGTAATAATTTCTCTACTTAAGTCACAAACAATTCCGGTTTAAACAAAATCTTTCTCATGCATTGATTTGAGATCTACAAAAGTTGAATCAATGAGAAACATCCTAATTTATTTTGAAGCCCAAGGTTCGTTAATATATACAGGTCCAGACTATTGCAGCTTATTTTTATACTGTGGACCTATAGGATATAGCTATAGGCATATTAATTATAGAGGTATGAATTAGGCCTAACAGATTTTTGAAAGGCAACATAAGTTTCCATTCAACTAATGAACCAAATCGACTGATATCAAACCTATTCTCAATATAAATAGAAGGAAGCAGGCAGGAGTTTGTTTGCAATTGGCCTTTGGACAGAACATCAAACAGATCCCGTATACTTTGTACGTAATTGGACGATTTCTAAAATGTGTTGATTCATAATATTGGGCTTTTTCACTACAAGCCTACTGCAATGTTTATATTCATTTGGTTAAATCTTTAAATTTGTAAATACCTTCTGATACATTTCGAAATATAATTAGAACAAGAATATGTGGAAGTTGTTAGAAGTCAGACGACTAAATTATAATATAAGAATATGGTCTGTCAGATAATTTTAATTCAATCAATTAGCATATATAACAATCACTAAAGTTAAGCTATTACTAAAATAATCATTTCCACACTATAGTTTTATGTGAAAGGTCCCAATATATAGATCACAGAGCTATTTTTGATAGAATCGCTATTGTTGGTAAGTAACTTTATAACCATTCAGTCATTCACATTGTAAATAGTGGTTTATGTTTAACTTCAATCAACCGACTTTCTTTTTAATGTGTAAAAGCAAGCAGTTGTAAGATCGGTCGGTTACGACTTTTGTTGAGATAGCCTAATTGTAGAAATGTAGAGAAATAAACATGTCGCTTGAAAACCCAAGTTAGTGTCGCGACTTACAGTAATAGATAAAATTTCAGTTGAGCTTATCACGACTATCTAGAAATGTGGCCTGGTTGTCATTGACATTTTGCTAGAGATCTTCTGTACTGCGTTTCGTTGCGGGTGAGACATATTGAGTAGAAGGCTTTTGTCCTGGATAGGGGAATGTCCTAGATAGATAGAATGTCCTAGATAGGGGAAGGCTGGGAAACACGACATGTTAACTTTAAAGTGCTATACTCGAGGAAACAAATCAAATATCATGAACCTATTGCGATTTTTGAATTAACGTAACAACTGTCCAGAGTATGAAACTGCATGTGTCCTTCTTTCTTTGTTTACAGAAAATGATTTTATATTAAATGTTCGTTTTGCCCTGGCTGTTGGGCAAAAGGAATAGGCTAATATGACTGCTATGTCTCATGGTTAATTTGATGAAATTATTGTCAAGATCAAGCGAATTTTTGTGAATTTGTTAGGATAAATATCCATAAATAAAAAATGTTAGGTTTTGTAATCAATAAATTTGTTGTAAATAAATCCCAATAAAATCAAACTAATCATTTGTTAAGCAGTGTTTGACAAAATACATCTTTGTACAGATTTCCAAAACGGACTAACCATCTGTTGAAAACAATTTTCACGCTAAAAAATTATTGTTTTCCGTAGGCCAGGGGTGTGTAAAGTCCATCCCGCAGGTTAAATCCGGCCCGCAGATCAAATCCGGCCCGTGAGACGTTTTTGTATGGCCTGCGCCTGTTGTTGCACAATGTGTTATTTTTGGCTCATAAACACACAGAAATCATACAAATTCAATTTGCATATTTTACAAATTAATGAAGACAGTATTTCCTCGCAAACAAAAGCCAGGCGAGAAAAGTTAGAATCATTGTTGCGTATTGAAAGTCATGTTAATATAACTCATACAGCTCAACTAAACGTATGAAGCCCTTGGAATTATTTACCCCACAGCTGGGTACTGTGTTGGCCTACCTAGGTGAGATCGAAGTACACATATTCGCTTCATTGACAGCGTCATTTGCGTCTTGTTGTTGGTACTGAATTATTGCATTCTTTAAATCGAAACAAATAATATCTTCTTGTTCTATCAAAAATTCAACCATGCAAGGTTTGCAATACCTTGCAGTAAAAAAAAGGAAAATCTAGCTAACGGAAACGTTGAGCAACACAAATCAAAAATATTATTTGTGCTGACTTTCATCTGCGCAATTAATTTGCACTTTCAATTTGCAGTTACTGTAAAACTGAGACTATTATCTTGTTATATCCAACCGGATATGTCATGTGGAAGTGGAAGCTGGACTTACAGCTTAGAAATTAAAAAAAATATAGGCCTATATACAGTATATTTAAACTTTGGTGTTACAAAAGAATATTAAACTTTTCACACAAAAATCACATTAAAAACGAAGCAACCAGAAAGAGAATTGGAGTGCAAGATAGATGGGCAAACAATTTAGCAAAACAAAAGATGAAATAAGCGGCCCATAATTTGAGAGGATCGGCAAGAGAGCTAGATTAATTAGTCATTGAAGGTACGGTGGAAAGAAAGATATGCAAGGGAAGAAGAGGACAAACTTGGGAGAGATGATGTAAAACAGTGGGCTGACTTGTCAAGCATCGGAGAAGCAAAAAAAAGTAGCGTATGACAGCCAACCTTCGGCTCGGAGATGACATATAATGATGAATCTCATGTCATTAACTAAACGGGTGGCATTGGAAATTCTTATTTGCAACAGTAATTTTAAACAATAGTACCGGTATCAGAAAAGTTGTAAGAGAATTCCTCAAAAACCGAGATGCAATTAAAATATTTTTAAGCAAACATCTTGCCCCCTGACTAGGCTACCTAACAACTAAATTGACCTATTACAATGTTAATAGAAAGAAATATGAAAAAAATAACTTTCAATGAATTCCAGTTTTTATTTCAAAATATTAGTCAAATACAAGGTGTGCGTCTTGATCAATAAAAACCACTATTGGTGCTAAAAGTGCACAAAAAGCGATCAAAGCAACGTTAAACTAGTCATACTCTTCAGGGGAGAGCAATCCTGATAGACCCTCTGTTAAATTAGTTTCTTTTTCCTACCTCAATTTTTACATTGCGTGTTTTTTTTTACAAACTTTGCTTCAAAAGTGTGTTTAAATCGTTTTAAAAAATTAGACCGATAAGCAGACTGAAACTAAATGTCAAACTTCCCATTTCTTATCGCCGGTCCTTGAGGTTATTTTTATTTTAAAACCGGTCCGCAAGAGAGAAAAATTTTGGGGACCTCTAGGCTATCCAACCGAGGTGGTCAAAAATAACTTTCGACCTTTTTTGTGACGTTACGATTCTGCTTAAACTACAACAACGATTGATAATAACAGTCACTCAATTACTACAATTGCAAAAGTTAGCAATATCAATGTGTGATCCAAATTGCAAAAACCTTGTTATGATGACAATGAATTTGAATTTTTAGGTGACAAATATATCTAAAATGGTTAGTAAAGTTTTGTTGGTATTTCTGTTAAATTTTTTGCAAGTAGCTCATTTTATTTCACGCAACGATCCATGCGATGTGATGGAAACTAAAATAATGATGAATTTTTTTTGTGTTTGAACAGCAGAAGAATAACTTCATTGAAATTGGATATCTTTCTTGGATGAAAGCTCCCATGAATTATTACATCAATTGTGGTATCAGAGGACTTACTAAAACCCCAAAATTAATCCAATCAGATATGCAGGTGCTAGATCTCGATAGAAATGCCATTTCGCATTTTAAAATCAATGATTTTATCAAACTTATAAATTTGGTTGCTCTTGACATTGGATTCGATCGAAATAAAAACCAGCAATTCCCCTTGTCTGGATCTCCAGGATATCTCAATATTGAACCTGGAACATTTGAAAAATTAAAGAAACTAAAAATGCTATTACTTCGTGGTAATCATTTACATAGCTTCCTTCATGATCTTCCTCATTCCATTGAATATTTGGATGCATCGTCCACATCTATAATCGTTCTCAAGAAATCAGACTTTTCAAATCTGAAAAACTTAAAAGTGCTTGTGGCATTGTCAATGTGCGAACACGAAGAAGGTTTGAAGTGTAACTCACCAATTATTTTGCCAAACAATGAACCATTTTTTCCAGTTAGAAAATCACTACTCCACCTTAATTTGATTGCTTCATTTTTAACTACTGTCCCAAGACAAGCATTAACACCCAATCTTCTGTATTTAGATTTAAGTAGCAACAGAATCAACAAAGTTTACATTATGGATTTCGTTCATGCTCCTCATCTACAAGTACTTCGTTTGGTAGCAACGAGTGCAGTGGGTGAATTATTAATAGAAGAAGGGTCATTTGATGTGTTGACAAACTTGACAGTTTTAGATCTTGCTGCAAATAGTTTGACTTTCTTATCGCGGAATATTTTCAAACAAAATAAAAATTTGAAGATTTTAAATTTATTTGGAAACTGCCTGTTGAAGTACATTGCTAATCCTGTGTTTGTGCCTGCTGATCAAATTGAAACATTGCTTCTCGGTTTTAACACATTTTGCTATTCAGAATATAGTTTCAATTTTTATAAAACAAAGACTACCAACACATCATTTGTGTTGGGTGATGCTTACAAAAAAATGATGAAATTAAAGCACCTGTCTTTTGGCTTGGATGTGCATTATTTTGTTCTAAAAGGAGATCCCTCTTTTGGTTTACATTTCGGTTCTATCACGACAAATAGCTTATCAACATTACGAGATTTACCTCATTTGTCCACATTGAATTTAGATTACTGCCACATTAAAAGCATTGATTTGGCGTCACTTAAAGGATTTAAGAACTTAACTATGCTCACGCTTACTTACAATGATTTAAACACAAATGATCACTTTACACAAGAAAAAACAACAAGAAATGAATCTTCCATCTTTCATAAAGTTTTGGGAACATTACGTTTCAAACAGAAGCGTGTAATTGAAAGCAAACCAGTCGAGAAAGCAAACAAAGTTAAAACTCATTTACTTGCATGTGATCATGCTGATGTTTTAGATCTCTCTTTTAATGGAATATCAGAATTGGAAAAGTACAATTTCACTTTCACTCCTTTTGTGCAAAACTTAGACGTGTCATCAAACTACATACAATTGATTGTAAATCGATCTTTTATAGCAATGTCCAATCTTTGTTCAATTGATTTACGTTCTAATCCTATCAAAATAATCCAAAAAAATGCGTTTGAGGGTTTAAACAGTCTTCGATTTCTTTTCATAAATAGCACAAGAATTATAAACACGCCTTATTATTTAGCATTCACAAGTAGTTTTCGAAATCCAATATGTTTTCAATATGCATGGACTGGAGCATTCTTGTTTGATTTGCTTTCCTATGACACATCTCATTCTCTTCAGACTAAAAACATCATAGAAGTTGATTTTTCCGGAAACTATGGATCTGATTTTGTCAATGTAATAGCAGAAGTGAACCAGTTTCACTTTGTCCACAGTATCATTCTACAATCTTGTTATATTGATGATTCACTGACACCTTTCACTAACGCACAAGTCAGATATCTTGACATTAGTAACAACTTGCTAAACAAAATAGCTCTCAAATGTTTAAAACAGATGAATCTGCTGGAAACATTTTTATTGTCACGTAACAAAATCATTTCCCTGAACACATATTTTCTTCATTTAATACCACGATTGAAAACATTAGATCTTTCATTCAACAAAATAAATTATATCCAACCTGGTGTTTTTACTACAAACACAAGTGAATTAACAAGCCTGAATTTACAAGGTAACTACATAACAGATGCAGGAATTGATGTTTTTCCTTTTTCCTTCCTAAGCCAACTGATTGCTTTGGACTTGAGAACGAATGCCATTGGCTGTGTTTGTCAATTTAAGAACAATTTTGGGAGATATTTTGACAAACATGAATTTGATTCAGTTCCATTTCCTGGTTTTATGCCTACATGCTCTTCACTGATTGATCGATATTATGGAGGATGCGTACAGTGCCAAACACCTTCATCTTTGCATGGGCGATCTTTGCTCATCTATTCATTAGACATCACTTGTCAGAATAATCTTCACATAGCTTTGTGTGCATGTTTCACATTTGTTAATTTTTGTCTTATTATTTTTTCAGTGATGTTTTCCAATAAAAAATGGAAAACGTGGTTGACAAAGTATGCTACACAAAGTGTACATCCACAAAATGTACACGAACGAATCAGAAAGAGGAACATCAGATCTAATTTATTTGCTCATCATGGATTTGTAGTTTATGATCAAACAAATTAAAATGTTGCTGATTGGGTTGACAACAACTTGATACCGAACATCTGTGATCAACCTCCATATTTTAATCTTGGAGTAGTTGGAAGGGAAGTTCAATGTGGATCGTCTCCTTTAAAGTAACTTGTTCAAAGGATTGAAGCCAGTAGGAAAGTTATTTTGATTCTTACCGGCGACTACTCCAACAGTCCTGAAGGAAAATATGTGATTTCTGTGTTGGAACATCTTGAATACGAATCAGGAATTGATCGAACTCTGTTGATAACTTTTGAGAATGATATTCAGGCTGGAGGATTAATAAGAAAAAAGCTTAAAAATTGTCCACACCAAATGCTTCAAGTGCCAAGAGACAATGATAACTTGCCAGTTTTATGGAACTTGATCCAAAACTTCTTGTCTGGACAAGAGTTCTAGATTTTGTCTGATATGCTTTCGCTTCGCTGCATCCGTTGATAGAGATATGTTATGCCAGAAAATCTTTGCATCTCGTGAATTGCCTCATATGATTGATTGAATAATTACAACCTTGTGCATTGTTTTTCTAAGAAGGATGAGTAGATTATTGCACATGCTTGTAAATAAACCAGTTTTGTTTGTTGTGCTTGACTTGAATCTATATTTTTTTTTTATGTATTAATTTACTTGTAATATTTCGTCGTATCATCGACACCATAATGCTTATGCTTCATATCATTTTTGGTCGAAAGTGACACAAAAAATCAGTAGTAAAATCAAACAAAAGTTGAACTAATCGACATTTTATTTCAGACTTTGACTTAAGCTAAAGATTTCTGAATTGTGTAACTTTTTGCAACTGTTTGGGCCACTTTAAAAGTTTTTGTCTAATTTAATTAACTGTCTAATCGAATTCCTGTCATTGTATTTTTGAGACAATGTTTTTGATTTTTTTATGAAAAGATATTTTTAGAGTTCATTCCGGTTTTAACAGGTCTCGAGCCGACTTCGCGTATACACGTAGTGGGCACAAGCATTGTGATGTCATTTGGTAAATAGATAAATTTGGTCTTTTTGTTTGCCAAACTGCATCAATCTGACTGTTTTAGAAGGAGGAAGACTTGTATTGTCTAAAAGTGGAAAGAAATTACTACTAGGTTTGTATTTAAATTTTTTCTGCAATGATCAATTATTTACAAAAAGCTGTCATTTTTTGTGCAAAGTGAGGTATATCCAGTTCTTTCTTCGCACAACGCGTCAACATCTCCGTGACAACCTTTGTGCGGCAAGCGTAGTACTTGCCTGACATCTACCGGTGAAGTTTATCGCAGTTTGAAGATTTTTTTCAGATATCTAAACGGAAGCGAAAAAAAAAAATCAAAAAAACACAGAATTTTTGTAGTTTGTCAGAAATTTTAGTCATTTAAGGCATTTTAAAAAGACAATACACAAAATTGTAAACATACTGTAAAAGACTGTTGAAAATGCAACTACTTTCATACTTTGATTTTTTTTCTATCAGTTACGGTTCTCAAAATACAGCGGTTCAAAATCAAAGCCATTGCTCAAGCTAAATCCTGAAAATTTCATCAAAAAAAAGCGTGGCACTTTCATTTGCAATAAACTCTGTAATTGCTTGATGCGTTTTGAAACTGATTTTAAAATTGGCTATTCATTTAGGCCTAATACTATATTAATTCTTCTATTAGTTTAGTTAAGTCTTTCTGAATCATAGTAGGATAACTAAAACCTACCTGGCAGGGCTGTTGCAAACGAAAACATTTAGGTCAAAACAAAACATTTTGCTTTTATGATGTTTACTACAGTTTGAACATGAGGGAACGTTCAATGCCATTGTAGGTGACAACGCTATACACAACAAACAACCGCGTTTCCTCGCTATTTACCACAACATGATATTCATGCGCATGCAAACCCTCCGACTTAGAGAACCAATCAGCATTTTAAATGTTATTTGCATCAATAATGTTAAAGTGTGAGCGAGCAATGGTAAAAAAAATAGACCTTGGCGTTATAGTCTCGAATACCCACTAACAACCCAGACAGCAAATCAGTTTTTTTTACATTGATTCAACGTGTGTAGATATTGAATCAACGTAAAATGGTTGATTTGCTGTCTGAGAACCACACTTATTATATCACATACCTATGACCTGAAGAAAATAACGGCTTGGTGGCAAGAGTGGTTGGTCTACCAAGCAAAGTGGCGTGGATCAGTACCGTGGAGATGTGATGTCTGGAAGGAGGAAATTGGTAGCAAGAATTGTGGAAAGAATATTCCAAAATTCGGAAATAAATTTTCAGTGAACTCTGACGTTTTATAATTTGAATAAAATTGAAAACAGATCTACAGTACCTTAAACAAACGATCTATTACACTTTTTATGAATTGTCGAATGACTGCTTTTGTATCTTGTCGCAGATTTACTGAAATAATTTCCCTTCATAAGTCACAAAAAATTCCGGTTTAAACAAAATATTTCTCATGCATTGATTTGAGATCTACAAAAGTTGAATCAATGAGAAACATCCTAAATTATTTTGAAGCCCAAGGTTCCTTAACATAGACATGCGCAGACTATTCCAGCTTATTTGTGTACTATAGACCGATAGGAATAGGTATTGGCTTATTTATTATAGAGATATGAAGTAGGCCTAACATATTTTTATAAAGTAACATAAGTTTCCATTCAATTAATGAACCAAATCGACTTATATCAAACCTACTCTCAGTATAAATAAAATATGAAGCAGGCAGGACTTGGTTTGCAATTGGCCTTTGGGCAGAACTTTAAACAGATGGTAGCCTATACTTCGTATGCAATAATTGGACGACTTCTAAAGTGTGTTTATTCATAATATTGGGCTACTTCACTATAAGCCTACTGCAATGTTTACATTCATTTGGTTAAACCTTTAAATTTGTAGATACCTTCTGATAAACTTCGAAATATAATTAGAACAACAATATGTGGAAGTAGTTCGAAGTCAGACCACTAAATTATAATATAAGATTATGGTCTGTCAGATAATTTTAATTCAATCAATTAGCATATAAAACAATCACTACAGTAAGCTATTACTAAAATAATCATTTCCACACTATAGTTTTATGTGAAAGGTCCCAATATATAGAACACAGAACTATTTTTGATAGAATCGCTATTGTTGGTAAGCAACTATATAACCATTCAGTCATTCGCATTGTAAATAGTGGTTGATGTTCAACTTCAATCAACCAACTATCCTTTAATGTGTAAAAGCAAGCAGTTGTAAGATCGGTCGGTTACGACTTTTGTTGAGATAGCCTAATGTAGAAATGGAGAGAAACAAACATGTCGCTTGAAAACCCAAATTAGTGTCGCGACCCAGCCTCATGGGCGAAACACGGTGTCTATCGCTCTCAATTCTTGCTACAAATCGGCTGCCGAGAAACAGATAAAATTTCAGTTGAGCTAATCTCGACTATCTAGAAATGTGGCCTGGTTGTCATTGACCTTTTACCAGATCTTCTGTGCTGTATTTCGTTGCGAGTGAGACAGATTGAGTAGAAGCCTTTAATCCACGAAAAACATATCGTGTCGGTCGTCAGACCACTCGGCATGCAACAACTCAGCAAGTGCTTGAACTCAGCAATTACATTTCAGCCACTACAAAGTCATCAAATGAGATTTACGTTTTCACCTCGGACTTGCTTGGTCATCGGTTGCTAAACTGAATTTGTTGACTTGTGACAAGTCAAGTTTAGGTTTGCCCAGGTATTGTTTTCTCACTTTCATCGTTTAGCAACTGTTTCTTTTTTTACAGAAAATGACTTTATATTAAATGTTGGTTTTGCCCTGGCTGTTGGGCAAAAAGAATAGGCTATATGACTGCTATGTCTCGTAGTTGATTTGATGAATTTGTTGTCAAGATCAAGCAAATTTTTGTGAATTTGTTAGGATAAATATCCATAAATAAATACTGTTAGGTTTAGTAGTCAATAAATTTGTTGTAAATAAATCCAAATAAATCAAACTATCCATTTGTTAAGCAGTGTTTGACAAATACACCTTTGTACAGATTTCCAAAATGGACTAACTATCTGTTTGAAAACAATTTTCACGCTAAAAAATTGTTGTTTTCTGTAGGCCAGGGGTGTGTAAAGTCCAGCCCACAGGCTAAATCCGGCCTGCAGGTCAAATCTGGCCCGTGAGACGTTTTTGTATAGCCCGCGCCTGTTGTTGCATAATGTGTTATTTTTGGCCCATAGACACACAGAAATCATACAAATTCAATTTGCATATTTTACAAATTAATGAAGACAGTATTTCCTCGCAGACAAAAGCCAGGCGAGAAAAGTTAGAATCATTGTTGCGTATTGAAAGTCATGTTAATATAACCCTTATACAGCTCAACTAAACTTATGAAGCCCTTGCAATTGTTTACCCCACAGCTGGGTGCTGTGTTAGCCTACCTATGCGAGATCGAAATGCACATATTCGCTTCATTGACAGCGTCATTTGCGTCTTCTTGTTGGTACTGAATTATTGCGTTTCTCAAATCCCAACAAAAAGTATCTTCTTGTTCTATCAAAAATTCTACCATGTAAGGATTGCAATAGGGCTGTTAGTCTGTCTCTTGATTGACATAACTTGGAAATATTTCACTTACTTAAGAAAAAATAGGAATTTAGCAAACGGAAAATTTGTGCAACACAAATCAAAACAACTATTTGTGCTGACCTCTATCTGCGCAATTAATTTGCACTTTCAATTTGAAATTAAAACTGAGACTATTATCTTGTTATATCAAACCGGATATGTCATATGGAAGTGGAAGCTGAAATTACAGCTCAAAAATTCAAAAAAAATTAATGCATTTAAACTCTAGTGCTACAGAAAAATATGAAAATTTACACATAAAAACACATTAAAAACAAAGCAACCAGAAAAAGAATTGGAGTGCAAGATAGATGGGCAAACAATTTAACAAAACAAAAGATGAAATAAGCGGTACATACTTTGAGAGGATTGGCAAGACAGCTAGATTAATTAGTCATTGAAGGTACGGTGAAAAAAGATGCAAGGGAAGAAGGAGACAAACTTGAGGGAGATGATGTAAGACAATGGGCTGACCTGTCAAGCATCGGAGAAGCAAAAACGTAGCAGATAAAAGTAACGTGTGACAGCTTTCGGCTCGGAGATGACATATAATGATAAATCGTATGTCATTAACTAAACGGGTAGCATTGGAAATGCATGGTTTTAGCAGTGAATTTAAACAATTATAGTATCGGTAAAGTAGTAAGAGCTCCTCAACAACCAAGATACTATTGAATCATTTTGAATCAAACATTTTTCCCACTAACTAGGCTACCTAACAACTAAATTGACCTATTTCAATGTTAACAGAGAGAAATATGAAAAATAAACTTCCAAAGAATTTCAGTTTTTTTATTTGATAATATTAGTCAAATACAAGGTGTGCGTCTTGATCAAAAAATCATTATTGGGGCTAAAAGTGCACAAAAGCGATAACGTTAAATTAGTCAAAATTTTCTGTTGAGAGCAATCCTCTTTGACCCTCTGCTAAATTAGTTCCTTTTTCCGACCTCAATTTTTACATTGCTTGTTTAATTTTACAAATTGTGCTTCAAAAGTGTGTTTAAACCGACTTAAACAAATGAGACCGACAAGCAGACTAAATGTAAAGCTATGTTTTTCTTATCGTCGGTCCTTGAGGTTATTTTTACTTTAAAACCGGTCCGCAAGAGAGAAAAAGTTTGGGGACCTCTGGGCTACACGCTCGAGATAGTCAAAAATCACCCTCGACCATTTGTATGACGTTGCGATTCCACCTAAACTACGACAAAGATTGATAATAATTAATTGTAACAGTCACCCAATTACTACAATTGCGAAAGTTAGCAATATCAACTACCTTTTACAAGCTTGTTCACTATAGTAGGATTCTGTTTTTTGCAACCATACTGATCCACACCAGAACTGTACCTTTTCAAGTACATAAAATTGATCTCGACAGTGATCTTGAGTTTCAAAATCACGATCTTGATCTTCACGACCACACGGTTTTGTTGATCTGATGTTGGTCTTCAAGATCATATATTTTTAGTGAACTTAATATTCAAGATCATCAAAACTGGTGATCTTGCCCATCTCTGCTTATAGTACATTTCAAAAAATGCCTTCGCGCATTGAAAAGTGAATAGGCATGGTTTTGTGGTTCAAATTAAGTAGCTTGTTATCATCACAATAAATTTGAATGTTTAGGTGACCAAAGATTTCTAAAATGGTTAGTAAAGTTTTGTTGGTATTTTTGTTGAGTTTTTTGCAAGTAGCTCATTTTATTTCACACAACGACCCATGCGATGTGATGGAAAACAAAATGATAATCGAACATTTTTTGGATGAACAGCAGAAGAAAATCTTCAATGAAATTGGATATCTTTCTTGGATGAAATCTCCCATGAATTACATCAATTGTGGTAGCAGAGGACTTACTAAAACCCCAAAATTAATCCAATCGGATATGCAGGTGCTGGATCTCGATGGAAATGCCATTTCGAACTTTAAAATCAATGATTTTAACAAACTTATAAATTTGACTGCTCTTGACATTGGATTCAATCGAAATAAAAACCAGCTTTTCCCCTTGCCTGGATCTCCAGGATATCTCAATATTGAACCTGGAACATTTGGAAAATTAAAGAAACTAAAAATGCTATTACTTCGTGGTAATCATTTACATAGCTTTCCTCATGACCTTCCTCAGTCCATTGAATATTTGGATACATCGTTTACATCTATAATCGTTTTCAAGAAATCAGACTTTACAAATTTGAAAAACTTAAAAGTGCTTGTGGCATTGTCAATGTGCAGACATGAAGAAGGTTTGAAGTGTGACACACCAATTATTTTGCCAAACAGTGAACCATTTTTCCCAGCTAGAGAATCACTACTCTACCTTAATTTGATTGCTTCATTTTTAACTACTGTCCCAAGACAAGCATTAACACCCAATCTTTTGTATTTAGATTTAAGTGACAACAACATCAACAAAGTTTATATAATGGATTTTGTTCATGCTCCTCATCTACAAGTACTTCGTTTAGTAGCAACGAGTGCAGTTGGTGAATTATTGATAGAAGAAGGGTCATTTGATGTGTTGACAAACTTGAAAGTTTTAGATCTTGCTGCAAATAGTTTGACTTTCTTATCGCGGAATATTTTCAAACAAAATAAAAATTTGAAGATTTTAAACTTATTTGGAAACTGCCTGTGGAAGCATATTGCTAATCCTGCGTTTGTGCCTGATCAAATTGAAACATTGTTTCTCGGTTTTAACACATTTTGCTATTCAGAGAAAAGTTTCAATTTTTCAACAACAAAGACTACCAATACATCATTTGTGTTGGGTGATGCTTACAAAAAAATGATGAAATTAAAGCACCTGTCCTTTGGCTTGGATGAACGTTACTTTAATTTCAAGGGACATCCGTTCTATGGTTTGCATTTAGGTTCTATCACCACCAACAGCTTATCAACATTACGAGATTTACCTCATTTGTCCACATTGAATTTAGATTACTGCCACATTAAAAGCATTGATTTGGCGTCACTTGAAGGATTGAAGAACTTAACTATGCTCACGCTTAATTACAATGATTTAAACACAAATGATCGATTAACACGAGAAATAACAACAAATAAACAATTTTCCATCTTTCATAAAGTTTTGGGAACATTACATTTCAAACAGAAGCGTGTAATTGAAAGCAAAGCATTCGAGAATGCAAACAAAATTGAAACTCATCTGCTTCCTTGTGATCAAGCACATGTTTTGGATCTTTTTTTCAATCAAATATCAGAATTAGAAAAGTACAATTTCACTTTCACTTCTTTTGTGAAAAACTTGGATCTGTCATCAAACTACATACAACTGATTGTAAATCGATCTTTTATAGCAATGCCCAATCTTTGCTCAATTGATTTACGTTCTAATCCTATCAAAATAATCCAAAAAAATGCGTTTGATAGTTTAAGTAATCTTAAATTGCTTTTTTTAAATAGTACAAGAATTACAACCACACCTTATTGTTTAGCATTCACAAGTAGTTTTCAAAATTCAATAAGTTTTCAATATGCATGGACTGGCGCATTCTTTTTTAATTTGCTCAGCAATGATAAATCTCATTCTCTTCAGACTAAAAACATTATAGAAGTTGATTTTTCTGGAAACTATGGATTTGATTTTGTCAATGTAATAGCAGAAGTGAACCAGTTTCACTTTGTCCACCGCATAATTCTAAAATCATGTTATATTGAAGATTCTCTGACGCCTTTCACTAACGCACAAGTCAGATATCTTGACATTAGTAACAATTTGCTAACCAAAATACCCCTCAAAAGTTTAAAACACATGAATCTGCTGGAAACACTTTTATTGTCACGTAACAAAATCATTTCCTTGGACACATTTTTTCTTCATTTTATACCACGATTGAAAACTTTAGATCTTTCATTCAACAGAATAAGTTATATCCAACCTGGAGTTTTTACTACAAACACAAGTGAATTAACAAGCCTGAATTTACAAGGTAACTACATAACAGATGTAGGAATTGATGTTTTTCCTTTTTCCTTTCTAAACCAACTAGTTCATTTAGACTTGAGATGGAATGCCATTGGCTGTGTTTGTGAATTAAAAAACAATTTTGGCAGATTTTTTGACAAACATGAATTTGATTTAGTTTCATTTCCTGGTTTTATGCCTACATGCTCTTTACTGATTGATCAATATTATGGAGGGTGCGTACAGTGCCAAACGCCTTCATCTTTGCATGGGCAATCTTTGCTCATCTATTCATTAGACATCACTTGTCAGAATAATATGTGAAGAATGAGGAAAATATGTGATTTCTGTATTGGAACATTTTGAATACGAATCAGGAATTGATCGAACTCTGTTGATAACTTTTGAGAATGATTTTCAGGCTGGAGGATTAATAAGAAAAAAGCTTAAAAATCGTCCACACCAAATGCTTCAAGTGCCAAGAGAAAATGATAACTTGCCAGTTTTATGGAACTTAATTCAAAACTTTTTGATTGGACAAGAAGTCTAAATTTTTTTTAATATGTTTTTGCTTCGCTGCTTCTGATTCTACAAATACTCAGGGCCCGATTAACCATGAGGCACACGAGGCACAGGCCTCAGGCCTCCTGGTTTTGGGGGCCCCCAATTCTTTTTAGATTAGTACCGTAGGCGTCTATACTTTTATAGGTTTCAAGCAGTGCCGTGTCAAAGGGGGCCCAGACCCAGGGTCCACCATCTCAAGGGGCCCACAATTAATAGATTTTTGCGTTTCAGTAAAGTGTTTTTTGAGTTGCTAAAGTTCACTGCGTGTACTTGTCCATTAACAAGATGATTTAGGCCCTTATTATACTAAAACCTCTCAAATTTGGGCCCTATTATACAAATTTGGGCCTTAACTACACTGAAACATCTCTAAAAACACCATTACTATCTAAAAACAAAGTTAAAATGCGATAACGTTAGTAACATGATCTGCAGAAATGTATTTAACATATAACAGGTTGGATGCAATTGAATATATGAATTAAGGGCCCAATTGCCTCAAAGTGTTTTTGGCTCAACTGTTTTAATTATTTTGGTCATTTACTATTGTGGTGAAACTTCGATAATGATTATATGCTTAAACATAGGCCTGCTGGTAAGAAGCATCATACCTAAAAAGTTCACTCAGTGAGGATTCTGTGGAGAAACTATGGAGAAGTTGAAGTGCAATTGCTGTAGTTGGGCCCATTTCAAAATTAATGGAAAAATATATACTAGATAGGGTATTTTTTAGGTGTTTACCGATATGTTTCAAAAATTTGGCTGTTTTTTTTTCAGGATCATTTAGAAGACATTGAAAGAAATCGGAAAACACAAATAGTGAAATAAAAAAATAAAAAACTGGAGAGCCTATTTTGAATTTACATATTCAATTTCTTTTCGTTGAAATAAATCGGAAAGCACAAAAAGTAAAATAAAAAAAATGGGGTTGGGCCCTTTGTGAATTTACATATTTAATTTATTTTCATCAATAAAAGTGTTTGTTTTAAAAAATTGTTATTTGTAAGCTAAATAGCATTTCAGATAGTTTAATTATCATTTCATTTTTAACATTTACAATACCGTAATTATAAATATCCTTGACTAGTGATGTTGCGAGCAGGAAAAACCTGTCCTGTACTTTTAGCAGAAACGTTCTTCTGTATTTAGTTTTTCTGAATATATGCACATGAAATTGCTCTTATCTTCAAATACCTTATAACCTTGGCATATCACGTGTTGTACGGTACAAACCAAAAATCATTCTTCACAAGGGACCTGTTTATTCTTGCCACTAACCACTAACCATACCCTAAAAACTTTAATTAACTTGAATGCCTACATGAAATTATGAAAGCTTTGCCTTGGAATGAAGTAATGTTGAATAAAAATAATTGAACACCTGATCCTCAAAACGCTTTACACTGCTTTTGTTTACAAATTACAATTACAATATTTTTATCATTGTTGACAGAACAAGTAATGTTGCCAAATAAAACATAAAAATGGTGAAAAACAATAATGTTACCAGATGACCAAATCTGAATGGAAATTAATAACTTCTACAGTTTTGGTTTTATCCTCAGATTTTATCTGCGCGGTACCAGGCGGCAAAGTTCAACAGTCAAAAATTTGTACGGTACGATGGTATTATCGTGTCGTGACCGATATGTTTGATATGTTCCATTGCCAGTATTTTTTTTATTAGAAATTGTTAACACTTTTGGCTTTCATTCCGAGCAAAGGTGTAGCTAAGAAATGATAGACCTGTGTTTGCGGTTACTTACACTTGTGTTGTTTTCTAAACTGGTGAGAAAGTCTATTGAATGAACCACATTTTCATGTCGATGCAGTGAAAATATACACAATATTAAAGGTCTGCTTGACGATAGAGGACCCAAAATTATTCTGGCCCCGAGGCCCACAAAGGGTTTAACACAGCACTGGTTTCAAGGAACCATTAATATACTCTGCTAGAATTTTTGTAACAAGTATAAGAGTGTTCATACTGTTAGAAAGTTGTAGGTAAATTGGCTAAATTAATATTTAGGAAGTTATAGTTTTGCTTGAACTATTTGTTAGCCCATATTTCATCATTCGCAGAGACTACATGGCATTGCATTGAAAGCGATTGCCAACAGGGGCCCCTAAACTTAGCTGTGCCTCGGGCCCCTGTGAGCCTTAATCAGGCCCTGCAAATACTGTATGGTGTAGCCTACTAGAAAATCTTTGCTTCTTGTCAATTGCGTCTTATGATTGATTGACTACAAACTTGTGCAATGTGCATTGTTTTGCTAAGAAATATGTGTAGATTATTGTACAGTGTACATGCTTGTAAATAAACCAGTTTTGTTTGTTGTGCTTGATTTGAATCTTCAATCTTTTATGTATGCATTTGCTTGTAATATTTAGTCACATCATCGATACCATAATGATTCATATCAGTGTTGGTTGAAAGTGACACAAAAAATCAGTAGCAAAATCAAACAAAAGTTAAACTAACCGACATTTTATTTTAGACTATGACGCTAAAGATTTCTGTATTTAGTAACTTTATGTAACTGTTTTGGCCTCTTTAAAAATTCGTTAATGCCTCTTTATAAAATGTCTAATGTAATTCCTGTCATTGCATTTTTGAGACTATGTTTTTGAGTTCTTTTATGAAAAGATGTTTTTGGAGTTCGATCCGGTTTTAAAATGCTTTTTAATCATCAACTATCATCGAGTGACATATCATTCTCAATAAACTCTGTATTTGCTTGATGAATTTTGAAACTCATTTGGGAATTGGCTTTTCAGTCAATACTAAGTTAAATTGTTTTGCCAGTTTAGTGAAGTTTATCTAAATCTTAGCAGGGCAATTAAAACCTACCTGGGAGATGGAAACAAGATATTTTCTTTCAAACAGACGTGCCACATTGCCGCAAATAACATCCGCTGGCTTTTATGAGGCTTACTACAGTTTGAACACGAAGGAACTTTCAATGCCATTCTAGGTGACAACGCTACATACAACAAACAACCGCGTTTCCTCGCTGTTTCCCACAACATGATATTCATGCGCATGCAAAACCTCCGACTTTAGAGAACCAATCAGCATTTTAAGTTTTATTTGCATCAATAATGTTAAAGTGTGAGCGACCAATGGTAAAAAAAAATAGACCATGGCATTATAGTCTCGAATACCCAATAACAACCCAGACAGCAAATCAGTTTTTTTTTACATTGATTCAACGTGTGTAGATATTGAATCAATGTAAAAATGGTTGATTTGCTGTCTGGAAACCACACTTATTATATCACATACCTATGACCTGAAAAAAATGACGGCTTGGTGGAAAGAGTGGTTGTGGCGTGGGTCAGTACCGCGGAGATGTGATGTCTGGAAGGAAGAAATTGGTAGCAAGAATTGTGGAAAGCGTGTTCCAAAATTCGGAAAACCATTTTCAGTGAATTTTGAGTTTTTATAGTTTGAGTAAAATTGAAAACAGATATACAGTACTTAAAACAAACGATCTATTACATTTTTTATGAATTGTCGAATGACTGGTTTTGTATCTTGTTGCAAATTTACTGAAATAATTTCTCTTCATAAGTCACAAACAATTCCGGTTTAAACTAAATATTTCTCATGCATTGATTTGAGATCTACAAAAGTTGAATCAATGAGAAACATCCTAATTTATTTTGAAGCCCAAGGTTCGTTAATATATACAGGTCCAGACTATTGCAGCTTATTTTTATACTATAGACCTATAGGATATAGCTATAGGCATATTAATTATAGAGGTATGAATTAGGCCTAACAGATTTTTGAAAAGCAACGTAAGTTTCCATTCAACTAACCAACCAAATCGACTTATATCAAACCTACTCTCAATATAAATAGAAGGAAGCAGGCAGGAGTTTGTTTGCAATTGGCCTTTGGACAGAACGTCAAACAGACCCCGTATACTTTGTACGCAATAATTGGACGATTTCTAAAATGCGTTGATTCATAATATTGGACTTTTTCACTACAAGCCTACTGCAATGTTTATATTCATTTGGTTAAACCTTTAAATTTGTAAATACCTTCTGATAAATTTCGAAATATAATTAGAACAAGAATATGTGGAAGTTGTTAGAAGTGAGACGACTAAATTATAATATAAGATTATGGTCTGTCAGACAATTTTAGCTCAATCAATTAGCATATATAACAATCACTAAAGTTAAGCTATTACTAAAATAATCATTTCCACACTATAGTTTTATGTGAAACGTCCCAATATATAGATCACAGAGCTATTTTTGATAGAATCGCTATTGTTGGTAAGTAACTTTATAACCATTCAGTCATTCGCATTGTAAATAGTGGTTGATGTTCAACTTCAATCAACCGACTTTCTTTTTAATGTGTAAAAGCAAGCAGTTGTAAGATCGATCGGTTACGACTTTTATTGAGATAGCCTAGTTGTAGAAATGTAGAGAAATAAACATGTCGCTTGAAAACACAAGTTAGTGTCGCGACTTACAGTAATAGATAAAATTTCAGTTGAGCTTATCACGACTATCTAGAAATGTGGCCTGGTTGTCATTGACATATTGCTAGAGATCTTTTGTACTGCGTTTCGTTGCGGGTGAGACATATTGAGTAGAAGTCTTTTGTCCTAGATAGGGGAATGTCCTAGATAGATAGAATGTTCTAGATAGGGGAAGGCTGGGAAACACGACATGTTAACTTTAAAGTGCTATACACTCGAGGAAACAAATCAAATATCATGAACCTATTGCAATTTTTGAATTAACGTAACAACTGTCCAGAGTATGTAACTGCATGTGTTCTTCTTTCTTTGTTTACAGAAATTGATTTTACATTAAATGTTCGTTTTGCTCTGGCTATTGGGCAAAAGGAATAGGCTAGTGTGACTGCTATGTCTCATGGTTAATTTGATGAAATTGTTGTCAAGATCAAGCAAATTTTTGTGAATTTGTTAGAATAAATATCCATAAATAAAAAATGTTAGGTTTTGTAATCAATAAATTTGTTGTAAATAAATCCAAATAAAATCAAACTAATCATTTGTTAAGCAGTGTTTGACAAAATACATCTTTGTACAGATTTCCAAAACGGACTAACCATCTGTTGAAAACAATTTTCACGCTAAACAATTATTGTTTTCCGTAGGCCAGGGGTGTGTAAAGTCCATCCGGCAAGCCAAATCCGGCCCGCAGGTCAAATGCCCGTGAGACGTTTTTGTATGGCCTGCGCCTGTTGTTGCACAATGTGTTATTTTTGGCTCATAAACACACAGAAATCATACAAATTCAATTTGCATATTTTACAAATTAATGAAGACAGTATTTCCTCGCAGACAAAAGCCAAGCGAGAAAGGTTAGAATTATTGTTGCGTATTGAAAGTCATGTTAATATAACCCTTATACAGCTCAACTAAACTTATGAAGCCCTTGCAATTGTTTACCCCACAGCTGGGTGCTGTGTTGGCCTACCTATGTGAGATTGAAGTGCACATATTCGCTTCATTGACAGCGTCATTTGCGTCTTCTTGTTGGTACTGAATTATTGCGTTCCTCAAATCCCAACAAAACATATCTCCTTGTTCTATCAAAAATTCAACCATGCAAGGTTTGCAATACCTTGCTTTAAAAAAAAGGAAAATCTAACGGAAAAATTGAGCAACACAAATCAAAACAATTATTTGTGCTGACTTCCATCTGCGCAATTAATTTGCACCTTCAGTTTGCAAATAAATCTGAGGCTATTATCTTGTTATATCAAACCTGATATGTCATGTGGAAGTGGAAGCTGGACCTACAGCTCAGAAATTAAAAAAAAATATGTATGTAAACTTTGGTGTTACAAAAGAATATTAAACTTTTTACCCAAAAAAACACATTAAAAACGAAGCAACCAGAAAAAGAATTGGAGAGCTAGATAGATGGTAAAACAATTTAACAAAACAAAAGATAAAATTCATTGGTCATATTCGAGAGGATCGGCAAGACAGCTAGATTCATTAGTCATTGAAGGTACGGTGAAAAAAGGTGCAAGGGAAGAAGGAGACAAACTTGGGGGAGATGATGTAAAACAGTGGGCTTACCTGTCAAGCATCGGAGAAGCAAAAAAAGTAGCGTATGACAGCCAACCTTCGGCTCAGAGACGATATATGATGATGAATTCCATGTCATTAACCAAAAGGGGGGCATTGGAAATTCTTATTTGCAACAGTAATTTTAAACAATTGTACCGGTATCAGTAAAGTAGTAAGAGAATTCCTCAAAGACCAAGATGCAATTAAAATATTTTTAGGTAATCATCATGCCCACTAACTAGGCTACCTAACAACTAAATTGACCTATTTTAATGTTAATAGATAGAAACATGAAAAATATAACTTCCAATGAAATCCAGTTTTTATATGAAAATATTGGTCAAATACAAGGTGTTCGTTTTGACCAATAAAAGCCATTATTGGAGCTAAAAGTGCACAAAAGCGATCAAATTAACGTTAAACTAGTCAAACTTTTCAGGGGAGAGCAATCCTGATAGACCCTCTGTTAAATTAGTTTATTTTTTCTAGCTCAACTTTTACAATGCGTGTTTTAAATTACAAACTTTGCTTCAAAAGTGTGTTTAAACCGTTTTAAAAAAATTAGACCGATAAGCAGACTTAGACTAAATGTCAAACTTCGCATTTCTTATATCTGGTCTTTGAGGTTATTTTTATTTTAAAACCGGTCCGCAGAAGAGAAAAGGTTGAGGCCCTCTAGGCTACACAACCGAGGTGGTCAAAAATAACCTTCGACCTTTTTGTGACGTTGCGATTCTACTTAAACTACAACAACGATTGATAGTAACAGTCACTCAATTACTACAATTGCAAAAGTTAGCAATATCAACTACCTTTTACCAGGTTGCTCACTATTAAAATTGTATCTTTTTATAATCTTATTGATCTACTGCAGAACTGTCTTTTTTAAGTTGGCTACACAAAAAGTGATCTTGATAGTAATCTTGAGTTCCAAAATCATGATCTTGATCTTCAAGACCACACGGTTTTAAATATCTGACCTTAGTCTTCAAGATCACATATTTTTAGTTATATATAAGATCATAAAAACTGGTGATCTTGACCATCTCCGGCAATAGTGCATTTCAAACAGTGACTTTACGCATCGGAAAGCGAATAGGGATGGCTCTGTGATCCAAATTGCAAAAACCTTGTTATCATGACAATGAATTTGAATTTTTAGGTGACAAATATATCTAATATGGTTAGTAAAGTTTTGTTGGTATTTTTATTGAATTTTTTTGCAAGTAGCTCATTTTATTTCACACAACGATGCATGCGATGTGATGGAAACTAAAATAATAATGAATTTTTTTGTGTTTGAACAGCAGAAGAAAAACTTCATTGAAAACTTAACTTTAAAGTGCTATACTCGAGGAAACAAATCAAATATCATGAACCTATTGCGATTTTTGAATTAACGTAACAACTGTCCAGAGTATGAAACTGCATGTGTCCTTCTTTTTTTGTTTACAGAAATTGATTTTACATTAAATGTTCGTTTTGCCCTGGCTGTTGGGCAAAAGGAATAGGCTAATATGACTGCTATGTCTCATGGTTGATTTGATGAAATTGTTGTCAAGATCAAGCGAATTTTTGTGAATTTGTTAGAATGAATATCCATAAATAAAAAATGTTAGGTTTTGTAATCAGTACATTTGTTGTAAATAAATCCAAACAACATCAAACTAATCATTTGTTAAGCAGTGTTTGACAAAATACATCTTTGTACAGATTTCCAAAACGGACTAATTATCTGTTTGAAAACAATTTTCACGCTAAAAAATTGTTGTTTTCCGTAGGCCAGGGGTGTGTAAAGTCCAGCCCGCAGGCCAAATCCGGCCCACAGATCAAATCCGGCCCGTGAGACGTTTTTGTATGGCCTGCGCCTGTTGTTGCACAATGTGTTATTTTTGGCTCATAAACACACAGAAATCATACAAATTCAATTTGCATATTTTACAAATTAATGAAGACAGTATTTCCTCGCAGACAAAAGCCAGGCGAAAAAAGTTAGAATCATTGTTGCGTATTGAAAGTCATGTTAATATATCACTTATACAGCTCAACTAAACTTATGAAGCCCTTGGAATTGTTTACCCCACATCTGGGTGCTGTGTTAGCCTACCTATGTGAGATCGAAGTGCACATATTCGCTTCATTGACAGCGTCATTTGCGTCTTCTTGTTGGTACTGAATTATTGCGTTCCTCAAATCCCAACAAAACATATCTCCTTGTTCTATCAAAAATTCAACCATGCAAGGTTTGCAATACCTTGCAGTAAAAAAAAGGAAAATCTAGCTAACGGAAACGTTGAGCAACACAAATAAAAAAAATTATTTGTGCTGACTTTCATCTGCGCAATTAATTTGCACTTTCAATTTGCAGTTACTGTAAAACTGAGACTATTATCTTGTTATATCCAACCGGATATGTCATGTGGAAGTGGAAGCTGGACTTACAGCTTAGAAATTAAAAAAAATATAGGCCTATATACAGTATATTTAAACTCTGGTGTTACAAAAGAATATTAAACTTTTCACACAAAAACACATTAAAAACGACGCAACCAGAAAAAGAATTGGAGTGCTAGATAGATGGTAAAACAATTTAGCGAAACAAAAGATGAAATAAGCGGCCCATGATTTGAGAGGATCGGCAAGACAGCTAGATTAATTAGTCATTGAAGGTACGGTGGAAAGAAAGATATGCAAGGGAAGAAGGAGACAAACTTGGGAGAGATGATGTAAAACAGTGGGCTGACTTGTCAAGCATCGGAGAAGCAAAAAAAAGTAGCTTATGACAGCCAACCTTCGGCTCGGAGATGACATATAATGATGAATCTCATGTCATTAACTAAACGGGTGGCATTGGAAATTCTCATTTGCAACAGTATTTTTAAACAATAGTACCGGTATCAGAAAAGTTTAAACTGTGTTTAAACTGTTTTAAAAAAAATTAGACCGATAAGCAGACTTATGCGAGGTTCACACTGAGCTTGTCTAGCATTTAGCATATAGCGGGTGGGCGAGTGGAAGCCATTGAGTAAGTAGGCTTGTTCAAATATCCATTGACAAACTTTCAAAGTTAGGCTATAGCAAAACCCAACATTGCATTTATATCCGCTCTGATGCTTAGTCAACAAGAAAACTTAGTATTTTTTTGAAAAGTAGCCTATGCAAGAAGACTACTTGCAAATAACAATGAATTTTTTCTTCTGGAATAGACCTAGGCTTTTTATTTAAAAGTTTGTTTATTGTTCTTTACAAGTAGGCCTAGTCTAGGCCTATTTCGTGGCTGATTAACCAACAAAACAAACTGAAGTACGGTATTTTTAATAATTTTTTTCACAAAACTTTTAGATGTTTGGTGCGGCCCATATTTCAAAGAAGGGATGACCTGTGTCCTGGGAGAACAAAATCTTGTGACGTAAATGAGGAATGCTTCCATCGTTAGTTTAGAATGAGTAGTAGTCCTAGTAGGTCTACATTAGATGATCTGCTTTCTTGACAAAACGTGTCAGCTCCGCTTTTACAAAACGTGTCAGCGTCGCTTCTACCCTTTTTTGGAACACTCTATGTTTGCCATATATTATTTTTCGTTGTGATGGTCAGAATAAAAACAAACTGCAAGCGCAGGTTACTTTTATTTCAGCGATGTTGGGAAATACAATTGGTCGTAGCCTAATGCAAGTGGCCCATTTGTGAAATTTCATTTGGAATCTTGCGTTAACTTTCCCGCTTCTCTTACAAGTTTTATTGTTTGCCCTTAACCAAGACGGTCGTGCCTTAACATATCTCCGCATCACAACTGTCCAAAAAAGTACAGGCTGTGGCTGACATCAGATGCTCTGCAAACATCAACAGTCATATACGACTGGCAATATAGGCTACAGCTACACGCGTCGGGCTCTTTTTTGCTCTAAAAACTACCAAACCAAGCACGGTCGTACCGAAGCAAGCAACTACGGGGTACCAGTATATTGTAAGGCTTCGAAGTTGAAAACGAAAATTGACGATAACTACAACGTAACAAACGAAAAAATATTTAGTATGAGTTAAGCCGCAGATAGTGTAGCTACGTTCGTATCTACACTGGGCAAATAGGCCTAGCATAAGGCTTAGGCATATGATGAAACCAAGACCTGAACATACACTGAAATATTGAATCCTTTGAAAAAGAACCTATAACAATCATCACTTAAACTTAGTCTACTCTAACGACTATAAAGATTCATATGATAAGTGATATCAATCATACTAGTGGCAGCAAACGCTCTAAACACTGATTGAACCAAGTAAAACAACGAACGATTACTATAGCAAGAAATAAGCTAATCTGGTATAAGCATGAAAATGACGGTACAGTGCATGTAAGTCCACAGATCATTGTGAATGCACAGCCCACATATTTGCAGACAATAAGCACTTTTATCAGCCACACATATCAAAGTAAACTAGATAACTTACAGTATACAAATTCAAATAATTGCAAACAATATACAGAACAATATATGTGCTGTAACCATGGCTGTGGAGTCGGAGGAATTTTGGCGTGTCCGGAATGGAGTCATTTAAAAGGCTCACTCCGACTTGATACATAATATTGAAAAAAAAAATTTTGTTTAGACTCTTTTTAAAAGAATATTATTTCTTGTTCGCCGTATTTGAGTCTGAAACTTCACTGGAAAATAGAAGTGCTTGTTTTTGTTAATTTTCTAAAAGTTGCTGTACCAATTTCGATCGTAACTTTGATGAAATTAAATTTTACAAAAATAGAAAACAATAAAAATTATAAAAAAAAAACTCTGGAAACCCTGAAGCCGGAGTCGGCTAGTTATAAAACCAGGAGTCGCATATTTTTCCCCGACTCCACAGACGACAGCCCTCCCAGACAGCCACTTTATCTGGTTATTATCTTTACCAGATCGGGTACGATTTTGACCATAAAGAGTGGATGTCTGGGTTGCATATAATAGCTTCTTTACGTTGTTCAAATAATCTCAAATGAATTGAATAACGCCAGTGCAAATCACATCGTCTAAGGCAAACTTCAAATTACTACAATACATACCGTACAATTTTAGTGCTAAACTCTCCTCCAATCTTTTATCACTTTTCAAACCAGTCACATTGCAATTTGCAACAAAGTGATGGCAAGCAGGGTGATCAAAAAGAAAAACACAATTAATTTCATATGCACGTGCGCTCACATATCGCGGCAGATTATGTAGCGTTCTACACTAGTCATTGTAAGCTACTCGTAAACGATTAAAACAAAAAAGACGATATTTATGCAACAGTTACAAAGCATAAAAAGACGTACAGTATGAGCGAAACGGAGTATTCTTAACAGTTGTTGAACATTTATAAAATAGCGATTTTCGTTTGTTGGCAATGCAGCAAAGTGAGTGCTTTTACCGCAAAATATCCAGTTCATTAGACAAACAGTTAACTGTTCCATGTATATATACACCTAAACAGTAAACACTTAACCGACCCAACAAAGAGAAATTTTTCAGGCTCAAGCGAGTGAGATTCAAAAAAGTTTAAAATGTTGAGAAAATAACAAACCAAAAGATTTTTTACAGTTATAAACAATGTCATGTTTGGAGGCGTAGCCGATTAACCGTCACAGCAGTTTATAGAAGATATTTGTTTGAGACCATGTAAACTGGGGAATAAGTAACAAATATCATCTGCAAACTTTATGTGATTAACACAAATATTAAAAATTCAGACAAGTTAAATCACGCTTATGTGCTTTTATGTTGAATAGTTCACACGTACTAAACACTGCGTGACATGCACATATCAGAGGCGTGTTTGTCTGATGTCTATGCTTCAAAGTTTGGCGCAGTTAATCAATTGACTAAACAATGCTTCTTCATCTGTATTGTATGTAGCGGTAGACAGTGCTGTCTGTATTGCTGACGAGTTTTCTTTTAACTTGGAGAGCAAACATTCCTGAAAAAATATTTAAGTTACGATACTGGCCGCATAAAAAAGAACTACAAAAAAGTACTAAAGTTGCTTGATTGATGTCAAAAACAAAAACCTTCAACACTTAAATAACATGCTTGGTCGACCTTGGATGTAACAGTTTGTACAGTATATATTGAAAAGCAAGCATACATCTATCTTACATAGGCTACCAAATTTGAAGATACAATTTTGGTAAAAAAATGACTTTCTTCAACCATAAACAGATAAAACGAAGCAACCACACGGCATTTAACATAATATATTCAACTGAACATAAACTATCTACGAACGTTTTCAGCCATACACATGTTAGCCCTTTTCAAGTAACGAAAAAATAACTGATTTTACATCTACATTGAAATAAATAACTGATCTTCACACTAAATTGAAGTTTTGCAAGTTTTGTGGAAAATATCCATTTAAAAGACTTATCTGCACAGGACTTACACAAATAACTTTTCGATTTCTGTAATTTTAGGTGTGGTATATATTAATTATTTTCTCCCATATCATCATTTTAGAAACTAAAATCCTCACTCATAGCATATTAATTGTATTTGTCAGCTTACAGTAACAGTATTTATTCGAAGTGGTTATATTTAACCATGGATTACCGTGGTTGCAATCAAAAAGCATTGTTTTGCAACAAGTGTTGCCAAGGATAGGGTTAAGCTAAGAGTTTTGCCCAAGATTTCAAAATTTCTTAAATCACAAGTTTTTGTCTTCAACTACTTTAAACTTTACTCAAATTATGGAAAAATTTCTTATCTGGTAACACTAGAGCTGTAAATATAGCCACGCCTTTACTTTGTATTGCTAATTTCAATCCATGTGTTTATATATCATCAACATCCCTGATCATCAAATATATACGTAAATAAAGCAATACAAAGTTTGTTTAGATAGCTCAGTTGATACTCTGTGAACAAGCATTACGTACAGTCATACACTTAAGATTAGTATGGTGACACAAAAGCAGTAAAACACGCAGTGAAAAACCAAAACAGTACAGTTTACAAAAATATGAACAACAAATGTTGTCACACTAGAACTAGATTTCTTTTCAGCTCACTGACATCAGCAACAGCAGTAATGTTTTTTTACCGTTTTAGCAATGTTTTCCAACTAAGTTGTTTTGTTATCAATCATTAGCCTATTTAATATTTTTTAAGTCAGAATTTAAATTAATAATTACCTGGATGGCCAAAATCTTTTTCATTTTTTTCCGTAACTTTTTCTTCAATTTCCTATCTTTGTACCCATTATGCTTTTTATCGTACAGAGCAGGAACTTTTTAAGTTCTACCAGTTTTTTATTTAATTGTAAGCTATGTTTTATTTTTTAATTGAAGCAATGTTAACTGCAATACAAAAAAATTAATACCACTTGATCATGTATATACCATTGATATACCGGTAGTCTATGTCATGACTTCAAAGGTTTGTTTGTCTGTTTGCTTTATAAAGTACCGTACCGTAGCATACTAAATTTTACCTTTAAATCACAGACCTAGCCTATAGATACCGAATACCGGTACATTGTGTTATACCGGTACCGTACTGCTCTGTATTGTAGCAGTCCAAGTCAAATATACCCCACTTGACCTCAATAAATTCAGGGCTAATAAAACAGCATAGCCTATGATACTGTAGCCTACATATTCTAATTCAGTATAATACATCTAAACCTGAACAACGCTTTCATTTATTTGCCAATTATATATAAAGTTGTAAACTGTATTAGCCTTGTTGATCTTTTTGCAATAAGGTTGTTTGGAAAAAAAAGATTAACTTATCTTTGATTAGTTTTAAAACAAAAACGATCTGGTTGTTCTGTAAATTTGGAATTATTTATCAACTATTTTGGCCTCAGTTAAAGTATTCTAGTGACATCTGATGATCTGACCCAGGTTTATGTTACAGCAATAGGCCTAGTATTTTTTTCTTGGCTTTGATCTTTCAATGCCAGTATGTTAAATCAATTACATCTTGCTGCTGGCTAGAATTTGAACTGACTGCTGATAATAATGTGTTACAAATAATTTACAGAGCCAAAACTGCTGACAAACTATAGCCTAAGCGAGTACAATCAGCCGACCTCTTCCAAACTTCGACTCGAAAGTCGAACAGATCGAGTTCTCATGTCAAGTGCGAAAGAGAAAAGTTGAAATAATTCAACTTCTGTTTTCATGCTTGAAATCGAGATCTCCAAACCGGTGGCGCGATTCGATCACGTTTCACGATCTCAGTGTGAACACTTTTTTTTCAGTGTGAACACTCGTTTTTTTGACACGCTTTATGATTTGCGCTTATGCTTGTCAGTGTGAACCCCGTATTAGACTAAATGTCAAACTTTGCATTTTTTATCGGCGGTCCTTGAGGTTATTTTTAGTTTAAAACCGGTCCGCAAGAGAAAAAGGTTGGGGACCTCTGGGCTACACAACCGAGGTGGTCAATAATTACCCTCGACCTTTTTGTGGTTGCGATTCTACTTAAACTACAACAACGATTGGTAGTAACAGTCACTCAATTACTACCATTGCAAAAGTTAGCAATATCAACTACCTTTTACAAGGTTGCTCACTGGTAAAATTGCATCTTTTTGCAATCTTTTTGATCTACAACAGAACTTTACCTTTTCAAGTACACAAACAGTGATCTTGAAAGTAATCTTGACAATGATCTTGAGTTACAAGATCACAAAATCTTGATCTTCAAGATCACACAGTTTTGGTGATCTGATGTTGGTTTTCAAGATCACATATTTTAGGAATCTTAATATTCAAAATCATCAAAACTGGTGATCTTGAACATCTCTGCCTATAGTGCATTTCAAACAGTGACTTTACGCATCGGAAAGCGAATAGGGATGGCTCTGTGATCCAAATTGCAAAAACCTTTTTATCATGACAATGAATTTGAATTTTTAGGTGACAAATATTTCTAAAATGTTTAGTAAAGTTTTATTGGTATTTTTGTTGATTTTTTTGCCAGTAGCTCATTTTATTTGACACAACGACCCATGCGATGTGATGGAAACTAAAATGATAATCGAACATTTTTTGGATGAACAGCAGAAGAAAAACTTCAATGAAATTGGATATCTTGCTTTAAATAGTTTGACTTTCTTATCCCGGAATATTTTCAAACAAAATAAAAATTTGAAGATTTTAAACTTATTTGGAAACTGCCTGTGGAAGCATATTGCTAATCCTGCGTTTGTGCCTGCTAATCAAATTGAAACATTGCTTCTCGGTTTCAACACATTTTGCTATTCAGACAATAGTTTCAATTTTTCAACAACAAAGACTACCAATACATCATTTGTGTTGAGTGATGCTTACAAAAACATGACTAATTTAAAGCACCTGTCTTTTGGCTTGGATGAACGTTATTTTAATTTCAAGGGACATCCGTTCTATGGTTTGCATTTAGGTTATATCACCACCAACAGCTTATCAACATTACGAAATTTACCTCATTTGTCCACATTGAATTTAGATTACTGCCACATTAAAAGCATTGATTTGGCGTCACTTGAAGGATTTAAGAACTTGACTATGCTCACGCTTACTTACAATGATTTAAACAAAAATGATCGATTAACGCGAGAAAAAACAACAAAAAAACAATTTTCCATTTTTCATAAAGTTTTAGGAACATTACATTTCAAACAGAAGCGTGTATTTGAAAGCAAAGCATTCGAGAAAGCAAACAAAGTTGAAACTCGTTTACTCACATGTGATCATGGAGATGTTTTAGATCTTTCCTTCAGCAAAATATCAGAATTAGAAAAGTACAATTTCACTTTCACTTCTTTTGTGAAAAAGTTAGATCTGTCGTCAAACTACATACAATTGATTGTAAATCGATATTTCATAGCAATGCCAAATCTTTGTTCAATTGATTTACGTTCTAATCCTATCAAAATAATCGAAAAAAGTGCGTTTGAAGGTTTAAGTAATCTTGAATTGCTTTTCATAAATAGTACAAGAATTAAACCCACGCCTTATTCATTAGCATTCACTGGTAGTTTTCAAAATGCAATAAGTTTTCAATATGCATGGACTGGAGCATTCTTTTTTGATTTGCTTGGCAATGACAAATCTCGCTCTCTTCAAACTAAAAACATTATAGAAGTTGATTTTTCTGGAAACTATGGGTCTGATTTTGTCAATGCAAAAGCAGAAGTGAACCAGTTTTATTTCGCCCACAGTATCATTCTACAATCCTGTTATATTGAAGATTCAGTGACGCCTTTCACTAACGCACAAGTCAGATATCTTGACATTAGTAACAACTTGCTTACCAAAATACCGATCGAAAATTTAAAACACATGAGCCTGCTGGAAATACTTTTATTGTCACATAACAAAATAATTTTCCTTGAACACATTTTGTCTTCATTTAACACCACACTTGCAAACTTTAGATCTTTCATTCAACAAAATAAGTTATATCCAACCTGGAGTTTTTACTGCAAACACAAGTGAATTAACAAGCCTAAATTTACAAAATAACTATATAACAGATGCAGGAATTGATATTCTTCCTTTTTCCTTTCTAAACCAACTAATAGCTTTGGACTTGAGAACGAATGCCATTGGCTGTGTTTGTGAATTAATAAACAATTTTGGGAGATTTTTTGACAAACATGATTTTGATTCAGTTTCATTTCCTGGTTTTATGCCTACACGTTCTTCACTGATTGATCAATATTATGGAGGATGCGTACAGTGCCAAACACATTCATATTTGCATGGGCGATCTTTGCTCATCTATTCATTAAACATTACCTGTCAGAATAATTTTCACATAGCTTTGTGTGCATGTTTCACAATTGTTACTTCGTGCTTTATCTTTGTTTCTGTGATATTTTCCACTAAAAAATGGAAAACGTGGTTGGCAAACTATGCTACACAAAGTGTACACCCACAAAATATACATGAACAAACAAGGAAGAGGAACATCAGATCTAATTTATTTGCTCATCATGGATTTGTGGTTTATGGTCAAGCAAATCAAAATGTTGCTGATTGGATTGACAACATCTTGATACCAAACATCTGTGATCAACCTCCATACTTTAATCTTGGAGTAGTTGGAAGGGAAGTTCAATGTGGATCGTCTCCTTTAAAGCAACTTGTTCAAAGGATTGAAGCCAGTAGGAAAGTTATTCTGATTCTTACCGGCGATTACTCCAATAGCCCTGAAGGAAAATATGTGATTTCTGTATTGAAACATCTTGAATATGAATCAGGATGTAATCTAAATCTGTTGATAACTTTTGAGAATGATGTTCAGGCTGGAGGATTAATAAGAAAAAAGATAAAAATTCGTCCACACCAAATGCTTCAAGTGCCAAGAGAAAATGATAACTTGCCAGTTTTATGGAACTTGATTCAAAACTTCTTGACTGGACAAGAAGTTTATATTGTGTCTGATATGCTTTCGCTTCGCTGCTTTCGTTGATAGAGATATGTTATGCCAGAAAATCTTTGTTTCTTGTCAATTGCGTCATATGATCGACCGTCTACTCAAGGGTGCCAGAACGGTTTTTGACGGGGGGGCAGGATTATGAAAAAAGGGCACTTTTGTTGCTGAAAAGTCAATTTTTTTTTAAAGTTTTAACCCTATTCGGACTAAGCTATTTTTGTGAGGTAATGGCCTGACGTGTGGACTTATTCCATCCACACTTTCATTTGCTAATAACTTTTGATATAAAAACGTTACGAGGTTGCTTTTTTCGCAAAGTTAAAGCAAAATTATTGACAAACTGGTTAAAATTTAAGTGGACACACATACTCTACCAGTTATTTGCTATTGCTTTTTTGCTTAAAGTAGTCATTTTTTTTTTAAATTTTTCTGATGTCTCCGTCATAATCTCCTGAAATCGTTAATATCTTCGTAAAAGGCACACGGTCCAGTCATGCATGTAATCCGAAATGGTCAGTAGTCATGTAGGTCACGCAGTAAATCTTGGAAGGCACAAAACAATACAAATGTTTGCTAACTTGCTTGTACAAGATGATAAAGTTTTTCAGATGACCTGGCAATTTTGGGAGTAGGGTGTCAAACACTGCTGATAACTAAAAAACTATACCACATAAAAATGTCATTTTATTACTAAAACAAAGATGAAGAATTTTTAGGAAAAGTTATAAAACTTCAGCTAATTTGAGTCAGTAACTTTTATGTAATCGATGAAAGTTTTAGGTATGGACGGAACCCGTCCACCCGTTAGTCCGAATAGGGTTAAGATAAGATATAACAATATTATGTTCATCCATCAGCTCATCATCGAGTAAAGATACAAGTGTCCGGTGTACAAAAAACAATAGCACGGAAGGCATCATGCTATCTTATAATTATGTAATCTAACCTATTGTGATATAGAATTTTGTGTCGTGAATGTTATTTTGAGGCAGAAATGAAAGATTATAATTAGGCTGAAAGCGAGTAGCTGAAATTGTCATATCGTATTGCAAAGTGTGCGGTAGCTTACACGACTTTAAAAGGTCACCATTGCCCCCCTGCACCCCATCCACAGACAAATTGAGGGCAAGGGGCTTCCGCAGACAATCCACAGACAAATTGAGGGCAAGGTTCTCAAATCACAGCAATTCAAAATCAAAGCCTTGCTCAAGCTAAATTCTGAAAAATTCATCAAAAAAAGCGTGGCAGTAAAAGAGTTTTAAGCTAAAGATTTCTGAGTTTATGCAACTGCTTTGGCCTCTTTAATAATTCTTGTCTAATTTATATTATTGTCTAATCGAACTCCTGTAATTGTATTTTTGAGACATTTGTTTTTTAGTTTTTTATTTAAAGATATTTTTGGGTTTCAATCCGATTATAAAATGCTTTTCCACACATCAACTAACATCGAATGACATTTCATTCGCAATAAACTCTGTATTTGCTTGATGCGTTTTGATACTCATTTTGGAATTGGCTGTTCAGTTAATACAATATTAACTCTTTTACCAGTTTAGTAAAGTCTTTCTGAATCTTAGTAAGATAACTAAAACCTACCTGGCAGGGTTGTTGGAAACGAAAACTTTTAGGTCAAAACAAAATATTTTGCTTCAAACAGCCGTGCCACATTGTCGCAAATACTGTAACATCCTCTGGTTTTTATGATCCTTACTATGGTTTGAACACGAAGGAACATTCAATGCCATTCTAGGTGACAACCCTACATGCAACAAACAACCGCATTTCCTCGCTATTTATCACAATATGATATTCATACGCATACAAACCCTTCGGCTTTAAAGAACCAATCAGCATTTGAAATTTTATCTGTGTCGATAATGTTAAAGCGCGAGCAACCAACGGCAAAAAAACAAAATACAGTCTAGACCGTGCCATTAAGGTCAAGAATACCCATAGCCAACCCAGACACCAAATCAACTGTTTTTTACATTGATTCAACCTGTGTAGACGTTGAATCAATGTAAAAATGATTGATTTGCTGTATAGGAACTACACTTTTAATATCACATACCTATGACCTGAAGAAAATGACGGCTTGGTGACAAGAGCGGTTGGTCTACCAGGCAAAGTGGCGCGGGTCAGTACTGTGAAAATGTGATGTCTGGAAAGAGGAAATTGGTAGGAGGAATTATGGAAAGCGTGTTCCCAAATTCGGAAAACCATTTTCAGTGAAATTTGACTTTTTATAGTCTGTGTAAAATTAAAAACAGATATATTTAAAACAAATGTTCTATTACATTTTTTATGAATTGTCGAATGACTGCTTTTGTATCTTGTCACAAATTTATTGAAATAATTTCCCATTGTTAAGTCACAAAAAATCCTGGTTTAAACGAAATCCTTCTTTTGAATTGATTTGAGATCTACAAACGTTGAATCAATGAAAAACATTCGGATTTATTTGAAGCCCAAGGTTCCTTAATATAGCCAGGTCCAGACTATTAAAGCTTATTTGTATGCTATCAACCTATAGGATATAGCTATAGGCTTATTAATTGTAGAGATATGAAGCAGGTCTAACAGATCTTTATAAAGTAACATAAGTTTCCATTCAATAAACCGACTTAAACCAAACCTAACCCCATTATAAATAGAAGGAAGCAGGCAGGACTTGGTTCACAATTGGCTTTTGGACAGAACATTAAACAAATCGTATACTTCGTACGTAACAATTGGACGGTTTCTAAAGTGTGTTGATTCATAATATTGGGCTATTTCACTATTGGCCTACTGCAATGTTTACATTCATTTGATTAAACCTTCAGACCACTCTGTGCGTTAAACCTTTAAATTTGTAAATATCTTCTGATATCTTTCGAAATATAATTAGAACAACAATATGTGGAAGTAGTTCGAAGTCAGACGACTAAATTATAATATAGGATTGCGGTCTGTCAGATAATATTATTTCAATCAATTAGCATATAAAACAATCACTACAGTAAGTTATGACTAAAATAATCATTCCCACACTATAGTTTCATGTGAAAGCTTCCGACTTATAGAACACAAAGCTCGTTTTGATGGAATCGATATTGTTGGTAAGCAACTTTATAACCATTCAGTCATTCGCACTGTAAGTAGTGGTTCATGTTCAACTTCGATCAACCAACTTTCTTTTTAATGTTTAAAAGCAAGCAGTTGTAAGATCGGTCGGTTATGACTTTTGTTGAGATAGCTTAATTGTTGAAATGGAGAAATAAACATGTCGCTTGAAAACCCAAGTTGGTATAGCGACTTACAGTAAAAGATAAAATTTTCGTTGAGCTAATCATGATCGTCTACGTGGAGATGCGGCCTGGTTGTTATTGCCATTTCGCCAGAGATCTTCTGTACTGTATTTCGTTGCGGGTGAAACAGATTGAGTAGAAATCTTAATCCACGAAAGGCATGTCAGGTCGGTCGAACTACTCTGCATGCAAAAATTCAGCAAATGCTTCAACTCAGCAATTACACTTCAGCTACTGCCTAGTCAGCAAATCAGATTTGCTGAACTTGCTTGGATTGGACTCGAACTTGCTTGGTCATCGGTTTCTAAACTGAATTTGCTGACTTGTGACATGCCCAGTTTCGGTTTGCTCAGTTATTGCTTTCTCAGTTTCATCGATTTCAGCTACTTGCTAAAATATTGCTAGCTCAGTTGTCAGTTGCTCAGTTGTCGCTTGCTCGGTTTACTACTTCTGAGTTGGAGACTTTTCGGGTCGTGTTGTTTGAGAATTCTGGTGGGTGATTATTATCAGGCTCTTGATCTTTGTCACATTTAGGATGTCCTAGGCAAAACGAACATGTTAACTTTAAAGTTCTATATTTGAGCAAACAAATCAGATATCATGGACCTATTGCGATTTTCGAATTAACATGTCCAGGAACAACCACTGTCCAAAGTATGAAACTGAATGTGTATTTTTTTTCTTTGTTTACAAAAAAATGTTTTATTTCAGGTGTCCGTTTTGTAACGGCCTTGGGAAAAAACAGACATACAATAGTACTACCGCTTTGTCTCGTAGTTCATTTGATTAATTTGTTGTCAAGATTAACCGTATCTGTTACTGCTTCCTTTTGGCAGCAAGAGTTACTGGCCGAGACCATCCGGTCTACGTCTCTCTTATTGCTAATTACTTTGTCAGCTTATATCAAATAACAACAGGAAAAAGTATGCCGTTGGTCAAAAGCCTTATCTATCACTTCAATCAATTTAGTTCACAAAATATATTCGTGATTGTGTATTTTAGGCAAAAAAGGTGATAAAGACTCGGTTTTAGACCTATTTTCGCCATTTCTTGGTCAAATTTTTCAGTTGACATTTCATTTTGAAAGTCTTCTTGCATTGAACACAGAATTTCATCAATTTTGTTTTTCCGTTTTTGTGCAAACAGTATTACATGCACTTTTTGCACTACAAAGCAATTTGCGCAAATAACTAATTACCTTCCTAGTTATTGTCTGCCAACAAAGAATGACTCATATTTCGTCAGAGACCGACTCCCTACCCAAACAGCAAAACCGACGTTGAATCAATGCAAAAAGACGGATTTTGCTGCCGGGAATTTTAGCGCCGTCGCGTTAACACAAAATGAAACCGCACGCTAATAATAAACTGTCAATCAGGCTATTGAATAAACCCGAAATTTTCCTGCATTTCATAACTGGCTGTGACAAAAGATTTATTGTGAACTTCACAATTATCCGATACCAACATAATCGGGATTAAAATTTGGGGCAAGAAAAAAAAAATTAAAAGTCAAGAAATCTCAGGTTTCTAGCGTCACTGCTTCTATGTGAAATTGCTGAATTAGCAGAGGGCGAGACCATAAGGTCTACGCCAGTAACAAATACGGTTAAGCGAATTTTGTAAACTTGTTAGAATGAACATCCACAACTAAAAACTGGTAGGTTTGGTAACCAGTATATTTATTATAAATAAAGCTTTCGTTATCGCAAAGACAGCTTCTTCATTCATCTTATCCAAATTGAATCAAACTAACTGTTTGTTAACCCTTTGCTTTTCAACGTTTTTTTGGAAGTTAACTGCTCAAGGGGGGGCCATTTTTGGATCAAATTCAATCAGCTGTTACGAGTTATCCGCTGATGCTATTTCAACAGAAGTTGCACTGGTGTGAAAGCAAATCATTTGTCTATAAGTTTGAAAACTCATTATTTTAAAATTTTATATGTTAAACTTGATATTTCAATATTTGCAAAGGTACCCAAAAACGACAATTTTGATTTAACTTGCCGCCTTTAATTAACCGTGCTAATCCGATTTCATGCAAACTTCTAAATAACAAAGAGCTCGATCGAACGCACGAAGTGTGTGTGCGGTGTGCCGAATCATTGCATTGATTAGAATTTACGACTTGCGAGCAAATCTTATTGTAAGCTACTCAGTACTCACTGATTCTAAAATAGTTACAATCAGAGTAATATTGTTACACGAATTTGAAAAAAAACAAAACTGCGTTTGTTGTCTTACATTTTTGTCCTAAACTAATGCATTCCGAAACTCATGGCTAGCTTCTAGTTTTATGGAACCAAATTTCTCATAAGTAACAGCTTAGCCTGCTTGAATAGCTGTTTACATCTTCGTTTGTCTATTTTAGGTCTACAATTGAGTTTGTAGTATGAATATTTTTAGTAGAGAGAAGACAATTGAACAAGTTGTTGAAATAATCTGAAATTTCTAAGTTCAAATTAAGTGCTTTTGAAATTGTGGATTTGTGTCAAGTCGCATCACAAATATCATGCAGGCCACATCATAAGTCATTTCGCTTACGAGTGTTTATAAACATGACTCATAAATTACATCCACAAAAAATACAGCATTTACATCAACAAAGCTAAGTTCGAAGCTCACTTTTTATTGAAGATTGTGTCAATCAATTTGAAAATACATTTTTAGTCCGCCAGCGTGGAAATAATGCAACAGCGAATTGAGGAACATGCGTAAACAAAGGAAATGTGAAATAACCCACAGTCAGCAAATCTACATAAATTTAACCTTTACAAATGTTGAATCAATGTAAAAGGACTGGATTGCTTACTGGGTCCTTATTGTTTGAAGCACTAATAATACGCGTAAAAGCGACAACGTCAGCAAGGCAGTGATTATGTTTCTGGCCAAAAAAAAATAACGTTTGACTTCAAAGATAAAAATGATTATAACGAAGCTTCAAAGTTTGTCGTAAAACATTTTACTGAGATACAATAAACATAATCATTTTGTGCCAGATTGTGAGAGGACTTCCTAGATTCTTTCCAACGATTTGCATGATTGCAAATTATTTTCTATAACTTTACATTGCTAAAAAATGGCTTCTTTGTTGAAACAACGTGGCTACAATTCTATAAAAAATTCTTAGGCCTACTACATTGAAGTAATGAAATTTTTTTTGTGATTTTGCCGATGACGTTTTACAATATCCGAGAAGTAAAAAATAATAATGATAAATTATTTTACAAAACCGTGGTTTGCAAGTGCTTCACAAAAAATTGTTGGGGGAAAATTTACTATTAGACGTAAAACGTTTGTAAAAGAAATTTGTCGGTTTACGTATTTATAATGTTTATTGCGCTGTTATCGAATTATAAACTGCCTGTAGGCTATTGTCTACCTTTGTGGTTGCCGGCCAGCTTAGAGCAGCATGCAAACTAAGCGTTTATGGTATTTGCATCGTGTTATGATTCTCGAAAATTTCCCACAAGGTCTTTATTTTTATCGTGATATTTTGTGCCTCTTCTGTCCTAAACTTGAAGTTATTGTGCAGCACTATCCACATCGGTTTTTAGACTCAGTCTTCATTGAAAATCTTTTGTGTGGTGCATCATTTCAAGTAGTGTCTTTCCCTAAACTGTTACACAAATCGCCCAGAACCAGGTTGATTATTATGTATCTTACAGCAGTTGAGAGCCCGTTATTGTATGTGTGGAATTATTACTGTAGATGTCTGACTAAATTCATGCCAAAGTCGAGCAAATTCTGCTTTCGGGATCCTTGCCGTTATTTACTGTATTTTTTGTTGATAAGTTTAGGCAGCATTTTTCCAAGATAAATGAAGACATCGGTATTGTTCGTCACTTAGATTTAGTTTTCTCAGCATTATTTATTCATTCTTTGATCCACTAGTTTGTCCCACTTTTGGTATAATCGGATCGTTTATAAATGGCGGGTCTTCACAATAGCCGGCCTCTTATACATTGGCGCAACGTATTCAGATGTTGAATCAATGATGAAGAAAGCTGATTTGTTGTTTGTCTTATGTGACGCCTAAATTTATGCCTCGTCTACAGTACAAAATATTTTGTAATGTACATTGTGTACATTGTACATTTTGTTTGTAGGCCTACATTACAAAATATTTTGTAATGTAGATGAGGCATTATCATCTTTATTTTGCGCTCTTTGGAACAAAACACAGTGCACTGTGAAACAAAAATACAGGACATAACAACAAGTAGGCGACATAAAGCAGTGAAGGGACGCCATCGAGTTAGCTGCTACGTGTAAATGGAGCCTATCTCATAATTTTGAGTGTATCTCACAATTACTGTTTGCAAAAACGCTATTTCTCCGGCTTCTCCCAAAAGCATTTGCAGTGATACATTTCCTCAATTGCAAGTTTTGTCAATGAGAGCATTTCCATAGAACGTTTATTTCGAAACCAGGTTTTCGTGTCTTTATCCAAGAAAAGATTTCTTATTGTATACAAGATTTCTTATTGTAACGTTTTTTATTCGTCAATGAATATTATCTGCTTGAAACAACTGTTTTGAATAGTTTGTGGCCTCCATAGCCTACTATTTTGATCGTGGATTGCTATTCTTCTTTGTAGAGCTGATAACGCAAAAAAGCTTGCTATTATTGTTTCTAATTAACAGCTTTACGATCACTGGCTTTTCTTTGTAGCATAAGAAATAACGCGCTTTGTATTATTGAGGTCAAACCAAACAAAAGAAAGCAAGAGGATGCTTCTCTCTGCTCGCGCATATCGATGCACGAAGCAATTATGAGCTTATGGCTTGTCATCGCAATGTAATCCATTTCACGCTTTGCTGGAAGTTAGCTAGAAATAGCAAAAATTCACCAAAATCTTGAATTTACAAGAAAACTACACAACTTTTAGCATCAAATTTAATATCATCAGATCCGCCTGGCAATTTTAGGAAAAGTCAAGAAAAACCAAGTGCATGGCGTTACTGTGCTTCAAATAATTAAAGGAAATATGAGGGGGGGGCCAAATCTGGCCTCCCTTTGAGGAGCAAAGTGTTAAACAGTGTTTGACAAATGCATCTTTGTACAGTTCTTTAAAACAGACTAGTTATTTGTTTGAAAACAATTTCCACGCTAAAAAATATTGTTTTCTTTAGTTTAGGCTGTGTTGCAAATGATATCGATATGTCTGTTTTGCCCCAATAATCTATCGTCCGTTTTACCTCATAAAAGCTAACCAAGAAAGTCTATAGCCTAATTATAAGCAAGATAAAGTATGCAGACACTATTTTGTTGCAGATTAGCGATGCATTGCCCACCAAGGTTTTAAACTAAACGAGTTCCCAAAATTTTCGAAAATCACCTAACTCTTTCAAAAATAACCTAGGAATTCCAATTTTTTGTGTGGTATATTCATTCAAGTACTACTTTTTGAAGATAGAGAAAAAATATGTTATTTCTATCTGTATTTTTTTAAAAGCAAATATCCTTTTTGTTCTGCCACTCCTTAAACAGTTTTTAGAAAAAAAAGGGACTTATTTGGAGCGTTCCAGAATTTTTTACATTCTTGTTTTACTGTGAGTTTTTGTGTCTTATCTCATCAGGAAAATTCTATTAACCAAAAGTGGATGAGCAATGTTGTTGGAAGGACATCAGGGGAAAATGAAAAGATCCCAATCTTGAATTTTTCTGTGATTGCTTCATGCAGGGGTGTGCACACTTGCAGCACTGCTGGGCGAATACAAATAACCAGCTTGGTTTGCCGGCCACAACTGGAAATATGTATTGTTCGCTACATTATGGCGAAAATGCACACAACAAAGGAAGAGCTATAGTCACTGGTCAGTTAATACACTTTTCCCATTTGTTCACTTCGCGCAAAAGTAAAAAGATAAAAGCTTCAAAGTTTCAGGTCTGGTGGGGTATTATCTTATCTATTGATTAATAATCTTTCAGATTCGCATCTTCTACAGTTTACTCACAGCGCGCAATTTAAAAGATGTACTCAAGTGTATCAACTCACTTGCCACCGCAGATCAGTTGATACACCATGGATGGTCAGTTGATACACTACCTAAACTGAATACTATGCTAAAAATTAACTTTTGAAATACAATGTTACAAGCATCTTTATAACAAGTCTTGCACAAAAGATAAAAAAAACATCATATCGGGCAGTAGTTCTCAACGGGGCGGTACCGCCCCGTTGAGAACTACTGCCGCCAGACATTTCAGACATTCTTGACCCGGGAGTTAAGGTTATTGTGCATTGGGATGGAAAGCTAATCCCAAACACAGCAGGGTGTCAGGACAAAAACGATAGGTTACCAGTAATTGTATCGTATGATGGTACAGAAAAGTTGCTTGTTGTACCAAAGTTGACAAGTGGATCTGGACAATCGATGGCTTTGGCAGTCAAAGAAGTCCTGAATGATTGGGTACTAGAAGATAATGTTGTAGCAATGAGTTTTGATACAACTAGCAGCAACACAGGAAAAAGGAATGGAGCATGTCATCTTCTTGAGGTCCAGCTAGAGAAGGAACTTCAATGGTTGCCGTGTCGGCACCATATATTTGAACTAGTGATCGGTGCAGTATTCAGCAATGCAATGGGAACGCCATCAGGGCTTGACATCGAGATTTTCAAGCAGTTTCAAGCGCGCTGGCCACATCTCAAGCAAGATGATTATGAAACCGCAGCAAGTGAACCTTCAGTGGAGATTTATATCGCACCAGAATGTGATTCCTTCTTGATGTCTGCAAAGAAATATCTATGCAAACAACAACCAAGAGAAGATTACAGAGAATTTCTGGAACTGATCATCCTCTTCCTTGGTGAATTGCCAGATCAGGGTAATTTGGTTATCAGAAAGCCCGGAGCTTTCCACAGAGCACGGTGGATGAGCAAGGTCCCTTATTCTCTCAAGATTTGGATGTTCCTGGTACAAGTAAAGCTGACAGCAAAGCAAAAGAAAGGGCTTGCAGAAGTTATTCTGTTCGCAGTGTTGGTGCATTTCAGAGCCTGGTTTGATGCACCGGTAGCAGTTTCAGCACCAGCCAATGACCTGGCCTTCTTGAAGAATTTGAAAGCTTATGCCTTCATCAACAGCAGTGTCTCCAAAGTGACATGCAGATTCTCAACCATCTTTGGTACCTGAGTGAAGAAGTTGTGGCATTTGCATTCTTTGATGATGGTGTTGCTGAAGAGAGAAAGCAAAGAATGGTTAAGAACCTTAAAAAGCCTGGAAAGAATAGTCGTGGCGTGAAAGCCAGCTTGAAGATGGAAGAAATTGAAGCAAGTGAGATAGAAGACTTTGTTTCAGTAAAATCTATGCAGTTCTTCAAAGCTTTGAATTGGTCGACAGATTTCCTGTCATTGCCACCGTCACTGTGGCTGTCAAATGATGGTTACATTGCAGGAAAAAAGAAAGCAGCACAGTTTCGAGTGCTTAACGACACAGCTGAGAGAGGAGTGGCTCTAATTCAGGAGTATATCCATGTTCTGACAAAGAATAAGAAACAAAGACAATGCTTCCTTCAAGTGGTGACAGATCACCGCAAGAACTTTCCAGATGCAACAAAAAGAACTGTTGTTGCTAGGCAAAAAAACTTGGTTAAAGCTGGCCCAATGCCCATGGAATAAACATTTGTTAAGGTCGTGATGACATTACAGTATAACATAGTACAGAAGGGTTTAGAAACAGTTAATAAGCCACACTATTTTATATTGTGTCTTGAGAGAAAAATTAAATGGCTTTGTGGCACCAAAAATTTTCGGGACCACCCTAGTGTCTACCGCTGTCAATTCTTACTACAATCGGCTGCCGAGAAACAAAGACTCACTGAAGTTTACTTATTTCGAGTCACAGTGAAACTTCATAATACTGCCCTTAGCAGACAAAATAGGTAAAAATATGTAAAAATAAGGGGTCGCAATCTCCAGGTTTAAAATCCTTGTCATGAAGCCACAACAACAGAAGGGTGCCACTTTAAGAATTTTTGACCACAAAACGTCACACAAGGTATGACAAAAACCGCCTATGCAGAAGTTAAAAAAAACAATCGTTCACGAAAATTTTATCAGCAATAATGATTGTAGCTGACCATTTGAAGACAGTTAAAAATGAGAAATGGCTCAAGGGACCCCAGAGTACTGTAAATGATAGGCTACCCCACGTGTGCCGTAGCGCCCTGGTTGAGAGCCACTGGACTATTACATTTCAAACCGTGTCTTGGGTCATCAAAAAGCGGATAGCTTGTTTGGTCCGGATAGACACGGTCCAAACATTCAGTAACTTGTTATTATCACAATGAATTTGAATTTTAGGTGACAAATATTTCTAAAATGGTTAGTAAAGTTTTGTTAGTATTTTTGTTGAATTTTTTTCAAGTAGCTCATTTTATTTCACACAACGATCCATGCAATGTGATGGAAACTAAAATAATTATTGAATATTTTGTGGATGAACAAGAGAAGGAAATCTTCAAGGAAATTGGATATCTTTCTTGGATGAATGTTCCAATGAATTACATCAATTGTGGTAGCAGAGGACTTACCAAAACCCCAAAATTAGCCCAATTGGATATGCAGGCATTAGATCTAAGCAAAAATGCTATTTCCGACTTCAAAATCAATGATTTTGACAAACTAATAAATTTGATTGCTCTTGACATTGGATTCAATCGAAATAAAAACCAACATTTCCTTTTGCCTGGATCTCCAGGATATCTCAATATAGAACCTGGAACATTTGGAAAATTAAAGAAACTAAAAATGCTATTACTTCGTAGTAATCATTTACATAGCTTTCCTCATGACCTTCCTCAGTCCATTGAATATTTGGATACATCGTTCACATCTATAATCGTTCTCAAAAAATCAGATTTTACAAATCTGAAAAACTTAAAAGTGCTTGTGGCATTGTCAATGTGCGAACACGAAGAAGGTTTGAAGTGTGACTCACCAATTATCTTGCCAAACAGTGAACCGTTTTATCCTGTTAGAATATCACTGCTGTTCCTCAATTTGATTGGATCACTTTTAACTACTGTCCCAAGACAAGCATTGACACCTAATCTTTTGTTTTTAGATTTAAGTAGCAACAACATTAGTAAAATTTATATTATGGATTTTGTTAATGCTCCTCATCTACAAGTACTTCATTTAGTGGCAACGTACACGATTTGTGAATTATTGATAGAAGAAGGGTCGTTTGATGTGTTGACAAAATTGCAAGTTTTAGATCTTGCTGCAAATTGTTTGACTTTTTTACCACGGAAGATGTTCAAGCAAAATAAAAATTTGAAGACATTAAACTTATTTGGAAACTGCCTGTGGCAATATATTGCTAATCCTGTGTTTGTGCCGACTGATCAAATTGGAACATTGTTTCTCGGTTTTAACACATTTTGCGATTCAGACAAATGTTTCAATTTTTCGATGATAAAGACTACCAATAGCTCATTTGTGTTGGGTAATGCTTACAAAAAAATGACTAATTTAAAACACCTGTCCTTTGGCTTGGATGAACATTGTTGGCCTGTCAATGTTGGAGGACTCTACAATCAAGTGGCTGCTCGAAGAATGCCCGGACATTTGACCCCAATGAAATGTAGGCCAAAAACAACCTCTCATACGAAAGAAGAAGAAGATGAACGTTATTTTAAATTAAAAGGAAACCCCTTTTATGGTTTGCATTTAGGTTATATAACCTCCAACAGCTTATCTACATTACGAGATTTACCTCATTTGTCGACATTGAATTTAGGTTACTGCAACATTAAAAGCATTGATTTGGCGTCACTTGAAGGATTTAGGAACTTAACTATGCTCACGCTTACTTACAATGATTTAAACACAAATGATCGATTAACACGAGAAATAACAACAAATAAACAATTTTTCAACTTTCATAAAGTTTTGAGAACATTACATTTCGAAAAGAAGCGTGTAATCGAAAGCAAAGCATTCGAGAAAGCAAACAAAGTTGAAACTCGTTTACTCACATGTGATCAAGCTGATGTTTTAGATCTTTCCTTCAGCAAAATATCAGAATTAGAAAAGTACAATTTCACTTTCACTTCTTTTGTGAAAAACTTGGATCTGTCGTCAAACAACATACAATTGATTGTAAATCGATCTTTTATAGCAATGCCAAATCTTTATTCAATCGATTTACGTTCTAATCCTATCAAAACAATTGAAAAAACTGCGTTTGAGGGTTTAAGTAGTCTTGAATTGCTTTTTATAAATAGTACAAGTATTACAATAACGGATTATTTTTTAGCATTCACTGGTAGTTTTCAAAATCCAATAAGTTTTCAATATGCATGGACTGGCGCATTCTTTTTTGATATGCTCGATTATGACAGAGCTCATTCTTTTCAGACTAAAAACATCATAGAAGTTGATTTTTCTGGAAACTATGGATCCGATTTTGTCAATGTAATAGCAGAAATGAACCAGTTTCACTTTGTCCACAGTATCATTCTACAATCTTGTTATATTGAAGATTCAGTGACGCCTTTCACTAACGCACAAGTCAGATATCTTGACATTAGTAACAACTTGCTTACAAAAATACCGATCGAAAGTTTAAAACACATGAACCTGCTGGAAACACTTTTATTGTCACATAACAAAATCATTTCCTTGGACACATTTTTTCTTCATTTAACACTACACTTGCAAACTTTAGATCTTTCATTCAACAAAATAAGTTATATCCAACCTGGAGTTTTTACTGTAAACACAAGTGAATTAACAAGCCTGAATTTACAAGGTAACTACATAACAGATGCAGGAATTGATATTTTTCCTTTTTCCTTTCTAAACCAACTAATTGTTTTGGACTTGAGATGGAATGCCATTGGCTGTGTTTGTGAATTAAAAAACAATTTTGGGAGATTGTTTGACAAACATGAATTTGATTCAGTTTCATTTCCTGGTTTTATGCCTACATGCTCTTTACTGATTGATCAATATTATGGAGGATGCGTACAGTGTCAAACACCTTCATCTTTGCATGGGCGATCTTTGCTCATCTATTCATTAGACATCACTTGTCAGAATAATCTTCACATAGCTTTGTGTGCATGTTTCACAATTGTTACTTCGTGCTTTATCTTTGTTTCTGTGATATTTTCCACTAAAAAATGGAAAACGTGGTTGGCAAACTATGCTACACAAAGTGTACACCCACAAAATATACATGAACAAACCAGGAAGAAGAACATCAGATCTAACTTATTTGCTCATCATGGATTTGTGGTTTATGATCAAACAAATCAAAATGTTGCTGATTGGGTTGACAACATCTTGATACCAAACATTTGTGATCAACCTCCATACTTTAATCTTGGAGTAGTTGGAAGGGAAGTTCAATGTGGATCGTCTCCATTAAAGCAGCTTGTCCAAAGGATTGAAGCCAGTAGGAAAGTTATTTTGATTCTTACCGGCGATTACTCCAACAGTCCTGAAGGAAAATATGTGATTTCTGTATTGGAACATCTTGAATACGAATCAGGATTTGATCGAACTCTGTTGATAACTTTTGAGAATGATGTTCAGGCTGGAGGATTAATAAGAAAAAAGATGAAAAATCGTTCACACCAAATGCTTCAAGTGCCAAGAGAAAGTAATAACTTGCCAGTTTTATGGAACTTGATTCAAAACTTCTTGACTGGACTAGAAGTCTAGATTGTGTCTGATATGTTTTCGCTTCGCTGCATCTGTTGATAGAGATATGTTATGCCAGAAAATGTTTGCTTGTCGTCAATTGCGTCTTATGATTGATATAGGCTGATATAACCTTGTGCATTGTTTTGTTAAGATGGATGAGTAGATTATTGTACATTTTTGTAATTAAACCAGTTTTTGTTTTTTGTGCTTGATTTGAATCTTCATTCTTTATGTATGCATTTGCTTGTAATATTTCGTCGCATCATTGATACCATAAGAATTCATATCATTGTTGGTCGAAAGTGTCACAAAAAATCACTAGCAAAATCAAACAAAAGTTGAATTAAATGACATTTTATTTCAGACTTTGACTAAAGCTAACGATTTCTGAACTTTGTAACTGTATGCAACTGTTTTGGCCTCTTGAAAAAATTTAGTCTTAGTTATTTATTTGTCTAAAAAAATCGAATTCCTGTGCTTATATTTTTGAGACAATGTTTTGATTTTTTTTATGAAAAGATATTTTTGGGTTTCAATCCGGTTTTAAAATGCTTTTCCACACATCAACTAACATCGAGTGACATTTCATTCGCAATAAACTATGTATTTGCTTGATGCGTTTTGAAACTGATTTTGGAATTGGCTATTCAGTTAGGCATAATATAATATTAATTCTTTTACCAGTTTAGTAAAGTCTTTCTGAATCTTAGTAAGATAATTAAAACCTACCTGGCAGGGTTGTTGGAAACGAAAACTTTTAGGTCAAAACAAAGTATTTTGCTTCAAACAGCCGTGCCACATTGTCGCAAATACTGTAACATCCTCTGGTTTTGCTGATTTTTACTAAGGTTTGAACACGAAGGAACATTCAATGCCATTCTAGGTGACAACGCTACATGCAACAAACAACCGCATTTCCTCGCTATTTATCACAATATGATTTTCATACGCATACAAACCCTTCGGCTTTAAAGAACCAATCAGCATTTGAAATTTTATTTGCGTCAATAATGTTAAAGCGCGAGCAACCAACGGCAAAAAAAAACAAAATACAGTCTAGACCATGCCATTAAGGTCAAGAATACCCATAGCCAACCCAGACACCAAATCAGTTTTTTACATTGATTCAACCTGTGTAGACGTTGAATTAATGTAAAAATGTATGATTTCCTGTATGGGAACTACACTTTTAATATCACATACCTATGACCTGAAGAAAATGACGGCTTGGTGACAAGAGCGGTTGGTCTACCAAGCAAAGTGGCGTGGGTCAGTACTGCGAAGATGTGATGTCTGGAAAGAGGAAATTGGTAGGAGGTATTATGGAAAACGTGTTCCAAAATTTGGAAAACCATTTTCAGTGAACTCTGACTTTTTATAGTTTAAGTAAAATTAAAAACTAATATACAGTACTTAAAACAAACGATCTATTACATTTTTTATGAATTGTCGAATGACTGCTATTGTAACTTGTCACAAATTTATTGAAATAATTTCTCTTCTTAATTAACAAAAAATTCCGGTTTCAACAAAATCCTTCTTTTGAATTGATTTGAGATCTACAAAAGTTGAATCAATGAGAAACAGTCTAATTTATTTTGAAGCCCAAGGTTCCTTAATATAGACAGGTCCAGACTATTACAGCTTATTTGTATACTATAGATATGGACCGATAGGGTATGGCTATAGGCTTATTATAGTGATATGAAGTAGGCCTAATAGATTTTTATAAAGTAACATAAGTTTCATTCAACTAATGAACTAAATCGACTTATATCAATCCTACGCTCAATATACAGTAAATAGAAAAAGAAGGAGGCAGGAGTTGGTTCGCAATTGGCCTTTGGACAGAACATTAAACAGACCCCGTATACTTTGTACGTTACAATTGGACGGTTTCAAAAATGTGTTGATTAATAATATTGGGCTATTTCACTATTGGCCTACTGCAATGTTTATGTTCATTTGGTTAAACTTTTAAATTTGTAAATACCTTCTGATAAACTTCGAAATATAATTAGAACAACAATATGCGGAAGTAGTTCAAAGTCAGACGACTAAATTATAATATAAGATTATGGTCTGTCAGATAATTTTAATTCAATCAATTAGCATATATAACAATCACTAAAGTTAAGCTATTACTAAAATAATCATTTCCACACTATAGTTTCATGAAAGGTCACAATATATAAAACACAAAACTATTTTTGATGGAATCGATATTGTTGGTAAGCAACTTTATAACCATTCAGTCATTCGCACTGTGAATAGTGGTTGATGTTCAACTTCAATCAACCAACTTTCTTTTAATGTGTAAAAGCAAGCAGTTGTAAGATCGGTCGGTTATGACTTTTGTTGAGATAGCCTAATTGTAGAAATGGAGAGAAATAAACATGTCGCTTGAGGGGCGATTTCGCCCACTTTGAGAAACACTGTTCTAAACAATCTTAGACGTTCATTTTTTGTCGTATCCAGGCTTAGGCTACACCCGGTGGTTGAAGATTTAGACTAAGTGGACGGGAAGGCAAAGAAGCCAAACTTCGTGTATACCTTCAGAGACGTTATTTGAAACACTACATTGCTTTGCCTGCGATTGTCGTAGGTAGTCAAATGGCGGTCAGCGATGAGTGTGAGCGGAACTGCAAATCCACTTGTGAGGGAATTTCCTCATTTGAGGAGATCTGATCAACAATTTATAAAAAAAAGAAAAATTGGGACAAACTAAAAAAAATGAGAAAATCAAAAAAATGAGTAAATCACAAAGAAATAAAACATCAAAAAACGCAAAAACTTGCAAAAGAGTTTGACGTGTTTACGTTCTAAGGCTCTCACACTTTCACAATAAATTATTGTTGTACCCAGATCTATTTCATAAATGATCCAGTGCTTGTAGACGTTGCTGATTACCAACTTAATAGTTTGGCTAATTCGTCAAGTGAAGCAAATCGAAAACAATATCCAACTATGCATATAGCCTATTGCAAAATAAATCCTGGCATGGATAGGTTACAATTTGATGTAAGTTAGGTGCAAATGTAGAATGAATTTAATCTATGATGCAGCCACAACAGTACAAGGAAGGAAACAGCCTTTTAGTTGAGTCTGTCTTTAGCATCTCATTAACAGCTTTATGAAACTTCAATTATATTTCGAGCAAGTAATTTTATGATTTTGTTAAAGATGATGCATTTTTTCTGAAAAAAAGTTAAGGCATGGCTACCTGCAGATACTGCCTGATTTGTCACATTTTTATTACATTATCACATCGCGTTTTATTTTGTCTCACGAATTTAACAAATCGGCTTGCGAAGAACATATTTGTCTGTTTTTTGCTGTAACTTTTGCTGCATAGGTTTGTAATTATCCAAAAGGATGTGAAAAATTCTTCATAGCCTACGTAACATTCTACTTGTATTTTACTCGCTGGTGAAGCGTGTCCTCTTTTTCGGTGATGAAAATATGGTAGGCCTAGGATATACAACTGCTGACTTGTAAGTTGTAGGAGACTCGCGGGTCGTGGTGTTTGAGAACCCTGGTGAGTTATCAATTTCAGGCCCTTGATTTTGTCACATTTAGGATGTCCTGATCGTCGTAGGGAAAGGCTTGGCAAAACGACATGCTAACTTTAAATTTCTATATTTGAGCAAACCAATCAGATATCATGGACCTACAGTATTGCAATTTTCGAATTCCCATGTCACGTAACAACCACTGTCCAAAGTATGAAACTAAATTTGCCTTTTTTTTACAAAAAGAATTTTATTCCAGGTGTCCGTTTTGTCCCGATCATGGGGCAAAACATACATGCAATAGCACAACCGCTTTGTCTCGTAGTTTATTTGATTAATTTATTGTCAAGATTAAGCGAATTTTGTAAACTTGTTTGACTGAACATCCACAAATAAAAATAATTAGTTTTGTAACCAGTAAACTTATTATAAATGAAGCTTTCGTTATCGTATCCTTCATCTTATCCAAATTGAATCAAACTAACTGTTTGTTAAACAGTGTTTGACAAATGCATCTTTGTACAGTTCTTTAAAACAGACTAGCTATCTGTTTGAAAACACCTTCCACGCTAAAAAATTATTGTTTTCTTTAACTTAGGCTGTGTATGTCTGTTTTGCCCCAATCATCTATTGTCCGTTTTTCCCCATAAAAGCTACCCAAGAAAGTCTATAGCCTAATTATAAGCAAGATAAAATATGCAGAAACTATTTTTTTGCAGATTAGCGATGCATGCAATGTTTTAAGCTAAACGAGTGCCCAAAATTTTCAAAAATCACCTAACTATTTCAAAAATAACTTGGGAAGTCCAATTTTTGGTGTGGTATATTCATTCACTACTTTTTGAAGATAGAGAAAAAATATGTTATTTCTATCTGTATTTGTTTTTGAAGCAAATATCCGTTTTGCCCTGCCTCCCCTTAAACAGTTTTTAGAAAGAAGAAGGGGCTTATAAAATGCTATCAACGCTTGGAGCGTTCCAGAATTTTTTACATTCTTGTTTTACTATGAGTTTGTGTTTCTTACCTTATTCGGGAAATTTTTATTAACCAAAAGTTGATGAGCAATGTTGTTGGAAGGACATCAGGGAAAAACGAAAAAATACCAATTTTGAATTTCTCTGTGATTGCTTCATGCAGGGGTGTGCAAACTTGCAGCACTGCTGGGCCAAATACAAATAACCAGCTTGGTTTGCGGGCCACAACTGGAAATATCTACTGTTCACTATATTATGACGAAAATGCACGCAACAAAGGATGGGCTAATCAGTTGATACACTTTTCACATTTGTTCACTTTGCGCAAAACGTAAACGCGATAATAGCTTGAAATTTTCAGGTCTAGTGGGATATTATCTTAATTATCTATTGATTAGTAATCTTTCAGATTCGCATCTTCTACAATTTACTCATAGCGCGCAATTTAAAAGGTCTACTCAAGTGTATCAACTCACTTGCCACCGCAGATCAGTTGATACACTACCCAAACTGCATATAATGCTAAAGTTTTACTTTTAAAATACAATGTTACAAGTATCTTTATAACAAGTCTTGTATACAAGCAAAAAAATGAACATTAAATAGGGCAATGAAAGAATAATTATACACTGGCTTACCGGACTGATGCATTGAGAATTAATTGAATATGTAATTTTTTATCATTAATGAATAAAAATGTGTGCAAAAATAAGTGACTACAGCATAAAAGTAGAAAAACTTGACATAAAGTAATAGAAGTTATTAAATAAGCACCATAAGAAAGTATTCATAGCTTAGTATTCATAACTTCTTTGCTTGCCTTTTATCTCTGATGCACTGTGAAGAAAAGTAGGCATGTTTGTTTGTGTCCTTGGGAAAACTAATTAATAATAACACCTTCAAAACCCAACATAATAATAATAACACAGCAACTTTACTTGGAAATTGAAGGTTATTTTGAAACGACATTTTTAGTAAAAAACACAGTGAATTTTGAAGAAAGGAGCGTTCTTCCTGGCCATCAGCACAAGGCTGGGCACTCACTGGTACAGCGAGCAATTGCGATTCGCTATCCATAGCGGTGTAGCTTCTACGCTAGCCATTTAGACCATCCAATCAACTATGTTTCTCAGCAGCCGATTGTAGCGAGAATTGACAGCGATACACCGTGTTTCGCCCGATGATCGAATATCCTTGTGGCATGAATTTGTGGTGCGATACTGACGAGCCCAGCCTCATGGGCGAAAACGATGTCTATCGCTGTCAATTTTTACTACAATCGGCTGCCGAGAAACAAAACACACTGAAGTTTACTTATTTCGACTCAGTGTGAAACTTCATAAACTGCCCTTAGCAGACAAAATAGGTAAAAACCTTTTCATGCACATACTAAACTACAATTGACAATCAGCACAGCTTGTGCAGCAGTTGCATGTGACATCATAAAGCAGCAGCGGTTTTCAACCTTCTTTGCACCGTGACCCCCTCAGCACAATCAACGTAGCCTCGCGACCGCGACAAAAACTTTCATCAAAAACATATTTAATGAAAAGTTTAACCAAATTTGATTCACGATGACATCCAGTTGTCTCTCGTTTCGTTGTTCCAATGTAAACTTTTGAAACCAAAAACCTCTTTTCACGATGTTATTACTACTTCCATTATATTTCTTCCAATTATTATTTCCATTTTGTATCAAGCTTGGCTAGATTATAAGAAAAATAAATTGAGAATATGCTACATTTTTACATTTTCACCGGTTGAATTTATTGCAATCTTTTATGGATTTATTTAAATCAGTTTCAGTTCAGTTGGATTGTTGGTGCTCCATTTTTTTCACAAGCTTGTTAATGCGTGGAACTATTGCTGAAAGAACTTTTAAACAAAATAGCCTACATATCAAATTTTTTCATTGCCATTGAAAACGATAGTCTAATGAGAAACTCATATTTAACATTACATTCCAAATAACCTTGCCTTTTGCCATTGCGTTATTACTGGTTAATTTAAGTTGGCACAGAGTAACGTCCAGGGAACTAGATGAAAAACATCTAGAGATTGTCCCTAAAAATATTGAATGTTTTTGTGTTTTTAAAGCCTTTGCAACATCTGAAAGCTTAAAACAAGAGAATAAACTCAGCTCGAGGAATGGTCGATTGCTAAAAAACACAATTTGAAATTTTTTCTGACAAAGGAATAATTGAAAACTATATATTAGATTTTCAGGCGTCCCCTTCTCCCAGAAAAATGGCTCGTGACCTCCGGGTTGAAAACCCTTGCCATAAAGCCACAACAAGAGAAGTGTGCCACTTTAGGAATTTGTGACCACAAAACGTCACATACGGTATGGTTAAAAATCGCCTTTAATGATGTAAAAAAAAACAATCATTTATGAAAATTTCATCAGCAGCAATGATTCTAGCTAACCGTTTTATGACGGATAAAAATGAGAAATGGATCGCGGCACTCCCAGCTTATTGTAAATGGTACCCTAGGGTGGCGCGGCGCCCTGGTTGAGAACCACTGGACCAGTGCATTTCAAACTGTGTCTTGGGTCATGGGAATGCGGATAGGCATGTATTTGTAGTCCAAAAATTCAGTAACTTGTTATTATCACAATGAATTTAAATTTTAGGTGACAAATTATTTCTAAAATGTGTAGTAGAGTTTTGTTGGTATCTTTGTTGAGTTTTTTGCAAGTAGCTCATTTTATTTCACGCAACGACCCATGCGATGTGATGGAAACTAAAATAATGATTGATTTTTTTGTGGAAGAACAGCAGAGGAAAAACTTCAATAAATTTAGATATCTTTCTTGGATGAAACCTCCCATACATTACGTCAATTTTGGTATCAGAGGACTCACCAAAACCCCAAAATTAGTCCAATCGGATATGCAGGTGCTAGATCTCTTTGGAAATGCCATTTTGCACTTTAAAATCAATAATTTTGACAAACTTATAAATTTGATTGTTCTTGACATTAGATTCAATCGAAATAAAAACCAGCAATTCCCTTTGCCTGGATCTCCAGGATATCTGAATATTGAACCTGGAACATTTGGAAATATTGAAAATAAAAATGCTCTTACTTCGTGGTAATCATTTACATAGCTTTCCTCATGACCTTCCTCAGTCCATTGAATTTTTGGATACTTCGGCCACATCTATAATCGTTCTAAAAAAATCAGACTTGCAAATCTGCCGAACTTAAAAGTGCTTGTGGCATTGTCAATGTGCGACCACGAAGAAGGTTTGAAGTGTGACTCACCAATTATCTTGCCAAACAGTGGACAGTTTTTTCCAGTAAGAAAATCACTGGTGTACCTCAATTTGGTTGGTTCATTCTTGACTACTGTTCCAAAGAAAGCATTGACACCCAATTTTCTGGTTTTAGATTTAATTGGCGACAACATCAACAGAATTTATGTTATGGATTTTATCCAAGCTCCTCATTTACAAGTACTTCGTTTGGATATACGATCGAAACTAGTGAATTATTGATAGAAGAAGGATCATTTGATGTGTTGACAAATTTGCAAGTTTTAAGTCTTGCTGTAAATAGTTTAATGTTATGGTTTTATTTATTGTCGCTCTACAACAGCTAAAGTCTTTTAGCGACAGGGCTCATTTTTAATTTATATCAGGTTTACGATGTTATCACATTATTACCCGACTCATTCTCACTGCGATTTGCAGGATAGAACACAATCGGTACCGTTTTTTTAAAGTCTTCGGTTTGACCCGACCTGGAATCGATCTCAGATCTACCAGCGCCAGAGCCGAAGGCGAAACCACTCGGCCACTTAGCTGGTATTGTAAATAGTTTGACTTTCTTACCACAGAAGATGTTCAAGCAAAACAAAAAATTGAAGATTTTAAATTTGTTTCTAAGTTGCCTGTGGCATTATATCGCTAATCCTGTGTTTGTGCCTGCTGATCAAATTGAAACATTGTTTCTCGGTTTTAACAATGATTGCTATTCAGGCAATAGTTTAAATTTTTCAACAACAAAGAATACCAATACATCATTTGTGTTGGGTGATGCTTACAAAAAAAAGCTGAAATTAAAGCACCTGTCCTTTAGCTTGGATGAACGTTATTCAGCATCATTAAAAACAGATCCCTTATATAGATTACATTTGGATCACATCACCACCAACAGCTTATCAACATTAAAAAATTTACCGCATTTGTCCACATTGAATTAAGATTACTGCCACATTAAAAGCATTGCTTTGGCGTCACTTGAAGGATTTAAGAACTTAACTATGCTCATGCTTACTTACAATGATTTAAACACAAATGATCGATTAACACAAGAAAAAACAACAAATAAACAATTTTCCACCTTTCATCAAGTTTTCAGAACAATACATGTCGAAAAGAAGCGTGTATTTGAAAGCAAACCAGTCGAGAAAGCAAACAAAGTTGAAACTCGTTTACTCGAGTGTGATTATGCAGATGTTTTAGGCCTCTCTTTTAATGAGATAACCGAATTGGAAAAGTACAATTTCACTTTTACTTCTTTTGTGAAAACTTAGATCTGTCATCAAACTGCATACAACTGATTGTAAATCGATCTTTTATTGCAATGCCATTTCTTTGTTCAATTGATTTACGTTCTAATCCTATCAAAATAATCGAAAAAAATGCGTTTGAGGGTTTAAGTAATCTTTACTTGCTTTTTCTAAATGGTACAAGAATTGCAAAAACGTCTTTTTTTTCGCATTCACTGATAGTTTTCAAAATCCAATAAGTTTTCAATATGCATGGACTGGCGCATTCTTTTTTGATTTGCTTGACTATGACAGATCTCATTCTCTTCAGACCAAAAACATCATAGAAGTTGACTTTTCTGGAAATTATGGATTTGATTTTGTCAATGCAAAAGCAGAAGTGAAAAAGTTTCACTTCGCCCACAGTATCATTCTACAATCTTGTTACATTGAAGATTCACTGACGCCTTTCACTAACGCACAAGTCAGATATCTTGACATTAGTGACAACTTGCTTACAAAAATACCGATCGAAAATTTAAAACACATGAATCTGCTGGAAACACTTTTATTGTCACATAACAAAATTATTTCTCTCAACACATTATTTCTTCATTTAATACCACGTTTGAATACTTTAGATCTTTCATTCAACAAAATAAATTATATCCAACCTGGAGTTTTTACTGCAAACACAAGTGAATTATCAAGCCTGAATTTACAAGGTAACTACATAACAGATGTAGGAATTGATATTTTTCCTCTTAATAATTGATATTTTTCCTCAAGCAACATAAGAATTTCAAATTGGAAAAATGCAACAGAAAAATTCCAAATTGGACTTTGTCTCACTTTTATGCATGTACTCATACAATTAACATGTACTCTAAAAGGTCGTCGTTTATTCAGGGCTTCCCAAAGTGGGGGTCGCGACCCCCAGAGGGGTCGCGTAACGAACTTCGGGGGTCGCAGAAAGTATACAAATTTTACACAAAGCACTACATATTATCGCTTATATGCAAGATGCTGTGAAAGCTTTTAATTATTAAGAGTCGTGCACTCAATAGGCTACCAGTATTTTTTAAATTTATATATCCTAGTGAAATATGGAATAGGAGTTTAAAATCCTCTTTTCTGCATTGTAAACGTAGATTTCAAAACCAAAGCCAATGCTTTAACAAGTTATTAGGCTAGTGATTAAGTCGTGAATTTTCCAACGGAAAAAGTGTAGCCTTTGTCCGCCGTGTTTGTAAAGACGTTTTTGGAAAGGCTTTTCAAATTATGCTATTTGTCAGGTTTCCCTGAAAAAAGGAAACGCATTTAATTTGTCCTTCCAAGGAGAAAACATTTATGTTTTTACATGGAAATCTAAAGTTGGAGCGTTTATCAAAAAATTAAACATCTAGAAACAAAACATTAAAAATGATTAATTTGAAATAATCTCATTTACTGAAAAGTTTTTGGCTAACAATGGCGAGGAATCAAACGTTATATTAAGCCTCTGGTTATCGACACTTGTCAAGACTGTTGAAAGAGCTTAAAAGTATTTTCTTCCAGAATTGGACAATACTTTTAGATTGGATCCAAAACCCATTTGGTTGGTTGGTTTTGAATCTTTATCCTCGGACTGGCAAAGCCTTGATAGGTTATTCCTGGTAGTTTCACATACTTGTAAAAGCTCTTGACACAGCCGGTTACCGAGATTGGCAGAGTGAAGTTTTCCGATTGTTGCCGGGGAATTATTCCATTCACTAGGTGCCGCTTAATGGAGAGCAGTCCTAAAATGCGCTGCTCAAGCGCACACCCCGAGAGTCGAACTTGCGCCGCGTGATCTTGAGCTGGGCACGTAACCACTGAGCTAACGGGGCGGACCATGCAAAAACAAAGTATCGACTACCTCTCTTTCAAATCTCAGGAAAAATTTGCAGATCTATCTTTCAACTAAGTTGTGGCTTGAATTTTCTGGAAAAAAGTTTCACACTTTTTGGCTTAGCCCAACGTTAGACCGGAATATTCACCATTAGGCCTATTTGGCTTAGCAGTAACCCTACAGTAACCGCACTCCTGCCATTTTTCTCCACGTATATGTGCGTGTTAGTGTTTTCAAAGTTGATAAAATACCGTTCCAGCGTAAATAACATTGAAGCTGCCTTGAGACCAGCATTGACAAACATCGAGCGCCGGCTAGACTTGCTTTGTCGCAGGGAGCAGTCGCACCCATCACAGTGAATAAATGTGTTTACTTTTTGTTTGGTTTAGTTTTCAGCAGGCTACAAGGCCTAGTAAAGTAGTAGGCTTCGAGTACAGATAGCTTGCTTTTAGTTTTCGTTCAAATTAACCTTTCAATAAATATCACAAACGTATATTTCGCATTGTTTATCCTTTTAACCGTAAAGGGGGTCGCGGAAAATTTTAGGAGATTAAAAGGGGTCGCGAGCAAAAAAGTTTGGGAAGCCCTGGTTTATATTATAGTGTTCACATTTTTCTTAAATTTTTGATGCTTTTGTATCTGCTTTACGCGGATCCTCGATTGACTTTACGTTGATACGAGTTTAAAGTAATCGCCCCTTTTTTTAAATAATTAGTTAGAAGTAATTTGCATCCGCTAGTTCGGATCATGTAATTGTAACAGGAGGCTGGCTTGACTGGTCCCAGGCTTTGGCGTATGTCAGCTTGACTGACCCCATTGTTTGTTGTTTACATTTAAATACTTCGCCGAATGCTTAATATTCTCGTAGCCTACTTTTTATTGTTGCAACTAAAGTTTGTCACTTTACTTTTATAATGTAGCCTATGACCTAATTACCTTCATAATTTGCATAAAAATTGTCATTATTACTGCTCGTAGACTAATTTCGCAGACTAATTTGTTTCTTGGCAACCACATAACATTTTTAGTCATTTTTTAAAAGTGAACTTCTGTAAATTTTACTGTACTATGCTGTTGATAAAAGTTGTAATATACCCGAAATCGCGCGATATGCAACATATGAATTTCAAATTGGAAAAATGCAACAGAAGAATTTCAAATTGGACTTTGTCTCACTTTTATGCATGTACATACTCATACAATTAACATGTAGTCTAAAAGTCGTCGTTTATATTATAGTATTCAGATTTTTCTTAAATTATTTGATAATAATGGTCAAATACAAGGTGTGCGTCTTGATCAAAAAATCATAATTGGGGCTAAAAGTGCACAAAAGCGATAACGTTAAATTAGTCAAAATTTTCTGTTGAGGGCAATCCTCCTTGACCATCTGCTAAATTAGTTCTTTTTTCCGACCTCAATTTTTACGTTGCTTGTTTAATTTTACAAATTGTGCTTCAAAAGTGTGTTTAAACCGACTTAAACAAATGAGACCGACAAGCAGACTAAATGTAAAACTTTGTTTTTCTTGTCGTCGGTCATTGAGGTTATTTTTAAATTAAAACCGGTCCGCAAGAGAGAAAAAGGTTGGGGACCTCTGGGTTACACGATCGAGATAGTCAAAAATAACCCTCGACCATTTGTATGACGTTGCGATTCTACCTAAACTACGACAAAGATTGATAATAATTAATTGTAACAGTCACTCAATTACTACAATTGCAAAAGTTAGCAATATCAACTACCTTTTACAAGCTTGTTTACTAGTAAGATTCTGTTTTTTTGCAAGCTAATTGATCTACAGCAAAACTGTACCTTTTCAAGTACATAAAAGTGATCTTGACAGTGATCTTGAGTTCCAAAATCACAATCTTGATCTTCAAGAACACACAGTTTTGTTGATCTGATGTTGGTCTTCAAGATCACATATTTTTAGTGATATTAATCTTCAAGATCATCAAAACTGTTGATCTTGCCCATCTCTGCCTATAGTGCATTTCGAACACTGCCTTTACGCATAGAAAAGCGGATAGGCATGACACTCTGTGATCCAAATTAAGTAGCTTGTTATCATCCCAATAGATTTGAATTTTTAGGTGACAAAAGATTTTTAACATGGTTAGTAAAGTTTTGTTGGTATTTTTGTTGAACTTTTTGCAAGTAGCTCATTTTATTTCACACAACGACCCATGCGATGTGATGGAAACTAAAACGATAACTGACCATTTTTTGGATGAACTGCAGAAGAAAAACTTCAATGAAATTGGATATCTTTCTTGGATGAAATCTCCCATGAATTATATCAACTGTGGTAGCAGAGGACTTACTAAAACCCCAAAATTAGTCCAATTGGATATGCAGGTGCTAGATCTCGCTGGAAATGCCATTTCGCATTTTACAATTAATGATTTTGACAAGCTTATAAATTTGATTGTTCTTGACATTGGATTCAATCGAAATAAAAACCAGAAATTTCCCTTGCCTGGATCTCCAGGATATCTCAATATAGAACCTGGAACATTTGGAAAATTAAAGAAATTAAAAATGTTGTTACTTCGTGGTAATCATTTACATAGCTTCCCTCATGATCTTCCTCAGTCCACTGAATATTTGGATACATCGTTCACATCTATAATCGATCTCAAGAAATCAGATTTTACAAATTTGAAAAACCTAAAAGTGCTTGTGGTATTGTCAATGTGCGAACACGAAGAAGGTTTGAAGTGTGACTCACCAATTATCTTGCCAAACAGTGAACCATTTTTTCCAGTTAGAAAATCACTGACCTACCTTAATTTGGTTGGTTCATTTTTAACTGCTGTCCCAAGACAAGCATTGACACCCAATCTTCTGTATTTGGATTTAAGTAGCAACAACATCAACAAAGTTTTTGTTATGGATTTTGTTCATGCTCCTCATCTACAAGTACTTCGTTTAGTTGCATTGAGCCAAAGTGGCGAATTATTGATAGAAGAAGGGTCATTTGATGTGTTGACGAACTTGAAAGTTTTAAATCTTGCTGCAAATAATTTGACTTTCTTATCGCGGAATATTTTCAAACAAAACAAAAAATTGAAAATTTTAAATTTGTTTTTAAACTGCCTGTGGAAGCATATTGCTAATCCTGTGTTTGTGCCCGCTGATCAAATTGAAACATTGTTTCTCGGTTTTAACAATTATTGCTATTCTGAGAATAGTTTTAGTTTTTCAATAACAAAAACCCCCAACACATCATTTGTGTTGGGTGATGCTTACAAAAACATGACAAATTTAAAGCACCTGTCTTTTGGCTTGGATGAACGTTATTTTGAATTAAAAGGACAACCTTTTTATGGTTTGCATTTAGGTTCTATCACCACCAACAGCTTATCTACATTACGAGATTTACCTCATTTGTCGACATTGAGTTTAGGTTACTGCCACATTAAAAGCATTGCTTTGGCGTCACTTGAAGGATTTAAGAACTTAACTATGCTCACACTTAATTACAACGATTTAAACACAAATAATCGATTAACACGAGAAATAACAACAAATAAACAATTTTCCATCTTTCATAAAGTTTTTGGAACATTACATTTCGAAAAGAAGCGTGTAATCGAAAGCAAAGCATTCGAGAAAGCAAACAAAATTGAAACTCATCTGCTTCCTTGTGATCATGCACATGTTTTAGATCTTTCTTTCAGTCAAATATCAGAATTAGAAAAGTACAATTTCACTTTCACTTCTTTTGTGAAAAATTTGGATGTGTCATCAAACTACATACAATTGATTGTAAATCGATCTTTTATAGCGATGCCCAATCTTTGCTCAATTGATTTACGTTCTAATCCTATCAAAATAATCCAAAAAAATGCGTTTGATGGTTTAAGTAATCTTAAATTGCTTTTTTTAAATAGTACAAGAATTACAACCACGACTCATTTTGTAGCATTCACTGGTAGTTTTCAAAATCCAATAAGTTTTCAATATGCATGGACTGGCGCATTCTTTTTTAATTTGCTCAGCAATGATAAATCTCATTCTCTTCAGACTAAAAACATTATAGAAGTTGATTTTTCTGGAAATTATGGATCTGATTTTGTCAATGTAATAACAGAAGTGAACCAGTTTCACTTTGTCCACCGCATAATTCTAAAATCTTGTTATATTGAAGATTCTCTGACGCCTTTCACTAACGCACAAGTCAGATATCTTGACATTAGTAACAATTTGCTAACCAAAATACCCCTCAAAAGTTTAAAACACATGAATCTATTGGAAACACTTTTATTGTCACGTAATAAAATTATTTCCTTGAACACATCTTTTCTTCATTTAATACCACGATTGAAAACTTTAGATCTTTCATTCAACAAAATAAATTGTATCCAACCTGGAGTTTTTATTACAAACACAAGTGAATTAACAAGCCTGAATTTACAAGGTAACCACATAACAGATGTAGGAATTAATGTTTTTCCTTTTTCCTTTCTAAACCAACTAGTTCATTTAGACTTGAGAACGAATGCTATTGGCTGTGTTTGTGAATTAAAAAACAATTTTGGCAGAATTTTTGACAAACGTGAATTTGATTCAGTTTCATTTCCTGGTTTTATGCCTACATGCTCTTTACTGATTGATCAATATTATGGAGGATGCGTACAGTGCCAAACACCTTCATCTTTGCATGGGCGATCTTTGCTCATCTATTCATTAGACATCACTTGTCAGAATAATCTTCACATAGCTTTGTGTGCATGTTTCACATTTGTTACTTTTTGTCTTATTATTTTTTCAGTGATGTTTTCCACTAAAAAATGGAAAACGTGTTTGTCAAAGTATGCTATACAAAGTGTACATCCACAAAATGTAGGCCTACACGAACAAATCAGAAAGAGGAACATCAGGTCTAATTTATTTGCTCATCATGGATTTGTAGTTTATGATCAAACACATCAAAATGTTGCTGATTGGGTTGACAACAATTTGATACCGAACATCTGTGATCAACCTCCATACTTTAATCTGGGAGTAGTTGGAAGGGAAGTTCAATGTGGATCGTCTCCATTAAAGCAACTTGTTCAAAGGATTGAAGCCAGTAGAAAAGTTATTTTGATTCTTACCGGCGATTACTCCAACAGTCCTGAAGGAAAATATGTGATTTCTGTATTAGAACATCTTGAATACGAATCAGGAATCGATCGAACTCTGTTGATAACTTTTGAGAATGATATTCAGGCTGGAGGATTAATAAGAAAAAAGCTTAAAAATCGTCCACACCAAATGCTTCAAGTGCCAAGAGACAATGATAACTTGCCAGTTTTATGGAACTTGATTCAAAACTTCTTGACTGGACTAGAAGTCTAGATTTTATTTAATATGCTTTTCCTCCGCTGCATCTGATTCTACAAATATGGTGTAGCATACTAGAAAATTTTTGCTTCTTGTCAATTGCGTCATATGATTGATTGATTACAACCTTGTGCATTGTTTTGCTAAGAAAGATGGGTAGATTATTGTACAATGCACATGCTTGTAAATAAACCAGTTTTGTTTGTTGTGCTTGATTTGAATCTTCATTATTTTATGTATGCATTTGCTTGTAATTCTTTGTCGCATCATCGATTCCATAATGCTTCATATCATTGTTGGTCGAAAGTGACACAAAAAATCAGTAGCAAAATCAAACAAAAGTTGAACTAATCGACATTTTATTTTAGACTTTGACGCTAAAGATTTCTGTATTTAGTAACTTTATGTAACTGTTTTGGCCTCTTTAAAAATTTGTTAATGCCTCTTTATAAAATGTCTAATGTAATTCCTGTCATTGCATTTTTGAGACTATGTTTTTGAGTTTTTTTATGAAAAGATGTTTTTGGAGTTCGATCCGGTTTTTAAATGCTTTTTAATCATCAACATGACATCAACTAACATCGAGTGACATATCATTCTCAATAAACTATGTATTTGCTTAATGATTTTTGAAACTCATTTGGGAATTGGCTTTTCAGTCAATACTATGTTAAATTTTTTTGCCAGTTTAGTGAAATTTATCTAAATCTTAGCAGGGCAATTAAAACCTACCTGGGGGATGAAAACAAGATATTTTGCTTCAAACAGACGTGCCACATTGCCGCAAATAACATCCTCTGGTGCTTATGAGGCTTAATACAGCTTGAACACGAAAGAACGTTCAATGCCATTCTAGGTGACAACGCTACATACAACAAACAACCGCGTTTCTTCGCTATTTCCCACAACATGATATTCATACGCATATAAACCCTGATAGCACAAATTATGGAAAGCATTCCTTCCAAATTTCGGAAAACCATTTTCAGTGAACTCTTACTTTTTATAGTTTGACTAAAATTGATAACAGATGTACAGTACTTAAAACAAACGATCTACTACATTTTTTATGAATTGTCGAATGACTGCTTTTGTATCTTGTCACAAATTTATTGAAATAATTTCCCTTCTTAAGTCACAAAAAATTCCGGTTTAAACAAAATCCTTCTTTTGCGTTGATTTGAGATCTACAAACGTTGAATCAATGAGAAACATTCTAATTTATTTTGAAGCCCAAGGTTCCTTAATATAGACAAGTCCAGACGATAGCAGCTTAATTATATGCTATAGACCGATAAGGTATAGCTATAGGCTTATGATAGTGATATGAAGTAGGGGTAATAGATTTTTATAAAGTAACATAAATTTCAATCAACTAATGAACCAAATCGACTTATATCAAACCCATTCCCAATATAAATAGAAAAATGAAGCATGCAGGAGTTGGTTCGCAATTGGCTTTTGGACAGAACATTAAACAGATGGTATACTTTGTATACTCTGTTGTTAGCTTGCAGTAGCTTTTTGACGATCCGGTCTGACTTGCAACCATCAGAATTTTGACCGAGCAAGGAACTTTCCTTTGAGGGATTGTCCCCCTTCACGTTGTTCAGCTTTATTTTTTCATGTAAACAACTTAATTAATAAATGGGTGTGAAATCTGAGCATTCCGAAAAATGCAGAGGATTTCCTGGAGTGACGGAAAAAGCAACCAAAATGTTTTAAATCAAGTCAAACAAACAAAGAATCTATTCAAAAATATCAAAGAAAATCAACTTCAATTTTTCGGACACGTGCTGCGAAAAGGAAAATTAGAACATCTCTCTCTCACAGGAAAATTGAAGGGAAACGTTCCCAAGGCAGACAAACATTAACTTACTTAAATCAACAAACCGTCAAAACCAACACCGACATACACCTAATAGCCTACACAAAGCAAACAACCGAGACTCTTGGAACATGCAAGAGGCAGTCAATGCTTGGAATCAAGTGCGACAATAAAAGAAGAAAAAGATTACTTTGTACGCAACAATTGGACGATTTCTAAAATGGGTTGATTCATAATATTAGGCTATTTCACTATAGGCCTACTGCAATGTTTATATTCATTTGGTTAAACCTACAAACCACTCTGTGGCTTAAACCTTTTAATTTGTAAATACCTTCTGATAAACTTTCAAATATAATTGGAACAACAATATGAGGAAGTAGTTCGAAGTCAGACGACTAAATTATATAGGATTGTGGCCTGTCAGATAATTTTAGTTCAATCAATTAGCATATAAAACAATCACTACAGTAAGCTATGACTAAAATAATCATTTCCACACTATAATTTTATGTAAAAGATCTCAATATATAAAGCACAGAGCTATTTTTGATGGAATCGCTGTTGTAGATAAATAACTTTATAACCATTCAGTCATTCGCACTGCAAATAGTGGTTGATGTTCAACTTCAATCAACTAACTTTCTTTTAACGTAAAAGCAAGCAGTTGTAAGATCGGTCGGTTATGACTTTTGTTGAGATAGCCTAATTGTAGAAATGAAGAGAAATAAACATGTCGCTTGAAAACCCAAGTTCGTATCGCGACTTACAGTAAAAGATAACATTTCCGTTGAGCTAATCACAATCGTCTACAGTAGATCTTCTGTACTGCGTTTCGTAGCGAGTGAGACAGATTGAGTAGAAGTCTTTATTCCAAGAAAAGCATGTCATAAAAGTTTTATTTGATTAAATTTGTCAACATCGTTACGTTTCAAAATTGCTTATTGCTTTTGAAATGAAGTAGCAACTTGAAGTCAGAACCAAGTTTTGTTTGCAAAAATAAACAATCATGTAGGGTTGGACGTCAGACGACTCAGCATGCAACGATTCAGCAAGTGCTTCAACTCAGCAATTGCATTTCAGCTACTACCAAATCAGCAAATGAGATTTACGTGCTCACGTCGGACTTACTTGGTCATCTGTTGCTAAACTGAATTTGCTGACTTGTGACAAGTCAAATTTCGGTTTGCTCAGTTATTGCTTTTTCAGTTTCATCATTTACCAACTTCAGCTACTTGCTAAAATGTTGCTAGCTCAGTTGTTACTTGCTCAGTTGTCGCTTGCTCAGTTTACAACTGCTGACTTGTAGGAGACTCCTCGGGTCGTGGCGATGACAACCCTAGTGGGTGATTATTATCAGGTCTTTGTTTTTTGTCGCATTTCCGATGTCCTGATCGTCGTAAGGGAAGGCTTGGCAAAACGAACTTGCTAACTTTAAAGTGCTGTATTTGAGGAAACAAATCAGATATCATGGACCTATTGCGATTTTTGAATTAACGTAACAACAACTGTCCAGAGTACGAAACTGAATGTGTTCGTCTTTCTTTAAACAAACATATGACTGCTTCATCTCGTGGTTGATTTGATGAATTTGTTGTCAAGATCAAGCGAGTTTTCATGAACTTGTTAGAATGAATATCCAAAAGTAAAAACTAAATAATTTGAGGCGTTCTACTGGTGCAATTTAAGCTGAACTATTACAAGACATATACAGTGACAATCTGCTTTTATTCCGACGTTTCGTCAATCAGACACGACTGACTTTTTCACTGAGCTAGATCAGGTAGTGACTACCTATCTAGCATGGCAAAACACAGGACCATGTTGCTGAAATCAACTAAAACATGCAAAACGAAAATTCAACTTCTAGACAAAAAATTATCGCGCGCAAAGTAGGAAATAACTTAAAAAAAGGAGCTGAAATGTTAAAGATCAACAATAAACCTAAATAACGACAAGAGAGGAGAGTGGATGTCATGAGTCATGATGAATCGAGTTTTGTACACACTACTGCACAGTTTTACAATCAGCATGAAACCAATTTAAAAAACGTCAAATAAGAACTTAAAATATTTTTTTGTAGATAGCAGGAAAAGAGATGACATCATTGCGATTCATTACATGAGGCTTTTGATTGATGAACCAACTTTCAGAAAACATTCACTTTTTATAATCACTTTCAACTTTTAGAATTTTAGAATTGTTCCAAGTTATTTTATGATCTGAAGTTATGGCATGCATGCAAGGAACAGAATGTTCCGGGCGTTGATATTTGAAAGCTCTTTTGTGTTCATTAATTTACTATTTGTCTAGAAGTTGAATTTTCGTTTTGCATGTTTTAGTTGATTTCAGCAACATGGTCCTGTGTTTTGCTATGCTAGACAGGTTTTCACTACCTAGTCTAGCCCACTGAAGTAGTCAGTCGTGTCTGATTGACGAAACGTCGGAATAAAAGTAGAATGTCACTTTATAAATCTTGTGACAGTTCATCTTAATTTGCACCAGTAGAACGCCTCATATTATTTAATTAAATGCCTGGTGAACAGCCTCATTGAATTTTCAAAAGTACAAACTGTTAGGTTTTGTAATCAGCAAATTTGTTGTAAATTAACCCAAATAGAATCAAAACAATTATTTGTTAAGTAGTGTTTGACAACTACATTTTTGTGTAAGTCTCCAAAACGGACTAGATATCTGTTTAAAAAGAATTTCCACGCTAAAAAATTGTTGTTTTCTTTTGGCCAGAGGTGTTCAAAGTCCGGCCGCGAGACATTTTTGTATCGCCAGCGCCTGTTGTTGCACAATGTGAATAAATGAATAAATGAATAAAGGCAAAAAATTGAATAAATGCTCGACTGTAGCACTCATTATTATCATTCTCGTTATCATTATCATATTTCGTTATTATATCTCCAGGCATTAATAGTTGATTTTGAAAATTAAGCAACAAAGATTATCATTTTTCTCGCCTGGCTTTTATCTGTGGGAAAATACTGTCTTGATTAATTTTCTAGAAAATGCAAGTTAAATTTAGATAATTTCTGTGTATCTGCAGGCCAAAAATAACACATTGTACAGCAACAGGCGGGAGCATAAAACAACATCTTGCGGGCCAGACTTTGGACACCCCTGATTTAATTCAACCCTTTCCGGACTGTTTGCAATGCAAAGTTACAGATGACAACATCAAATGATAAAATTTTGCGGGGTCTGAATTCATGCACAGCATGTATAGTTAGGCTTTTCAATTGGTTTTGAGTCATAGTGGAGCGCAAACAATTTTTTACGAGTTTCAGTGTGCTAAAACTACATTCTCAAATCGCAACCGTTGGAAATAGCTACCGGAAAACAAAACAAAAATTCATAACAACAAAAGTATTTGGAGAAATGTTTCGAACGTTGCAATCAATGAGTTCTATGTGTAGAGATCATGGGGTGGTTTGTTCTGGTTTGCAGCTGAAGTTTGCTGTGTCGCTTTCTACCAAAAGTACCAAATCATCCAAAATGTTTTGAGAAATGTCACTGTTGTACAAATGGTTCAAATTTGTTCCACATACCCGCAACTGCACATCAGACATACGATGAAATTTTCATCGAACTTCAAACTCATCGACGATATGTTTGAGTTTTTGTTGATACATTTGTCAATTCCAACAATTACCAAATTCTTTGCAATGCACGGTAGAATACATTTCATTCGAATGATTCAGCTGGTCAAGTGGAGTTAAAGCGTTCTGTCCTCAGAAAAATAAAATCATTTTCTTTAAAATTATAGTTGCTACAACTTTAGCTTGCAAGTAGTAGCCTACTCTTCTCAGCTGTCTACTCAGATTACACTTTTCTTTAATTTCATTAAATTCATCAGTGAATCTTGTTTAGGACCGTAATCCACATAATGCAAAGCAATCATAAATTTAAAACTGATAGTTGCAGGCTACTTTAGCATTGACTCAGCATTACGTAGGCCTAACGTGGTTATATAGCTTCAATTGCAAAAGTGTTATGTAAAGCAGTGGTTCTCAATCTTTTAACAGTGGGGGACCGGTAAAATTTTTAAAAAATGTTCGCGGACCGGCAACCAAAGATCGTAGTGAATAGAATAAATATTTGAAACGTTTTGTTAACCAAAGTTGTCGTTGCGCACCATAATGCAAGGTTTTAGCATATGATTTGTATTCAGGACAAAAATTGGAATAAAACGGCAATCAAATCAACTCAAACAGAAAAATGTCAATGCTTTTGCATACAAAATCAATTTCAGTGGAAAATTTGCTACTGTTACGCTGCCAGGTAGCCTGTGTGAGGAAAACGAGATATCAAAGAAATTTCTAAAACACGTAGGGGAAGACGGGGCAAAGTGGGACACTTTTCGTAAAAACGTAATTTCAGCAATAGTGATGATTGGATTTAGTTAATTTTATTTCTAATCGAAAGCCGTAGTTGGTCAGCATATTTGGTTCGAAGATCAAGCGGAATCTTTCTACTGTTATAGCACAAATGAAAAAAGATTTTTTTTTTAAATGTCCCGCTTTGCCCCAGCCGTGGGGCAAAGCGGGACACTTCATTTTTGCATGATTTGGTAGCTTACTTTTTAGCCGCTTCTCTCAAAGACAACTTCTTGCTTTTCACATCTTCTATCGCATTCTTAGTGTTGATAGCCTATCTATGTCCATTTACCTATTTCAGTTTTTCTCTTATAGCGACGAACCATTGTCAGAATTAAATTGTGTAGGCCTACCGGTACAATATAAATGAATGCTGATAAATATTTTACAATCTTGAAGGCTAAAAGAGTTATAAACAAAAATTCAATCAACAGAAGAACCACACATACAATCTAGACTTCTAGAGTCTCATATTTCCCTAATGCACTGTCCCTCTTTGCCCTAATACAGCTGTCCCAGTTTGCCCCAAAGTATAGCCTTTAGAAAATAACATCTCTGCTGAAACCTGTAAAGTTTTAGGTAAAAGTAGATTTGATCCAACAAATACTGTCTCAATGTCTAAGATAAAAACAAAGCTACCAACAAATTCGCTTATGCTAACGAATGTGGTAGCTACATTTCCATCTCTTTCTTCTAACAAACCATGCCAAAACACATTTTACTTCCTCACGACACGCGTTGTGCTCCTCCAGTCGCCATTTTTTCACAGCAAATACATTTTATAGTTGCCTAACTAGTGCTTCCGGTTAGAGGGAGCCAAAGAATACAAAACGTGAGAAATCGCAATGTCCTGCTTTGCCCCACGTCCGCTTTGCCCCGTCTTCCCCTAGCTCTGTTTTGGCACCCAGGCGATTTCTTTGCTTTGTTATTAAAGCTAGAGATGAAAAAGAATTGTCGTTGCTAAATAGCTGGTTGAAACAATTACCATCAAATCGATTGTTTTAAAAGTTAGGCACGAATTCGTTTGCACGACATAACCAGAAGTGTGACAATGATGTTTTTCGAATCTGGACTGCAAAGTAAAAACACAACATATAGTAATTCAATCAGACTTTCTTTTTCATAAAGATTAAGGTCGCATGTGTTGACATCATCGATGCATGGATTGTTTATCTAAAAGTTTTGATGTCGAGGATCTTCATGTTACGCAAAATGATCGTCAAAATTGTTAGCCAACTCTTTCAAGTGTTAACTCACAATGCTCAGCACCTCTTTTTACTTTTTTCACCACTCCATTTCACCAGCATTTTCGACAGCAAATCGGCTTGTCTTCATTCCATTCCAAAGCGCTTTTTCCGCATAGTCTTTGAAAAACAAGACCTTTGCTTTCTCTAACTCCTGTTCTGGAAAATTTCCATTGCAGGTTTGACTTTATCCAGGAACTTCAAATTTATCTAATTCCAAATTTTCTACTCCAATGAGTTTAAAATTTTTCACAATCAAGGACAAAATTCCCCATTTGGTTATGCATTTCTGTGTTTCAAAACTTTTCGAAAACTACACGCAATTTGTCACAAAAGCATTATCAACGGCACAGAATTTTAGTTCATCAAAAAGTTCTCCTTTATTATCAAACAATTTTAAGTGGATATATGTCAGTTTTACAGCTGTGCATGTTTCACAGTGCAATCACAATTTTACAATATTATGCTAATGGCTCCACATTAAAATAAGCTTTGCAGAAAGTAAGATCTTCTGCGGACCGGCAAAAAAATTACACGGACCGGCACCGGTCCGAGGACCAGCGTTTGAGAACCACTGATGTAAAGCATTGAGTTTGACTGCGCCATGCCTTGATTACCTTCTCGAAGTAAATTTTATTTACAAAGATAATAGGACAGCTTTAGTGGCGTACGCAGGATTTTCTCAGGGGGGGGGGGGGGCATTGAGAGTAGCGTAGCCAGGAATTTTGAAAGGGGGGATTTTGACGACCGGCGGGCGAATCCCGACGGCGTTTTCGCTTAAGACGACACCCAGCGGAGGGGGGTCTGAGGGGCCTCCACCACAAAATTTTGAAAAATTACTTTGAATTTGGTGCATTCTGACAGCATTTTCAACAAAAATGTGGGTATGCATATTCCTGTAAAATGGTGCTGTCAGGTGGCATAGCAAAAGGATAATATCATGTTTTCTTCGGCATTTTTCGGAAATAAAGCTAAGCCTCTATGTTTTGTTGTTGTTAATTCCTGGCTGAGATGTTTGAATGTTTGGTATTGGTAAAACTCGCTCTTTTAATGCAGTTTTGTTTAAAATTAGGCAAGTTTTTTTTAGACTGAAAGCATCATTCCCAAGCATAAAGAGACTGAAAGCATCATTCTCAATATCGTGACGTCACACGCGTACCAAAGTGGGGTTGCAACCCCCAAAGCCCACCCCCCCCCTTGGCTATGCCACTGGCCATTCATATCCCAGACGTTTTCATGACATCCCAGTATGGTTTTAGTTTAGACTTTATCCATTTCTCTCTCACTAATCACTATAATAGGCTTACAGAACACTATGCTACATTGGCATACCTGGGGTAAGGTACCGTAGGTGGATTGGGCCATGTATTTCGTATTGGCTTAGTGTATTAATTAAACAACATTGTTACAGTAATTGCTTTGACAGAGCAATGCAAAACATATTAAATGCCTAAATCTACGTCGTTAACTACTAAAACATTTTTAAGGGGGGGGCATGGCCCAATTCCCCCCCCCTGCGTACGTCACTGGACAGCTTTGTTTAGATTTTTCAGAATTTTCCTTCTGACTGAGCTATAACTCTAAAGATGCCACAAGCTTACAGTCGATCAATTACTCAAAAATTATATAACATCTGAACAACGCTGTCGGCAACACTGTGAACTCCAACTAGATTTAGGCAACAATATCCATAAACAAAAAATAAACAGGAGGGTTTACTTTCTTTAATCGTGCTTGGACTGACACTTTTCACTTTCCCAGATATGTTGGATACAACATCATGAACCTGGCCAACGCAGATTTTGAAGTTAAGGTTCAGTTGTTAAGCAAAAATAGTTCACGCTTAGCCTAAAGCAGCACCAATTTTCAAGTTGAAACTATCAATATAATCGAAATCGTTCAGTGGTACAGAAATCATTTCAACTTTAAATTTTACGTCTTGAAGCTGTTCAACATAGCCTACCTTAACAAGAAAATGATTTGTTCGTATGAGAAGCGTCTGGAGTGACATCTACAATGATAGAGAAATACTTGGAACCGCACTTCATTCAAGAATTTTTTTATTATTGAGTTGACACATTTTTATTTTTGTAGTAAAAATGGCCCCCCTCAAAAGTGAAAAAAGAAACTACTCGTTTTTCCTTAACAATGTTTTGCTAGGGAGGAATTGGCCCAATTTTCCTGCCCCCTCTTGGAGCCCCTGCCGTCGATTGCGGAGTAGCGCCTTTTCGATTATAACCATTGATTTCTCTAATGATTACACTGGTCAACACAATTTTTTTGGCAGACAAAGTTAGAGTGTTTTTGGGGGTTTTGAAGGGCGCTGATTCCGAATATGGCCTTAGTTTTCCCGAATTGGCTCTAGTTTAGGAGATATCGCATAGGGTCATTTTGACCAAAATCCTATATTTGAGCCTTATGCACTAGATCAAAAAAACAGTTTAACCATATTAGATATTTCAGAAATGCAATTTAATGGTCAATTGTCGTCGTCGTCGTCGTTCGTATGAAGGTGTGACCTGCAATTTTTGCAGTTTCTGCTTCTGATTGGTTAACAAAGTAGATATACCGTGTCGTGAGGAAGTAAAATGGTCAATTGTGAACAATAAAGACAGTTTTAAGTTTAAATACAGCAACGTCACGAAATTTTTAGGGATATTAGATTTGTCATACTTGAAAACTTGATGTTACCGATGTCATATACAGTACACAAAATACACAATCATATACAGTAGTGTAAGTACATAAAACACTAAAAAATGTTGCATTAAATCAGTCAATCAACCTTGTATTATAAAATTTAGATAAAAGGAACCACATTATCTTTTTCATTGTAAATTGATAACAATGGTATGAAATACAATAAGATTAAAACTATTAACTAATTTGCGCCGAAAAAATGTCTTTTGTAAGATTTTCGCTTGTGAGAAACTTTTGGGCAGTTTCTCAACAGGTTCCAGCAATAGTCTGCCATCATGTGCTCATTCCATCTGCCCTCATATCTTTCTTCCATTATCTTGACGTCTTGGTGGAACCTTTCCCCTGCTCCTCATTGTAATCACCAAGATTGTCAGAAAATTAGTCAAGGTGGCTGAATAGGAAGTGAACTTTAATGTTCATGTTAGCTCCAAGTATTCCAAATGCAGATAACATCTTCCGAACTGATTCTCTGTAATTAGGTGCTTTGTGATTCCCCAAGTTTTGTACTACATCCTTGAAGGAATTCCATGCAGTGAGTTCATTGCTGTTCAGGTGACTGGTGAAATCCGAATCTTTCATCAACGTTCGAATCTGAGGTCCATCAAAGACACCAGTTTTAAGCTTTTCATCGGAGAGTCCTGGAAACTGACTGCAAATGTACTTGAAGCAATTCCCCTCCTTGCTTAATGCTTTGACAAACTGCTTCATTAACCATAATTTAATGTGCAGAGGAGGAAATACAATTCTATCCCTGAGAACTGAAGGTTCATTGATTACATTGGCTGTCACAACTTGAAGATTGGTGCGTTCTGGCCAGTTTTTCTTGCGTCAGTGCTGGGTTTTCGCCCTGCTGTCCCACAAACACAGGGAGCAATGATACTTGGTATATCTACTTTGTTAACCAATTAGAAAATTGACCATTGTCAACTCAGATGAGCCACTTATGGGTATTGTTGTCAAGCTTTTCAAGGACAAGTTTGATGGCATCATACTCCTCTTTCATCTTGGGAGAATGTCCAATTGGTACAAGAGCAAAATGTAGGAGGGAATGTAGGACTTAACAGTAATTTTTAAATTTGCTTTCGTTACTAATTATTATGTTATACGAAACAAAATTGATAAGATTTACGTCCTTCTTGGTGAGATGTTTAAGGGGTAATTACAGGTAAATACACTAATTTGGGCTAATCAAGAGGTATAGGTATCTTCTAAACTAGAGTCAATCTGGCAAAACCAACGTCATATTCGTAATCAGCGACCTTGAAAACCCCAGAAAACACTTTTAGATGTCCTGCCAAAAAATTTTTTTCTCATTTTGTTGACCAGTGTTATCAACAGTACATTGCTCCAAAGAGAAATGCCTACCCTTCTTAGGGCTATGGCGGTATGGCCTGCTGAACTGATCTGTGTGTGCATACGTTTTCGGGCTTAAACTTAAGCAACAAGCGCTTGTGATCAAAGCTGAGCGACTCCTGCCTTCGTGATGTGTTACGCTTGTCTATCACTGAGCTTAAACCAGACTTCACCTGGGTAGAGAAATCAAGACGTCTGTTTCATCCTTCACGTCATTTCATCCTTCACACATCCGCCCCGATAGCTCAGTGGTTACGCGCCTGGCTCAAGATCACGCGGCGCAAGTTCGTCTCTCGGGGTATGCGCCAGAGCAACACATTTCAGAACTGCTCTCCTTTCGGGGCACCTAGTGAATGGAATAATTCCCCGGGAACAACACTTCAACAATCGGAAAACTTCACTCTGCCCATCTCGGTAATCGCCCTGTGTCAAGAGCCTCTACAAGTATGCGAAACTACCAGGAGTAACCAGTCAAGGCTTTGTCAGTCTGAGGATAAAGATTCAAAACCAAGCAACCATCATCAACACAGCTGTGTTTTACAAGTTTCTGGATGTGTTAATTTCTGACAGAAAAGCAAATAACTTATACACCTAACTTATCATATCCCGTGATATGTATAGTATACAGTGGCGTAGCGTGAACCGTAGATTGAACCATTCGAAATTTTACCTATTATCCAAGCGGTTTTTAACTTTTTTACGTGTTGGGCTGTTGGCGCCACTTTGAAATCGTCAACCAGTTCTTGCATCCTTTCTACAATGACCCAAAAGTAATATTGTTTACATATGTAAATAACAGAACTATTGTGTTTTTTAATTCTTATTTATATAACTGACATTGCAATAACACAGTATGATACTTTCCTCATACTGGGATCTAATATTTAGATTGTTTTTCTTGATATTTTGTGCATCCATTTATCTGTACGATTTAACTCCTTCAATTCCCGGTATTGCGAGGGTTGGTAGCCAATAATCTTCTACACTTTTACCACATTTTTTCATGTCACCCGGTCCTGAAGGTCGACCGAGATGAGACCTGCCGGCCGCAGATCTTCTCCAACGTAGTTTAGACAACGCTTCTTAAAATGTCTTGGAAGGTTATTTCCATGGACGTTGAAGAACTTAACTTTCTTTGACCACGCCACTAAGACGTCACTAAGACCACGCCATAAAGACATGTAATAAGGTTGCAATAATAACCAGGGGTTGATAAGCTATGCTTCGGAAAATGAAGTCTGCATTACCAAATCTCAAGAAAGGTTTCATAGCCATATTATTGAACTACTGGATTACTGCAATACTAATGCTTGCACCAATGATCAAATGAATGAAAAAAGCGTTACTGCTAACTGCTACATGTGTCAGACGGCGGTAGCTCAGTTAATTGCCGTGCCCAAGGTTACTCTAGTCTAGATGATCGAAGATTTAGATTAAATAGACGGGAAGGCAAGGAAGCCAATCTTTTTGTCCACTTTCAGACATGCCTTTAAGAGTCTTGCCATTAGCCAAATACTTTTGAGCGGTGTCGAACCAGCGCCCTTTCGAGTGTCGTAACGGCGCTCTCACCACTCGGTTGTGCAGTTAATTAATTTCCCACATTTGAAGACAAGCAAAAAAGTTGAAGACATAGGCGAAAGTGAAACACACTTCCTTATGAACACCTAAACCTTTCGAAATTTACTTTTGTAATATTCACACAGTGGCAACCGTGGCCTATTTGATAAAAATTATGATTACGTTTCCACTGTACGATATTAAACTGACGTAGAACGACAGTGCTGTTAGTCAAGATGACCGCTCAATGGTGTTGTTCAAATTTCGCATTTGGCTGATGTGAGCATAAAAATAAAGAAATAAATTTGGACAAGCTAAGGCATCAAGTCGATGCAAACAAACAAGGAAACTATGCAAGTGAATAAAGAAAAAGTCTTTCGAGTTAAGCCAGTTGCTTGTAAGCTGAAAGTGTATGAATTATTTTGATAACGACTTTTCGTTTTCTATAATACAGAGAGAACGTACTACAAGTATGATTTCCTGAAATAACGAACAAAAAATGTAATCTAAGTTACGTACTGTCGCAGCAATGCTTTTTTCTGTTTCCTTTTTTTCTCTACACCATTCAGCTGTTTTTATGTATTTTTGTCGTAATTTTTTTTGGAGCATATCGTCAGAATGAAACATTCCTAAGTGTTAATGTTATAAGATATCACAGGTGGACAACCAGAGCTTTGAAATAAATTTAAAAGAGCAGTTTTGACTTTTGACTATATGCTTCTTCCAAAACTGAATAATACCTCTAATTGTCTTTAGGCTAAGTGATTTTAAAATTCGGATAATATAGCCAGCTGTTTAAAATAGCTAATATCGTTAAATAAAATATGGGAAGCTTCGGTAAACACCAGGCCATTTTGAATATAACAGTATAAAATTATGTTAAACATTTACCGCAATAAACAACTACATCAAAGCAATTACAATTTCAGATGATCCTTATTTACAGAAATTGAAATGGAAAAGCAAATTTTCGGTGTACTACTATTTCTGGCATGTTTGCAACATGCGTGTTTTATTAGTTACAATGATCCTTGTGACGTCATGACTCAAACTATAGCATCAATGGACCTTGGCCACAAGAACCTGAACGACATGTTTTTGGAAATAGGATACCCATCTTGGATGACAGTTCCAATGAGTGTTCTTTACTGTGCAAACAGAGGACTCACGAGCGTCCCAAATATCTTCCAACCAAACGTTCATTATCTAGATTTGAGCAGAAATATAATTCGTCGATTTACAAGACATGATTTTGATGATTTAACAAATTTGACTGTTCTCGACATTCGCGATAACTGTAGTAATATGACAGACTTGTCTTTGCCGGGATGTCCAGGGTATCTCAATATAGAACCTGGAACATTTAAGCGATCAAACCAGTTAAAAATGTTGGTTTTATCTGGAAATGCTTTGCATAGTGTTCCGCCAAATCTTCCAGATTCATTGCAACTTGTTTTCATGAGTGTAACATCGATAAAAACCTTTAAAAAAACGGACTTTGTTAATTTATTAAATTTGAAAGTGTTGGTAGCCAACATGGCGTGTTTAATACCACGATTAAACTTTTGTAAATCGTCCTACATTGTTCCAAATACCGAACCATTTTATCCAGCTAGAAAATCATTGCAATACTTAGAATTAGCGTTTGCTTCACTCAGTGCAGTTCCATGGAAAGCATTAACACCCAATTTGCTTTATTTAGATTTAAGAATTAACAAGATATTAAGAATTAGGGCCTTTGACTTTATTCAGACACCTCTTCTTCGATTTCTTAATTTAGCTCAGGCTCAGGCAGACCACAAAGTTCTGTATATCGACGAAAAAGCATTCCATACTTTGAGAGACTTAGAAACATTGGACCTTTCTGCCAACTACATTAGTTTTCTTCCTAAAAATATATTCAATTACAATAACAAATTAAAAACTTTAAACTTATTTGGCAACTGCTTGTGGAAATACGTCACCAATCCAACATTTGTACCCACTTACCAAATGGAATCTTTGTTTTTGGGATGGAATGCAATTTGTCATTCTGAAAATGATTTTCAATCTCTAACAAGTAGACAAGCTAGTCAGTCACTGGTGTTGGGTGATGTCTACAAACGAATGACAAATCTGAAGCATTTGTCATTTGGGTTAATAACTAAATACCAACGGTTAAAGGATGTAGATTTGGTATCGTTAAATTTTGGTGCTGTGACTAATAATAGTTTAACAGCTTTACAAAACTTGTCTTATTTAGCGACGTTAAACTTGGCTTTTTGCAATATCACTAGCTTTGATATGGCTTCCATCAATCAATTTCAACACCTTTCATCGCTTGAGCTTACCCACAACAGAATAAACGATGTTGGTCAGTTTGAAACAACTACAATTCATACAGACATGGGTAAAGATTTTAAACTACTTTTGAAGAAGACATTTTTCCTAAACAACAACCCTTCTCACGTAAAGGCTAAATCTAAAATCATTTCAAGCGAATGTACTCAAGGAGGCAGCTTAGACTTGTCAAAGAATAAGATAACTCGTTTGGAAAACATAAATTTCAATTTCACTTCTTTTGCGCACAAATTAGATTTGTCATCAAACTCCATAGCAATAATTTCAAATCGTCCTTTTATGGAAATGCCACATCTTTGTTCAATTGATTTACGTTCTAATCCTATTACAATAATAGAGAGAAATGCGTTTCAGGGTTTAAGTAATCTTCAATTTCTTTTCATGAACAGTACAAGTTTATTGACACAATTTACATACAACCCATTGGCATTTATGGAAAGCTTTGAAAATTTTGTGAGTTTTCAATATGCCTACACAAGAAAGTATTTTTTCTATATGATTACTGGTACTTGTGGTATCACGAAACCATTACACCCAAACAATGTTGTGGAAATAAATTTTTCTGGAAACTATGTTCACCTTTTTGATGCGGTAGCGGAAACAATAAATCAGTTTTCTTTTGTAAAAAACATCACTCTTCAATTCTGTCAGCTTGGAGACCAATTTATGACTTTTAACAATCCAACCGCTGTGTATCTTGATGTGAGTCACAACTTTCTGACGAAAATACCTTTAAAATCTTTACAACACATGAATCACCTGGAAACACTTTTACTTTCCGATAACAAGATCACTTCGCTAAATAAGAATTTTTTCTATTTGGTGCCACAGTTGCAAGTTCTAGATCTTTCGATCAACAGGATAAATTATATTTTACCAGGAATATTTTCGTCAAATTCAAGTAAACTGCGCACATTGTTGTTGCGCAATAACTACATAAAAAACGTTGGAATCGATGTTTTCCCCATTTATTTTTTGAATCAACTCAATGTTTTTGATCTGAGGTGGAATTCATTAGCTTGTGATTGTCAACTGAGCTATAACTTTGGGGCAATTTTTGATAAAAACAAATTTAGTGCAAGCACATATCCAGGTTTTATGCCTGAGTGTTCTTCGCTCATTGATCAATATTATGGAGGATGCGTTCAATGCCAATCGCCACATTCCTTACAAGGATACTCGTTGCTTACTTATACATCGAACGTTTCTTGTCAAAATATTTTTTCTGCAGCTTTATGTGCCTGTTTTACAACTGTCTATTTTAACTTCCTTCTTTTTTCTCTCATCCTGACTACTAAAAAATGGAAAAGGTGGTTAGAATCATATGCTACACAATATGTGCGTCCTCGTCCAACGAACGACAAAGACAAAGCACAGACAAGTAATCGAAAACCGAAAATATTTGTTCATCATGGATTTGTAGTTTATGATCAAACAAATCAAAATGTTGCTGATTGGGTTGACAACATCTTGATACCAAACATCTGTGATCAACCTCCATATTTTAATCTTGGAATAGTTGGAAGGGAAGTTCAATGTGGATCGTCTCCTTTAAAACAACTTGTTCAAAGGATTGAAGCCAGCAGGAAAGTTATTTTGATTTTGACAAAAGATTTTTCTAACAGTCCTGAAGGGAAGTATGTGATTTCTGTATTGGAACATCTTGAATACGAATCTGGATGTAACCGAACTCTGTTGATAACTTTTGAGAATGATGTTCAGACTGGAGGATTAATAAGAAAAAAGCTGAAAACAAATCCACATCAAGTTTTACAAGTCCCAAATGGTGTTGATAATTTGCCAATGTTGTGGAGCTTAATACGAAATTTTTTGAAAGAAATAATATAAAATTGGTCATAAAACTTTGTTTGGCTTATAAATTCCATGCTAAATTGCAAGTTAGGTATGTGAAATTTTAAGGTTAGGTTAACTCAAATTTAGCAGAATTAGAATGCGGTATACCAGGTCTGAATCTGGCCAGAAGTACTTTTCAAACTTAAGTCAAACTCAAAAAACAAGCCTTTTCGGCCAGTCTCATAACTCATTAACTTAAAAAAATCTTAGCCTACATGCATTTCCTTTTGCACAAACTTGAAATGAAATCGAAAATCGCATTAGCCTATATGAGAATTATATTACCGCCTTTTGGAGATCCCCTGTCTCAGAATTTACAGTGGATCAAGAGTGCCCGAAGTTATTTTTAACCACTTGTCCCATTTCACCTTATATGTGTCTTGTCGACCGCATTAACTTTTCACTCTTTTTCGTTTTGAAATTCGACCTAAACTTTAGGATTGTATATTCTAGATCCCAAACGGGACCACAGATGGTGTTTCCTCGCGCCGCATGCGACAGCGGGCCGCACTTTGGACACCGCTGATTCAGGTCTTTTATGTTTATACAGTCTAGTCTTCAAGGAATGTGCTGGACTTGTTAAATAGGGTGGGCCGTTTTTGACTTTTTTTCGAAATTCAAAAACGGCTAGTCATAAAAAGTGGCACATGCATGAAAAAATTACGTGTGCAAAATTTTGTCAGTTTGGGAGTGCATCTTCTGCTCCTCAAACTTTCATTTTTTTGAAAAAAAAGGAGAAATTTCACTTTCCGTTTTAACATATTTTTTTTATAATTTTTCTACTGGCTAGTTATAAATTGTAAGTGGGATGTACCCAGAACTTTCCTATGTAAAGGCATGTTCGAAGCTTAAGGTTTACTGCCCCCGCATCGACGACCAAAATGCTGAATTTTCACCAATTTGAGATGCTATTTTGTCATTGCTCAATAAACAAACTTGTCGCAAAAGGGCGAGATGGTGTTAACGCTGTACGCTCATTTATGTTCTGTCCACTAACTTTGCAGGATGATACGAACTGACAAACTATAAGACGTAGTCTTGCTTAAACTAAAAGCAATAGTAGCCTACGTTTGATCAGTTGCAGCTATAAAACGCAACCTATAATTTACTTCAGAATAAAAGCAATATGATCTGCAGGTTCCGTAAATGGAATGTACTGTACAGTTCCACGTGAATTGTTATCATGATTTTGTTTACACAAATTTGTCATTTACAAACATTTACAAATGTTTTCAGGATGGGCATAAAACGCATTCCTCTATATTACTTTGTTGAGGATATTGGGGGTTTATTCGATAGCTTCTGAGCAGAGTGTAGAATTTTAAAGAAATGTTTTTGGCCATTAGTGAAATTGCTTTCCTTGAAAATGGCAAACCATACTGGAATATAAACATTCATAATATAGTCCACACGTTCCACCAATACAGCTGACGCGTTAGATGCAACATATAAACGTAGAATTCTATTGGCAGTGTTCAACCATCTTGAGTGGTTCATTATACCTGGACTCCTACAGTATATGCGAAATGAATTGATATATCTCCAATTCTCACTGCTCTGTGCATGTGTAGAAGATATTTTTGGTCAGTGCTGAGGTCATTTTCATCAATTTCAATCTCTGGTGCTGGAACTGCTTTAGGCTATATTTTACAACATCTAGTTGTGTGACAGTGGCTAGCTGCTTTATAATGGGCCCGGTGAAGCTATCAGGTCTGCTAGTATTGCCATATCGTTTATAAGATGCCTAAGAGGCAATTCATTACTATGGAGTAGGCATATTAACCATTGAAGTGGCTTTTGGAAATGATCTTCCAGGAGCTTTATCACGACGCCTTTTTGACCTGTGTTTATTGCGGTTCCATCGCATCCAATTGACATTACATTATCGTAGCTAATTTTATTGGATCCAAGATATTCAAGAATCCCGGTAGCTATTGCCACATTAGATCAGTTGGCTGCAGTAAAATGACCAATGAAATGATAACTTGGCTTCTCAAGTAAAGTAATGTGTTCTTCAACTGCGAAATGTTTTCGAAGTCGCCCAGCAATTTCATTTTGTTTGATGGTTTAATCTTTTCGGCTATCAAAATATATGCTTTGCAAATTTATGCACATGATAGGCCTACTTTCCATTTGAGTTGTAAACCTCACTTTTTTTCTCGCTTTTCTCACTTTGCTTTTATCTATGACTGATTGAGATTCGCTATCCGTTACAACTCCCGCATCTTGTAGAAATGATGAAGCAATAAGTGCTGCAGACCTATCTGAAATACCAGTACGATCGCATGATTCAGCAAATACTACTAAACTGGAAGTAACCTTACTTTTTCTGGGGTTTTCCGAGGCAAAACTGGGTTGATAATCAAAATCTTCGCAGCGTTCTTCATTGGATGACAAAGTTTCTGAGCTTGAATAAGTTAAAGGTGTCTTAACCAAAGCGCAACTTGTGCCTGCTCCTGGGTCTTCACGTAAAGAACAGAATTGTTCTGATCTTGCGACTCTCCTCGGAAAACGTTTAAAATTAGATTTTGTGGCCGATTTATCATGTTTATCAATCACCATTATGCAAGTTGTTCTTTGATCAAGAAGGAACTGTTGTTCTGTAACAGGGACACGATTTTCCTGCGGGCAAGTACATTGCAGAAAATTGGAACACCTAGGCTACAACAACCGATTTCAAATATTTTTACTTTGCAGATTCTTTTATTTGGTCCAAATTTTACTGAAATTTAGGCCCACCTCTAGAATTTGACTTCAAAAGGTTATTCATTTTTTTTGTAACTCTTTATCATAAATATGTATTGATGTTCGTACCTCATTCGTATCATCCTGCAAAGTTAATGGACAGAACATAAATGAGCGTACAGCGTTAACACCATCTCGCCCTTTTGCGACAAGTTTGTTTATTGAGCAATGACAAAATAGCATCTCAAATTGGTGAAAATTCAGCATTTTGGTCGTCGATGCGGGGGCAGTAAACCTTAAGCTTCGAACATGCCTTTACATAGGAAAGTTCTGGGTACATTCCACTTACAATTTATGACTAGCCAGTAGAAAAATTATAAAAAAAATTATGTTAAAACGGAAAGTGAAATTTCTCCTCTTTTTTCAAAAAATTGAAAGTTTGACCCCCCTGCGGGAGCAGAAGATGCACCCCCAAACTGATGAAATTTTGCACACGTAATTTTTTCATGCATGTGCCACTTTTTATGACTAGTCGTTTTTAAATTTCGAAAAAAGTCAAAAACGGCCCACCCTATTGTTTAATTGCCCTGATTGAAGTACAGTTTGCTTGACGCTATAGCAGTGGTTCCCAGCCTTTTTGTTGTCACGGACCCCTTTAGACAAATTATTAATTCTGCGGACCCCTACATAAATTTTGCCTGAAACTCAATTAACATAAGTTACTATTGAATATTGTAATAATTATGCTACTCAACTACTGTACTGTATCATAGTGCATTGCCGCTATGACTCCTGCGGCAAATATCATGACAGTTGCTAAAATAAGAAAATGAATGAATTGTTCAAGAATTGTCAGCAGTATTTAAATATTAAGGTAACCCAAAGTGCCATGCCGAAACTTATGAGTAGGGCAATTTTTTGTTACTAAAGTTACTTTTTTTAGTTGTACCAATTAACAAAAGAAATGTAGAACCAAAATTTCATGGTTGTGAGGTCAATATTTAAGAAGTTATAAAGTTACCAAAAGTCACTTTTTGTGTTTTTAGGTTATTTTTCATTTGTTAGGTCACTTTATTTTGCATACTTTTTTGCCTAATTCCATGGTTTATTTATCTTTCATTGCTACTGTAGAGATGAATTTACATTCTATGTAGGCCTAATGCCAAGACTTTTAATATATCTTCTACTACGGTACGGATTTTAGGTTTGCACGAGCCCATGCTTGTTCGTATGGCGTGTATTCCCGAAAACTGGGAAAGTAATTTTTTCGATGAAACAAATTGTGTTAACTATATTTAACCACATGTTTTCCCTGCAACAGCTAAAGTGTTTGATTGACAGAAACTTTCTGCCAGAGAATGTAAAACATTACATATATGTAATTTGAATGTGCAACTATAATTTGAGCACAAATTGAAGCTAATTTAAATGTTTTTTTTTATGTTGAATTGCTGCTTTTTCTTTCGCTTTCTTGTTTTCGTTGAATAAAGTTACTTTTTGGTTACTTTTTTGCAAAAATAAAGTCACTTTTTGAATTTTTTAGGTTACAAAAAAATCGCCCTACTTATGAGGCAAACTTTGGTTGCACCGCATGCTTTCTATTACGTAATAGACGAGCCAATCCTGATTTGACTGTAATCGATATGCGTTGTGGTAGATGTAGTTTAAGGTCAATGTACCTATACACTGTAGGCAGCAGCATAGATTTATTTTAATGCATACCAGTACAGTTTATTCTCGCGGGCTTGAGCTTGACACATTTGCATTTAAAGAGAGAAATGAAAGTGAATAGATCGCTTTTCGTTTTTTTTCTTCCAAAATTCATCAAGGTAATCACAGACCCCAGGGGTCCGTGGACCCCAGGTTGGGAACCACTGCGTTATAGTATTGCTTGATGTAATAGGCTAACAACATTAACTGAAATAAAATTTTGCGTTGTGTTATTTGTACAAATTGTTCTTTAAGATATATTATCGTACTTTTGGTGTTTTTTTTTTATATTTCAGTGTCTATGTTATCAGTGTCTATGTATTATTATTATATCAGTGTACGTGCATGTCTACGTTTGTCTCATGTATATATTACATCAGTGGTTCTCATTTTGATTTAGATTATAGTCTTTATACTTTTTGAGAACCCCAATAATATTTTAGTGTCCTTGAAAGTGTTGGTTTTGCGAAAAAGTACTAAAACAATCGTTGGCTACAATTGTACTCAGGGTTAATGTGAGTAGCTTTTGGGGCAAGCAATTTTGATTATACAGTAACTTGAAAAAGATCTGTAAGCACAAAAAGATTGAAAACCGTTTCTTGTTTTTGTCAACTGTCCAAACCATAGTTAATATTGAATCATGGTTAATGCACCTCTACGTAGTGTAAACGCATAGCTTGTTTAATAAAAGTATTCTTTGGCTTATTGATAGGTTAGATATAATGATTAGGTTAATGTTCCATAGTTTTGCATTTGTTGAGCACTTGAAAATGTACCAAACTTGGAATAAATTTTTCTGTTGGTGTCATCATTGTAACGTGTATTGATATTATCTTTCACATGTTGCCGAGCATACTTACATGCATTTGTACTTTTGCCAGACACAAAAACACAAACCTGGGTGGTTGTCATAAGTTTTAAAATTTGTATTGTATTGATTGTAATTGTCGAAACTCCAACCATTGTGCTGTCGTGCGGTGCAAACATACGGATTGTTTTATAAATGCAAGAAACAAATGTTGTTGATATTCAACATAAACAATACTTAAATGCCTAATCTTCTTTGACCAGTGTAAGGACAAAAGAAGTTTGAAATTTTCCATCTGTTAATTGCAAGCTTGCTTGCATTTAATCCGCGTTATAGGCCACTTCATTGATAACACCAAACTCGTAGTATGAAAGTTTATGTTACAAGGTATAAAAAAAAAAAAAACTTCTGGCAGATATTCATTATGTAGCTCAATTTGCGGAATAAAATGCTGACAATCAAATGGCAGACCCTAATTCATGAAATGCAAAACTGTGCAACGTAAGTATACAACAACCGGCAACTGTCTGGATCATGCAATGTTGAAAACTAGACAAGTTAGGAATAGTTTGCCACTAAATGAACAATCAACGCACAAAAATATTTTCTTTCCCGATGCTTGATAAGCAGTTTGCAAAACGCTTGCAAAGTTACTATTGTTTGTTTGAATTACATTGACGTAGTTCCGACGTTTAATGACGCAAAAGATACAGTAATGATTGAAAAAATTTAATCCCTTGAAAGTTATTCACTTAACAAAGAATCACTGATTTGAAAGTTTTTTTATAAAAAGGCTTTGTGTTTGTATTCGAGTTTCGTAAGAACAGAACATTGAGGTAAAAAGGATTCAAGAATAACATTTTCCAAAAAACTCTTGTAGCTGAAAAACTGAAGAACGTTTCAGGATAACTTTTGGGCGCTGAATCCAAATCTACAATCAGATTGTTTCGAACTTGTTTTAACCAAATTTAACCACAAACATAGTTGAAAAAAATATCAGAGATATGGGATAATTTTAGTTGTTGTTTCGAGCATTGCATTAATAGCAGATCAGCAGATACAACATATTTGCAATATATGTTGAACGTCGGTAAATAATAAGTCAAACTCCTCTACTTGGGTCAAATCTTTAACCTTTGAAATAAACTAAATCTGTCACTTCTTGGTAGAAATACAGCGTTTAATAAAAAAAAACAAGTTAACACAAACAAGTAAAAATCGAATGAGGCTGTTCACCAGGCATTAAATTAAATAATATGAGATGTTCTACTGGTGCTAGACAGGTAGTCACTACCTGGTCTAGCCCCCTGAAGAAGTCAGTCGTGTCTGATTGACGAAACGTCGGAATAAAAAGCAGATTGTCACTGTATACATCTTGTGATAGTTTAGCTCAATTTGCACCAGTAGAACATCTCACAAACAAGCAAACTTAATGAAAACGTCGAAGATCGACAAGTATCTTTGATTCGTGTCCAGTGTCACATCAATGTATAGGAGATTGAGAATGTGATAAAACGTTTGGCGATGGTTAAGAAACACTTTAATCGTCAACAAGTTTGAACAATACTTTCCATCAACATAAACCACACCGAACTTTCATTAGAATGATGTGTACCAAAAAGTCTTATAGGGTAAAATGCGTTCAAATCAATATCCAAATACCAAAGACAGGCAAGACACAACAATACCACAGGGTTGAGCATTACAACAGTATATATTTTTTACATATTTACAAAATAGTTTAACATTCAAACGTTTTCGGCTTAACCTAAGCCCTCATCAGGAATCTGAAAGTATTGATAATATTGCATTTTATCAATATTTTCAGATTCCTGATGAGGGCTTAGGTTAAGCCGAAAACGTTTGAATGTTAAACTATTTTGTAAATATGTAAAAAATATATACTGTTGTAATGCTCAACCCTGTGGTATTGTTGTGTCTTGCCTGTCTTTGGTATAAAAAAGCAAACTCTCTCCCGAAACTATATCCAAATACAGGCTCTAATTGTTCAAATAGTTTCGGTGGCTGGTCGAGGCCATTTTTGTCTTGAACCTCTCTATAAGAAGAAGTGATCAACTGCATTATGTCATTTCAAAACATTGAAATAGGAAAGTCTGCAATTTAACGTGATGTAAACAAGTCAAATATACCCTGAGCCTGTCTACAAGGAAATAAAATTTAACCTTTATTTGCCGTCTTCCTATCAATCTGTAAAAAAAGTTTGTGTTTTATTTCATTTTTACCTTCTTTAGATTCAAATTGTTTTTGCAAACAAATTCAGCTTTCGATTTTCTTGTTTGGTTTGCTAAAATAGTGCAAGCTAGCAGCTGAGACTTTATAGAGAGATATGTTTGTTTATTCGCCTTTCTAATACGAGTCGAGAAAAAGAAACGGAATTACATAAAAATTAAAATATAGCAATAGAAAGGTCTGGCAGAACCGAACAACCTTGCGGTTAACCAGTCAAGGTGCTGCCTGACATCAGGCGTCATACATTGCAGCGTCAGACATTACAAATTTTACATTATCTGAATCAATAAACAGCATGATTGAACAGTAGCTTCGAAATCGAAATGAAACATGTAAGGTTTTGTAGGAAATTGAATCAAGACCAGCACGGAAAACATGAGCATATAATGAATCATATCGGGTAAGAACACAAATTACACAAATACAAGGATACATGTAGATAAAATTAAACTGACAAAGTGTATTTAATAAGAATTTAACGAGGTAATTTTATAAAGTTTTTTTAAACAAAGCAAGGTGTTTGCTTTTTATACATTCATCCAATTCACTCCACAATGTAGTAGCCTGATGTGATGTGCCAAAAGATTGTGTGTCACGGATTTGTTTATTTGTCGAAGAAACTACTTCATTTTATTTAGTTGTCGAGTGTTGTGCGAGTGAATATTATCAAGTTTTATAAAACGACCTTAGAATAAATGTGGTAGATTATTATTAGAAACTTTATGCATAAATTTGGCAATTTCGAGTTTGTAGATATCTTCACGTTCGTCGTCGTTGTCGTGTGAGCATCTAGGATCGAGGGACTATCCTTTTACCACCTCAGATTCACCATGTTCCCGGACTACACTGGAAGGCTACTAGAGAGCAGCCAGTCTTTGGTTTCATCATCCATGACACGCAGACCTTCCACTCCAGAAGCTTCACGTTGTAAAATATTCAAAGATTTGTATAAGTTAGTGACGTGACTGAATTGTGTACTTCTAGTGATTGCGCGAATAATATTATTGTGTCTGATGTCTACTTCCTTGATTAGCGTTTTATTTGCAGTACCCCATATATTAATACCGTATTGAACACGACTATATACTAAACTATAATATAACACGAGCAATGTTTCCTCCAATGTATAGTTACAAAGGCAATAAAAAATCCCAGAATATCGAGCCATCTGCAGCGACAAATGTTTAATGTGTGACGACCAGGTTAGATTTTCATCGACATGGATTCCCAGATACTTAACTGTTTTCACTCTTTCTATCACTGTTTGGTTTATACACAACCTGAAACTAGTTTCAACAGTACGCTTTGGCACTTTGTTTATTAAAATGTAGCTTGTTTTAGCGCAGTGGTTCTTCATCTTTTTTATATTTTTTACCCTTTTAACAAAAATGAATATCAGATTTACCTCCAATAGATAAAATGGTACTCATTTATTAAAAAACGAAAGTAACAAATTCCATCAGTTATATTCAATGCGACGGCTGCCCTTGCTTTTTGGAAACGAGTTGTTCAATGTCTGGTAAAGTATAGTATATAATGCACAACAAATATCGGATTCAATATGAAGTTGGTTTCGTGCTTTAGATTTGATAGTAAGCAATGCAGAGAAGCTGCATTCGCATAGGTAAGTGAAGAAAATGTGACCAGAACATTCAGAACTTGAATGCCTATCCTTGGATAGCAATGTTATATTTTAACCCAAAACTTTTCTAGGTTGCAAGAGTGAAGCTCATCTTTTGCAAAAGAATCGTTTGTTAATTCTATAAATTCTTCTTGGTTTGCTTCAGGAACATTTTTCATTTTACATACAAAAGGATTTCTCGCTACTTTCATCAAAATGCTGCCAGTATTTATCTCGGGAAAATATCGTTCAAACTCCTGCTGCAACTTTTGAAGATGACTGGTGATGTCATCCTTCAAGTTTTGATTGAGATCATCTTCAGCTATCTCCGTCAAGCGGTGAATTGATACCTACAATACTAATACTTACAGCTGGCACAATTTTTCTGTCCCGTCAACTGATGTGGATATTTTGATTGATAGCTCATTTACCTGCAAAACGAGTCATAAATATAAAATACTTTTTATAGGCATTCCAAGAAAAGACTGCATTAAAGGAATTTTAATGAAAAATAAAGAATATGATTATTACAAGTGGATGAACCTGATGGAATTTTGAACTCAATCTACTGTATGCTTGGAGTTTTAGTCACATCAGTAGCGCCATCGTATGAGTAACCAATCACACTAAACAAAATAAGCAAGATTTTAAAAACCTCAAATAATCGCCTTATATAACACCCGTCATCGCCAGGGGATAGCATGAGGAAACCAGCAACTTGGGGATGGAATGGTTCGGTCCACCAGCGAAGGACGAGGGATTACTGATGGAGAAATATGGTGCCCGGAGGGTGAAAATTGTGGGAAAAATTCTGGGGAAGCGGAGATCAGAATTTCAAAATCCGGTTCTTTTAAGCCAGAGGTCGGAAACGCATCGCTCGAGAGCCGCATAAGGCTCTTTTCGTGACGGAATCTGGCTCGAAGAAAGTCTTATTGAAATTTTCATGACAGTTTAGAGTTGAAAATACGCTCCGAATGCATTAAATTAAATGCAACCTTTCAAAATGTTCTGTACGAGGCTCTTCCCAGACCCCCTCTCTGTTTTCTCATCTTCAGTAAACACGTGACCCAACTTTTACAACTTACCAGCAGCCATTACATGTTAGTTCTATTAAGACAGGCATGTGTAACCTTTTTCACTGGAGAGCCAAGTACAAAATTTTGAATGATAACGTGGGCCACATCATTTTGTCAGAAAAAATTAGTATCATAAAAGTACTTTCCTATGAAAGTAGTTTATGTAGTTAAGAAATAGATTTAATGCAGTCCACGACACACTTGTGCGACAGTTTATTGAAAAACTGTGAATATTAAATTGTCGATGGAAGATGAGGAAACTAAGTTTAGTCAAGCGTATTTAATCACAGATTAATGTGATTTTGTATATATATCACAGGATAAGTTCAGATAATTTCAGATCTACTGCTTTATTTATCAGAACTTAAAACATCCAGAAACTTTGAAACATAGGCTACAGCTATGCTAACGAAAATGTGAAACTGACCAGGGGCGTAGCCAGCTCAAAATTTCGGGAGGGAGGCAAATAAGTATTTTAGCGCATTTGAGTTGTTGTTTCATATGACGTTATAAGTCCAAGCAGTTTTCATTTAGCTGATCCATAAGGACATTGTTACATTGGTGGGCTGTGAGGTATCCTCCTTGGAGCTTGGTTACTGGCACTCCAATATGGTCTGTGGACTATTTTAGGCAGTTTTGATGAGTTGTCATCCCTAACCCAACAACGAGTCACCGAAGGCAGAGCACCCACTGGGGGTATGGGAGAGCTCCCCAAAAAATTGTTGAACAACTATCTTAAAATTGCGCATTCTGAGACTACTTTCAGCCTAAATCAACAGTAAAACTTTGTCAAATGATGCTGTAACAACGTGTAAAATTTCCATTTAAAATGTTTCGGGGGTGGGGAAGGAATTGATCAAGGTTCATTGTTCAGGATTCAAGCAAAATAATTAAATAGCAATAATTCCTTTATATTTGAGACAAAATTTAGAGAGCGATCGTTGAATTTGCTGGCAAGAAATTGAATGAATGCTCGACTGTATCACTCATTATTATCATTATCGTTAACATTATCATATTTCGTTATTATATCTCTAGGCACTAATAGTTGATTTTGCTAATGAAGCAACAATGATTATTATTAATTATTATTACTTATTTGTATCAGACAAGGTTGTCCATATTAAAACCAAAACACAAAAAACACAAAAAGACAAGACGTAAGGACTCACTTGGATGACATGTGCAACATATCATTGTAGTGCTTAAAAAGTGTCGTTTTATAGAAAGCGTCTGAGGACATTAATGCTATGATAAGAGAATTGAGAGATTTGTAACAACGTTGCACAAAGGCATAAACTGTTTTCCGCAATAGAGCATCAAAAGTTATAACATTTGCATTAATTATAATTTTTCTTGCCTGGCTTTTGTCTGTGGGAAAATACTGTCTTGATTAATTTTCTAGAAAATGCAAGTTGAATTTAGATAATTTCTGTGTATCTGCAGGCCAAAAATAACACATTGTACAGGAACAGGCGGGGGCCATACAAAAACATCTCGCGGGCCAAACTTTGGACACCCCTGATTTAATTCAACCCTTTACGGACTTTTGCAATGCAAAGTTACAGATGACAGCATCAAATGATAAAATTTTGCGGCGTCTGAATTGATGCACAGCATGTATAGTTGGCTCTTCAATCGGTTTTGAGTCATAGTGGAGCGCGAACAATTCTTTACGAATTTCAGTGTGCTACATTGCTCCAAAGAGAAATGCCTACCCTTCTTAGGGCTATGGCCTGCTGAACTGCTCTGTGTGCACACGTTTTCGGGCATGAACTTAAACAACAAGCGCTTGTGATCAAAGCTGAGCAACTCCTGCCTTCGTGATGTGTTATGCTTGTCTATCACTAAGCTTAAACCAGACTTGACCTGGGTAGAGAAATCAAGACGTCAGTTTCATCCTTCACGTCATTTCATCCTTCACACATCCGCCCCGTTAGTTCAGTGGTTACATGCCTGGCTCAAGATCACGCGGCGCAAGTTCGTCTCTCGAGGCGTGCGCCTGAGCAATGCATTTCAGGACTGCTCTTCATTCAGCGGCACCTAGTGAATGGAATAATTCCCCGGCAACAACACTTCAACAATCAGAAAACTTCACTCTGCTAATCTCCGTAACCGCCCTGTGTCAAGAACCTCTACTAGTATGCAAAACTACCAGGAATAACCAATCAAGGCTTTGTCAGTCTGAGGATAAAGATTCAAAACCAACCAACATCAACACAGCTGTGTTTTACAAGTTTCTGGATGTGTTAATTTCTGACAGAAAATCAGATAACTGATACACTTGACTTATCATATCCCGTGATATGTATAGGCTACAGTGGCGTAGCGTGAACCGTAGATTGAACCATTCAAAATTTGACCCATTTTCCAAGCGGTTTTTAACCTTTTTACGTGTTGGGCTTTGAAATCGTCGACCAGTTCTTGCACCCTTTCTACAATGACTCCAAAGTAATATTGTTTACATATGTAAATAACAAAACTATTGTGTTTTTTTAAATTCTTATTTATATAACTGACATTGCAATATCACAGTATGATGCTTTTCTTGATGTTTTGCGCATCCATTTATCTGTACGATTTAACTCCTCCAATTCCCGGTATTGTGAGAGTTGGTAGCCAACAATCTTCTACACTTTGATGGCATTTTTTCATGTCACCCGGTCCTGAAGGTGCAAGATGAGACCTGCCGGCCGCAGATCTTCTCCAACGTAGTTTAGCCAACGCTTCTTAAAATGTCTTGGAAGGTTATTTCCATGGACGTTGAAAAACTGAACTTTTTTTGACTGCGCCACTTCTTCCACGCTTGCACGTATCCCTGCTAAAGAAGCCGACGAAGTCTGGCTCGAAGAAAGTTTTATTTTAATATTTTATGACAATTTAGAGCTGAAAATACGCTCCGAATGCACCAAATTAAATGCAATTTTTCAAAATTTTCTGAACGAGGCTCCCCAGACCCCATGCGGCTTTCTCATTTTCAGTAAACACGTGACTCAACTTTTACAACTCACCAGCTGCCATTACGGGTTAGTTGTATTAAGAGTTAAAGCTTTATATGGATCTCACGGAAATATATTTAAAAGATGTATTTTTCATGGCTCTCTTACATAAGAAGGTTCCCGACCGTGTTTATTGCCCTAATATATTTTAAGTTGAATCAAAATGGTAATTATAGTTAACCGGTTCCCACAAGTTCTAACGAAACCCGAATAATTTAGTAAAATCATGACGAATAGCTCTGACCCTATAGCTCAGTTGGTTAGCGCATGACTTCGTGAATGAGCAGCGCTGGTTCGACTCTTGGGGTGTGCGCTAAAGCAACGCATTCTAAGAACTGCTCTCCATTCAGCGGCACCTTAGTGAATGGAATAATTCCCCGGCAATAACGCTTCAACAATTGGAAACTTCACTATGTCAATCTGGGTAACCGGCCCGCGACAAAAGCCCCTAAAAGTATGCGAAACTACCAGGAATAACATATCAAGGCTTTGCCAGTCCGAGAAAAAAGATTAAAAAAATAAACAACCAACCAATCGTTGCTGTTTTTATTGATTCTCGAATTTCCAACTCGGCTATTTAAAACCAGTGTGGTGGAGCTAAGTGGTTTGAGACTTCTCAAAAATGATCACGCGGTTAGCAAGCAACAGGACTACGTAGCCATAACTCAACACCGAGCATAACTGGCTTATTTATATGAAAACAATGAAAAAAAAAACAATAAAAAACAACGTAGAATTACGTTACTCTAAGATGCATAAATGGGTCAAAAGTAATTCACTGACGATCTTCATGCAAGGTTTTTTTGATTGTTTGGGGTCTTCCTTGTTAACGTTCAATATTATCCTTAAAAATCTAGTTTTTATGTCTAACAAAAGGTTGTTTTATTTGTACAACAAACGATTTTTTATAGTTCTACACCAAATTGACTTAAGATGAATCAAAATTGATCCATGTAATTCCCAATAGGACTGTGATTTTTGCAAATATGAGGCAACGAGTCACAAAATACAAAGCAATCAATGGGGGTCCGGGGTCCTTCCAGAAAATTTGGAAAAAACTGGCTACCTTAAAATTGAGCAATTAATAGTAAATCTTTGTCAAATGATGTTAACTTGTAAAAGAGTGTGAAACTTTAATCAAAATATTTCGGGAAGAGCGGGGGCCATTGGCCCTTTTTCACTCCTAACTACGCCCCTGCCTACATAAAAATATATGGAAAGTCTTCTTAATAATAAAGACATGTAATAAGGCTGCAATAATAACTAGGGGTTCATAAGCTATGCAGGGGAAAATGAAGCCTGCATTACCAAATCTCAAGAAAAAGTTTCATAGCCATATTATTGTACTACTGGATTGCTGCAATACCAATGCTTGCACCAATGATCAAATGGATACTGCTAACTGCTACTTGCGTCAGACGTGCGGTAGCTCAGTTAATTGCCGTACCCAAGGTTACCCTGGGTGATCGAAGGTTTAGATTAAACAGACGGGAAGGCAAGGAAGCCAATCTTTTTGTCCACTTTTAGACATGTCTTTAAGAGTCTTGCCATTAGCCAAATGCTTTTGTGCAGTGTCGAACCAGCGCCCTTTCGAGTGTCGTAACAAGGCTTTCACCACTCTGTGTAGATAGTTAATCTCCCACATTTGAAGACAAGCGAAAAAGTTAAATACAAAGGCAAAAGTAAAACACGTTTCCTTATGAACACCTAAACCTTTCAAAATTTATTTTGTAATATCCACACAGTGGCAACCGTGACCTATCTGATAAAAATTCTGATTACGTTTGCGCTGAACGATATAAAAGTCACGCAGAACGTCTGTGCTGGATTGGATATCTGCATGTTAAAGTGCCTACCAGTCAAGATGACCGCTCAATCATGAACTTCTAAATAGTAGCACTATTTAGAAGTCCATGGCTCAATGGTGCTATACAAATTCCGCCTTTGGCTGATGTAAGCATAAAAATGAAGAAATAAAATTGGAAAAGCCAACGCATCAAGTCGATGCAAATAAATAAGGAAACTGGTAGGCACTTTAACATTACCCACTGCCGAAGAGGTACGCAATCATGCGTGACATGTTCACTCGCGATTCAGCTGATTTCAGTCATGTGACTCGACACGTGGTATTCTGATCGAAAAATTTTAATACAAAGAAATTTAACTGAATGCTTTGCCACAACCACCGTTGCCTAATGGTTAGGGCAGAGGAGTAGTAATTTCGATTTTGTGGGTTCGATTCCCACCCTCTGCTAATACTATTTTTTCTTCTGCAACTGAACTGAGTGCAAGAAGGATCCTTAATGACTGCAATCAATGGAGTTTATAAGGAAAATTGTAACTAAACAAAACACAAAGCAATTTCACATTAAAAAGCAGGCGCTCTTCGACCAGTGGGTGATGTAAAAGTGCCTACCAAGGAAACTATGCAAGTATACAAAGATAAAGTCTTTCGGGTTAAGCCAGTTGCTTGTAGGCTGAATGCGCATGAATTATTTTGATAACAACTTTTCGTTTTCTATGCAGAGAGAACGTACTACAAGTATGATATCCTGAAATAACTAACAAAAAATGTAATCTAAGTTAGACACTGTCGCAGCAATGCTTTTTCTGTTTCCTTTTTTCCACACCATTCAGCTGTTTTTATGTATTTTTGTCGTAATTTTTTTTAGGAGCATATCGTCAGAATGAAACATTCCTAAGTGTTATGAGATATAACACAAGTGGACAACCAGAGCTTTGAAATAAACTTAAAAGAGCAGTTTTGACTATATGCTTCTTCCTAAACTGAAGAATACGTCTAATTGTCTTTAGGTTAAGTGATTTTAAAATTCGGATAATATAGCCAGCCGTTTAATATAGCTAATAGCGTTAAATAAAATATGGCAAGCTTCGGTAAACACCAGGTCATTTTTAATATATGGGGTGTAAAATTATGTTAAACATTTACCGCAATAAACAACTACATCAAAGCAATTACAATTTCAGATGATCATTATTTGCAGAAATTGAAATGGAAAAGCAAATTTTCGGTGTACCACTATTTCTGGCATGTTTGCAACATGCCTGTTATTAGTTACAATGACCCTTGTGACGTCATGATTCAAACTATAGAATCAATGGACATTGTCAACCAGAACCTGAACGAAATGATTTTGGAAATCGGATACCCATCTTGGATGACAGTTCCAATGAATGTTATTGACTGTGCAAACAGAGGATTTACGAGAGTCCCAAATATCCTCCAACCAAACATTCAATATCTAGATTTGAGCAGAAATATAATTCGTCGATTTAGAAGACAAGATTTTGATGATTTAACAAATTTGACTGTTCTCGACATTAACTTTAACTGTAATAATGTTACAGACTACTCTTTACCGGGACGTCCAGGGTATCTCAATATAGAACCTGGAACATTTAAGCGATTAAATCAATTAAAATGTTGGTTTTATCTGGAAATTCTTTGCATAGTGTTCCGCCAAACCTTCCAAATTCGTTGCAACTTGTTTTCATGACTTTAACATCGATAAAAACCTTTAAAAAAACGGACTTTGTTAATTTATCAAATTTGAAAGTGTTGTTAGTCAACATGGCGTGTTTAAAACCACGATTAAACTTTTGCAAATTGTCCTACATTGTTCCAAATACCGAACCATTTTATCCAGCTAGAAAATCATTGCAATATTTAGAATTAGGGTTTGCTTCACTTAGTGCAGTTCCATGGAAAGCATTAACACCCAATCTGCTTTATTTAGATTTAAGAATTAACAAGATATTAAGAATTAGGGCTTTTGACTTTATACAAACACCTCTTCTTCGATTTCTTAGTTTAGCTCAGGCTCAGGCAGAAAACAAAGTATGTATATCGACGAAAAAGCATTCCATACTTTGAGAGACTTAGAAGCATTGGACCTTTTTTTAAACTACATTAGTTTTCTTCCTAAAAATATATTCAACTACAATAACAAATTAAAAACTTTAAACTTATTTGGCAACTGCTTGTGGAAATACGTCACCAATCTAACATTTGTACCCACTTACCAAATGGAATCTTTGTTTTTAGGATGGAATGCAATTTGTCATTCTGAAAATGATTTTCAATCTCTAACAAACAGACAAGCTAGCCAGTCACTCGTGTTGGGTGATGTCTACAAACGAATGACAAATCTGAGGCATTTGTCATTTGGGTTAAAAACTAAATACCAAAAGTTAAAGGATATAAATACGGTAACGTTAAGTTTTGGTGCTGTGACTAATAATAGTTTAACAGCTTTACAAAACTTGTCTTATTTAGCGACGTTAAACTTGGCTTATTGCAATATCACTAGCTTTGATCTGGCTTCCATCAATCAATTTCAAAACCTTTCATCGCTCAAGCTTACCCACAACAGAATAACCGGTGTTGCTCAGTTTGAAACAACTACGATCCATACAGACATGGGTAAAGATTTTAAAACACTTTCGAAGAAGACATTTTTCCTAAACAGCAACCCTTCTCATGTAAAGGCAAAATCTAAAATCACTTCAAGCGAATGTACTCAAGGAGGCAGCTTAGACTTGTCAAAGAATAAGGTAACTCGTTTGGAAAACATAAATTTTACTTTCACTTCTTTTGCGCACAAATTAGATTTGTCATCAAACTCCATAGAAATAATTTCAAATCGTCCTTTTATAGAAATTCCACATCTTTGTTCAATTGATTTACATTCTAATCCTATTACAATAATAGAGAGAAATGCGTTTCAAGGTTTAAGTAATCTTCACTTTCTTTTCATGAACAGTACAAGTTTATCGGTTGACATTGCATACAACCCATTGGCATTTATGGAAAGTTTTGAAAATTTTGTTAGTTTTTAATATACCTACACAAGAACGAATTTTTTCTATATGATTACTGGTACTTATGGTATCACGAAACCATTACACCCAAACAATGTTGTGGAAATAAATTTTTCTGGAAACTATGCTCTCATTTTTGATGCGGTAGCGGAAGCAATAAATCAGTGTTTATTTGTAAAAAACATCACTCTTCAATTCTGTCAGCTTGGAGACCAATTTATGACTTTTAACAACCCAACTGCTGTGTATCTTGATGTGAGCCACAACTTCTTGACGAAAACACCTTTAAAATCTTTACAACACATAAAGCACCTGGAAACACTTTTACTTTCCGATAACAAGATCACTTCGCTAAATAAGATTTTTTTCTATTTGGTGCCGCAGTTGCAAGTTTTAGATCTTTCGATCAACAGGATAAATTATATTTTTCCAGGCATATTTTCGTCAAATTCAAGCAAACTACGTACATTGTTGTTACGCAATAACTACATAAGAAACGTTGGAATCGATGTTTTCCCCATTTCTTTTTTGAATCAACTCAATGTTTTTGATTTGAGATGGAATTCATTAGCTTGTGATTGTCAACTGAGCCATAACTTTGGGGAAATTTTTGATAAAAGTAAATTTAGTGCAAGCAGATACCCAGGGTTTATGCCTCAGTGTTCTTCGCTGATTGATCAATATTATGGAGGATGCGTTCAATGTCAATCGCCACATTCTTTACAAGGATACTCGTTGCTTACTTATACATCGAACGTTTCTTGCCAAACTATATTTTCCACTGCTTTGTGCGCCTGTTTTACAAACGTCTGTTTTAACTTCCTCCTTTTTTCTCTCATGATAACCACTAAAAAATGGAAAACGTGGTTGGCATCATATGCTACACAATATGTGCGTCCTCGTCCAAAGAACAACCAAGACAAAGCACAGACAAGTAATCGAAAACCGCAAATATTTGTTCATCATGGATTTGTAGTTTATGATCAAACAAATCAAAATGTTGCTGATTGGTTGACAACAACTTGATACCAAACATATGTGATCAACCTCAATATTTTAATCTTGGAGTAGTTGGAAGGGAAGTTCAATGTGGATCGTCTCCTTTAAAGCAACTTGTTCAAAGAATTGAAGCCAGTAGGAAAATAATTTTGATTTTGACAAAAGATTTTTCTGGCATTCCTGAAGGGAAGTATGTGATTTCTGTGCTGGAACATCTTGAATACGAATCAGGAATTGATCGAAATCTGTAGATAACTTTTGAGAATGATGTTGTGGCTGGAGAATTAATAAGAAAAAAGCTAAAAACAAATCCACATCAAGTTTTACAAGTTCCAAATGATGATGGTGATTTGCCAATGTTGTGGAACTTAATTCAAAATTTTTTTGAAAGAAACAATATAAAATTGGTCACAAGACTTTTCTTGGCTTATAAGTTTCAATGCTAAATTGCAAGCTGTGAAATCTTAAGATATGTTTTTCATATCTTTATCCTGCATTGCGGGAAAGCGGACTTGAGCGCTATGCATCGGTGTACGCCTTCCGACGTACACCTGACCCACGCTGCAGCCGACGGCAATGTCTGTTTCCTGTTGTCTACTCTACTTATGACTTAAATTTGGTACTACCCATTACTCGAAATCGATCATTGGGTAGAGGCAATTATCATAAAGTTTCTTGCCCAGAGAAACAACAGCAAGTGCGGGTGGCTGGAGTCGAACATGCAGGCTCTCGACTGCGAGCCCAACGCGCTAACCACTCGGCCACTGCTGCCGACAAGGTTGGGTCAACTCAAATTTAGCAGAATTAGAATATGGTAGAAGGTGGAAATCTGGCCAGAAGTACTTTTCAAACATAAGTCAAACTCAAAAATCAAGCCTTAATTCTGCCAGTCTCATAACTCATTAACTTAAAACAATCTTAGCCTACATGCTAACAACAGGAGAGTGGCCAGTTCCTTTCTCTCGGCCGCCTTTCAGCAACTAAGACCTCCCAATTTGTTACACTCTGGCTAGAGGTGAGCGATGTTTTTCAACAACCAGCTTAAGCTGGGAGTCGAACTAGGATTGCATGATTGGAAAGCAAGTGCCTTATCTGCTGCGCCATCCCACTGCCCATGTGAGTTTATACGAGATTTTTATTACCGCTTTTTGAAGATACCTTGTCCCAGAATTTACAATAGATCAGCAGTACCCTACCGGTACTCAAAGTTTTTGTGAGCAACATGCCGCACACTTTGCTTTACATGTGTCATGGAGGCCGCATTCAACTTTTCACTTATTTTCGTTTTGAAATACGGCCTAAGTTTTAGGATTGTATATTCTAGGGCTCAAACGGGGCCACATATGGTGTTTTCTCGCGCCGCTTGCAGCAGAGGGCCGCACTTTCAACATCGCTGATTCAGGTCTTTTATGTTTATACAGTTTAGTCTTCAAGGAATGTGCTGGACTTGTTTATTCGCCCTGATTGAAATACAATTTGCTTGACGCTACAGTATTGCTTGATGTCATAGGCTGACAACATTAACTGAAATAAAAATTTGTGTTGTGTTATTTGTACAAATTGTTTTTTAAGATAATCGTACTTTTGGTGTTTATTTATTATATTTCAATGTCTATATTATCAGTGCCTATGTATTATTATAATAGTGTACGTGCATTTCTACGTTTATCTCATATACTGTATATATATTATATCAGTGCAGTGCTGGTCTTTGGGGTGTGCAAACCGTGCGATCGCACAGGGCCCGCAAATTAAGGGGCCCGCAATTTACTCAGAAAATGCAGTAATTTTGTCATTTTCAATGGAAAAATTCAACAAAGAAATTAGCAACAAGAAAACATAGAGACTCAACGGATGCAACCTATTTCGTCCTCTGAACATTTCGTAGCTTGAAAAGACCGAGAAAAAAACAACAGAGCCGAAGTCGCTGATCGGAATTGCCGCAAACATTTCAAAATTTCTCTCGATCTTTTCAGGGGACGAAATAGGTCGAAATTTGATTTCGTTACACGATTTCAGGGTACGAAATCGGGGTACGAATTTTTCAGGGGACGAAATAGGTTGCATCCAGACTCAACATAGAGACATAGCTTTATTTCCGAAAAATTCCAAAAAAAGCATGATCTTATCCTTTTGCTATGCGACTGGACAGCACCATTTTACAGTAATATTCATACCCAAATTTTTGTTGAACATGCTCTCTGAATGCCCCAAATTCAAAGTAATTTTTGAATTTGGGGCATTTCAGACCCCCCGCCGCTGGGTGTCGTCTTCGGCGATCACGCCGCCACCACCCCCCTTCCCTTTCAAAATACCTAGCTACGCTACTGAATTGGATTATTGTCATTGGGGCCCGCAAAGCATATTCCGCACAGGGCTCGAAATACCCTAAGACCGGCACTGATCAGTGGTTCTCATTTTTGTTTAGATTATAGTCTTTAGACTTTTTGAGAACCCAGATAATATTTTAGTGTCCTTGAAAGTGTTGGTTTTACGAAAAAGTACTAAAATAATAGTTTGGCTACAATTGTACTCAGGGTTAATGTGAGTAGCTTTTGGGGCAAGCAATTTTTATTATGACTTGAAAAAGATCTATACGCACAAAAAGATTGAAAACCGTTTCTTGTTTTTGTCAACTCTCCAAACGATAGATAATATTGAATCATGGTTAATGCATCTATACGTAAAGTAAACGCACAGCTTGTTTAATAAAAGTATTCTTTGGCTTATTGATAGGTTAGATATAATGATTAGGTTAATGTTCCATAGTTTTGCATTTGCTGAGCACTTAAAAACATACCAAACTTCGTATAAATTTTACTGTTAGTGTCATCATTGTAACCTGTATTGATATTATCTTTCATGTTGCCAAGCATACTTACATGCATTTGTACTTTTGCCAGGCAAAAAACCCGAAGGTGAATGTGTCACGAAATAGTCCTGATTTCACGAAATAGTCCTGAAGGTGAATATGTGATTTCAGTGTTGGAACATCTTGAATACGAATCAGGAATTAATCGAAATCTGTTGATAACTTTTGAGAATGATGTTCAGGCTGGAGGATTAATAAGAAAAAAGATAAAAACAAATCCACATCAAGTTCTACAAGTTCCAAATGATGATGGTGATTTGCCAATGTTGTGGAACTTAATTCAAAAATTTTTGAAAGAATTGAAATAAAACAGACCAAAACTTTTTGTTCATGCTTAGATTTTTGCTAGTCGTTTCAAGTTGCAGCTTACGTTGCCCACTGTTTGATGGTATTTTATGTCATGTTGATGTTGTTGTTGTTCTAAGCATGTTTGACAAGATTTGTATCAGAAGCTAAAAATTTTTATAATTCAAATAAATAGTTTTGCTTAATCGCAAATTTGAACAATTGTTGACCGTTTGAGTCAGAATTTTGTGTTGACGTATACAGTTGCACCATGCAGCACAGGAACTATTTAAGAATATACGATTTTACGTTGTACCATTTTTAACTTGAAAATTTCTTTAATCCAGCATCGAGGTAGCATTGTAACTTTCCAAGCAATCAACATTTTAAAACAAATAGATTTCCCAACAGTTGAGAATACAAACTTGCATTCTTATTTTGTTAGGTTGGTTTGGTTTTAGTTTTAGTTTGGTTTTAGTTTGTCAACTACAATATATAAACGCTGCAAGATAAAAAAAAAAGTAACCTACATTCATTTTTATGAAAAATAAAATCATTGCAGAGAAAGTAGGATCAAACAAAGAATTAGTTTACTGAATATGAGAAAAGCGCATATAAAAAGCAATATGTAATACAGCGTCTATATACCTTTTCAATAAAACGTAAAATACTACACCACAAAGATGTAAACTTACATCCTAAACCTTTCATTGCAATGAACAAGCATTTTAAGATCCAGTTATTTTGAAATTACACAGCCTACTACTATTTACAATGGGTCGTACAAACAAATTAAAGAGGAACTATTTACTAAGTGTACAGTGTAAGTGTAAGTGTACAGTGTACGTACATTTAGCCTTTCTATTGAATGTAAAAAACCCAAAACTAACTTACATTGCAATATCACTTGAATTGCTTGCCACATTGTTCAAGAGTGATTTAAAAAACATTATATTTTAAATTTTGAAAATGTCCAGCTCTAGCTTGATGACTAATTGATTTAGAGTTAGAGTGGTTAAATCATATCTACCGTATGTTATCATTTCTCACACTTTAAACAAATGGTTTGAAACAACATGATATTTGTGAAATTCAACAAGTGTCTTTATTTGCCATTGTAATTGATAACATTGACAGTGTTTGAACTTCAATTGTTTTTCTATGTGTTTTTATTGTACGAAACTATAAATAAGTTTATTGTATATCGACCCGGACTATCTGCTTCTGTCAGGAGGTTTTGTGTAAAAAAAGCGGGGCTATTTGTAACATAACTAGACAGCAAAGCAATTGTTTTTTACATTTATTCAACGTCTGCAGACGAATGACGATTAACGATTGATTTGCTGTCTGGGTAGAAATTGGGTAGTGGACATTAAGTTATGTATAACTAGCATTGCACGAAAATGTCTAGCTACCTGAGACGAAATGCTTATTGTAAAGGGTGGGAAGGTAGAAAAATGACCAGTGTAGGTTTAGAAAATTCGAAAAGAATAAAAACTAAAAGTTAAGAAATTTCACATTTCTAGCACATTTCCTTCTGTGAAATATTTCACTACTAGAGTGGGGCATCCTCATAGCCCCGTACCGCTACAGATAGGGTTAAGAGATTCGTGAGTAAACGATGTTGAATGAAAGATTTTGGTTTGCAGGGAATTCAATTGAAATTTAATCAAAGGTCATTTAAGCTATTGAAACCATTAATTGCAGGCTTTAAGAACAATATTCCTTTTACATTATAGTTTTACAATTACAATACACTTTTACAATATTCTATACGATAACAACACTCTAGATCAGGGGTTCCCAACCTTTTTTTGCACCATGGCCCCTTAGAACATTTTGAAAAATCAATGGCCCCCTTATTTTTTCCACCTTTTGAGCAAGCTTTTCTGGTTTCGGGTAGCCATTGGGCAAATTTTAAAATATTAATATTAACAAATCTGAAAGTAAAACAAAGAAAGTGAACCAGTGTTGCCAGATGAAACAGCTAGTAAAATTCAGTGATGTTTATTAGTCTCACAGTAGATGCAACTGTTTACAAATTTACATAGAAATCATATATTATTATTTTTGAAACAAACGGAAATTAAAGACCATTTCATGATTTGGGCAAAATGTAGCCTACTAGTTTTTTTATTAAATTCAATTTATTTCCTTTGTTATATACTATAGTGTTGGAGTGGACTTAGAGATGATAAATTAAAAAAAATATTATTTTTCAAACTTTTCCACGGCCCCCTTAAAAAGGCTCATGGGTCACTATGGGGCCATGGCCCCAGGTTGGGAACCTCTGCTCTAGAGCAGGGGTCACCAAACTTTTTTCTCTGAGTGCCGGATTGCTGCGAGATTAACAGCTGCGGGCCGGATGCAAATTGCGAAAAGATGTGCAACTATTTAGAATCTCCATTGACTTGAATTGAGCACAATAAATAACAAAGTCAGCGGTGGAATAGCAACGTTGTGATGAAAATCGAAAGGTTGCTGGAAAAGTTATCCCCTGCTGTGATACACTACAGGGCATCGTGCTCTTGAAAAAGCATTACATCTTTCCAAATTTGGCCTAGGCTGTCCCCATTTGTGGTGGTCAACAACGTCAGTCCTTTACATCAAGTTTGGTAACTTTTTTCCTTAACAGTTGTAGTGCAGCTGCTAAGGCGGGCCGGTTCCGGCCCGCGGGCCGCAGTTTGGTAACTTCTGCTCTAGAGTGTAGATGTACGCGCATGACGAAGATGGATTGACAGGCGTCCATTCTTTAATTTAGTATTCTGTACTCTATGATCTGTAACAAAGAAATCATGACGTTTTTTGTCTGCAGCAGCCAATTAGAATAGATAACACTAGGAAACATATTTTGGTTTTGTCAGCAATTTGGCATATCAGTTTATTTAAAACTAACTCTAAGAAAATCAGCATAACAACACATGTAGCACGCATAAACCTAGAGTTTTAGCCCTCAAGTTCAATAACACAGTAAGCAACAAACGTAAAAGTGGAGATTTAAACAACATTTTCTTTTGTATCTTTGTTTGTCATCTCGAATCAAATATGGAACTTCCATAAAGCCGACTGGAATCGCTTTAGCCTCCTTACCAACAAGTTCACAAACGAGTTACCTCCACCTAACTGTCACAATGTGGATGAGGCCTACCAGGACTTTTGCAACACCATCTTAACATGTGCCAAACAAGCCATCCCTCGAGGTCGTAGAAGTAACTACACTCCATGCTGGGATGCAGAGTGCGAGCGCCTCTACCAATCTTTTGTTAGCTCTTCAGATGGTCAAACAACACCCTCAGCCGCCAAGGCTCTTCTGGAAAGACTCGATGCAAAAAGAAAAGAACGCTGGACAGAGACTATCCAATCTATCGATCTCTCGCACTCAAGCCGTACAGCGTGGAGCACACTCAATAACCTTACGGGACGATCAAGACAATCACCCCGACAATGTCCCATTCCTGCTAATAAGATCGCATCGCAGGTAATAAAAAATGGGATATATAAGCCGTGTGATCGTACCTCCGATCGGTTTGTTACCAAAGAAGTGAAAAAGCTATGGAAGATCAACACACCCGACCAGGAGAGCATTTCTAGCTCCTTCTCACGGAGCGAATTTAATGCTGCCCTCAAGCACCTAAAACCTGGTAAGGCCCCTGGTCCAGATAGGATATGTCCAGAGCTTATCATGCACGCTGGTTATGTTCTAAAGTCCTGGTTATGCGATTTCCTGTCGTCCTGCCTGCGCCGCCTCAAGATTCCTAAAATATGGAGAAGATCTCTGGTCGTCGCGATCCCTAAGCCAAACAAACCACTAGACGATGCAAAGAGCTATCGCCCCATCTCCTTGCTCTGCATCCCTTTCAAGATCCTTGAGAGACTGATCTACGCTCGTGTCGAACCAATAATTGACCCACTGCTTCCCAAAGAACAAGCTGGATTCCGACACGGGAGGTCAACTGTAGACCAAGTCACACTACTAACTCAGGATATTGAGGAGAGTTTCTCGGCAAAAAAGAAAGCGGGGGCTGTCTTTATCGACCTAACAGCAGCCTATGACACTGTTTGGCACCGTGGCCTAGTCTACAAACTACTCTGCCTACTCCCTGACAGGCACATGGTCAAAATGATCATGGAACTGATCCACAACAGGAGTTTTACCCTTACCACCGGAAGCGGAAAACCAAGTAGACTGCGGCGACTCAAAAACGGTGTCCCACAGGGATCAGTCTTGGCTCCCCTCCTTTTCAATGTCTATATGCATGACCTACCATCAACAACATCTGACAAATATGCATATGCTGATGACTTGGCCATCTTGCACTCTGCGAAAGACTGGCAATCATTAGAAATGACGTTGAGCCAAGACATGACGACCATATCTGGATACCTTCACCAATGGAAACTGAAGCTCAGCGAAAGTAAAACTGTGACGGCAGCCTTCCATCTCAACAACAGGGAGGCAAAACGTGACCTGAAAGTGACCGTTAACGGCAAAATTTTGCCGTCCTGCCCAGAACCTACATACCTTGGGGTTACACTTGACAGGTCACTCACATACCGTCACCATTTACAGTCACTATGCAAAAAGCTGACATCTCGCGTCGCCCTGCTGAGACGTTTGGCAGGCACAACTTGGGGTGCAGGTGCTGACACCTTGCGCACTGCAACCCTGGCGTTGGTCCACTCCACTGCTGAATACTGCGCCCCTGCCTGGTGCCGCAGTGCCCACACCCGTCTCATCGACAGCCCAATCAACGACGCATTGCGAACTGTAACTGGATGCCTGCGCCCAACTCCAACAGAGTATTTACCAATCCTTGCAGGCATCCAACCTGCTGAGCTTCGCCGAAAGGGAGCCCTTATACACCTGGCTCGCCGGGCGGGGGATCCTAACCACTTGCTTCATGCAAAACTCAACATCCCACCTCAGGAATCTCCCCTGCAATTAAAGTCAAGACACCCCTTTGTGCCAGCTGCTGTTGAATTACTACATCCGTTCAGCGATCATGCCATCAGCGCAGCACACTTCATGGAAGACAATTGGAATGCAGCGTGGTGTGCCACCGACACGAAACTACATCGTTTTATACCTCACCCGGTGGCGCGCCCCCCTGGTATGGACCTGCCTCGGCCGACTTGGGTCAAGCTCAACAGAATCCGAACCGGAGTCGGTCGCTTCCATTCCAACATGCACAAGTGGGGTTTGGCTCCCTCACCGGCCTGCGAATGCGGCGCGGAGGAACAAACTGCTGACCATGTCGTTCTCGAATGTCCGATCAATAAGGCACCAAATGGAACGCATGGTATAGCAACGCTGGACGAAGCTACACTCACCTGGCTCTCCATCACCTGCCCTGAAATTTGATTTGATCTAGTCTCAAACGAAAGAAGAAGATCTCGAATCAAAGCTCCCATCATGGCCTCATCCCACCATCTTTTTTGGTACCTTCTCTTCCATCACCTGCATGTCTTGATAAAAACGTTCACCATGCTCTTACTTTACATCTGCTACGTTTTGCCTGAAAAAGAAAACAAATGAGAATACAAGTAGTATATTGTTAGTGACATCCAGCGTCCAAGCTTGCTTTGAACATGTATGTGTGCTTGTAGTAAATTTTCCACTAATCTTCATAGTTATCTGCTTTATGAATTCAAGCAGGGCCTATGAGAGGGGGGTACGGAGGGTACGGCGTACCCTTGAGGGCCCAGGCCCGTGATTGTTGGGGGGGCCGAAATTGTGATTTTATACTTTATTCGCAAAAATGTTGGTTAAAGCCATCCTAAACGACTAAATTCAAGCATAAAGTTGCTATTCTTTAATCCTGGGGGGCGGGTAATTTAGCAAAAGGGCCCGGAAAAGTATCTGAGTGCATTGCGCGCAAATTAGGGGCCCCAAGTGGTGATTTAATGCTTTACGTGCAAAAATGTTCTGTTAAAAGCACCCTAAATTAAATCATAAAAGTTGATTTATATTCTCCTGTTCGGGGGAGGGGGCATAGCGTAGCAAAAGCAGGGTTGAGAAAAAAGTTTTGGGGCTTTTTTGTGTGTTTTTTTTTAATTATTTGAAAAGGGTAGTTTCACGCTTATTTCACTTCAAAATGAATTTCGGAGTTGGTGCAGGAGTCAATACTTTCGGAGCAGGAGCGGAACCGGAGTCAAAAAAAACAAGTGACTTTGTTCACCTCTGCTAGGCATGTGGTGAATGCAAAAGTTAATGAAGAAATGTTATTGGTCAGATGATTAATTTGATTATGCTTCAACAAGATATTTGTTTGAGCCTTGGTAGAGAGCTTGACTTTTTGTATTATACCAGATACATATAACACTCAGTAACATTAGCGGATTTAATATTTTTTATTAATTAAACACACAAAAAAAAAAAACTACGACAAAATACAACGTCTTTTTACTAAATCCAACGTTTTTCGACATCACATAGTGTCCTCATCAGGAATAATTATAGGCTACATGTAAGCTACATGATGGGGGCCCGGGGCACTTTTAGATCGGGGGGCCCCGTGCAAAAACCACCTCTACGTCTACAGTAGCATTAATCCAGCACTGCACAGCATTTTGCAGAAACTTCAAAGGTTGAAAGAAAAAAAAAAAAAAAAATCACATTTTTTCCACGTAAGGGGGCCCTTTAAAAATCGGGGGGGGGGGGGGGGCGGAGCACCTGCACCCTCTCCCCCCCTAAATCCGGGGCTGCATGTAAGAGAAATAAATGAATGAATTTGAAGAATTTACATTAAAGCTGTACAAGCGACACCTCTCAACAGCACCATCAACAACTGACACACGAATTCAATGCAGGATAGCCTACACAAATTGGCGAGGACCAATCACATGATATGTACATTTGCGCAACACAAAACACTAAATAATAGTTTCATTGCAGCCTGATCCTATTATTGCGTACAGATGTCCAATTCTGCAGTAAAATTTTGTATGGTGTGCAATACACCTAAGCAAACATCACGCGTTTTTCCAAAGACAAAGGAGGCGCGGAGTGAGTGGGGAGCCCGGAAGGACTCTTCGTACCCCTAGTGAAAATTTCTCAGAGGCCCTGAATTCAAGGATTTATGTTGATATTTTTGAACAATACTTCTTGCCCATCCCGAAATCTAAGTTGGTTATTGGTTAAACGTCCGACTGTGACACGAAGAAACTGCAAGGTCAAACTGCAAAACTCTCGGGGTGTGCGCTTGAGCAAAGCATTTCACGGACTGCTTACATTCAGCGGCACTTAATGGACGAAAAAATTTACAGATAACACTTCAAGCGCAAACACCACTCGGTCAAACCATTACCAAACTTGGTGATAATGGTCAAACTCAACGACAGGGCCTGCGTTAGTGGTTCAAAGTCTTTACAAGTATGCAAAACTGGCAAGATAGAGCTTTCAAAGTAGCTTTCTCAGTCCGAAGATAAAAATTTTCACAATCAATAGCTTTTTGTAGGAGCTTCTTAGCTGAAGCAAGCCTGCTTGTCAATGCTTTAAGATGCTGACTCAGAAAGTTATTGGAAAATATAATGTATTCAAAGCATACAAAAATATTTTTAATACTTTGATCTGATGTTGTTAATAAAGCTTGAATAGTATTACATGGCCAGAGCATTTCCAATAAAAAGCCCGGAAATTGTACGCTGTGTATAGGAGAGAGAAAATGCCTAGGCCAATTTGGAACGGTTGGTTAACTAAACATAGCGAGCCACTCCCCAGCAATTCTACGAAGTACAAGTAGGCCTAGATAATTATAAAATATCATTAATGCCCAGATCGAAAGAAAATGGAAAACCCCTTACTCGAGTTTTATTCTTGTTTGGGATCATCAGTGGTGCATGTCCATGTATCTTGAATGTGAATTGAATCTCTAACTTGATGAGAACTTGGATGACCTTGACTTGCGTGGGAATCGAACTTCTATCGAGATTGTACAACTATGTCCAGTATGCCATTCATAACCACTCGGCCACGTCGATATAAAAGATTATTGCAAATATATACTCATGTAACTGTTCAACATATGAGTGTTAAACATGCAAATGTTAGCCGGAAGAAGAGGAGGGGTCACACAGAAGTGGATAAGAGTCGTACGTTTCCCACTTCTGTTTTACGCAATCTAAACCAGTTGAACCCCTTCGAGATGTACGGACAGCCAGACACCAAACACTCAAAGCGTTTGGTCCACCGGAGGAGCTACCAGGGTGGTTGAATAAAATCTTTTACCTGGTTAGATTTGTGACGCTTTATAACACTGCTTGTAAATGTATTGCACATTTCAACTTTTATTGGAAACATAAAAGCAGAAAAATTTTAACACAACAAAAATGTAAGCCAACTGTTTCAAAAAGTAAAAGTGACTGGACTGATGATTTTTGAAAGTTGCAGAAGAAAATAACCATAAAACATGGGCGTTAAATTTGTGGCTTACTTCTAATTGCCTATCTTTAGGATTCTGCTCTCAAAACCATTTAGTATGAAACAAGATCAAGATCTAAATAAAAAAATTACTTCGTTAAAGATTTAATCAGGGAATTTATATTTTAGGTGTAAAAATGCCTCTTAAGAAGCTTTATTTGGCAGTTTATTATACTTGTAGAAGTTTATCGAGATTGATAGAGTAAAAATTCCGCTTGCTGTTGTCTACAAATATTCCGTCTACTAGGTGCTGCTAAAATGAAGGCTATCTTTAAAGTGCGTTGAGCACACCGCGCACACCCCGAGAGTCAAACCCTCGTTTCTAGATTTGGATGTGGAGACTAGAGATCAAAGTGGAGACATGACTATGCTGCGTTACCAGGAGGAAAAATAAACAGTGAGATGATACTTTTGAGTTACATCGAGATAATTGGAGGATCGTGTTTCTCGATACGTTGAAAGCAACGCAAGTTGAACCGGACAGGAAAGAACAGCATGGCGAGGCATAGATAACGTTTGAATTTACCAAAATATTTGATTTATAAAGTAGTGTATCAAAAAGATTTAAAACATATGCAGATCTTGTGTTATTAATGGTGTCATAAAGTTTGCAAAAGGACCTTTTTATTAGTGTTTCAGAACTTGTGGTTGTGGATGTATCAAAGACAGTCGATGGAGGCCAAATAGTAGATGAATGAATAAAACTATGATGTGGACATAATAAATTACAGGACTATAACTTTTGCTGTCTTGCGTGCTTGGACACTTACTGCAAAGCTCCTGATGTTTGGGGCATGAGCTTCAGATCGCTGGGGTCGTCTTTTTTATGACCTAGTCCTAGGGATAGGGGATAAGCTAAACTGCCAAAATTAAGCTCTCAAAGAAGCTTTCTCACTCCGGATAAAAGTTTATATAATCAATAGCCTTTTGCAGGAGCTTCTTAGCTGAAGCAAGCCTGCTTGTCAATGCATTAAGATGCTGACTCAGAAAGTTATAGGACAATAAAATGTATTCAAACCATGCAAACATTTTGTCAATACTTTGATCTGACGTTGTTAATAAAGCTTGAATAGATTTCTATGGCCAGCTCATTTCTGCAAACAAACAAAAAAGCACCCGGAAATTGAGCAGTGTGCATAGAAGCGAGAAAATGTCTTCCCAATTTGCAACTTTGTGTTAGCTTACCCATGGCCACCTGGAGATGCGGCCTGATTTGTCACATTTTGCAGATTTTGATTACAGCTACTGCCAGTGCTTGACTGACATTTTTTGAGATGTTTTTACTTTTTGCGGTTTCCTAATGACATAAAACTTTTTTGTTGCCTTGGGGAAGCAGTAGCAAATGAGAAAAAGTAAGTTGAAAAACGCAAAATCAGACTGTTATTGAAAATTAACAGTCTGACTAAAATCTTCGAAATTAAATTTTCTTTGTTTTTTAACATGTGAGGATGTGAAAACCTATTGTGTCATCTGGGGAAAAGAATAAAGAAAGCGTAAAAATCTAATTTTTAGAAAAATTTATTTAAACGTTCTCCCAAAGTTAGAAAAACCTGGAAGTTTCTGCAAAATGTGACAAATCAGGCCGTATCTTTAGTTGGCCATGGCTTACCTCAATATAGCGAGCCACCGCCCATTAATACTGCGAAGTGCATGTAGATATAAAATATCATTACAAATGAATACGCATGCGAGTGTTAAACATGCGAATGTGAGCTGAAAGATAAAAATGGGGACACAAAAATTGAAAAAGGCGGCACATTCGTCTACCCTTGTTTTACGTAGTTTAAACCAGCGGAAGAGCCCCTTCGAAGTGTCCGTTCATCTAATCCTTAATGCGCTTTATCACTCGAGAGAGCGGCAGGATGATGAGACAATGACCTTGTAGTAAAACCATCTACAATACCTTTATTAGAGAAGTTTATTCCGCTAAAAATGCAGCTAGGTTGTTCTGACGACAGAAACTGCAAACTGAAATCAGACTGAAAATAAACACCAGTAAAAGCGACAAAGGAACTTAAGGCAACGTAGTAACAAAGCAATCAGCAACAACGTAAATTACCATGCAACTTAAAGCAATAACACGTCATTCACCCCTTCCAAAGATTATCAATAGGGATCAACATAAAATCAATGACGTTAATACATTAAAGACATAAAATTAATTCACAAATCTGTTTGGCGACTTAGGTTTCAACTTGTAGAACTTAGGTTTCAACTCTGCACAAATTTTACAAGAGGATGTCATTTTACGGATGTCATCAATAGAATAAGGCAAATTCTTTGTTTTAACATAATGATGCATGCGAGTTACTCCAGGGTGGCATAAGGCCGCATGAATTTTATACAACGAATTGTCCATCATAATTGCACAATACACTCTAGATAAAGTGTCGGGAGCAGTATAATTACTGTAGGCCTACTTCCCTGCTCGATAAACGATTTCATAATCGTACTGTGATAGTTCCAGTCGCCATCTCAAAATTTTTGCGTTTTTAACCTTGCCATGGTTGTTGTTGTTGTTGTAGGCTACATGAATGCCACCGATTTTTGATCTGTGACAAGTTTGAATCGGCGTCCCGCTAGAAAATGACTCCATTTTCGAATGGCTTCGATAATTGCCGTCGCTTCTTTCTCTATGCTTGAGTGAACTTTTTCACTTTTGTTGAGTGTCCTGGAAAAAAAAGCAATGGGTCGCCCGTTCTGATTTAAAGTGGCTGAAATGGCAATGTCAGATGCGTCAGTGTCTACTGTAATGATATTTCTTCATCTATCACCCCAAGCGTAACTTGGGTCAATTCAGCTTTCAACGTCGCGAAAGAGTTTAGGGCTGCATCATTCAGAGGAAAGGTAGTGTTTCGAATTAGAGGCTGAATTTTATCAGAATAACGCGAAATCCATTGCGCATAATACGCAAATAAACCGACAATCCTCTGCTGTTGTTTGCTACTTTCTGGAGGCGGAATTTTTCGTAGAGATTCCCTTCTTTCGGGGTTAGGACTTAAAGTACCTTTAGAGATTCTATATCCAAGCAAGTCGATTGTGTCTGCCGCATAAATAGGCTACTTTTTGCTTCATTGAAAGTTAGATTGCATTCTCGAGCGACTGCAAGAAATTTTGATAAATTTTGATCGTGCTCTTCTTGGGTTTTCCCGCAAATGGTAATACTGTATTGTTAAGATAAGCGTACGTACCTTTGCACTCGTAGTCTTTGATAATGTTGTCCATTATCCGTTGAAAACCAGGTAGGCTACTGCATTCGTTAGACCAAACGGCGTTCTCTTCCATTGCCACAAGCTTCCATTGGCTTCGAAAGCAGTGTAATTTCGATCTTGCAGAGGAACTTCTACTTGGTGGTACGCACTTTTTAAATCTAGCGTTGTATAGGCTAGATGCTCTTCCTAGCAACATTGTTCACTACTTCACAAGGTAGATTTAAACGATCTGTCTTAGGCTGATGCTAAGGCTAATCATCCTAAGACAGATCGTTTAAATCTACCTTGTGAAGTAAGCAACGATCATTCTGCTAAAAGCGAAACTCAATCAATTGCATTGTTCACTACGTCTGACATAAGAGGTAAAGGATACGCGTCCAAACAAGTGAATTTGTTTATGGTTTGGCTAAAATCGATGACCATACGCTTTTTGTGATTTTCTTGAGTGACCACAAAAGGTTGTGCTCGCCATGGCGAACGACTCGGCTCAATTAAACCTTCCTTATAAAGTCGCTGCACCTCTGAAGAGATAAAATTTCTATCGGCTTGAGAATACTTTCTAGCTTTGTAGCAATCGGATGGCACTCCTTCCTTAAGTGTTTGAAAACCTGTATTGAAGTAGACGTTTTAATAGCTTCTATAATGCTCCAATCTGTAACGTTGGCATAGGGCCTCCAAATTGAATATTCACGCTTTTGTGCTGTTTCATAAAAGTTTGTCCGATAATTAGGTCGGTGAGCAAATTTTCAAAACAGTGACTGCTACATTATCATACTCTTGTCCAAAAAGCGCAACTTTTACGTTACAGATTCCTAAACTTTGCGATGAACATCCTTTCACGGCTAAACCAATGGGGCATTCACTTTCTTCAAGACTTAGTTTTAGACGCTTTCTTAAACGGTCGCTCATGTGACAAAGGGTAGAGCCAGTGTCAATGAGAGCATTGGCTTGAAATCCGTTAACTGTAACAGAGACGTTGACCTTTGCGTGGGGGTCGAAAGATTCGGTTGTCATATTCATAATGACATCTCGTGCAGTAGAAGCAGATGAATAAAAAGATTTTCGATTTACCCTGGAAAGACGAAAATCTTTGATGCTCATCCTGCATCCCAAATCTTCAAAACTAAGCAGTAGCTCCCTTAAAAGATCTTTATAATTTTCTGCTTTTCTGTTTCCCAAAAAATTTCTCACAACAGCACCGGAAGCATTCCAAGCTCTAGCCTCGAATGGCAATATTGATTTTACAAAATTTTCATCCTTTAACAATTGCCTGATTTGTGGTCCATTGAAAATCCCAGCTCTTTTTTTCTCTTCACTGAGACCAGGAAAAGCATAACATATACTAACACTCTCCTTCATGATCCAAAGCTTTTACATATTGTTTCATGAGACCAAATTTGATGTGAAGAGGAGGCAAGAGGATCTTTTTGATATCAACTAACTGATCACGTATGATGTTTTTGTCTCCAGGTGTCAAGGTGAGCCTTGGAGCCCACTCTTCTTTGTTCCAGTGCTGATCCTTGGCCCTGCTGTCCCAGTAGCATAGGAAACATGGGTATTTGGTGTAGCCACTTTGTTGCCCCAGCAAAAAGTTCACCATTTTTAAATCTACACAGATGAGCCAACCATGCTCATGGTACTTTAACTTTTCAAGAACGGTTTTGATGTTCTGATACTCTTCTTTCATTGTCACCGAATGTCCTATCGGAATAGAACCGTACACGTTACCATTGTGAAGTAGAACACACTTCAAACTTCGTTTGGAGCTATCAATGAAAAGTCTCCATTCGTCTGCATCATACTGTGGTAATCCCATTTCTAGAAGAAGCCCTTCTATATTGTTGCAATAAACGAAATTGGCCCCTTGTTTAAAAAGTTGGCTCTTTTTTGGCCCTTTTTGAACGTGCAGTTGGCTCCTTGCCAAATTTACATCTGGTAACCCTGCTGCACAGAGATAGCAGGTGACCCACAGATAACGCCTGAGAAGCCAAGACAGGGAGTTCAAGCCAGCATGGAAAAACTCAACGCTACCAATCTCCACTATGTCCTATTATGATTATTATCATAACAGGAATTTTTTTTATTTTAAAGGAAATCTGAACCAATTTATGAATTTAGTGTAAAAATATCTCTATGTTTGAAAGTTTATAGCTGTCAGAAAATAATTATATTTGACATTTTACTGCACTAAAAAGGGTAAAAATTGGTCAATTTCATTAATAATGGCAACGATAGAAAGAAAACTTGATGTGATAGAGAAAATCTGAGTTCATTTTCGGATTCAGCGCCCCAAAGTTAGCCAAAATCAGTTGTCAAAACCCAAACCTGAAAAAAAAAGTTGAAATTTGTAGACCAGTGTTATTGGCCTATGCATGATGAGTTGCTACATTGCTGTTTGATCTATTACGCTATTTCAATGCTTTTAGAGTTGTTGCATATTTTTGAAATCATTCAACCATTTCATTCAATGACGCATTCAATCATTCAATTTCATTCAATGACGCATTCAATCAAATTAGAATAAAAAACGAGTTTCTGACGTTTTTTCATCTCAAACACTTTATTTCAATAAATTTGTTGTGTAAAAATTTAATTTCTATACGAACAATACACATGGCTATTATCTTGTAAAATATTTTGGTTCTGTGATTTTTATAGCTCCCGTCGTTAGCGATCAGTGGCGGCAGGTGAGTCCTAGAAATGGGGTGCTGCGGTGGGCTTTGCCAGTCCGCGTGTCCGCCGAAAGCGGATACTACAACAGGGGGGGGGGGGGGGGTCTTCTTCAGAAACTTACATTTGATTTGGTGCATTCTGAGCATATTTTAGCTCTAAATTGTGATAAAAGTTTAAGGTAAAACTTGGCTTATAAGTTTTGCAAATGTGCAATATTTTGAAGGGGACGATCAACAAACGTATGTGAATAACACGTTCTTAATGATAAAAGAGAAAACGCTTGTTTTTTTTCATTACTTACTGGACAAAAAATTCTCCCTTGGCCTATGTCACTTTACATTTTGGATACATTTTTACATTTACATTTTTAATACGTTGCTTGTTGCATGACATATTAAATTTAAGCATTTTTTTCCAAGGATGGGAAGTAGACCTATCCTAAAAAGTATCAGTTTATCTAGTGCCTCCGTATTTGCGTTCTTCTTTAACTAAAACTACCGTAATACTAATCAGCGAAAATGTAAACTAGCCTACTAATTGGTTTATTGCGTGATATTTAAAAATGCGTAATTTTACAGCAAAAAGGTGGATTCACACTGGTGACGCTATTACGTCGTAAACTACTTTTGACGTCACCACGAAGCCAGACACAGTGCATCGACTTTTCACTCTGTACTTTTTTTTCCTTTTTTTTCGTTCTGCCCCGTGTGCTGTTCCGAAGGCAGCACATCGCTTTGCAATTCGTTTGTACTGGCAATTCAAGGAAACACGCGGCTCTACGACGTCACAATCGATGCCTCTACGCCGTTCTGCCGTGTGCTGTTTCAAAACGGTAGCCACTTTAACAAGACGAAATTCTGCCACTAAAAATGACTAGCATGACACCGCCAACCAATCATAAGCTACGTTGCTTGTGACGTCACTACGTGAACAAAATGTCTGCATGAGTGCGCTTGATTCACAGCTGATCATTCACAACAATAATGTTGAATCACACAATTCAGCAGTAGGGTTGTTCCCAGTGCTGTATTCGAGGATATACGCAGTATGCTCTCTGCTTTTTCGAGCAATTATTAGTATACCCTCTGGTTTAAGTAAATGAGAATTTCAAGGAAAATCCGAAAGAAAAAACTCAGTTGGCTTTAGCAGCGAATGATAATTTAATGTCCAAAAATATTGCTCTGATACAGAATTCTAAAATGGTGTCAATTAACGCGAATCAATTCATTCAGAGCATTGTTAGCAGAATGCAAATGAGATCTGCGCTAATGCCGACACTGGCAATGGTCACTGGTCAGCTACTGGTTAATATTGCTAACTTGCAACCTGAAAAAATGATAGAAGGAAATTTGCGTCATGGATCAATTTTCTTCGCTGATTCCGAATATGCTTTCGTTTTTTCTATAGCACATCAGGTTTGTTTTTTATGTATCAAGTCGCAAAAAAAATGTTTCTAAAATGTCACTGGCCATGCACGAATTTCCTAGCACGCAGAGTTTCCAGATATAATTTACACTTATAACAGTCAGCAATTGTGTGAACAGAGAACATAAAATACATTTGGGCAAAAGAAACGCTAAGATATTTGAAAATTTTTTTGTGAAAACTTTTATGGGAGTGCTGCAGCACCGCAGCACACACTAGCGAGCCGCCCCTGTTAGCGATTAATTAGCACGGGCCTAAGATAGCCCGTGACGTGCTTTCCTCGCACGAAAACAGCTCGTATTAAGATAGGGTTAAGCATTGTCAGTGTCAAACGTCAGGTGGACTTGAGTTGTCAAGTTGAATATAGTAAAAACAAAATTAAAATAAGTAGAAATTCTAAATTAATGAACTTTACTGTAATGCTTATCGTTTAAGCTCAGATCACATCAACTAATAAAAACAGCGAAAGCCGATTATCTTGACCCACATAAGACTTTGGTTTCATTTCACAAGAAATTTTTACATCGCACATTATCCAATATTTCATGCATAATTTTACAGCTTTTTGTAGCCATTAAATAAAATCACATGGTGTTCTACAGGGAAATAATTGTTCAACAATCGTGACTTCACCAATCACCATGGGATGAGATTTTTTAACTTTATGGCTGCAAGCATACTTATGGTTTTCTTTTCTCCTTTGTCTTGTGTACTTGCTGCAAATCTACAGTGATATGAAGAAGTGACGAATTGTCACGTCACGACTTCACCAAGGAACCGATCATAGATTTTTAGTGTTTCCTTTTTAAAAACAATGAAATGTAAACAAATGTTTCATCAAAAAATACATTTTCAGTGAATATTCGTTATTTTAGTGCCGCACCTAATTACCGAACGCAGTTTGACATAACTGAGGCCGTAGTGTTATCACTGGAAGTAGTATCTTTGTTGCAAACAGTGACTGCGTGCCTCTTGCCTATTTAGGATTAGTGTGGTCGGGAAATGAAACTGAAACGAAACCATAGATGATTGTGACTTTCCTGATGTTGAAACTCATGATGATATCCCTGCAGTGTGGAACTCCCTACTAAGTTTGTTTGAAACCAAGAAAAGACTTGCATTCGCTTCATTTACGGTGTTTGGTTCTTCATCGATCGTCTCAGTCTCGATTGTGAGAAATGAGAAATCGTTTCAGCGCAGATATGAGTGCTGCATATGTGAAACTAAAAACTACGCATTACTAGCCAAAGATTATGGAACTTGCAAAGAATATATAGCAGCAAGTTTCGCATTAATACAGGTAATTAAACGTATAACCGACTTTCATTTTTGTAAAGATTAAAATCTTTCTGTGACCCATTTAACGCATTCAGTTTTAAAGTTTGCACGTCATAATGACTTTTTCATTGATTCAAATGCAAACAAAGACGAGTTTTTAAAAGACATAATGAGTTGCAACTATTTGAAATACTGTAACTTCATGCATTTATAGGTCTATGCATTATTCGTGGTGTAAATAAATAGACTGGTGGTCCACTTGATAGTTTACCAAAACTTACTTCGTAAACCTTCAAAAACTATTTTTTAAAAGATAATGCCGCATTTAGCTTGTTTAGTAATAATAACTGAGGAAACGTCTTTGGCTTCTATCGGCAAAAGTTACTTTGCATTTTCGACTAAGAGGTGGTTGTAGAGAAAGCTCTATCAAAAGAACACTAGACAGTGCGCCAATACTGTGAAGTAAACTTTCAGAAGGTCTTTCCGTAAATCCCCTCATAATGCACTCAGGGCAACATTCAACAAATGAACTCTTTTCTTGAAATCTATCGTGTTTCCCTATTGAATTTTGACCCATAAGTCAATATGAAAAGCTTTGGCTCCACGGCAATTGGTAAACCTGTGGAAGACCAGCCAGCTTGACCCTATATCCATAAATGCACATTTGACTTGTTTCATATTTACAAGTAAGCGATTGAAATCACTAACGTTTCTCGCAATAGTTGCAATCATCACTAATTTACATACATTAGGCATACTCTTGGACATGACCAACATCGGACTTTGCCATTAAACTTTTCACACTGTCTAAAATGTAATTTTATGTTACAACATATTTGGACAAAAATTAAAAAAAGTTGTCTCAAAGATCTTACAATATACTGTTGTATTCTAAAATCGGGCTAAAGTTGAAATTAAAATTAATCCCCACCTCTCCCCCTACTTTCAACTTTGTAGCTTCAGACTTTACCGCAAGATGGCGCCTTCGTGCTATTGTTTGAATAAAAGTTCAACCAAAAGAAGACTATTATTTCGCAGCGCAGTTAAATTTCCTAGTGATTTATTTCTGGATTCACATTCGTTTCACTCAGATGCAACGAATGTTGTGACAAACAGATTATTGAAAATTTTAATCTTTCTCAGGGTTGTTTCATTTTCTAGCAATAGTTGCAACATTCATCAGATGAACGTTCAAAACGATATAAAGTAAACTACTTTTCGTTGTGTCAGTCTTCTTCCATTTGAGGCCGCCGCAGATCACGTTGTTACATCTAGGCGCAGCAGCCAATGGATTGTGTGTTGTGTCAGTCAGTCAATATGAAGAAACAAGTGCAAGCTTCATATCGACAAAACAAGATAGATCCCTGCGCATCAGCAGAGAATTGAGATGAAAGTGATTCGGCTATTTGTTTTGCTTGCAAACTGACACGTATTGCAGGGAAACCAATACGAAATGGCAAATGTGTGACAAAAAGGTAGTAAAATGTTTAGCTTTACTTATCCATAAACATTTCAGCATTTCTTTTTTTTATGTCCAGCGCCCATTCAATAACTCAGTTTGTGTTTAGGACAGATGTCGGCAACTTATGACCTGCTGGTAGAACCGGCTACAAACTCTCGATTAATTGTTATGTGGTCAACCGTGTGCGAGTAAATCTGCGTTTTCACAATATCAAACATCACTTAGCTACTCCAATACAGCTTCCTTTGAACCATATCATCATTGCCGCATTGCGCATGATGGCAATAAACAATCTTTATTTTATATAATAATTATTGGGATAACCAAAGAGGTTTGCGTTGGGATGTAAACGTAGCTAAATGCTTTTTTACAAAATGAGGACCATATATCGTTAACTTACTTATGTTGAGTTTGCGAAATCCATGTTAAAAGTAATGTAGTGGTAGTGTACATGTGTGCAAAAAAGTATCAGGCGTCAGCTATTCAACAAGAGCAGTAACCAAGCAAGCAGGAGAGATGCCTGAAAAAGTGATATCGCGCCTAGTTGATTGCTAAGATCTGCTAATTCTTGTTAATAGTGTTAGACGACGCAAAAACAAACCATGAGATAACAGATATATACAGATAGAGCAGGCCTGCAGGTCAACTTGCAATATCTATGCGTGAAATAATATAAGACTGTTGCTAAATCAGAAATTACTCTTTCTAAATCGGAAGTGAAACATGCGCTGTGCAGACAAAAGTGTTCAAATTTTAAAAGTTGTCAAAGAAAATAATTACTAGGAGGACGATGCTTCCATAAGTATGCCGAATGATCAGGATAAAAGATTTCAAAAAATTTTCGAGAATAATGTTCAAACTGGAGAATTAATTCGAAAAAAGATTAAAAAAAATCTACAACAAGTTCTACAAGTTCCAAAGGATAGCGATGATTTATCAATTTTCTGGAATTACACTAATTCAAATGTTTTGAAACAATTGATTCCATGATTGACCATTGATACCATGTTGCCATACTCATACAATAAATAACATAGATGATGGGAGGTAAATTGTTCGACAAACGTCAGCTCACGATAAAACGTAATGCCAAAAGTTGAAGAATTATACTAGATATCACTTGTTGAAGTTGGGTGTGCTATAATGTCTCAATTTCAAATGAATGTTGTCAGACTTTTTAGTTCTTTTTACCCTAGCCACGTGCGGTCGAACCGCAAGAAGAACTGATTTTCCACTACTGCTTACAGTTTAAACGTACTTTTCAGATTGCGTAATTTTACAGCATTTTCCGAAATTTTATAGAATGTAAATATCTGTCTTGGCTGAATGTTGCCATAAATAATTGTTCGGTTTCAATTAAAAACCTATCAGCTTTGAGGTTGCAGACATTCAGTACCGCAAGATAGCGCCCTCACACTATGTTTTCTTATCTACACAGCATTTCGACAGAAAAAGGAGGCTATTTATCGGGATAGTTAACTCTTTCAGGGAGTGATTTCGATTTTGTGTTTGTGATTTTGTGTAAAATTCTAGCAAGTTGCAACGTTCATCTGATGACCGTTAATACGATAAAAAGTAAAGCACTTCAGTTCATACTATACCAGTCTGAAGAAACAGGTAGCCTAGCGGTACAGAGTTTCATATCGACAAAACAAGCTAGACTTATGCACGTCAATGGAGAATTAAGATGAAAGCGTTCCATTTACATTTTTGCATTCAGACTGGACACTTCAGACAGACCTGACACATTTTTACATTCCAACGCGGTGGTCTTAAAACTTAAAAATCGTTGAAGTATCCCATCACACTCTTGTAAACTGGCAGTAGCTCTCTGCTATGCACAATGCACAATTTCCGGGTTCTTTCCAGGAATGTGCTTGCCATAGAATTTTATTGAAGTTTCATTAACAGTATCAAAATAATCAAACTAAATTTCCAAAAACTTAAAAAAAAATTATACGGTATGAATGCACTATTGTTTGATAATTTTCTGAGTCAGGATGTCAAAGCCGAAAGTTAAGAAGCTCTTCTAAAAAACTATTGTACAAAAGCTACAGCAAAGCTAAAAATGATTTTTCATAAGAAGTGTTAAAATTATATGCATCGTAGTTAGTTGAACCTACAAATTAGATTTAAAGAAAAGATCAAATGCTAAATGAAGTTTTAATTGTCGATTTATTGCGTCAGCGGGTCAATAACTTAAGAAAAAATAGCTGGCATTGGCGTTATGTCCAGTCTTAAATGAGACATTTGATGACCCACTGTGGGGTGTTTTACAGAAAAAATTTGTATCTAATCTGATCTAAAATTTCAGAAATATTTAGCAGCAAACGAGTCATTTATATTAGCTTACTTATATATTTGAATACAAAATGCTGATTCTTTTTATGCGCACTAGATTTCGTTTCTAGTTAAATAAAATGTTTCTCACGTTTCTTAATGTGCTATGGGCATGTAGCCTACTTGGTTTGAGCAGTAGTGAGTGAGCTAAGTGAGAGTTGAGTTCAGATCAATTCATTGCATCAGCCATTGACTTTTAAATCGGCTAAGTTGAATAACTGCATCAAACAAGCAAACATTAATTCCACAAATAAGGAAAACAAATAGTTGCAAACTGACTGTGGTTGGTTTGTGCAGATGAAATGTTTGTGAAATAAAAAAGTGCAAACCGTGTTTTGAAAAATTGAAAAGCACTGCTATAGCCTATTAGTTCAGCATTATTCTTTTTCTGTTAAAACATTTTTGACATGATAAACGTGATTGTCGGACCGATATGCACCAATAAAAACTATTATACAAAATCACAATCATATCGGTTAGATTTGTTCGCACTTATTGGCTGTCACCAATTTCGACTTCTAAGGCTTTCTGTACAGTCAGGATTCGTTTATCAGAGACGCATGCAGTTTATTTATCGACAAATCGAAACAAAGTCAAGACAAATAATTTTGCTTCAAAGCGAAAGAACATAAAATATTTTGAAATTACGAAACAAAATTTTGAACAACAAAACATAAAGGTAGCAATATCAGCATAAAAACGAATTTGCGTGTTTTGCAAAGAAAAAGCGTGATGATTCAGAAGTTCAAATTTCACCTTCTCATGATGATTCAAGTCGAAAAAGTAGCCTACTATTGACAGTTAAACCTAACACAGTGGACAGTCTTCTTTTGTTAACAAGTGAAATAATTTTCAAATAAGATGAAAGTGTAGAGACATCACAAACAAATTTTAATTTAAGAAACTGGTAATATAAGAAATGAACCCTTCACGGCAACATATTTTAATTTTTCATTCTCTGTCACAGCATCATTTGACAAAGTTTTCTTCTTGATTTTTAACCTGAAAGCACTCTCAAAATGCGCAATTTTTAGTTTTTGTTTTCAAAAATTTCTATCATAGAAAGTTGGAAACAATGAAATAACACAGTTTGCCATGTGAACTACGCATAAGATAAGTTAGAAAAAAGTTGGGGGTCTGAGGGGAGAAGCCCCCCACATTGGTAATACTGTCCTTCCAAGAGAAATCTGTTAAAAAATACCCTGATCTGCAATAATACAAAACGTTGGGTTTTTGAAGAAATTTTCCCCGTTCTAGAATAAAAAGTCGTACAGTTGATCAATCACACATGTGATTATTATCAGCCCTTGATTTTATATAAATTTTATCTCTCAATTTCCTGATGAGTTTCCTGCCACCTTTTTCATTAACGTTTACTCCTCGATTTGCACTCTTGTTTTAGGACAGGGATCGGCAACCTACGGTCAACTGGCCAGAAACGACAAGTCCAGCAAAATCATCCAACTATCGATTAACAATAACGATATGGTATATTGTATGCCAGTAAATCTGAGTTTTTACAAAATCCAATAGAAATTAGCCACCACAAAAAGCCTTCTGCAAACCACTGTAACAATTTCACTGTCCGCATTGCGTATGATAGGAAAAAAAGCTTTGTTCATGGCTACCTGGAGACATAGTCTAATTTGTCCTTTTTTGCAGATATTGATTACCGCTACTGCTACTGTCTGTCAGAAATTTTTTTTAAGGCATTTTTATTTTTTGCTGACTCGTAATGACATAAAAGCTTTTTTGTTACCTAATGAAGCAGTAAAAAAAGATAAAAAGTAAGTTAAAAAATGTCCAATCAATTAGACTGTTAGTGAGTGTCTAATAGTCTGACTGAAATTTTTTGAAACCAAGTTGTATTTATTTTTCAACGCCTGATGATGTTAAAACCCATTGTGTCACCTGAGAAAGACAATGAAGAAAACGTTAGAATATAATTTTTAAAAATTTCATTCAGACAGTTACCAAAAGTTGACAAAACCTGGAAAATTTTAGAATGTGACAAATCAGGCCATATCTCCAGGTAGCCATATTTTGTTTTATTACAATCAATGATGATGATGATGATGATGGCGTATGAGCGATCTTTCCAGGCTAGATTGGAGGGCAGGAAATCTTCAGCCACTCAGCAGTCTCGTCGTCCAGGATTCTCAGACCATGCGCACCGTGTGGAAGCCGGTGGGTTAGGCAGTGGTGGATGACATGGTCTGCGGTCTGTTTCGTGGCACCACACTCGCATTCTGATGAAGGAGCCAGGCCCCACTTGTGCATGTCCGAACGAAAGCGGCCGACGCCAGTTCGCAGGCGGTTAAGCCTGACCCACGCAAGCCTTGCGAGGGACATCCCTGGTGGACGGGGATCGACGTCGGGTATGAAGTCATGGAGCGTGGAGGTGTGATTTTGCCACTCCGTGTTCCACATGTGGTTCGTCCAGTGTGCCGCACTTAAACCAAGTTCTTCTGCGTTCTTAAGGAGTTGTTGTGCGGCAGGCACAAAGGGGCGTCTTGATTTCAACCGCTGCTTCATAGGTGGTGGTCTCTTAAGTGTTGCATGGAGGAGATGGTCGGGGTCCAAAGCGCGGCGAGCGAGAGAAATCGTGGCTCCTTTACGGCGTAGCTCAGCGGGTTGAATGCCTGCTAGGATGGGTAGGCAGTCCGTTGGAGTGGGACGCAGGCATCCAGTCACAGTACGCAGTGCGTCGTTGATGGCGGTATCAATCTGGTGGGCGTGAGAACTACGACACCAGACCGGCGCGCAGTACTCAGCGGTGGAATGAACAAGGGCTAGGGTAGCTGTACGAAGAGTTTTAGCACCAGCTCCCCAGCCGGAACCCGCCAATCGCCTCAAAAGTGCGACGCGTGTAGATAGTTTTTTGCGCAGTGACTTCAAGTGCCGGCGGTACGTGAGTGACCTGTCCAGGGTTATGCCGAGGTATGTAGGTTCGGCACAGTAGGGCAGGCGTTCCCCATCAATCTTGATGTTTATCTCACGCTGTGCCTTCCGGTTGTTAAGGTGGAAGGCCGCCGACACTGTCTTTGACTTGCTGAGCTGTAGCTTCCATTTCTGGAGGTATGTTGATAGTGTTTGCATGTCTTGGCTGAGGTTCCTCTCCACTGACTGCCAGTTTCCTGCTGAGTGCAGGAGTGCCAGGTCGTCTGCGTAAGCATATTTCCTGGAGATGGTGGAGGGCAAGTCATAGGTGTATATGTTGAACAGGAGAGGAGCCAAGACTGAGCCCTGTGGGACGCCGTTTTTAAGTCGGCGTAGTCTGCTTCGACGACCGCTACCGGTTGTGAGGGTAAAACTGCGGTTTTGCACAAGTTCCATCATCATATGGACCATGTGTCTGTCAGGGAGCAGACGGAGTAACTTGCAGGTAAGGCCGCTATGCCATACGGTGTCATAGGCAGCCGTGAGATCAACAAACACGGCGCCAGCCTTCTTCTTAGCCGAGAAGCTGTCCTCAATGTCTTGGGTCATAAGTGTGACCTGATCTACGGTTGATCGTCCGTGTCGGAAACCAGCTTGTTCACAGGGGAGCTGCGGATCTATTATTGGTTCGACACGGGCGTAGATGAGTCTCTCGAGGATCTTGAAGGGGATGCAGACTGCAGAGCAGTGAGATTGGACGATAACTCTTCGGGTCCCCTGGGGGCTTCTTCGGCTTAGGGACTGCAACCACAAGGGCTCTTCTCCAGATTCTGGGAATTCTCAGGTGGCGCAAACAGCAGGAAAGGAAGTCTTTTAACCAGGACTTTAAGGAGGCAGCAGCATGGAGCATCAACTCCGGGCATAGGTGGTCAGGGCCCGAGGCTTTACCTGGCTTTATGTGCTGGAGGGCAGCGGAAAATTCTTCCGGGGTGAACTCACCCGAGATGTTGTCCCCGTCTGGGGTTGTTACCCTCCAGAGGTCCGTCATTTCTTGCAAGACGGATCTATCTGATTCACGGTCTCTCGATTTGTATTTCCCGTTCTCCACAAGTTGTGAGGCGATGGAATTTGCTGAAACGGGACATTGCTGACGAGAGGCACGTGATCTGCCAGTTAGGTTGTTCAGTGTACTCCATGCTATGCGGCTGGAGTGCGTGAAGTCGATTGATTCAATGGCTTCTGTCCAGCGCTCCTTCCTCTTTAAGTCCAGCCTTGCCAGCAGAGCTGTGGCTGAGCTGTTGGTGTCATTGCCCTGAGGAGCGTGGAGGAAGTCGGAGTAGAGGCTTTCGCACTCCTTATCCCAGCACGGTATGTAGGTCTTTCGTCGGCCGCGGGAGATGGATTGTTTTGCCGCTGATGTTATTGCATCACAAAAGTCCTGGTAGGCTTCTTCCACGTTGTTGGTGTGAGGGGATGGGAGATACTGTGTGGCTTCATTGGTGAGGAGGCTATAGTACTCCCAGTTAGCCATTCTGAAGTTCCATCGATTAACAGGCTTGCTCGGGACAGGCATTATGAGCGTTGGAGCCGTGATAATCGAGGGTCGATGTTGGGACCTGGGGAACTTCTCTAGCACACGTCTGTCCGGTTGGCAATTATCGGGGTCATCACTTGCGAAAGCCAGATCGGAGTTTGTACCAGTGTTCCAGCGTCCGGAGAAGAAGCTCGCTGCACCCTTGGGATCGTGCAGTAAGGCGAGGTTGTTATTGGCTGACCATGAGGCCAGGCTTTCTCCGTCTGTGTTGGTGGTGTTGTAGCCCCAGTCAACGTGGTGGAAATTAAAATCGCCAGCATAGAGGCTGGGTTGGGGGAACACTGGGATGGCTGTTGGTGTTAAGCGTGAGGGTGGTGGCTTATAGACATTGATGATGTGATAGCCTGATATGTCTATGCATAACCACTCTATCTCCGACTGGGCACTGGACTGGTCTATTGGCGTCCAGCTCAGTTGCTCATGGACAAACGTGGCGAGGCCGTGTTTCCTGCTGATGGTTGCGCCTGCGAGTGTGAAGTTGGGTAATACCAACTTATCCACAGATGTGCAGTGGGTCTCCTGGAGGAGAATAACGAGGGCCTGATGTTTTGTGGCCAGATACTCGATGATGCTGAGCTTGCTGGCCGTAATGCCCTCGGTGTTCAGCTGCAGTACGGTGGGTCGTCGGTACTTTTCGACAGAGGAGCTGCCGCGCCCTGAGAAGGGCGTTTCCCTATCCACCCTGGGCTGAACCTGGGCCTGGTTTGCTCGAGTGTGACAAGCTTCGTTTCGCATATCTTTTCTTAAAGATATGGTACTGACGGGAGGGACCACGAGAAGGTGCTTGTTCTTCCCCCCCGGGACAATCATTACAATCAATGTGGTAACCATAGAGGTTTGTGCCAGTGGGTAAACGCAACTAAAATAGAACCAATTGTCAAACTTTGGTCTAAATACCTTATTTTATATTAAATTAGACCCGCTTAGTTTTAGTCTACTGTAGCCTACTACCGGTACTGATCCAGATTTTGTGAAATCAGTTTTTGAAGTAAGCTATATGTGTGAAAACAAATGACAGACGTCAGTTTCTCAGCATAAGCCTTAATCGGGCAAGCAAGACCGATTTTTAGGAAATTAAAATCTATTCAAGTGATTACTAAAATTTACTAGTCTTTTTAATAGCTTTAGATAAGAGTATACACGACAAATGGCAGCTCAACTTGCAGTATTTGTGCTTAAAGTGATATAGGCCTGGCCTATAATTAAATCTCAAGATAAAAGCTATACAAAATATGAAATTAAAATTACTGTACTTTATAAAATGCCCTGCCTCAAGGATGTTTAAGATTCAAAGATCAGTGAAGGAAACGAATCAAAAGTAGGCCGATGCTTTTACAAGTATGTGAAACTAGCAGGATAACAGTTTTTATAGATAAAAAAAGCTTTCTCAGTATGGAGATAAAGTGTTCTTATAACTTATTTTCAGCAAAGTAGCCTAGTAGCATACGGCTCGGCGAGCTTTGTATGATTTCCTTTTAGCCAGCAACTTAACTTTGACAAGGTTGCCAACCACTGTTCAAGAAGCAAAGCTTACATATTTTCTACAAGATAATTTATAGTTAAACCTCCGCTTTATCATCATCAAATTACTTCTCTCTTATGAAAATTTTGTACGTAAATCACTGTAAACGCGCAAGCACTCTTACTGCACGATATATTGTTTATACTTTCAGCTTATTATTATTTGTTCTCAGCCTATAGCTTTCTAATGGTTTGGGCATTTATTCTTGTAACAACATTTGGTGTATCCAACAAGTATCGAAAAATTACAGAGTATACTACCTTTACGGTTACAACGCTACAATAAACTATATTGTAGTCAAACTCCAGACAACCATTCTATCTGGTCCTCATCTGGTAAGGATCTGGTCAGACCCGCACCCGATCTGGTGAAGATCTGGACCAGATAAAGTGGTTGTCTGAGACACGGTTAGAAAATGGAGTCGTGTCCAGGCTTACGCCCAGTTGTTGTCAGGCATGCTTTTAAGTGTCTGGGAAAAGATACAGTTACATGTTCTTAAGCTGTGTCGAACCGGCGCCTTTTCAAACATCGAACCGAGACCCTAACTTCTGGCCTGTTTAGCTGACGGATAGAGAATTAAATAAAAAAACAACTATTTTCTCACTTTTTTATATTCGTGAGTTTTTAAGAATGGATTTTGTTGTGAACCAACACCGAGATAAGATAATCATCTATGTACTACTTTGTTAGTAGCAAGAAAAACTGGAAATGCATTAAGCACAACATTATGTTCTCAGTATTGGAAATGATTTATGTTGAAATTGGTTACGCATTCATCACAATCAATAGCCAATTTAAAACGATAATCTTTTTCAGATCGTCGCTGTACCGTTAAAAATGGCAAATACAATCCTTTGCATGTATGTATTTCTGATGTACCTGGGACGTGCCTGCTTTACGACTGTCAATGATCCTTGCGACATTATGCAACGGGCAATCTTATCAAATTTTTATATTTTTTCCAAAGATCAGGAAAATATTTTCAAAGACATCGGATTTCCTTCTTGGATGACTGTTCCACTGAATTGCATCAACTGTGCAAACAGAGGACTAACAAAAGTTCCAAAGACTCTTCAGCAAAACACTCAGTTTCTTGATTTGAGATTAAACGCAATTTCGGAATTTACAATACGAGATTTCAGCATGTTGACAAACTTAATTGTTGTTGTTGCTACTTATAACAAAAACAATTTAAAAGTCTTTCCTTTTTCAGGACATTCTGGATATCTTAATATAGAGCCTGGAACATTCAAACAATTAAATCAGTTGAAGGTGTTAGTTTTATCTAGCAATACTTTACATAGTTTTCCAACAAAACTTCCAAAATTTATACAATACATTGATATATCTTATACATCTATAAAAGTACTAACAAGATTGGACTTTGCAAACTTATCGAAACTAAAAGTGTTGCTAGCCAAAAGCGTAAGTGTCAAGCTTGACCTCAATTCGTATGATTTTCCTTTTGCACTTCTGAGTAAAGAACCATTTTATCCAATTCGAAAATCATTGCAATTTCTAGATCTAACTGATGCTTCGCTTAATTCAATCCCATGCAAAGCATTAACTCCAAACTTGTTTTATTTAGATTTAAGCAATAATAATTTTTCGGCAATTCGAAAATCGGACTTTAGCCAAACTCTTCTTCTTCGCGTTCTTTATTTAATTTACACTTCACCTCAAGGTTTATTAATCAAGCCACAAGCATTTGATGCTTTGACAAACTTGGAAGTATTAGATCTTTCTCTGAACATGATTAATTTCCTTCCGGAAAATATATTTAAATTCAACATTAAATTGCGAAAATTGTATTTATTTGGTAACTGTCTATGGAAATATGTAGAAAACCCTAACTTTGTGCCCATTCATAAAATTGAATCTTTGTTTTTTGGTTTAAATAAGTTGTGTTTGCCTAAACACGATTTGCAACAACCCAAATTCATAAACAACGATAAACCTTTCATGCTCGGTGACATTTACAAACGTATGACCAATTTGAAGCAATTGTCATTTGGAGTTTCAGACTATGCACAAGGATATTCAATGAAAAAAGGACATAGTTACTTGCAAGTCATATCATTAAACTTTGGTGATGTAACAGCTGATAGTTTGTCCTCATTACAAAATCTGCCTCATTTGTCAACATTAAACCTGCAATTTTGCAATGTTACTAGTTTTGATATGGCTTCACTTGATGGATTTCAAAATCTAACATCTCTGACGGTCTCTAATAACAAAATAAGCAGTGTTGAACAGTTTCAAGACAGTAAAATATTTACAGACGAATTAACAAATTTTAAACAATTGATGAAAAAAAATGTTTGGTATAAAAACATTTCACGACAATTAAAAGCAAATCTAAAAATATTTTCAAACCATTCTGCCCAAGACGCAAGTTTGGACTTGTCATTTAACAAGATTATCCACCTAGAAAATATGAATTTTAGTTTCACTTCTTTTGCAAAAAAATTAGATCTGTCATCAAACTACATACGAGTGATTTCAAATCGTCGTTTCATAGAAATGCCACATGTTTGTTCAATCGACTTACGTTCTAATCCAATTGAAATAATTGAAAGAAATGCGTTTCAGGGTTTAAGTGAGCTTCAGTATCTTTTCTTAAACAGTACAGAATTGTCAATTGAACATCACCCATTGTCATTCAGTCAAAGTTTTGAAAATGCTGTTAGTTTGCAATATACATTCACTGGAATGTACTTATTTGACATGATTAGCTTTGCTAAAATTAGCAGAAAAGACACAAAAAATATTGTGGAAATTAACTTTTCTGGAAACTATGTTATTTTGTATAAGTATGTTGCAGTAGCAATAAATCAGTTTCGTTCTGTTCACCATATCATTCTTCAATTCTGTAAGCTGGAAGACCAATTCATGACGTTTACAAATCCAAATGTTGTGTATCTTGATGTGAGCCATAACCTCATCACGGAAATACCTTTGAAATCCTTGCAACATATGAAACTACTCGAAACCCTTTTGCTTTCAGTCAATCAAATTACTTCACTGGACACACCTTTTCTTTATTTAACACCTCATTTAAAAATTCTTGATCTTTCTTTCAACAGAATAAATTACATTTTACCGCGGATTTTTTCCGTTAACGCAAGTAAACTACAAATATTGTCATTAAGAAATAATTACATAACAAACGTGGGAATTGAGATTTTTCCTTTTTTTTTTTTGGATCAACTTACGTTTTTAGATTTGAGATTGAACTCAATAGCTTGTGATTGTGAATTGAATTATAATTTTGGGACACTTTTTCATAAACATGAATTTGATTTAAATTTTTATCCTGGTTTTATGCCTCATTGTTCACGGCTGATTGACCAATATTATGGAGGATGTGTTCAATGTCAATCGCCTTATTCCTTAAAAGGACAATCGTTGCTTACTTATTCATCAAATGCTTTTTGTCAAAGCAACCTTTCTCTAGCATTGTGTGCATGTTTCACCACATTAACGTCCATATTTATTTTATTTTCTTTGGTTGTTTTTAGTAAAAAATGTAAAAGTTGGTTGGCAACATATGCTACAAAACATGTGCGTCCTTCTCATGGACCCTACCAGACGTCCACAAGAAATCGAAAACCAAATATATTTGCTCATCATGGATTTGTAGTTTATGATCAAACAAATCAAAATGTTGCTGATTGGGTTGACAACAACTTGATAACAAACATCTGTGATCAACCTCCATACTTTAATCTTGGAGTAGTTGGAAGGGAAGTTCAATGCGGATCGTCTCCATTAAAGCAACTTGTTCAAAGGATTGAAGCCAGTAAGAAAGTTATTTTGATTCTTACCGGAGATTACTCCAACAGTCCTGAAGGGAAGTACGTGATTTCTGTATTGGAACATCTTGAATACGAATCAGGACTTGATCGAAATCTGTTGATAACTTTTGAGTATGATGTTCAGGCTGGAGGATTAATACGAAAAAAGATGAAAACAAATCCACATCAAGTTCTACAAGTTCCAAATGATGATGGTGATTTGCCAATGTTGTGGAACTTAATTCGAGATTTTTTAAAAGAATTGAAAGAAAATGAGTAAATAACTTTTATTTTCCAAAAACCTTTATGCAAAGTGTTTTAAATTTGCAGCTTGGGTTACAGACTGTTTTATGGCATCTAAATATATATTGACATAGTTGGATTTCAGAAACATTTTTTGCAATATTGCACTAAAAGTTAAGAAACTTTATAAGTGTGACAAATTTCAAACACTCTTCTCCTTCAGCGCTAGTTTGGCCAATAGTTGACCATTTGAGTCAGAATCGGGTATCAAAGTAATAGCTCAATGTATCACAGCTGCCCAAACCTTGTTCATGAGTGCCAATCATTATGCTTGACTCATTTTAAAGTGCTCAGTTGCATCCAATTAAGTTTTGTTTTCACGCAGTATCTTGGTCATTTCATTTGAAATTGGTTCTAGATGAGATCATAATTCGTTGCTTTATTGTACTGTATTATATTATTTCTATTGTTTCAATTGTATTGTATTATTTCTGTATTATATTCGTTATTGCAGGAGTCACCAAACTTTTTCTCTGAGGGCCGGATTGCTGGGAGATTAACAACTGCAGGCCAGATGCAAATTGCGAAAAGATATACAACTATTTAGAATCTCTAATGACTTGAATTGAGCACAATAAATAACAAAGTCAGTAGTGGAATGGCAAAGTTGTGATGAAAATCAAAAGGTTGCTGGAAAAGTTATCCCTTGCTGTGATACACTACAGGGCATCCTGCTCTTGAAAAACATTACACTGATGAAACATTGGTGTTTTGAACAACAAAGTTTGTGATGTCATAAGAAGAAACAATATGGAAAAATCATTATCAGGTTGCGTGTAGCTCAACAGCAATATCAGTCCTTTACAAAAAGTTTGGTAACTTTTTTCCTTAACAGTTGTAGTGCAGCTGTTACAGTATTTCCGCAGCACGTGGCAGGCCGGATAAAATCAGTTCGCGGGGCGGTTCTGGTCCGCGGGCCGTAGTTTGGTGACCCCTGCGTTATTGCATTAGAGCTCATTGTTTGAGATATGATGATAATTATTAAACATAGTATCACTAATGATTATATGCTTAGTGAAATTGAATAATTAAATCAGAATTACTTAAGACGTTTTCTTTTAAGCCATGTACTTAATTTGGGCGAAAATAAACACAGGAAGAGTTTTAAATTAATTATTGCACAATAAACAACGCTTCGACAAAGGCAGTGGTTCTTAACCTTTACTAACCTGCCGAACCCATACGCTAATCTGCAAGCTTTCGTTGAACCCCAAATTTTCGCTGAGTCACAAAAACAAAACCTACCACTTAATAGTAGGGGAGATGCAGGACCTATTATACATATTTTTCTTTTTTGCTCTCATTTCTTCAGCTCATATCAAAATTAGACGATAGTTTTAGAGAATCCGGCCAAGGTCAATGTTTATTGACTATGTAAATATCTTGAAAATCGAATTTATTTTTGTGAAGTTAAAGCTTATACAAACTTTTTTGAAGAGTGTATAATAGGTCCTGCCCCTGAAGGACTTATTATACACAAGCAAACATTGAAAAACAAAACATATTTTTTCACTTTCATTGCAAAACAAGCACATAAAAATGTGAAATAATAATACTTAGTGTTTGTAAACACTTTAATTGCCAAAGTAAGATTAATTAGCATTACACCAATAGCTCTTAAATGGGGAAGAGGCGTCTTCATAAGGAGGGTGTTAAACTCTTTTTCGCCACTGCCAAAATTCACTATTTTTGTTGAATTGACTTTATAGTCAGGTTCACTACGTATTTTCGTTCAAATTTTTGGGAGATTAGCAAACCTATACATTTTCGGAAAGCTTAGACTATGAGGACTCCAAAAAACGTTGATTACATTTGCAGAGATGTCTGCATGGCCGCCATTTTGAATTTTCAAAATGGCCGCCTCAAAATATATATTTTGCTCTATCTCGGCTCCTAATAAACTTAGAAACTTCATAAAACATGCTAATCCCATATTTAAAGGGTCAAGGAATCCATTACAAGCATACCTAGATGCCTAGCGTTAACCACTTTCCAATTATCCGCCATATTGGCTTTCAAAATGGCCGCCGAAATTATATTTCTTTACATTACTACTTATATAATGTCGGCTGCATTGCCGAATGGTGAGAGCGCTGGAACGGCAATCGAAAGGGCGCCGGTTCGACACCGCTCATGAGCATGCAGCTGTGTCTTTGGCAGGACACTTAAAGGCATGCTTAAAGGTGGACATGAAGATTGGCTTCCTTGCCTTCCGTCCACTTAATCTAAATCTTCAACCACCAGGTGTAAGCCTGGATACGACAAACAACTAACTACTTATGTACAGGAAGCTCAAGTAAACGGCTAACCAGTCCTCCAACATTTTTTTTTTCAGGGATTACTGTAGTGGTATAGTTTCCGAAGTATATGCATATCCGTTTGACTGAGATTTCATTTGATGTTATCTTGCTGGAGGTGGTATATTGATGAGGTATTTGTTCTGTCTTTTCAGGGCAAACACAACATGAGTGAAAACTCCACAGGTTTCAAGTTGTCCATCACCAATACGAATAAAACTATAGACTGGAATCAGTATATTCTGTGTCAAGAGTCAAGCTTGAGACAGTTGTTCAAAATCCGAAGATTGATTCCTATGAGAAGTTGCTTGAAAGTCTTATGGAAAGATCAAGCGTACAAGATGGAGAATATGTTGCTCACCAGGGATTCTCTTAATTTCTCTAAAGAAACCATGCTCGAACCAAAAGCAACACGGCTTTGAAGTAGTTACCTCAGTGCAACCCATCAGGTTTCCATACAATGAGCCAGGGATCAATTTCAACATGTCATGCCAACAGGAAAATATGCCTCCAAAAACGAGGACACAAACGAACAAGCTCGGAAATGGATACGAGCACATTAGCTACAGCAGTGCCATTCACTAGATCTGCAACAGAGCCTCTGTCAAAAGACTGGTGCTTTTTTCAGGTAGATGATGGACAATTTATCTACAAAGTGCGAACAGAGAATTCGGGAAGAACACTCAAGCAAACTGTGGAAATTACTCAGGATCCGGTCCTAATGACAAAGTTGAGTAATGCGATATCTCCAAAAGATGCCCATGCCATAGATATGAGATACCACAAGCTCTGCTGGATTCGGCATGTGTTTTATGTCCTCAGAGATAAAGCCAGTGACAGCGAAATCTATCAACAATGTGTTACCAATGCAGATGCCGTGCTTGATCGAATTGATCAATCTTGTTGGGATCCAAACAGAAAAGCAAGCTTACCTTCCAATGGATGACATTGAGAAAACTTATCTTTTCATGCTTGGAGGCAAAGAAGAGGCAGAGAAACCAGAGAAACACATACCGAAATTGACACGACAGTGGCTGAAGAATAAGATTTGTTCAGAGTTGCCAAATATCAAATCAGTGAGACAGAAAGACAAAAGAAAGCCATCTATTCTACACAACCTTGAAGCTTGTGAAGAGATGGTTCACACGACTATGATGCAAAGATATGGCAGTGCAATGGACAAAACCAAGATGTTGTACAAGACAGCCAAAGTAATACGAAGCGCCATTGCTAACTTTAGTGATGAGAAAGACGTGACAGGCAAAGCATCAGAGAAGATGTTCCGTCTAAGTTCTACGTACAGCCTCATATGTTGGATTTTGGTGGGACCTGAAGAGGAGCTTCGAACAGAGGTGAGAGGTCGAACAGTAGACATGTCAGCACTAACGAAAATCCAGAACATAATGTAATATATTTCAAGACCAGACGCCAAGTACAGCATTAACCCAAGCAGTCAACATGTGTCTTCCGGACACTTGAGGTTTGTGAAAATCCGCAAGTAGGCTACTGAGGTTGTCATTAAGTGTTCATCATGACACCCGAAACAAGAACCTGGTAAATCTCCTTCATGCACAAAACTATTGTGTATTGTACAACCGAATCCTGCTTTTGGAAACCTTACTTGCCAATGCTGGTGTGGAGAACACCAGGAAGTTCAATGGGCTGTATGTACCACATTTCCTCAAGAAAGGACAGTTTCTCTTCTTTGCCGTTAACACATACTTTGCGAAGGACACAATCAAAGGAAAAGGCACACACATGGAACAATCACTGCAGTATATCAGAAAGCAAATGTTCCAGGAGAACTGGTCGCACCAAAGCTCGAACTTACTGCAGCTAAGTTATCAATCCTTCCATATCATGTGCCCATTAAGCCATGTGCCAAGCTAAAACCAGAACCTGACAACAGAGCTCGGAGGTTTGAGGCCAACACAACAGGTGTTACTCAGTCATATGAACTGACCCAGTTAGGGTGGGTCATAGCATCTACTTTGTCCAGAGCAAGATCTCCTGATCGGCAAGATACAAGTCACTCATCTCATCTTGCCAGCCACTCACCCAAGTGGGTGCGCTGCCTCTGCTACCAGAAGTGGCTCACGAGTGGCCTATTATGATGACTGTAATTCTAAAAGCATTTCGGTTGAAGACGTTAGTCGTTGGTTAGGGGTAACCCAACTGTGATAACCTTCGACATGGTCCTCTACGAAAAGGCAGTGCAGTTGCTAGACGCATGGGTCGACCTGAAAAAAAAACTTGTTCCCTGACTGGGTTGGCTGCATGCTGTGATGGCTGCACTAAGAGCTCTCGGAACTTCCATAGAGAGCTCTGGGATTGATGATACCCGGATCGCATCTGATGTGTATGGATTTGCAAACACAAGACAAACTCTCAAGTGTGCGCACTACGAGAGAACTCTCCGTATCCACACTTACATAGCTTTGTATGAACTGGCCTTGGATCAGTTTTTTTGCAGAGAAGCTACAGCAGAAGATTATATTTACTCAAGACCAGCAGATGAGGTCCAGGAGGCATGCACATTGTCATCTGACAACAGAAACATTAGTCCTGAATCCATCTAGACTGCTCATGGCCATCTGGAACGAATCTTCATAAATGAGGATGTGATGCAGCAATTAAAAGCATGGAAAACGGAGAAGTCCTCTAATGCGATGTTTAAGTCAATGATGAACCATGGCCACCTGGAGATCCGGCCTGATTTGTCACATTTTGCAGATTTTGATTACAGCTACTGCTAGTGCTTGACTGACATTTTTTGAGATGTTTTTACTTTTTGCGGTTTCCCAATGACATAAAACTTTTTTGTTGCCTTAGGGAAGCAGTAGCAAATGAAAAAAAGTAAGTTGAAAAACGCAAAATCAGACTGGTATTGAAAATTAACAGTCTGACTAAAATCTTCGAAATCAAATTTTCTTTGTTTTTCAACATGTGAGGATGTTAAAACCTATTGTGTCATCTGGGGAAAAGAATAAAGAAAGCGTAAAAATCAAATTTTTAGAAAAATTTATTTAAACGTTTGCCCAAAGTTAGAAAAACCTGGAAATTTCTGCAAATGTGACAAATCAGGCCGTATCTTTAGGTGGCCATGGATGAACTATGTTCACAGTGTGGAAACGATCTTATTCTTTATCGAGGCATCCCGAAATGCAGATCTCAATCTCCATTTGCAAGCTGGTGAGAAACTGAATAAGTTGTTCTTTGCCCTGGATCGGATAAAGTACAAACGCCTTTGGCCACGGTATATTGCAGATATGCATGACCTATCATGTAGCAACAGCTTTTTGATCCACTTCGGCATGGCTACCATCAAGATGAAAGTGGGATTTCACCTATCACCACAAAGATTCTACCTGCACCACAAGCCATCATGCAGCTAGTCCGGTGCCAATGCAAAACCAACAACTCAACCCAGATATGTTTGTGTCGAAGGAACAGCTTGACCTGCACCGACTTGTGTCTGGGTGGGACAGACTGCGAAAATGACTTTGACTGTAATGCTGGAAATGAGACTCAAGACTCCAGCTCAAGACAGTGATGACGAAATGTGAAATAACAATTACTGTTCAGTGTGGTAGTGTTTGTACGCGTGTAGTGACGCACATTGGCAGTGGTATGTTGAAAATGATCCTCGCTATCAGACTATGCAGATATTGTAAATATAACAACAGCTGTTAGAAAATTGAATTGTTTTTCTTTTGTTTTTAAAATATGACAGTGGTGTGCAGGCTTGCTTTTAATGAATTCCTTAATTAACACAACTTAGCACTAGCTTGTTGAATGAAGTTTATATCTCAACTAGTAGGTAGTGATATAATGAAACATAATTTCGGCGGCCATTTTAAAAAACAAAATATGGCAGATAATTGGAAATTGGTTAACGCTAGGCATCTAGGCATGCTTATAATGGATTCCTTGACCCTTAAAACATAGGGTTAGCATGTTTGATAAAGTTTTTAAGTTCATTAACCCATTAACCGCTGACGTTGCGTTGCTGCAACGCTTACTTTGAGCCTTTATAAACGCATTTCAAAAGCAACTTTCTATCTAAAAAAATGAATATTCTTGTCATTTGAACTCTAAATAAAGTGTTTAAAACCTTATTTTTAAAAAATAATTTTTTTTGTATACTTAAAATCATCGCTCTTTTGCGACACTTTTCACGCATTTCGAGCGCGTTTTGTTAGTCGTATTTCAATATGCATTAATTCAATAAAATAATTTCAAAAATTGGCTTAAAGTATAGTGTAGTGATGCTAGAACATACCAGTGTAAGCACATCTTCTAAATGTGTGAAGAGCCGGAGATATTTAAGTGCAAAGTTTGCTGTACCATTTCTGCAACGTCAGCGTAAAACCGATACTTTATTATGTATATGCAGTGTAGTAGACACGCACCGTTGTTTCGTAAAGAGATGCTGATTACAGGCGAAAACTTCTGCTTGTTTGCTAAGAAACCATTTACGAAACAATAAAGTGACAATTGACCTGATTTGCAAATGATTTCTGATAATTACTAGCCAGTAACCAGTAATTTTGTCCAACTCTAAACGATACTTAGTTGTCTTCCTAATGGCTTGAGCAAAATAGAGCTGGAATTTGTTTTCTGTCTCACAAAGTCACACGGTAACTGATTGTTACAAGAGGCAGGCCGAGCTACTGCTATTTTTTCCGAACGCATTACGTTACACTAAATAATGTCTCGCCAGAAGTTTCTACTGTAGAGGAGGCATTAGCCGCTTTCGAAGATACGGATTATTGTGAAGAAGATGAAATTGACATGGTCGTAGCACCACCAGATCCTGCTGTAGTTAGAGACGAAGAGGGTATAGACGAAAACGATTTGACAGAAAGTGGAGCAGTGCTATCAGACGCTGTAGGAGAGATTGAAATTCATTGCAACCCAGTACAAAGTGATGATGTGCCAACGACCCCAGTTCTGAAGAAAAAACGCAGCTTATCGGAAGTAAAATGGAGTAGGAAAAAGGCTTCTTTCTTATCTTCTCCTGTAAGCAAAGAAGCTGACAAGATGGAAGATTTGGAAAGGAAATTGCTGGGACTAGAGTTTCGACGACAAGTGACTGTGTAACGTTTGAACTCCAAACGCTTTGCAATCTCTGCCACTGGCCGCCCAAGTGTTTTTGCTCTTGAATATAGCCGACCAAGTAATTCTACATCGCACCACTTTCTAAAAACTATTCCCTGCAATAACAGACGTCGTTGCAGACAGTGTCACAGCCAAACGCGTTTTCTTTGTGGGATGTGTGTTGCTCCTCTTCATCAGCATCATCTTGAGGCAGCCAATAACCAAACATTTACATCCACAGATTACCATCTACCGCGGTGGGTCCCTTCGGTCGTAGTGGGTCCCTCGCCTCCCTGGTAGGTATCTTCCATGTAAGTATGGTGTTCCTGCTGAGTGTTTGGGTGTGTGGACGGCTCCCGGAGCGGACGCACTAATGATGAGACAGGAAACAAATCTATTTCATATGGAAAATTGTAAACCTGCAAGATGTAGTGGTATCCATTTTGAACTCTGAGCGTTGCGCAAAAAAAAAAAAAAAAATTAATAACAAAATTTATCACCTTATTGCTGAACTCAGAAAAATTTACATTTTGACCCCAAAATGGAAAATCCTGTGTTTCTCTTGAACCGAAAGTTTTCATCACACGAAACTTCATACAATTTAGTTGGACTAAAATCTCGATTCAAAACCATAAAAACCTAAAACATTTATTTTAAAGTAAAGAAAATACAGCACTGTATAATAGGTCCTTCTGTATAATAGGTCCTGCATCTCCCATAATACATTATTGTATCAATGAGACTTCTGTCGTTGTTTTTCTGTGACAAATAGGGAGATTCGAGGCTTTCTCTCGGAAACAGCAATTCTCATGTCATTTTCGCATGCAAGCCGGTTTCGTTTTTTGCTTTAACATCCACCAGAATAGAAAACGCATGCTCGCATAAATAAGTGGTTATGAATGGTATGAGAACTTCAAGGGCAACTTTTGTAGTAAGAAAATAACTTTCCATTTGTTGACACCAAAATGTTTGAAAATTTGTTGTGTTCAAGTTTTTTTTTGCATCTTGCTTTTTTGAAGCTCGATAATGAAATCCAAGTAGGCTAGCCTATGGACTGTTTATATCTGCTGTTGTTGAAAAAAATTGAAAAAGATCTAAATTTCCTTAAACTAAGGAAATTTCCACAAAAGTGAGACCCCTGCTTTTGCCGTTCCATGCAAAAAGCAAACGTGAGGAAATTCTTGTTTTGAGAAAATGAAGTTTTTCTTACCGATTGTTTTACAATGTTAAGTAAAAATAAAGTTTTTGCATTCTGTGTTACATGCAGATGGCACCATTACATCACGCGTCAAACACACAGGTGTTTATTTACCATCATGTAAGCCGCAATCAAGTTTCGGCTGGACAATATTTTCCAAAAATATTCTTTGATATACCATTCAGTAGGCTGTGTGTTAATGTTTCAGAGGACGTTCGCGCCGAGCCCCTGAAACAGCTTCGTCGAACCCCATGGGTTCGATCAAACCCTGGTTAAGAACCACTGGACAAAGGTGATTGTAAATGGGATCTAACCCAGAAAATTTAGTTCCAATAGATGTATTATATTTCTTGAGAGTAGTAAATAAACAGTTGTGAATAAATGATTTTGTCCAGCAAGTTGTATTAAAAGTGAGACTGGAGAATGTTAGCTTAATGAAACTATTCATTGCAAGTTTTCAATAACAATTCCTTTTAAGTAGGCAACAATAAGAACGTTATAGAGTGTACGCAGGCGTTTGATGAAGATGAATAAGCCGAGCCTAGAATATGAATAGAAGATGTATAAGCCTAGATAAAGTAAAAAATCTTTAACAGGAGTCCATTCTTCAATTTAGAACCAGTAACAAGGAAATTCTAACGTTTGTTGTGTGCAGTATAGGCAGTATAGCTAAGGTGTAAAATACCAGAGTGTGTATTATCTACGACCTCATACAAATAGTGACCTCATACAAGTACCTACGACCTCATACTCATTGTGAATAATTTTACAAAGGGAATCCTAAGTTTTGAAACCGTGCTTTAAAAAATAACAGAGATATCACTCCTAAAGCATAAGAAAAATCGACAGCCCCCCCCCCAAACTGAGCAAGACTCCAGAGAGCCCAACCTTCTAAGGGTTAAAATGACAAAACCAAACAACGCTCAATTCCAGACTAAAGCGCTTGAGCAACGCATTTCAAGGACAAATTTTTATTCAGAAAAAAGCTTTTTTTTTATGGAAGATTCAATCAATTTATCAACAAAAATGACGTCTAGAAAAAAAAACAGTTTTGCAAATGGATTTTCATTCAACCTTGTAGTATGTAGCCTACTTTATATTGCGAAATTAACAGATAAATTTTACGAACCATAATCCTATGTTCAAAAAGCATACAGTAAGATGGTAGTTGGTCCCATACTTGATTTTAAACGTTAAGGGATTATAAAACAAAGTACAGTATATATATTACTGAGTATTAAATTACATTAAGTATTCAGTACTCAACAAACGGAACTGATAAGAGTAAGTTAGCCATTTTGTTCCACCAACAACTACGCCTCCCAACTTATTAGGCTACATCTTGGTAAGGATGAGCTGTGATTTTCAACAGCTAGTGGATTAGGCCGGGAAGAGAACCAAGATTTATATTGAAAAGCAAGCGCTTTATAATTTTTACCTTTTCTAAAAGTTGATTTTGTCAAAATTTTTATTTTTTGTTGTTTAGTGTATAATAGCGTTGTGATGACATTCGCGCAGCATTGTTATACAACAATTTTTTTTCTCTAATATAACTTGTTACAAGGTGAGCCCAAATAAAATACAGTATATGGAGCTCCTGAGCCCAAGCTTATATTTGCTTTGTATACTCAGCTGTGTTTACTCATGACAATACAGAGGGGCTAATAATGTGTGTCAGGCCCCAGAACTAACGCACTTAGCAGTAGGCTACCATGTCTGGTTAATTGCGCATACAGTTGATTCTAATGGATTCATCCACTTGCCATCATTTTCACTCACCATTGAATTTCTCACCAACTCACATTCATCCAAGAGGCGCGGGAAAAAAAGGGACAAACTTGGAGAGATGATGTAAACCTACGGGCTGACTTGTCAGCATCGGAAGAGCTGAAAGAATAGTGGAAGGACGTGACGTGTAGAAGCAAGTGACAGCCAACCTTCGGCTTGAAGACGTCACATGATGATGATGATACAGAGGTACGCCGTATATATGCTACGCTTACACAACGTCGTAGTTATTTGCACATCAAAGTAGCGAAAAAGATACGATATGGGCGTTTAACAACAAATGAAAAGTGATGATAGGAGCAAAAGCGTCTTGTAAATCAATACGCTTTTTTGTGACTTGTATTAGGTTACATAGTATATTTTTGACGAAGATATAATTCCTTTTATAAAGATCACATTAGGAGCCAATGCTTTTCCTCTCAAACTCCTGATCCTGTGTTGATGCTTCTCAGTCTTTGGGCCACTAGTTAAATTAGTCGTAAATCACTTTGAGTGACTAATCAAAATATTATCATACACTTCGTATATGTAGATTCGGCTAACACTAAAATCTTACAAATGACCCAAAAAGTAATTCCGACACCTCCAAATCAGATGTGAGCTGTTTCAGAACAGGGGCAATCTGTTGTATTTGCATGCAGGGCCTATGAGAGGGGGATACGGAGGGTACGGCGTACCCTTGAGGGCCCAGGCCTGTGTTTGTTGGGGGGCCCGAAATTGTGGTTTTATAGTTTACGCGCAAAAATGTTTGGTTCAAACCATCCTAAACGACTGACTTCAAGCATTAAAGTTGTTATTCTTTAGTCCTGGAGGCCCGTAATCTAGAAAAAAGGCCCAGAAAGGTAATCGAGTGCTTTGCGAGCAAATTAGGGGCCCAAAGTGGGAATTTAATGCTTTACGTGCAATTTTCTGTTAAAAGCACCCTAAATTAAATCATAAAAGTTAGTTATTCTCCTGTGCTTGGAGGGGGGAGGGGCATAGTGTAGCAAAAGCAGGTTTGAGAAAAACCCAGGCAAAAAGCTCGGGTTTTTCTTGGGTTTTTAAAAACTATTTGACAAAGGTAGCTTCACGCTTATTTCACTTCAAAATGAATTTCGGAGTTAGAACAGGAGCCGGAGAATACTTTCGGAGCAGGACCGGAGCCGGAGTCAAAAAAGTAACTTCTCTCGTTCACCTCTGCTAGTGGTGGGCATGTGGTGAATGCAAAAGTTAATGAAGAAAGGTTAGGGTTGGTCAGATGATTAACTTGATTATGTTTTAACAAGATGTTATGTTTGAGCCTTGGTAGAGAGCTTGGCTTGTACCAGATACATATAACACTCAGTAACGTTAACGGATTTAACACTAAACACACAAAAAAAGCTTGAAAAAACTACTAAATCCAACGTTTTCGACATCACATACCGGTGGTGTCCTCTTCAGAAATAATTATAAGCTACATCTAAGAGAAATAAAAAAATGAATTTAAAAATTTTACGTTAAAGATGTACAATAAGCGACACCTCTCAACAGCAGTACAACACCATCAACAACTGATACACGAATTCAATGTAGGATACAGAAATTGGCGAGGGTCAGATCACATGATGTGCACAACACAACATAATAGTTTTATTGCAGCCTGATACTATTATTGCGCACAGATGTCCAATTTCGCAGTAAAATCTTGTGTGGTGTGCAATACGCCTAAGCAAACATCACACTTTTTCCCAAGACAAAGGGGGCCCGGAGTGAGAGGAGGGCCCGGAATGACTCTTCGTACCCCTAGTGAAAATTTCTCTCAGAGGCCCTGTCTGCATGGGTCAGAGAGTTTGTAAACCGAACCACATGGAAACAAAGTTAAGGAACAATCTAAATTTTAAACTAAAATTGCTACAAAGCTAGCACAAAGTAGCAAAAACAAAATACGACACCTATTTTAAGTTGAAATTGGTAGATAAAGCTTCCGAAATATGTAGGCCTACAATTACTTTCTAAACATTATTACAAGTACTTTTTAAAGCAGAACTTGGAAAATGTTGGTTACACTGGAAACCTATTTCCTCAGAAAATCCATTTAAGAATAGGAAACAGTTGTTTCAGATGTGAAACAGTGTTTCCAGCACTCACTTATGTGGAGGGGAATTGGCCTAACAAGTCTAGATTGGCAGCTGTCTGCTGCTTCCATGTGTGCTTATCCAAAACTACACCCCGAATTGATGATCGGTGCTAGGCAAAACAAACTCATCCTACACTGACAAAGTTATTGGTCTGTGACTCTCAAGATTGATTGTATCAAAGCGTATAGGTGATACTCATTTGGTTTTGTATTGTATGGCACTAGAGTTTCTCCTTATTGATATTTTTATTTGAACAAGTGCTACAATTTGCAAAATAATTTGGTTTGTAACAAAACACTAAAAGATCGATAAGTATATTGTGTCATAAATAATGGCCCGCGGTCTTAAAAATATTAAAACCTCTAAGTAAACCCATCACACCATTGTAAACTGCGTTTTTCGCACCTATACACCGAGTACAATTTCCAGGTTCTTTCCAGGAATGCAGTGGCCATAGAGTTTTGTTCAAGCTCTATAGTAACAGATTGAAATATTCAAATTTTTTTTTATTGTTTAATTGCTGTGGTGGTTTGAATGTATTCTTGTCTAATAACGTTGCGAGTCAGTGTCTCAAAGCATCAATAAGCCAACTTGTTCCAGCTACGAAGGTCACACAAAAGGCTGTTGTGCAAAAGCATCAACACAAAATTTTCCTGTAACCAAAACAAAAATTTTGAAACAAATGTTATAGTTTTTTGTAGTTATTTGAACCTACAACCTAGATTAAACAAAAAGGCTAGATGTTAAATGAACATTTAACTGTCGAGTTATTATGTCAGTAAGTCGCTGACTGAAGAAAAAATAGCATACAGTATGTAACAAAACATTTTGAGAAGTACATGACCGTGAGAGAGTAGATTGAATATTTGTAAAGAAAATGAAACAAAAAATATTCTCAATTGACCTGCATAGCCCAATTGTGCAAATTTGCGACAAGTTTTACCGCTAATGATTCTGTGTTGGTTGTATCACACCTTTTTGAAAAAAATCACACAGTTTGAGTTTTTCTGCCTTGATGGGTTTTAATCAATGCTGATGGGTTTTAATCAATTAATCAACTGTAGCAACACCTGCAGTGTGCATTTGCTTGCTTTTATCGTCATCCCCACACCCACCATCGTATAGACAACATAATAATTGTATATTTTATCACAACCCTCGCTTTCTTCTATTTGGCCTAATATTGTGAGGTCAAAGATTTTATCTCATCCTTCTGCTGCTATATCGAGTGATAAAACGCTTTAAGGATTTGATGAACGGACACATCGAAGGGGCTCTTCCGCTGATTTAGACTACGTAAAACAAGGGTAGACGAATGTGCCGCCTTTTTCAATTTTTGTGTGACCATTTTTATCTTCTTTCAGCTAACACACGCATATGTATATATTTGTTATGATATTTTTTATCTACATGTACTTCACAGTATTAATGGGCGGTGGCTCGCTGTATTGAGGTAAGCTAACACAAAGTAGCAAACTGGGAAAGGAATTTTCTCGCTCCTATTCACACTGCTCAATTTCCGGGTGTTTTTTGTTTGTTTACAGAAATGAGCTGCCATAGAAATCTATTCAAGCGTTATTAATAACATCAGGTCAAAGTATTGACAGTATGTTTGTATGGTTTGAATGCATTTTATTGTACTACAGTATAACTTCCTGAGTCAGCATCTTAAAGCATTGATAAGCAGGCTTGCTTCAGCTAAGAAGCTCCTACAAAAATCTATTGATCTAGAGCTTAATCCTGGAAGTTTAGCATTTCCTCTAAATCGAAGGGTTCTTCCATGTCTGCAAAGCTTGTGACGCCGGCTCAGTCGTAAAGGATTGTGTCACAAAAAGACGACCCCGACGATCAGAAGCTCATGCCCCAAACATTAGGAGCTTTGCAGTAAGTATCCAAGCACGCGAGACAGCAAAAGTTATAGTCCTGTAATTTATTATGTCGACATCATAGTTTTATTCATTTATCTACTATTTGGCCTCCATCGACTGTCTTAGATACATCCACAACCACAAGTTCTGAAACACTAATAAAAAAGTCCGTTTGCAAGCTTTATGATATCATTAATAACACAAGACCTGCATATGTTGTAAATATTTTTGATACACTCTTCTATAAATCAAATTTTTGGTAAATTCGAACGTTATCTATGCCTCGCCATGCTGCTCTTGCCTGTAGGAATCAAGCTTGCGTTGCTTTCAACGTACCGAGAGACACGATCCTCCGATCTTCTCGATGCAACCTAGAAGAACCATCCCACTGTTTATTTTCTTCCTGGTAACGCAGCCTAGTCATGTCTCCACTTTGATCGCTAGTCTTCCCATCCAGATCTAGAAACGAGGATTTGACTCTCTGGGTGTGCTCGGTGTGCTTAACCCACTTCAAAGACAGCTTTCGTTTTAGTGGCACCTAGTAGATAGAATATTTGTAGACAACAACATTTCAACAAGCGGAATATTTGCTCTATCAATCTCCATATGCTTCTACAAGTATAATAAACTGCCAAGTTAGGCTTCTTAAGAGGCTTTTTTGGACCTAAAATATAAATTATCTCATTCTATTTGAACCTAAATTATAATTTTTTTTGAGAGCTTGATCTTGTTTCATACTTGGTTTTGAGAACAGAATCCTAAAGATATACAATTGGAAGTAAACCACAAATTTAACGACCATGTTTAATGTTTATTTTTTTTTTCTGCACCTTTCAAAAATCATCAGTCCAGTCACTTTTAATTTTCGAAACAGTCGGCTTTCATTTTTGTTGAGCTAAATTATTCAACTTTTTGCTTCCAATAAAAGTGCAAACGTGGAAAACATTTACAAGCAGCGTAATAAAGCTTCACAAACCTAGCCAGGTAGCCTAAAAGATTTTATCCAACCACTCTGGTAACTCCTCCGGGTGACAAAACGCTTTGAGTGATTGGTGTCCGTACATCTAGAAAGTGTCAATTGGTTTAGATTGCGTAAAACAGAAGTGGGAAACGTGTGACCTTTTCTACTTTTGTGTGACCTCTCCTCATCTTCCAGCTAACATTTGCATGTTTTACAGTCATATGTTGAACAGTTACATGTATTTGCAATAATTTTTTATATCGAAGTGGTAGAGTGGTTATGAATGACATACTGGACATAGTAGTACAATCTCGACAGATAGTCGGTTCCCACGCAAGTCAAGGTCATCCAAATTCTCATCAAATTGGAGATTCAATTCCCGCTCAAGACACATGGAAATGGACATGCATCACTGATGATCTCAAACAAGAGCGAAACTCGAGGAAGGCATCTTCTATTTTCTTTCGATCCGAGAATTAATGATATTTTATATCTACGTGTACTTCATAGAATCGCTAGGGATGGGCTCGCTATCTTGAGTTAACCTACCGTTCCAAATTGGCCGAGGCATTTTCTCTCTCCCATACAAACCGTACAATTTCCGTTTTTTTTTTTTTTTTACTGGGAATGTGCTGGCCATATAATGCTTTCAAGCTTTATTAACAACGTCAGATCAAAGTATTGAAAATATTTTTGTAATCTTTGAATACATTATATTGTCCAATAACTTCCTGGGTCAGCTTTTTAAAGCATTGATAAGCAGGGTTGCTTCAGTAAAGAAGCTCTCATAAAAAGCTATTGATTGTGAGAACTTTTATCTTCGGACTGAGAAAGCTTCTTTGAGAGCTCACTCCTGTCAGTTTTGCATACCGGTACTTGCAAGGGCTTTGAACCACTGACGGAGGCCCTGTAACTGAGTTTGACCTTTACCATCGAGTTTGGTAATGGTTTGACGGAGCGGAGTTTGCGCTTGAAGTGTGGTCTGTAAATTATTCTATCCGCTAGGTGCCCCCGAATGTAAGCAGTCCGTGAAATGCGTTGCTCAAGCGCACACCACGAGAGTCGAACCAGCGCTACTTGACATTGCAGTTTCTACGGATCACAGTCGGACGTTTAAAGTGATATAGGCCTGGCCTATAATTAAATTTGAAGATAAAAGTTATACAAAATAATGTTTAAGATTGAAAGATCAGTGGAAAAAGCGAATCAAAAGTAGGCCGATGCTTTACAAATACGTGAAACTAGCAGGATAACAGTCTTTACAAATAAAAAAAAGCTTTTTCAGGTTGGAGATAAAATATTCTCATAACTTTTTTTGAGCAAAGTAGCCTAGTAGCCTACGGCCAGTGAGCTTTGTATGATTTGTCTTTAGCCTGCTACTTTGAAAAGGTTGCCAACCATTGTTCAAGAAGCAAAGCCTACATATTTTGTACAAGACAATTTAGTTAAATCTCCGCTTGGTCATCATCGAATTACTTCTCTCTCATAAAAATTATGTACGCAAAACACTGTAAAGGCGCAAGCACTTTTACTGCACGAAATATTGTATATACCTTCAACTACTTATTAATCCGTCTCAACCTACAGCTTTCTAAAGGTTTGGGCATTTATTCTTGTAACATTATTTGGTGAATCAAAAAAGTATCGAAAAATTACCAAGTACGTTTACAATTACGTTTAAGGTTACAACGTTATAATAAACTATACTGTAGTCAAACTCCAGGCAACAATTTTATCTGGTCCATATCTGGTAAAGATCTGGACCAGACAAAGTGGTTGTCTGGGACACGATTAGAAAATTGAGTCGTGTCCACTGTCCAGGCTTGCGCCCAGTTGTTGCCAGGCATGCCGTTATGTGTCTAGGAAAAGATACAGCTACATGGTCTTAAGCGGTTTCGAACCGGCGCCTTTTCAAACATAGACTCTAACTTCTGGCCTGTTCAACAGCTGAAGGATAGGGAATTAAATAAAAAAATAAACTATTTTCTCACTTTTTTTAATTCACGAAAAATTTGTTTTGAACCAACAGCAAAATAAGATAATTATCTATGTACTACGTCAGGGTGGTCCAAACCCTGGCACGCGGGCCGGGAACACTTTGTGAATTATCAGTGCTAAATCCAAGGTTTAAAAATACACCTACGTTTTATAAATACATTACATTCGCCACAACCCTAAATAAGTCGAGCATAATCGGGCCAATAGGTAACTATGATGGAACAATGTCGGTTTGTGACTACACAAACGTGTGTTGATATTTTGCTTTTGTTGCTAGCACAGAGTACACTGTCGAATTTGGTTGTAAATTAGCTGCAACTTGCAGCTAATAAGCCTGCAACTCATTTATTTAGTCAAGGGAAAAAGTTTACTAAAAGCATGAGTGTCAAAAGAAAAGTGTCAGAGGAAAACAGAGAGTTCAATCCTACTTGGGAGGAAAGGTATCTTTTTGCCAATAGCAATGGTAAAAGTGTCTGGTTTGCTTGCAAGTTATTTCAGTCCCAAAAGAGTTTAATTTAAAGCGACATTACAGCACCATACATAAGAAGAAATAAAATAGAATGACCTGTTATGTATCGTAGCTTTTTTCTAGCTGAAAATCACTTTTTGAGTCGCAAGCAGAGATTAAAACGTGAGTTAGGCGTGCTGCAAAATATTAGGTCGATCAGAACAGCAAACTCAGTCCTTTCATTGCAACTGTATTTTGTCAGCGACAAGATTTATTAATGTTCATAGCCTGTGAATAGTAAGAATGTAGATAAACAGATCGAAATCTATAGAAAAGAAGTTCAAATCGCAACCAATTTAAGTTTTTAATTAACAACGTTTCTACTTTCAGCCAGGGCCTACAAGAGGGGGGTACGGAGGGTACGGCGTACCCTTGAGCGCCCAGGCCTGTGATTGTTGGGGGGCCCAAAATTGTGATTTTATACTTTACGGGCAAAAATGTTGGTTTAAAACTATCCTAAACGAGTAAATTCAAGCATGAAAATGGTTATTCTTTAGTCCTGGATGGCCCGAAATGTAGCAAAAGGGCCCCGAAAAATAATTGAGTGTATTGCGCGCAAATTAGGGCCCCAAAGTGGTTAGCTAATGCCTTACGTGCAAAAATGTTCTGTTGAAAGCACCCCAAATTAAATGATAGCCTAAAAGTTGATTATTCTCCTGTTCGGGGAAGGGGGCATAGGGTAGTAAAAGCGGGGTTCAGAAAAACCCGGGATTTTTAAAAAAGCCCGGGTGTTTTTGTTTTTTTTAATTATTTGAAAAAAGTAGTTTCACGCTCATTTCACTTCAAAATGAATTTCGGAGTTGGAACCGGAGTAAATATGCTACTTTCGGAGCAGGAGCGGAGCCGGAGTAAAAAAAGTGACTTCGACCACCTCTGCTAAGCATGTGGTGAATGCAAAAGTTAATGAAGGTTATGTAGTTGATTGAGTTTCGCTTTTAGCAGCATGATCGTTGCTTACTTCACAGTGTAGATTCTAACGATCTGTTATAGCCTGATGCTGCGAGTTCTTTTTGGCAATATCGAATTGCACTAGCTTTCGGAACACAGTTCCCTAGTCATGTGCTATTACGAATGATGTTGAAGTCAATGAGTGGTTCTTCAAAGTGGCTCCCCGGTTTAGCTTGAGGCTGCCGGCTGTTGAGTTTCTGTGCTGTTAGGCGTTATTGCTGTGAAGTTTTGTTGGATCAGTTGATTAGTAGATTAGGTGACGTAGTTCTTCCTCTTCCGCGCGGTTGTTGATTTTAGGATTTTTTCTGCTTATGAATATGGCCTCTTTGAAACGTAATTGTACCGCGTCATTTTCTCTTGCAATAATTTTAAATTCAAAATCGGCGTGGCACTGTTGTTGGTGATCAAAGAGCGAACTTTTATCTGAGCTGAAATGTTTTTTGAGGCGAGAGTGGAGTGGGCGGATCGTGCTGCCTATGTAGCTTTCCTTGCATTTTTTGCATATGATCTTATAGACACAGTTCTTGGTGTTGCACATGTCGTCGTTCCGTAGTTGGCAGTTTTGCAGCTGGCAGGGTTCGGGTTTTTGTCGTTTTTTAAGTGCGTTTCGGAGGGTTTGGGAATGCCGAAAGAGGCGGACTGGTAAGTCCAGGTCTTTGAAGACTTTCTTTATTTTACGGTCCGCGTCGTCGCTCATATAGGGAAATTCGAAATGTATTGGGTTGTATGGTGTCTGAAGGGGTGGGGGGTTGTTTGCTTTGTCGGTGTCGTCGTCGTCTGGGTGGTTGTTTAAGGAAGTCTTTGGGGTATCCGTTTTCCCTGATTGTCTTTTCGAATTCAGTCAGGTGTGGTACTGCTTTATTGGGTGAAGAACATCTATCCCTTCTTCTCTGTATTTCGTTTAAGAGTATGGTCTTCTTAGTGCTTGTGGGTAGGGCCGAGTCGAAGTGTGGGAGTAGTTTTGCCTTTGCTTTTTTCTGGTAGAACTCGTGGTGGACTGTGCCGTCTTTGTCGATTTTTATGGTGAAGTCCAGAAGTGAGATGGTGTTGTCTGCTGTTGGTAATTCTATTTCAAAGTTGATGGCTGGGTGCGCTTGGTTGAGAGCATTTTGGATAGCTAAGGCTTCCTTATTGTTGACTGTCAGCAAAAATGTGTCGTCAACGTAACGTCTGTAGAGGGTGAGGTTTGTCTGGTTCCGCAATGTTTGCTTTTCAATGGTGTCCATGAAGAGTATGGCGAGGACTCCGGATATGGCGTTTCCCATTGGTAGACCGTCAACTTGGCTATAGAACTTCTCCTTGAATGTGAAGACATTGTTCTGAAGGATAATCTCGAGGAGGGAACCGATCACTTCAGGGTGGAACGCAGATTTATGTTCTTCCTGTCGATAGTTTTTGGATTGCGTTGTTGATCGCTTGCTTAGGGGGGATGGAGGTGTACATTGCTGTTACATCCAGAAGAAGGGGATGTTGAATTTTATCAGGGTATCTCGTAGCATGTCTCTGAGTTGGTTGAGTAGTTCTTGACTGTTTGTAAGGTGTGCCGGAACGTCTTTCAATAGGGGGTTGAGTAGGGTGCAGACTAGGTGTGACAGTTTGGCGGCTGGGCCGTTTGTACTTGAGACAATTGGACGGATCTTGATGTCAGGTCATTCTTTGTGAGTCTTGATCAGGTGGTAGAATCGTGGCATACTTGAGTTGATAGTGATGTAAGATCTGGTCACGTGATGTGGTAGTTGAGCCTGGTGGCTATGGTCCTCCACGTGCTGTTAAGCTTTCGTTCGATGGTTTGCGCTTTTGTGATCCTTGAACTTTTGTATAGTTTTGGGTCGCTCAGGTGTTGTTGGGCTGCTGCTTCGTAGCGTTCTGTTTCGATGATGCAAATTTCACCGCCCTGGTCGCTGGAAAGATAGGTCATGTGCTTGGTTTTTAAGCTTTTGATGGTCGAAAAGTCCTTCTTTGAGAGGTTACTACGTGTGTTTGTGACGGAAGATGTTTTCAGAATGTCTTGGATCTTGATTGACGCAATTTGTAGTTTGTATTCTAGTTCTTCAGTCGCTTGCGGTGGTTTGTGAAGGTCATCGTTGCGAGCGAACCGTGGTATTCTTGTCGATGGATCTTCATCGCCATTGGTAGATCGATGCTTATTTTCAGTGTATTCTCTCCATCGGGCTTGGTATGCCAGTTTACAGAAAGGACGTTGTGATGCTCAGTATGGTTCGTTCGTCTGGTTGCTTCTTGATGGTAAATTTCTGTCCTTTCATGAGCAGGGTTCGTTCTTGGTCGTTGAAGGAATTTGATAGGTCAGTGATAGGAAGGAATGTCCCTTGATTGTTTGTCGTGGTCATGTTATGCGATTGGTCCTTTGGTAGTCTCCGGTTTAGTCTGTTTTTGCTGCGGCTTTTACTGTCATGGAATACTAATTTGCTGATTTGGATTATTTGTTCCGCGTGGTCTAGTTCTTTGTCCTTGATTGTATCGTTGAGTGTGTATAGCTCTTTTACTTGGTTGGCTGATATCCGGTATAGGTGACGGATCATTTTGGAGATGATAAGGTCCTTTATTTGCCGCCTTGCTGAATGCATCTTGCCGTACGGGTGCATGAACACTCCTGGTAGTTTCAAATTTTCGATTGTCTTTGCATAGGTGCTTCTTAACTTGCAGCTTTTTAAGTACCAGATTTGAGCACGGGTGCGGCCAAACTTTTCACTGACTCTCATCATTTTCTTTGATGAAGCGAGGGTTTCGTGGCTCAGTCGGAGGTTATGTAGTTGATTGAGTTTCGCTTTTAGCAGCATGATCGTTGCTTACTTCACAGTGTAGATTCTAACGATCTGTTATAGCCTGATGCTGCGAGTTATTTTTGGCAATATCGAATTGCACTAGCTTTCGGAACACAGTTCCCTAGTCATGTGCTATGACGAATGGTGTTGAAGTCAGTGAGTGGTTCTTCAAAGTGGCTCCCCGGTTTAGCTTGAGGCTGCCGGCTGTTGAGTTTCTGTGCTGTTAGGCGTTATTGCTGCGTAGTTTTGTAGGATCAGTTGATTAGTAGATCAGGTGACGTAGTTCTTCCCTTTCGGCGCGGTTGTTGATTTTAGGATTTTGTCTGCTAACGAATATGGCCTCTTTGAAACGTAATTGTACCGCGTCATTTTCTCTTGCAATAATTTTAAATTCAAACGAAATACAGAACGTTTAAGAAAATTCTTAAACGAAATACAGAGAAGAAGGAATAAATGTTCTTCACCCAATAAAGCAGCACCACACCTGACTGAATTCGAAAAGACAATCAGGGGAAACGGATACCCCAAAGACTTCTTTAAACAACCACCCAGACGACGACGACACCGACAAAGCAAACAACCCCCCACCCCCTCAGACACCATACAACTCAATACATTTCGAATTTCCTTATATGAGCGACGACGCGGACCGTAAAATAAAGAAAGTCTTCAAAGACCTGGACTTACCAGTCCGCCTCTTCCGGCGCTCCCGAACCCTCCGAAACGCACTTAAAAAACGACAAAAACCCGAACCCTGCCAGCTGCAAAACTGCCAACTACGGAACGACGACATGTGCAACACCAAGAACTGTGTCTATAAGATCATATGCAAAATTGCAGGGAATGCTACATAGACAGCACGATCCGCCCACTCCACTCTCGCCTCATAGAACATTTCAGCTCAGATAAAAGTTCGCTCTTTGATCACCAACAACAGTGCTACGTCGATTTTGAATTTAAAATTATTGCAAGAGAAAATGACGCGGTACAATTACGTTTCAAAGAGGCCATATTCATAAGCAGAAAAAATCCTAAAATCAACAACCGCGCCGAAAAGGAAGAACTACGTCACCTAATCTACTAATCAACTGATCCAACAAAACTTCACAGCAATAACGCCTAACAGCACAGAAACTCAACAGCCGGCAGCCTCAAGTTAAACCGGGGAGCCACTTTGAAGAACCACTCACTGACTTCAACACCATTCGTCATTGCACATGACTAGAGAACTGTGTTCCGAAAGCTAGTGCAATTCGATATTGCCAAAAAGAACTCGCAGCATCAGGCTATAACAGATCATTAGAATCTACACTGTGAATTAATGAAGGTTATTGGTCAGTTTGATTATGTTTTAACAAGATGTTATGTTTCAGCCTTGGTATGGAGAGCTTGACTTGTTGTACCAGATACATAGGCTTGCCTATACCACTCAGTAACGTTAGCGGATTTAATATTTTTTTTATTAAACACACACAAAAAAAACGAGAAAAAACTACTAAATCCAACGTTTTTGACATTACATAGTGTCCTCATTAAGAATAATTATAGCCTACATCTAAGAGAAATAAATTGCAAAAAACAAAATAATTGTTTTATTGCAGCCGATACTATTATTGCGCACAGATGTCTAATTCTGCAGTAAAATGTTATATGGTGTGCAATACGCCTAAGAAAATATCAGGCGTTTTGCCAAAGACAAAGGGGGCCTGGAGTGAGGGTGGGGCCCGGAATGACTCTTCGTACCTCTAGTGAAAATTTCTCTCAGAGGCCCTGCTTTCAGCAACGCGTTATCATTTCTCACTATGCAGCCCGTGAAGTTTTTCTCAGACCATAATGTGGCCCTTCATGTTCGCAGTCTTGGACCACCCTGTACTACATTGTTAGTAGCAAGAAAAATTGGAAATCCTTCAAGCACAACAGTATGTTCTCAGTAGTGGAAATCTTTTATGTTGAAGCTGGTTACGCATTCATCACAATCAATAGCCACTTCAAAACGATAATCTTTTTCAGATCGTCACTGTGCTGTTAAAAAATGGTAAATAAAGTCTTTTGTATGTATGCATTTCTGATGTACCTGGGACGTGCATGCTTTACTACTGTCAATGATCCTTGTGACATTATGCAGCGGGCAATCTTATCAAAAAATTATTTTATGTCCAAAGATCAGGAAAATATTTTTAAAGACATCGGATTTCCTTCTTGGATGACTGTTCCAATGAATTGTACCTACTGTGCAAACAGAGGACTAACAAAAGTTCCAAAGATACTTCAGCAAAACATCCAGTTTCTAAAGATTAAACGCAATTTCAGAATTTACAATACGAGATTTCAGCATGTTGACAAACTTAATTGTTGTTGATGCTAGCTATAACAAAAACAATTTAACAAATATTCTTTTTCCAGGACATTCCGGATATCTAAATATAGAGCCTGGAACATTCAAGCAATTAAATCAGTTGAAGGTTTAAGTTATTTTGGCAGCCGATTGTAGCATCGAATAGACAGCGATAGACACGTGTTTCGCCCATGAGGCTGGGCTCATCAGTATCGCACCGTATTCTTGCCACTTGAGTAATCGACCGCCGCTTTACCAGTCAGTTTAACTCTTATCTTTGTGGAAAGAAAGAGCCAACAAAACCAGCAGGTGCCTGGGGTGGGTTATGTGAAGAAAGGCGTTCTTCCCGGCTATCAGCACAAGGCTGATTACTCACTAGCACAGCGAGCAGCAGTTAAGCGTTAACTGCTGCTCGCTGTGCTAGTGAGTAATCAGCCTTGTGCTGATAGCCGGGAAGAACGCCTTTCTTCACATAACCCACCCCAGGCACCTGCTGGTTTTGTTGGCTCTTTCTTTCCACAAAGATAAGAGTTAAACTGACTGGTAAAGCGGCGGTCGATTACTCAAGTGGCAAGAATACGGTGCGATACTGATGAGCCCAGCCTCATGGGCGAAACACGTGTCTATCGCTGTCTATTCGATGCTACAATCGGCTGCCAAAATAACTTAAACCTTCAACTGATTTAATTGCTTGAATGTTCCAGGCTCTATATTTAGATATCCGGAATGTCCTGGAAAAAGAATATTTGTTAAATTGTTTTTGTTATAGCTAGCATCAACAACAATTAAGTTTGTCAACATGCTGAAATCTCGTATTGTAAATTCTGAAATTGCGTTTAATCTTTAGAAACTGGATGTTTTGCTGAAGTATCTTTGGAACTTTTGTTAGTCCTCTGTTTGCACAGTAGGTACAATTCATTGGAACAGTCATCCAAGAAGGAAATCCGATGTCTTTAAAAATATTTTCCTGATCTTTGGACATAAAATAATTTTTTGATAAGATTGCCCGCTGCATAATGTCACAAGGATCATTGACAGTAGTAAAGCATGCACGTCCCAGGTACATCAGAAATGCATACATACAAAAGACTTTATTTACCATTTTTTAACAGCACAGTGACGATCTGAAAAAGATTATCGTTTTGAAGTGGCTATTGATTGTGATGAATGCGTAACCAGCTTCAACATAAAAGATTTCCACTACTGAGAACATACTGTTGTGCTTGAAGGATTTCCAATTTTTCTTGCTACTAACAATGTAGTACAGGGTGGTCCAAGACTGCGAACATGAAGGGCCACATTATGGTCTGAGAAAAACTTCACGGGCTGCATAGTGAGAAATGATAACGCGTTGCTGAAAGCAGGGCCTCTGAGAGAAATTTTCACTAGAGGTACGAAGAGTCATTCCGGGCCCCACCCTCACTCCAGGCCCCCTTTGTCTTTGGCAAAACGCCTGATATTTTCTTAGGCGTATTGCACACCATATAACATTTTACTGCAGAATTAGACATCTGTGCGCAATAATAGTATCGGCTGCAATAAAACAATTATTTTGTTTTTTGCAATTTATTTCTCTTAGATGTAGGCTATAATTATTCTTAATGAGGACACTATGTAATGTCAAAAACGTTGGATTTAGTAGTTTTTTCTCGTTTTTTTTGTGTGTGTTTAATAAAAAAAATATTAAATCCGCTAACGTTACTGAGTGGTATAGGCAAGCCTATGTATCTGGTACAACAAGTCAAGCTCTCCATACCAAGGCTGAAACATAACATCTTGTTAAAACATAATCAAACTGACCAATAACCTTCATTAATTCACAGTGTAGATTCTAATGATCTGTTATAGCCTGATGCTGCGAGTTCTTTTTGGCAATATCGAATTGCACTAGCTTTCGGAACACAGTTCTCTAGTCATGTGCAATGACGAATGGTGTTGAAGTCAGTGAGTGGTTCTTCAAAGTGGCTCCCCGGTTTAACTTGAGGCTGCCGGCTGTTGAGTTTCTGTGCTGTTAGGCGTTATTGCTGTGAAGTTTTGTTGGATCAGTTGATTAGTAGATTAGGTGACGTAGTTCTTCCTTTTCGGCGCGGTTGTTGATTTTAGGATTTTTTCTGCTTATGAATATGGCCTCTTTGAAACGTAATTGTACCGCGTCATTTTCTCTTGCAATAATTTTAAATTCAAAATCGACGTAGCACTGTTGTTGGTGATCAAAGAGCGAACTTTTATCTGAGCTGAAATGTTCTATGAGGCGAGAGTGGAGTGGGCGGATCGTGCTGTCTATGTAGCATTCCCTGCAATTTTGCATATGATCTTATAGACACAGTTCTTGGTGTTGCACATGTCGTCGTTCCGTAGTTGGCAGTTTTGCAGCTGGCAGGGTTCGGGTTTTTGTCGTTTTTTAAGTGCGTTTCGGAGGGTTCGGGAGCGCCGGAAGAGGCGGACTGGTAAGTCCAGGTCTTTAAAGACTTTCTTTATTTTACGGTCCGCGTCGTCGCTCATATAAGGAAATTCGAAATGTATTGAGTTGTATGGTGTCTGAGGGGGTGGGGGGTTGTTTGCTTTGTCGGTGTCGTCGTCGTCTGGGTGGTTGTTTAAAGAAGTCTTTGGGGTATCCGTTTCCCCTGATTGTCTTTTCGAATTCAGTCAGGTGTGGTGCTGCTTTATTGGGTGAAGAACATTTATTCCTTCTTCTCTGTATTTCGTTTAAGAATTTTCTTAAACGTTCTGTATTTCGTTTGAATTTAAAATTATTGCAAGAGAAAATGACGCGGTACAATTACGTTTCAAAGAGGCCATATTCGTTAGCAGACAAAATCCTAAAATCAACAACCGCGCCGAAAGGGAAGAACTACGTCACCTGATCTACTAATCAACTGATCCTACAAAACTACGCAGCAATAACGCCTAACAGCACAGAAACTCAACAGCCGGCAGCCTCAAGCTAAACCGGGGAGCCACTTTGAAGAACCACTCACTGACTTCAACACCATTCGTCATAGCACATGACTAGGGAACTGTGTTCCGAAAGCTAGTGCAATTCGATATTGCCAAAAATAACTCGCAGCATCAGGCTATAACAGATCGTTAGAATCTACACTGTGAAGTAAGCAACGATCATGCTGCTAAAAGCGAAACTCAATCAACTACATAACCTCCGACTGAGCCACGAAACCCTCGCTTCATCAAAGAAAATGATGAGAGTCAGTGAAAAGTTTGGCCGCACCCGTGCTCAAATCTGGTACTTAAAAAGCTGCAAGTTAAGAAGCACCTATGCAAAGACAATCGAAAATTTGAAACTACCAGGAGTGTTCATGCACCCGTACGGCAAGATGCATTCAGCAAGGCGGCAAATAAAGGACCTTATCATCTCCAAAATGATCCGTCACCTATACCGGATATCAGCCAACCAAGTAAAAGAGCTATACACACTCAACGATACAATCAAGGACAAAGAACTAGACCACGCGGAACAAATAATCCAAATCAGCAAATTAGTATTCCATGACAGTAAAAGCCGCAGCAAAAACAGACTAAACCGGAGACTACCAAAGGACCAATCGCATAACATGACCACGACAAACAATCAAGGGACATTCCTTCCTATCACTGACCTATCAAATTCCTTCAACGACCAAGAACGAACCCTGCTCATGAAAGGACAGAAATTTACCATCAAGAAGCAACCAGACGAACGAACCATACTGAGCATCACAACGTCCTTTCTGTAAACTGGCATACCAAGCCCGATGGAGAGAATACACTGAAAATAAGCATCGATCTACCAATGGCGATGAAGATCCATCGACAAGAATACCACGGTTCGCTCGCAACGATGACCTTCACAAACCACCGCAAGCGACTGAAGAACTAGAATACAAACTACAAATTGCGTCAATCAAGATCCAAGACATTCTGAAAACATCTTCCGTCACAAACACACGTAGTAACCTCTCAAAGAAGGACTTTTCGACCATCAAAAGCTTAAAAACCAAGCACATGACCTATCTTTCCAGCGACCAGGGCGGTGAAATTTGCATCATCGAAACAGAACGCTACGAAGCAGCAGCCCAACAACACCTGAGCGACCCAAAACTATACAAAACTTCAAGGATCACAAAAGCGCAAACCATCGAACGAAAGCTTAACAGCACGTGGAGGACCATAGCCACCAGGCTCAACTACCACATCACGTGACCAGATCTTACATCACTTATCAACTCAAGTATGCCACGATTCTACCACCTGATCAAGACTCACAAAGAATGACCT